>NC_138083.1:43996235-45281235 GCF_964212035.1 Myotis nattereri
GCAGTACTGTTAGGGCATTTTCACTACCTATCAAACAGCAGAGTTTAAAATCAATTGGATTATATAAAATGCATTTTTCAGCTCCAATTCATGTTTCTCCTTTCCATGAAAAATAAGAAAATTGAATGCAACATGGATATAAAACAAGACTAAGAATAAAAAAAAAATTTAAGTATTGAAGAATTGAAGACCTAATGTTTAAAATCTAACATGTCAGAAATTGCTTAGTGCTGTAAGTTCTGCCAATGTTAAAAACATAAGAAATGCCTCCCTTTTAGAAATGGGATGGAAATTTAGGGAAAAATTAGTCATATTTTCTTAGTACACTAACTAGGTTCTATTGTAAGTAATATACTCTTCACAGCAGCATTAACTCTGCAAGGAAAAGGTTTGCCCGTCTCTGTCTCTTTCAGTGACTTCCTGAAGATTAAGTACTTGAACTTTCACTATTTTTGTTCTGCCTACCCACCCACCTCACCTGATTGTTGCTTAGGTTCTAACATCCTCATGGATTATCCAGACAAGTCCAGCTCTAACTTCCCTCCTTATTACTAGTTTCACCTCTCTATTTACCTGCTGTTCATGATATCCTAGATGCCCTATTTTACTTTAAATTCAACATATTTGACATCAATATAATTATGTTGTATAAGCACTTCCTCCAAGAGAGCCGATGCTTCTCTGCTGTACTATTTATTATGCCTCCAGTCTCCCAGCCATAGCTAGAAGCCATGCTTGACCCCATTTTATTCCCTCCCCACATTAACTATTTGCTTTATTGATAGTTTTTAGTGTAAAGTCCAGCTCTCTTTCCTTTGTTTTCCCCAATATCAATCTCTTTTGGAAGACTTTCCTCATCTCTTATATACATTATCGTTTTTAAAATTTATACCTGTTTTAGCCCTCCAATCCATCCTACATAATAATCACGCTTCTTGCTGCAAAAAAAAAAAAAAAATAGTATATTATTCCCGTTGCTCTCTTGACCCAAAGTCACTAATGTTTCTCCATTTCCTAGATGATAAAGCTAATTCTACTAATTGCCTTGTCTACCGGTCTCTTAAAAACACATTTCCAGGCTTCCTTACAATCTCGTCTCTCACTACTTCCCTGTGCAGTTCTGTTATTCCCTGGACATGCTATATAGCAGCAGCCTCAGTTGTACTATTTTCACTTCCTTAAATCATTTTTCCTTATTTTTCATAAGGCCCCAGCTCCTGCAGCCCTTTATAATGACTTCTCTCAAATGGCCCTGTGATTCCTTATTCTTAGCTCCTGAACCAGTTACTGTCACATGTCTTCAGCACATAGAAGATCAATAATAATATAGCTGATCTGTCTTTCTGGGAAGTCCTCTTTTTTCTATTACCTAACATGATATTCTGTGCTGTACATACGATAGTCTTAGCAAATATCTCTTTGGTCTTGCTGAAGATGATTATAAGGACGATACTATGTAAATACATGGGTGTCACTAGAAATAATTTCATGGTAAATAGTCTTGGGCCTCTCCCATGTCATGTTCATCATTCACTCATATTTGACTTGAACCTAAGTTGAAATTTACATAATTTAAGATTTAGGTAACCAGAGGAAAGAAGGAAGAATATTCTTAAGAAAAAGAACAATGCATTTAAAGGTATGGGGGAGTGGGCAGTGGCTGGTGAGTAAAAAATTGAGCATGATATAAGTAGAGAATATTGCTCACTAGGGAGTCTGGCCAGATTGGAATTGTGTAAGAAATACAATAAATGTAGAGGCCCAGGATTAGAAACAACTCAAATGTTCACCACGTAAAAATAATAATTATATATTCATATAATCGAACCTATGTAGCCATGTAAAAGAATAAACACAACAACATAAATAAATCTCACAGGCAAAATTATACATATTGTGTGACTTCACTTACGTTAAATTGAAAAATAGAAAAAAATTTAATCTATTGCTGGAAGATAAAATAATCTTCAGAGCATAATGGCTGGGGGGAGGCATAAAAATTCTTCTGATATTCTGGGAATATTCTATGTTTTGGTCTACATAGTGGTTATAAACATATATAAAAAAAACATTGATCCATACATTTAAGTTTTTTCTCTTCACTGTTAGCTAGAATTTAATTTAAAAAAGCAAAAAAAAAAAAAAAGAATGTAGTAAAAAGGTAAGCTCTATACCAATAAAATATCAGTGCCATTTCTTGCTATTTTAAATAGAATTCAAACATTATTATCAAAAAAAACCCCACATAAATTCAAGTAAAGCTCTTTTATAGATTCAATGCACACAAATGAATATAAGGATGAAAACTCCATTGTGAGGCTAGAGTTCTAGGTGAACTTGCCTTTCTACCAGGAGCACAAGTATGGTGATAGCCAGTGGGGACAGGGGGCAGAAAGAGATGGAAGAGGAAAAAAAGGAGGATAAATAGAAACAGAAAGAGACTTTGGGTAATGGACACACAAGGCAGTATATGGATGATGTTTTGTTGAGTTGTACATTTGAAACCTATATGGTTTTATTAACCAACTAGTGGCCCATTGTACAAAATTCATGCACGGAAGGGGAGGGTTCCCTCAGCCCAGCCTGCACCCTCTCTAACTGGGGACCCCTTGGGGGATGTCCGACTGCCGGCAGTTGGACATCCCTCTCGAAATCTGGGACTGCTGGCTCCTAACTGCTCACCTGCCTGCCTGATCACCCCTAACCTCTCTGCCTACCTGCCTGATCACCCCTAACCTCTCTGCCTGCCTGTCTGATCACCCCTAACTGCCTCTGCCTGCCTGCCTGATCACCCCTAACTGCCTCTGCCTGCCTGTCTGATCGCCCCTAAGTGCTCTCCCCTGCTGGCCTGATCTCACCCCCAACTTCCCTCCCCTGCCAGCTTGATCTAGCCCCCAACTGCCCTCCCTTGCCAGCCTGGTTGCCCCCAACTGCCCTCCCGTGCTGGCCTGATCTCGCCCCCAATGGCCCTCCCCTGCCAGCCTATCGCCCCTAACTGCCTCTGCCTGCCTGATCATCCCTAATTGCCCTCCCCTGCCAGCCTGATCTCATCCACTGCAGGCCTGATCTCACCCCCAACTACGCTCCTCTGCCAGCCAATTTTGTTCTGATTGGTCAGTTTCTATGCCAGTCAGTGTCAAAAGCTCCACCTCCTAAGCAGCCTTTGGCTCCTCACAGGTGACCCAGATATGGTCCTAACTGGTCAGTTTCTATGCCAGTCAGCGTCAAAAGCTCTGCCTCCTAGGAAGCCTTTGGCTCCTCACAGTTGACCCAGATATGGTTTTACCTGGTCAGTTTCTATGCCAGTCAGCATCAAAAGCTCTGCCTCCTAGGCAGCCATTGGCTCCTCACACTTCACTCAGATTTGGTTCTGATTGGTCTATGCCAGTCAGCGTCTCTGGGACTATCAACAGGGCTTGATCAAAAAGGCAGAGCTGATCAGTAGCCCTGGTGGAGGCCTGGAGAGAAACAGAGGTGCGGCTGCTGGTGAAGCCTGGAGAGAAAGAGAGAAGCAACTGCTGATCAACGGCTGCCACAGAGGCTGTGGATCAGACCCTGCCTCTCTCTCTGCAGGCCTCTCTCTGGGCTTGATTCACAGCCCCCTCAGCAGTCAGTGCTGGGTCACGGCATGTGCAGCTACAGCAGTCAGTGCTGACTGCAGGACTGACTTCTGGTTGGTCGACCCTTGGTTGTGACGGCCCCAGGGTTTTTATATATTAGGATGTCACCTGAATAAATTCAATAAAAAATAAATACTAAAATGAGATCCAGACACATAAACCTCATGAAATTTAATTATGCTATAGTTATGGTAAATTAGAATCACTAATATTCCAGTTATTTAAATATTTGATGATATAGACTGTTTTTAAAAATCACTTTTTATTTTTCAATTACAGTTGACTTCATTATTATATTAGTTTCAGGAGTACATCCTAGTGATTAGACATTACATAACTTACTAAGTGATCATCATGATAAATCTCGTAGTCATCTGACATCATACATAGTTATTAGAAGAGTACTGACTATATTCCCTATGCTGTACTTTACATCCCTATGACTTATTCTGAAACAACCAATTTTCACTTCTTAATCTCTTCACCTTTTTCAGTTTTTTATATCACCCCATCATCCTCATAACACTCAATAAATGGTAGCTATTATTTCCTGCAAATACTGTGCAATACAAACGAGTATATTAACTCATTTACCTCTCAGAGCTACTCTATAAGTTTGGTACTACTATCTGTATTTTAAAGATGAGGTAACTGAAGTTTAGAAGTTGAGTAATTTTCCCATTAGCACAAATAGTAAGTGGCAGGACCAATATTCAAAACAGGTTTGTCTGAGGGCAAAGTTTGTGTCTCATTAATTATTGTACTCTTCTGTGTCAAGATACTTGGAAATTAAAAGTCAATGCAGACATTCTGTCTTTGGGAATAAATGTTGGAATAACAGTTCCCATCTCAGCCCTTTTTCACATAATGAAATAAAGAAGAAAATATAGAATAAAACTTCACTTATATTTATATGAGAAAAGAACATGTAGTTAATGTGTAACAGCTAAAAAACAGAAATTTCACCACAGACCTTTAATGAAAGAAAATTTAAACAGTGAACTTCAGAAAATTGCCCACTGAAGGAAATTTGAAAAGATGAACTTTAGAAAAAAGAAATAGCTCCCCAAAAGAAGGTCTGTAAGACAAGAAAAAAACAGCAAAATTTTGTTTAAAATGTGAGTAAATATTTAAAATATAGGTGTCCCCCAAAACTGTATACATACTTTAACAGCTATAGTTCAATTTTGAAAAGGAAATGTGTTTTTTTAAATATATTTTTATTGATTTCAGAGAAGAAGGGAGAGGGAGACAGAGGTGGAAACATCCATGATGAGAGAGAATCATTGATCAGCTGCCTCCTCCTGCACGCCCCCTGTTGGGGATTGAGCCTGCAATCCGGGCCTGTGCCCTTGACCAGAATTGAACCTGGGACCCTTCAGTCTGCAGACAGACACTCTATCCACTGAGCCAAACCAGACAGGGCTGAAATGTATTTTAATAAACATTGTCATTACAATTATTAAAAGTATGTGTATACATTTTTTGGGACACCCTATATATTTATCAGAAGTAATTATGTTGAATGAGAATAAAGATAAAAGATAAAATAAAGACCCTGGACAATAATCATCCATAATAAAGTGGGGGTAAACAGAGTTAAAACATTCTATAATCATAATATTGTTGGGAGGAGAGAGTACAATATTTAAATAGTATTAGAATTATAAAGTATTATAATTTAAAAGGGTAAACTAAAGGAGTAGAGGAAGAGTGCAGAACTTCCAAAGGGAGAAAATAAAACCTAAGAGAAGAGGAAAAAGGGTTTAGGAAAAATAAAATAGATAGGAAACACAAAATGATAGGAGAAAAATGAGCTAAATATATTAATATTCATATAAATATACATGGGCTAAAATTATTAATTGGAGAGGCTGAGCCTAGAGCTCAGCCAGAGGTTGAAAACATAGGGTCTTCTCCTATTTTTCCTGTGCTTGCACCCAGCTCTGAGCATGCAGGTGGCTCTCTCTATTTCCTACTGTTTTTAAATTGCCTTTTTTTTTCTTTATTTTTTTTGCATTTGTTGGTTGCTGTAACCTTAGACTATTTTGCTGCAGTTTGACAAAGTTGGTTTTGATAGTTTGGGCTCGGTTTTTCAGAGTGATTGTATACCAGTAGGGATGAGCCCTTGGAGTTATCTACTCTGCCATTTTACCAGTGTCCCAGAAGCGTTATTTTGAATGCTATATTTTCATGGAAATAGTTAAGTTGCTCTATGATAGAGTTTTCTAGTGTGTCCAGAACTGAATAGCATAATATTCTCCAATTACATGTATTTATATATAAAAACCCTTTATTACATGCCTGTATCATCATAAAAATATTTGCCAAATTACTCAAATGGAAGAGTGAAATAAGAAGGTAACTAGCTGTCTTGCTATCAAAAGTAAGGCAGTCTAGTATATTTGAAATAACCCAGATCTGAAAACTCAGAAACCCTGGTTTTTAGTTGTGGTTCATAAGCTGTGTGGCTGCCATGGACGAAAAGAGGCCACATGCTAACCTGACTAGCTCAGGAACGGCCTGTGTGGCAGCCTTGCAAACTCCAGAGACCTAAAGTAACCACAAAGGATGGTCTGAAATGAAAACTTTTTAACTAAGAGCTGTTTATGGCAGATAGTAATGTCCTAGGCTAGATTCGTCCCTGATAAAAGTCAATTTTTACCTTAACTAAGCCTGTCTGTTGATTTTTGCATTTATGATAACTTATAGTCAGGGTAACTTGTAACTTCCCTTTTTCTAGACTCCTCAGAGCACAAGCAATGTCCCAAGGCGCCAGGAGGGAGACCACAAATTCCTTCACAGTTATTGTTATCATGTTAATTGTTGACTGTTAACTATCCTGTACCCACCTAAGTAAAAGAAACATGTGTCTATCATTTTATTTTTTATCCAATCCCAGAGATTTCCCTCCCCTTTGCTTTCTCCCGCCTCCCTAATCTATCACCAGTGGATTTCATGTAACCCACTTAGGTCTCCTCCCTTGATTGTAATGTATAAAACAAGTTGCAAAACTGCCATTCTCTGGAGCATTATCCCAATATGCTGAGATTCTGCTTCCCTGCAACAGTTTGGCTCAAATAAACACAAAAACTCTTTACAGGTTTGAAAATTTCTTATGTTTACATTATAAGTTAGCTCTTTTCTTTCTAGATTTTTCTACCTGCAAAATAAAGTTACCAGATGAGCTGATCTGTGAAGTTTTATCAGTCCTAAATTTCCATGGAGTGTCAGAAGAGAGGATGTAATTTATAGTTTTTAGCTGAATATACTTCACAATATATGATTTAAGTGAAGACTGAGCAAACTTACATATAAATACACTGCAGCAGTTTGGGGAGAAAAGTTCACATTGCATGTCTGTGTCTTCCTAAGCCTGCATCAGAAACTGGTTGAAGGCTTAATTTTGCCTTGAGTCCACTCAACATATTGTCTAATAGTTTGCAATGAATATTTAATTTGCAGTGTCAATAGTAATTAAAACAGGTCAAGTTTTGCATTTGTAAATATAAAAATATAAATAGTGAATTCTGAAATATTTAAAGAGGTCAATGATTTGTTATGGAGAGCACACTGACACATATAGCAAGGGGCCTAATTAAAATATATTGACATACAATTAAAAATAATAAAATGACTAATCACTTTCAAATATTTCTTATTTAAATTTGAACATTTTATTCAGTTTCCTAAAGACCAAAATGACGCTTCTCAGATTTCTACAGACATGTAAAATCCTGTTTTTCTTTTATACGTATAATTTATCAAGTAAACGTGCAGACTTAGAAACTGAGATCTGATTCCAAAATATTCCTCATGGAAACAAGAGTTACAAGCATAATGGCAATCTACCAGTAAAGTTGCATTTAAGTTATAGAGCATAGTGAGAAAACTATTTTCAGCACATTTTCTGAGCATAGTTGGCTCTTGTATGGGTAAGATTACACCTAAATGGACAGAAATAAGTAAGCACTTTCATTCCACATCAGTTTTGCTCACAATTGATATTAAGAATAAATAGCATCTAAAAGTCTCCATGTGTTAATACTCTAATATAAAGTAAGCACTTGTTTGGTCAATGCAAATTTAGCCAAAGTTGAGGCACAAAAGATAATGATAGAGATGGCTAAGATAAGAGCAGCCAGTTTCTTAGAATTCCTACTAGTGACAAGATTTATACTAAGTGCTACAGATATGTTTGTATTTAAACCTCACAAAACCATGCAAGGTGGGTAAGATCACCACCATTTTACAGAAGAAGAAACTAAGATTCAATGAGGCAAACTGCATTGTGTGAACGTTAGCACAGTTTGACCGGAATTAGAGGATAAAATGCAGGAAGGACCAGTTTGCACCTGAGACCTCAATGGCTGCTTGAGTTTTACAAAGTGACCTTCTTGGAGTCCCCCCATCTATAAAATGAGAGCAGCAGCATTTACACTGTGGATTTGTTCTAAAATTTCACTGGAATTTCCATGAAGCATCTGATATATAAGAGGTACTAAGTAAATGACAGTAATGATTATTGGAGCAGTAGAGAGAGCATTCAATCCCAGGTCTATTTACTCCCAAAACGTTTCCTTCAGTATACCATTTTGCTTTTTCATTTATAAACAACAAACAAACAACTCCCCTCCCTCAGTTTTGCTGCAGCATTACAAGGTCACACAGGTGGTGAAGAGATGACTGACTAGACTTGCCACTGGCAAACGTGTACTCTTTTTTTTTTAATCTAAAATAACTATATGCTTGGATACTCGCTGAACTTCTCCAAAATGCTAACCCATGTTCTATAAAAAGAGGCTATAGTAGGATTTTCCTTGGTTACCTAACAAGGTTATTTAGGTGTGAAATAAATTGAAGAAATAGTGAAACGTAAGGTATATTATAACATTACAGTACATAGTATGTAAAATAAGGAATTATTATGATTATAAAATTATAATTATATTATTTTAAATTCAATTTATGAAAATTTCACATTAGAATTTTAGTATCTCCAATGCACACTGGATAATTTGCAGTCAAACTCTAACCCACCACTTAGAATTTGACCGACTAAATATGAACTAACCAAATAAGATAACTAAAATAGAAAGCATTTCTTTCACTAAGTGATCATTTTTAAATGTATTTAACTGAAGCTAATAGCCACATTTATTGAGTAGGCCCTGTCCTAAATATTTTATGTGTATTTGCTCATTTATTCCTATGCACATATTCTTCTAAAAACCTCAGTGTTCAGTCTTCTCTTATAAAATATTAATGAAAGTTGGTTAAGAGTTACATATCGTAGCATGCATTTATTAGCTGGTTGCATTTGAGTAGATAATTTAAGAAATCAAAGAATTGGCCTTGATTTATTAATCAGATTGAGGTTACTTGATAATTTGACTTCAAAGAGCCACCATTCTTCCTATGAGCCAAGATCCTTTTCACTCTCATTCTAGCGTCTGTCAACATAGATGCTGACAGGTCACAGAGCGGTTTTCTAAACGTATGAAGCATCTATTTGAGAGCTCAGCCAACGTCCCCACTGTCAATTTATTTTAATGACAACCTTCTGGCTGAGTGACAATGAATGCCCAATCACAACTATATTTTTCTTCAGGATAGCAACCACAAGTTTAAAATTTTGAGTCACTTAAAGAATAATAGATTTTCAAATGTTATCAAAATTTATATTATCAGAGTGGAGGTATTAATATTGGCTATCAAACATGATTTTGATAAGTTACAAAGCAGTTTGAAAAAATCTAAATGCATTTCTCCCATAATAGAGGATAGATAGGCTTACTTATTTATATTTCTACAAGTTCTTGAAGGTCATATGGCCAGGATTGAATCTGCTCTAGTCCAAGGACAGGGTATGACTTAGTACATTTTTAATGGGGGAAAGAATGGGAAATCTTTTCTCATTATGCCAACTAAGGCTATACTGTCTTCATTCTTGTCTTATTTATTTCCTCTTGTTCCCATTTGTTCTCTCATTCATGTTTTGGATTTTAATTATGTGTAAGATACATCTCAATATTGAGAGGTTCAAATGAGAAAGAATTGAATGGCCTGCCTCTTAAAGATCTGGTGAGGCATGGAAACAATTGGTTGTACTAGTCACTGTGCTCTCTTCATGGTATGATTATTTCCAATATGAGTTCAATTTTCAGAATTCCAATCACCTAGAAACCATGGTATAGCAACATTTAATTATTTTGCCTAATTAATAGAATACATGAACCACTCTTGTGGCTCTTAATATATAATCATGTCTTCAATACTTACTTAGTTACTTACTTACGTATGCTAATTCATCTATTAGACTGCAAGCACCAGCTGATTCATTTTTTGTATTTTCTAAAACAATTATCCCAATGTGCATTGGAGATACAATAAAAGGATTTACTCAATGAAAGAACAAAAATGAAAATGACCGAATCTTATGTTAAATCTGTTGTTAGTAATAGGATATTTCTTATTCCTACTATTTACTTTTTCAAATATCATTAATTTTTTAAAGCATATAAGTGGAAATTTTAATTTAACAAATTTTCCTAACATCAGGCTCTAAGTATTACATATTTTTCAAATTTGAGTTTATGATATAATTATTATTAACTAATTGATTAAAAAACACATGTTATAAATTTGGTAAACAGATAATTATGCTTAAGAGTAAAAAATTATTTACAATGCATCTACTAATGAGATGAGTTGGGGGAGTTGTATACCTAGGTAATAGAAGACTTTCTTTAATATTTTTAGTAGTTCCTTTGTTTGTTAACATGCAATATGACTCAGAATGGATAACAGGCATACCTTTCTTTTTGTAGTTTTTTTTATTCCCTCTGAAGTCTACTACTTGAGTTTTTAAAACCAAGCTCATGCACAGAAAGCTAATAAAAACTGTGTGGATAATTTTTTAGATGAGACAAGCATGGTAAAAAATAATAAATAGATCTGGTTGATACTGGGGATTAAAATTAGACATCTTTTTATGTATATTAAAAAGTAGATTACCTCCCCCCCCCAAAAAAGCAATTTATTTATTTTCTCATCTATCCTATATAATAAAAGCCCAATATGCTAAGTGTCTGGTCATCCGGTCATCCTTTCAACCAAAGCATAATATGCTAATGATATGCTAAGGCCGCTCAACCGCTCACTATGACATGCACTGACCACCAGGGAGCAGACAGTCGACCGGGTCGACTAGTTGCTATGACGTGCACTGACCACCTGGGAGTAGACACTCCAACCAGGTTAGCTTGCTGCTGGGGTCTGGCTGATTAGGACTGAGTGAGACTGGCTGGACATGCCCTAGAACCCTCCTGTGGTCCCTCCCCAGCTGGCCAACCTCTTGCGTCCCTCCCCGGCCCCAACTGTGCACTGGTGGGGTCCCTCGGCTTGGCCTGCACCCTCTTGAATTCCGGGACCCCTCAGGGGATGTTGGAGAGACAGTTTCAGCCCAATCCTGCAGGCCAGGCCAAGTGACCCTGCCAGGAGCTGGTCCATGCTTGCTGTTTCAAGGGACCTGGCATATATGGCATACTGTTCTTAATATGTTTGCTCACCTTCTAGGCACTATGTGTTTTAACCAAGGTCTCTGAGAAAGGTTGTTTCCCCAGGTAGGGATTTTCCCCTGAAGTTCGGGAGGGAATAAAACCTCTTAACTAAGTGCCAGGTGGGTAATTAATCACTTTAACTACGAACAATCATGCTTAAGCTACATAATCTTTACTCCCTGGAATGGAGATAAGAAACGCCCTAACCTTTGAAATAGAGATTGATAGGATTGGAATCAACTGGTATAAATACAGATGTAAGAAGACAGAACAGAGAGAGACAGAAATTGGCACAGAACCTACACAGAACGTTCTCTAGAGACAGAAGAACTTCGCTGGAGAGAACATGGCAAAAGATCCTGGACAGAAACTGGCCTCAGAACCTAGAGACAGAACCTAGGGAGAGAACATGGCAAAAGATCCTGGACTGAACCTGACTACAGAAATTGGCAAGAGAACCTGACTAGAACCTGGTGACTGAACCTGGCTGGAGAACCTGGACAGAACCTGGCTGGAGAACCTAGCGAGGGAACATGGCTACAGAACCTGGCTGGAGAACCTGAAGAACCTGGCTGGAGAACCTAGCAAGAGACCATGGACACAGAACCTGGCTGGAGATCCTAAACAGAACTTCGCTGGAGATCCAGACCAGAACTTGGCTGGAGATCCTGGCTAGGCTGCTGATCAACTGAACGCTGTCTCCGTGTCATTCCTTCTTCGCCGACTCCATCCACACCTTTGGGGACCCCTGGACCCGCTGGGATTGGACCCCAGCACGACCCCATTGCTGCATGAATTCTACATAATAAAAGCCCAGTGACAAAAATGGTGGAATGATTAGAACAACCAGAGACCAGAAAGACCACAGCCCCTCGCCCTGGCCAGCAGCCCCCCAGTGAGCGGTTAGGGGTGATCAGGCAGGCAGGTGAACAGTTAGGGGCGGTGATCAGGCAGGCAGGCAAGTGGTTAGGAGGGGTGATCAGGCAGGCAGAGGGGTTAGGGGCGATCAGGCAGGCAAGCGAGTGATTAGGGGCAATCAGGCAGGCAGGTGAGCAGTTAGGGTCCAATGTCCCGGACTGCGAGAGGGATATCCAACTGCTGGTTTAGGCCCAATCCGCAGGGATCCCTGCGGGATGGGGCCTAAATCAGCATTTGGACATCCGCGGAGGGATCCTGGATTTCGAGAGGGTGCAGGCAGGGCCCTCAGGACCCCTCCTGTGCATAAATTTCGTGCACTGGGCCTCTAGTATATATATAAAAGCTTAAGCAACCATTATGACCGGTTGACCAGTCACTATGATGTGCACTGACCACCAGGAGGCAGATGATCAATAGAGGTGCTGCTCCTGGTGGTCAGTGCACTCCCACAGCCAACTTCCTGTGGCCCCTCGACCTCCCAGCTGTCCACAGCCCCTCCCCCCTGGGCCAGCCAACCTTCTGCAGTTCCTCCCCCCCTGCCGGCCCACCTCCCAGGGTCCCTCCCCCCCTACGGGCTGGCCCCCCAGTAGGCCTCAATCACCGGCCAGGCCGAGGGACCCCATCTGTGCATAAATTCATGCACTGGGCCTCTAGTTCTTTATAAAATGAGAATTATTTTTTCATACAATTAATATGGCATTGAGCTGTGCTGCCTTGGGGAAGGGTGATGCGGGTAAAATAAATCTGTTTTTCTTATGCTCTCCAATGTGTCCAAAGTAATATTTATTTTGCTCCAATGGTGTGCTAGAACTTCTCCTTGGGGAACCAAGACCTCCACAAAGGCCCTCTCTTCTGTGGGTGACTGTCTGAGACCTATTCTTCACAGGCGCCCAGACTGTGACCAACATGGGCCAGAGCTGGTTTGCAGCTGCTGTAGAGTCCCCAGCTGTGTCCAAAATTAACAAGCACAGGGGCGGACAAGACTCCTCCTGAGTCCCTAGCATATGTAGCTGGACCCCCCAGCTCCCCAAAAGGCACTATTGTCCATGGAAGGACACCATGTTGTTGAGGGGGGAGATATGAGCAAGGCACACTTTATTTTGCCATGTTGTTGGTGCCACTATATGAAAGTTCATTCATTTATTTAAAAGACACCATTGATGCCCTAGCTGGTTTGGCTCAGTGGGTAGTGTCTCAGCCTGCAGACTGAAGTGCCCCGGGTTTGATTCTGGTTAAGGGCACGTGCCCAAGTGTGGGCTTGATCCCCAGTAGGGGGCACGCAGGAGGCAGCAGATCAATGATTCTCTTTCATCATTGATGTTTCTATCTCTCTCTCCATCTCTCTTCCTCTCTGAAATCAATAAAAATATATTTTAAAAAATAAAAAGAGAGACACCATTGGTCCATAAAAACATGGACAGAAGAATGATTTGTGTGCAAGTGGTGAAATATGTCCCTGAGAGTACAGGGGTGCTCATCCAGGGTCTCAGGAAGGGGTGAGCCCTAAGATCTTGGGCCCTCAGCTTCTCAAGATCGGGAATGAAAGAAGCCCATGAATGAGCTGATTTGGTAACTTACTTCATTTAATCCCTCACAGTGTTATCTCAGTGTGCATAGATTGAAACTCTGACATTCCTGCAGCCTGTGCCTTGACCAAGGTTATGAAGTTAAGGGGGTAGAAGATTTTTGGATAGAAACTTGGGTTTATTTGACACTAAGCCACGGTTTTTTTGTCCTCCACCAGTCCACCATCCGGAAAAGCTGTGTGTTTATGACTTGGCTGGGGTAGAATGAGCTCTAGGGGATTAATGTCTTTTGCCTATCAAGATGGAACAGTAAAAAAAAGAAGAAGAAGGAAAATCAAGCAGGAAAGCACCATGTTGGGGAGCTGTGGCTTCCTCTTCAATCTGAGTTCTATACCTAGTGGCCGCTCAGTTTATCTGTACAGCGTAGTCTCTTTTCTGGTGCCCTGCCCCGGGCAACTGACATTGGGACTAATAGTATTAGTATGTATCAGCCTCTTCAGGCTCTTAACAGCTCTCCTGTGTCTGGGGTTTCTAATTCCATGCACATGCATAAGCCATTCATTCAGACTGGAGTTTTAAACCACATCAAAACAAGATATACTTTTTACTTTTTAATATTTAAAATCCAATGGAATTCAACCTTTCTCCCTACTTTTATTTGTAGAACTTCACAAATACCATCAGAGAAGCTTCCACGGAGGCAACCAATGTCAGAGTTACTACCACAAAATGAGCAGAAATGTAATTTACAGCCATTTCTTAACAACTTCAAGGAGATTTCCCAACTTAAACAGTGAGAATAATTGGATTGCAGAGAATTATGGCCTACTACATTGTGACAACTTTTGACAAGCATTTTTCCCATCTAGTACAGAATCTTAGCTTTTAAAGTATAGAAATAGAATTTTTGAAAAACACTGTGATGTCCAACATGCGCAGAACTAACAGGAAACTTAGTGGAAAGAGTTTTGTGCCATTTCACAGCACATCACAACTCCCAAAGAGGAAAAAACAGAGCTGGCCATCAAAATTATGCACATGCATGCCCTGTGACCGCACACAATGGGAACAGAAAGGAAGACACACAGTTGAAGCAGGCTGAAGAAATGACAAACATGCATCTTGAAATTAACGATCACCTACTATGTTTTGCCTTATTCTGCTAAGTCTAACCTTTGTTGCTTAAAGCAATGTGTGTTTCTGCTTTCTCACTTCTTTAAATAGCACTTGCAGTGAGTGATAAAATAACAACACAGAGCTCAGTGTGAACAGACAAGAGAATCATTTAAACAAATGGATTTGTAAAACATGATTGTTTTAAGCCTGTCCGTGTCAGGCCTGCAATTTGAATTAAACATAAGGTGACTTCTTTCACTGAATCAATAATTGCAAATAGCAGTGCTCGCAACCACGTTTTATTTCACAGACAAAAATGGTTCTTAACAGATTTCTGAAGGCTATGCTTCAGCCACCTGCTGTTAAAGTTATTTGCTTATTTTATTTTTGCAAAATTCTTCCCCTGTAATATTAAAACAGATAGACCTAGAGTCAGCTCACTTGGAGGTGGAGTGCAGGGATGTTTAAAGGGCAATTTTCTTAATGGAGGCCATCACTTCCTGCATCCTTCCTACTGGCAAATCAGAAGAGAAGAGCATGGGGTTTCCAGAAGCTACGTGCCTAAAATTCTGACCAGTGTCAGCTGACTTGTTATCAGAGGCAATTTCTACCACTTTTGTAGAGTCTTCTAGTGGTGCATATGAACTTAGGAATTCTAAAATGTTGGTTTTATAGGCAACTTATGGAATCTTTTTAATAGATTCAATAGTGGACCTGATTAGCGAATAATTAAGAAACTAGATGACATTTCCTCTTGATTGAGGCTGTTTGAGACAAGAAGCAGCTAGAGGACCCAGCAAGCTGTGCCAAGACTCCTGGCCCATGAGAACTGTGAAATGATACATATGTGTTGTCCCAAGTCGCTAAAATTATGGTAATTTATTCTACATCAATAGAAAACAAATACACTTCTATACAAGTGCCTAACTATCCTTATATTGTCCATCTTCAGCCCCATCTCCCCTCCCCTCCACACATACATCACACAACAGAACCCAATTTAAATGCCTACATGATATTTTTCAAAGGAGTTACTTTAATAAGTGTTGGAACTTTGGACGGTACCAGCACCTTCCAAAGACGTAAAATTTAAGAACAGATGCTACATGAGCCTTAAGAAGTCCTCCACATTTAGAGAAAACAGTAAGGGGCAAAGTCTAGCTCTTCTTCCTTTCAAGGTGATGCTGGAAATAAAAAAGGAAGATATAGACAAATCTCTTCATTTGAATGACAAGTGCTGAAGTGAAGAAAGATATGGACAGGGGGGCAAGTTATTTTGCCGAAACAGCAGTCAGTGGCCATGCCAAACGTGGGAATAATAGGGCTGCTCTGTGACCTAGTTTATGCCTCATTCTGAAGATATTTCTTAACATGCAAGACCACAAGACCAGGAAGGACATGAGGCCCACCATATAACCCAACTTCAGGTCGAACCCAAATGGAAAGTTGGTACACAGCCTTCACAAAAGCAGTGAAGAAACCACCATATCAGAAGTGAATTTCCCCATGTGGGATGATCCATAATCCCAGATCCTCCTAAATTTATTTACGTCTGATGGCTTATCCATGTTCCAATTAAAGTTTTGAAAGAAAATTATAGTAGCATCTGGGTGATTTTTGAAAGGATCCCAGAATCCATGCCTACTAATTTGGGATGAATACTACATCTCATTCACCTTTTAAGAGTAAAGGACCATGGGGTCAGAAGACTAGCTAGGTAGCTAGACGGTTGCATTCTTATGGTGGCTGATGCAACCCTACTCAGTAGGCCTCTCCATAGCTCTTTGTTCTTATGTACTATTAAAGGCCCGGTGCATGAAAATCATGCACTGAGGGGGTAGAGGGAGTCCCTCAGCCCAGTCTGCACTCTCTCACAGTCTGGGACCTTTCAGGCAATGTTCACCTGCTGGCTTAGGCCTGCTCCCTCCGGGGATAGGGCCTAAATTAGCAGACAGACACCTGTCTCACAGTCCCGGGCTCTTGCAGTCAGGGACCCCTCACTCCTTACCTCCTGCCTGCAGCGGAGGCGGGAGAGGCTCCTGCCACTACCACTGCACTCATCAGCCGTGAGCCTGGCTTCTGGGTGAGCAGAGCTCCCCCGTGGGAGCGCACTGACCACCAGGGGGCAGCTAATGCGTAGAGCGTCTGCCCCCTGGTGGTCAGTTCGTGTCATAGTGACTGGTTATTCTGCCATATGGTCAATTTGCATATTAATCTTTTATTATATAGGATTACCCCCTTTGCCCCTCCTGCTGCAGATTCACTAGCCTCTGCTATCATAGGAACATGTAAGACACAGTCTCATCCTGGGCCTTTCCCATGCAGTTCTCTCTGTCTGGATTGTTCTTCCTGTCTTTTAATGCTTTCAAGGCTTTGCTCCAATTTCATTTTCTTGGTGAGGCCAATCCTCAAGCCTATGACTCCCCAACTCACCTACTTTACTCTTCTCCAAAGAACTAACCACCTTCTGACTTATTACACGCTTACCATGCTTACTATCTTTCTTCAGCCACAGAACATAAGCTCCCGGAGTACAAAAAGTCTGTCTTTTTTGTTATTGGTGTTCCCAGTGTCATAGAAGGTACTTAATAAATATTTGTTGAATGAAATAATATCTTAGGATTATTTTTAAAAAGTAGACCATTCAGTCCACATCCAGAAAAAGCAGAAAAAAATGAAACCATGTTATGGAGGAAGTGTTTGACAATATCCTTTGGAAATATACATTTTAAGAACAAACATTACACAAATAGTAGAGACCATGACCGATCAGATGACTATCCCAACATAAAACACATATATGTATCACTGGTGTTCCTGAGGCAAAAACAAATGGAAAAAAAGACAATAATAAAATGTGATAGAAGAAAATGTTACTACATGGGGACATACCTATGGAAACTGCCATTGGTACATAACCCAAAAGTTAAAAATTAGTTTATTCACAAAATGAGAAACTTTGACTTCATTTCAGACATTTTCCCACAATACAAAATCCAATATGGTTCAAAGTCTTTAGAATTTTAATGAGAAAAAATTACTGACAAAATTTACATGCTGAGCTAATTTGTTGTTCATATGACTTGGCATTTGAAGGAAAATTATCAGATAGGAAAGTCCTCATTAATATTTACCACCTACTCATTAACAATTTATTAAAAAATTTATTAAATTAATGAAAATTTGTTCCATAAAGAATTCAAAGTAATGGGGTGTTGCAAAATAGAAGGACTGGGCGAAAGCACTGAAACCATTTAAATAAAGAGTTAAATACAGTGTAAAGAAATGCAGTCAATGTGGTTATCAAATATAGTTCAAGTGTTTCAAATATTTCTTTAAAGAAAAAACACAGAAATTATACTTTAACAATAATTACACAACAAATTTAAAATTGGATCAATAAAAGACGAAGACAATAAGCCGTTAAACTAATGTTATCTTTAAAAGATAATATTAATGCTAGTGTTATTATCTTTAAAGGGGTATAATTCATGTATGTGTTTAACTGTGGGAATTAAATATTGCATCTCATTTGTTGCAGTAATGCTTAATAAACAAAGATAGATAAAAGAATTAAAAATATGATGAAACTGTTCCAAATAATTAAATAACATTAAGTTAAAGAAAACACAGTTTATATTGCATAATACATAAATCTAAGAACTCAACTGTGGATACATATTAAAGTGAAAGTTAAAATAAGATGAAAGAATAAAATTAAACATATTAATTATGACAGTAATCCTGAATAGTTAAACAGGTTATCTTGTTTAATAAAATGGGAAAATTATGAGATTAAGATAAAAAAGCAATTAATCAAGTCCAATTGTTTGCATGGGATCTTAAAAAAAAGATAATTTAAAAACAGTGTTGCAGAAAGCTTAAAATTAAAATAATTATCATAGATAGTACATAAAAGTCAAAACCAAACTAGAAGTTGACATATTACTTCCAGGAAAAAAAAATCCACATCCAGATTGTTTTACTAGTATATTCTGCCAAACATTTGAGGAAGAAATAATCCAATTCTACACAAACTCTTCCAAAAAAACAAGAGTAGGAAGTACCAATTCATTTTATGAGGCCAACATTACCCTTATGATAACAAAGCCGTTGCAAGAAAACTACAGATGATGATTCCTCATGAAAATAAACATAAAAGTTCCACAAAATACCAGCAAATTGAATCCAGCAATATAAGATGTTGAGATATACATGAAAAACTTTAAGCAATGCAAAAAAGGAAAAATGCTAATACAGAAAAGTAGAGTTAAAGTTTTTAAAACTGACAAGTTGGTTTTTATGTAGTAAATTTACCCCAAAGCTTATTATTTGGGACATAAGTAATAAAAGACAAATCAGGCAAAAATAGAGAGAAAAATCATAACTTCAAAAATTAATGTTACCAAAGAGGAAATGAACATAAATTTTCAAAAATAATTTGTATGTCTCCATAAACATACATGTAAGTATATCAACGAAATTCCTAACCTACAACCAAAACTAAACAATTAGAGAAATGAAAATAATTATGCTAAATTTTAAAGATATAAATAATAAAAAATCTTTCTAAAATAGTATCAATATCAATTTTAAAATAAATGATTGCTAACTCCATATAACATAGATATAGGGAAATACTGGAAGTTTTAAATCATTCTTAAAATCAAACATAACTAGTATATAAAAAATTTTTATTACCAAAAAATAGAAAACTGCAAACCATCTATACTAATAGAAGAGTAATATGCTAATTAGACTGGGTGACCGGACATCTTCCAGATGTCTGACTTCCTTCCGGACAGTTGGGAGGTGACCAGGCTGGCAAGGGGGCAGTTGGGGGGCAGCCAAGCCAGCAGTGGGGCAGTTGGGGGGCAGCCAGGCCAGCAGGAGGGCAATTAGGGGGTGAACAGGCAGGCAGGCAGGCGAGCAGTTAGGAGCCAGTGGTCCTGGATTGCAAGAGGGATGTCTGACTGCCGGTTTAGGTCCGACCCCATGATTCTCTAGTTCTAATATAAATAAGAGTAAAATACTAGCAGAGTTTACCAAGAATATTGCTATATGTATCCATGACCAAAAAGATATGTTTATAGCAATGCAAGAATAATTTGACATAGTAAACCTAAAACTAGAATTCACTACATCATTAGGTAAAGAAGAAAATAACATTTTCTTGTATGGAACATAGGAAATAATCTTGAAGAAGTAGAAGAAAAAAGACTGAATCCCAGGAAAATTCCCAACACTACCATAGTTCATTTGAAGGGCAAATGTGTAAGATTGGCTAAAAAAGTTTGGTAGGCAGTGCATTTAAAGTAGGACTTAGCAGAAATTTAAAAATAATTTTTATTTAAGTATCACAATTAAAATAGTGATGCATTAATTTATGAATAACCAGATCCATTAAAGAAAATAAATTTTATAAAATGATTTTAGAACTGGGAAAGAGAATAAGGATTATTTTATATATATGGACCTCTAGGTTTATAAACACACAAATAAATAAACACACAAATAAAATAATGAACTCTTGGATACAGAGAACAGATTGACAACTGTCAGAGGGGAAGGGATTGGGGGCTGGGTGACAAGGATGAAGGGATTAAGCAAAGAAAAAAAGAAATACTCATGGACACAGACAACCATATGGTGGTTACCAGAGGGAAGGGAGTGGGGGTTAATGAAATTAGAGGAGCATTAAGGGGGAATAAACAGTGATAGAAGACTTGACTTGAGGCAGTGAGCACACAATACAATATATATTGTACAATTATTGTACAATTGTATTGTATTGATGATGTATTGTACAATTGTACACCTGAAACCTGTATAATTTTATTAACCAATGGATGTCACCCCAATAAATTTAAAAAAATACAAGTAAAACAATAAACTCTTGAGCCCTGCTTAATGATTTTTAAAAGTGTAATTCTTACATATTAAATGTTTAAAGTAAAATATGAAACCATAAAAGAGAAAATATATATGACCTTATTAATAAATTTAAAGGCAGAAACATAATTTGTAACAAAAACAAGCTTAAAATTTAGAACCTTTTTTATTTACTTAATTGTATTAAATACCTAAAGATATAAATTATAATTTGATATAAATATTTATATCCTTTGGCAAAATATGGCAAAATGGAGCTCATTCAAATATGAAGAGAAAGAAGACATGAATCCAAATAGTAAAAAAACACTTGTAAATATATTGACAGGAAATTCACAGAAGAAATACAAACTGTAAATTAATATTTGAAGAACATTTATACTTAGCAGCACTCAAAGTGAGGTGAGATTAGACAGCTTCTTGCATATTTATAAGAGGGGCAATCCTCCATACTTCCACCCCCCCATCACAAACTGCAGATATTACTATTTGCCTGTGACTAAATTTTTAATATGTGTAGCAAGGATATTTGCACATGGCTTTTGAAAATTTAAAAGTTATATGTACTGCAACTTCCTTTATTAATGCATTTTTCCCTCTCAAAAACAATAGTATTAGTAATAATTACTTATGGGAAGGTTAAAGCAGAGAACAATGTATAGAATTTCACCATATAATGTGATTTTGTATATGTTTTCCTGATAATTTTGTGAAATCTACTTAATATCTATCTTGAGATATATACTTTGAAATGTGCTTTAAAATGAGTTCCTTTACATTTGTCTTGCAATTATCATACCTATTAAAATAAAGTACTAACTTTAACTTAATCAGGGTCACATGATCATGTCTTGACATGATCACATATGATGACTTCAGAAATATTTCTATTGTTAGTATTATTTTTTTAAAAAAAAAACTCTACTAAATACTCATGAAATATTCCTAAAACCAAACCATTAATTTTACATGCCATAAACATATTTATGTGTGAATTTGATTCATACATCAATTTAAAAAACCAAGGCAGCATATCTGTCCTATTAACCAAAGGAGAATAGAAAATTGCCTGAAGAGAATTACTACTTCTTGTGTTCACATGAACCAGAGCTGCTTCTACTTATTAGATTGGTGCCAAGCACTTTTCTAAACCCTTCACACTCTTAGGCTTGATCTGAGACCATTAGCTAGCATGGCCAGGTTTTCTGTACCAAGTCTTTAAGAAACAGCTGCTTGAATATTAGCATAAAAGAAGAAGAAATAGACTAATGCAATAACACAACATTCAAAGATTGTTTTCTAACTGCATTCCTGCCATCTGGAAAAATTTTCTGCATATACCAATCTAGAGTAGCCAAAAGGAATTCTGTCACATACTTTGGTTGACTTTATTCTTAACTTTGTTTACTATTGAATATTTTCTTATTTATGTTCTATTGGACTAAAAACATCAGCTTTAAAAAGGAACCTTATTAATGTCCTGTTTAAGATTAAGCAGTGCTTAGCACATGACTGAGGCTCAGCTATTATGTATTCAATACATGACTGTCAGTTATAGTATGGAAATAATATCCACTTACATATCACAAACTATAAGCAGATCAGAGCATTTGAAAATTGAGCCACTATGACACAAGTTGCAAACTGGAATTTAATAGATTGTTAGGCTGAATGCAGCTCAAATTGCTAAATTTTTTCACTCTCCATTTAATAAAATGGGAGATAATTTGGCTACTTATTGGTATATTTCATATGGTATTGGCCACACTGTCAGCAAACCGGATTCAAATTTGATTCTACTGTCTTAAAACAAATCTTCACTCCTTATAGTTTCTATTTCTGGTCAAAAATTTCCAGTGAAACACAGTCATCTTACTTCACTTGCAATGCTCCACAAAACAACACTCTATGAAAAAATAACTTTGGGAAACCCATAAAATAAAGTTTTCTATTAAAGACACTCAATTCAGATATAACATATCAAAGGTCTTGAGAGCCCCCAAATAAGGTAATTTTAAATTTTTGTTAACCTCCAATTACCCAAAATTATTTGAACATTACATATTTTATGTCAGATGGATTCTATATCAATTGGGGTAATCACTGCATAATTCTATAAATGTCTAATCACTATGTGGTACACCTGCAACTAATATAATATTGTATGTCAAATGTAATTGAAAAATAAATAAAAGACAGAAATAAACCTTTTAGTTTTCTTTGAAAAGGCTCTCTGTGTGTGTGTGTGTGTATGTGTGTGTGTGGTTAATCCTGAACCTGATTTTTAGGGAGATTGGAAGAAAGAGGAAAAGACAGAGAGAAACATCTATTGGTTGCCTCCTACACTCGCCCCACCTCAGGCCATGGAGGAGACTGCAACCAAGGTAAATACCCTTGACCTGAATCCAACCTGAGACTCTTCAGTCCGCAGACCAAAGATCTATCTGCTGAACCAAACCATCTAGGGCTGGAAAGGCTCTTAAAACTCCAGAGAGCTGGTCCATACCCTTTGGTATTCTAGGCAATTTTTTATTCTTTCACAGAATTTTTACATACAAAATTATAATAATACCACAGGCAGGTCAGAACCATCTGAAATTTTGAAAAAGTAAGTTGTTTTATTTATGTTAATAAATAATATACAAAAGTAGTATATTTAATAAAGATATGTGTCTGTACAAATGTAATTGAAATATGTGTCTTTGCACAAATGTAACTTTCTAAATATTAAAATATATTATTCCATAGGCAAACTTCCAATAAATTTCATAAAGCAAAACAAAACAGCTCAAAATGTATAAGTAATATGAAGCAAGACTATAAATTAGTGACAAAAATTTTGAAGAGGAAAACACTTTGACCTGAAATTTAAGGAAAAATCCTCTTTAAAAATTCTTAAACCAAAATAAAAATTATGTAATATTGACAATGGATAAAATTGTGCAAGAAAATCCAGAGCCTTAGGCTAAGTAAAAAATATGTTAAAAAAGAAAAAGAAATTGGATATTTCTTTCACACCAAAAAATGTATAAGCAAAAGAAAGTGAGTGGAAATAGAGAAGTAATAAATATATAAGCAAAATTTAATAAATAAAAATAATAATTTCAATGAATATATTCAGAAGATTTTTCTTTGGTAAACATCAATAAATAAATAAGCTTAATTTAAAAATTCAGAAAAAAAGCACAAAATCACAAGATTAAGATTGGAAATGAGAATAGATAAAGAGGAAATTAAGATAATCATTGGAGACTTTCTCAACTCTTGACATATATTATAAAACCTGAATAAAGTGCATGATTGTCTAGAAATGTAAAAAATATTAGAAAAAGAACAAGAATGATCAGATTAAAACTATAGATGTCTTTTGTTAAACATTCTAGGTTTGCAGGTATGTTATAGATTTTCTGATATAATTTGGGTGATTCAAAGTTTTAAAAATTTAGAAAGTAAATATGAGCTCAATAATACATGTTCAATTGATAAATTAGTACAGAACACAGTCACATCAAAATGCATTTTAGAGCCATGATTTCACTACTCTAGATAATTGGGTTGAGCCTACAAAAGCAAGCGTGGAACATAGGAGAGAAATAACTTGAAAGTAATAACATTGGGGAATTAGTGATGTGTTATTTAAAAGATGAAATGCCACTTAACAAAGACTGCTATTTTCAGTTTCCTGACTTCACCTTACTCTTCTTCTCTCTTCACTTCTCTACAGTTGGCATCTATTTTAGCACCTATCACTCTACTATAATCATGTGTTTATATGTATGTCTTAGTCACTGTCCCTTGCAGTCAGTGATTACCTTATTTTATTCTGCATTCCAAGGGCCTGCCACAAAGTTCAGCTCATTGTAAGGATTCAAAGACTCTTGAATTCATTCGTTCAACAAACACTTTTTGAGTCTGACTGGTTAATATGAGTTAATATAGTTAATAACTGTAGCATGGTCCTCAAGCACACATTTAAGTGCAGCTCTCCTAAATTCAAAGTTGTGTGATCAGATAGTTCTTTTTTGCAGCTCTTCCTGTGCCAAGTGAGAAGCCTTGGGGAACCATGGTCACTTGTCGATCTCTAGACAAATAGAGCTCAGAATTGTTTGGGGAAGGATGTCCATCAAAATTCCAAAATAATTAGAAGACTATCACATCTGGAGTGAAGTGCTGGCCACATTCAAGAAAGGGGTTAGTGACAGAGTTGAACACGAGACACATACTAGGAGGAGCCTGGTCTAAACCACTGACAAATCGCCTCCAAGAAACGGCCAATACTTCTGGAGGTAATAACAGTATGGGCTCAGATGGAATTCCCCAAGATTGGAGATGCCTGCTTGTCAGCATAGGGTTTGTCTTTCTGCATAACTAATATCTCTTTTAAAAATAAAACTCCCTATTGGTATGTCTCACTCAGGCCACCAGGAAGAGGGATGTTCCTAGGCATCTAACTGGCTTTCTCAGGGGGTGGAGGTGTGGTGCCCAGTGCAATGATAATGTAAGTCCCTCAGCTCTTCAGATACCATTTCTACAGTCCAAAGACTGGTGACAATGTGAGGAAATGCATTGCCTGGATTGTGCACAGACTGAATAAGTTGCTCCAAGTCTGCAACCTAGACTCTGAAGAATAGCATCAATGCATCAAACTTCCTTATCCAATTGGTCCAATGTCCTGCCTAATTGGGACTCTCTAACTGTAAGGGAGCTCCATGTGATTCATCAGAAAAGGAGACAAAGCTACAGAAAATATTCTTACCAAAGTTCTGCTTTAAGCCAGAGCTGTGCCCAGCGAGCACAGGGAAGCCACCAGGAGGCTGATGCCCCTTGTTAACACAATGGCTTTTCCAAAGATCTAGTCCAGCCTCAATTCCATCCATCCTTGAGTTTATCAAGAAGTTCTCATGCAAATTTTAAAAAATATTATATATAGCATTTTTCTTATTTTATTCAACTCACCCTAATAGAATTCCTGAGATTTAAAATTATTTTTAAGTAAAAATTATGTGAATATAGACAATTTTTACAATTGAACAGTCACAGTTCTGACATGAAAAAATTACTCACTAAATGTTTGTTGAATGAATGACTATTAATTTGGTGTTAAATCAGCTGAGCCCTTCATACAGCCTTTAAAAAGTAAACAAAAATAAATTTCTCTAAACTTGCCTGATATTTAAATCCTGTATCTGTTTGTTTGCATGAGGGGAAAAGAAGATAATGAGTATGACATTTGTTATCCACAAATAAGCTAGATTTGAAGGGCATTTTGCCCAGAGACTTTTTGATTTCATTTTGGAAATTAAGCTCAAGGTAGCTAACACCAGGAGGCACCACTGAGGGTAGCATATACTAGCTTTTTTCCACAGAAGGTTAGCTGAGAGAGACATGAAAATATATAATCCAGCCAGGGATTAGAATAATTTCCCTTTAGAAACTAAGCTCTCTACCAAAATGTCAAAATAAAAGTCTCTAAACCTTCAATACCTACATGTACACCTTACAGTAAAAATATCATTTGAAGCAAAATGAGAAGAAAAACTAACATCAGAGTTGAAATAGCTGTCATGTTAAACTCACTTAAGAGCTGTCTGGAGAATGTCATAAACCAAGATCACATGGGCTCCTGGGACCTCCACATTTGTTCTTCTTGTCTAAATTCTGCTTTCCACCCATCCCTGCCCGGACCTACACTGGTTCCTCGCTCTATTTTTAGGACTCCTCCCAGGGTATCTGATGTGTGTAGAAGTTTATCAGTTCAGCCTCTTCTAAATTTCTATAAATCCAGGATTCTGTTCAACCAACCAGGTGCCAGCGAGGCTTTTGCTTGGCAGCTCATCTCATTTTGATGCAGGTTTCATCTCCTGCAGGGCTCCAATTAGTCCCTGTGCTGGTGAAGATGCTCAGAGTCACTTGACACATTCAGGATCCAAACTCCTCTCTGTGTTGACTTCCACCTGGCAGAAACTTAGCAAGGGATCTGTAAAGACCACACCACCAAATGCCTTTCCTTTTTGGGGGGCTTCCTCTTCCTCAGGGCTTCAGAGACTGGATAAGTCAGCGTTTCTTTCAATGTGCAATTAATTATTTACCTCTCTTCTCTTTATTAACCTCTTCTGCCTGATCAATGCTATGACCGGGCTATTGAGTATTCAGAAAATGACAATGTCATTACTTTTTACTCTAGAACTTCCATTTTTTTCTCTTTGTTGAATTTATTGGGATGATACTGGTTAACAAAATTATACTGGTTTCAGGTGCACAATTCTATAACACATCATCTGTATATGATATTGTGTGTTCACCACGAAAAATCAAGTCTCCTTCCATCACAATTTATCCCCTAATACTCTACTCTACCTCCTTCCCCTCCGGTAATCACCCGACTGTTGTCCACGTCCATGAGTTTTTTTCTCTTTTTTGCTCAATCCCCCCACCATCACCCCAACCAGCCCCCTCCCTGACAGCTATCAGCCTGCTCTCTATCTCTGAGTATGTCTATTTTGCTCATTAGTTCATTTTGTTCATTAGGTTCCACATATGAGTGAAATCATACCATTGGACATTCTACCATTTGTTTATTTTTAACATTTAACATTTCAAACAAACATGTGTTTTTATGTAATGTTTTTCTCACTGAGGGGGAGGGCTTCATCTCATGGTCCAGTAAAAGAGCTCATATTCAAAGAACATGTTGGTACTCCGTAACACAGAACCCTTAAGCTTAGCGACACTCACTCACCTTACCCTGAATCATGCTGCAAGTCTGCTATCCTGTTATTCCAGTTCTGTGTCTTTCCTATTACACAAGATTTAACCTCTCCATAGTTTCTTTACTAGTTTTTGCTTGAAGAAAAATAAGTGCTTAAGCTATCTAGTAGACAATTGGCCTGCCTTGTGTTGCATTAGTTGTCCAGGCTACTAGTAGCAAGTACAGAAGTAGTGCAAGAGGGAGGAAAGACATCCTCTGGCTAAGTTTCAAGAGGTGTTGGTTCTAGTCCTGACTTTCTTGTGCCCTAAGGTTTGGTGTTGGACCATTTACTTTATAATTTTGATGTCATTTCCTGACAGAATGTTAGGCTAGGTTATCTTTAAAGGGATTCTCAATCACATCCTATCAAACTTTATTTGACATATACTTTATAGTGAAATCCAACTACTTAAGTTACATTAACTTTTTTAATACTATGATATGATCTAGTGTGAGTAGGGGGAGAGCTTTATTTCTATGTCTTTACACCTAAAGCACTTGACTTCTCCTTAGTCCACTAAGGAAATACCTATAGTAAGCATTCAACAAATACATGATGGCAAAATGAGGAAAGAGGAGGAAAAGAGATGAGAGAGAACTGAAAAAGAGTAAGAAAACAAGAAAACTTTCTTTTTAAAATCAACCATCTCCTATTCACCTAAATTGTAAGGGCAGAATAAACTATGATCTGTCCCTGGAAATTAACATCCTTTACAATCTGTTTTCATTGGCACAGAAAAGCAGCCGCACTCCTCACCCCAGTATTTCTTTTCTCTCTTTAAATTATGGGGGTAATGTTTCTTTCCAATACCGTTCTCCTCTGTGCTCTTAAGCACTGCACTTACTCAGAATAATTGACTACGTGACATCTTGAGATAGGAGTGATGTTAGGTCAGCAATCTAAGTCACATATCAAACTAAGATGGTATTATGGGACACATCACATTTTAATCAGTCGGCGTTTAGATAAACACAGGAATATTGATAGCATTTATGATTTGTCTAGCAGCCTGTGGTGGGACTGAGCAACAGCACTTTGAAATATAGTCTGTGGATGTTAATTAATGGTAAATCGTAATGGAACTCCTGTGGTATTATTACATGATGTCCGTGTGAATTCTCTAATAATTTATAATGCTTGATGTGATCCCACAGCGTGTGACAAGATGTATGATTATCTGTAGCTCTGCTTGATATGCAGCATAAATTGACTTTGGAGGCAATGGGATCCATAGCTAATACACACCCTGTATAGGAGTCTCCCTTCTAAGAGGCATTTCCGCTCTTCCAGAATCAAGATATGGCATCAAGTGCTCAACTGAAACATAATTGTATAGTGACTAAAAACTATCTCTCAGGAAATACATAATTTTTTCACAGGGACTTATAATTGGAAAGTAGTTTCTTAATTACTAGTTCATGGCTTCCTGGTTCAGATGCCATGGTTCTGAGCCCCTGATGCTCTAATCTTAGACTAATTGCATCCTTGAAATCTAATTGTCCTGTTCCCCACCTGACAGCCACATGTTTTTGCAACTGCTTCCTGGGAGGTGCAAGAGGGAAGGGGAGAGGAGGCACTTATAATAGCAGACTAACAAATTTAAGGATACTTAGCCCCACTCCCCAAATTCCTCAAAGCCTGAAATCTCAAGAGGGAAAGAAGCAGGCACATGTTAATGATACGTTTCCTCTATGTTATTAAAGCCCTCCCACCAGTGTAATGTTAGGTGACTGAAAACTGAGTTAAAAAAATGCTAAGAAATGCTAATTGGATTCAACTGGCCTTCCCCCCCCTCTAATTTATACCCACAAATTAGTTCTTGTTAATCTCCTTGTAAATATCAGTTGCAAAAATATGAGAAGCAAATGAATAGTATTCCAGCAAATGATGTATTTTCATCCCCCAGAACTGTCTTTCCATTTCCCTGCCCCTTATCCTACATTGAAATTGGTGCTAGTGAATGAGACACAAAGAATTTTGGCTGGTGGGAAGGACTTCATTTGTCTCTTTCTATGCAAAACCAACAGACCCTTAGCCTGTGGGGGGAAAATGCATATTTCTTCCTTTTGAAAATATCACAGAAGCAGCTGCTCCTTAGCTATTTTGGGTGGATTTTCTGAGAACAGCTTGTATTGTATATGGTGGACGGTTGGCAAGAGCCTAGCTATGGGAGGGGAATAAGAAAGACCTGAAACCAGGGTGAGCTCCAGTAACTGACAAATGGGTGTTGGGGATGGAGAAAAAGGCCATGCCCTTAAACGGAAAGAAATGGGTGGAAAGACTCAATGATCCCAATGGCAACATTGTTAGCCTTTTTATGTATCTAAATCAAGCTTCACACTGCCAATCTGGTAACACAATTTTATGTAAGAAAAGACATCCATTAGTAGTGAAGACAGCAGAAAGAATAAGAAAGACTAAAAGAAGAGAAATTCAAATGCAAATGCAATTCCAGGCTGCAGCAAGGCAACAGGTGCTGGCCTCCTTGCCTCTGCACTGGGCCTGAGGACAGCTCAGCAGAGCCGGAGCCTACACACACCTTAGTTCCACACTGGCCTGCACATCATATCTCTGGCTACAGGCTAAAGAGTTTTAGATCCCTGCTGAGTCATAGTGTCTAATCCTTGTGTGCGGTAAAGAAACATGGTTAACCGTGGAGCCTGAGTTAGTAGTCAGAGTGTCATCAGAAGAGCATCAGTACCTGAAGTCCAGCAGATAAAACAGAGGCTCTCAGAACCCAGCTTCTTAGTCATCAGAAAGGTTCAAAGCAGCAGTTACTTTGAGACATCAGGCTCTAGAAAACACGCTCATGACAACCTGATGTGTTATTCCCCAAATTCTATGTGCTTTTATTCAAACACCTAATCTCCAAATCGCAAGTATTTTATAATCTAACATCTCAAATCTAACTCTAACCTGGATTCTCCCATGAAAAGGTATCTGTGTTAATCATAGTTTCACCCGCTTTTGTTTCAAATACTTAGAAATTAACAACTCTTCTGATTGATTCATACAGGAATTCTATTTTTGATCTTCATTTCTAACTAACTCCTCACCCCTGCCCTTAACTGTAGCTCTGACCACATGTAGATATTTCATTAAAAAAACTCACCAATTGATGAGTCATATGAGGCAAATAAAAATTCCAGTTTTCTGAACATTTTGAAACATAAACTGTACCTGAAAATAATGCATTTATGAACACTAGAAGAATTGTTCTCGGTGACCCTTTCCTAACCTCTAGTGCTTTTGGAAATCTAAAAGTGTTTATGTTATCACAATGATCAGTCATTCTGAACTTTAATGACGAGGGTCAGGGATGCTGTATGTCCTGAAGTGCACTCACAGTCCTACATGATTGAAGATTCACTCTGCACTATGTAAGACTGTCAGATATCCCACTTCCTAAATCTATAGCATAACTCTATTTTAAGTATATACATAAGGTATTTTTTTTGCATGGGCTTAGTATACATTAACTATTCTAGAAATGCAACTACTGTGTAAATGAGAAAAGACTGTACTCTTACAGTCTTACCAGGAGTTGATTACCATTCTGTAAAACCACAACAACATGGAAATTCCATTCATAAAATCTGAGTTGCAATACACGTCAGTGCACCCACGTCACAACACGTCTGCGGCAGTCACACTTATGGGATTCCACATGTAGGTGCAAACACTGACCACTTCATGAGCATCTTGGAAATATAGATTTCCCTTCTTTAAAAGGAACCTCACTATATCAATTACAGATGTATCCCTAATTGCTGTTTCGTTCATTTGGATGAGATTTTTCTTGTTATCATGTAACTGCCTCAAGATGAGGGTCTGTGTCTTGGACCTCCATGAGCAAAGCATGCTCATTCTCAGAACCCTTTACTTTCTCAACTTGGACTGAGGTCTACTGAGTTCTTTGGCACTCTAACTCCACAGTCAGGTTCTAACACTTTCCTCTTGTTCTTTCTTCTCCCTTCTCAAGGTCTGACTGACTTGAATAACTTAACTCTCTCTGTGTCTCTGAGTTAACCTTGGTATTTCCCCTCCTCCTAAAGAGTCCCCTTCTCAGTCAGTACAGGCATACTTCATTTTATTGTGCTTTATTTTGCTGTGCTTTGCAGGAATTGTGTTTCTCACAAATTGAAGGTTTGTGACAACCGTGCATGGAACAAGTCTATTTGTGCCATTTTTCCAACAGGCTCAATGATGGTTATTTTTTTTAGCAATAAAGTATTTTTTAATTATGATCATGCATTGCTTTTTTCAGACATAATGCTATTGCACACTTAATATAGTATAGTGTAAACAAATCTTTGATATGCATTTGGAAACTGATGAATTAATGTGACTCTTGTTATTGTGATGTTCCCCTTATTAAGATGGCTTAGTTAGAACCAAAACCACAATATCTCTGATGTATGCCTGTATATAATTCCTGCTCTTAGATTATAAAATTATCCAAATCCAAATAAAATGGTCTGTATTTTCCTCAGTGGTATGGATATATTAATACAAAGACTCAAAAGTCTGGTCCTTATAGGTTCCTATAATCAAAATGCATATATGTATCAGACATCACAGCCATGAAAATCATCCAATTGCCCTTCTCTGACTGAATTGATTTAAGTCACTTGTTATATTTGACTTTATGTAGAATTTTCTACAGAGATGAAACTGAATTGATCAATTGGCAAACTTTTCTTATTCTCTTTGTACTTATATTAATCATTACCAATCAATAAATTGACATTTTTTTTGACATTCTTATTTCTATGTAAATCTTTTGTGAGCTGAGTTGACCGACTCCATTCCCTGGGTCCATTCAGAAATGCAAATATCCTGTCTAATCTGCCAGATTTTAAGAAGACTTTCAAAAGATTAAGGAAAAGTGAATCCCTATACTCAAACTGGGTTAGTGTAAATGGAATTTATGATATTTTGTGGTAGTGCTGTTGGTATGCTATTTAATTAGTATATAGGTGGGCCATCAATTATCAGGTTTAAGAGACCATGAGGATGTAGGAGGGAATATATACTTTGAATATGTGACTTTAACAATTGTGGAATAGGAGGCATTCACAAGAGTCCATGTGCATGTTTCATATTTCACTCAACTAGTTTCATGACCTTCAGCATGATATAGTCTTTTGATGAGGAAAAAAATACAAAAGAACATCTCATAGTATACACACTACTTATTTTTTAAAAAGAGAAAAAAATAAACTAGACTCTATACTATTTCAAGTCCAAAAGGGAATTCCCACTTTCAGCAACGTCAGAAATCTGACAGCCTGACATGCATAATGGAATTCAGTCAATACTATGAAGGAATAAAATAGATAATGTTGAGAGAATGGAAAGGAAATCATAGATTTTGTTACCCAGAAGAATGTACATTGTCAGAATAAGGGCTATACAAATGGGTAAATATTAGGAGATAAAATCTAATAAGGAATCAAGTAATAAAATACATTTGGAGATGCATAATTCTTTGGAATTATAAATATCTCCAATAATTATACAAAGAAATCCTTAAAAAAGTGAAAATTATGTGAACTGTGCCTTCAGAAATATTACATAAAATAATTGCTATATGCAGTGTCATTAAATAAGCTGTTACAATTTTGTTAATAGACTTTATTTTTTGAGTAGTTTTAGGTTCAAAGAAAAACTGAGCAGAAGGTACAGAGATTCCAATATACTTCCTGCCTCAACATGTATAGGCTCCCCTATTATTAATGATTTTTAAAATGTGTGTTGGAAGGTTGTAATAAAAGAAGTCACAACTGTTTACAAAACTTGGAAATAAGTGAAACCTACTAATACCTGGGACTAGCCATCAGTATGAAATAACACGAGAGGTTTTCTGAAGAGGTCTATGAAAACAAGAACTCAAACAGAAAATGACCAAAGCATAATGTGATCACAACTAAGGAACCTGAAACAAATTCCCTTCACTTTTTACACATTTTTTCTTCATACAAAGTATAGGCTATGCACGTTGGGAAGTCTAGGAATAGAGGGTGCCCCATAACCAGGAGTGATCAACCTGCCTGTGCCACAGACTGAGAGAGCAGGCCCAAATGAGCACTCCAGCTCTGATGAGTGAACAGCCATCAAAACCATCATGGCCCTCCCAGTATCTTGTTTCTGTGGCTCCAGGTTGAGCATATATACTTCTGTCCACAATTGAGTTCAGAAAGAATAAACAGCCCACTTGGGTCTTTTGGGTTTTTTTCATGATATGTTATTATCTGCATTCTATTTAAAGAAAGAAACACTCTTTTTCATCCATCCAAATTCTAAGTGAACACTGTCTACAGTCATAATAACATACATTTGATAAACAAGTCCTTAAACTGTACATCTATTGTGACAAAGCAATCACAACAAGGAATATGAAGATTAAAGTGATATTTTTAACATCCACACATAGTTGTAAACCATGTGAAAAGTTTAAAAATGTTTATTTTATAAGAATTTAGAGTATAAATAAAAGGAGTGCAAGAAGTGCATGATTAAATGAAAAGTTAACTATATAAGTGGTAAAAGACATAAAGTAGGATTTAACTTTTCAGACTGAACTTGGAGAGACCAAGAGGAGACAAAAATTATTTTAAATATATATTTAGGCTTATAGTTTTTTCTTCTATTGTAGAGATCTAGAAAGAGCATCTTTTCCACCTTTTAACAACAAAAAGTGACAAATTGCACATTCTCAACTTTTTTTGAACCCATCAGAAAGCTCAGGTTGCAAGGTGAAAAACTAGCTTAAAATCCCAGGAAATATGGGTGCGTATGGGTAGGAAGAAATCAGAAGCACCTGTTCATCAGGGCAGATGCAGCCAGACACTGTTACAAAGAATACAACTAGACTTGTTCACAAATGCATGGCTGCCATGTGTGGGTTGATGTGAGTGGGAAGACTGGGAGAATGCAGATAGAGGGAGAGTTTGCATCCACTAATGGCTCTTCTCACTGAACCTCCCTGAATGAGTTCTGAGGATGTGTCCCTCATGAGGCAGGAGAACAGCAGCTGGGTAGAGGAGCACAAGTTCCCACTCAAATCCTTCTCTCTTCTTTCAGAAGAGTGGCTCCTATTTAGTTTGAATTTTTTAATTAAAAAATATTCAAAATTTATTTTTTAAAGGTAACATTTATTGCTGAGATTTACAAGAAAAATAGTGCTAAATATATACATTAGTCTTATAATTTGCAAAGCTCTTATATGTATACTAAAGGCTCAGTGCATGAAATTCGTGCACTGGCGGGGGGTCCCTCAGCCCAGCCTGGGAGCAGGGAGCAGGCCTAAATCACACTCTGTCCTCCCTCTGCAGGCTGATCAGGGGAAGGTGCCACCCCCATCACCCCACTGTTGCTGCCACTGCCGGCAGCTAAGGTGTTTTCATCAATATGAACTTCAGTCCCTTCACCACGAAAAAATGACAACTTTCTTTAGGCATTTTCAAGATGTCTCTTTCATAGGATATGACATTTCTTTCTTTTTCTTTTTTTCTTTTTCTTTTTTTATCCTCACCTGAGGATATTTTTCCATTGATTTTTAGAGAGTGTGGAAGAGAGAAGAAAGACAGAGAGAAACATCAATGTGAGAGGGACACCTTGATTGGTTGCCTCCTGCATGAGCCCTGACCTGGACCCCAGCCAGGGAGGAGCCTGCAACCGAGGTACATGCCCTTGATCAGAATTGAACCCAGACCTTGCGGTCCACAGGCCAAGGCTCTATCCACTGAGTCAAACCGGCTAGGGCAGGATGTGACATTTCTTAGCCCCTCCCGCAGCAGACCTTCGTTTTTTCTTCCAGGAGTGAGGTGGAAAAACCCTAGACCACCTTCTTGGATACTTATTATTGAAGCTATCAAGAACACTGAGAGAGGCACACAGGGAGCTTAGCCAATGAGCTGTGAGAAAAGGTGTTTTCTCTGCAGCTCACATGTAGAGGCGGGCCTGCTGGGGCGCTGTCTCCCAGTAGCTGCGGCCTGGGCACGCCTCCCTGCCTCTCGGCCCCCCCTCCCAGGCCTGTTGTGGTGCTGTCTCCCAGCAGCGGCAGTGGCTTGGGCATGCTACTTGCCTCTCGGCTCCTGCTCCTTCTGTAGGCCTGCTCCGCCCTGCTCTCCGTGGACCTGCTCTTTGCTGTGGCACTGGCAGGCCCTGCTCTGCCTTGCTCTCTGCAGACCTGATCGTCGCCGTGGTGACTGGCAGGCCCTGCTTACTGTTCTCTGCGGGCCCTGCTCTGCCCTGCTCTCTGTGCGCCTGCTTGTTGTCTGTGCCATCCATGCCTCGCCTCACCCTGCAGCAGTCCCCTCCCTTCATCCGCGCACAGCCTATAAAGAGGTAATATGCAAATTTGTCCAATCATGGCTGTTATGGTGTCCCAGACAAATTTGCATATTACCTCTTTATATAGAGAGATTTTCTCATTCAATTCTCACAATAGTTCTGTGGATTAAGTATTAGTTTCCTCATTTATAAATCGGAATGAGGAAGCCCACAGCAGCTAAATGCCCCCCCTTTTTTTTCTATATTTAGTATATGGTAAAATCAGACTTAAAATAAGAGTTTTCAACATCAAAATCAGTGTTCAATATAGTTTATTTTGTTTCTTCTACTCTATTGTATATTTAAGAGATAACATTTTTATTGACAAATCCTATAGAAGCTACTTTGGATAGTGTAAGGTTTAATCCTATTATTATAGGTAGGGGCTTAAGAGATTTGAAACTGCCTTTATGCATACAAAAGCATTGTATAGGTAGAAAATCCCAGTGACACTGCAAAAATGTTTTTAGAACTAAAATTGAGTTTAGCAAGGTCACTGCACACAAGGCCAAAATACAATAACTATATGGTCTACTATTATGGCTGGACCATTGGGAGTATCTACTAAATGGAGTGGTTGTTTGTCATGGTCTCTCAGCTTTTCCTTATCTGAACCTAACTATCTCCCAGGTTTGGGGGACCTCTCAGAATTGTTCAATTTAGGGCTCCCCATTTTTCTCCCAGCCTCCTAAATGTGCAGCTTAAGATTTAGTAAATAAACTCAAGGTAACTGTGAAATTTTTTGAAGTACTTCTCTGTCTAGACTTTCCCTTTTTGATATCCTGTCCATTTTTCTGGCTATTTCAGCTGCCCAAACTTGTATCTCAGTGCCCCAAACTTGTACTTCAGTCTCCACAACTCATCAAAACTCAGGGCTCTGCTTAAGATCCCCACTCTTGAAATGGATTCAGTAAATGCTACAAGATAGAAAACTGGGATGATTGTCCTGGCTCACCTCATTTTTCCCTTCTCTTAGAGATTATAACTCTTCACTTCTTGCTGTCCAGTGTTGAAAGCAGTTATTTCTTATTTTGCCCATTTTTCTAGTTGTTTATGGCAGGAGGTAAAATCTAATACTGATTTCTTCATCACAGCTAGAAGCGAAAGCATGAGTTTTATCATCTAATCTAATAATAGACAAACATGGTAATTGACTGTACATTCGCTACACTTCCTATTGGCTAATCAGGGCGATATGCAAACTAACTGCCAACAAAGATGGAGGTTAATTTGCATACATAGGTGCAATGCTGGGAGGCGAAAGGGGAAGGACGGAAGAAGCTGCCTGCTGCTGACGGTGATCTGCCCCCCGGCCCGTGATCAGAGAACCCGGGCCGCCATTGCCTGGCTGGTGATTGGAGAAGCCAGGCGGGGCAGGGAAGAGGTGGATGCCAGTAGCAGCCTCTTCCCTGCCCCCTCCCTCCCCCCAGCCGGTGATTGGAAACCTAGGCAGCAGGCAAGAGCCGGGTGGTATGGCAAAGGCAGAGAACCAGGGCCACCTTTGCCCAGCGCGAACTATGCAGCTGGGAGAGGGGCACCGGGCCACTGGGAACAGGAACTATGCAGCCGGGAGAGGGGCATCGGGCTGCTGGGAGCAGGGCAGGAACTTCCCGGGGTGGGTGTCAGGCTGCAGCTCTATCCACTACAGGCCAAGGCTCTATCCACTGAGTCAAACCGGCTAGGGCAGGATATGACATTTCTTAGCCCTTCCCGCCCCGTTGCTGCTTGCTCATTCACTTACTCACTCATTCATTCACTCATTCACTTACTCACTCATTATTCACACACTCACTCAGCAAAGCCTCTCAGGTCCCTGGCACCAGGCCAGGCACTGAAGTTGAGGATAAGACAGAGCTATGTCCTCAAGATCTAAGTAATTCAGTAGGGCGAAGCAGGCACATGAACGAGGCAGTTGTATGCACAGATGCAGTGTACTGGGTTCGGTGAGGGCTGTAACTAACGCCGACTTCGTTCTCTTGATAAAATGGGGCCTCGGGAGCCAGGCTGCCCCAAGCCTGTAGGCCTGTGCCTAGGCCAGGAGCGGCCGGGGTCCCAGAACATGACAGAGGCGGCAGGTCGGGCTGAGGGGGCTAGCCCCACCCCTCACCCCCCCACCCCCGAGTGCACAAATTTTTGTGCACCGGGCTACTAGTATTAAAATAAACAGATTCATTATACTTTAGTGCTATATTTACATTAATAGTAAAACGCAATATAAGATGTTGAAGACATTTAATAGCCATGGTTATTAGTTTATTCTTCATTCTTATTTGAGCTAACGGAATGGAAAGTTTGAGATACTGATTCTGCTGATTAGTTTAGCCTATGGCCTTCCAAGCAAGGAAATGAAAAGAAAAGGTGGTACACAGATAGATAGGGTGTTTCTACATATATATATATATATATATATATATATATATATATATTTAATATTGAAAGTTTCAAATGTACAGAAACTATAGGAGGATAATACAAAGAGCAGCTGTTTCCCTGTATTAGTTTTTTATGCTGTGTCACCAACTACTACAAATGTGGAAGGGTAAAACAACATACATGCGTTATCTCACAATTTCTGTCATGAGATGAGACATAGCTACACTCGGTATGTTGCTCAGTCTCTCCATCAAGCTGTCAGGTAATATTCCTCCCTGGAGTTTGGGATCATCTTCCACACTCACATGGCTGTTGGTAGAATTCGTTTCTTGCAGCTGAAGCACTGAGGTACCCATTTCCTTCCTGGCTGTCAACTTTAGGACACTCAGCTCCTAGAGGTCACTTGCCATTTCTTGCCAGGTGGCCTCCTCTCAGATCTTCCCCTAAAGCAGCAGCTTAATTCTTCAAAGCCAACAGAAGGGTGTCTCTGACATCTAGATTCTCATCTAAAGGGCCCACCTGTTTAGATCAGAACCGCTTAGGACAGCCCCCTTTGATTAACTTAACACAGCTTATTTGAGATTTTAGTTGCATCTGCAATGTTTCTTCACCTTTGCCAGATAGTGTAATCTAATCACAGTGATAGCTTGTGGTCACAGGTCCACACTCAAGAATCAGGGAGTATACAGGATGTGCCCAATAGGGGTCATCTCAGAATCACCTGTCAGAATGTTCTTTACACAGCTGCCCTATAATAACATCTTGCCACATTCACATTTGCTTTAATCCTGTGTGTGCGTGTAAATACACACTATGTGAGAATATGCTGCATATATATTTTCCCTTTACCGTACAAAACTTTAGTGTATACTAACCAAGAGCAATAATATTCTCCTCCATATCTACAGTGCACTTTTCAAAGAATTTAACATGGATATATAATTTATGACTTTCATAGAATCTGTAATTCATATTCCAATGCAATCAACTGACTCAATAACAGCCTTTACAGCAATTTTTGTGGAATTATGACTGGATTTAGTTGTCCTGTCTCTTTAGTTTCCCATGGCCTGAAAGAGTCCCTCAGCCTTTCTTTGCATTTTAATCCATTATTTTTGAAGAATACAGGACAAGGGTTGACAAACTACATCCTACAGGCTAAATCCAGTTCCTGACTGTTTTATACATGGCACCACAGAACTAATAATGACCTCCATATTTTTAAAGGGTTTTAAAGCAAAACACAGAAATGATGGGATAAAAACCTCTCCCCAAAGAACATAAAATAGTTTCTATTTGGCCTTTTATCAAAACAGTTAGCAGATATGTGTTCTAGAATATATCTCACTTTGGGTTTCTTAGGTTGCCTTACGAATATGTGCAGGTAATGTATTGTGTGATATATTCTTTTTAACATATATCTCGAGGCAAATCGCATCTGTTTACCCCTTATTGGTGCTGTTAATTTTGATTTTTTGGATGAATCTGGTTTCTTAACTCTATAGTTACTATTTTTTCTTTGTGTAATTAATAAGTAATTTGTGGAACTAAAAGTATTATAAAAAAAATTCCCTTAGATATAGTATCTATTGACAATTCTTATATGAATCAATTTTTACTATGATAGTTGTAAAATGGAATGGTGATTTTCTAACTACATCATCCTATATACATTTATTAGTTGGCATTCTATCTATAAGGAAGCACTTTATTTTTCCCTTATTTATTTGCTCACTTATTTATCTATTGTCAGTCAGTATAGCTTCACTATCTCTCACTCTGCAATAACCTCACTCAGCTACAAAGAAAACTTTTGTAAAAAAAAAAAAAAAAAAAAAAAAAAAAGGGAAGAAGAAAGAAAACCTCACTTGTGGCAATGCTAATTAGAATACCAGAGTGTTAAGGAACTGATCTTTATTTTGATTGAAATTCTGCCACTACTTCATATCATTTTCATGATTATAAAAATATAACCCCAGTTTTGTAGCAAGATAATTAAAACATTTAATTTTCAGTCAAAATGTGCTTAAACCGGATGCCTCAAAAAGCTCACTGATATTTAAGTCTTACTGAAATACCCATCCTGTTCTGGAAGATCTTGACAGCTGGGTATCAGTGGTACCAACCTAAACAACAAGCATTTTCTTTGGTGACAGCAGGTAGGAAAATTATATGAATTATGGTTAAGGTAAACACCAGTAGTTTCAAAGGCAGATTAATCATTTTTGCTTTAACAGTAGTATCACTGTGCAACTACATGAGGGGATACCTGTGAGCCTCGTTGATAGGGAAGGCTGAAGTAGAATATTTACTAAGGGAAAATGGAGGGCAGCTCAGGCACATTCAAGGTCGCTGTGATTTACCCACAAGTATTAATAGACCTCTTAAGATGTTCAAGCTCTGGCTAAGAAAATTCATTGGGCACAAGTAGAGGAGGAATTAAGGTATTTAAAAAGGGTTTGTGATGCAATGGGGAAAACATTTTATTTAAATGAATATTCATGTAAAGATTTTTAAAGCTCTGGACTAAAATTTAGTATGTTTCTCCAAAATCTAGGTTTGGTTTGAAGTAATGAAATTAGGCTGACTCATCTTTTATGCTTCTCCATCTGTCCTTTTCTTAGACCTGACTGCCTGTAGCTTGGGCTTATCCCTGAAAGCCTGCAATCCTGGGAGATGAACTTGGCAGTCATTAGCACATGGTTTTGGATGACAAAGACACAGTGAATCATTTAAGATGGAAATATGATGCGAGGACAGAAGCTGACCCAGAAGTGAATACCAAAGACTGCAGCTTTTGCCAAAGATGATGTTAGGAAGGGAACCTACAAAGGAGCTGCCAAAAAGGTAGTAAGGGAAACAGGAGATATGTGGAAAACACACTGAACTAGAGAGAGAGAGAGAGAGAGAGAGAGAGAGAGAGAGAGAGAGAGAGAGAGAGAGATCCATAGAGATAACATAGACAGCTTTAGTTAAATTTCCAAGAACAGTTTTAGTGAAGTGTTGGAGGCAGAAACAAAACTGAAGCATTTGAAGAGTGAAATCTTTATGAGAAAATTAAGAATATATGGAGATGGATCGCTGCTCTGTGGAGTATGACTTTTAAGAAAATCTTAAAGGGAGAGAGGTTATAAAAGGAAAGAGGAATTTAAAAATGGTGGCAGAGTAGATGGATGCTGCACGGACATGCTCCCAAGAATAAGCTGGAATTAAAAGTGAAATATGGGAAGGCTTCCTGAATAATCAATGGAAAAATCACAGGAGAGAACCTTGATACCCGAGGACTGAAGGTGGAGACTGCAATAGAGACTGGTAGGAGGGGTGGAGGCATAAAGGGGCTGGCTGGGTGCTCACAGACAGCAACTGAAGTCCCATAGAGATAACTCAGCGATGGGGGGTTGCCACTGAGAACTCTGGGATCTAATTCCCAAGCTGGGCTCCCCAGCAGAGAGCACCAAATCTGTGGAGTGTACCCACATAACATCTAGCTGCTAGATGTTATGTGGGTACACTCCTCAGATTTGGGCTCCCCAGATGTTATGTGGGTACACTCCTTAGATTTGGTGCTCTCTGCTGGGGAGCCCAGCGTGCTGTCTGCCAGGGAGTGGCAGCTGAAAGTTTGGGCACCTTCTTAAAGGGCCAATGCACAAAAATTCCCTTGTGCTCTGGCAGAGGGAGGGTGAAGTAGAAGGGAGCTGTGAGAGCAGAACCCAGGACTGAGGACTTGGGGGATAGAGCTCAGAAGGCAGACACCCCAAGTTTCCTGGGCTGAGTCATTCCCTCACCCAGCAGAGGACGTCTTTCCCAAATAGACATTTGCCTTGCCTGGGGGGATAACAGTTGATACACCCTGTAGGAAAACACCTTGCCCTGAGGCCACTTAAGAAATTAAAAGTAACAATTAGCCTCCAGCAGAAGCAACTGCCCCACCCTGTTGAAAAAAACTCACTACAACTGAGGACAATTGCCTGGAGGCAATTCAAGTTGGAATCCTATTAGTCTGTAGACAGAGGCATCTCTAGAGGCTCTGCGTCTTTTGCCTGATCCAATTAGTCAGAAACAGCCTTTAACGGTGTCCTGCACTTGAGATTGAGAGGTGTAGAGGATCTACCTAAAACATAGTCACAAACCCAAAGAGACAACCAAAATGAGGAGACAAAGCAACCACCCCCAAATGAAAGAACTAGAGAATTCTCCAGAAGAAGAGATACTAGTAAATGAAGCAGAGGTAAGAAATTTATCTGAAACAGAGTTCAGAGGAATGATGGTAAAAATGCTTAACAGTATGAAAAAAGATATAGTAACTACGAAAAAAGAACAGTCTGAGATAAAGAATGACATAACACAAATAAAGAACACATTGGAAGGAATGCACAGGAGATTAGGGGAAACTGAGGACTGAATCAGTGAATTAGAAGACAGAGGAAATATCACTCAATCAGAGAACTAAAAAGAAAAAAACAATTAAAAAACAGGAGGACAGCTTAAGGGAGCTGTGGGACAACATGAAATGTAACAATATTAGAATAGCAGATGAACCAGAAGAGGCAGAAAGGGAGAAAGGAATAGAGAAGGTGTTTGAAGAAATAATGGCAGAAAACTTCTCTAACCTGGTAAAGAAAAAAGTCACACAAGTTCAGGGGGTACAGAGAACCACAAACAAGAAGAACCCAAACAGACCCACACCCAGACACATCATAATTAAAATGCCAAAAATTAAAGACAAAGAGAGAATCTTAAAGGCAGCAAGAGAAATGAAAACTGTTACCTACACCTGATTTCTCATCAGAAACTTTACAGGCCAGAAGGGAATGGCATGAAGTACTCAAGGTAATGGAAAGCAAGGATCTGAGACCAAGATTACTATATCCAGCAAGGCTATCATCCAAAATAGACAGTCAAATAAAGAGCTTCCCAGACAAAAAAGGGCTAAAGGAGTTCATCACAGCCAAGCCAGCATTACAAAAAATGCTAAAGGGATTGCTGTAAGGGATTGCTGAGAAGAAGAAACAGAGAGAGAAACCTAGCCATACAGAATTAAAATGTCTATAAATAAGTACCTCTCAATAATAACCCTAAGTGTAAATGGATTAAATGCTCCCATCAAAAGGCATAGGGTAGTTGAATGGATACAAAAACATGACCCAACTAAATGTTGTCGACCAGAGACCCATCTCAAAACAAAGGACACACACAGAATGAAAGTGAAGGGGTGGAAAAAATTTTCAATGCAAATGGAAAAGAAAAAAAAGCTGGAGTAGCAATACTCATATCTGAAAAAATAGACTTTAAAATGAAGGCCATCACAAGAGACAACAAAGGTCACTATGTATCACTATGGGATCGATCCAACAAGAGGATGTAACCCTGGTAAACATATATGCACCCACTATAGGTGCACCTAAATATACAAAAAAAAACTTCTAGAGGACTTTAATGGAGAGATTGACAACAATATAGTCATAATCAGGGACTTTAACACCCTCTGACTTCACTGGGCAGATCTTCCAGAGAAAAACTTAACAAGAAAACAGAGACTCTAAAGGACACACTGGATCAGACGGATTTAATAGACATTTATAGAACATTTCACCCCAACGCAGCAGAATATACATTCTTCTCATGTGCACATGGATCATTCACAAAGATAGACCACATGTTAGGACACAAAACAAGTCTCTACAAGTTCAAGAAGCTTGAAATCATATCAAGCATATTTTCAGATCACAGTGTAATGAATTTAGAAATCAAATACAGTAAAAATACCCCAAAACACATGGAGGATAAATAGCATGTTATTAAACACTGAAAGGGTTATCAACGAGATCAAGAAAGAAACCAAAAACTTCCTGGAAACAAATGAAAATGAACACACAACAACCCAAAATCTCTGAGACACAGAAAAGCAGTCCTGAGAGGGAAGTTCGTAGTGCTAAAGGCATACCTCAGAAACAAGAAAAATCAGTAAGAAACTATTTAACCTTACCACTTAAAGAACTAGAAAGAGAACAAGAAATGCCCAGAGTAAGTAGAAGGAAGAAAATAAAGATTAGAGCAGAAATAAATAACATAGAGACTAAAAAAAAAAAAAAAAATACAAAAAAAATCAATGAAACCAAGAGTTGGTTCTTTGAAAGTATAAACAAAATTGATAAACCATTAGCCAGACTCATCAAGAAACAAAGAGAGAGGACCCAAATAAATAAAATCAGAAACGAAAATGGAGAAATAACAACGGACACCACTGGTTTGTACAAATACAAAGGATTGTAAGAAAATACTAAGAACAACTATATGTCAACCAGCTGGACAATGTGGATGAAACAGACAAATCCCTAGAAAAATACAATCTCCCAAAACTGAATCAGAAAGAATCAAAAAACCTGAATAGGCCAATAACAACCAATGAAATAGAAGCAGTTATCAAAAAACTCCCACCAAACTCTGGACGGCTTCACAGGGGAATTTTTCCAAACATTCAAAGAAGAACTAACATCTATACTCTTCAAACTATTTCAGAAAATCCAAGAGGAAGAAGCACTTCCAAACATTTTTTTATGAGGCCAACATTATCCTAATTCCAAAACTAGATAAAGACACCTCAAAGAAAGAGAATTACAGGCCAATATCCCTGATGAACATAGATGCTAAAATTCTCAACAAAATATTATCAAATTGCATCCAGCAATATATTAAAAAGAATATACACCATGATCAAGTGGGATTTATTTCAGGAGTGCAAGGCTGGTACAATATTCACAAATCAATAAGCATAATACATCACATAAACAAATTGAAAGACAAAAATCACATGATCATATCAATAGACACAGAAAAAGCATTTGACAAAATCCAACACCCATTTTTTATAAAAACTCTGAGCAAAATTGGACTAGAGGGAGCATATCTCAAAATGATAAAGGCCATATATGACAAACCTACAGCCAACATCATACTCAATGGACAAAAACTAAAACCATTTTCCTTAAGACAGGGATGCCCACTTTCACCACTCCTGTTTGACATAGTACTGGAAGTGCTAGCCATAGCAATCAGACAAGAAGAAGAAATAAGAGGCATCCAAATTGGAAAAGAAGAAGTAAAACTGTCATTATTCACAGATGACATGATATTGTACATAGAAAACCCCAAAGACTCCATCAAAAGACTACTAGACCTAATAAATGAATTTGGCAATGGAGCAGGATACAAAATTAACACCCAGAAATCTATGGCTTTTTTTATACACCAATAATAAACTCACAGAAAGAAAAACTAAACAAACAATTTCCTTTACCATTGCAATACAAATAAATTAAGATACCTAGAAATAAACTTAACTAAGGAGGTAAAAAACTTATATTCAGAAAACTACAGGATGTTGAAAAAAGAGATAGAGGAAGACATAAACAAATGGGAGAATATACTGTGTTCATGAATTGGTAGATCAACATTATTAAAATGTCCATACTACCCAAAACAATCTATATATTCAATGCAATCCCAATTAAGATACCAATGGAATATTTGACAGACCTAGAACAAACTCTCCAAAAATTCATCTGGAATAAAAAAAGACCCCGAATAGCCGCAGCAATCTTGAGAAAGAAAAAACAAATTTTGAGGGATCACAATACCAGATATCCAGCTATCTCACAAAGCCACTGTTCTCAAAACTGCCTGGTATTGGTACAAGAACAGACATATAGACCAATGGAACCAAACAGAAAACCCAGAAACTGACCCAAGCCATTATGCTCAATTAACCCTTTGAGTGCCAACCAATATCCTAGGAACTATGCTAAAATTGCCAAGGCACTTTTGCTGATTTTACAGCAGTTTAGGAAAAAAATTATGAATCGCAAGTAAATGAAGTTACATATTCAATATCTTCCACAAAATTGTCATCTTCACAGCAAGAATTGACATATTTAGCAATTTCATCATCACTAATAAAAGCAGACTTAGAACTGGACACTGCAGGAGGAGCATGATAGCACTCCTGGCACTTTTGGCAAAAGACAGGAGCAGCGTGATCGCGCTCCCCAGCACTCAAGAGGTTAATATTTGACAAAGGAGGCAAGAGCATACAATGGAGTCAAGAGGTTTCTTCAATAAATGGTGTTGGGAAAATTGGACAGATACAAGCAAAAAAAATGAAACTAGATCACCAACTTACACCATACGTAAAAATAAACTCAAAATGGATAAAGGACTTAAATGTAAGATAGGATACCATAAAAATCTTAGAAGAATCCATAGGCAACAAAATATCAGACATATGTTGGGGCGATATCTTGACCAATACAGCTCCTAGAGCAATGAAAACTAAAAAGAAAATAAAAAAATGGGACTACATCAAAATAAAAAGCTTCTGTACAGCAAAAGAAACCATTAACAAAACAACAAGAAAGCCTACTGCATGGGAGAACATATTTGCCAATGTTATCTCCGATAAGGGTGTAATCTCCAAAATTTATAGGGAACTCACACAACCTAACAAAAGGAAGATAAACAACCTAATAAAAAAAATGGGTAAAGGCCTAAATAGACACTTTTTGAAAGAGGACATAAAGAAGGCCAAGAGATAAATGAAAACATGCTCAAAGTCATTAATCATCCAAGAGATGAAAATCAAAATGACAATGAGGTACCATCTCACACCTGTCAGAGTGGCGATCATCAACAAATCAACAAACGACAAGTGCTGGCGAGGATACAGAGAAAAAGAAACTCTCGTGCACTGCTGGTGGGAATGCAGACTGGTGCAGCCACTATGGGAAACAGTATGGCATTTCCTCAAAAAATTAAATATGGAACTGCCATTTGACCCAGTGATCCCACTTCTAGGAATATATGCCAAGAAACTAGAAACACCAGTCAGAAAGGATATATGCACCCCTACGTTCATAGCAGCACAATTTACAATAACTAAGATTTGGAAACAGTCAAAGTGCCCACCAGCAGATGAGTGGATTAAAAAACTGTGGTGCATCTATACCGTGGACTACTACACTGCTGTAAAAAAGAAGGAAATTTTATCTTTTGCAATGGCATGGATGGATCTGGAGAGCATCATGCTAAGCAAAATAAGCCAGTCAGAGAAAGATAAATATCACATGATCTCACTCATTTGTGGAATATAATGGACAACATAAACTGATGAACAAAAATAGAGCCAGTGGGGAAAAAATATTTTAGAATATAATAGAAGTAATCTTGTTATTTGCAGATTTTTAATATTTCCCACAATTTTTGTGATATCATACAATGTTAGTACAGTTTTGGTAATATTATTATACTTAAAATCCCTTTTTCTTGAAATATTAATGTTTATTGCATGTAATATTATTATATTTAAGATCATTTTTCTTGAGTAATTGGTGTTTATTGCATGTAACATTAATATATTTACAATAACTTTTCTTGAGATATTAATGTTTATTGCATGTATTACTATATTTAAGATCGTTTTTCTTAAAATGTTTATTGCCTGTAAAAAAAAAAGAATATTTGTATACACAACTCCTTTCAGGGGATCCAAGGGTAGGTTGGATCCAAGCAAATAGAAGTAGAATGTCAGAGATATTAGATTAGAACACGTTGATATGATGAGGGCAAGTTCAGGTCAGGTTTAGTTTTTACATGAGAGATAGTTGCAATATATTAAAGTAGGCTGCAGATCCCACACTGAGGAATTCATTAGGCTTTATTCTGTGGGTGATGTGGAATCTTTTGCATCCTCCTCCCACCTCCTGCAACACTGTAGTCAGTATTGATGATGTGCTGATAATTGCTCAGGCAGCCTCACTGTGGGGCCCCAGTGATATGAGGCATGGTTATGAGTGCATAATTAAGTAGAACGTGTTGCTGCATATAAAATGTATACTTCACAATATCATAGGTCAAAACACAATGTAAACACCAGTATGGTGAAAGGTTATAGTAATGTGGAGGATAGTTTGGAATTTCATGTAATTTTCCCACCTTCTTATAGAGCGTTTGTTTTGCTCTTTGACCTTATGTGGAGTGTGGTTTTCCTCCTTCAATTATTCCATACCAGAGGCCCGGTGCACAAAAATTTGTGCACTCGGTGGGGAGGGGGGGTCCCTCAGACCGGCCTGTGCCCTCTCGCAGTCTGGGACCCCTCGGGAGATAACGACCTGCTGGCTTAGGCCCGCTCCCGGGTGGCAGAGGGCAGGCCCAATCCCTAGGTGCAGCCCCTGGTCGGGCTCAGAGCAGGGCCGATTGGGGAGTAGGGGTGCCGCCCCCTGTCATGCACAGAGCAGGGCGGATTGGGAGGTTGCAATGCCACCCCCTGTCACACTCAAGGCAGGGTCGATGGGGAGGTTGTGGCGCCACCCCCTGTCACGCACACAGCAGGGCCCATCAGGGGGGTTGGGGCTCCGTACCCTGTCATGCACAGAGCAGGGCCCATCAGGGGGTTGGGGAGCTCCCCCCTGTCACTCACAGAGTAGGAACGATAGGGGAGTTAGGGCACCACCCCCTGTCACGCACAGAGCAGGGCGGATCAGCGGGTTGGGGCGCTGCCCTCTATCACCCACAGAGCAGGGCCAATCAGGGGGTTGGGGCGCCGCCACTGTCACACTCAGGGCAGGGCTGATGGGGAGGTTATGGCTCTACCCAGTCACACACAGAGCAGGGCCCATGGCGGGGGAGGGGGGGGGCGCGAGGGGAGGAGGGTTGGGGTGCCGCACCCTGTCACACACAGAGCATGGCCGATTAGGGGGTTTGGGTGCTGCCCCCTGTCAGGCTGATCCCAGTGCCAGGAGGCCTCATGGCTCCGCTGATCCCGGTGCTGGGAGGCATATTACCCTTTTACTATATAGGGTAGAGGCCTGGTGCACGGGTGGGGGCCGGCTGGTTTGCCCTGAAGGATGTCCTGGATCAGGGTGGGGGTCCCCACTGGGGTGCCTGGCCAGCCTGGGTGAGGAGATGATGGCTGTTTGCAGCTGGTCACACACCCTTCAGGGTGGGGGTCCCCACTGGGGTGCCTGGCCAGTCTGGGTGAGGGGCTGAGGGCTGTTTTCAGGCTGGGGGTGACTGAAGCTCCCAACTGCTGCTTTTTTCCTTTTTTTTTTTTTTATTCTGGGCCAGCTTTATCTTGAGGCTTGGCTCCAGCTCTTAGGCCTCCGCTGCTGAAAGTAGGTTTCTGGCCTTTGCTTACAATGTTGTGATTCTGCTGGCTGAAGTCTGGCAGTATTCGTTACAATGTTTCTTAAACTGCAGGCTCAGAGGCCTGCAGCCTCAGGCGGGGAACGTTGGTTTCCTCCATCACTGAGGCAAGCAAGCCTCATGTTAGTTTCAAGCTGCCTGGCTGCCAGCCGCCATCTTGGCTGACAGTTAATTTGCATATTTCGCTGATTAGCCAATGAAAAGGGTAGCGGTCGTACGCTAATTACCATGTTTCTCTTTTATTAGTGTAGATATAAAATAGATCCATGAAGCTTGCTACCCATGGATCCAAAAAGGAAAATGGATATAGCCAAAGAAGTGAAGTTAGTCAAGCCCTCACCAGGCCTTCAGACTTTTTATTCCCAGTCTTTTAAAAGAGAACTCTTTGTTTCCATACTAATAGAAAAGCTTAGAGGATTGTGCAAAGAATTAATGTTGAATTGGGGTGGGGAGGTGTTATTTATATTATTTAAAGAAAAGGTCTAACCCACAGGAAGAAGAAAATTCCTCTGGGACTGTAAATTAGGTAGTCTAAAAGGACTGGATGGACAAGCAGGTTTGAGATAGAAGAGTCATGGCTACTGCTATGGATTGAAATACCAACTAGGATGGAATGAAAACATCCAGATAAGTTTGGGTGAATCTGAGGATCTCAGACTGATGTCTCTCTACCCAGGCCCAGCCTGGGAAGACTGTATTTCAGAGGAGTTCTAAATTTGAAGCATTACATACACATGCTATGGAAATAAAAGAGGAGAAATGGCTGATGAAAGTCCTGGAAGCAGCCTTACCTCTGGATTTGTGTGAGAGCAGTGATCTGAACACCAGAGTATTCTTATTCCTGAGACTACACATATATTTTCCAAGGGTAATAAGTTTTGAAGGTTTATGTTAAGTACAGTTAATTTGCACGTGTTCAACTTCCAAATGTGCTCCTTCCAAATTGCACTTGCCTGGAAACTGACAAAGAACTCATCCCTTCTCTTTTACAATAGTTCTTCCATTTTACAAAACAAGACCATATTCTTTGGTATGTTGCCCCAATTGTAAAAACTTATGGGACACAATAAAAGGGACAATATGAATGGTACTTTTGTTGAGAGAGTAAATGCGTCAAATACCTGAGTTAAAAAGGTTATTTTGTAAATCAGGTAGTTATTCAGTCTTTATGTGCAAAAATGCAGGTGGGATCTAGAGTTGCCAATTTAAATCATTAAAAGTACTCTTTAATATACATCACATTGTGAAATTTGGCATATAACCAGGGGAGACATAAACAATTGAATGACATTGCTATAATACAGCGGTTGGCAAACTGTGGCTCGCGAGCCACATGCAGCTCTTTGGCCCCTTGAGTGTGGCCACAAAGTTTCAATCTCACTGTACATGCGCGACTACGCGTGGTATTTTGTGGAAGAGCCACACTCAAGGGGCCGCAGTTTGCAGACCACTGCTATAATAAAACCACTGTCATAATCAAATACTTATGTATGTGGACAAGATTTCCAAACACTTACATCTGTAAATGTATTTCATTCAATAAAATGTAATATTCATCCATAAATTCTTAAAATAATTAAAAATATCTTCATCTTTCTTCTATGGAATGGATTTTCAATAAAATTTTACCATTTTAATAGATATTCATTAAATTTTATAATATATTGGATTCTTTAGATTAACTGGGTACTTATAATAACAGCGTTGATAAACACAAAGAAACATTATTTTTTATCATTTACATCTAATGCTCACAGAAATAAAAAAATTAATATTTTTATAGAAAAGTATACAGGGGTGGCTCAGTCAGATTTTACTACATTAATGCTTCATAAAAAATAACACCAAACCTCAGTCTCACACAACGATTGTATCTTATTTGCTCATTCATCTGGAGAAGCTGGAGTTGGCTTTGTGACTCTGCCTATCTTGGGCTGGTCTTGCTCACACACCTGTGTGTTTCACTGTTGACTGATTAGGAGACACTCAGCTCTGCTTCAGGTATCCTTCATCTTCCAGTCACTCAAGAGCTGCATAAACCTCTGCTTGAGTCACATTCCCAGCATCACATTGGCCAAAGCAAATCACAGAATCAACCCGAGTCAAACTGGGAAGACAGTACAAAGTTACCTGGCAAAGGATGGCTGATGCATTAGTTCTAGTTTTGCAACCTATCACAGGGTGATAATTAAAAGACTTCCAAGCATTAAAATAGACAAGAACAAGTTCTGAAGGGAAAATGAAAAAGAGATATAAACTAGAAGTAAAGGACCAAGAAGAATTTGTGAGTTTTAAAGAAGAGTTTGTTCATAATTTGTAATATGGATGATGGCGAGTATCAATCATTATGAATTCAGTTACACTGGATGCATTTTTTAAAGGTGATGCAGCAGTTCTATTTTAAAATGTCAATATTTACAACATACTAAACTTCTATCCTTTGCAACTATTTGAATTTATGATGAAACTAAACTAAAAATGTGTGAGTAGTGATTAAATAGACTTTCAAAATTATTTGGGGGATAGGTAAACAAAATAAATTGAATTCCACTGATAATGGCTTTGCAGAACCCAAGCCTGAGCCTGATCAGAGTTCATCATGTCTGGGCTCCTCACAACAAGAGACAAAAATATCAGCAAGGCCTGACCTTCTTTTTTTGGTAAACACTTAGATATGAGATTTCTGTGTCATGTGCAAAGCCCCTAGATTAACTCAAACTTTCCTAGGCCTTATGGCATAGCTAGAAATCCTGAATTAGACTTTCGGTCTGGGTAAACAACTCATGGGTCATTACAGCCTTAAGGACTGAGATGGCTTTAACGACCAGCAGCAGAGGAAGATACATAGAAGGAAGTCTCATCATGAGACCATGTACTCTTTAAGATTAAGAACTATAAGAAGTATCATTTGGCAAATCATACACCAAATTCCTGGCCATTTCACTTCAGCAAAAACAGTATGGAGAGGCACTGAGCAAACAAGCTGGATCGCATTACAGTGGAGACAATGAGATCCCAGGCTGATGGCTGGAAACCAGAAGCAACAGCATCTCAACCAGAGGAGAGAATGGCAACCAGGTACAAAGCCAGCTCTCAGGTGCCAGGAGGCTTTGCCAGACTTTCCCTGCACCCAGCAGCGTCATGGGAAGGAGGAGGGGAAGGGAGATTCCTTGAAAAAAAGGTTACCTTCTGAGTTATGACCCAAAAAGACTATTAAAGGAGAAGAGACTGAGATGTTTTAATTTAAAAGATTGAATGGTTTCTGACAACCACATGAATGTGGGCTTCAGAGCAAGATGTAATCCATTATTGGAAAATTCATGCTCTAGACTTTGTACATGTAAGTTGCAGTCTCCTAACATTGACTTGGCTACAAATAACAGTAAAATTGAAGAATACAGAAACCTCTGAACGTTATAAAATGCCAAACAAAATTTAGTCTATTCTAGATAAGGATACAGAGATTTTAAGAGCACTTGTATAGTCTTTTTTCATATCCATGAAAACAATTAAATATTTGATACAAATAAAAGAATATGTGTATTAACTCAAGGGAATAGTATCAATATAAGGTGATTTGAAAAAATGTATGGACTTGGGGGTAAAAAATCATCCATCCATATAAGAAATTTCTTATCAAGTCATTATAATCTATTATACCTAGGTTGTGGACTTATTTCATCTATTCATTTTATGAATGCTTAGTGTCTAGCTTTGATGGAAAAACTAAATTATGCACATATTGAAATTTAGTCCTGCCTGCCTGAAGCAAGCAAATTAACTAAATGATTTCTCAATTTTCATTCCAAGGCCTATGATTTAATGAAGTTGTGTGAAAGATGACTAAGCAGAAAATGCATGGTAATGCTATCAACCTTGAGTGTTTTTCTTTAGAGATGTGGTGGCTTCAGAGCCTTGATAGGAAGGGAGTGTGACCTTTTATTGAAGGACTGAGACTCATGACATGTATTCATGAGGTATCTACCAAAACCCATTACAGCAACTGCTTAGGCCTCTTTATTGTGAGGTCAGAGAAAACAGGACAGAGTATTTTCTAGGGCTGGCGTCAAGAAGGGACCCAGAAATGGATACGCTGGGATAAATGACTAATGGGTCTGTGTCAGTCACAATCCAGTCAAGAGACAGAAAACCTAATCGCTCTTCTAATAGAGAGGATATAATATGCAGAATTGAATCTGTATAAAGAATTGCTAACTATATTAACTGAAAAAGGCAAACCAAAAACAAAACCACTGAGCCATGATGAAGGCAGCACCTGCCTGAAGCAGCTATCATACTCACGCTAAGATGATATCTTTAAGAGGGGCTCTGGGGAACTGAAAATCATATCTCTCAAGGTCTGGCTGGTGCCTGTGTCCCTAAGTCTGTGTTTGCAAATGTTACATACATTCCAAAAGGGGGTTAATTTCTGCTTCTCCAGAGAACTGCTGCTATTGGGTGAAGAAGTAAGACTGGAAGAGTTGGGGAGATGATTAAGGGTATAAACTTGTAACTAGTAGATAAATAAGGCCTGGAGATCTAATGCACAGCACAGTGATTATAATAACTAGAGGCTCGGTGCACACAAAATTCATGCATGGGGGGTCCCCTCAGCCCAGCCTGCACCCTCTCCAACCCGGGACCCCTTGGGGGATGTCCGACCAGCAGTTGGACATCCTTCTCACAATACTGGACCACTGGCTCCTAATCACTCACCTGCATGCATGCCTGGTCACCCCTAACTGCCACCCCCCACCAGCCTGATCGCCCCTCACTGCCTCTGCGTGCCAGCCTGATTGCCCCTAACTGCCCCTGCTGCTGACTGGGTCACCCCTAACTGCCCCCTGCTGCTGGCCAGGTTGCCCCCAATCCCCCCCCCCCACCGGCCTGGTCGTCCCACGCAGCCTGCTGTTCAGTTGTTTCATCATCCCTCACTAACCCCCCTGCCAGCCTGGTCACCCCACGCAGCCTGCTGTTCAGTTGTTTGGTCATCCCTCATTAACCCCCCTGCTGGCCTGGTCGCCCCATGTAGCCTGCTTGTTCAGTCGTTTGGTTGTCCCTCACTAACCCCTTGTCCAGCCTAGTCCTAGGCAACCATCTTGTGAGGATGTGGGGGTCAATTTGCATATACCTCTTTATTATAAAGGATAATACTCTATTATAAACTTCAAAGTTGTTAATAGACTAGATAATTCTGTGACATGATAGGGTGTTAGCTCACCCAGAGGTAATCATATAGCAATATATAAATGTATCAGATAAATAGTTGTATACCTTAAATTTACACAATTATTATATGCCAATTACATCTCAATAAAATACATTTTTTTAAAATAAAGCAAGAAACAAATGGAACGAGTCCATTCCCCCTCCATCTCCCTCTTCAGTTTTGAATTCTCTCTCTAGCACCCCTAATGGCAGAGTCTTGCAAGGAGATAATTGCAAAGCAGAAATGTGGTTTTCAGAGTCCCAGCTTCAGCAAGATGAAGCTGAGCACGGAAAAGTGAGTTTGAGGCTAAAAACTAATAGCTTGATAATTAGAATAGGCCAAAAAAGTGTAGATAGCAGTTTGTCAAGTCTATAGAAAACAAATGCATGGAAGTGTACATTCAAAAGATCAAAGACAAAAATATCAAAAAATGGAGAGAAACCAAGATGGCGGCATAGGTAAACACTGGAAATTGCTGCCTCCCACAAAAAATTCAAAAATACAACTAAAAGACAAAACGGACATCATCCAGAACCACAGGAAGGCTGGCTGAGTGGAAATTCTACAACTAGAAGGAAAGAGAAAAGTACACTGAAACTCAGAGGAGGTGCGGAAGTAAAGTGCAGAGGTATGGAGGCGCATGCGGAAAGGGCTGGCAACTGAGGACACGGTTGTCTTTTTCAATCAGGAGGGAGTCACAAGCTCCCGACTGCTCTGAACTCCAGTTTCGGGTGAGTCTCTGGGGACCTAGACTCATACAGGGAGAAACTGGACTGTCTGGCAGCTGGCAGAACTCAGAACTCGAGGGCGGCTTTCTCTCAAAGGTGCTTGCATCGATTACTGGGACACTGAGATGCAGGGCCCCTTAGGGCAGGGCTGAGGATCAGCCATAGCTGCTTGCTCTGCCCTGTTGATTCCCTGAGACCCTGCCCCACCCAAGCTGCAGCAGAGGCTTTTGTATATGAATGCCCTGGCCCTTTGCAATCTGAAAATTACCTAACAAACTGCAGCTGGGCCAGACAGACCCAGAACTTCCAAGAGAAGGCCCAAGGCGCCACAGCAGCTTGCACTACTTCATAGTTGGGCCTCATCTGGGCACCTCCAAACCCCAAACAAGGAAGGGGAATCTGCAGATCTCTTCATCACTCCTGCTGTGTAGCCTCAGGCAGAGGCTAAATTAGCACCTCCTTAGAGATCCAAGAGCCAGTGTACCCAGTGGTCAGAGTGGGACCATCCAATTACAACTCCTCAGATCCATAAGGGACACACTCAGGGGGCAGACTCAGTGAGCACCAAAGCCCCACTGAAGCAAGTCTTGCCTCATAAGGGTGTCTTCAGTACAGAAGTTCTCCCACCGTAGACACAGCTGATTCTCACAGCCAATTGGCCTGGAGGTCAATTCCTCCCAGTGATACCTACAACAATCAAGGTTTAACTACAACAAGACTGTGCACAAAGCCCACAAACGGGTGCACCAAGAGTATCCACCTCAGGTAATTGGGGAGGCTGAGCCACTGGGCCCTATAGGACACCTAGCACACAAAGCCACTCTACCAATACAGGGAAGCATTAAAAAGGCGGAGACAAAGAAACAGGTCACAAATGACAGCAATGGAGGAAAGCAAACGACTGGATATAGAGTTCAAAACCACACTTTTAAGGTTTTTCAAGAACTTTCTAGAAACTGCCGATAAATTTAGTAAGACCCTCAAAAAGTCTGGTGAGACCGCTGATAAATGTAGTGAGACCCTCAAGGTTATGAAAAAGGACCAACTAGAAATTAAGCATACACTGACTGAAATAAAGGATATTATGCAGAGTTCCAACAGCAGACTAGAGGATTGCAAGAATCTAGTCAAAGATTTGAAATACGAAGAAGCTAAAAACACCCAACCGGAAAAGCAAAATGAATAAAGAATCCAAAAATACGAAGACAGTGTAAGGAGCCTCTGGGACAACTTCAAGCATACCAACATCCAAATTATAGGGGTGCCAGAAGAAGAGAGAGAGCAAGATATTGAAAACCTATTTGAAGAAATAATGACAGAAAACTTCCCCTACCTGATGAAAGAAATAGACTTACAAGTCCAGGAAGTGCAGAGAACCCCAAACAAAAGGAATCCAAAGAGGACCAAACCAAGACACATCATAATTAAAATGCCAAGAGCAAAAGACAAAGAGAGAATCCTGAAAGCAGCAAGAGAAAGACAGTCAGTTACCCACAGGGAGCACTCATATGACTGTCAGCTGATTTCTCAACAGAAACTTTGCAGGCCAGAAGGGAGTGGCAAGAAATATTCAAAGTGATGAATGCCAAGAACCTACAACCAAGATTACTTTATCCAGCAAAGCTATCATTCAGAATTGAAGGTCAGATAAAGAGCTTCACAGATAAGGTAAAGTTAAAGGAGTTCATCACCACCAAACCAGTATTATATGAAATGCTGAAAGGTATCCTTTAAGAAGAGGAAGAAGAAGAAAAAGGGAAATATACAAATTATGAACAACAAATACACATCTATCAACAAGTGAATCTAAAAATCAAGTGAATAAATAATCTGATGAACAGAATAAACTGGTGAATATAATAGAATCAAGGGCATAGAAAGGGAGTGGACTGACTATTCTCAGGGGTGAAAGGGGTGTGGGGGATGCGGGAAGAGACTGGACAAAAATCGTGCACCTATGGATGAGGACAGTGGGTGGGGGGGGGCGGTAAGGGTGAAGGGTGGGGTGGAAACCGGGTGGAGGGGATCTATGGGGGGGGGGAGAGGAACAACTGTAATAATCTGAACAATAAAGATTTAATTTAAAAAAATCGAAAAATGATTTAAAGAGTAAATCCTAACAGTGATAGGTCAAGCACAATATTTTTATATTTCATCAGAAAAAGATGCTGATATTGAGGGGTGAAAAAATTTTTTTTTAATATATTTTATTGACTTTTTACAGAGAGGAAGGGAGAGAGACAGAGAGCTAGAAACATCGATGAGAGAGAAGCATCGATCAGCTGCCTCCTGCACATCTCCCACTGGGGATATGCCCGAAACCCAGGCACATGCCCTTGACCGGAATCGAACCTGGGACCTTTCAGTCCGCAGGCCCACGCTCTATCCACTGAGCCAAACCGGCTTCGGCGAGGGGTGAAAATTTTGATGGTTTCATTTCAAAATATACTTGGAGCTCAGAGTTGCTCTTTTGCAGGGGAGGTAAGAGTGATGTTGATGCCACTTCAGCCTTGGCTCTCTGAAACTGTCCAACTCAAGAGACTTTTTTTTAGCACTAAAGAGTAGTACAGACAGAGAAACATTCTGATTGTTCAGGTAGGACCTAGAGAGCAAAACCATCATTATTGAGTGTCTCGGCTGACAACCTAGTCCAAAAACTTAATCCAAGTGTTACGTCTGACTCCTGCAGAGTTGTGCTGTGAACCCATCTGTGATTGCTCTCCTAGAAATAACGTGGCACCTGTGTGAAAACACGAGAGGGTCTGTACTCTGGATTTTGTGTTGTGTATGTTTTCCTTTGCCATCCAGTTGATAATTCTCTCTCACTTTTTTGTATTGTTCATACCACAAACCACATGCTTAATAAGGTTATAATCAAAATGAACATCCAAACAATGAATAAGATCATTGCTTTTAGAATATACAAAGATGTTCTTTCCAGATTTATGAAGATATTAAAAGTTACATAGTTAACCTTTCCTAAAATCATAGATCTAAAGTATGACAGAATTATAGAATCCCAATACATTGACCCTTAATCCATAGTAATTTTCATTATATAATGTCACCTTCTTAATATCAATATAAACAACTTTAGTGGCACCATAAAGAATGCTTGGTATGGACTAGAATTATTTTTAAGAACAGGACACAAGCCAAATTGGATGTTGCCAAGACATGGGTCATTTCCATTTCTATTTGGCCCCATATGAAAGGCCTGCGAAGTCTTAGACTAGATCAGCTGTTGTGATCCCCAGAACCATGTGCTTCACACTGATTCAATTAATAAAACTGACTTAGAAGGAGGTATATTATCCAATGCCTTTTTCAGGGTACAGAGGGAGTAGGAGAACTTTTAATTCATTTAACAAAACTATCTCCAGGTTCTAAAGTGCCAAGCATGTATGAGGTGCTGAATTAATAAGATGAAGAGGATGTGGTCCTGTTACCAAGGAATTCAGATTCTCACTGAGTCACATCAGATAAAGATGACCTGTAAAGCATTAACTGTTACATTGAGATAGACACAAAATGCCATGAATGGAGACAGAGGACATGATATTTGTCATCCCTACACAGGGACCAACTCATCTGTTAATGTTTTCCAGTTGTAATGCATACCAAGTCAATATGTCTACCCCATAACTAGGCTCCATAGAACAACTCCCAAATTATTAGGAATACTTTTCTTTAGTTCAATAACAGCTACTGCAACTTCTAAGACAAGCAGCAAACTTTTACAGACACAGTAGGGTTCACACACAGATTTCAGAATTAGTTTGGGTGAACCACTTACAATAAAGCTGCCCTTCCTTTACAAGACTTCTCCAAAGTGTTTAGTAGCACAAAATATATGGCAACCAGGTGGGCGTTTTTGTGTATGTGTGAGAGAAGAATCAATGTGGGCTTCTAAGGCCCTGGCAAAATGCAGTGATATGACAAGTTACAGGAGAAAGGAGGCTCAGACAAAGAAAATAAGGGAGAAAATGGGAACAAGTGACTTGTCAGAAAATCCATTTTATCTTATGTACTATTGTTTTTCTTCTATATGCCAGAGACCTAGAGGCATGCCACAAGCAAATGGATGCTGGAGAGAAAAACAAAATCTATCTATCTATCTATCTATCTATCTATCTATCTATCTATCTATCTATCTAAAATAGAGAAATACACCGTAAGGGGTTGACCGGACAGGAGAAGGTTGCACACGCAGCGTTGGGGGCGGAGTGGCAGGGGCCTCTGCGTGTCTGCGCTGGGGGAGGGCCTAATCAGCAGCAGTGTGGCTGCTTCAAGGACCAGAGAGGGAGGCAGGGCCAGACCGGAAGGTGGTAGGTGCCTCGCGATTTCGAATTGCACACTGGGCTCCTAATACACACACACACACACACACACCAACACACACACACACACGGTGGGGCAAGAGTAGTTTATAGTTGTTCATATGGAAAAATGATACAATAATTAATAAATAATAATACAGGAATAAACTCTATGTTTGACATCTGTACTGGTAATCCTGCTTTTGCTCACCGTGTGTGTGTGTGTGTGTGTGTGTGTGTGTGTGTATAATAGTCATAGAATTAACAAGCATATCTAAGTAAATCTCTAAGACCCATCAAATAGATATTCTCAACATATATTTAAATTATGATAGTCTTCATTGCTTCTAGATTCTCTCTCTCTCTCTCTCTCTCTCTCTCTCTCTCTCTCTCTCTCTCTCTCCCCCACACACACACACACAGCAGCCAGAAGGCACACAATTCTGCATTTTGGGATTCCAGAGGAACAGCAAGAATAAGCCTATGTTCATTTGATATCAGCATTTCAGACCAGAGCCTCTGTTTTTCAAGAATCTAAAACAAGACTATTTCCACCAGGTTACATCTGAGTCAGAGAGACAGCAACAGATTTTAAGGAAGAGAGAAACCGGACAACAGTCTAAGATCTCTTGGGAAGTCAACCTACACAAACCCTCATCACATAAAATTGCCATGCTCCTCACCATAAGGAAGTCTTGAAACTGCTGCTAATCTCAGGATAGTCACAAACACACCAGGTCAAATCCTTGGCAATTGCCTTCTTGATTCCTGCTTTCACTAAGCTTTTAAAGAATTTATTTATTACTTGGGCCATGTGGTGATAAATGGAGTTCTTTCAGTGCATCCTCTCTAATTAATTAGTTTGCTTTCTGTGCTCTTATTGGAGACACAAGTGTATCTATTAGCCTTTGGGGAGTTCTCTTGCATGTAATGTAGCCTTTGAAAAAGGTCTGTTTCACAGCCCTGGAAGGTGCTGGCTCCATAATGATGTTTGGGCTTCAATAGGAAGTAGAAGACCTTCCCAGGAAATCAGATTTTCCTCCAGCCCAAAAGGGAAAATAAATATCTGCAGGACTGTGCTTCTCTTGAAGTGGCTATAGTTTCAAAGCAATACAACATAACCCCTCTTTCTGACATGCATTTTGTCAGACTGAGGTTGAGCAGTTAGGTTGCTAATTAAGTTAACAAGTGCTGTGTGCAGCTTAATTTGGCAACAAGCTATCCTAGAGACTGGTCAATAAGAAAAGCAGCATTTAGGTAATGATTCTGGTTTTAAGCTTGGAATTAAGCTAAAACTATAATGACTCCTATGAAGGGACAGCTGATATATGTGTTCAAAAGGCAGAAAAGGAGGATATGCTGTGTCTTGCATTGGATTAGCACACCTTTCATTTACAGATTCACTGCTCAGCACAGCTGAAATGGGGGTAATTACCTGGGTGCATTTTTAATTCATCAGAATTCAAGTAAAACGTGTTTCTCTGCCCAATTTCCTCCTTGTAACTGGAATTTTGCCCAACTGCAAATTGACTTTTAGTGATGAATTTCCATTGCAGTGGGTTAAATGTGGGTACGACTTATCTTCCTGTTATCTTCTGTTGATTTGCCTTATCTCCAGTTTCTAGGGGCTAAAAAATAATTCACTGGTTCATTTATTCAATAAATATTTACTGAGCACTTATAATGTGCCAGACATTGCACTAAGCTCTATGGACTCAGAAAAAAAAGATATGCCTAAAGTGGGATCTTGATATAGATTCCAAAAGAATAATCTTGTGTTTATCCCATCAAAGAAAACCATAGTTGGGGGAGACATGTACCAGACTAAGATCCCAGAGACCAGGACTTAGGTGTATAATGTATAAAAATACCCAAACTCATTCACTAACCAAGGAAAGAAAATGAAATAAGCAAGTTGTCTAATCTCTCTGGGCCTCATTAGTTCATTTATAAAATGGAAAAGTGACCAATTTGTTAAGGTTCCCTTCAGTAAAATTATTTTCCTTGTATTTTTTAACTTTTTGTGTTGAGGTATATAACATCATGTAAGTTTCAGGTGTACAACACTATCATTTGACATCTGTATACACTACAAGTGGATGGTAATCAAAAAAACTAGTTACTATCCATCACCATATAGTTGATCCCCTTCACCTATTTTGACCACCCCCCCAAACCCCCTTCCCTTCTGATAACTACCAATCTAAGCAGATTTCTTGAACGATCCAAATTCTCTCATGACTTACCCTCAACTAAATGCTATTTCCTTAACCTGGAGTTCCTTTTCCTTCCTGCCTCCATTTTTATATCTTAAAAGACTACTCAATAAAGTCCGTAGTCTAGTTAGTTGTATTGTATCAGTGTCAATTTCCTAGTTTTGATTAATGTGCTAGTTATATAAGATGGTACCATTGGGGGAAACTGGAACATGAGTACATGGGATCTCTCCATGTTGTTTTTGCAACTTAAGAGTCTGTAATTATTTAAATATATATAAAATATTAAAAACCCACAAAATTTACAACCTAACTCAAAAATAAAATTGAAATCCATCTACTCTTCCCTTTCCTCTATAACGTTCTGCCTATATTATAATTAGTTACAAATCTACCTGCCTCTCTTGATTTTAAACTGAGAGATAAAACTGTACACATTTATCTTTGTATCCTCCACAGACTGTAGAATAGTTGCCTTTCTAACCCAGGTTCATTTAATTAAATTCAACAAACTAGGTTCAAAACGCTGATTAAAACATCTTTTATCTCATCGGGAAAGCTCTGTCTTACAACCTCTTTTCCCTTTAGCACCATTCAACAGAATCTGTATGCAGAACATGTGGAGGCATACTGTTCACATACTCATTCTCTCAAGATGCCTACCAGGAAAATGTGACTGGCAGAAACACTCACCTGGATATCAAGGACAAAGAGAGTTAATTAACCAGTGATGGCAGAATGTAGTACATAAATAAAGGAGCATGACAGAAAGAGGGGTTATGTTATACAAACATGCAGGTCTGCAATATTTTGTTCTGGATTTGGTTTGCAAATGGATGACAATTAAAATAAAGTACACTTCTATCTGGTTCCAAAGATGCCTTCCCTAAGGCTTTTTGAGGATTTATAATTCCAACATTAAATCATACATATGTAATGTGGCTACCTGGAGATTAACACAACAAGGAGGGTCTCCAAGAAGTCATTGCTACCCTCTTATAAAATGTACTTGTAAAAGTTGGTAGCATTTGGAATCAGTCAACTATAGCTAGTAAGAGAAAGATTGTTATATGTATTTTACTATATATAAAATACTATGTATTTTACTACTTGTTAAATATAGGTCATTGAAAATTATTAAAATGTAATTTCAATGAAATTGAAATGGAATTAAATTCAAAAATTAAGTCAATGGCAACCACTATTTGAGAACATAGATAAGCTTTTGAAAGAAAAAAATATTCAGAATAGAAAATTGCAAAAGGTAATAAGATTTTTTAACTGTTTATACTGTATAATTTAAAATGGTACTTGTATTTAATTTTGTCTCTAGGAAATTGATGAAATGTCTTGAAATATTTCAGTCATGTATAAAGAATTAGAATGCAATTTCTAATGGTTATTCATTTTCCCCAAAAATGTTCAGAATAAGTATAAGTTCCAATTTATCAATAATTTAAATAAAAACTCTAAAAAATTACTACTTTATCTACTTGGATGACAGTTAAATTTTATACTCATTTTGTCTTAGCAATATTTCCTCCATATGCCTTTGATCTGAACATACAGTAGTGATACTTAGACATATACATACAAGTTGCTCGCCACTAATTAGGCCAATATAACAAATGTGACCAAACAAGTGAATATAATTAAATCCACTCATTTTTTTCCTATTTTGAGCTATTTTATAGACCTTAACAAAATTAAGGAGCTAGCATACTGGACATATTAAAACAGAAATGTGGATTCAGCTTTGTAAATTAAGATTTATATTAATCATATCAGAAAGCTAAATAACTAAAATAGGATGGCTATTTGTATATCAATATTAATAGACAACACAGGACATAGTATGGACTCTCACTATATGTAGCTATTTACATAGGAGTCACTGGTTGTCTGAAAAGCTGCCTTCAAAGTCATAAGCTACGTGATTGCTATGGTAGGCTGGTTAGTAGCCTCCCCCAACACCACCAATACCAAGATGCTCATGCCCTAATCCCCAGAACCTATGAATATATTGTTACAAGGAAAGAGGGAATTAATACAGCAGACAGAATTGAGCTTGCTAATGAGCTGATTGAAAAAATTGGAAGTTACCCAGGATTACCTCGGTGGGCCCAATAAAATCACAAGGGTCCTTAAAAGTAGAATAATTAGTGTCAAAATGATGTGAAAGACTTAACCAGCCATTAATGGCCTTTAAGATGGAGGAAGGGATGCAGGTGTGTTCTAGAAGCCAGAAAGGGCAAGAAAATGTATTGTCTCTAGAGCCTCCAGAAAGGACACAATTTTGCTGATACTTTGAGTTTAGCCAGTGGATCCCACTTCAGATTTCTGACTTTTAGATCTCTAAGATAATACATCTGTGTAATTTTAAACCACTAATTGTGGGATAATTTTTCATAGTAGCAATAAAAAACTAATACAACTGTACTTCCAGTTTCTGGTTCTGCGTGTAAGGAGCTGGAAGTTGCCAGGACATTCTAACAACAACTAAAAACCTGAACAAATTGAAATACATCTTATATGATGTTTCAGTCAATAATGAACCACACAGACAACAGTGGTCTCATCAGATTATAATGAAGCTAGTTTTTCTGTAAGAAATAAAAGAAAAATTTTATATTTCTCTGAAGGGAGAAGTATCAGTGGGGCTTGAAATAGATTCCCTCTCACTCACAGCACAATCCTGAGTGCATATATTGCAACCCGATTAGCCAGCCACTGACCTATTTCAGAGGAGTGGTCCCTCCAGTGCTACACAGTCAGGGGGTGCGATAGCCCTCCAAGATCTAGATGGATGGTCTTCAGAGTACACTGCTGTAAATTCTTTGTTGAGGAACTAAGATTCGGTACAAGGACACAGTCCACAGAGCTACCTTAGCAGTTATGACATGTCACTGCCACTTTACTAAAAGCGTTCTGTGGCCACCTTTCACTCCTTCCTGAAATCACTATTGTGATCTACACCTTCCCCAGACAGTTACTTTTCAATATTTCCAATTAATCTAGTCCACATCCCTGTTCATGGAGTGTCATTGGCAGCTTCGATGTTCTAGTTCTGACTCTGTTGGAAAGAAGCAAGGAAAGGGCTTGTCTGACAATATTTACAAAATCTACAGTGGTGCATAGTAATGTCTTAGGCTTCAGAGTCACTCACCACTCACTCACTGACTCACCCAGAGCAAGTCAACTCCTGCAAGCTCCATTCATGATAAATGCCCTATACAGGTCACCATTTTTTAAAACTTTTATACCATATTTATACTGTATCTTTTCTATATTTAGATACACAAATACTTACCATCGTGTTTTAACTGTCTACATATTCAGTACTATAACATGCTGTATAGGTTTGTGGCCTAACAGCAATAGGCTACACCTATAGCCTAAGTGTATAACAGGCTATATACCATCTAAGGTTTGTGTAAGTGCATTCTCTGATGTTCACACAACAAAATCACCTAACACATTTCTCCGACTGTATCCTGTCATTAAGCAGAGAGTAACAATTTATTGAGACAGAGACTTAAAAATGAAAACTGCCTGCTACAGAAACATGTACCAGAGTAGAAAAACCTGAATTGTAATTGACATCTTGCCACAGCTTGGTGCAGAAAACTCTGAGAGTTAAAAACCCAGGGAGACCCAGTCCTAGGGAGGCCCCCACAAGTTTGTGAGATTTACCTCCAGGAGCTTGACTAGGTTCCTATAGTATATATATCTAAGGAAAATTCCATTTTCCTTCCATGAGGGAAAGAGCGGGAAGCTGAACTATTTTGAAATATACCATAGCACTCTGTTCTTCTAAACAAGGCCTGCCCTCAGGAGAAACTAGATAAGTAAAGCCTAACCCGCTGGGATATTATCAAAGCACAGTACCAGGCAAAGGACACAATTTGAAAAGACAAAGCAAGCCTCAAACTGAGATATGCAGGGAGGCTGGAATTATCAGACCAGAAATTTATAACACTATGATTAACATGTTTAAGGACTCTAATGGAAAAAGTAGACAGCAAGCAAGGAAGATAAGCATCTGCATGATGCAACTAGAAATGTGATTCATCAGACCACATGACTTTTTTCCAATGCTCGACTGTCCAATCCTTGTGTTCCTGTGCGAATTGGAGACATTTTATCTTGGTAACTGCAGACAGCAAAGGTGTTCGAACAGGCTTCGGCTTTCATATCCCATACGATGCAGTGTAAGGCTAATTTGCCTACAAACGTCAGGTGGTCATAATAATCTGGCCACTCAGTATATATATATATGTATGTATGTATATATATATATATATATATATATATATATATATATATATATATCCCATATTCAAAGGCTGTTAAATCGCGTTGTTTACCCATATCTTCAGAAAAAAATCACTTTTACCGTTGTGGTAAACAACCTGCTTCCCTATTTATAATGATCTGGCCCTCTAGCAACTTCAGTGCAAAATTATAGCTAATTTGCCTACAAATGTCAGGTGGTCATAATAATCTGGCCACTCAGTGTATATTAAACAGAAAATGTAAAAGACCTATAGGAGGAAAACTACAAAACTTTGAGGAATAAAATCAAATAACTAAATAAATGAAGAGACAGTCCTTGTTCAGAGATATAAATCATATCAAGTTCTTCTCAACTTGATTCAATGCAATCCCAGGGAGTTATTTTGTGGCTACTGACAAATTGATGCTGAAGTTTATATGAAGAGGCAAAAGATCTAGAGTAGCTACCACAATATTGAAGAGGAACAACAAAGTTGAAGGACTGACACTACCTGAATTCAAGACTTACTATAAAACTACAGTAATCAAGGCAGTGTGGTATTGGCAAAACAACAGACAAATAGATTAATTGACTAGATAGTCCAGAAATAGACTCACTTTAATACAGTCAACTGGTCTTTAACAAAGTTAAAGGCAATGTGATGAAGCAAAGATATTCTCATCAGCAATTGGTGCTGGAACAACTGAATATCCACATGCAAAAATATCAAGGTAGATACAGAACTTATACCCTTTACAAAAATTAAACTCAAATGGGATACAAACCTTAATGTAAAACACAAAACTATAACATTTTCCTTAAAATATTCTATACTAAAGGCCCGGTGCATGAAATTTGTGCAGGGAGGGGGGCTGTCCCTCAGCCCAGCCTGCACCCTCTCCAATCTGGGACCCCTCGGGGGATGTCCAGCAGTCTAACATCCCTCTCACAACCTGGGACTGCTGGCTCCCAACCACTCACCTGCCTGCCTGCATGATTGCCCCTAACTGCTTCTGCCTGCCAGCCTGATCACCCCCTAACCACTCCCTTGCCAGCCTGATCGACGCCTAACTGTTCCCCTGCCAGCCCGATTGCCCCCAACTGCCCTCCCCTGCCAGCCTGGTCACCCCCAACTGCCCTCCCCTGGAGGCCTGGTCGCCCCCAACAGTCCTCCCCTGCAGGTCTGGTGGGATCAGGCCTAAACGGGCAGTCGGACACCCCTTGAAGGATCCCATATTGGAGAGGGTGCAGGCTGGGCTGAGGGACACCCCTCTCCCCCAGTATAAGAATTTTGTGCACCAGGCCTCTAGTATCTTTATTAAAAGGACATCATGATGTAGATATATTTTAAGGCTTATTATTTCTCTTAATCTTAGATCAATTAGGGTCATCCATATTGTTGTGTGTCTGCCTAATTCATTAGTTTTGAATACTGCATAATATTCCATTTTTAGGCTACAGTATATCTAAAAAAATCATATGGAGCTTCTAATAAGATTTTGTTTTGACAACTAATCCCTTAATCCTTCAGAATTTTCTTGTATATTACACAAAATAGAGCTCCAAATTCAACTTTTTCCATATGTTTTACATTATTGTCCAGTTTCTTTTATTTGCCAGTCCCTCATTTTTCCCATCATCTGAAATGCCCCATTTATAATACGCCAAAATTCCATCGATGTGTAAGTCTGTTTCTTGGTTCTCTATTCCACTGATCAATTGGTCTGTTTCTACACCAATGTAATACTGACTCACTTTGATTAACTTCTTAGTAAATCCCGGTATCTGATAAGATAACTTCCTCCTCTCTTCAAAAATAGTCTAGCTAGTTTTGGTCCTTTACTCTTCCATGAAAAAATTAGTATCTTCTTATTAAATCAATAAATAGATTTGATTGTAAATGTATTAGAAACTTGTCTATTTAAGTGAAAATTTATATTTTTACATATCCCGTGTTCTTATTCATGATGATAGTTCTTTAAGGTTTATTGTGATTAAATTATTTTTTTATAATTTTCCTACAGATTTCTTGAAAATTTTTGTTATATTTTTTAAATTAAATTCATTGTGATGACATTGATTAATAAAATTATATAGGTTTCAAATGTACAATTCTAAGATACATCATCTGTATATTGCATCGTGTGACAACCACCAAAATGAGTAATATTTTCTGATGCTACCATAAAAATCTTTTCTTTAATTTTTTCTGAGTACTATGTTCCTGGTATATAAAAACTCAACTGACTTAATTTTAATCCTCCCCCGAGGATATTTTTTTTATTCATTTTTTTTTTTTTAAGGGAGCGTGGAAGGGAGAGGGAGAGACTGAAACACCAATGTGATAGAGACACATTGATTGGTTGCCTCCCATATGCCCCTGACAAGGGCCGGAAGCCTACAATTGAGGTATGTGCCCTTAATGGAATCTAACCCAGGACCCTTCAGTCTGCAGGTTGATACTCTATGCACTGAGTCAAACCAGCTAGGGCTCAACTAAGTTAATTTTATATCTAATATTCTTGGGGAAATTTTTCTATAATTTCTAATGATTTTTAGAATTTTTTGGCTCTTCATGAAAACAATCTTATCACATATTAATAATTTTAAATTTCCTACATTTCACTCTTAAGTCCTCTAATTCCTTTTTCTTTTCTCATTACACTGTCTCGGATTGCCATTAGAAGTTGTGATGGGGACATTTTATCTCATTCCTTATTTTAACAATAATGTTTGGATAGTTATAACTTGAGACTGATGTTCGCTTTTCTTTATTATTGATACTATTTATCAGGTTAGAAAAGTTTCCTTTTATTGCTAATTTACTAAAAATTTTGTGTTGAATGAGTAATTTTATCAGGCATCTTTTCCATTTAATGGGATTACCTAAATTTTTCATTTTGATTTATTAATGTAATAAATGACATTTATGGATTATCTGATAGAAACTGTTCTTGTGTATCTGAGATAAAATATTCTATTCATGGTATATTTTTATACATACTTGCATAAAATCTGCTATGTTAACATTTTTGTGCCAATATATTAAAAAATGAAATGACCTGAGCTTTTCCCTTTTTATATTTTAAAATGGGTTGTACTAGCCTCATTGAATGAGCTGAGAAATGTTTCTTCTTTTTCTATTATGAAATTTTGGAGAAAAAAACACACACATAGATGTATGCATTTTTATTTTTAGAATTGAACAGAAAATCTATTATAGCGGTTACCTTGAGGAAGAGGGATAAAGATTTGGGGAATAGAGCGTGATGATAAGGGAGAAGGAGACTTCTATTTTCATTGTAATTTCCCCAGGCTGTTTGGTTTATTCATCACATTCATATATTATATTATATCTTCAAGAAAACAAGTTCAGGAATGGATTTATTCTATTCACCACAAATATAAAGTATAAACTCATCCCATCAACCCCTTTATAACAACATTAGAGTTAGTCACCAGGGTACACACACAGAGCCCAAGTTGAACACCTGGTACTGACTTGCAGTTCAGATTTTACTAAACCTCCTGTGTCTTATCTCTCCCATCAGAGATATTTGATGTCTTACTGCCCAGAATCCAATGTTCATAATCCTAGTAACTAACTCCAGTTTTCATCCAGAGCAGCGGTTCTCAACCTGTCGGTCGCGACCCCTTTGGCGGTTGAACAACCCTTTCACAGGGGTCGCCTAAGACCATCCTGCATCTCAGATATTTACATTACGATTTGTAACAGTAGCAACATTACAGTTATGAAGTAACAACAAAAATAATTTTATGGTTGGTTCACAACATGAGGAACTGTATTTAAAGGGCCAGAAGGTTGAGAACCACTGATCTTGAGGAACCCTATCCTCTTCTACTATCAATACTTATGACCATTCCAACTGCTCACAATGCCCAGTCCCAGGCCAACCAGCAAACTACATTCAGCTGTTTGATGATCTCTGTCTATCCAATCACAGTGAGTCTCAATATTCCTGTTGGAAATGATGGGCCAAAGAAAGACTAACGTTTCCTGGGTGTGAAGAATGTAAGGCCTGGAACTTCCTCCTGTGTGCACACTCTTGGGTGCACAGAGGAAGACAGCTGGGGAATGGGCAGAGAGGAGGAGCCAGGCTCTGGGGACAACACAGAAGCCCCTGAATCAGTCTGTTCCTGAAGCTCCAGACCCAGCCAGTGATTATTCTCTTACCTGAACAAACAAGTCTCTCTTCTGTTTGAGTCAGAGTGAATCTGGCCTTAGTTCACTTACTACATCAAGTTCCTTGACTGGTAGCACCCTCCTATGGAATAGTAGGGATCTGCCAAGCAATGTCCATCCCTGGAAGAAAGAAAGGTACATACATGCAAGAGCAGTGCTTATACATGCAGCAAAAACATAAAAATAAACAGATCAACAGTTTGCATTCCAGAAACTGTTGCCTTGTATAGCTTTAATGATTGCATCTATAGTGGAAACTTCTGAGGCATGTGGGACCTTAAATGGCAGAGATAGATGAGCTAGGCAGAAACTTCTTGAGACCTGTTGGAATCCGGACATTGCCATTGGGTGCCCTTGGGGGGGTTAATAAAACTTTTGTAACTCAGTTTCCTCAGGCTTCTGAGAGGCATAATAAGGTTTCCTAGCAGGTTTTTGTAAGAGCTGCATGAGATCAGAACGACTTGACATACACTAGATGTTCAGTGAGTCATAGGACACTGTGGTTTTCCTTTTATTAACAAAAGTAGTATGTGTTACCTCAAAAACTCTTTATGTATATTAAAATGGTCCAAGGCTTTACTAGCTTGGGGTATCTTGCATCACAAGTTGGACCTGATTTCTTTCTCTGTGTGGTATTTTTCCCTTTCACTACTTCCTCCCTCTTCTAGAATAGAGAGAGACCCAAAGAGTATGTCTACCTGCCCTTGAGACCGCTGCCTGGGCTCTCGCCCTCCCACGGTGGGGCCCTGTCTTCAGACCAAGTGCTCCTTCACCTGGGTCCCTGTGTGCACAACTACGGCCAGGGGACTCAACTCCGAGCTGCCCTGTGGGCCTCTCAGGGTTGGTACTGGCACAGAGATGTACTCTTCCTCTGTGCCCACACTTGTCACCAGTTATTCGCTTTGTTCGTCTGCGGGACCTCACCACTGTTTGTGAGGTTTGGCTCATTGCCCTTCCAGGACCTGTTAGAAGTGTCACCCTTGACACATCTCACATTTGTTTCCAGCTGCCCTGCCTCCGTGCCACAGACAGGTGCTCTGTTCCTCTTTCCCACCCCCACGTGGATTAACTCCCCACCACAGCTCTGGATAATGCCTACAGGGCCATTTCCTCTAAGCCCCTACTCCCAGATTCAATTCGTGATATATCAGCATGCAGTCTTAACAAAAGAAGCTTACCTTGGTCTCAGTCACTAAAACAGCTCTAGGAAATATTTTTCTATATGTGTATTTCCATTCTGCATTACAGTTTTCTCCTCTAATACAGTATGTGGCTATAAAGTAGTGGGTACAAATGCAGTCCAATTTATTTTTCAAGAAATAAGTATGGATTTTATGTTTTATTATAAATTGCTGCTAGTGTAAAAATTTACCTCTTATAATAGCATACTTTATTATTTTTGAAGTTGCCACAGTGATCTTTTTTTCATTTTATATAGTTGATAACTTTATTTTGCAATTGACAGAAATAATTTCAAACTAGGATATACCATCTCCACAAAACAAATAAATTGTATTTTCATGTGACTAAAAAGAAAAATAGGCCTCAGATAAAAGTGGAATAATAGAAAGGATCATGTTTCAATTTGATAGTCTTTTTTCTGTCCATGATACAACATTTGACTTGTAACCTTCCTTTTATGTGCGCCATCTGCATACTGTTACAATACAGGAAACGTGAGATGAATCCAGACCGTTTGGGCCCATAATAGTAACTATGAACATAACATCCATGTAGAATGAGCCTGGTCTGAGGCATTGGACTAGAAGTCATGTAATTTCTATCTCCCGGTCATTATTCATTTGTTATATCCTTCAGCAAATCATTTAACCTTTCTCTGCCTCAGACTTTTCAATGAAATAGAATAATGCCTATTCCCATCACAGGCATTTGTAGAACAAAAAATTCAGAATTAAAATGTCTTGGCATTTATATAAAAGGGCTTTAAAAAAATAATTCCTGGGCAGTAATTTGCAAACAAGCCCTGTCTACCTCAGCTACCACCTTTATATATGCAGATGCCTTGTTAACCTCAACAGAGGGAGCAGCACAGAACTCTCCCCAGCTAATGTAATAATAAGAGCATCTATCAGGCCCTGACCACATGTCAGGTGCTGCTCTAAGTGCTTTGCATATATCACCTCTGTTAATGCTCACACTCACTCTATGAGGCAGACACTCTTGTTAGTTCAGTTGAGGGAAGTCAGTTAGGCAGTTGAGGGGAAGGAGGCAGCAGGATATATTGCCCAGGGTTATACAGCTGACACCCGATGGAGTCATGTTTAACTGTGACGTCTGATCCAGATAATGGGTGTTAGCCACCTTCTGAGGTACGAGGAGCAAGTGTGTTTAAGAAACTAAAAGAAAAAACCAGTGTGGCTGTAATAAGAGCAGCAAGAAGGGAACAACAAGGGTGAGGTGAAGAGATGGAAAGGGAATACCATGTACAGCAATGAGGAGCCACTGCTGGGACTTAAGTGGACACATGGCCAGAAACAGTGGTGACAATGAACATAAGGCTAGGCCTTGAAAGAGCCAACATTCTAGTGAGGGAAACAAGTACTTTCAAATGTAATTGCAGGGAGTACAAATTGTCATAAAAATTTTGATGGGCAAATAGATACTATCTCTAAATCTAAAATAACATTTGCAAGCAGCAACCTTTCATATTACATAGAAGTCCTTGCATATGTACAGTGATGTTAATATTATTGAAAATCAGAATCAGTCTAAATGTCTATCAAAAGGATATCAAATTCATATAATGTAACATAACCAAAAAATGAAATATAATGCAGCTATTATAAAAGAACTAGAGGCCTGGTGCACAAAAATTTGTGCACTCGGGGGGAAGGGGGGGTCCCTCAGCCCGGCCTGTGCCCTCTTGCAGTCTGGGACCCCTCAGGAGATAACGACCTGCTGGCTTAGGCCTGCTCCCAGGTGGCAGAGGGCAGGCCTAATCCCTAGATGCAGCCCCTGGTCGGGCTCAGAGCAGGGCCGATTGGGGAATTGGGGCGCCGCCCCCTGTCATGCACAGAGCAGGGTGGATTGGGAGGTTGCGATGCCACCCTCAGTCACGCTCAGGGTAGGGCCGATTGTGGGGTTGGGGCACCGCCCCCTGTCACACTCAAGGCAGGGTCAATGGGGAGGTTGCGGCGCCACCCCGTCATGCACAGAGCAGGGCCCATCAGGGGTTTGGGGAGCTCCCCCCTGTCACGCTCAGAGCAGGGCGGATCAGGGGGTTGGGGCGCCGCCCTCTATCACCCACATTGCAGGGCCGATCAGGGGGTTGGGGCACTGCCACTGTCACACTCAGGACAGGGCCGATGGGGAGGTTATGACTCTACCCCATCACACACAGAGCAGGGCCTGTGGGGTGGGGGGGAGGGTTGGGGTGCCACCCTCTATCACCCACAGAGCAGGGCCGATCAGGGGGTTGGAGCGCCGCCACTCTCACACTCAGGGCAGGGCCGATGGCTAGGTTATGGCTCTACCCTGTCACACACAGAACAGGGCCCGTGGGGTGGGGGGGTTGGGGCACCGCACCCTGTCACACACAGAGCCGCAGGGCGATCAGGAGGTTGGGGAGCTCCCCCCGTCAGGAACTGAGCAGGGCCGATAGGGAGGTTGTGGCCCCGCCCCCTGTCACACACAGGGCCACAGGGCGATCAGGGGGTTTGGGCGCTGCCCCCTATCATGCTGATCCCGGTGCCGGGAGACCTCGCGGCTCCGCTGATCCCGGTGCTGGAGGCATATTACCCTTTTACTATATAGAATAGAGGCCTGGTGCATGGGTGGGGGCTGGCTGGTTTGCCCTGAAGGGTGTCCTGGATCAGGGTGGGGGTCCCCACTGGGGTGCCTGGCCAGCCTGGGTGAGGAGATGATGGCTGTTTGCAGCTGGTCACACACCCTTCAGGGTGGGGGTCCCCACTGGGGTGCCTGGCCAGTCTGGGTGAGGGGCTGAGGGCTGTTTTCAGGCTGGGACTGAAGATCCCAACTGCTCCTTTTCTTCCTTTTTTTTTTTTTTATTCTGAGCCAGCTTTTGCTCTGAGGCTCCAGCTCTTAGGCCTCCGCTCCTGAAAGCAGGTATCTGGTTTGTTTAGGTTCTACAATTGAAACTCTGTATCAACTCCAGGTCTGAGATCCGGGCTAGCTGAGAAAGCTGGTTTCTGGCATTTTGTTTAGCTTCTATTTTTGTAACTGTTTCAAACTGCCAGCTCAGAGGCCTGCAGCGGCAGGTGGGGAACGTCGGAGTCCTCTGTCACTGAAGCAAGCAAGCCTCATGTTAGTTTCAAGCTGCCTGGCTGCCGGCCGCCATCTTGGCTGACAGTTAATTTGCATATCGCCCTGATTAGCCAATGGGAAGGGTAGCGGTCATACGCCAATTACCATGTTTCTCTTTTATTAGATAGGATAAGATGAATCTGCATCTATTATTACCCTGTAAAGATGTTTTAAAACAGCAAACTTTGGAGTTCTAGGTATAGTTCTATCCAAATTTTCTTGAATAAGTTAATATGTGTGTGTGTATATATATATATATATATATATATATATATATATATATATACACACACACATATATATATGCTTTATATTTTAATCACTCTTATTTTGTAGTATTTTATTAAAATTATTCATTAAAATGTAATATTTATCAGTAAAGATACTCCAATAAATAATAAATGTATAGGAAATATTTTAGGGGGTGAATGCATTTTTACCATGAAACAACAGAAAAAGGTATTTTGCAAAGCATAGATAAGACAAACGAACAGACAAAAAATTAGATGCTTGCTATTTTTGGTCAGAATGCTCCTCTATTAAAAATTGATGCCAACAAGCAATAGTATAACCAACTTAAGTTTATATGGGTAGAGAACAAATTCCATTTCCAACACTTTACATACTTTGTTATTACTTTACTAGAGGCCCGGTGCACAAAAGTTTGTGCACTCGGGGGGGAGGGAGGGGGTTCCTAGGCCCGGCCTGTGCCCTCTTGCAATCTGGGACCACTCAGTGGATGACCACCTGCTGGCTTAGGCCCACTCCCCAGGGGATTGGGCCTAAGATGGAAATCAGACATCCCTCTGGCAGCCCGGCAGCCCTCGGGGGATGCCCACTTGCCAGCGGGGAGCAGGCCTAAACTGCAGTTGGACATCCTTAGAGCTGCTGAGGAGGCAGGAGAGGCTCTCACCCCCATCGCTATACTGGCAGCCATCAGCCTGGCTTGTGGTTGAGCAGAGCTCCCCCCTGTGAGAGCGCCCTGACCACCAGGGGGCAGCTCCTGCACTGAGCCGTCTGCCCACTGGTGGTCAGTGTGTGTCATAGTGACCAGTCATTCTTAGTCCTTCTGCTGTTAGGGTCAGTTTGCATATTACCCTTTTACTATATAGGATAGAGGCCTGGTGCACGGGTGGGGGCCGGCTGGTTTGCCCTGAAGGGTGTCCCGGATCAGGGTGGGGGTCCCCACTGGGGTGCCTGGCCAGCCTGGATGAGGGGCTGATGGCTGTTTGCAGCTGGTCACACACCCTTCAGGGTGGGGGTCCCTACTGGGGTGCCTGGCCAGTCTGGGTGAGGGGCTGAGGGCCGTTTTCAGGCTGGCGGGTGACTGAAGCTCCCAACCTCTCCTTTTTTTCTTTTTTCTTTTTTCTTCTGGGATTTATTTACCTTCTATGACTGTCACTAGAACTGTGAGCCGGCTTTAGCTCTGAGGCTCGGCTCCAGCTCTGAGACCTCAGCTGCTGAAAGCAGGTATCTGGGTTTGTTTGGGTTCTATAATTGAAACTCTGTTGCAACTCCAGCTCTTACAGTTGAAAGCAGGTTTCTGGAGCTGCTTTAGCTTCTATAATTGCAACACTGTTTCTTAGAGTGCAAGCTCAAAGGCCGGCAGTGGCAGGTGGGGAACGTTGGCTTCCTCCTTCACTGGAGCAAGCAAGCCTCCTGTTTGCTTCAGCTGCCTGGCTGCCGGCCGTCATCTTGGTTGGCAGTTAATTTGCATATCTCGCTGATTAGCCAATGGGAAGGGTAGGAAAGTTATGGTTAATTACTATGTTTCTCTATGATTAGATAGGATTGGTTTATTTATTACCAATATAGAATAAAATATTTGCAGGTAGTAATGTTTCTATTTGTTTTTGACCCTCAAAGCCTTAGAACAATGATTTGTCCATTGTGAGCATCTAAGAAATAACTGTTCAACATTAACATTCTCCTAAAAGCTAACATCTGATTCCTTAAACTCAGGATATCTGCCTAGAAAACGGAAAAATGTTTTGAGGCCATTATGAAAGTTAAATGGAAACAGGTATTGGGGTTCTTAAAACAGTGGTGAAAATGAACATAAAGCTAGGCCTTCAAAGAGCCATCATTCTAGTGGGGGAAATAGGTATTTTCAAAGACAAGTTTAAGAACCCTAATTTGCCATGCAGAGAGAACAATCAAACTTACTACTATCAAAAATGATAGTAGCTGCAACTCAATCTGATCTCTGAAGTGATATTCCTCCAGGCAGCACAGAGACTTCCTTTAAGGATAATGTCACAGCCAAATAAGAGCTCATCAAGAACCTGGAATGCCCATTAAAATCATTTCAAATGCTCTCTGCTGAAGCCAGCACAGCATCGTTTAATTACAGAGAATTTCTGATTGCTTATCATCATCCTTTTTCTCATTAAGCTCTTCACCCCTTGTACTCTTCCTCTATGGAGAATCCCCATCAATCTGAATAGCAGTTTTGTCACAGAATATATGAACTAGTGAAAGAAAGAAGAGGATTAGACAGAGCCTGAAAAAGAAATTAAACGGTGAGCAGGTCTTTTCTCTGAAATTCCTGTAATGTCTCATTCACTAACTTGTTATCTGATAGTCAGATTTACAAACTTTAAATCTCACTTCTCTTAACTGGTAACAAATATTAATATACCTTAGTTGAATGAGACTTATAAATATTGTGGAATTAAAAAGTAATGTCCCATAGATCATTGGTTAAAAGGGATTTAGAAACACACTGAAAAACAATTTTATAGCCTTCTTTATATATAATGGAATGAGAAGAAATATTATATTTTCATAGGAAATATGTCTTCTGTTTTGACATGCAAGATAGTAACTTCAGTGTGGAACAATAATGTAACTAATTCTATGGGGATAACCTTGATTTATGAGATTTAAGACTTCTCTATCAAAACCAGAGGAAAGCTATTAAGTCAATACTCATCCACTCTGATTTTAGTCTTTCAGGTTCTATGAGGATTCCAATTTCAACAGTCTCAGCATGTTGAGATCAAATAATTCAGAGAGACAAAATATATATACTTAAATTATTCCTTTAAACAGCCACCCGCAAAAGCATAATTGTTCTTTCAACTGAAAAAAAGAGCAAAAAATGCATAAATCCTAATTTTCGTTTTACTCTTTCTGTGATATGCGTACGTTTCCTCCCCCTAAAAATATTAAGCATAACTATGGATAAGCCAATTCAGATAACGTTTCAAGGAAACACATTACCTCTGTTTCCAGTATAGTTCCATTGGAAGTCATTGACAATTGATACTTGACAACCTGAAAGCATTTGCTGAATTGGAGCAGGTGCAGGTCTCCACAGACAGAACAACAAAGCCCTCCTTGATGTAATTACACTAATTATTTGGTGATTGCTACTTCCTGATCAGGGATATATTCAGTCATAAAATAGTACTGTAGAATTACCCATGGATTATGTATGAAACTCATGGAGGAAGGGGAAGAGCACACAAGAAGGCTCTTCAAGATTTTCAGTGGATGCAGGGTGAGTGACAGCTCCAGGTGGAGTTCTGTACAGGGCCGTGATTAATGCATTGTGTTTATTCAAAAGAAAATGGGGACATGGAGTACAGCAGAGTTTTTCTAAAGACATTGTTTGTGGTAGGGATAAGCTAGCATAAACAATGTAGCCCTCATTATTTGCATATGTGACATTTAAAGGGTGAGATGCTGATGGACTGGACTGCAGTAACGGTAGTACTCAATTTTGCTGTAAGCCTGAAACAGCTATAAAATATGAAGTCTGTTTTAAAAGTTAATTAATTAATATGGGGAAAATCAAATTATAAAACAAAATGTGCCTTATAACCACACTGTAAATCCACACACACAAAATCAAATTATAGACACCAAAATATAATATAGAGGTGATAGAATTAGAAATAAATTTCCTTTTCTTTTTTTCCTAATTCTCAAGAATACTTTAATTATAGTTTTTAAAACAGGAAATGCATCAAATAAAAGTGGTTGCCACAAAACTATAATAAATGCCCTTTGCTGACTCGTTAGAACTGTTAAATATGGATAGATATGTATTCTCTCCCTTTCCCTGGTTCTTCTTTCTTGCTCCTCACTGCTTCTGCAGTATGACTGAGAACCAATGCAGCGAGGCTTTAAATATTTATAGAACTACCTATACTTTCTTGTTTCCCAAACTCCCCCAAAACAGAGACATTTCTAGAATTATGGGGAAGGGCTAAGAAGTGGCATGTTACTAAGTAAAGGGAAGTTCATTATCTTTCATTTTAGTCATGTAGCATTACCTGAAATAGTGATTCACTTTTTGCACAGTCCCATCAGATGAGTGTCATCATTTACAAGTGCTGGCACACAGAGATTTGGAGCACTATGTTGTTAGCCATAGTCGGTATCAAACAGTGGGTCTGCATTCTTCTTCTGCTCAACCAGTGGGATATTTATAACATTGTAGTTTTGCAAATAGCTGCTCTTTCACATTTAGGAGCATAACACAAGCCAGTATACACTGAGTGGCCAGATTATTATGACCACCTGACATTTGTAGGCAAATTAGCTATAATTTCGTGCTGAAGTTGCTAGAGGGCCAAACTACTATAAATAGGGAAGCAGGTTGTTTATCACGACAGTAGAAGTGATTTTTTTTCTGAAGACATGGGTAAACAACGTGATTTAACAGCCTTTGAACATGGGATATATACATATATATATACACTGAGTGGCCAGATTATTATGACCACCTGACATTTGTAGGCAAATTAGCCGTACACTGCATCGTATGGGATATGGAAGCTGAAGGCCTGTTTGAACACCTTTGCTGTCTGCAGTTACCAAGATAAAACATCTCCAATTCGCACAGGAACGCAAGGATTGGACAGTCGAGCGTTGGAAAAAAGTCATGTGGTCTGATGAATCACGTTTCCAGTTGCATCATACAGATGGCAGAGTGAGAATTTGGCAGAAACAGCATGAAAGCATGCACCCCACATGCATGAGCACAACCCTTCAAGCTGGTGGGGGCAGTGTTATGGTTTGGGGCATGTTTTCCTGGCATGATTTGGGCCCTTTAATTTGTGTGGAACAATATCTGAATAGCACAACATACCTAAGTATCATTGATGATCAGGTTCATCCTATCATATTGATGGCGTACCCCAATGGAGATGGCTTTTTTCAAGACAATGCGCCATGTCATGGTGCTCATATTGTGCAGGAGTGGTTTCAAGAACATGAGGGAGACTTTACCTTGCTTAGGTGGCCCCCACAATCACCAGATCTCAATCCAATTGAGCATTTGTGGGACAAAGTTAAAAGAGCCATCAGGCAGCTGGTTCCACAACCATCAAATCTCACAGAACTGGTCAGTGCTATTCATCAGGCATGGTGTCAGATTCCTCGCATCACTTTTCAACATCTCATGGAATCAATGCCAAGAAGAACTGCCGCAGTACTGAAGGCAAAATATGACCCAACGAAGTACTGATGGGGTGGTCATAATAATCTGGACACTCAGTGTATATATTATATATTTGAGGGCAACATATTAGGTATTTGTCCTTGAAATTCCTTTATCTCTTTGGCCAATACAGAGATATTTTAATGCAACTAATTGTTATCTAGTGCATTGGGGACTTTTGCTTTGTTTTATATTATTTATCTTTGATTTGTACTAAATAATATAAAATTACCTGAATCTCTACCTAAATTTTCATGTAGAACACTCTCCCCTCATATTCAGAGCCTCTCAATGGCATGCCACAGCAATGACCAACCAGTAAATCTAGATCAAAACTATGAATTATTTCCTCAAAGTCTTAAAGTTTTTGCATAGTCTCTATCCCACTACTTTCAAGGAAAATCCACATTCACAATCTTGGTATCCAAAATTTTCTCCCTTTACAGAGTTCCTTTCCAATCAAATATCCCACTGCTGCATGGTGAGGGATTCCTTCTCATGAACAGCCAGACTGTCTACTTTGTCCTCAGCATGACATCCACATTGCATCCTACATCTTTACTTTTGGACAGGTTCCTCCTGAAAGTCCCTTGGACCTCTTTGCTCAGTGTTGAGTGAAGTGTTCCTATGGAGATGGCACTGAAGCTGAGTCTTGATCCTAATTCCTGAATACATATTTCACTCCCCATTCCCAAAACGCAATGGGTCAAAGACAAAGATTAAGCTAGAGGCATTCTGGTAGTTGAGTTTTCATGCCTTGAGAAATGCATGAAAATGAACAACATTAATGTAAGTCCTTTGAAAAAGACAGAATAGGGAATTCTAGGTCATAACCACTTTTCTTTCTCTAACATGAGTACCTTTGAGTATTAAACCCCCCTAAATTAATCTTACAAACTAACTGTATGCCTTATTTTTCTTTTCCTGAAATAATTGTTGAAAGACCAAGATATTTTTTGTGATATGTTGCAACAGATATTTAATAGAGATATACAACTATGTATAAGAAATATTTGATGTATACCCAGAGGGCAATATCCAGACATCCAGTCTGAAAATAGAATCCATTAATAAACACAGTGAGTCTGGTTTATTCTCTAGTCAATTGGAAGGTGAATTGAATAAAGTACAATCAAGTCCCCTCCTGTGCTTTCTGCCAGGTTATCACTTGAATAAGACTTTGTGATAGAGTCTACCTAGTTGGGGAACCCACATGAAATCAGTGGCTACAATATCAGAGGAATGGACTCATTTCAGGTACTTTAATTAGAATTAAATAGATTCTATAACTAAGGGCTTTCTATCAAAAGCATTGGCAAAGATCCACCTTTGATCTTTGAAATTAACTGTGTGTGTGTGCACACACAAACACCAAAAATTAAAAAGGCTGTTTATAATTAACTAGAGGCCCGGTGCATGAAATTTGTGCATGGGAGGGTGTGTCCCTCAGCCAAGCCTGTGCCCTCTCACAATCCAGGACCCCTCGGGGGATTAGGCCCAATCTGGCAGTCAGACATCCCTCTTGCAATTCGGGACCGCTGGCTCCTAACTGATCGCCCCTAACCCCTCTGCCTGCCTGCCTGATCCTCCCTAACTGCTCGCCTGCCTACCTGATTGCCCCAACCATTCTGCCTGCCTGCCTGATCGCCCCTAACTGCTCGCCTGCCTGCCTGATTGCCCCTAACCACTCGCCTGATTTCCTGATCGCCCCTAACTGCCTCTGCCTCTGCCTCAGCCCCTGCTGCAGTGGCTTCGTCCGGATGGATGTCTGGAATGATGTCTGGAAGGTCATTCAGCTGTCCAGTCTAATTAGCATATTACACTTTTATTATTATAGATATGCAGGTTTAACATTAGCTTATAATCTTTCCTATAATTTATCCTGTCCAGGTGTTTGCAATGCCCAGAGTCAGGTGGATCTATGGTAGATTTCAGTCCATTTTTTTCAATTCTATACTAACAATAATAATGATAATAATAATACATATTGATCACTTACTATATATCAGGCACTATTCCATGCTTTAAGTACTTACAAGGAATTATCAAGTATTCTAAGCTCTAAGTATGAGTCTTTCTACTCATTTAATTCTCATATCAATTCTCCATTTTATGGATGAGGAAATGGAGACACTTACTCTAAATCATTTTCAATAACCCAGAAACTCTTAGGTGCTCTTTGGTTCTCCCGGAAAATGCATGGGACCTTTCTCAGGCCTACCTATTACTAGACAAGACCTTGCAGCCTTTACTACCGCTGCCTTGCCATGCTCTTAGGCAGGAATACCAATGGGGGCTTACTGTAGCCTCTGGCTTCATCTGGGAAAAGTTCACACAGATCTGTCTAGCCCACTCTACCCTCCCATCATCAACATTGCATATAGTAATTACTCAATACATTTAGGCTGAACACATAAAATAATTAACTAAATATATATTAATACAGGGTGAGTTTCAAGTTTCTGAATCCAAACTTCAGTTTTCCACATTGGAAACCACAGAAACCTGAAAAGGGTTAATACTAAGGCCACCACAGAGAAAGCAAGTATTTCAAAAGCAAATTTACCCAGCTCCCCCTTTTTCCTGGGATCAACTCATTAATCAGCACCAATGTTTTATTATCTAATAACAATGGAAGCAAATCTAACCATTAAAATTTTCAAGGGTCATACTAACCCAAGACTCTCAGTTTCTATAATTGCTATCACTGATACAAAGAAGAGTAATCCTGAATGTTTTATGATTATAATCTACTTTAATTGAATTGGTTTCCTTACAACTGATTATGTGACTATGTTCACTGCTATTTGGTATGTCATGTGCAGCTTTTACATAAGCAAATAAAAACTATGCTAGCAGAAAAATCCTTCCGATGTCACTTTCTTAATAAAATAAAAGATATAAAAAAGCCAATAACTTAAGAGTACTGATAACATTGGAACTAGATTGATTTCACTTAGGAAGAAAAAGTAGAAGTTTATATAAGCAATATACAGTAGGAAAATTTACTACTATTAAATACTGATATTAAATATGCAACCTGGCCACAGTATAATTCTTAAAGTCTGAAAAGGCAAAAAAGAAAAGGTTGTTGTATTCTAGGAAGATATATTCTATCTTTAAAAATATAAAATAAAATAAGCACACCACATTCTATAACAATAATGTAAGTGAATATAGCCAACCTCTCTACCCCAGTGGTATTTTCGAGAGCTGCAATGAAGACATGAGTTCTGTTAACATGGATGGCATGTGCCAGTCAATGTCTGTGCATGACAGTAGTATAGCAAAATGATAAAAATGTTAAAAAACAACATGAAGATGTAGCTCAAGAACTATAATATAGCATAGCAACTGTTTTAGGGCAAATGATCTCACTTCTGAGAAACGTATATTAACTAAGTCATTTTTAAAAGCTCCACAAATATTCCAATTACAATGTTATCTACAATGTTGAAAGAAATTGAACAGTTCAATCAATTCTGGCATAGTAGTTCAGTTGATGTAATATTATTTATCCATTATAATTATAAAATCCATGTGAAAACAGAAAACTTTAATAATCAATGTTAACTGAAAGAATGTAAAACACACAAGAGGATTATAGTTATACTAGAGGCCCGGTGTACGAAATTTGTGCAAGGGGCTAGGTCCCCTCAGCCCAGCCTACACCCTCTCCAATCTGGGGCCCCTCGGGGGATGTCTGACTGCTGGCAGTTGGAAATCCCTTTCACAATCCAAGACCGCTGGCTCCTAACCACTCACCTGCCTGCCCCCCTAACTGCCCCCCCCCCCCGCCAACCTGGTCATCCCCCACTGCCTCCCCCACCCGCCTGGTTGCCCCTAACTGCTCTCCCCCACCCGCCTGGTTGCCCCTAACTGCTCTCCCCCACCAGCATAGTCACCCCTTACTGCCCCCCCTGCAGGCCTGTCTCCCCCAACTGCTCCCCCTGCTGGCCTGGTCACCCCCAACTGCCCTCCCCTGCCAGCGCGGTCACCCCCAACTGCCCCCTCTGCTGGCCTGGTCATCCCCAACTGCCCCTCCTGCCAACTTGGTCGCTCCTCACGGCACCCCTGCCGGCCTGTTTGTCCCCAACTACTCCTCCTGCCGGCCTGGTTGCCCCACACAGCCTGCTGCTGTTCAGTCGTTTCGTTATCTCTCACTAACCCCTGCTAGCCTGGTCACCCCACACAGCCTGCTGTTCAGTCATTTGGTTGTCTCTCACTAACCCCCCTGCCAGCCTAGTCACCCCAATTTACCATGTTCGGTCAGTCGTCCGTTCGGTTGTTTCAGATGGACGGCCCCTGGCTCTTCATAAATATAGACAAAAAAATTTAATCCAGAAAAACTGTGAGAAGGACTCTACAGAAACAGTACATTTGATTACAGCTATAAGAATAATAAAGGTTTCTTTTTTTCCCCCCACAAAATAATCCTTTACTTCATTGACTTTCTATATCATCAAAAAGTAAGGAAACCTAGTTGGAATAAAAATTCCAAATAAAGGTAAAATTAATTCAAAACAAAAAATTTCATAATTTATAGTAAGCATGAGGTATAGAAAGTCTTAGTCATTTTCTTTTAGGCTTAGTGCAATCAGTTAACCTAGAATTATCCTGCAAACTATTTGTACGAATAGAAAATGGAAAGATGGCCTGTGGCGTACTCTCACCTGTTAGAAAGACTGCTCTGGGGTAGCCCTGTGTACTTTGAAAATCATAGATGGTAATACTTAACTTGGAATAGCACACTGTGCCACGAAACATGTTAAACTGCCAGCATGTTATTGAACTGTGGCACTGAATATTTCATTATCTTTCACACAATTTGCCCTAATCTCCTTATACTTGCTTTGTCAAATGTGACTATAGACATCCTTACATTTCTTGGCAAATGCTGAGAATGAATCATTACTAACACTGTAGCAAATACCTAAAGGGCACTGTGAGTTTATAGTTATAATAAAATGTTTTATCTAATGTAGCATTTTAGCACTTTCTGGTGTCCCTCTAATGCTCAAGTGACAATTGCACCATTGGGCTGTTTTATGAGGCGTTTGTTCACTTCCAGAGTAGATAAACTGGAAGAATGAAGTGAAGGTTAGCGATTTCATCTTCCTGGTAGAACTGGGTTATGACTTAGAAGTGTGTCAAAGAGTACATAACAGAATGCTATGTGTAGATTTCTTTTCTGAGTGTGTTTTCATTGGCCACTAAATGAAAAATTATAGTTAAATAACTGCAAAAGTAATATTGCTTAAAAATACAAGAAGAAATTTGCAGTTGAAAAACGAATCCCAAGTAAATTGCAAAGAGTATATAGCTTATTTACAATTGATAGTGTGTCAAATTTAACAATGTTAAGTGATGGATTTCCTTTCCTTTGTAGGTTTGTGTCCGTAGTCCCTAATAAATAAATTATTGGAAATAGTAAATCATCCTGAGTTTTCCTTAGAATAAGCAGCGACTAGATTGAACATTTGTATAAAACCACGTGCCAACATTTGAGTCATAGCATTGTTAGAATTTCACATAAATTGGCTCTGCACTAAAACTTCCACAATTCTCAGATGAAAATTTTAGAGAACAACAACATGCTGAAGATAACGTGTGAGCCATAATTACTTTTTTAGTCAGCTTTTTAAAAATGTTTTTATTGATTTTAGAGAGAAAAGAAGGGAGAGGGGGAGAGAGAGAAAGAAACATTGATGTGACAGAAAGACATCTATTGGTTGGTTCCTATATGTGCCCCAACCAGGGGACTGAACCTGAAACCTGGGCATGTGCCCTGACCAGGAACTGAACCAGAGACCTTATGGTGCACAGGGTGATGCTCAACCAAGTGAGCCACACCTGCCAGGGCAAAAATGCCGGGGTCCAACCCCAGCGGGTCCAGGGGTCCCCAAAGGCGTAGACAGAGTTGGCAAAGAAGGAATGACACGGAGACAGTGTTCAGTTGATCAGCAGCCTAGCCAGGATCTCTAGCCAGGATCTCCAGCCAAGTTCTGGTCTGGATCTCCAGCGAAGTTCTGCTTAGGATCTCCAGCCAGGTTCTGTGTCCATGTTCTCTTGCTAGGTTCTCCAGCCAGGTTCTGTCCAGGTTCTCCAGCCAGGTTCAGTCACCAGGTTCTAGTCAGGTTCTCTTGCCAATTTCTGTAGTCAGGTTCAGTCCAGGATCTTTTGCCATGTTCTCTCCCTAGGTTCTGTCTCTAGGTTCTGAGGCCAGTTTCTGTCCAGGATCTTTTGCCATGTTCTCTCCAGCGAAGTTCTTCTGTCTCTAGAGAACGTTCTGTGTAGGTTCTGTGCCTAGGTTCTGTCTCTCTCTCTGTTCTGTCTTCTTACATCTGTATTTATACCAGTTGATTCCAATCCTATCAATCTCTATTTCAAAGGTTAGGGCGTTTCTTATCTCCATTCCAGGGAGTAAAGATTATGTAGCTTAAGCATGATTGTTCGTAGTTAAAGTGATTAATTACCCACCTGGCACTTAGTTAAGAGGTTTTATTTCCTCCCTAACTTCAGGGGAAAATCCCTACCTGGGGAAACAACCTTTCTCAGAGAGGTGACCTTGGTTAAAACACATAGTGCCAAGAAGGTGAGCAAACATATTAAGAACAGTATGCCATATATGCCAGGTCCCTTGAAACAGCAAGCATGGACTGGCTCCTGGCACAAAAATATACATAGATCATGTTTGTGTAGCCCATGTTTACTGACCAGAACGTCAGGGAAAATTTTATTACTGTTTTTTATTTCTCCAAATCAAAACTGCTAAGTTCCTGCCTACAAGACTCATGGACATGTCCTGTTGCCTCCTTAATTAGCAACTCCACTCCCCTGCATTTTCTCCCAACACACTCCCAGCTCATATCTGTTTCAATGCATGAAAAAAGTTGGTTGGGTTTCCATAGTAAAGAAGCAGAGCTCTGATGTCTAATTAACCTTCTTTGCTCACGTAGTCTCCGACCTTGCTGGTAAATGTGGGCTTCCTGAGGCCCAGGGCTGCTGAAGGTCCATATTGTGAGGTTAGGGCTATTGCCCAGGCCTCTTGATTATTGTTAACAGACAACAATAGCTCAGCCTCTGAGCTCAAATTGTTCAAGTGTGCATCTTCCGGATTCCCAGGTGCCACTCCCTTATTCCTAGAACTTCCAATTTAGGTATCACATAGCCATTCCCTCAAGGCAGCAGACACTGAAAACCCTGTCTTAGATGATTCTGAATTCAGGCTCCTAGGACCTAGAGCTCCTTTTCTGCCAAGGGATTCATCTTTTTCTACCCCAGGCATAGGAACTCCCCATCACCAAAGGCAGTTGCTATTGTCTGTCCTTCCCCCTGCCCCCCTCCCCGACCTGAATCCCATTGTTGGTCTGTCCCTTTACATGTTGCTACTAGTAGGGAGCTACCTTATCCCTTTTAATTGCTCATCACCAAGATCTCCATTGTTATTGAAAATGCACTTTGTCATGAACTTCATGCTCCATGCTCAGTTCTAAGTAAAGTCAGTGTCCTCAGGCTGAGTTATGTAGATCTCAATTCTGCCTCTCTCCCTGGACCCAGGCCCCTACAACACTGTGCCATTGCCGGGGGCACAGAAACCAGCCACATTCTCACAGAGCAACATTTCTACTCCACAAATGGACCTTGATAATGGGAGGATGGCAGCCCTTCATCTTTGTGGCTTACCTCTTCCAGCATGGAAACTCCGATTATGAGCAGGCTGGAGTGGGGCAGTGGGAGCCCAGTATTCTTGACGTACTATGCCTGGGGTAGAGCTTCCACCCTAGCAATGAGAGCTGGGTGGTAGGCAGAAGAGAAGCCAGTCCTCTTGGCCATGTTTGCTTGGAATGGAGCTTCTACAACATGGAGCTGGTGTGGGAGTGGAGAGATGAGTGATAATGACGGCCTACCCCCCGGGATTAAACTGTAGACCAGACTGGGAGATGTCGGGGGAGAGACTCTCCATCTTTATAGCCACACATTCCAGAGTAGAGCTGTGATAGCATGGGATAGGGGAGGGGAAAGATGAATGGGAGCAGGACCTTGCTCAAATGCAACAGATTCACACTGTTCTTACAGAGATTTCACTCATTTTCTTGTCTCTATTTGCTGTATGTCCTCATGACATTTTCCAGACAATTACAATGGTTTTCACTCTTATTTTTGTTTAATTGTTTTCATGTTCAATTGGGTCCACTGAGACCCTCACACAGTTACTTGGGCTGTCCTCACACACATTGTTTTTATGGTCCATATTACAATTTTATTTTTCTCTTTGACAAAAGAATTATATGAGAAAGAACTGTGTACTTTGTTTTGAAATTTACAAAATATTGGATTTTTATTGTTTTACCTTTTAATTTCTCACATTGCTATTAATATTCAGCTTTATTTTATTGTGATTTAAATAATGTCTTTTTTTTCTGAAATTAACTTTAGATCTTTCCTGTCATCTAGTATATAATTATATTTGCTGTGTTTGGGGGGATAAAAACAAGAAACAAGTTGTCTAAGAAAGAATCAGTATGTCCAAACTGGAAGATTCTCACTGAAAAACTAATCTTCATGCTTAGCTTCATCACAAACTAAGTTTAAGAAAATCTCAACATGGGTTAACTTTGCTATCAAATCCTCACCGGGAAGCAGGTCATCTATGAATGAAACAGCATCAATTTTGTAGAAAATTTATGGTGTATTAAAGAGTGAAAGGTAATTTTCTTTCTAGCCTTTATTATTATAACAGAGAAGCACAAAACCACGGAGGAGGATGAGAAGGGAAAAGCCATGCACTGACATGTAGCCTGTTGTAACAGCTGAATGATCACAACTGAGAATAGAAATGTGTTTGAGCAGCCATGTGTTATTATTTTCCTGAAATATACCAAAGGATATTACTGTCCAATGTGAACTGGTATTAAATATTTATATCCATTATATCTAGGGGGACATTTATATGCTATACTATGAAATGAGAAAGAGACAGATCAAGGTAGTTACAATGGTGTTAATAAGCATAAAATTATGTAAATAAATATTTTCATTCAAAGAAGAAAAAGAAGAAGCCTCTCACAGAGCACTCAAATACTGTTTATCCTTCCTTAATTTTGTGGGTTATGAAAATGCATGGCCTTTGTTGGGATGAGAATCATTGTGTCCCTGAGAAGAGCATGGCAAGAGAGACTGGCAGTATTTACCTCTGACTGTAACCAAAGTTCAGTGTACCATGTTTTGTTAAAGATGAAAAGTCACTGGAACTAGAAATTTCATTGGCCCAATTGCCAAGAGAATAATATTCTCTTGAGCCAGAGGCATATAACTGAGATTAAGAATGAGGGTAACCTGTTAATTGACAGAGTAACTCTGGATGTGCAAGAGGAATTCTCAAGATTATATTTTGTTGCCCATCTAAAATACAGCTAAAGAAAAATGATTGTCATTTTGTTTCAAATATCTCAAAATGAGAACGATGAAAGTTGAAGGAATTGCTAATTCATATAGTGAATATTGGAAGGAAAAAGTCTGAAATAAAATTGGCAGCTACAAAACCAGGCAGAAGGATAGCAGTTCACAGCCTAGATTTTGAAGGTTCAACTATCTGAGTTAGTATCATGACTTCATCCCTTATTCACAGTGTGCTACAATAAAAAAAAAGTTATAGAAATGTATTCATATAAATTTCTTTAAACAATTCTAGGAAAATGCTAATTACTGATGAATCATAATTGTCAACATCATCCTCATCATATCACTATAATACTTCATCCACTCCTACTAAGACTCTCTTCTTAATTAATCTATCATTCAATCTAATTTTTAAAATGAGAGGTTTAAAATATAAAGCAAGTATGTCCTAATAGAACTACATGTAAGGCAAGGATTTTAGACTCATATTAGGGTAGAAGGATTACTATATCCATCCAGGATTCCTTCATAGTCATCATCTTGGAATCCATAACTTGGTCTAAACTTAAACACCTTAAATAGAAGGTAAGGAAATTTTTGCAAACCTGTTTCTTATTTTTTTTCACCCATGTTTTCAAATCCAGCGTATGGAGAAGGGTAGTAGATTACAATGAGGTATTTGGGGGAGATAGCTATTGCTTCCTTTTTCATATTCTATCAACCCCTTTGGGGAAAGGCTTTGGTAGATTCTGCATTCTCACCTTAAATCTACTGAGGAATCAACAGAGACCAATGGAGAATATGCTATTTGTCTCCTATTGTTATGGAGATACTGAACTGGGGCTGGGTCCTGCTGAGGAATCTAACACAAGATAGAGGTTTAGAGCTACAGTGTTCTGCTGCCTTGACTCACCTTGCAAATACAGAGGCTGGGAGTTAAGAGTGAGTATATGTTTCTCACTGACCATATGTGCAACACATAGGAGAGTTAGGAAGTCTGATGTGATATCTGAAAATTTGCATATTTAACATGTGTCATAGGTAATCCTAATGCAAATGTTCTGAGGCCCAACTATCTAAAATAATGTATGCTGTAGGCATGTATAAACATGTGTGTGTGCACGGGTGTAAGAATCCATACTTTATACTTTTGCTTTCCTGTATTTTTAAATATCTTTCCTGAGTCCATCCTTTAAGACTTGAAGGTCATTTACTTCTTAAGGATGTTTCTAATCACTCCTTAATATGCCCTAGATGAATCTATTATCAGAATATCTTGTACCTCTTTTCATTATGGCATTTATTCCTTATATTGTCTAATTTATTTACATACCCACCTTCCAACCAGACGCTGAACTTTTTGGAGATAGTAACTCTACTTTATTCATCTAAATGTCTCTAGGGCCAAGCATAGTAAATGGTATATGATATATAAATAACTGTTTATTCAATGAAAAATTCAGCAAATGACCTTTTCCTTATTGAAGTCTTTGAGATTCAAGAAATTTACATTCAGTACTATTTCTTCTATGTGAATATTCCCTTTCAGCATTTTTCCATTTCCTAATTCTCTAGGTCACCATGTTAGAATAAAGTATGAAGGTAAAAACATTGCATGTGTTCCAGGAGAAAGGGGCAAGCTATTGAAATATGAGGAGCCCCTAATAAGATCAATCAAGCAGGAAAGAAACAGAATACTAAATCAAGAATGCATTCGTAACATCTAGCTCATTCACACAGGAATAAACTGTGAAAAGATAACAGGTAGGCAGTGTGCTTTATTTCTATGTTCACTCTGTATTCATATACTTTGAGGTTATAAATATCTGTTTATAACCATATCCATATTCATTCTCAGAATTTTATATGGATTAGAGAAGGCTGAGTTGAGAATGGCTGAAATAAAAACTATGATTCAACATAAACATCAATTCTATACAAGAATGACTACAGTGTACAGTTCCAATATGTATCTAAAATTCTTCTTACCAAAGGGCAGGTTAATGACAGAAAGTGGAAATAGTCAAGAAATTATCATTTCAGTTTACTGTATTCTGAATTGCTCTTATTTTAGAATCTAAATCCTATTGATCTGTCTCTGTTCTCTACACACTTTCCTATTTCATATGGATTTGTATAGGGGTAATTGCTTCCTTATGTCAAGTTCCTTATTAAAAAAAATTCTTATTCAGTAAGTAATTGTCTGAAGTTAATATTTCTGGCCCATGTTTTCTGTTAATTGTATTTTAAAGAGTTTGCCTACTCTGCTGGCTAAGCACCTGCCACCATATACTTTTAGCTCAATCATGAGGTCTTTTTCATTTGCTTTGCTCTAGAACAGTGGTTTTCAACCTGTGGGTCGTGACCCCTTTGGCGGTTGAACGACCCTTTCACAGGGGTCACCTAAGACCATCCTGCATATCAGATATTTACATTTTGATTCATAATAGTAGCAACATTACAGTTATGAAGCAGCAATGAAAATAATTTTATGGTTAGGTCACAACACGAGAAACTGTATTTAAAGGGCCAGAAGGTTGGAGAACCACTGCCTAGAACAGGGGTGGGCAACCTTTTTGTGAGTGCGTGCCCAAACCAGCAAAAACTCTGACTCAAAATTCTTCTGCATGCCATCCCTAATTTTTTGAGGACATGTTACGCCTACTTGATATCTCTTAAGGTGTACGTATGTGAAGAACCTTGAAGAAATAAAATTCATTCGAGCAACAAAAACATAGTATATGATGATAAAAAATACATTTATTTTTTTAAATTTTTTTCTTAATTAAATCTTTATTGTTCAGATTATTACATTTGTTCCTCTTTTTTCCCCCCATAACTCCCCTCCTCCCAGTTCCCGCCCCACCATCCGCCCCCATTCCCCACCCACTGTCCTCATCCATAGGTGCACGATTTTTGTCGAGTCTCTTCCCGCATCTCCCACACCCTTTCCCCCCCCCAAGAATAGTCAGTCCATTCCCTTTCTATGTCCCTGATTCTATTATGATCACCAGATTATTTATTCACTTGATTCTTAGATTCACTTGTTGATAGATGCATGTTTGTTGTTCATAATTTGTATCTTTACCTTTTTCTTCTTCTTCCGCTTCTTAAAGGATACCTTTCAGCATTTCATATAATCCTGGTTTGGTGGTGATGAACTCCTTTAGCTTTTCCTTATCTGTGAAGCTCTTTATCTGACCTTCAATTCTGAATGATAGCTTTGCTGGATAAAGTAATCTTGGTTGTAGGTTCTTGGTATTCATCACTTTGAATATTTCTTGCCATTCCCTTCTGGCCTGCAAAGTTTCTGTTGAGAAATCAGCGGACAGTCGTATGGGTACTCCCTTATAGGTAACTGAGTATCTTTCTCTTGCTGCTCTTAAGAGTCTCTCTTTGTCTTTTGCTCTTGGCATTTTAATTATGATGTTGGATTCCTTTTGTTTGGGGTTCTCCATGCTTCCTGGACTTGTAAGTCTATTTCTTTCACCAGGTAGGGGAAGTTTTCTGTCATTATTTCTTCAAATAGGTTTTTAATATCTTGCTCTCTCTCATCTTCTGGCACCCCTATAATTCTGATGTTGGTGTGCTTGAAGCTGTCCCAGAGGCTCCTTACACTATCTTCGTATTTTCGGATTCTTTTTTCATTTTGCTTTTCCGGTTGGGTGTTTTTAGCTTCTTCACATTTCAAATCTTTGCCTTGATTCTTGCGGTCCTCTGGTCTGCTGTTGGGAGTCTGTATAATATTTGTTATTTCAGTCCGTGTATGTTTAATTTCTAGTTGGTTCTTTATCATAACATTGAGGGTCTCATTAGATTTGTTGAGGATCTCATTAAGTTTATCAGCGGCTTCTAGACAGTTCTTGAGAGACCTTAAAAGTGTGGTTCTGAACTGAATATCCTCCATTGACAGTTTTGTCCTGTTTCTTTGTCTCCGCATTTTTTATGCTTTCTTGGTGCACCCCCTACTGGTCTTTGTGGGCAGTCCTCCTGTAGTTAAGCCTTGATTGCTGTAGTTAATACTAGGGGGATTTGACCTCCAGGCCAGCTGGCTGTGAGAATCAGCTGTGTCTGCAGTGGGAAAACTTCTGTCCTCTAGGGAGGTGCTAATCTACCCTTTGCCTGAGGCTATCTGGCAAATGGCTCTGCGCAGGGCTTGGGCGGGGCGGGTGGGTCACTCAGGCTCGGGATCTACAGGGCGGGTCGGAGTGAGCAGTTATGGCGGCTCTCAGTTCCGTCCCTAGGGGCTCTGCCTCACAGAGTCCCAGCAACCGCTGCAAACCTCAGAGAGAAAGCTGCCTTCAAGTCCCGACTGAAGCCAGACAGTCCCGCTTCTCCCATTTGAGTCTGGGTTCCTAGAGACTCACCCGGATCTGGAGCTCAGAATCTGAGACTCCCTCCCGATTGAAAGCACCAACCGCGCCCTCTGCCGCCAGCCCACTCCGCACGCACTCCGTACCTGAGTATTTCACTTCAGCACTGCACCTCCTCTGAGTCTGGGTATGATATTCTCTTTCCTCCTAGTTGTAGAATTTCCACTCAGCCAGCCTTCCTGTGGTTCTGGATGATGTCCGTTCCGTCTTTTAGGTGTGTTTTGATTTGGTTGTTCAAGGCACCAATCTCCGGTGTTAACCTATGCCGCCATCTTGGTTCTCTCTCTATTTTGAATGTATACATGTACACTGATAGTCCGACAGAAAACTTTATGACTCCGTTTGATATTATCAGTGGGACTTTTGCTGCTGCATTACTGATGACAGAGGTTTTACATGAGGTTTATATTTCGTGACCTTCAAAGATATGCACAAGCTACTACTTTCATCCATCAGGCTATTCCTATTACGAGACTTAACAAAATTCATCACTGAGAACAAAGATTCACAAGTGTATGTGGATGAAACCAAAACATTGGTCAGAAGGCAGGGAGAGTTAAGGCAGAAGCATTGAAATTGCTCTTCCCCTCTCTCATCAATCCATGTCTATGGTCTTTAAGATAACTTGTTATGTAAAATTGTTTATTTATCTAAGATGCACCTACACTGAATTTATCTGAAAAATAAAAAAGTCGATATTAAGAAAAAAATTGTAAATGGAAGATTATAAGAGAGGGTTTCACATGCCAGCAAAAGTTACTGGCGTGCCATGTTTGGCACATGTGCCAGGGGTTGCCCACCCCTGGCCTAGAACATAACTCCGCATCTATGTGTTTTTTGCCATTCTTCCCAATGCTCTGTGCTCTACCCACACAATAGAGACAAGAACTCACTTTCTTTTTGTTAGGAAACCTAAATTCCAGATACATAAAAAAACATGGCCACCACAGTATTTCTTGTAAAAGTCGATTAAATGATAATTTCATGCCTAATAAATATGCAAACTATATCAGGCAAAGCAGATCTACTGATGTGATATTTGCCTTTTGAGATTAGCTAGCTGGCTTATTTGTTCTGACACCATAATTTGAAAGTTGTTAACCAGTAAAAAAAATGTTTATATATAATTCACTGTAAAATGGGACACCAGCAACAGAATTATAGGGACACAACATAATCATAGCTGCCCCTTTTAGAAGGCAAATCAGGCAGTGATGTATAGCCAAGGTCAAAATGTAAGACTCTAAAGGTCAAAAGAACAGGGTTAAAGGTCTGGAGTCAGAGAGGACAGAGATGACCATGGTATCCATGGAGGTGGAATTCACCAGCCATATGAGCCTCCACTTCTAACACTCCTCAGGACAGCATGATTTACAATGGCATGTTGAGTTCTCATGCTAGTCATAACGGTTATGACTTAGCAAATTTAGAAAGCCTAGCCAAGCACAGCCTCCCTCTTCTCTCTTGCCATGCTTCTATGATCTCATTTTAGGCTTCTCTTTACAAGAGTGCACTTACAATAATTCAAATCAGCAGGTAATCCACATGTAAAATAAAACATCTGAGTCTGAGATCTAAGATGATTTCTTTTTTAAAAGGGCAAAAAGGAAAACTCCACAGTCCTGTCAGCCCTCTGTTAATGAGCGCTGAGTTCACAGCTCCAGGTTCTGTAAACCTCATTTAGATGTGGCAGCAAGAACCGGGCTGTATTAAAGGTCTGAAACATGAACAATAATTAAGAAGGCTCAGTGCCAACTCCTTTTCATCTTTAACTGCTGCTTACCGTTCATACACAACAAATACTAAAAGGTCATCAAAACTCATTTTATAATGAGTGCATTATTTGTGCTTCCAACATTTTTCCTTTAAAACAAAGGTAGCAATAAGGGCTGAGAACAGGATTTGGCCACAGGGAGCAGGAATAGCCTGAGGAGGCCCAAATGCAGGCTGCACAGTGGAGTGTATGCTCTGAAAATCTTTTTAGAATCACACCCTACACATCATTTAGAGGTAATGGTCTTACTAAGAGGAATTAGGAGACAATGTTTATTATCTCCCACTTCAGCCATTTTCTACCTGTGAAAACTTGAAAAAGTATCTTCTTAGAGCCTTGATTTTCTCATCTATAAAATGGGAGGAGGGAAATGTCCAGTAATCTTTGCCCTAGTATTTTCCTCCTAGGATTATTACGTTGATCAAGTGAATGAAATCATATGAAATTGTTTAAGAGAGTTATAGACTACACTAACAGGTAATGTGTAATATTCCTATTATTTAACCCTTCTCTAATTTTCATGTTTGTTCTCATAAAAAATGATTGTTATTCCCTTGTAGGGAATCTGTTTGAGAGTCTTCAGTAGAGGAGAGGACTTGGGCTGGTTCACCCATAACCTTCTTGTGATTAATGAAGAACATCTGTGAAATCTTCTATGTGGAAAGTTACTAGTGACTAGTCAGTAAAAGTGAGCTGAGTATTATGAAGTTACATTTTTTTGTAACTATAAAAATCCTATCTAATAATAGACAAACATGGTAATTAACCATACCTCCGACACGCTTCCCATTGGCTAATCAGGGCAATATGCAACCAAGATGGTGGCTGGAAGCCAGACAGCTGAAGCGAACAGGAGGCTTGCTTGCTCCAGTGAAGGAGGAAGCCAAGGTTCCCCGCCTGCCGCTGCTGGGCTCTAAGCTTGCACACCAAGAAACAATGTTGCAATTATAGAAGCTAAACAAGCCCCATGGTTTCAGTTAGCCGGCCGAGCTGGAGTTGTAACAGAGTTTCGATTATAGAACCCAAACCAACCAGATACCTGCTTTCAGCAGCTGAGGCCTCAGAGCTGGAGCCAAGCCTCAGAGCTAAAGCCAGCTTTCAGTTCCAGTGACAGCCATAGAAGGTAAATAAATCCTAGAATAAAAAAAAGAAAAAAAGGAGGGGTTGGGAGCTTCAGTCACCTGCCAGCCTGAAAACGGCCCTCAGCCCCTCACCCAGACTGGCCAGGCACCCCAGTGGGGACCCCACCCTGAAGGGGGTGTGACCAGCTACAAACAGCCATCATACCCTCATCTAGGCTGGCCAGGCACCCAAGCGGGACCCCCACCCTGATACAGGACACCCTTCAGGGCAAACCATCTGGCCCCCACCGGTGCACCAGGCCTCTATCCTATATAGTAAAAGGGTAATATGCCTCCCAGCACCGGGATCAGCGGAACCTCGAGGCCTCCCGGCACCGGGATCAGCAGAGCCACGAGGCCTCCCAGCACCAGGATCAGCTGAGCAGGGAGGCCTCACTGTCCCAGTGTCAAGCAGAGCCGCGAGGCCTCCCAGAACTGGTATCAACGGAGCTGCGAGGCCTCCTGGCTCCTGGAGCAACGTGACAGGGGGCAGCGCCCAAACCCCCTCATCGCCCTGCAGCTCTGTGTGTGACAGGGGGTGGGACTACAACCTCCCTATCCGCCCTGCTCTGTTTGTGACAGGGGAAGGCACCCCAAACCTCTGATCAGCCTTGCTCTGTGTGTGACGGGGTGGAGCCGCAACCTCCCCATCGGCCCTGCCCTGAGTGTGACAGGGGGGAGTGCCCCAACCCCCTGATTAGCCCTGCTCTGTGTGTGACAGGGGGTGGCGCCGCAATCCCCCAATTGGCCCTACCCTGAGCGTGACTGGGGGTGGCATAGCAACCTCCTGATCCGCCCTGCTCTGTGCATGACAGGGGGTGGCACCCCAACTCCCCAATCAGCCCTGCTCTGAGCCTGATGAGGGGCTGCACCTAGGGATTGGGCCTTCCCTCTGCCACCTGGGAGCAGGCCTAAGTCAGCAGGTCGTTATCTCCGGAGAGGTCCCAGACTATGAGAGGGCACAAGTGGGGCTGAGGGACACACCCCCCCGCCAGTGCACAAATTTTTGTGCACTGGGCCTCTAGAGTCTATATAAAGGAAAATGAACTGAGTGACATAAAAATTGTTAAATGGTTCCTAATTTGAAGTTGAAATAAAATTCTAAATCTTCATACAACTATTGCCATCATCATTATAAACACTTAGAAAGGGTACTAATAAAAATTCTACCACATGTAAATATTAGCTATTATTATTAAATAATCATCATCATCTGTAGCATTAGTACTGCCACTCCTACAGGCAAGTATTAACTAAATACTTAATATATAGAAAGCATCTGTCACAAGTTTTACAGCTATTATCTCATTAAAACAGCAGAAAAATCCTAGGAAGTGTTTTACAGAAAGAACGTTAAGTGACTTCTTTCTTTGGTCAGTAAGTGGCAGCAACTGGACTCAGATCTCACTGATGTTAAAGATAGTTATGTAATCTGCTGAGAAGTCCCCTACATGTAGAAAAGCATTGGTATCATGCTGTGGAGGGGCTCTGGGTACTCCAGGAATGTAAAGTGGAGATCTGGTTTTGACTCTCTGGACATGTACACAATGTAGTGAATTATACACAGGTTCTCTCAGCATCTGTGAAACAGGGACTAGAAAGTGGTCTCTGTAGGTAAAGAAATGGGCAGACCACAAATAAAGCCATGTCCAAGCTTCCAAAGCGCAGTTTAATTCTCTGAATGTAATATTTCTGTGTTAAAAATAAGTTTTCATTTCATTTTGACACCAAAAATAGTACTGAATGAAAAATCACATCGCAATAATGTTCTTACCATAATTACATTATTTTAGGGAGGAATTGTATGTTTCCCTTGATACACATTCGTATCTTCTTACTTTTTAGTGAAAATCTTAACAAACATATTATAAAATTCTGGCTTTAAAGGGAGGCAGAAAGATTTCCCAAACGGCCCTAAAACTTGCCTTGTGGCTGTTTTACTTGGTTAGGATACTTTTGGATTCTCTATCTCTTGTTGCACTATTAACATGCATATTTGGCCCACTCCTTTTAATGAAAATGGTGAGCCTTTGAAAGTCAAGCATCTTTGGCATAATAAGGACTGGTACATTTTAATTACTGTGCAATGTGAGCATTGATATATCTTCACAGCCATAAGCCTTACCATTGAAGTAGATGCTGATGGGATTATCAAGAGAAAGTTTTACAAAACCTAGATTTTTATAAAAACGATTTTATTGAAGGTTAACAAACACATCATAATTCCAAGGTTTGCTTTTAGCCAATTTGCCCCACTTAGTGAAAAAGCGTATCCCCTTTTGGGGAATCTGTTCCACCTGAAATTCAGAAGTCATGCTCATCTAAAGTCCTTCATTTTAGAAGATGCTGAGACTATCTGTAGCTTTGCAAATATACACAGAGGATTCGGGCAGCTCTTTCCACTAGGGATAAGCTGTATTTTGGAAATAAATGCAGAAGCCTTCACTGACCCTTGATACAAACAAGTGAAAAATGATTGTTCTTTGAAGTCAAGTGAGATTTTCATGTAGATTTTTACTCTGACTTGTAAGAAAGAGAACAGACATTGGCAATACAAAAGAGGCTGCATTTACATACTGCTTCCAGCAAATCCTGAGAATGAAAAAGCACCACAAGAATATAAAGCATGCACACCACTGTCCTATCATAAGCACTGCAATCAAGCTGACTGCTCAGCAACCTACAGAGAAGTCAAATATGCACTTCAGAGAGACATCTTTGGTCATGCCTCCAAGCAGGCAAATGAACCAGACTGCTTGACACTTTCCATACACGTTCCACTTTGGTGTCTTTTCTAGTGCTTCTTTCTCTAGACTTCATTACATCCTCTTCTCGAGGAGTCCACATCCTACCCACAATGTAAGGACTATCTCTTTTCCATATACTCCATCTAAGTCTTAATAAATAAACATATAATTAAACAAACTTTCTACTCAATACTTATAGCAATAACTGCTATGGTCTGAATGTTTGATCCTCTCAAAATTCATGTGTGGAAATCCTAATGCTAATGTGATGTTATTAAGAGGCGGGGCCTTTGGGAGGTGCTTAGGTCATGAAAGCGGGAACTTCATAAATGGAATTAATTATTTTATAAGAGACCTCACTAAGCTCCCTAGCCCCTTCCTCTATGTGAATACACAAGAAGCCAGAAACCTGGAATAGGGTCCTCACCCAACCATGCTGGCACCCTGATCTCAGACATCCAGCCTCCAGAACTGTGAGAGATTTCTGCTGTTTATCAGATACCCAGTCTGTAAAATATTGTTATAGCAGTGCCCAAATGGAGTAAAGCAATAACTAAAACAATAGTACTAACCAAAGTTCATTTTTTAGTTTCTGGCATGTTCTGGCATTTTATATGTTATCTATAGCAATCCTCACAATTCCCTAAACCAGCAAGTTTATGATCCTCTTGTTCCAGGAAAGGAAATTGAAGCCATGGAAAGTTAAGTAACTTGCCTTAGATCAAGTTGTAAACAGCAGAATTAGGTTTGTCTGACTCCAAACCTCATGTTCCTTCAAGGGTGCCGCACTGACTACACAGATAATGTCCGAGTAGGAGACAAAGTCTTGAGCTGTCATGGGCAAGCCTCTTCTTAACTTGGAAATACCAAGTAGATTTGGGCCCTTTAGTCTAATTAAAAGGGGTTTTAAAAAAATACTGCAAATCGCATACACTATTACTGCATTAACCAAATAGTTTATTATAATATATTACAAGTATATCTTATAAGTTGATGTTTCATGTTGCCCATCAATTCATAATCATATGAAAAATTATTTGATCAGTGTCTTGATCCTGCTGTATTTAATATCTTCGTCAGTCCCTCTCTTGTCCTGTCTTGTCATGTGCTTACATGTGTGAATGGTCCTTTTCTACAATGGTTTCACATAGAATTATTTTAATTTTTATCTGAGCTTTGTTTTTGTTTGTAAAATAACCTGTGGAGTTCTATTATCCCTCTCAATGACTGCTTTCTCATTACCCGCCCCCTACATTTTACCCTCCATGTAGTGCACATTTTTTCTATTCTTTTTTCAAAAGAGAAAGAAAGTGACACTTCCACTGCTGCTCCCACGGCTCTTGATGCCTCCACTGCATGTGCACATACTCCTCTCCATCTTTCATGGTTCATGCTTGGATGCCGGCTCAGCTGCAGCTGGCTGTCACCAAGTTTCCTCTGGTAACCACTTTCCCCAGTTCTTTTACAATCTATTAGTTGAATCCAGGAAGCAGCGCTAAAAGCATTCCCTTGGAGTGTGGAGTCGGTTCTGATGTTCACCTTTTAATCAACTCTGTGAACAATATAACTTTCTATTCATTTTCCCTTGAGAAATCATGTTATTTTAGAGAGAAACAATTGGTTTTCTGGCAGAGGACTTCTTGGACCATTCTTTCAAAAAATGAAACAAATCCAGATTCTTATTTGTGTCCTAATATTATCCCACAATGGTTCCCAAACTGTCCTGGAAATGTGTTGATGAGTCATTTCTGAGGATGTAGCATTGATCTTTAACTCTTTGCTACCAAATTATGTGTTATGAAAAGTCATGTTAGCCAAACTTCAGGTAAATAAGAAAACTTCCTAAAATGTTAGGAAATTGCAAAGATGCTGATCTGAATACAATGGACTGAATATTAAGTTAATTTGAAATGCATTATACATTAACCATCAATAAATACAGCCTGATTTATTACTACATAACCAATGTTCACAATGGAAAATGTGCTTATATCTTCAGGGATTTGAAAACTAAAACTGTGGTATGATAATAAACATACTACAGAAAACACACCATAAAAAAGAGCTAAGGAACAAACTCAATGAAATGAAAGAACAAATTAGACCTCCAATTCAGGTAATAGATTATTCAAGTATGTACTGTTAGAATAAACCACACAATACAAGTTTAGAGGAGATAATAGTAGATTTTATCATCTAGATCTTGGTTAAGCACAGAGATGTGATTAATACAGACAGACCTTCCCTATTTTGGATGATTAAAAACAATTTTGAGGCTCAGTGAACAACATGAATAACTCCACAAAGGGGAATATTATTTTGAATACAATAAAGGATTCAATGAATTGTTCACTGGTTTTTGACAAAACATCATTTTTGATGATTAGTGGAGCATGAGCTATGCATGAAAAAGAAAAAACTTTACCTAATTCACCCAAAATATCATGTTCCCCAGACATTTATTGCTTCATATCACTTTAAAGCAAAGAAAGCACTGTTTGAAAGATCCTTTTGCTTGAAAATTGCCATTCAATTTGTTAAAATGATCAATGTTAATTTTGAAAAAAAAAAAAACACAACAAAAAACACCAAAAACCCACCTTTCTGAAAACAGGTTCACATTAAGAAGAAAATAATGCAGATTTTTGAAATCAGTTGTTTCAACTCCAGATATGTTAGTTGAGCAACAGTCTATAGTAGAGGACATGTTTTTCTCCATTTGGAAAGTGTTAGTTTTCCTAATGATGATTTAACAATCAACACCTTATTCTGTGAGTAGAAAGTGTTTACTGCAGGGCTTTACATAGCTTGACTTTTCTCAACTGCACAGTATTACACCTGAGTCATTTGAATTGCAGCTGGGAAAGAAGAAATCAGTTGGATTCCTCAATTAATTCTGTGTGTGCTTGGCTTCCCAAGGAAAACTAATGCTCTTCCAGCTTATCTATGTAAAGGCCAGTCAACACTCCACATTGTGCTCAACACTGCATGCCGAGAAAAATAGAACTTGTGAGTATTAACAAATAAGAAAACCCTACCAAACAGTTGTCTGATAGTTTCAAAGAGACATTTTTGAGATATTATAAAACTCCGTGACATATTTTAAGAAACTTGATGGACCCACTCATTGTCAGTTGAATCCTGGATCTCACCTCTGCTGCTACAATCACGTGGTCTACAAATTCTCTGTTAAAAGCTATACTTTATAATTGAGAACCCAAAGGTCTAGAATAAATATAAAAATTTAAAAATATTCTTAGAGCTGAGAAAATTTTCTTTTAAAACAAACACTAGGGAGGATTTTCTAGAATAAGGCAACATTTTAAATACCTGGAGGATGTAATAAAAATTTTAAATGTGCTTAACCCAAATCGTCTACATTTGTAAACATCAGATGCCACTATGGAGGTTAGCTAGTCTAACATGAAAATTGTCATTATATCCACATCAGAGAAAAGCTTTAAATAAATTTTCTCAGTGAAATTACTTAAATTTCAATCTTATTGTCATTGTCATTTTTTACTATACATTAAAAAATAAAAGTAATATTTTACCAATGCTTAGAGTTCTTTTACCATAAGGTATTTCTGAATGAAAGAAAACATACTTTAGAGTAATATAATTTATCAAAAATTATTATTCTCTCCCTTTAAAAATAACAATCCTATGCAATCTACATTTCTCATTAATTTAACCAAAGGACCAACGGTCAGCAGGCAAATACTTGCTTCTAAAAAATCTGGCATGTCAAAAATTATTGATTTTTTATCCCCAAAACAAAAATACTCTCTAGATAATAAATTTTAAACACATTAACAAAGAAAAAAAGGAATTAACCTCTGAAAATTTACTTATCTTTTAATTACATAGTTGCAAGGAAGCCATGAAATGCTTTCTCAATGAGAAGTCACCAGGTTCATGACATAGTTAAGAAATATTTTAGAAAATTTCATGCCATAAATACTTTCCTACATGTGAATTTACCAAAAGTGGTCATTTATATAGATAAGTCTTCCCTCTTTTATTATGCAGTACTTTTTTGAGGAGTCAGAACTCAAACAGAAAAGAAAGAGCGTTGGTATATGATTGGAACAACTGAAGATTTTCACAGATATAGGAAAATGGGGTCAAAGATCATAATAATGGGAAGAGGAAACAAGGGAACAGAACCCGTTCTGAACTCTGCTTCTACATAGGGAACCTTAAAATGTGATGATAAAGGGTGAAATATTTGACAATATAGCTTCCTGGAGGTGAGTTAAAAATTCTCCAAGATTATCCTAATTCAGAATATAAGAAAAACAGTAATCCATTAAGAAATACAGTTTTAGTCCAATATGTCGTTACTTTAATTAGTAGGATATTTTATTTTACTTTCAAAGAAGGACAAATATATTTTCTGCTAGCAATACATTAACTAATTTATACTTAGAAATCTCTAGAAGAAACAAATTATAAAAAGCCTATTCAAGGAATATCTACTCTTTCATTGAACAAAGATAACAATATTGTTAAGGATATACTATATTTTTCCAGAGTAAAATACTAAACATAGTATAGAACTACTAGTGCCCCGGTGCATGGATTTGTGCACATTGAAAAGAAATTAATTAGAAGGTGGCCAGCGGGGTGGGACTGGGTGAGATGGGCCAGGCACGCCCTGTAGCCACCTCCCAAGGTCCCTCCTTGGCTGGCCACACCTAGGGCAGCGCAGCAGCTCAAAGGGCATCTGCGGAGTGAGTGGGGTCCCTGCGGCAGGTGGGGTCCCTCAGCCTGGCCTGTGGGAATTGGGCTGAAACTGGCTCTCCAATATCCCCTGAGGGATCCTGGACTGCGAGAGGGCAGTTCTCAGGTGACGCATCCCAGAATTGGGTTCCCTCCTCTTTGGTTCCAGGCTGTGTCATCCAAGAACTGCTGCTGCCAAGTCACCACAGCTTGGCAGCTCCTGCATTGAGCATCTGCCCCCTGATGGTCAGAGTGCATCATAGCTACCGGTTGGAGTGTCTGCCCCCTGGTGGTCCTTGCACATCATAGCTACCGATCGGACAGTCGCTTAGCCTTTCATTTATATAGATATCACTTATGTATGTTTATTGTACCCTATTAGTCTGCATTATGTTGCCTTAAATAGCTAAACATCTCAAAAACCTATTATAGAAGAGTCTTAACCCATTATCTAAATGAATCAAGCTCATTATTAATTGTTCCCATACTTTATTTGCAACAAATACGCAGATAGGCTTTGTAAAATATTTGTTAGCTCCTCACATGATTTCATGAAAATAGTTTCCAATAAAACATAGTGTATTAAGTTTCAAAAGCTGTCAGAAAAATATTCATAGGCACTAGAGGCATTAGATTATTTCTTCCCTTTAGCATTATCTTATGCCCAGCTAAGATGAAGAGATATTAGAATTGCTACTCCACCACAGTATATTAGGTTTAAGTATTAACAGTGAAAGATCTGAGCTCTGACACATTCTGGGAAATCCATAAATCCTGCTCTAACAGTAAGTTGGTACATGAGGAAACTATAAATGCATGATTTTATACTATGTAGATTATTCAAATGAGAAATATACCAAGCTTACATAGGTCCATTCTTATGAGGAGCACAGCAGACATAAGAATATTTGGAGCCATATTCTCCCAGTGTATAAGATAGTCACTAAAGACCAATAAAGACTTTATAAATTGCATTATCTAAGTGGGGTTATTAGGATGGCACTGAATACACTGCAGCCATAATATTCCAAGAGAGTTCTGTGATGTACTGAAACAGTTAATGCATCTTTTACATGTGTTTTTGTTTTGTTTTGTTTTGTTTCAAACAAGATATATTTTATAAACCAGGAGAATCCAATAAACTCCTTATGTAACAACTTTTACATTATCCAAACCCTCTTCCAGAGTGGTAGTTATTAACAGTACTATTTTTCTTGTCTTATATTCTCTATTTAATTTAATTTAATTAAAATTCACTAATGTTTCTTAAATTTTACTTTTAATTTTATAATCATTTTCAGTTATTCAAATACCTAGTCTCTATTTTTCTCTGTCTCTAAAATGACTGACACATTTTTTTAAAGCAGTTACATTAAATGTTATGAGACTAATACATGACAATACAAATATCTTATTTAAGAAGTTATACTTAACAGAGTCATTTCTATAGAATGATATTTTCCTTAATATATATGTAGTGGGAAATTTAATTGCCTACAATGGTGTTGGCTAAAGTGAAGTAGTAAACAAGGCCTGGCCCACAATCTGACTCTTGGCAAACTTGATAAAGCTGAAAAATGAATTTAACTAATCAATATCCCTAAGCTAAATAAAAAAACAATTCTTGGAAACATTAGTCTTGACATTAATGTGGTATTTATCCCTAAGAATCTGACCAGGAATTTTTTTAATACTTTCAATAATTGAATGGCCTTTGCTTTAGACATATTTTAAAAGAGAACCAGAGCATAAAGCAAAAGAAGAGCCTTTCTCCTGATGTGTGTGTGTGTGTGTGTGTGTGTGTGTGTGTGCGCGCGCGCGCTCACAACAGTCATAAAGTTGTTAGAAATTGTCAGGTTGGATAACAGACAAACTGAATTTGGCAATGAGTCTCTTTTTACTATGCTTGGACTTTTTTTTAGTTGAAGCGACTATGATTCATAAAAAAATCATTTTTGTGGAACTTATGAGATAAAAATGTCTAGAAAGAATGTAAAAACAGACACAGATAAACTTTATAAAGAACCTTAAAAGTCATGAAAATATATTTTTGTTTGCCCTTGGTCATTTTGGAAGATTCATAACTATGAAACTAATTTTGATAGATGAGATAAAGTTATCTAAGTTCATTATTGTTTATTGCTATAAGTCTAATAAAAAAAACTGGCAAGTTTACTCTATAACATCTAATAATGTATTTTAATTTATTTAAAAATTGCATTTTACAAAGCAGATTTTTTTTCTGCAAAGTAGCCTAGAAACTTTATGTAAAGCTTATTTTATGACAGTTAAAAAAGCAGACCAACAACTGTAAACATACTTTTGTCCACCCCTGTATACAAGCAACATAGCTATGTAATAATATATTTATATATAACTATTAATAACTATACAATGTATAATATAATTATATAACATAGTCCACTTTTATTCAGTTCACTAAAGTATAGATTTCTAAGCCAAATTTAACGTTCAGAAATAAATTATTTTGCTAACTTTTATAATTTCAGGAAACAGAAAACTTTAGCAATCTTGACTTTATGAAACAGAATAGATACTATTTTAAAGTTAGAACATCTTAATAGCCTCAGTTCACATATATTATACTGATGGGTCTTTCTGACCCATCAAGGTCAGAAAGAGCTTACACATTATAATAGTCACACAGGTTGTGATAGATCCAGGAGTAGATGTAAGATCAACCACTCATTTACTCCTCAAATGTGACCGTTAATGAATCAGACATTGGTCTCATGGAATGTACATTCTAACAAGGAAAGACAGAAAATAAAAGAGAGACAAAAAGAAAGCAAATTACGTGCTATGTTAAGTAGTGATAAGAGAAAGATCAAATGGCAAAGAGAGGGGGAAAAAAGAAGAGAAAAGCATAACTAGAAGCAAAATGTAGAGAAATCAAGAACGGAGTTGTTTTTTAAACAAAACATTATAATTTTCTCAAAAATATTTGAAAAGTTATAACTATAAAATATGAACAGGATATTATGAAAAAGGATTAATTAGTGAAGAAGAAAGTATTATTAAAAGATTTTTAAAAGTCAAATAGGAAGAGAAATGAAAAATATGAGAAAAGCTAAGGCATATTGAGGCTCTAGTTCAAATTATTCAGTATCCTGTAAAATGGAAAAAAGGAAATGAGTAAAAGAAAATTATCAACACCATTGCAAAGAATTATTCAGAACTAAAAGATACCAGTTTTCATATTGAAAAGCCCTATTACACGATATGCACAATAGATTAAAATAGACCTACATGTAGAAACTTGTTTTTGAAATTGAATAAACCAATCATAAAGGTAAATTCTAAGAAAATATTCCAAATAGGAAAACATATTCAAGAAAATTGAGGAAAAAAATCACAGGACATCTACAAAGAATGTTAATACAACTAGCATCAGAATTCTCATCACCAGCATCAGATTCTGGAAAACAATATAAAAAGTCCTTAAAATTATGAACTCGCCCTAATCTGTTTGGCTCAGTGGATAGAGCGTCAGCCTGTGGACTGAAAGGTCCCAGGTTTGATTAAGGCCAAGGGCATGTACCTTGGTTGCCGGAACATATCCAGTAGGGGGTGTGCAGGAGGCAGCTGATTGATGTTTCTCTTTCATCGATGTTTCTAACTTTCTATCCCTATCCCTTCTTCTCTGTAAAAAATCAATAAAACATTTAAAAAAAAAAAAAGCTCAAAAGAGAATAAAATTAAAAAAAATTATGAACTAAAACTTGCTTGTAATCTATAACATTGTATGTCCAAACAACTATTAAATTTAATAAGGAAAGCAGGTGTTTCCATGCACAAAAACTCAGAAAATTTACCTCATAGATGCCCCTTCTTAGAAGATAAACTCCAAGTAAAAATGAATAAGCCAGAAAATGGATGTCTAGATGGCTCCAAAGCAGGAGTGCGGTGAATGAAAATCTCAGCATGAAGGCTATGCCATGGTCTAGAAAGAACCTTCCGGACTGGCACAAAACAAACAAACAAACAAACAATAAAGCACCTCTGGGAGAAAGGCTTCTAGGGGGATAAGGGACTTAGTAACTAAAAGCTATTATTGAGAACTCAGAAAAAAATTAAGCAGAAAAGGCAAATTGTGGAAGACAGAAAGTGCAATTAGAAACTTGAGAACAAAAAAAGAGATATATGCAAGACATTCATGGTTCAAATACAAAATACAAAGCAAAATAAAAAATGTTACATTAAGTATTTGATATGAAAGAAAGAAAAATATTATTGAGGATTTATGGCCTAATCATTCTGATATTCAACATGTAGAGAAGGAAATGAAATCCCAACATACTTCTTAGGCTGAACTTATACAATATTTATAAGGTTTGAAATCATACTTACACACTATTTGACATTCCTCCCATCATTAGGTGAGATCTATGTCCCCTATCCTAGCCTTGATCCTGGGTCAAACATTGCGACTCCTACTAAACCAAGAGAATGAGGAAGATATGGCACTGAGTCATCTCTGAGGCTAGGATATAAAAGAGCACACAACTTTCTTCTCATTCTCTTTGGATACTTACCTTTGGAGACTTGAGCCGCCACATAAAGAGTCCAAGTATTCTGAAGCTGCCATGCTGTGAGGAAGCCCAAGCCACATGGAGAGACTAAGTCTAGATGCTCTAACAGTCTCAGCTGAGATCACAGCATCATCTAGCATTAACCTCCAGATGTCTGTGCAGTAACATCTTTGAAATGACTCCACTTCCAGTCACCTAATTATTGAAATCACCAAAGAAACTGCATATGAGATCACTCAACTGAAATGTGTCAGTCTTTGAGTCTGTTAAACCGAGACCCCAGACATTTGCGGGGCAGAAACAAGTTGTCCCTACAGGGCGATAGCTGAATTTCTAACAATGGAGTCTGTAAGATTAATAAAATTCTTATTTTATGCTACTATGTTTCTGAATGGTTTTTATACAGCAATGGGTAACTGGTATACTGTATCTGATTTAAGCTGATTAAATGTATTTACAAAATTGAACTGGAAAATAATAGCAAAATATAAATATCAAACATTGGAAAAAGGAGAGAGGATAATGGACCAGTGTAGGTGAGCTAAAACTTTATTTTATACTAGAGGCCCAATGCATGAAATTCGTGTACTGGGGGGGTTTGTCCCTTAGCCCAGCCTGCACCCTCTTCAATCTGGGACCACTCAGGGGATGTCCAACTGCCTAAACTAGCAGTCAGACATCCCTTTCACAATCCAGGACTGCTGGCTCCCAATTGTTCGCCTGCCTACCTGCTTGATTGCCCCTAACTGCTTCTGCTTGCCAGCCTGGTTACCCCCTAGCCACTCCCCTGCTAGCCTGATGGACGCCTAACTGCTCCCCTGCCAACCCAATCAACCCCAACTGCCCTCCCTTGCTAGCCTGATCGCCCACAACTGTCCTCCCCTGCCAGCCATCTTGTGGCTGTGGGCACTGCCATCTTTGAGGGTAGGGCAGTCAATTAGCATATTCCCTCCTATTGGCTGTGGGTGCCACCATCTTTGCAACAGCATGAGGGTCAAATAGCATGTTCCCTCTTTATTAGATAGGACTAGAGGCCCGGTGCATGACATTTATGCACTGGGGGAGGGGGGTCCTCAGCCCGGCCTGCCCCCTCTCACAGTCCTTGGCACTGCTGCAGAGGCAGGAGAGTCTCCCACCACCGCCACTGCACTCGCCAACCATGAGCCCAGCTTCCTACTGAGTGGCACTGCCCCTATGGGAGCACACTTACCACCAGGGGGCAGCTCCTGCATTGAGCGTCTGCCCCCTGGTGGTCAGTGCACATTATAGCAATGAGTTGTTCTGCTGTTCGGTCAATTTGCATATTAGCTTTTTATTATATAGGATATTTGGAAATTGTTAGATAAAGTTGATATAAAACATGTGTGCTATGGAAATTACCTAAAGGAAATCTAAAATAGAAGCAATTTTAAAAAGTCTCCCTCTGCAGAAATAGTTCATATCCATCATGTTCTTCTGTTTTATTTGTTACCAAGTATAATGTATTATTTGAATAAAAGTTATTTGAAAAATTACAAATTCTTATTAGTTTTTCTAATTTTGATTCATGATCTCCAAGTGCAAAAGAAAAATAAATTTAAAATTTTAATGCAGCAAGATGTTATATTTTTTCTTATCAAATTATCCAATTAGAAAATTATTATCTTTATCAATATTGTAGAGGGTGCAATTAGGTCAATGTTCTTATATGCTGTTGATGCAAATGGTACTTTTTAAAAAGCAATCAGTCTTGGAAGAAACCCATCCATATATTCATGATTGCAAATAAATTTTCATGCTCAGAGATGTTCGTTTCGGCATTAACTATTTGGGAAAAGTTATCAGTGCTGAGCAGTCATGCTTGCTTGTGGAACTGGTGAGGTAGAACGGATAAGATGCTTATTTGAATGTGGGTTGAGGAGATTCCTGGGACAATCTGAATGCTCCTTTTACTGCTGATGTTCAAACAGATCTTAGGAGGCCCATTAAATTAATGGCATAGGCTGCAAAATTATTATACATCAGGGGTAAGAAATTCCTTGAAAATAATTCCCATAATTATTCATCTGAACTCCCTGTATACAAAATAAATTTAGAATTCATTTCAAGGCAGTGGACATAAAACAACTTTGTCAGAAATTACCGTATAGTTTTATGACACTTTGAATAAAGAGTAAGACAAAGGACAGATAGAATTTATTTTCTCACTTTTTCTCATGCTGCTCCTGACTTAGGGTCAGTGGAGGGTTTAGCTCTTCATTTTATCAACTGCACCAAGTTTTCACAGAGATTTGGCAATGAATGAGCATAACAGGCCAGGTATTCCCAGCAGAAATCAGTGTATTCATAAGCATATGTAAGTCACACCTGAGGACACCTAGAAATATTTTGGGGAAATAAATAACTTCCTTGGTTCTACTCCAAATCTGTTCATGCAGGAAGTTAAACAGATGTAAGCAAGAACAAGGGAAGTTAAAAGTGTGTATCACAAATATTGAAAAGAATTTAAAACTATCACTAATTTGTGGAATATAATGAACAACATAAACTGATGAGCTAAAACAGATCCAGAGACAGAGAAGCATCGGTCAGACCATCAAACCTCAGAGGGAAGGTAGGAGAGGGTGGGAGGAAGGGAGAGAGATCAACCAAAGGACTTTTATGTATGCATATAAGCCTAACCAATGGACACAGACACTAGGGGGATGAGGGCATGAGCGGGGGAGTGGGGGGGAGGCAATGGAGGGAAAAGGACACATATGTAATACCTTAATCAATAAAGAATAAAATAAAAAATAATTTAAAATAATAATTTAAAAAACTATCTTCCAAAGTGTCGTTAATTATGGTATAGTTCATTTTGAAATAGCAATGGTTGCCAAAAGTAAAATAAATGCTTATATAATACAGCAAAAAGAAATGAAAATGATCCTAAAGTTTATAGGGAGAGACAAAAGATAGTTAAACAGAATTGAAAAAGAACAAAACTGGAAAACTGATGCTACCTGAATTCAAGACTTACTAGGATGCTACGGTAATCAACAAAGTATGGTACTAGTGAAAGAACAAATAGAATGGAACAGAATAGAGAATGTAGAAATAGAAATACATAAATATAGTCAGTTGATCTTTGACAAAGATACAAAGGCAATACAACATGGAAAAGACAGTCTTTTCAACAAATGGAGTAGGAATAACTGGGCATCCACACATAAAAAAAAGAAAAAGAAAAAAAGAAATCTAGACAGACCTACACTCTTCACAAAATTAACTAAAAATGGATAGTAAACTTAAATGTAAAACACAAAACTATAAACTTTTTTGAAGAAAACACATTTTTTTGAAGAAGTAGTTTTTTTGAACAAAAACTACTGATCTTGGGAATGATGATGACTTTTTAGATATGACACCAAATATATGATTCATGACAAAAAGAACTGATAAGCTGGAATTAAGTTAAAAGCTTCTGATGTGCAATAAACAATATCAAGAGAATGAAAAGACAAGCTACAGACTAGAATAAAGTATTTGCAAAGGCCCATATTTAATAAGGGCCTCTTTTCCAAAGTATACAAAGAAACTTTACATTCAAAAATAAGAAAATAAACCACCTGATTAAAAATTGGGCCAAAGACCCTATCAGATATAAAGAAGATATACAAATGGCAAATAAGCATATAAAAAGAAGCTCCAAATCACGTATCCTGAAGGAAACACAAATTAAAAACAAACAAAAAAATGGTTAGATACCATCACACACTCATTAGAATAACCAAAATTTTTAAAAAAATCAGCAATAGTAAATGCTGGCAATGTTGTGGAGCAACAGAAATTCTCATTTTCTGCTGGTGGGAATGCAAAATGGTAGAGCCATTTTGAAGACAGTTTGGCAGTTTCTTACAAAATGAAACATACTTTTACCATACAAGCCAGCCAACAATTGGGCTACTTGGTATTTACTCAAAAAAGTTCAAGACTTACGTCCACACAAAAATCTGCACATGGATATTTATAGCAGCTTTATTCAAATGCCAGGGCATCAAAACGCCTAGATGTCCTTCAGTGGGTAAGTGGATAACTAAGCTGTGGTGTATCCAGACAATGAAACATTACTTAGCACTAAACAGAAATAAGCTATCGATCCATGAAGACAGAGAGGAACTTCAAATGCATATGACTAAGTGAAAGCATCCAATCCAAAATATCTATATACTGCATGATCATAACTATGTCACATTCTGGAAAAGGCAAACTATGGAGACAGTGAAAAGATCAGTGGTTACCAGAGGGAGAGATGAATAGGTGGAGCACAAAGGGTTTTCATGGCAGTGAAAATACTCTGTAGGATACGACGAAGTTGAATACATGTCATATACATTTGTCCAAACCCACCAAGAGTAAAATGCCAAGAGTGAACCTTAATGTAAACTAGGGGCTTTGAGTAATAAGGATGCACCGACTGGCAAATGTCCCACTCCGTTGGAGAATGTTGATAATGGCAAAGGCTATACAGGCATATTGTGATTCGCTTCATGGTGCTTCACAGATTTTGTTTGTTTGTTTGTTTTTCACAAATTGTAGGCAAGACCCTCCACCAGCAAAAAGATTAAGATTTGCTTTATTGCAGTGATCTGGAGCTGGACCCACAATATCTTCAAGGTCATATTGGAGACAAGGGTATAAGGAAAATATTAAATTAAAATTAAAACTAAGTTAAATATGGCATGTGTAAAAGTGCAGTTTAATTCTTGGCCATTGCTCAAGCTAACATCACAGGTGAGCAGAGGTCCTCTACTCATCATGAAGACTGGAAATTACCAAACTAGAAAAATATCCAATTAGTCAATATTGTGAAAGGTGCAATTACGCCAGTGTTCTCATATGTGGTTGAGGCAAATGCACCTTGGTAAAAAGCAGCCTGTCATCAGAACAGAAAGAAAGTCTGAGCACTGGAGGATCAACATCAACAAGCAAATGCCCCGGTCCGGATGTGATACACATGCTGCCACTCAGAACTCATTGTCCTGGAACTAGTGACACAGACGCACACAACACAAGTAGGCCAGGCAGTATAATCCTGCCTTGTCCCCAGAAAGCTGACTGATAAGCAGGAAATATAAAGGAAAAATTTTATGTAAGTAAACTTTAAGGACCTTATCATTAGATTCATTTGATATAATCCTTCCTCTCTTCTTCTGTCTTCTCTAGTCTCCACTTATCTCCCTCCCACACCTCTTTGCCTCTCCTCTTTCTTCCTCCTTCTCTTCTTCCCTCCATTTCTATTATTACTATTGATAACCACAATATAACCAGAAGATATTATGATTATTTATATAACAGAAGCCTTTACCTTTTTAATTAAATGAACTTCATGTTGACCCTATTTAGTGATTCTTCCCACTGTCAACTGAAGCTGCGTTCCATCATTCTTTAGTAGAGAAATGGGAGCTGAATGTCACTACTGACAGCAGAATGACACCCTCAAAGTGCAGTTAAAGTTCTCATGGTTGCTATGTGACATTTTTAAAAAAGGGAATTTAAAAGATATATTATCGGACATGACAAAGTTATCCCTATCTCCTGTCTTCTGTCTCTATCTTTCATTCTACAAAGTACTGCAAAATTAATCTTCTTAAAGCACAGTTCTGATCATGTCATCACTGTATTGAAAATATTTCAACAATTCCACATTCCCTACAAAATAAATTTTTAATCAGGGAAGATAGATAAATGTATTTATTATGGCAAAATATCAGAAGACATGAGGTATCAATAGTGTTGGGAAAAAATATCATGGGTTGATTCTTTGTTTAAATGTATTTTTCTATTATAATTGACAATTTATATTAGTTTCAGGTGTACAACAAAGTGATTAGACATGTATATACCTTAACACTGTAGCAGAGATACCTATATGGCTACCAGCAATTCCCAGTTTATATCCTGTTTTCTAGAACTGCAAGTGCAGTTCTGGCTTTGGGCCCCTACATGGTCCTTGGCCAGAACCTGTTTCCCTGCACCTGGCATTGTTCCTAGGAGAAGGCACCTTAGCACTGTGACTAAGGGGGTAAGCATTAAAGAGGATTGAGGTTGGTTGATAGGTGATGTGTAGCATAAGCCAGCTAGACCCCTTACTGAGAAGCCTATGATGAGAGGCCCCTGGGATCCAACTATTTCTCATCATAGGTTTCCTAAAACAGCCCAAGATCACCCAGCTGGTGTGGCTCAGTGATTGAGTGCTGACCTAGGAATTAGGAAATCACTGTTCAATTCCATCAGGACATATGCCCTAGTTGTGGGTTCGATCCCCAGTAGGGGCCTTTCAGGAGACAGTAGATCACTGATTCCCTTTCATCATTGATGTTTCTATCTCTTTCTCTCTCCCTTTCCCTTCCTCTCTGAAATCAATAAAAATATATTAAAAAACAAAAACACAACCTCTCAACATCCCAATAGATTGGGTTCCTCTGGGAATAGTGTTGGTGGCAGCAGCAGTGCTTTGGATCTGATTCCACCATCTCTAGGCAGCCCAACATGCTCAGCACTTCCCAGTCCATTCTCTCTGTGCTCAGAGCATCCCAGACCATCCTCTCCCTGTCCCTCAATTAGGAGCCACACTTATTCCCCTGCTCAGGCCCAAAGCCAGGTAGCCACTTAGTTCACCCCGTGGGCTCCAACTGCATCCTGTTTGCCTTCCTTGGAAATCCCACACTTTACCTAGTACAAAGGCCAGACCTCTCTTTGAATAATTCTTTCCTACCTTACAGGCAATACCAATTCACTTTACAGAAATAGCAATTTCATTTATTCTCTTAAATTATTAATGAAAAATAGTATTTAAAAGCTTCCTTACCCTGGTTATTATACAATGAGTATTTCTTGCTTTACTCTAATTTCACTGGTGTGTACAGGATTAATGAGGCACAGCTAACAGATTGATGTTCCTATTTATTAGTTTTTGTTCTTTTGCTAAACATGCCCTGTGTAATCTTTGATAATCGCTCAAGTTATTGAAAAAGAGTTTGCATGGCCTTAATGTTATTTGCTTATTAATCTGTGACAAGCCATAAAATTTGATATTTTCACCATGACTACTTCATGAAATTTGCTCACTTTGTCTCTGATTAAAGTTGCAGCACACTTACAATGCCAACAACTTTTGGAAGTGTTTTGGGGGAGCTACATGAATATCACCATTGTTTTCATTTGAGATATCCAAAAGACACTGAAAATGGTCTTCAACGACATAATCACATACCTCAGCTTTGATCTGAGGAACTGTGTCTAATGCCAACTCAATCCTGTCCCACTAATATGAAACACCAACATATCTAACACCTGCCAGTAAGAATCTTCTTGAGATAATGTCTGTGCCGGAAATACAAACTGTGTCTCCAACTGATCGTAAAACTTCCATTAACATAAATCATTTAACAGTGGCTTAAGAATATAAATCCTCAATTTGACCAAGCCTGGCTATATTTTGACTTCCCAAGGAGGATCAGGGCTACAGTAGACCCAAACCTTTTATATATAGTTTTAAAACCACAAGGTGGGTAAAAACTGTTGTTTAGATGACAGTCTTTTGACTCAGCCATCCATCTGAGACAATCTGATGTGTTAACAAGACATTAAAAGAAAATCGTAAAATGATGCCCTCCAGCAGAAGGGTCACCTCTTAAACCTCCTTCTATTCTTTAGTGACTCTGTATTTTCATTTTATTTCTTATCCCTTATTTTTTCAACCTTATAATTTCAGTATGATGACCTTAGGAACCTCTGTGATATAAGATTGAAAACCTCTGCGGCCAATCACAAAGCTCTTGTGTTGGAGGTCCTCAACAATGAACTGCTGAGTTAGAGTTAGCTCATGTTTATGAATAGCACTCCCATTAGCTACCATGTTCCTTTCATTTTCTCATTGTAAATATCCAACTCGTGCGCCACATCCTCATGAAGCATCCCCCCCTAGAAGATGCTTTTTTCAGTATAGACAGTATACAAATGAAAAAACTAGCAAGCAATTAAAGGCATACTGTGGATTGTCATTACACTTATTTATTCATCTTCTACCTGCTCCCATTTAACTGTAAGCTTCACAAGAAAAAGTCTTTTATGGAGACCCTTTCCACAGAAAGAGGAAACAAAGTCATGGCTACCTTCTCAGTGCATAGAAGTATGTCTGGCACAAAGACAGAGTTCAATAAATATTTGTGACCCAGTGTATAAGTGATGGATTAAAAAATAAGGGAGAATTTACGATGTCTATGGAGAGAAAACATGCATCATATGTCTTCATATCCTCAAAGCATCAAGAATAATACCTTAAGCTCAAGAATCTATAATAATAAGAGCATAATATGCTAATTAGACTGGATAGCTGAACAACCTTCCAGACGTCATTCCGGACGTCCATCCAGACGAAGCCGCTGCAGCAGTGGCTGTAGCAGAGGCAGTTGGGTGCAATGAGGCAGGCAGGCAGAGTGGTTAAGGTGACGAGGCAGGCAGCCAAGTGTTTAAGGGTGATCAGGCAGGCAGGCAGAGTGGTTAGGGGTGATCAGGCAGGCAGGCGAGCAGGTAGGGGTGATGAGGAAGGCAAGCAAAGTGGTTAGGGGTGATCAGGCAGGCAGGCAGAGTGGTTAGGGGCTATCAGGCAGGCAGGCAGGCGAGTGGATGGGGCAATCAGGCAGACAGACAGAGTGGTTAGGGGAGATCAGACAGGCAGGCAGAGTGGTTAAGGGTGATCAGGCAGGCAGGCAAGTGGTTAGGGGTGATCAGGCGGGCAGGCATAGGGGTTAGGGGCAATCAGGCAGGCAGGCAGGTGAGCAGTTAGGAGCCAGGGGTCCCAGATTGTGAGAGGGATGTCCAACTGCCAGTTTCCTGTGGGAACGGACCTAATCCGGCAGTCGGACATCCCCCTAGGGGTCCTGGATTGCGAGAGGGTGCAGGCCTGGCTGAAGGACCACCCCACCCCCCGGCCCTGTGCACGAATTTCATGCACCAGGCCTCTAGTCATTAGATAAATATTGGTTAGTTTATTAAAGAAATTCCTAAAATAAATCCTTATAAAGGAGTTAGAATGAACTAGCTTTCTTAATATACAGTAATGACCTAGAAAACAACCCAATATATAATCATTACTTAGGAATTTGTACATGCTGTAGTTAGCAAAGGGATCATGCTCCTGGAATTAGGAACAGCTGCTCTTGGGAATGGTGCTGTTCATAAATTATAGCCAGTCCTCCAAAACCATAGCCATACCTATGCACCATTAACAATGTCAAAGACCTTCCATACTTCTCTTCCTCGCCTTTGGAACTGCTCTTTTAAAACTTGCATTCTTCAAAACGTTTTCACTGTCTCACTGCAACAGGTCTGGCCACTTAGGTCATGATGCTACAATAGTGAGCTCATTGGCTGAGAGCATTTACTCTATGGGATGATAATAATTACATTTGGTTGAGTAAATAGCTAGACATGTTGGGAGACAGTTAGAAGACATGAATCTCTCACACTTATAAGCAGGACACAGATTGCATTTTCTCCTGGAATATCCTTACAATGATATTTATAGTGAAATGTAATATCAAATGCAATATTTACTGTAGGTTTGCCCTTTCTATTTATATAAGACAGGAATATGCCACTGTTCTAGAAATTAGGCACATAGCAGTGAATGAAACCTTTGCTAGAGTTTCTAGACAGTATATGAGGAAATAAAAGAAAGAAAAAAGAATGATTGTCATTATTCACAGATTATATGACTTGAAACATATAATCTGTGAATGTACATGTACCTGTATTAATGTCCTAGGTCTACTATAACAATTACCACAAACTTAGTGATTTCAACCGACAGAAATTTATCCCCTCAGGGTCTGGAAGCCAGAAATGAAGTGTTGTAGGACCATATTCCCTCCAAAGGCTCCAGGGAAGAATCCTTCCTGAACTCTTCCAGCTTCTGTAGGGCTCTAGGACTGCCTGGGCCTGGGCTACATCACTCTGTGTCCATATTTAAAAGCCTTCTCTCCTGGATCTTTTCTCATTCTCTTATCTCATAGGAACACTTGTCATTGAATCTAGGGCCCACCCTAATCAAATACAAACTCATCGTTGAGATCCTTAAGTATATCTACAAAAGCCCCTTTTCCAATTAAGGTCATATTTACAAATTCTAGGTAGGCATACCTTTTGGAGGCCATCATTTAACTCACTACAGTGACAAACAACTAGTATCCACAATATATAAAGAAATTCCACAAATTAGTAAAATAAAGACAAAAACACAATTTAATAATGTGCAAAATCAAAACAAAACAAAACAAACAAAAAAGAAACCTCAAAAGGCATTTCACTCACCCAGTTAATATAATATGAAAAATGCTCAACTTTATTAGTGGTGTCCCCACCACAATATTTCATAGCCTATGGTAAGTGATGCATTAGTCTGACTCACTGCTAGAGGAAGTTTTGTACCTGTCATTTTCACACTCGCTTCACCAGCAACTGGTACAAAGTCTGGATGTCTGGACATAGTTATGTTGTTGACTGGAATATTGGATTATTTCATTCATGTAATCTCCTACCCTACCAGTAGTTTTAAGGATAGAAAGAGGGAGAGGAAAGAATACGTAAAGTCAGGAAGAAACACACAGCCCCTGGGTATCTGAGCATCTGACAAAATAAGCATGAGGGCCAACAGAAAGGGAATATTTAATGGAGCACAGAAGTTTTAGGGCAATCAATGATAAAATCTATTATTTAACATTTCCTGAGGTTACCTTGGCTAAGAGGCCAATGTCCCATGCACAGAGCAGAAAAGGACTCCCAAGTGTGGAGCAAAAACCATTTTCTCTTCCAGATTTCTAAGGCATATCCTCCTTCATCTGGAACTGTCTCAGCTCCTAGCAGTGATGCTCTGCTGCATTTGGCTTTATATCTACACAAAACCTGAGTGAGAGAAGTTAAACTGATGTCTTAGCTGTGCCATCAGCTGAAAGTTAAGTTGTGTGATTTGCTATAAAAGTGAAGGTGTCCTGGCAGGTGTTGCTTAGTGGTTAGAGCATCAGCCCATGCACCAAAGAGCTGTGGGTTCAGTTCCTGATCAAGGACATGTACCTGGGTTGCAGGTTTATCTCTGGTGCCCAACCAAGGCCATGTGCAGGGAGGCAACCAATTGATGTGTCTCTCTCACATCAATGGTTTTTTACTCTCTCTCTCTCCCTCACCCTCTCTCTCTTCTACTCTCTCTAAAAAGCACTGGTAAAAATAGCCTCAGGTGAGGATTAACAAAACAAAAACAAAAACAGAAAAAAAAATAAAAAAATAAAGGCTATATGGGATAATCTTAAGGCCACCAACAGTTCTGACATTCCAGATGCTTACCTATCCCCTCAAAATGTAAGCCTGGGCCCAGCTGGCATGACTCAGTGGTTGAGCATTGACCTAAGAACCAGGAGGTCGTAGGTCCCATTCCCAGACAGGGCACATGTCCAGGATCCCCAGTGTGGGGCATGGAGGAGGCAGCTGATCAGTGATTCTCTCTCTTCACTAATGTTTTTCTCCCTCCCTCTCCCTTCCTCTCTGAAATCAACAAAAATGTTTTGTTTTGTTTTTAAATGTAAGCCTGAGGTCATGTGCCTGAAGTTCTGAAAGTCACAAGCATATGGCTCACATTCTCAGTTTTGGTTTGGATCCAAATAAGATTAAGGATTTCCCAAAAGTTACAGATTCAAATAATGACATATGTGAAGGTACTTCATTCTATGAAAATACTTTTGTTACAACTCCATGTGTTAAGTACACTTCTATCCATTTTGTGGCAGAGAAAGCCATGGTACAGGTGGATTATGTAACTTAGCCAAGAACTCAGAGGTATGTACTATTTCAGTGCTACTTTAGAAGTGTATAGTTTAATCTCCATGTATTTGGGAATTTTTCATTTATCGTTCTGTTATGGACTTCTTTCTAGTTTAATTCCAGTGTGACCTGAGAGCAGACATTGTATGTTTTCCATTCTTTTAAATTTGTTAAGGTTTATATTATGGCTCAGAATGTGGTCTATCTTGGTTAATGTTCCATGTAAGTATGAGAAGAATGCATGTTTTGCTACCATTGAATAAAGTAGTCTATTATGTCCAGTTGATTGATGGTGCTGTTGAGGTTGTTGCGTTTAACTCTGTCTTTACTCATTTTCTGTAGACAGGATTTGCCCATTTCTGAAGAGAAGTGTTGATGTTTCCAACTATAATAGTGGGTCCATTTATTTCTTATGCAGTTATCTCAGTTTTTGCATCACATATTTCAATGCATATTTCAAAGTGGTTTCTCTTCCCTTCCCCCTTTCAGAAGCACAAGGAGATTTTTCTCCAGTGTTTCCTGTGAAAACCTGATGGAAATCAAGGAGAAATAATCATAAAAAGTGTGGGGGCCTCCTAAGACTTGTTTCCTCTGGAGTTATAGCTCTCAGACTTGCCCACACTGAATCTTCAGCAGCTCAACAATCGTAACTCAGCTTCTCCTACCCCAGCCCTGGTTCCCAAGGAGGTTTCTACTAAAGAGTTTCTGCTCCAGGAAGCTGTGATTCTCTGTATTAGCCTTCCTGTCTCTCCAATCTTCAGTGCAGCTGTTGTCCTATGATCTCTTTTCTGTTGTGAATATAAAAAGAGTTGTTGGTTTTTCAATTTTTCAACTTTTTCTTATTGTTAGTCAACTTTGTCCTCTGACCTACTTTGAATGCTTATCTTTAATTTCTACAGTGTTTTAGAAAACAACACAAACCTTAGGTCCTAGAGTTCTTCAGGTTCTTAAACATTTTAGAGACATACACTCTTGAGAATATCACAAACCCAAAGAACTAAGTTCTAGAATAATGAATAAACAACAGACAAAAGCAACAATGATATTTAATGTAGTTTCAGGGGGGTTTATGAGTCCAAGGTTTTAACATTCTGTTCTAGACTTTTTGACCATTGAGCATTGCTAGATTAGTCTCAGATAACATTCCTTTATCTAAATTTATGGAGAAAAATATGGATTTTCCAGATATTTGGAAATATTTTCTCCCCACCCTCATATTGTATTTATTGCATTGGTCTCCTCTTCTTTAGTCCTCCCAGATGCTCTACACATCTTTTTAAGTTGAATTGAGTCACATCTATTTCCGTCAACAAAAATCCAAGGCCACTGCCATCTATACAAGTATGCTAAAGTCACTGCCATGTACAAGTATCACACTCCACATAAAATAGAACACAAAAGGAGAAAAAGATAAAAGGAGAAAAAATTACAATACATACTATTGTAGAAACCTACTCCAACACCAGAACATTCAAGAACTGATAAGAATTAGGGGCCACTAGTATCCACATTTTTCTTATTTTGAGACCCACCATTTTTACTTGTAGTAACAGCAGGTTTCTTTATTTACATCAACAATAATGATAAATAGAAAGAGTCATACTATTGACCTGAATAACATACAGTAGTAAAAGGCAAATGCCAACTGAGCTCTTGGTTTTGTTTTTGTTTTTAAAATCTTAGGCTGGCCCTGACCGGTTTGGCTCAGTGGATAGAGCATCAGCCTATCCACTATCAGACTAAAGGGTCCCAGGTTCAATTCTGGTCAAGGGTTCCCCAGTGGGGGGTGTGCAGGAGGCAGCTGATCGATGTTTCTCTCTCATCGATGTTTCTAACTCTCTATCCCTCTCCCTTCCTCTTGGTAAAAAAATCAATAAAATATATTTAAAAAAATAAAAAATAAAAAAAATAAAATCTTAGGCTGCATCAATTCCATATTGAGAAAAAATATATTTCTACAAGTGGAAAACAACTGAAGTCTGGTCATATTTATCAACCAGATAACTTTATTAAATCCCTGATGATAAAGATGAGATTGGGTTAATTTATTTAGTCATTGTACCTAATGTACAGTCAGGTCTGAATACTTCACTATAAGAAGAACTTTTGCAATATTGAGAGAAGTTTCTAAAGGAAAAGCTATATCTATGTAAAAATCCTCAGTCCAGTTGTCCCACATGCTTAAAAATGAGAGATTAACTTGCTGGGTCTTTACTGAAGGAAAATGCAGTTTTTCCTTCTTTGTCTGCTTTGACTAAAATCAGGATTTCTCTAAGTAATGGTTATCATAATATGGGTGAACACATCTGTGCTTACAGCTTATGGCACCTCAGGGTATGTTTATCTCCACTCTGCTTTTATGGCTCACAGCACCCCAGAGTGTAGCAAGCTCCTAATGGCTCTACAAAGCAAAGCCAGTAATTTTTTACCACTTAAGACAGTTACTATTCCAGATGATGATTACAAGTTCGATGGGATTCTGTTCTTCCTCTACATTGCTTACCCTAGACTGTTTAATAATTATATGTAGTATCATAGTCCTGAGAGATAAACTTTCTGTCCACATGGCCATTTTCATACAAGTGAATATACCTAAATGTTCATATTTCATATTCAAATTTAATAATTCAATCATTGTAGGTCCGGTGGCAAGATCTAAAGACAAAAGACAATAAAAAGCAATATTTCTCTCAAGGTCTCAGTGGAAATTACAATGATGCTTAAAATTTAACAACAAAAATGCATTATTAAGATAGGAAAAAAGTACCAACTCACATTAGTGTGTGAGACTGATAGCATCACAATTATTTCCTTTGTGTTTGAATTTTACTCTATAATTCTATGGTAAAATCTCAATGGACCACCACCTCATGAGAGTTCTTGTATAAAATTGTATTATATATACATATATATATATATATATATATTATATATGAATATATGGGTATACATGTTATATATCTATATAAAGGTATACATATGTCATATATATGTATATATAGGTATACATATGGGTAAATATATGTATATATAGGTATACATATGGGTAAATATCTAAATATATGTATACACATATATCTGTATATGTATGTTATACAAATAAGCCAGCATAATTATTATTTTCTAGGCAGTAGTTTTACTTTAACAATAATACAGCAGGAGAATACTATAATGACATCTTATACAGTCAAAAAAATGTTATTTAGGATATTGACGTAGGTATGTCGCCAAATTCATTTCAATGAAAATGATGTCTCCAAGACAACCAACTTGAAACATTAAACCTCAGTGATTCAGGGCACAGAGTATTTGCATTTTTCTTTTCTATTTTATAACTTTAAAAAAGTTATCCAATTCTTCCAAAATCACTATCTTTTCTTCCAGAGTAACTGAATTCACAATGTATTAAACTTCACATTTCTTAAGCTAAAAAAAAAGCCATTATTAAATGCTCAGTCTGCATGTTTATTATCATCTATAAGTACACACTGATGACCAATAAATGTAAATTATAAGCTAATGTGCATATTTTGAAAATATTAAAACCATGAAGTTTAAACAGCCATTGAGCTCAAATCCTTAGTTTTTCAGGCACTTTCTGCATAATGCACACTTTAGGAATATGAATAGGTCTGAATAGCTGTGAATTTCCAGTAGGACACACAGGGTTTGCAGAGAATCAACTCTGTGGCCAGCTTAGAGTCAAATATGGTAATGAGCCCACAAAAAACCAAACCAATGTTAGACTTCCCTGAAATTCACCACAGCACCTAGTACTGGGCATATATTAACGGTAAACATATCATTTTTAATCTGATTGGTTGAAGCATTATTTGAATAATAGAAATTGACTGTGACTGAGAAAAGGTTAGCAAGTAAATGAACAGCAACAAATGAATAAATTTAACTGTTTTAAACCATTATGTTAGGATGGCTGAAAGAAAGTTGTCCTTGGAATCAATGCCATCTCTAGAGATTTATAGGCCAAAGGAGCAAAAGTAGGAAAATATAAGAATAGCGAATAATCAAGGAGAGGCCAGAGACCATTATTTACTCATGTTTAGAATCAATTTCATAGAAGAATCCCTCCAAAATAATATCTAACACAATATTCACCAAAGATATTTTTAATCTAATAGAGGGATCAAATAATAGTTAAGAAATTGAATATCTTTCAAAAAATAAAACGAAAAGCATGCCTGCCTATCGCATTTTGGCAATCAACTAAAGTAGGACATTCTTGGCAGCTGTTAGGTATTTTAGAACTGGAAGCAATGATGAGATGACCTATTTAAATTCTGTATATAGGTGACCATTCCTCAGATTTGATTTATATCCAGTGCTTGCTATCCATCTCCATGAGCTTTGATTCTTTTATCCCTCTTCTATCTTTTTAATTCTTCTTTTCTGACATAGATGCCTATGCTCCCTTATTTGACAAATACTAAATTTCCAAAAAAAAAAAAAAGGTAAGTCAGCAGGAAAGGAAGAAATAAACAAACCCAACAACTGCACAACACTTGAACTCACAAACTTTCCTATAGGTGATGCTAGAGAGAGAAAAGAAAAAAAGAAAAAGAAAACCGAGTCAGACAGTTGGTAGGACTGATATGTTTTCCACTTGGCTGACATATAATCTTCCCGGTGGCCACACTGCTCTGTGGCCAGACCCAGTGGGAACAGAGCCCAAGTAGGGGGTTGCTGCCAGGGCTTCATGTAGGCTACAATCACACAGGCACATTGAGACCCCAAGCAAAGTCTGTTCTTTCCCCAAGGGATTAATATCCCTGGGCAAACAGCCAAGTGGCTATCTGCAAGTGATATAAGAATGGGTAAAGTGCTCATTAAGAATTTGTCTGAACTGTTTTTTCCCAAATAGTACACAAGAGAATTTTTCAATAGTGTGAAGCCACAGATGGGTTATGTATCAATAGAACCAAGTCGCTTAGTGGCACTTTGGGTAGAGCACTTCCCCTTTATGATCAATAAATTTCGTAGAAGTGGGTACTTTTACTTAGGGGACTTTTCCCAGTGAGAGAAATTCTATTCTTATCAGCTCCTTTTATGTATGTACATAAAGAGAGATGTTTGTGAGTCTATAAAAAGTACCCTAGATCTTGTTTGATAGACTGTGTCCTCCTTGGAGTGAATAGGCTTTCAAGTGGGTGACTGCATTTGCAAATGAATGACAGTATGTGTGCCAAATTTGCTCCCCAGCCACAAAAGTAACAGGATGAGAATTGTATTTCTGGAAGAGGATTTCAAAACAGGTCAGTTCTCATTTACTCCTCAGCGGGTGCTGCTAAAACACTAGAAAAAGTAAGACATGGCCATTAAACACAGCAGACAAAACAATGTGTACATCAATCAATGCCTAGAAATAGGCTTTGAAATGTTATTTATTACCCATTTTAATCAAATATGCATTACTCTAATGATCAGCATATTATGAAGACAGGCATTTTAGAGATAAATTATAGGATGGACTCAAAAAGATTGCTATCATCTTGGCAACGAAGGTTAGTTTAATTTTTTAAAATCATATAGTTGTTATGGAAAGAATCTGTATAAATCAAACATTTCAGAGACAAGATTTTTACCAGCCATGGCAACCCTCTCTAACTTTCCTCACAAAACCATATCAAGATACATAATAAAGTTAAATGTGAGATTGTTACAGTCAAAGCGTGCTTTGTTATTGAAGTTCTGCTCTACTTACTTGGATGATATTGGTGTGAACAGATATGAAAGAGACTTTCAACCCTGTTTTCAAAAGTATTTATAGATTGGCACCTGGAGAGTTGCAGTAGTGGTTCTTGAAAAGTCAATACAGAAATCTAGTGCATGATATTCTCTTCCTTCATTAGATAAATTGGCAGCTGAGCGCAGCCCTCTGGTTGTCTGACACCAGTACAAGTCATGTTAACAAATAGTTCTCACCAGAGGCAGCCACAAGCAGCACAGCTTGAAACCCTCAGCACCACTTACAAGTGATGATATACTTTTGCTGCTTCTCTGTCCATTTAAATCCTTACTAAGCTCACAACTCTTCCAATGTCTTCTCTTCTACAACCACCTTTGTACTCAGCACTTTGTATGCCAAATTACATGTTTTTACATGTGCCAAGAATATTATCCTGTTCAGAGTCCTAATGTTTACGTGCATTTTGTCCCACCAGCTAAGCTAATAGAACTAATTGTTGGAAATTCATAGGTTTTGTGCCTTGGATTTGGATCTTTACACTCTTGCGAAGTCATGGAATTTCTGACCTCTGAGTGAGCAGAACGGACCCAAATGTAAGATTGGAAGATGCCTAACAGCTATCAAGAGTTGCTGTGGGGCATTTTTGGTGGAGAAGGGAAGCAGGTATTGGAGGAAATGTTAAGACTGGACTAAAATAAAGAAAAGCAATGAAAGGAATTAGTACTTGACCTCCAGTTACAAAGGAAGTGTGACAAAGGAACCAGCAAGGGAGAACAGGAGAAAAAGAATGACCAAGGGGCTCATTTAGAGGATGTCAGGCTTTGAAAAAGCTACATTTATGCATATCTACACTAATAAAAGAGAAAAATGGTAATTGGCGTATGACCGCTACCCTTCCCATTCGCTAATCCCTCTGTCACTCACAGAGTAGGGCCGAGATATGCAAATTAACTGGCAGCAAAGATGGCGGCCGGCAGCCAGGCAGCTGATGCTAACAGGGAGGCTTGCTTGCTTCAGTGACTGAGGACTCCAACGTTCCCCGCCTGACTTGCTGGCCTCTCAGCTGCAACTCTAAGCAACTATGTCGCGAATAAAGAAGCTAAAAAATACCCCAGAAACCTGCTTTACTCAGCGGAGCTTCAGCCAGCCGGAGCGCAACATTGTATCAAATACAGGCGGTAAACAAAGGCCAGAAACCTGTTTTCAGCAGCCGAGGCCTCAGAGCTAAAGCTGGCCCAGAATAAAAAAAAAAAAAAGGAGCGGTTGGGAGCTTCAGTCCCAGCATGAAAACAGCCCTCAGCCCCTCAGCCAGACTGGCCAGGCACCCCAGTGGGGACCCCCACCCTGAAGGGTGTGTGACCAGCTGCAAACAGCCATCATCCCCACACCCAGACTGGCCAGGCACCCCAGTGGGGACCCCCACCCTGATCCAGGACACCCTTCAGGGCAAACCAGGCAGCCCTACCCATGCATCAAGCCTCTATTCTATATAGTAAAAGGGTAATATGCCTCCCAGCACCGGGATCAGCATGACAGGGGGCAGCGCCCAAACCCCCTGATCGCCCTGCAGCTCTGTGTGTGACAGGGGGTGGGGCCCCAACACCCCTGCCCCCCAAGGGCCCTGCTCTGTGTGTGATGGGGTAGAGCCATAACCTCCCCATTGGCCCTGCCCTGAGTGTGACAGTGGCGGCGCCCCAACCCCCTGATCGGCCCTGCTCTGTGGGTGATAGAGGGCGGCGCCCCAAACCCCTGATCCACCCTGCCCTGAGTATGACAGGGGGCGGTGCCCCAACTCCCCTATCGGCCCTACTCTATGAGTGACAGGGGGGAGCTCCTTAACCCCCTGATCGGCCCTGCTCTGTGCATGACAGGGGGTGGCGCTGCAACCTCCCCATCGACCCTGCCTTGAGTGTGACAGGGGGCAGTGCCCCAACCCCCCAATTGGCCCTACCCTGAGTGTGACTGAGGGTGGCATCCCAACCTTCCAATCCACCCTGCTCTGTGCATGACAGGGGAAGGCGCCCCAACTCCCCAATCAGTCCTGCTCTGAGCCCGACCGGGGGCTGAACCTAGGGATTGGGCCTGCCCTCTGCCACCCGGGAGCAGGCCTAAGCCAGCAGGTTGTTATCTCTTGAGGGGTCCCAGACTGCAAGAGGGCACAGGCCGGTCTGAGGAACCCCCCCCCTTCCCCCGAGTGCACAAATTTTTGTGCACCGGGCCTCTAATATCTCTATATAAAAGGCTAATATGTTGTGTCCCTCCAACCGTCCGACCGGTCACTATGACATGCACTGACCAACAGGGGGCAGATGCTCAACGCAGGAGCTGCTGTGATGCGCACTGGCCATTTACAAAGAAACAGCACCATGGACCTGGCATCCACAAAGCAACACTCGGCTTCCCCCAAGTGGGACACAGGCACTGTCACCACCCCAGAGCGACACCACACCAAATCACAGACAATGCTGCCAAGACCCCATGGTGCAAAATGCAGCCCACAACCCAGCCCAACCCTGAAATGGTGGCTGTGGGCACCGGGTAATGATGTCATGTAGCAATGCCCGGCTTCCTCTCCCTAGCAACTACCCTCCTTGAAGTTTGTTCAGCCCAGGAACATGACTTGCTTTATAGCCAGGTGCAAACATCTTAAACTTTACCTAAATGTCTGTGAAGTGTTTTCATGTGCCTCATCTCATTTGATCCTCACAGAAGTCCTGGAGTAGGTAGATAGGAGACGTGGTAGAGTCCTATTTTCTTTTCATTAGCCAGAAAATGGAGATTTAGAAGCTTAGAAACTTGACCTGACTGAAAAGAAGTAAGAAATGGTGGACCTTGAAAATGACTTCAGGTTTTCTCACTGTGCAGAGTATAGTCAAACACTGCTACAGTGAAATATTTCATCCTTTGTTTTCTCTGCGCGATCTACAATAATAATCTGCTTCGTGTTGGTATTTACTGTGTGTTGCTGATAATTACCTGAAAGAGAAGTTGGGGTGCTTCACTGGGCTGGAAAAAGTTTAGCTAAATCAGAAAGCAGGTCTAATTAAGCAACAGTATCCTATCTAATAAAAGAGAAACATGGTAATTAGCCATAAATCCATACCCTTCATACTGGCTAATCAGGGCGATACGCAAATTAACTGCCAGCCAAGATGGCGGCAGGCAGCCAGGCAGCTTGAAGCGAACATGAGGCTTGCTTGCTTCAGTGACGGAGGACTCCAACGTTCCCCGCCTGCTGCTGCGGGCCTCAGAGCTTGCAGTTTGAAACATCGTTACAAATATACAAGCTAAACAAAACCCCAGAAACCTGCTTTCAGCCAGCCGGGATCTCAGAGCTGGAGTTGAAACAGTGTATCGATTATAGAATCCAAACAAACCAGATACCTGCTTTCAGCAGCGGAGGCTTTAGAGCTGGAGCCAAGCCTCAGAGCTAAAGCTGGCCCAGAATAAAAATTTTAAAAAAAAAGAACAAAAGGAGTGGTTGGGAGCTTCAGTAACCCGCCAGCCTGAAAACAGCCCTCAGCCCCTCACCCAGGCTGGCCAGGCACCCCAGTGGGGACCCCCACCCTGAAGGGTGTGTGACCAGCTGCAAACAGCTATCATCCCCTCATCCAGGCTGGCCAGGCATCCCAGTGGGGACCCCCACCCTGATCCAGGACACCCTTCAGGGCAAACCAGCCGGCCCCCACCCATGCACCAGGCCTCTATCCTATATAGTAAAAGGGTAATATGCCTCCAGCACCGGGATCAGCGGAGCCGCGAGGCCTCCCGGCACCGGGATCAGCGTGACAGGGGGCAGCGCCCAAACCCCCTGATCGCCCTGCAGCTCTGTGTGTGACAGGGGGCGGGGCCACAACCTCCCTATCCGCCCTGCTCTGCTCGTGACAGGGGAAGGTGCTCCAACCCCCTGATCAGCCCTGCTCTGTGCCTGATAGGGGGGAGCTCCCCAACCCCCTGATCGCCCTGTGGCTCTGTGTGTGACAGGGTGCGGCGCCCCAACCCCCTGATTGGCCCTGCTCTGTGTGTGACAGGGTGCGGCGCCCCAACCCTCCCCCCTCCCCCCCACGGGCCCTGCTCTGTGTGTGATGGTGTAGAGCCATAACCTCCCCATCGGCCCTGCCCTGAGTGTGACAGTGGTGGGGCCCCAACCCCATGATCCACCCTGCTCTGTGTGTGACAGGGGGCGGTGCCCCAACTCCCCTATCGGCCCTACTCTGTGAGTGACAGGGGGGAGCTCCTCAACCCCCTGATCGGCCCTGCTCTGTGCGTGACAGGGAGGAGCTCCCCAACCCCCCAATCGGCCCTACCCTGAGCTTGACTGAAGATGGCATCACAACCCCCCTATCCACCCTGCTCTGTGCATGACAGAGGGCGGCACCCCAACTCCCCAATCATCCCTGCTCTGAGCCCAACCAGGAGCTGCACCTAGGGTTTGGGCCTGCCCTCTGCCACCTGGGAGCAGGCCTAAGCCAGCAGGCTGTTATCTCCCGGGAGGTCCCAGACTGCAAGAGGGCACAGGCTGGGCTGAGGGACCACCTCCCCCCAAGTGCACAAATGTTTGTGCACTGGGCCTCTAGTCTATATATATAAAGCTATCGCTGGCATCATTCACACACATGTGTTTCTATCTGTCATTGTTGATCATGAATTTGGCTGACACTTCTATTATAAAGAAAGGGCAAATAGCAATATTAAAATATTTCTTCTAATTAATTTCCTTTCAATGTGCATGAGTTGGTGCACCAGGCCTCTAGTGTGAAATAAGGGAGAGCAGAACTTTCAGCAAAAATAAAGTCAGTTTTTCTTTCTGCTGTTATTTAGTAGACATGATTTATTCTGTAATTCTAGATATTTTGAGTCTAAGTATCTAGAATGATCCTAGTAACCATCTCTTGATGAATGATCTGTAGACTAGTCTAACATCCATTTGCTTATGCCTGGTGATGTCCTTTGTTCAATTTCCATCATAGTTTCCATTAAGCCTTCCAGGAAACCCAACGCAAATTAGAGGAATCACTGAAATTGGGTCATTAAGGTGACTTCTACTTCGAGGCAGTCTGACAGAATTATAAAGGAAAAGCCAAAACCCAAGATTAAAAAAATAAAAGAAGGAAAGTGATGTTTAGTTTTGGGGGGAAAGAGAGTCCCTTTCCCCTAAAAGGAAAGAGAAAGATGGCAAAGAGAGATAAAGTAAAAGCATCTAACCACTTAGAAGGCTGAGGAAGGATTAATATAAAATGAAGAGCCTATTCATTAATTAGGCATGGAGCTCAGAGGGTTCAAAACAAGTCTATTAATATTGTAGCTAAATTTCAAAGCACCCCTATGGCACAGAATAATTGAGCATGCATCTAAGGAATAACATGGGTAAGCATACATTGTGACATAGCTACATTTATGGGGAAATAATTAATGAGTTTCATATGATGTAATTGGAGTAGTCAGACTCCTATCTTACTCCCCATCTCATAAAGTCAAATGCACACACAAACAGCAGCATTATCTTCCCAGGCAAAACTCCAAAGGCTATTCTCTAAAGGAAACAAAATCAATATTGGGCAATGTCAGATTCTGATGGTGAGCATCCTCTTCTCCTTTCCTCTCCTGCTGAATAAAATGCTATTGGTATTGACTTTGGGTTGGGGAATGGGGGTGTAAGCCTGTCCCCTGGATCATGTAGTTCTACATATCAAAGTGGCCCTACCCAGAGCTCCTTTGAGAAAATATCTAGAAAAGCATCTTACCTTCCTGGCAGCATAGAAAATCTATATCCTTCTCAAAAATGAATAGGGAATGCCAGGTATTTGAAGAAAACTGGCAGTATACAAGAGAAATAACAAAAACAAATATTATAAGTGGTCTTTCAGAAGGTTAAGAAAACAGAAATGGACTCTGAGAACCTTGAATATATTCAAAGTGATCAGAGAAAGTATTACATTGATAAAATCAAAATATAAAGCTACAAATGAGAAATAACCAAAGAAGATGAAAAAGGTCTGAGATTAAACATATTATTGTAAAATTTATAAATGAAAGGGAAATAAGGTTGAGGATATCCCCCAGAATATAAAGTGCAAAAGGATAAAGGGTCAGAAAATATGAGAGAGGAAATAGAAATTAAAGGCAAATCCAGCTAACAGAAATTCTGAAAGGAGAGAGTAAGGAACTGAAGAGCAGTGACACCAAATTAACAATAGCAAAGTGTTTTTCAGAGCTGAAAGAGGACATATCACCAGCATGAAGACAAGTAAAAACACAGCCACCAAATGAACAAAAGGAGACCCATGTTTAGTAAATGAAATTACAAAACATCAGGAATAAAAAGTAGAGCCCAAAGCTTCTTTATAGTATGAAGTAATTGCCTTCCAAGGAAAATGAGGCAATGTGGCTTCAGATGTCTCATCAGCCCACTGGATACAAGATAACATTGGAGCAGCAATGACGGAAAAACAATATGAAGGTTCCTCAAAAAGTTATAAACAGACCTACCATATGACCCAGCAATTCCACTTCTGGGTATATACCCAAAGGAAATAAAAGCAGGATATTGAAAAATATCTGCATTCCTATGTGTATTGCAGCATTATTCACAATAACCAAGATGTGGAAACAACCTAAGTATCCATCAACAGATAAATGGATCAAGACGATGTGGTGTATATACAATGGAATATTAATCAGCCAAGATAAAAGAAGGAATGAATAAATAAACCTTGAGGACATTTTGCTAAGGAAGATAAGTCAGACAGAAAGACTGTATGATATTACTTATATGTGAAATTTAAAAAAGCCAAACTCTTAAAAACAGAGAGTAAAATAATGGTCACCAGGGGCTGTGATGTGTCTTACAAAGAAAGTACATGCATTAAATAAGTTTTCTGCAGGCATGAGTTACAGTATTGTTGGTTGTAAATTCAATGTTAATTAACATTGTTGATTATATTGTTAATGAATCAATAAATATTTTAAATAACATATTATTTACATATTAAATATGGTGTCTTTAAACAGAAATACACATAAAACAAAGAAGATGAAGGGATTAACCCAAAAACATATAAGGTATACATAACACATAGACACAGACAACAGTGTGGTGATAGCCAGAGGGAGAGAGGGTTAGGTGGGTAGGTGGAGGTGGGAAAAAAGGGGATAATGGGGAAAGAAAGCGACTTTGCTTGGGGCAATGGGTGCATGATGAGGTGTGCAGATGAAGTTTTATTGAGTTGTACAGTTGAAACCTGTCTGGTTTTGTGAACCAATGTAACCTCAGTAAATTTCATTTAATTTTTTTTTTAAAATAAAAAAACTTTGTAATCAGAGATTCACATGAACCTAATCCCATATTTTCTCTAGTAACAATGGTTCAGTATTCACTACTGCAGTGTTCATGGTGGCTTTATAGAACATAACTAATAGGAATAATGAGAATCCACTGGATGGATGAAGGGATAGATGGATGGATAGATAGATGGATAGAGATAGATAAATAATTGACTATGTAAGTATATATACATACACATGTGTATATGTACTAGTATATGTAAATATAAATACACATGTACAAACACACATACAGCAAACAGAACAAAAAGTAATTAACAGCTACTGAATCTGAGAAAAAGGTATATGGAAATTTCTTTTTGAATTCTTCCAACTTTTACATTTAATGTGAAGTGTTATCAAAATTAAATTTTGTCAACATGCATAATGGAGAATAAATTATTATAAGACACTAGCTTACAAGAGACACAAATTGGTTTCTTTTCCCCTGGAATGTACTCATCTGGATGGTATTCTATGGACAATTACAGAGAGAGAAATAGTGATTTAATGAAATTCAGGCACCAGGAGAAATAAGCTGTTCATGCAGTGAAGACGAAGTAACCACAAGACACAAAAGAGAAGCAATGACTTTTTTAGTGGCTATGGGAGCTCAGGGAATATGTAGCGTGAACAAGACATGGTAAGGAGCAGGGTAGAATATGAACACTGGCCCTGAAGAGACTGTTTCTGTTGGGATCTACTAGAGGGAGGAGGATGCAGTCACAGGAAAAAGGCCATGTTCTCAGGAATAAGGACAACCAGTCTGGGTTTTTCTTTAAAGTATCCATAGTGTTAGCTCTGCCCTACTGACACAGTAAATGGACTCAGATTGGAGAAGCTCTATTATGCTGAAGGGAGTTTTGCTCATTCCTCCTGTCCTTCCTGAGTGGCAACCATTCAAGTACTGATGGCAAATAGGCAGTGCATTTTACTTTTAATTAAAATATGTTCCTTATATTATGAAGCCATTAGTTCCTGACATAATATTCTACCACTCATTTATAATATTAATGGATCTGGGCTCTTAACACTTTTAGTTATAATTTTAACATTAAGGCTCATATTTTTCAATAAGAAATAGCTATCCTTAAAAAATCCAGTTTCACAGTTACACACTATATAGTTTCTTTGATGTTAAACATCTGACTTAAAAATAAAGGGGCCCAATAGTGCTACTGTTTTCACTTTAGCTGATTATTTTAATAGAAATAGCTCAGATAATTTTAGACATAGGGATTTTCCCATCCAATTGGAGATAAAATAATAAACTAAAATAATAAAAGTTCATAAATTAAGTCATTCATTCCACTTAAATTAAAACATAACAGTTTTCTTGAGACCATAGTGTTAATATTGTAATTAAATGAAAGATTTAGGACTCGATTTGATTAAACAAATGTTTGTTGACACTATGTACCTAAAGGTCCCTATCTTCAAGGAGCTCACACAAGGTATATACATAAATATATACAATCATAATTGTAATAAATTATATTATAGCTAGCAGAAGTTGTAGTGAATATTAGGGGGAAATAAGTATTTATTGACAACCTATAATATGTTTACCACTATGCTCACTCATGCCATCTTTATGAAAACCTCATGATGTCGTATTTTATAGATATGTTTTGAGGCTCAGAGAAGTGACATCATCTGGTCATGGTAAGTAGCAGAGCTAAGATTCAAACCCCTATTTCCAATTTTAAAAAATATATTCCATAAAAGTACAGCTGAAGGAGTAATCATTCCACTTTGATGACTTAAGGAATGCTTTCAAAAAGAAGTGGCATGGAGGCTTGTCTTTGGACATTACTGTAATGGCTGCTCAGGTCAGTGACTATGGAGATGGTAGATATTATTCTTAAAATAGAATCAGCTAGCCAGTATGCATTTGATGAACTATGGATAAATTTAAGTTGAGTCGAGAAACTAAGATGGCGGCATAGATAAACACCGGGAAATAGTCGCCTCCCACAACAATTGAGAAATATCCCAAAGGACGGAGCAAACATTGTCCAGAACAACAGGAAGGCTGGCTGAGTGTAATTTCTACAACTAGAAGAAAAGAAAAGCACGCTGAGAGCCAGAGGAGCTGCGGAGGCTGAGTGCAGAGGTACGGCGGCGACTCGCGCGCACGGAAAGGGGGTGGCACCTGAGGACACGGCTGTCTTTTTGAATCACAAGCTCCTGACTGCTCTGAACTCCGGTTCTGGGAAGTCTCTGGGGACCCAGGACTCATACGGGGAGAGGCTGCTCTGTCAGGCGGTAGCGGGCGAACTTGAGGGCGGATTTCCCTCAGAGACACGCGACTCCAGGCACGGAGAATCAGTCATAGCTTCTTTCTCCGCCCTTTTGACTCCCTGAGACCCCGCCCCACCCTGAGACCCCGCCCCTCTGGCTGCGGCAGAGGCTTTTGCATGTGAATGTACCTAACTACAGCCCAGCCAAGCAGACCCGGAACTTCCAAGAGAAGGCCCAAGGCCCCGCAGCGGCGTGCATTGCTTCACAGCTGAGCCTCTTCGTGGCGGCTCCGGCTGTGTGGCCTCAGGCAGGGGCTGAATTAGCACCTCCTTAGATCCAGGAGCCACTGTACCCAGTGGTGAGAGGGGGACCATTCTCCCACTTCAGACACAGCTGCTTCCCACAGCCAATTGGCCTGGAGGTCAATTCCTCCCAGTGATCCTACAACAACCAAGGCACCAAGAGTGCACCAAGAGTGTCCACCCCAGGTAACTGGGGAGGCTGAGCCACTGGGCCCTACAGGACACCTGGCTGGCAGGGCCACTCTATCAACACAGGGAAGCAGCCAAAATGCGGAGACAAAGAAACAGGTCACAATTGGCAGAAACGGAGGAGGACAGATGACTGGATATAGAGTTCAAGGCCACGTTTATAAGGTTTGTCAAGAATTTTATGGAAACCGCCGATAAATTTAATGAATCCCTCAAGGAGTATAGTGAGACCATGGAGGACATGAAAAAGGACCAACTAGAAATTAAGCATACACTGACTGAAATAAAGAATAATTTACAGAGATCCAACAGCAGACAAGAGGATCCCAAGAATCAAGTCAAAGATTTGAAATACAAAGAAACAAAAAATACCCAACCGAAAAAGAAAAAAGAAAAGAGATTCAAAAAATATGAAGATAGTGTAAGGAACCTCTGGGACAACTTCAAGCGTACCAACATCAGAATTATAGGGGTACCAGAGGGAGAGAGAGGGCAAGATATTGAAAACCTTTTTGAAGAAATAATGACAGAAAACTTCCCCCACCTGGTGAAAGAAATGGACTTACAAGTCCAGGAAGCGCAGAGAACCCCAAACAAAAGGAATCCAAAGAGGACCACACCAAGACACATCATAATTAAAATGCCAAGAGCAAAAGATAAAGAGAGAATCTTAAAAGCAGCAAGAGAAAGACAGTCAGTTACCTACAAGGGAGTACCCATCCGACTGTCAGTTGATTTCTCAACAGAAACCATGCAGGCCAGAAGAGAGTGGCAAGAAATATTCAAAGAGATGAATAGCAAGAACCTGCAACCAAGATTACTTTATCCAGCAAAGCTATCATTCAGAATGGAAGGTCAGATAAAGAGCTTCACGGATAAGAAAAAGCTAAAGGAGTTCATCACCACCAAACCAGCATTATATGAAATGCTGAAAGGTATTCTTTAAGAAGAGGAAGAAGAAAAAGGAACTCTTACCATTTGCCACAGCATCGATGGAACTGGAGAGCGGATAAATACCACAAGATCTCACTTATTTGTGGAATATAATGAACAACATAAACTGATGAACAAGGACTGATCCAGAGACGGAGAGGCTTTGATTGGACTGTCGGGCCTTGGAGGGAAGGTAGGGGAGGGTGGGGGCAAGGGGGAAGGATCAACCAAAGGACTTATATGCAAGCATATAGGCCTAACCAATGGACACGGACAACAGGGGGGTGAGGGGATGAGCGGGGGGGGGGGGGTAGAGGGTACACATATGTAATATCTTAATCAATAAAAAAATATTAAAAAAAAAAATTAAGTTGAGTCTGAGTTTTTAGCTCCGTGGTATGATTCATTAAAGCAGCAATTGCAAAATAAAAACGCATTTGTGAAGAAAGATAACTCACTGAAATGACTGATTCACAACCAATTATAATATCAAAACATTATCTTTATCTGACTTTAATGGTAAAAGAGAAGATAACTGGACATAAGAGGAAAAGAAAAAAATTATGCTTTTGTAGGCCAAAATATGTAGAAACCCTTGGGAATATTTGAAAACTCTATAATGAAATGTTCTACAACTAAAGGTGAAAAAAGCATTTTTCAACAACTCAATTATTTAGCTAAAATTGTTTAAGTTTTTGTTTGTTCATTTTTTCCCATTCCATGATAGTAAAACTGTCAGCAATTAATTAATGTCTTTTGAAGCTGCAGTCTTTATGAACTGCAAAAAACACACACACACACACACACACAAAAACAACCATAGCAGAAACATTGAGCCTAATAATGTGCCCCTGGATTTCAAACCCATGATTGTTTAGGATGCCTACCATTGTCCCACTGGGATATTTAAATTTCTGTGGATACTCTCAAAACAATCCCTTCTGACCCTGAGTTAACTTCTGAGGTTGGCTCTTGTCAAGGAGAGCTGTGGGTGACATGGAAACAGAGGCTTCCAAATAGGTTAATTCACTAGAGTCTGTGAAGCTGGAATCCCATTTGTTCCCAGGTGTCCTCCCACCTCCTGCTGCTCTAAGGGCCTCCCATTTGATCAGAGTGTAACCAAGGGGGAGAAAGTTTAAAAAAGAAAAAAAGAGGCATGTGAAACTTACTAAGGCAAAAATAGTATTCAAAGTCAGTTTTGTGTTTTATCCAAACTGCAATTCTTCAATATACAGAAATAAAAAATAATTTTTTGGGTGGGAGAATATATTATTGCCTCCCCCCCCCCAAAGAAGTGATCTCACCCAGTCAGGTCAAGACTTTCTATTGTCTTCCTGAAGCTTCCAGAAGACTCTTCTTGAGGTAATAAATTCTGTTGCTTTCCTGATCACTATGCTATGTAAAAGCATATTTTCTTGTCATTTGAAAAATTCACTCTTCTAGGTTTCAAGAGATACCTCTTAGATTTAATATTCCAGGAACTATCAAAGCCTGCACTCACCTGACACTTGAACTTCAACTACATGATCATATAAACTCTCTACGTACATCTCTTCAGGTCTGATGCTTAATTATTTTGCTTCCAGAAAGGACTCCACTACTTACCAGGTATGTGACCTTGAGCAAGCTGCAATAATTTCTCTGTATCTCAATTGTTTATCTTTAAATACATTTTAATAGTATCTATCTCAGAGGATTATTATCCTAATATATAAAAACCCAGGGTCCATAACGACTAAAGGCTCCACTGACTGGAAGTCAGTCCTGCTGCTGCTGTGGGTGCAGTGACCCAGCACTAACTGCCGAGGTGGCTGTGTATCAGTCCCGGAGAGAGGCCTGCAGAGAGAGAGGCAGGGTCTGATCCGCAGCCTCTGTGGCAGCCGTTGATCAGCAGTTGCCTCTCTCTTTCTCTCTAGGCTTCACCAGCAGCCACACCTCTGTTTCTCTCTAGGCCTCTGCTGGGGCTGATGATCAGCCCTGTCTCTCTGATCAGGCCCAGAGATAGGCCCGGAGATGCTGACTAGCATAGAAACCAACTAATCAGAACCAAATCTGGGTGAAGTGCAAGGAGCCAATGACTGCATAGGAGGTGGGGCTTTTGACACTGACTGGAATAGAAACCAACCAATCAGAAGGTAATCTGGGTGAACTGCGAAGACAGAAACTAAGGTAAGGGCTGAGGAGAGGTTTTAAGGGCAATAGCTGTTTGTTGTAAGGTGTAAGAAAGTGGTTCAATTTTTTAATGGCCGGTTTGCAGTATAGTGCATATGCTGGCTATCAGTCTAGATATAGGGATTATGTACTTTTGTCTTCCAAGAACATCTCCTCCTGCAGGAAAGGCTTCCCCCCCACAACACACACACACACATTTAAGCAATCCTAATAAAAGGGTAATATGCTAATTAGACTTGGTCAACCGGCCATCTTCCAGACATCCGACTTCCTTCTAGACAAAGCCATGGTGGTGGGGGCTGAGGCAGAGAGGACAGTTGGGGGCAAGATCAGGCAAGCAGGGGAGGGCAGTTAGGGGTGATCAGTCAGACAGGCAGAGGCAGTTAGGGGCAATGAGGCAGGAAGGCAAAGAGGTTAGGGGTGATCAGGCAGGCAGGCAAAGGGGTTAGGGGCAATCAGGCAGGCAGGCGGGTGAGCAGTTAGGAACCAGTGGTCCGAGATTGCAAGAGGGATGTCTGACTGCTGAATCAGGCCTAAACCGGAAGTTGGACATCCCTCAAGGGGTCCCCAATTGGAGAGGGTGCAGGCTGGGCTGAGGGACCCTCCCCCCTTGCACAAATTTCATGCACCGGGCCACTAGTCCTACCTAATAATAGAAAAACATGTAAATTAACCGTTCCTCTGCTATGCTCACCAGCCAATCAGGAGAGTATGCAAATTAACCCAACAGAGATGGCAGTTAATTTGCATGTGTAGGGGCAAAGTGGCGGAGCAAAGACTGAAGGCTCCGTCCAGAGCCATGAAGATTGAATGCTCCGGCCAGAGCGAAGGCCTGGGTCCCGGGTGCCGGAGGAAAACCGGTGCCGGCAGCCAGGGGATGGGAAGGCCTACTGCACAAATCTCTTCGTGCAACGGGCCTCTAGTCCTATATAATAAAAGCCTAATATGCTAAGTGTCTGGTCGTCCGGTCATCCGTTCAACCAGTCAAAGTGTAATATGTTAATGCTATGTTAAGGCCACACAACTGCTTGCTATGATGTGTAGTAGCCATTAAGGAGCAGATGCTCTGACTGGTAGGTTAGCTTGCTGTTGGGGTCCAGCCAATCAGGACCGAGTGAGATGGGCTGGACATGCCCTGGAGCCTACCCACAGTCCCTCCCTGGCTGGCCAACCTCCCGCGTCACTCCCTGGCCCTGATCCTGCACCCATGGAGTCCCTTGGCCTGGCCCTGTGCCCTCTCGCAATCCAGGACCCCTTGAGGGATGGCAGAGAGCTGGTTTCAGCCCAATCCCACAGGCCAGGCCAAGGGATCACACTGGTACACAAATTCATGCATCTGGCCTCTAGTATAAATTAAATTATTCAATGTATAAGACAGATTACTGCCCTATTTCTATGGTGAGGCTCAATAAATCTTAACTATTATTTTCATCACAGATATAGACAATGTCTCAACACACTGAACAGTTAATGACGCCTACATATAAGGTGAAGAACTGGGGAGAAATATGACAAGAGTGAACTTGAAATTACATCTAGCTAATAATAATAGCACCATCTTATATTTATATACCACTTACCATTTAGCGAAGTGTTTAAAGAATTTTACATATATTAAATCATTTTGTTCTATAACTCTATAAGGTTTGTACTTATATCGTCAGACCATTTTACAGACAAGGTAATTGAGGCCGAGGCAACTTAAATAACTTGTCCAATGTTGCACAGCTAAGTGGCATAGTTGGCATTACCCCAGGAGGTCTGCAGATAAGTTCTACATCCTTAATTATGTAATACTAGAGGCCCAATGCAAAAAATTTGTGCACTTGGGGGGATTCCCTCAGTCGGGCCTGTGCCCTCTCATAGTCTGGGACCCCTTGGGGGATGTCCACCTGCTGGCTTAGGCCCGTTCCCCAGGGGAAAGGGACTAAGCTGGCAGGCAGACATCCCTCTGGCAGCCCAGGAGCTCTTGGGGGATGTCCACTTGCCAGTGGGGAGCAGGCCTAAGCTGCAGTCGGACATCCTCAGTGCTGATGAGGAGGCGGGAGAGGCTCCCGCCACCACCACTGTGCTGGCAGCCATTAGCCTGGCTTGTGGCTGAGCAGATCTCCCCCTGTGGGAATGCACTGACCACCAGGGTGCAGCTCCTGCATTGAGTGTCTGGCCCCTGGTGATCAATGTGTGTCATAGTGACCAGTCATTCCCAGTCATTCTGCTGTTAGGGTCAATTTGCATACTTTCATTATATAGGATAGAGGCCTGGTGCATGGGTTGGGGTCAGCTGGTTTGCCCTGAAGTATGTCCTGGATCAGGGTGAGGGTCCCGCTGGGGTGCCTGGCCAGCCTGGGTGAGGGGCTCAGGGCCGTTTTCAGGCTGGCCACACCCCTTTCAGGGTGGGGGTCCCCACTGGGGTGCCTGGCCTGCCTGGGTGAGGGTCTGACGGCAGTTTGCAGGCTGGCCAGCTTGGGTGAGGGACCTGAGGGACGTTTTCAGGCTGGCCACACCCCCTTCAGGGCTGGGGTCCCAATGGGGATGTGGCCAGCCTGGGCGAGGGAAAGAGGACCGTTTTTAGGCTTCCCACAGCCCCTTCAGGGTGGGGGAGTCCCGCTGGGGTGCCTGGCCAGCCTGGGTGAGGGGGTGATGGCTGTTTTCAGGCTGGCCACACACCCTGGTGACCCAAGCTCTAGGCCTCTCCTTTTTTTCTTTTTTCTGGGATTTATTTATCTTCTATAATTGAAACTTTGTAGCCTTGAGCAGAGTCCAGGTCCGGCTGGAAGCCTGGGTTTGCCCCCTGGTAACCCAGACTCCCAGCCCCTCCTTGAGTGGAGGCCACAGCCAGCTGGAAGCAGGTATCTGGGATTTATTTATCTTCTATAATTGAAACTTTGTAGCCTTGAGCGGAGCCAAGGGCCAGCCAAGACAGGCAGGAAGCTTGGCTTCCTCCATTGCCAGGGGCAACCCAAGCCTCCTGCTTGCTCCAGCTCCGTAGCTGCCGCCATCTTAGTTGGGTTAATTTGCATACTCACTCCTGATTGGCTTGTGGGCATGGCTTGAGCATAATGGAGGGACGGTTCATTTGCATGTTTCTCTTTTGTTATATAGGGTTGCATCCCATAATGATTGCTGAATAAATGTTATTATTTTATTAGTCTTATAATTGTGGCTGCTTCCCTTGTTGCTGACCCTCATCCTTTTAGAAAAATCTATCTTGGGAGAATATAGGTGAGAAAGTGAAGCAAATGCATCCTTCAGTAGCATCATGAACATTGAGAGAGCAGGAAACCAGGTCTCACTCAACAGCATTTCTGAAATTGGGAGGATTAGATATGGACAGGAAACCAAACTAAATTTAGCTCTGATTTTGATTAAGTATATAATCACACTTTCAGTGATACAACAGTTGTGAAAATCCTAACTTTTCAACAAATTGCTCTGAACTCTTGGGTAAAATTATGGAGAATAATTTTGGGGAAGAAAATGCAAAGAATATTTAGATCAAAGCAGCAGAGTAGTTGAATGGGAGGCATCAATGGAAAAATCAAGGATACTTTATGAATTACAAAAAAAAAAGATCTAAACTCTTTTAAGGTAGAACAGTTCTATTGAAGTAGGACAAAGAGGCAGTAGAATGGAGGGCTTGACAAACTATGGCCTATAGGTCAAATATGGCCTGACACCTATTTTTGTATAGTCCTAGGACAGTGATGGCGAACCTATGACACACATGTCAGAGGTGACAAGCAAACTCATTTTTTTGGTTGATTTTTCTTTGTTAAATGGCATTTAAATATATAAAATAAGTATCAAAAATAAAAGTCTTTGTTTTACTATGGTTGCAAATATCAAAAAATTTCTATATGTGACACAGCACCAGAGTTAAGTTAGGGTTTTTCAAAATGCTGACACGCCGAGCTCAAAAGGTTCGTCATCACTGTCCTAGGAACTAACAATGATCTTTACTTTTTTGAATGGTGGAAAAAAGGAATATAAGAATATAATTTGTAAGTCATAAAAATTAAATAAAATTAAAATTTCAGTTTCCATAAGTAACATTTTATTGAAACACAGCCAACCCACTTGCTTATGTTTTGCCTGCATCAGCTTTCCCACTGCAACAGCAGAGGTGAGTAGTCCCAACAGTGACCCTATGGCCACCAAGTCCAAATGTGTTCTATCTGGTCCTTGACAGAAAAAGTTTGTCAACCTCTGGCACAGTGCAGTGGAAAATAACTTAAGTTTCTGCCAAAAATTTTAATTAGTGCCACGTGGATAAAAATTGCTACATTTCTATTGCCTTAAGTGTCCTCACCTATAAAATGAGAGTTGGCATCAGTCATAGACTAACCCCTCGGGGACCACTGGAGTTGGCTAGGAGTGATCATCGATGGGCAGATGTCAACAGGAAAAGCCTTTGCCCTTCTTCAACTTGAAGCGTGATTTTTGCATCAGATTTTCTAAAGAATTTTGAAGAATGGACTGCAGAGTATAAAAACAGAAACTCCAGATTTGATCAACACTGAAAGGGCCTCTCTGCTATGGATAGGCCTCTTTCTGAACTCCATCATTCCTACGTTGTCCCCACTCCCATAGCATGTGCTGTCGGGTGCTCACTTGTCAAAGCCTGTCTTGGACCAGAGCAGGCAGGTTCACTTTCTCTACTGTAAACTCTCTATGTTCATCAGTGAAAAATTTTAAGCCCTTTCACTCAAATCTTTGGGTTTATATATACCTTGCTCCTTGAAAATACAAAGAAGAAGCCCGTGTCTATGTTACTCTGGGCTTTAAAATTCCTAAATGCATCAGAAAGAAACAATGGACAGTTTATTGGATAGAAGGGGAAAAAAGGACAGGGACTAAAAAAATAGATCAGCCCCCGAATTTTCATCCCTTTAGTCAAGAAAGACTTGAGCTACATGAAAGACTGCATGGACAAAGTGGGTTGGGGAGAAAAATGCATGCATGATATTGAATGACCATTTTTAAATTTACATTGATCTTCTTACAGAAGCATCAAGTGACTAGTAGCTTGCTTCACTGCTATGAGGATCGCCATGCACAAATTCCACTTGTTTCTGAGGATATGAAAGGATGGAATATCCTCTGGCAGGTGGATATCCTTTTATTAAGGATGACAAAAGATTCTGAGATACATTCTCACCCTTTTAATGATTTTGCATTTAAGAAATCTATATATGTTATTTTTACAGTCTGATTTCTACTCGAAGATGGCAAAAAGGCAACTTTATGGTTCAAAGAGAAATGCTTAACATGGCTTATTAAAAATGTATAGCACTTCTACAACATCAAATAACTCTCCAAATGCTATAGTTTGGTAGGCTAAGTGTAAATGAAATGGGAATACACTCAAAATATACCTGAATTTAAAAACCAAGAGAGAAAAAGACTCTAGGCAAAAAAAGAAAAAAGTATCATGACTCATTTAGAAAGTTATTAGAAACATTTTGCTAAACACACCACAGCTAGTATTTCTTGTCCCTTCGGAATTGTTCAGTGGGGAAAAAAGTGTCTGACTATAGAGAAAACACAATATTCTTGGTGCCATCATTTCAAATTGGAAAAGTCTGCTGTGTTTCCTGCCTGATGCTCCTGTGTGCTCTTGCTCTGAGTTGGGAAACACTAGCCGCGATAGAAGCAGCTGCATTGCACTGAGGTATGAAATTATCCATAAGCGTATTTGGTGGAAGAGTCTAAGTTTATTCATTGTCATCACTGAAGTAATTGCAAGGACAGAGTAGCAACTGGAAAGATCTGGTGAAATCTGTACAAAATACAAATTCTTTGTTTCTCTCTGTCGATATATATTCTGTAATTATTTTCAATGAAGTTTTTTATTACAAAATTTTAACAAAGATGTAGAGCTTTAAGCGAGTTTAGAATATACTTTCAATGTCACCTCCTGTCTTACCCCATTTCCCATCCCAGTTCTCTGAAAAATAACCAGGATGCTCCCACATCAGGGGCCATTTCTTTTAAGCATTTCTCAGAAAATGGCATTACAGTAATTAGAATTGGGGCATAATTTAAAAGCAGGTGGAATAAAGCTATGCAGATTTTAATAAACGGTTATGAAACTACTACCGTCATAACTCCACCAAGAGGCAGAGTTGAGTGGTCCACTGACGATGCAAGTGTGGGGTTGACCTGAAGTTCAATTTGGAAATGAGAACAATGGATCAGCCCCTTGAATGAAAATTTCCCTTATCTACAAAGCAAGAATAACTCTAGTGCAGTGAACTGATTTCCTCTCAGAGAGTTGGAGAAGCTTTGCTTCCCCTAGTGAGAGTTTATTACTTAATATCTTAAAAAACCTAAGTAGACGAACCAGGATTGAAACACATCTTCACCCTGACCCAGGATTGAGAGAAAAACACCTTCATCCTGATTCAAGCTCAACTTCCTGTTTTTCTTTTCTCACCTATGAAAATTATAATTGCACTGGTCTTCTTGATTGCGAAGTGTTTAACCTGCTTTTATTTTGTGTTATATTTTTTTCTCTTGACACTTTTATTTAACTGTATGCAAATATATGTAAAGTGACTCTCCAAAAGCTCAGTGCAAGGTTCTTTATGCCTGACCATCAGCCCCCACAGCAGCCCAAGATGGAAACATTATTAATTTCATTTGGAAGAAAGAGACCATGCGAGGTTAAGCAACTTGCTTCTGTGGCCCAACTGGTGCGGGAATCAGTCTAACTTCAAAGCCTGTACGGGTTCATCTAAAATAGTCTGTTACACATGACCCCGAGGATACATTGAGGGGCTTCAGAGTTCTTCATATTTTAAGCTTTTTTATAAAAAAAAAAAAAAGTTGTGGAAAGTGTATAATTCTCCCTACACACTCGATAAATTTATGTATGTTTGAATTCTGATGATTATCTGAAAAGTTAATCCTATATAATAAAAGCCCAGTGACCAAATGGTGGAATGACCAGGAATACGGGTCGACCAGTCACTATGATGCGCACTAACCATCAGGGTGCAGATGCTCAATGCAGGAACTGCCCCCTGGTGGTCAGTGTGCTCCTATACTGGGAGTGCTGCTTGGCTAACAGTGATGAGCAGCACTCCCGAACAGCGCTCCCACAGAGGGCTGATCATCGCAGGCCACGCCCCCCACTAGTGCACAAATCCCGTGCACCAGGCCTCTAATATATATATATATATATATATATATATATATATATATATATATATATATAATCATATCACCTAAACAAAATGCTTCAATGATTTCCCACTGCCATTCAAAGAGAATCCAGACTTCTTACCTCATTTTATGAGGCTCCTTATGATCTGGTCCCTACCCACTTCTCTTTCCTGGTCTCTTCCACCCACCACCATGCCCTCACTCAGTAAGCTCCCAGAAGGCAGGTCCCTCCTCTGAAATGTTTTCTAGCGTACTTATAACAGTGCCTCAGAAAACATAACAGTAATTCACAAAACAAATACTTTAGAATAACTAGATGCTTATGTTGACACTAGATAATACTATTCTAATTGCTGAAAGTTTAGGGAAAGAAAAACAACAACAAAAAACAGACAGACCTAATAAGTAAATGATGTAATAAATCAAAGAAAGGCCAAACTGTGGCTTGTTGCACTGCCTGAATGAATGTTTCTCAGGAATTTAAATTAAAAAGGGTGGAAAATGTGGATTTTCCCACACACTCATAGTGGTATAGCATGGTGAACAAAGATTCTGCATTAGTCACAATGCAAATATTGCTTTAATATCCTCAAAATAGCATCATTAATCACATTAAGTTCAAGTTATTACTTGAATTTGTTTTTATATTTTTGTTTAACTTGAATTTAAATTATATTAAAATGAAATTTTATATCATACATACTTATGCTTATTTACATATATTGCTATATAATTTGATATGCATTTATATTTTTAAATATATAAATATAAATTATAATTTATTTGTAAATTACAGATTTACCAGTTACAGAAGCATAATGAGCTTCCACCCTGTTTCTGACAATATAAACTAGCAGCATTATTATACAAGCAACTTAAATGGATTCATATTATTACTCAATCTGGGAAACACTATTTTATTCCATGCTGTCTAACATTTCACATCTCCAAACTATCCTTTGAAACCATTAGTTTTTAATTAAATATTAAGTATGAATTGTGACTAAAGTATCCAGCATATAAATGGCTGACAGAAAGGATTTCAGTGTGTCTCAAAGAGTTGATGTCATCCTTCACACAATTAATGATAGGCATTGTGGGAAGGAGAAAGTTGGCACGGTGGGTTAACTCAGTGGTTCTTACAGTGTGGTCACAAGCCCAGCAGCACCTGGGAACTTACCAGAAATGCACATTCTTGGGCTCCATCCCATACCTACTGCACCCGGAAACTTAAGGGTAGGACCCAGCTAGCTGTGTCCTAACAAGCCTCCCACCTGATGCCCCTAACCTAGACATCACTGGAGAAGATAATGACTCAGATAATATTAAGAATCTGAAAAAGGCTTACTTTTTAATAGGTTTTTATTTTAATTTATAAAATGTGTTTCCCTTTCATATGCATCATATCTTTCTAGGTTTTTCTTTCTTTTTTCTTATTTTCTGTAGACCTCTTAAGGTCAATGCAAGTTAAATGAACAAAATACCTTTTGGATCAACAGCTGTGTTTACAAGATTCCTAACCAAGCAGTAAACTTATCATCTAATTCAATTAAAAACAGAAGGGAAAAATGAAGGTACTCATTCCTCCTATTTGCCCCTGCACACAGTGTAAGGAGAGTGAGCCTCACACATAATTCCAGTCAGATGGTCACAGTCTGAAAAGCCACTTCTGTAATGAGGACTGGGAAGAGATGCAGAACTATGCAGGAACTTACACTTGAGTCTCTCACTGGACCCCCACACTGCCATCACTTCATTGGCTGTGCATATAGAACTCTGATGTCTGAAATTCACATGGAATAGGCATCTTTTTGTAATATGTTTTCATTGATTTCAGAGAGAGAAAAGGAGAAGGATAGAGATAGAAACACCAATGATGAGAGAGAATCATGGACTGCCTGCCTCCTACTAGGGATTGAGCCTGCATACTGAGTATGTGCCTGGACCAGGAATTGAACTGTGACCTCCTGGTTCATAAGCTGATGCTTAACCACTGAGCCACACCAGCTGGATGGAATAGGCATCTTAAAGCCAGGAGGCTTCCAAAGAGAATGAGCTGCATTCAACTTGTAAATCCGTTTACCTTGAATTTGTCTAGGAGAAAAATGGAAATGCAGTTTTCTCAAGAAAGATCCAAAGAAGGACAATTATCCCTTTTAAACATACCATTTAAAATAATTGTTTCCCCTCAAAAAAATTTTCCTCATTGGCCCCTGAGTGTGTTCTTGAATTGTTTAGAACAACAATGGAGCATCTCCTCTCTACAGAAAGACACCACGTGATTCACAAGCACTCCAGGAAAACAAAATAATCCCCTCATTCATCTCAGAGGCTTCGCCTTGCAGGAGCAGGGGGCCTGGCAACTCTGCCACCAGGGAGGCTTCCACACCAGGTGTCCTGACAAAATTATCAGCTGGGAGAGAAAAGTGGCTCCCCTTGTGCAGGAGTCACACACAGCTAGGAATCTGAAGCATCCTCTCCAAGGAAGCTGCTTTGTGTGCAAGTTGTTGTGAAAAGGGAAGGAAGTTGAAGAGAAGAAAGAAAAATTGGATCCAAAAGAAAATGCATTGTCTCTTCCAGAGACACACTCTTATTGTGTGACATGTGTCCCTTTGTTTGGCTGTAACCCATGTAACTATAAAAAGGCCCTGTGTCCTCTGATTCCAAGGAGGATTTATGAGCAAGCAGGCTAGAGAGCAACCTTCCTGACTAATCTCAGAGCTGGCAGCAGTGGAAGAATCAGGGCCTATTTACTGAAACTGTGGTTAATGTGTTTATCTGTGCAAGGATCACTCCTTCCTTCCTCCATCTCCAAGACAACTTACCCAAGAGCCAGAAATTCATTCCAGGATTCATGAATTCAAAACCTATTATAAGTTCAAAAGGTTTTCTTTGAACCAAAATCTATAAGAGGCTCAATAATGGTAGAAAACCTACATTCTTCTCTGAGAAAAATGTTATAATAAACGAGATCATTGCTGGCTGTATTTGCAGGAGGTAAGACAACCATCTGAGAAATAAAAACAAAATAGCCAACTGTGTCTTTTGAAAGGGTCAAAATGTTCAAAATACATTTTCAAAGAAAAAATGTCTGAAATTTCTGCCTTTTGATGGTTCATATGTAAACTCAGGGAAGAATGGTTTCTAAGAATCCTAAAATTTAAAAATCATTTTTGGTACATACTTTAAAGTCACGCATTTGGAGCCACCTTCCAAAAGTAAAAGTATCACCATCACTCACAGGAAGGAGCATAAGTTTGGGCCAGGCAGTTCAGAATTCAAATCCAAGCTCTAATGATGTCTTTGTTGTATGTGTTTGGGTAAGCTACTATATATCTCAAGCTCTGGCTAATACAGCTGATATTTATTTACTTAGTGCTTCCCATGTGCCATTTCTAGATTCTTAGCCAACTGAAAGGGGAAGCCTGGCTGGAGGTGAATGAGTGAGGGGAGAGGAAGTTAGAGAGCTAAGCAGAGCCAGGCCAAATAGTGCCCTGAGGCTACAATAGTCTTCAGCTTGTATGCTCCCTAAGAGAAAAGCCCTTGGAGGGATTCCATCAGAGGGGGGCAGGCTTTGCTGCAGGTTTTAGTGGGAACACTCTGTGTGCTCTGCAGAGGGGCAGGACACCAGTTAGGAGGCTTTGCAATCATCTAGATGAGTGATAATGTGGTCATGAACAAGGGCAAGTGGTCACTGGAAAAAATTTTGAAGGTAAAGCAAGTATAATTTGCTGATGGATTCAATAATGGATGGGCGAGAAAAAGGGAAGGTGAAAAGCGCCAAGATTTTTGGTCTGAGCAAGTGGAAAAATAAAGACTCATTAACTGAGACTGCAAAGAGCAGGTTAGGGTCAGGAAAAAGGTGGAATATCAAGAGCCCAGCTTTGACAGAGTAAATGTAAAATGCCTGTTAGATATGCTACGTAAAGACATAAGAAAGAGAGGATGTCCAAGGGTTCCACAATTAGAGACCAGAGTAAGGGTGGAGAGAGAGAGAGAGAGGAAGGAAGGGAGGGAGGGAGGGAGGGGGAGAAAGAAGGAGAGAGAGAGAGAGAGAGAGAGAGAGAGAGAGAGAGAGAGAGAGAGAGAGAGAACAGCTGCCAGATACCACTCATGGCCCACTGAGGTTAGTGGGCTATGAACATGGTGTAATTTTCTCCTGCAATGTTTGATTGTTCATGTGCTTGTTAAGAGTTACAGGTAGCCAAGGAGTTGACCAAACAGGTACTACGAGATGAGGGCAGGGCAAGGGATACAAGTATGTATGCCAGAGTGCCAGAGTGATTACAGTGATTGAGCACAGCATTTAAGCTGGGTAAAGATGGATGCGAAGAGAGAAGGTAGGAAGGATTGTGAAAATGGGATATAGGTTGATGGATTGAAGATAGGAGTAGATGCTTTAAGGAGGGATAATGTACAGATATGAAATTCAAACCTGCATATTTTTAGGGATGTCAATGGGAATCAAAGAGGACTCCTACCTTACCTTCAGATCTCGTGGTATGTGATATCTGGGAAAGAAAACAGCTACACCTTAAGAGGGCCTCATAGTACATCACCAGGAAAAACCAGTTTCTATTAAAACAAGAGGGTGAAGAAAACAATCACAGAAGACATTGAAGATGTTGGGGATTTTCACAAGCCAATTGTGGAAGGGCTGAATAGATGGGAGATGCAGCTGGGGAAGTTGGTGCTTGGAGATATTAGATATTAGGTGTGAAAAACGACCTCAGGGGCCTGGACCTCAATGGATGTGATCCAGCCATGATGAGATTAGCTCACATGGCCCCTGCCCTCCCCTCTGTTAAGGACATTTGTGTTGGGAGACATGGGAAAGAGAGGAGCACAGCCAGGAGCAGGGCAGGTCATGGGGCCTACCTCAGTCCACAAAGGTTATTTTACCCCTAATATCTTCCCCTAATAACTTCAATCTGCTAATTATAAACCTAGTTCTAATTACTGTCCACACATGAAAGTGATAAAACACTATTAAAAAATTATTCTAAAAATAAAATTTGCCTGAACTATGTGAACTCTCAGCAGTTTTAACTAACTTTTGCTCCCATTAGTTTAGCTGTACCTCTTCGATAAAAAGAATATTCCATTTACTACATAATTCTTTATCCCTATCTCTTGAATTTTAAGAATTTACTCTTTTCATGGAGCTGCAACATTATCTACTAGAGTGTTAGCAATTTATTAAAGGGAGGCACAGGTGGTTTCAGAAAAAGCATTCATGCCCCACTGGCTGAAGGATGTCATTTCCTTTGGTTTCTTCACATCTCATGCTTAATGCTCCTTTCTCTCCTCCTGGCCCCCTAGTGGAGTTGACATACCGCCTTCCCTTTTACTGTCCATTCCTGCTGCTTCCTCCTTCTGCCTGCTCAGTCCACCAAACTGTCTTGCTCCTCAATAGAATAGTCTCAGTTAGGTGTTAGGAGAAATTTGATCACAGAGTAATTAGCTCTATCTAAGCAATGATCGATTCAAAGGTAAAAATAGGTACTTTCAACAAAAGAGAGAAAAGAGTTTAACTCAAATACACTTGTATTAGATAAAAATATGTATGTCTTTTAATTGAGGAGCGGTGAGGAAGAACTACCTACCAGTGGCCTTCATCTACTCTTAACCTGCTCCTGTTTCCATTCCTCCCCCTGTGTCCACACATAATCGAAACTCAGAGGCATGACACATTAGGCTCACCCCAAATCAGGAGTTAAGATATGCCATTCCATTTCTAAAATACTCTCTCCTCTATTAGAACCACTAGCCTCTGCTAGTTTTTTTTTCCCCTACAACTGCTTCTTATTAGTGGAAAGGACACTTTTTTGTTTGTTTCTGAAAACAAGTGCCATCAAACATTTGGTCATATTAATCTCCCATCTGTAAAACACACTTTCCTGGGATTATCAGCAGGGTGTGTGTCCTCTCTGAATGTTTTCTGGGGAATGGGAATTTATTCAAGAAAATTAATTTGCAAACAGATACAGCTATTGTTGGATGAATGGATTTTCTCTTGGCACTTTGAGGTATGGCTCTGCGGGTATCTGGGTTATTGGCACTCACTGAAGTTCTTAGACTGTCTGCCAGACCCATTCCTATAATGCTGTATGAAAATATATGTGACAATTTTGCAGCCCAGAATACAACTTGGCATCTAGCTTCCAGCTCTATTTGAGTAGTGAAATGAATTTTGTAAACTCTTAGATTCATAGATGTGGCCATTCAGTTGCTTTGCTTATTTTTACTTGTTAATATAATACTTTCACCATTTCCATTCCTAGCTTTGGATAGTCTCAGGGTTTTACCACATGGAAACAAAACTTCTTGAGATTCAACAATACATAACAATCCACTTAGAACTGACCCATTCTGGAAATCCTTTTTCTCTGAATAGAACAAAGTAGCTAGGCTTTCCCCAGGAAAGCAATGTGTCGAAATGGATGGGTAGGTAGGGCCTGCAACTATCAGTTAAAAAAAAAAAAAAAAAAAGTGGATATGAGGCTTGATGGCAATAATTTGCTTATATTTTTTGTTCTGTTTTTAATTGTATTCTTATTGCTTAATGTAGAATCAAAATTCAACTAAAGGGACCTGAGGTAATATTAACAAATGTTTATTCATCAATCTGTACAGAGAACTTTGATAGAAAATGACATGTCCCAGAAAGCCTTCCATTACAGTGTAAAAATTCCCCTTCACAAAAAAATTCTCCTTCCAAAAATTTTCCACGCAGCCAATAATAAATATTATGATTCCTTGATCATCAACTATCCCCACACACTCAGATTTGGGATACCAGCGATCGTGGTTGGTTCCTGTAAAGATGTGATGATAAAGAGCCAGCAAGAACAGTCCTCGGTGACACAAAGAAGACAGGAAATAAGAAGTATGGTGTCTCTTTCCCAAACTGATTTTACAGGCATCCCTTTACTGTAATAGCCCTGGGTACTCAATCAGTTTCACCATTTGTGAAAGGAGGAGATTAGAAACAAATTAACTTGAAGTTCTAATGTCATGTTTCACAGCTCCTAATATTTGAGTTTTAACTTCTTAGATATTCTCTTAAAATCCCCAAAATTAAATTTTAAATGTGATGACTAATTCATCAATTGTTTTATTTTCCTAAAGTGAACTTGCATACATCTCAATCAAGTATCAAAGGCCTACAGAAAAGTTTATTTTACCAAAGGAATATTCTTCCCATGGGCCTTTCCTCGTTCAGGAAGAGGCCATCTTTGTGCAGAATTCCTGGAGGGGAAGAAAAGAGGCCGACACTTCTAAGTAATAGTGTAAGTGGAAAGAACATGAGAGCCAAGTTGAATACAGAAAGGCTTGCTCACAGCAGAAGGCAAATTTGCTTTCCCCATTAACAGAAAACCTGTTAGAGATTTTTTAGGCAGGAGGGAAAAGAATTGTAGGGAAAGGAAATTGTTTCTCCTGGTTTTCCATCTGCTGGACTCCTGTTCAAGGGAAAGAAAAATCATTGGGAGGAAAATGCAAGGCTCTAAAAAAGGAGCACTGACTTGGCTCCTGCCCTTTCCCTACGTGCAATTTTCCTGTGCTCTTTAAGAATATGTGTATTACTGCCCCCTTTTATCACTTACATATTTTTTTAAAAAACAAAAAACTCTAGGGAATTTAGAACTGGGCTATTGGTTTTCCCCTTATAAGGCAAAGTCTCAGATGCCTATAAAATAGCTGATGGAGAGCAGTTCTCTTCTTATCAGTGGGTTCCAACATACTATATTTCAAATGGCCCCTCCTGGGGGGGGGGGGAAGAAGCTGAAAGAGGGTGTAAATCAATATGACCTGCAACTCTTTAATAGTTAGAGCTCCTGCAATACTTAATGTTCCCATCCTCGTGGGAGAGCAGCTATTCTGATTCCTGTTAAAGGAAAAGCTATAATACTCTCCACAAAATGGATTGGTTAGTCAATAGCCAGATGATTTGTCTGTTTACCCTGGCCATGTTATATTCCTTCCCCAGTGGAGAATTATTCTTAAGATTCTAAATTAGTATTCTTTAATTATTATTTTTTTTTAAATAAAGGTAAGTTTGTTTCTATTCTACACACTATGTGTGTGGGGGTTTGTGTGTGTGAGTTCATCTACCAACTTTTATTTTCCAAAAAAAATCTTTATTTGTGTTCTCATGTCTTAATTCTTAACACAATTTGTAAAATGGCCATTAAATTTGACCTTGCATAATGTGTATATATTCAGGAAAAATAAGCCTTAGTAAGATACTTGTTGTATTTTAGCTGTTTTTTCCCATTTTGAGCAGCAGGCTCTTGACCTTAATAGGAGGTGAGCTCTATACTTGTGCTGTCCAATTCAGTACCCACTAGCCACATGAGATAATTTAAAATTAAATTAATAAAAGTAAAATAAAATAAAAAATTTAGTTTCGCAGGTGCCTAGCCACATTTCAATTGTTCAGCAGGCACATGTGGTTAGTGGCTGCCATACTGCACAGCACAAATGTACAGCATTTCCATCACTGCAGAAAGTTCTATTGGACAGCACTGGCCCAGACCAATTGAGTGTCTCTGTATGGCAATGCCTACAGAGGTTATTAAAACAAGCTTTCCAGAAAGGTATAAAACATTTTGAAGATAATTACTGATCTCATGCTCTGCAGAACAATCCTATCTAATAAAAGACAAATAGGGTAATTAACCGTACCTCTGAATACGCTTCCCATTGGCTAATCAGGGCAATATGCAAATTAACTGCCAACCAAGATGGCGGCCGGCAGCCACGCAGCTGAAGCAAACAGGAGGTTTGCTTGCTCCAGTGATGGAGGAAGCCAAGGTTCCCCGCCTGCCGGGGCCCAGCTCTGAGCCTGAAAGCAACAGCTCCGAAAGCAACTATGTTTCAATTATAGAAGCTAAACAAACCCCAGAAACCTGCTTTCAGCCAGCCTAGGTCTCAGAGCTGGAGCTGCAACAGTGTTTCAATGATAGAAGCCAAACAAACCCCATATACTTTCAGCAGCCGAGGCCTCAAGCTGGAACCAGGCCTCAGAGCTGGAGCCAGCTCTCAGCTCCAGTGACAGCCATAGAAGGTAAATAAATCCCAGAATAAAAAAAAAAAGAAAAAAAGGAGACGTTGGGAGCTTCAGTCGCCCACCAGACTGAAAACAGCCCTCAGCCCCTCACCCAGACTGGCCAGGCACCCCAGTGGGGACCCCCACCCTGAAGGGGGTGCGACCAGAAGCAAACAGCCATCAGCCCCTCACCCAGCCTGGCTAGGCACCCAAGCAGGATCCCCACCCTGATCCAGAACACCCTTCAGGGCAAACCAGCCAACCCCCACCCGGGTACCAGGCCTCTATCCTATATAGTAAAAGCGTAATATGCAAACTGACCCTAACAGCAGAAAGACTGGGAATGACTGGTCACTATGACACACACTGACCACCAGGGGGAAGAAGCTCAATGCAGGAGCTGCTCTCTGGTGGTCAGTGCACTCCCACATGGGGAGCTCTGCTCAGCCACAAGCCAGGCTGATGGCTACCAGTACAGTGGTGGTGGTGGGAGCCTCTCCTACCTCCTCAGCAGCACTAAGGAGGTCCAACTGCAGTTTAGGCCTGCTCCCCGCTGCATCCCCCGAGGGCTGCTGGGCTGTCAAAGGGTTGTCTGATTGCCATCTTAGGCCCAATCTCCCAGGGATCAGGCCTAAGCCAGCAAGTGGTCATCCCCCGAGGGGTCCCAGACTGCGAGAGGGCACAAGTCGGGCTGAGGGACACCCCCCTCACCCGAGTGCACAAATTTTTGTGCACTGGGTCTCTAGTGAATATATAATTTATTTTTGAGGCAGTCCTTGTTTTTGAATAAAACCCTGGGTACTTGGCATCTTAGCAATGATATCTTTAATGGCCTTTCATGGATGAGACAGTTTTTACATGTTGCTGACCAGTGAGTACTCACTTAGCCTTTCCCCACACCCAACAATTTAGGTTGCACTCTATCTTCACAGTGGCTTGAGCCATCATTTAAATATTCTGCTAATTTCTACTCTAATATTTTATTTAAAATAATACTATATAATAAAAGGGTAATATGCAAATAGACCGAAGCAGAACAACTGAACAAGCAATCAAAGCGTAATATGCTAATAATATGCTAAGATGCTCAACCACTTGCTATGATGTGCACTGACCACCAGGGGGCAGACAGTCAACTGGTTGACCAGTCTCTATGACGTGCACTGACCACCAGGGGGTAGATGCTTCGACCGGTAGGTTAGCTTGCTGCTGGGGTCTGGCTGATCAGGTCTGAGCGAGATGGGCTGACATGCCCTGGAGCCCTCTCTTGGTCCCTCCCCAGCCTGATCGTGCACCTGTGGGGTATCTCAGCCTGGCCTGCACCCACTCAAAATCAAGGACCCCTTGGGGGATGTCAGAGAGCTGGTTTCAGCTCAATCTCACAGGCCACTCTCCTTGGGAGTATGCCAGACACAGGGCTCATGGCTGGCGAGTGCTGCTATGACAGTGTGAGCCTCTCCAGATCGGGACTGATTGGGCGCGAGCCCACTGCAGGCACAATGGAGCCGGGATGAGCGGGATCGGCAGATAGGAGCTGCAGGTGGCGTTGGACTGTGGGTTTTGGCCTGATCCCTGCTGGCCACCCAGAGGGATCCCACCCATGCACAAATTCGTACACCAGGCCTCTAGTAAAAATATAAAATGATAATATGCATCCAAAGATGTGCATGTTGCATAACTAGAATATAACCATCAACAAGAAAGTTAGATGCAGCCAAACTGGTAAACCTTTACCTCCAATGGTATATTTCAAGAACAGAATGATGTAATTAGGCATGTGCAAAGTAGTGAGTATTAAGCTTCAGTTGGATGGTATGTGAATCTAGATAGGACAAGCTGAGTGGAGGAACACAGAAAAGGTTAGTCTGGGGTACTGGCAGGAACATTCCCTTCCATCTGGTGATACCACTAACTACTGTGGCTGCACAAAAATAACTAGAGGATCTCTTGGCTCACAGATCTTTGAAGCACAATCTGCTATCCAGAAATCAGTCCTATGGCCCCAAAGTTCAGGAAACTTAGAAATCTATATATTCTCATAGCCTATGAAGAGGAAATATGTGATGACTTATCACAATGGTTCTTCCATATCTCATTGGTCTATCCATACAGAAAATACCCTGGCATTTCACTTGATTTTTGGCTAATGGAACTCACTTGCCTCCTGCCCAAGAAAGAAAAACCCCTCTCATCACTGCATCCAGCTTAGAGACCAGGATCTCAGAATGACTGTTTTAGCCTCCATGTGGTCAGGATGTGATGACTTTGTACCAGATAATCTTAGGGTTAAAAATGGAAGGTTAGACTCCCTATCTCTTCTCCCAGTATGAAACACTGGAGCAAAGACAGAATTCAGTTGAAAGAGAAAAATGCAGCCACAAAGCAGTCATTGCTTCATAGCAATTTTCATGTCCCTCTAGCAGAATTTGTGAAGTTCCTGCTCCCCAAACAGGGAACAGGAGAGGTTCGTAATGCAGGCCCTGATTCAGCTTTCTAGGGGAACATTCTGGGCCATTGTAGCTTCTGGCTGTTAGTCCAAAGGCTCTTCCTTAGTCAGTACCCTCCTTGGCAATATCTAAAGTGTGAGGGAGATGGGGAGAGGAAGCATGCTCTACTTAAGGGCTATTCATAGCCTTTGAAGTCTCTCTCCTGTTCATGGAAGCACCCAAGAGCTGTTTTAAATTTGGAACAAAGGCTTTATTAGTAAAGGCTCATGGATTCTTTGTTAATATAATTCTCTTGGTAATTTGAAAAGCTTCTAATTCACTTGCCTTCAGCCAATTCCATGTGCCAGTAACTACAACCAAAATTCTTTCTAAACACAGTTGTCCATGTAATGGGTGCCTACCCGGAGGTTATATGAAACAATGAAATAATGAGCCACATCCTTACCTTGACTGGCTCCCTGAGTCATGTGATTCAGCTGAAGTTTTCCTGGACCTTTGTCACTCAAAGCCCAGAGTTTCAGGAAGCTCTTTGTTTTGGTGTCTGCTTGCCAATTCAGGTAACACACAATGGTACAGCTTGCACACAGTAATTCTGTTTTCTGGATTCTTCCCCTAAAGCTGTAAGCTGAGAAGGTGCAAAGTCTCATATAATAGATAATAATCTTTAAAATAGGTCTCATAACATGCACCATCTTTTTAGCATCCATATCTGTTTCTTTGCTGCTTGTTCTCCAAGTGCTAAGCACCTGCCCAACATTCCCAGTTAGTGTTAGAATAGCACCTTATTTCCAGTACCAGCCAAGCTTTGATCATCAAGTCCACGGGAACCGTTCTAGGAATTTCAGGTAGAAACAGTTTTATGGTAACACTGGAAAGGTGGTGAAATGCAGATCAGGGGGCCACCTCCAACAAATCCTTAAGGCACCTGGGCAGAGCCAACAACTATGACTCCCTCCTTGACAGGCCTGAGGGATCCATTTTGTCCCAACCCCATGTCTGCTCTATGCTGAGACATATCCCTTGCTCAATGCTCTTACTGGATATACAGATGGGTCTAAAGTCTTCTCTTGTTATTTCTAGCAAGGCTGCTTAATGCTGTAGGTCTGTCTCTTTAACCACATTTCTCTGTCTGTGGTCTTCTCTCAGCTGCATTTACTCTGTAAACTCCACATTCCTCTGAACTGGTAGCTTCACCTGGCCTGAGAATGGACCCCATTCAGCATGTCTTTAAGCAACAGTTCTAGGGCATGTCACAAGCGGTCAATATTATATGGATTACAATTTCAGTAATGGATAGAGGAACAGAATAAGTTCCCTTTGTTGATGATAGAAATTGTGACTTCAGAGAACTATTTTCTTCAAATTCTATATGGCTCCTGCTGGACTGTGGCTGATAGGAGGTCACAGCAATACAATCTCTAGAAATTCCAAGCACTTTTCAGGGAAAAGGGACTTATTACTAGAATAGGGAGAAAGCCGGTGATCCAGGCTCTCCTCTATGCCAGCCCTTCTCTGTTTTTCACAGAGGATCGAACAAGAGTGAAATATAATAAGGGTCTTCTCATAAAATTATTTTTTAAATGCCAGACAGAAGTATGGCACCAAAGGGCCCTATGCGATCTTTGCGTCCTATATCCTTAGAAGGTAACATGATACCCAGTTCTTTGTTCCACCAGCTTCAACATAATGGAGGCTTTAGAAGTTGCGGTTAAAATTCAAGTAAATTTCAATCATCAGTTTTCCTTTACCATCTTTCTCTGTATAAAGCTATAGCACTTTCCACTTATTCGCAAACAAACATACAAGGAGCATCATAGTCGTTTTATAGGCAGCCAAAATTTTACTAGGGGAATAAAAGACATGGAACGAACAATGAAACATCACCAGAGACCCCTAATGGTATTTGACAACCTGCCAGAAGACCGAATAGACACTAAGACAGAATCAAAGACCAGCCAACAGGCATGTTGATCTGCCACAGTAGCTGTCCAAACCTCCCGGAAATGCATTGGAAATTAACACATAATTGCTGTTTTCTAATTTTTGTTTTTCCCAGAAGTAAATATAAGAAAGGATTTTTGTTACTACATTTATACTTTTTTAAAGCACAGTAATTATCCTCCCTCCTCAAAAAGCAAACCAACAAATTTTTAAGCATGAAAATAAGAAAAAGAAGGAAGCTATATAAGGGATTCTAAATAATGAAAATCACAGTGAGAAAGAATGAGCTTTTTCCTTTTACCCTCTTCTATGATATGAGAGCAGAGGGATACTCAATGAAATTAGATGGTAGTAACTTTAGATCTAATAATAGGTAACACTTCATTAGCTGAGTGGGTATATAGAATTCTCTGCAGCAAGAGGTCATGAGATGAGCACAGAGGCTGGATTTTAAAAAGAAGCAGATCATTTTACGTTCACTAACAGACTCCTGAGTGTGGCAAGTAAAGATAATGAAAAAGGTAATCTGATCACTGGCATCAGGATACAAACCAGTTGCTTCAATCAGCCTCCAGAAGAACTGCCTCCTTCTCTTACAGGGCACTTTACAACTGAATGAATGGGCCTGGTTCTATATAGCTTCCTGTGAACCAGGTGGGTTTAAGTCATTACTGGAGAGAAGGTTCTAGGCTCATTGATTCAATATTCAAATGCTTAGAGCACATTACGGTAGTCCACAATCCTGGGACTTACTCTTAAATGATGTGAAATATACATATCTTAAATTGTCTAATTGCAATGGAAGTCTTTATTCATCACTGGCCTTCCAGAGTCATAAACAATGGAGCCAATAACTAGAAATTTTGTATAAGTCACTTGGGCAAAATCTCAAAGCTACAATTACTCTGGTTTAGGTCTACACAGCTGAAAATTATAACATTGTAATAATATGCAAATTGGACTAATAATACTATCCTCTGGCTATAATAATTGCATCAACATTACTATGAAAAAGTGGGGGACAATAACTGTTTCTTTTGAATATCACATATCCTATATAATAAAAGGCTAATATGCAAATTGACCAAACATTGGAACGACCGGTTGCTATGATGCACACTGACCATCAGGGAGCAGACGCTCAATGCAGAAGTTGACCCCTGGTGGTAAGTGTGCTCCTACAGGGGGAGCACCGCTCAGCTACAAGTCTGGCTCACGGCTGGCGAGCATAGCTGCAGTGGCGGGAATCTCTCCCACCGCCACGGTAGTGCTAAGGATGTCCGACTGCCGGCTTAGTCCCGCTCCCCATGGGACATCCCCTGAGGGATCCCGGATTGCGAGAGGGCACAGGCCAGGCTGAGGGATCCCCCCACCACCACCCGAGTGCACGAATTTCGTTCACTGGACCTCTAGTTTTATATAAATGCAAATCAGACAATGCTAGGCATTATTTGTGGGCAAAGAGTTGCAATGGGAATGAAGTAGCAAGGCCATGTTCAGGGAGCACACAGCATAGGGAAGAAGGCAGAGCTACAGTTTTTAAATGCCCCAAACACAGTGTTTCTCTTATTCTAGTCTTAGAGAAGTGAATGACTAACTCAGATGAAGTTGCTAACCCAGTTCTCTCTGCAGCAGCTGTGAGAGAGAAATAACTGTTCTTATCAGTCAGTCTCTGTTGGAAGCTGAGTTCAGCACCTTAAATATCAAGAATTATAACACTGAGAATAATACCATCCTCTGGCTATAAAGGGATTCTTTCACCTAGCAAGCCAGGTTCTTCAAAATGCTTCTAAAAGCATCAAATACATGTTACTTGTGTAGATAATTCACACGACTTGCCCCACCCACTCCATATACAGAAAACAGTAAAACAGTTTGTGTGGCTAGATCCTAAATCTATTATTTTGCTTACTTATTAAATAAGCAAACATTTACACTGAGTGGCCATATTATTATGACCACCACATCAGTACTTTGTTGGGCCACCTTTTGCCTTCAATACTGCGGCAGTTCTTCTTGGCATTGACTCCACGAGATGTGGAAAGGTGATGCGAGGAATCTGACACCATGCCTGATGAATAGCACTGTCCAGTTCTGTAAGATCTGATGGTTGTGGAACCAGCTGCCTGATGGCTCTTTTAACTTTGTCCCACAAATGCTCAATTGGATTGAGATCTGGTGATTGTGGGGGCCACCTAAGCAAGGTAAAGTCTCCCTCATGTTCTTGAAACCACTCCTGCACAATAGGAGCACTGTGGCATGGCGCATTGTCTTGTTGGAAGAAGCCATCTCCATTAGGATACGCCATCAACATGATAGGATGAACTTGATCAGCAACGATACTTAGGCGTGTTGTGCTATTCAGACATTGTTCCACACGAATTAAAGGGCCCAAATCATACCAGGAAAACATGCCCCAAACCATAAAACTGCCCCCACCAGCTTGAAGGGTTGTGCTCATGCATGTGTGGTGCATGCTTTCATGCCGTTTCTGCCAAATTCTCACTCTGCCATCTGCATGATGCAACTGGAAATGTGATTCATTGGACCACATGACTTTTTTCCAATGCCCGACTGTCCAATCCTTGTGTTCCTGTGGGAATTGGAGATGTTTTATCTTGGTAACTGCAGACAGCAAAGGTGTTCAAACAGGCCTTTGGCTTCCATATCCCATATGATGCAGTGTACGGCTAATTTGCCTACAAACGTCAGGTGGTCATAATAATCTGGCCACTCAGTGTATATTCAAGAAGTGTAAGGTCCAGGGCAGGAGATAAGGCCAGAAATGGAACCAGGTTGTCAAAATGTAATAAGAATGAATACTATATGTTGAAGGCTTTCCATGCCAAGCCAGAAGGTTTGGAATTTATTCTATAGATAATAGATACCATTGACGATTTTGAGCTGGGTAATGGCATCATTAAATATGAGTTCTCAAAATAACCCTCATATGGTCGTATAGAACTATTTTAAGGGGAAGCAACAAGATTTGCTAAAAAGCTATTTCAATACCCAGGAAAAATGACGAGGATCCAAAATACAGTAATGTCAGTGAAAAAATAAACAGAAGACAATGTCTTCAAGAGAAATGGCACCTTCAGAATGTTGTGACTAACTTAATATGAGGAGGGGGTTAGAAAGTTCTTATAGTAACTCCAACGGATCAGACAATGCCATGATTTGAGACATGAGAATGGTTCACTAGCCTTTCAATATGTCAAAACCCCCATGAAGTTTCATAAAAATACAGATGTCCCTGACCCAGTCCTAGATATGATGACATGGTAGGGCTGGAATCACAGCCAGGCACTTGCGTGCTTCACAAATCTCACAGGTGAGGTTGATGTAAAGCCATACTTAGAAGCATTGACATAGGGAATATAGGAAATCTGCAGATTTGGCTAGTGAAGGGAAAAGGTAACTTTCCTTTTGAAAATAATGCAGTTTTTTTACTTGTGAAAATAAAAGACCTAAAGGGGACTGGGTCTCTCTTATGTATGTGCCTTGCTCTGTATCTGGCACACGTGGCATCCCATAAATATTAATTTAATTGAAGGAGTGAACATCTGTGGGCAATCAAAAACATGGGAGTGGATTTATTTCCTGAGAAACAACATGGCAGGATGGAAAAAAGACAAACTTTGCAAACTGAAGGTTCCAGTTCCAAATCCAGCATTCCCTGGCTGGTGGCATTGAATAGGTTACTCAGTTTCTCTGAGATTTAGTTTCCTCAAGTTTGAAACTGCTTCAATGCTTCTTGAGAGAACTACGTTACATATATATATACCTATGTAGTATAATCCTATCTAATAAAAGAGAAACATGGTAATTAGCCGTACATCCGCTACCCTTCCCATTGGCTAATCAGGGTGATATGCAAATTAACTGCCAGCCAAGATGGCGGCAGGCAGCCAGGCAGCTTGAAACTAACAAGAGGCTTGCTTGCTTCAGTGACGGAGGACTCCAACGTTCCTCAACTGCCTTGCCGGCCTCTGAGCTTGCAGTTTGAAACATTGTTACAAATATAGAAGCTAAACAAAACCCCAGAAACCTGCTTTCAGCCAGCCGGGATCTAAGAGCTGGAGTTGATACAGAGTTTCGATTATAGAACCCAAATAAACCAGATACCTGCTTTCAGCAGCAGAGGCCTCAGAGCTGGAGCCAGAGCTAAAGCTGGCCCAGAATAAAAAAAAAAAAGAAAAAAAGGAGCAGTTGGGAGCTTCAGTCACCCGCTAGCCAGAAAACAGCCCTCAGCCCCTCACCCAGACTGGCCAGGCACCCCAGTGGGGACCCCCAGCCTGAAGGGTGTGTGACCAGCTGCAAACAGCCATCATCCCCTCATTCAGGCTGGCCAGGCACCCCAGTGGGGACCCCCACCCTGCAGGGTGTGTGACCAGCTGCAAACAGCCATCATCTCCTCACCCAGGCTGGCCAGGCACCCCAGTGGGGACCTCCACCCTGATCCAGGACACCCTTCAGGAGAAACCAGCCGGCCCCAACCCATGCACCAGGCCTCTATCCTATATAGTCAAAGGGTAATATGCCTCCCAGCACCGGGATCAGCAGAGCTGCGAGGCCTCCCAGCACCGGGATCAGCGGAGCTGAGAGGCCTCCCGGCACCGGGATCAGTGTGACAGGGGGCAGCGCCCAAACCCCCTGATTGCCCAGTGGCTGTGTGTGTGACAGGGTGCGGGGCCACAACCTCCCTATCCGCCCTGCTCTGTTCATGACAGGGGAAGGCGCCCTAACCCCCTGATCAGCCCTGCTCTGTGCCTGATACGGGGGAGCTCCCCAACCCCCTGATCGCCCTGCGACTCTGTGTGTGACAGGGTGCGGCGCCCAAACCCCCTGATCGGCCCTGCTCTGTGTGTGAGAGGGTGCAGCGCCCCAACTCCCCACCCCCACGGGCCCTGCTCTGTGTGTGACGGGGTAGAGCCAAAACCTCCCCATCGGTCCTGCCCTGAGTGTGAGAGTGGTGGCGCCCCAACCCCCTGATCGGCCCTGCTCTGTGGGTGATAGAGGGCGGCACCCCAAATCCCCCTCCACAGGCCCTGCTCTGTGTGTGATGGGGTAGAGCCATAACCTCCCCATCGGCCCTGCCCTGAGTGTGACAGGGTGCGGCACCCCAACCCCCTGAGCAGCCCTGCTCTGTGGGTGATAGAGGGCGGCGCCCCAACCCCCTGATCCGCCCTGCTCTGTGCGTGACAGGGGGGAGCTCCCAACCTCCTGATGGGCCCTGCTCTGTGCGTGACAGGGGGCAGCGCCCCAACCCCCTGATTGGCCCTGCTCTGTGCATGACAGGCGGTGGCGCCGCAACCTCCCCATCGACCCTGCCTTGAGTGTGACAGGGGGCAGTGCCCCAACCCCCCAATCGGCCCTACCCTGAGTGTGACTGAGGGTGGCATTGTAACCTCCCGATCCACTCTGCTCTGTGCATGACGGGGTGGCGCCCCAGCTCCCCAATCGGCCCTGCTCTGAGCCCGACCAGGGGCTGCACCTAAGGATTGGGCCTGCCCTCTGCCACCTGGGAGCAGGCCTAAGCCAGCAGGTCGGGTCCCAGTCTGCGAGAGGGCACAGGCCGGGCTGAGGGCCTCCCCCCGTCCCCCCCCCCTCCCCCGCCAAATGCACAAATTTTTGTGCACCGGGCCTCTAGTTGATAGATAAGTCACATAAAATTGAGTATATAAATGGTAATTATTGATATGTTAATTATTATCCTTATATGGACTTTGAAGTGACTGAGATGATCTAGGGAAGTTTGTAAGTCAAAGGAGAGGGACAATAACCCTTAAGTTCATAAATAATAAAAGGGCAGACAGGAGAACAAAAAGTAACAAGAGTCCAAGAGAGTGAACTCCTTTGTTTAGGGGATTATGTATTCCCAAATATTCACTTGCTTGCAGTGGCCACACCCATTCTGGCCACTATCTCTCTCCCCAGATGTGACTGACAAGCAAGTATCTTCCCTATGTCAACCTAACTTCACTATTTTCCCTTTGTTAGATCCCTGGGGAGTGTGAAACCGCAGGTTCCTGGTAAAGCTGCACAAATGACATGCCTATAGTGTCTCACTTCCCCATTTGCTCCTTTCCTATTAATAATAACTAGCTAATTACAATAGTGTCCTTCAGACAATAGTATAATCTACATTATTTCCTGTCCCCACCTAGCACTATGCATAGTTATCACAAGATTATCCTATATAATAAAGGGCTAATATGCTAATTAGACCAAACAGCAGAATGACTGTCCAAACCACCTTCCAGAGAAAGCTGGGGCTGTGAGGGCCATGGCAGCAGTCAGGGCAGCTGTGAGGGCCGAGGCAGCTGGGGCTGCAAGGGCCAACCCTTGCATGATTTTTGTGCATCGGGCCTCTAGTTAAATATATTCCCTACTAGGGGCCCAGTGCACAAAAATTTGTGCACTTGGGCGTGGGGGGTCCCTCAGCCTGGCCAGTGCCCTCTTGCAGTCTGGGACCCCTCGGGGGATGACCACATGCTGGCTTAGGCCTGCTCCCCGGGAGATTGGGCCTAAGCTGGCAATCAGACATCCTTCTGGCAGCCCGGCAGCCCTCGGGGGATGTCCACTTGCCAGCGGGGAGGACGCCTAAACTGCAGTTGGACATCCTTAGCGCTGCTGAGGAGGGAGGAGAGGCTCCCACCACCACCGCTGTACTGGCAGCCATCAGCCTGGCTTGTGGCTGAGCAGAGCTCCCCATGTGGGAGTGCACTGACCACCAGAGGGCAGCTCCTGCACTGAGCTTCTGCCCCCTGGTGGTCAGTGTGTGTCATAGTGACCAGTCATTCCCAGTCTTTCTGCTGTTAGGGTCAGTTTGCATATTACCCTTTTACTATATAGGATAGAGGCCTGGTACCCGGGTGGGGGTCGGCTGGTTTGCCCTGAAGGGTGTCCGGATCAGGGTGGGGGTCCTGCTTGGGTGCTTGGCCAGCCTGGGTGAGGGGCTGATGGCTGTTTGCAGCTGGTCACACCCCCTTTAGGGTGGGGGTCCCCACTGGGGTGCCTGGCCAGTCTGGGTGAGGAGCTGAGGGCTGTTTTCAGTCTGGTGGGCGATTGAAGCTCCCAGCCTCTCCTTTTTTTCTTTTTTCTTTTTTTATTCTGGGATTTATTTATCTTCTATAATTGAAACTTTGTTGCCTTCACTGGTGCTCCCAGCTCTGAGGCCGCGGCTGGCTGAAAGCAGGTATCGGGTTTGTTTAGCTTCTATAATTGAAACATAGTTGCTTCCGGAGCTCTGAGCTGGGCCGCGGCAGGCGGGGAACCTTGGCTTCCTCCATCACTGGAGCAAGCAAACCTCCTGTTTGCTTCAGCTGCGTGGCTGTTGGCCGCCACCTTTGTTGGCAGTTAATTTGCATATCTCGCTGATTAGCCAATGGGAAGCATAGCAGAGGTACGGTTAATTACCCTTTTGTCTTTAATTAGATAGGATGCTGCACTTTCAAGTAATACATTTAAAGTAAATGAGGTTACTGGTCATACAGAGACTTGGGAGAATGCAGTCATAGGGATTTCAAGTATTGTAATGGCAGGAAGACTATGCACATTACAAAGGCAAAGACTGATGGAGTCTGTTATTCTTTAGAGATGAACAAGTGAATATGAAGGACACTTTGTGAGACCATGATAAGCATCCTTCCATGAATTTAAGAAATTACGATAAAATAAAACTTGATTAATCTCTACTATTCTGAAAAATCTTTTCCCTGAGAGAAAATAAAGCAAAGATAACTCCAATGGGGTTTTATCAACTTCCTCATGCTTCCTGTTTGTTCTTATCAGTCTCTTTTGAGAGAGAGAAGAAAAGGCAAGTATTTGAAACCAGAGAATGCTGGATATAAATTTGAAAAGTACTGAGACTTTTCTTTAGTATGCTTAATTTTCTCAGGCTTCTTTGGAAACTTTTTGCAACTAGTTCCAATATATGTATGGTAAAATGTATTCAGACTTAGTTAGTTACCAGAGATGAAAAGGTGCATCGAAACAAAGCATTTAAATAAAAAAAGAAAAATGAAACAATAGAAGGCTTTGAACTGTTTGCATAAACATCAAACATATTCACAAGATAGCCTGGCCTTTGCTAAACTCATTATGAGATGGTGTTTTGTTTCATGTTTAATGAAGTAGCCCTATAATATTTCAAGATACTCATTTTAATACAATCAGTATGCATTTTGCAGGCTCTTCCTGCCACTGGAGAGCTTTAAAAGTTTAGAAGGCACATCACAGAGCCAACTAGCTAGAAAGGTCAATCTCCTGTCTTTCTCAGCCCTCTTTGGTATTCACTGCTCCGGCTTTTTGTAGTCATCAGAGTAACAGCCCAACTCTATATGTCCGCAAATCACAGGGAACCGAGAGGTCCCATGGGAGTCCTTTCCTTAGACATGGGGGCACAGCCTTCCATCAGAGCAGGAACTAGACAAGAAATCTCTTCGCACATCCTTTCGTCTTTCCACGCTGACCTGTGTTTCTATCCTGAATCTTGTTGAGAGATCCAAGAATCATGGAGCAAGTTCTCTATAATTGCATTTGTAAATTCTCCATCTGGAGAGTGTCTCTGATGCCAACTTTGATATTGTATTGGCATCCCAAAAAAACATGGGCAGCAAGTTCCACTTGAATGTCTGATTTTACCACGTCACAAAGAAATCTCAACAAATCTAACCCATCACTTAGGTTTGATAACTACAAGATGAAAAATGTAAATTCATACAGGAAGAAGATTGTGTTTTCTTAAAACCCAAATAAATTCATTTGTTTTCCATGAATCCCACTTATTAATATGAATCTGTGGCTTAAAAAAACAGTATATCTCCTGCAGCATTTAAGGTATTTCTAGAGATGCAGGGAGAAGAAAATCTGCTAGCTTGGTGGCGTTCCATGAGGCTAATTGCCTGGAGAATTGATGTAATAACGCAATGACAACAGGCTGTGCTCGATATATTGCACTTTTAATGCAGCAGGAAAACTGGAGCGGCAGCTTTTGCTCGTTTCTCGGCTTAAGGAATTACATTCTTCCTCTGTTGGTAACATTAATGATCAGAATATGTTGTCACAGAACTTTGGAATTTAATCTAGCCATGTGGATCTTTTGGAGGTGCTTTTATGAGTGCTTTAAATCTTAATTCCTAAATGCATCTTCAAATAACAGATGTTAAAATATGTACAGTACTAGTAATGGTACTTACCTGCCTGCATGTTTTCAACAGCCCCACTTACATGTATTAATGACACCTCCATGCCTCCTAGACCTACGTTCTTTTCACTGGCTTCCCACACCATCTAGCCTGTGGTCAAACCTATTCAGAACTGGACCTCCAACAGAAACTCTGGGAAAACACCATGTGAAGGAATGTGTGGGACTCACATCTTCTTCTAACTTGTTTTCCTAATAAAATGCTTTGCTGTGATTCAAGTCCTCCCTTGATCACAAGGGAAGGTTTTGAAAGACTGCTTATGTAAAGTTGTCAGGGCCCATATGCACTGCCTACTTGTTACTATCATCATTATTAAAGAGAAGATATGCAGTCCCATGGGACAAAGGTATAATCAAGGGGATAAAAGTGATAGCAGTAAGAGTAGGATATGTACTATGACTTTTACATGACTTCCTTCACTTTTCATCCTTCAGACTTTGTCCGCCAAACTAATCTTCTCCACTACTTTTCAACCTGGAATACATGGTGCCCTATTACTGGGGCCTGCACCATGGTCTCACAGCTTCCTTATAACATCCTGGTCTATATTCCAGGCTTTTCTAGGTCACTCTGCATTATCTCTGCCTGGAGCTGTGGGGAATTCCACAGCAAACTGGCATGGCCCAGCATGGAGCCAGCACAAAGTGCTCAGCACAGAACCCAGGAACATTCTGGAAATTCTACTCATTCTGCAATGATGCTCAATTATGAAAGCTTTGCTGCTGTTAATCCCAGTCTTCATTTCCTTAGTCAGACATGTTTCTGATGGTTGTTTTGTCATTTCTCCTATTATTTCTAACACAAATGAAAAAAATATGGAAGACAAGGGTGGTAAAAACCTTGCTAAGAAAAAAATCTATTTTCAATTAGGAAATCTTTTAGAACAGCCATATGGCTGCCTTCAGTCCTTCCATCTCTATTTTGTCTATTCAACAAACACGACTTCCCAGGAGCTCAATGCATCCTAAAAGTGCCTAAGGAAAAAAGGATATGAAGATGCCTTCATAGTCTTTCTACCCCAGACCTAAACTTAGCATCACTAATTTCCTCCCTTTAAGTTAAAAAGTCCTAGAGGCATTATCAATATTTACCTATTTCATCCTAAACTTTCTATAAACTTGATTCAGAAACTGTGTTCAGAAACTATAAAATAACTGAATAAAAAGGAAGCAGAAGAATAACCAATACTCCCAGGTACGAGATGTTTGATGCCGCGCATATAAAGTAGCCAGGGGGCTTCTGGGTTCCATCCGTATGCTTTTAATTTATGCACACTCACCCCTAACCCTTGTTTTCAGAGACAGAATTCTTTGAGACAAAGAAATTTAAAGTTGTAGTCCTGACATACTCCTTTCCTTTATTTAGGCATCACTTCATTGTTAACCAAAATGCATGTACACTATTCTGAAAGCAATTTCTCCCCAAAGAATTGTATCATTTATAACATATTTACAGTATAAAAAATGGTCTTTTGATTCAAGAGCTATAAAAGAGGAGTAAATAAACCCTTTAGTCTTTGGAATTTTCCCCTCCATATTCCCAATTCTAGTTTCTCGTGTCTACCCCAAACAAAGCAAGTCCCTGAAGACAAAGATTCCTGAGAAGATGTGGATATGGGCTGAAGATTTCTTGGGCTTGTCAGCTATGTAGTTTGGTGTGAGCCATGTGATACACTGCTGCAATATATCAAGCTGCTAACTCTGAGGCTGAGTGTTAATCCAGGACTCAAATGAAAATTTTCCTGTAACCTCTTGATGCTCATCTTCTTGATGTTCGTCTTCTGCCCCCACCCCCCCTCCGCCCCCCCGCCCTCCCCGCCCCGCAACATTCGGGTCCTGGATGTACGCACAGAAGCACAGAACAAGTTTCAGCCACAACACACAGACTCCTGCTGATGATTACACCTGTGTGTTAAGCCTGCTAAATTCTAATGCTCTAATTCCATAGCTGTGTCCCCAAACTATTAGGTAATCAACCCAAATGTCAGCTATCCAGGATTTACTAAAGCGGTCACTGGAAATGGTGCTTGGAGCAAAAATGATAAGAGAGCACCAATCTCTCAAATGATTAAAACTAGCTTTCTCCTGTTACCTTTTATTAGTCTTGTCTTCATTACTTTTGTCATGTTTTCACTGATGATAAGCATAGAAAGTGGGATATTCTTCACTGTATGCCTTACATTTTCACATGAATGAGTTGTTCAGTTGAAGGAATATATGTAATCACAGTGATAAAGGCAACAATACAAACAGAGGGCTCTGTTCTCTAGGAGAAAGAAAGAAAAACTCATTTGATGATGTCAACCTAAGATTTTTGAGAAATAACAGATTGTTATGGATCAGTTGGTGGCAGAGTAGTGAAAACATTAGTGTGTGTGTGTGCACGCACATGGTATTGTGTGTGTGTGTGTGTGTGTGTGTGTTAATACAACATAAATGCTCTGTTCACTTCTTTCCTCTATGAATCCATGGCAATGACCTTAGAGCAGAAACAAGGAACCCACTGCAAGAGGACTGCTTGAGATGGCACGACTGATCAGCACTCCATCAACCCTCTATATCTTTTCAGATCATATCTAACAGTGAGCTTCTTCCCTTTCTCATGCCTTCTAATTTTGCTGTTTTATTACTGGCCTAATGACTAAATGCATTTATTTATTCACTGGATGATTTCTTCTTTTTTTTCTATCCTCTCAACCCAACACACTTTTAACATCATTTCAAACACAGCAGCTTTGAGCTGTAATATGCATAAAACTCTCAATGATAGTGTCCTGTTTAACTGATTATATTGATGTTGCTAAGCAGTGAGGGTTCTCACAGATCAGTGCATGAATGGCACCTGATGATAAGTGTGGGGAAAGGCTTTGTGCATCACACTGTACCTGATAATCCACTATACATGTTGTATTTAATGAATAACTAATGCACACCAGTAAAAGATATAGAGTCAGGGCCAGAGAACCCACTGGAAGCAGCAATACTTTAGTCGTGACTAGATCACCAGGAGAATGTTTATCGTCTCTAGAGCAGCTACAGAAAATTTACAAAAATTACCCAAGTATATCCAGCCAACTCCATTCGCGAAAAAGCTGTCCTGTTCCCCTCCTCAATCTCCATCTCACCCACCTCACCCCCCCTCACCCCAAGGTGTACATTTTCAACATTATTAATAGGAAGTTCCTTGCCAAGGCAGAGAGAGTGAAGAAGGATATGAAGGCATGCATCCTCGTCACACGAGTTGTAACTCTAATTTCATGTCCCCATAGAAACAACATGAGTACTTACAGGTACATATAGTTGAAATAGCATGCCTCATGTAACACCTCCGGGAAATAGTGAGTGGCACCGGTTTGCTGGGGAACATGCAATTTTAACCTTCGAGAAATTTATTGTTTTAAATAGGAAACGAGGTTGTCAGTTCTGAAAACTAACAATGTAAAGCTTGGGGGGGGGGGCACTTGCTGACTGACTATATTTCAGGCACTGTAGTTAAAAAGGACAGGTATTATTATCATTTCATAAATATGAAAATTGAAACTCAGAAAGGTTATGTAAATTGCCCAATTTACCACCTTTAAGTGCTGAAGCAGAGACTTGAATACTATAGTGTCTGTCGACAAACCACATTATTTTCAAACTCCTCTGGCTGATAATTTCAGCAGGCAACTGGTTCACAGATTGGAAATTACCCACACTAAAAAAAAAAGTGTGAACATGACTTTATTTTGCCGTTAACAAAATTAAAGCAAAAATTAAAGCAAAATTCATAATCCTGTCAGCAGAGTAAGTCAAACTGGTTTCATTTTCCTGTATTCCTTTCAGACTTGTTTGCGTTCAAATTTTGACTCAGCAGCTCAAAAACCACAACAGCTTTGGCAAGTTAATTTTTTGATACCTCAATTTCACATCTGTTAAAATGAAGGCAATGATAATACCTTCCCCATAGTACTATTGTGAGCATTCTCAGAGATAATGCATGTAACATGCTTGGGATCATCCCTGGCATAGGATGCAAATTCAATCAGTATTATGTTATACTAGAGGCCTGGTGCACAAAATTTGTGTGTGTGTGTGGGGGGGGGGGAATCTCTCAGCCTGGCCTGAGCCCTCTTGCAATCCAGGACCCCTTGCTCCTAACCGCCAGCCTGCTCGCTCCTTACCAGCCACCTGCTTGCTCCTAACCTCCCATGTGCTCTCTCCTTACCGCTTGGCTTGCTGCTCCTTAGCACTGCCACAGCGGAAGAGGCTCTTGCCACCGCCACTGCGCTCACCTCGCCAGCCGTGAGCCTGGCTTCTGGCTGAGCAGTGCTCCCACTGCGGGAGCGCACTGACCACCAGGAGGCAACTCCTGCATTGAGCATCTGCCCCCTAGTAGTCAGTGCACGTCATAGCGACTGGTCGTTCTGGTCATTCTGCCGTAACTGTCACTGGGCTTTTATATATATAGATTACTTGTGATTATGCCAGATCCATCAGCCCCTTGTTCCCTAATAGGGCAATTGGGGTATGGGGGTGCCAGTGAGCACACATGTCCATGGGGCACTCCACACCTGAAGTCCACGTCTGGACTTGTGATCACTGTTGGTCTCTGCTGATGGAAGGCTGACCTGGTTTGTTCCTTGAGTCTGTATTAGTTTCCTATTGCTGATGTAACAAATTACCACACATTCAGTGGCCTAAAAAAATGTAACTATATAATTTTACAGTTCTGGAGGTCAGAGTCCTAAAAACAAGGTTTCAGTGGGGCTGTGCTCCTTCGGGGGGTTCTAGACAAGAATGTGTTTCTGCTTTTCCAACTCTGGAAGCTGCCAACACTCCATCTTCCCAACTCCTACTCTGACTCTGACACTCCTGACCCCCCTTTTCACCTTTAGAAGGCTTGTCTTGAGGGGGAGATGATCTTGACACATCATCCACGGAAGGGTCAGTTCAGCCAGCCTTTCATGGGCTCTCATCTCAGCCACTTTCTTCTTCTTTCACAGTGCAGTAGATACTGCACTTTTGGACTCATGCCGTGCCAATGGGAGCGAGTGAGGACTTAGCAGCTCCAATTCACAACTGTGTCTCTCCACCAAAGCTGACTGTGCTGCGTGTTCATCCTGCTGGGTCTGCATTGTGGTGCCACAAGCTTACCAGGCAAGACAGATGCGCCTTTTCCCACCACCTTTACCACACTAATCTTTTAGTTGACTAAATAATATTTATAATTATTATTTGTAATGACTACATAACATTCCTTCATAGAAAGAAACATTCTAAAGCACTGTAGTAGTGTGAGCAATAGGTAAATTTTGCAGGGTTGTCATGTTCTCTTTGAATTGTTTTCATAGGATAAAAAAACTCTTAATTGGAATTCTTGCATCAGGAGAATAAAAGATTACAATTCTTAAACCATATTTTCACATTGATTCCCAAAAAAATGTCATTCCCATTTACACTGATAGCTACAATATGGGCCTGTGCACATTTCACAGTGTGTTTTTCAACATATAATATTATCATTTTTTAAAAAATGCGATAAATAATAGCAAATATGCATATGAAGTCTTATTCAAAGCCAGGCAGCATTTCATCAATTTCCATATATATATTAATACAAGCATAAAAATACATTAGATGCTCAGAGAATCCCTGCATTATATTTTATTCAATTTAACAGATGAAAACTGGAAGCAGAGAAATTAAGTAATCTTTCAGGTTCACACAATTAGAATATGAGTTAATTTCACTGATGCTCTAAATTTAACTTCTTTGTAGTTTAGTTGGATATTTTTCCATATGCATGCTAATTATATCTCCTCTTAAGCAAATCTTAAGGGAGTTTTACTGTGTGTATATTTTTTAAATTTAGCTTAAAAAGTACAGTTTTTAATGTAATATATGCTAAGCTTCTGGCTATTCTTTTTGTGATATTTTCACAGTCTATTAATAAGAACTTTTTATATGTTTAATCTACCTGCTATGATAAAAATATAATTATTCATATAACCTTTGTCCTGGTGCTTTGTTTAAAAGAAGGAATATAAAAGAAAATTTTATAGACCAGTTTGTAAAAAAAAAAAAAAAGAAAATAGCCTACTGGGATTTCTTAATACTCAAAATTACACATAATATCTAAAAGGACATTTCATCACATGTAATATTAACTTTAATTTATTTCACCTGGCATGCAATGAGCCATATTTCTTTCAGAGGCTAAGCTGTTGCCAGGTCCTAAATTAGGCTCTTATGGAAGCTGCATTAACTCCTCAGGAGAGTATTGCTGCAGAGTACAGACAGTGCATTCGGAATGGCAGGGAGGTTGTACTTGCTGGAGAGAGCGAGACCTCGGCCAGGGGAAGCCACTGCGCATGGTCACAGGAGGCCTGCCATGCTGACAGGTGGCCTGTCCCCTCGGCTGTGGGCAGGGGCTGCTCTCAGCTCAACTGTGACTGGCAATGAAGCTGGCTGGACAGTTGACTCATCAACTCAGTCCATACCTAAGAGCTAAATGGAGACAGGAAGCTTGACAAGGTCCTGATCTGTTCTTGGCAGGATGATAAAATGTGTAAAGTTTATTTATTCTACTACAAAGCCTCTCAGTTGTCTTTGCTTTCCCTCCATACCATCAATTTCCCCATTTTTTGCCAGCTAACTTCTACTATATCCACTTCTTTCCTAACTCATCAAACTCAGATTCCAGAATTGATTTTAATACCACTTACCCAATCAAAATATTTATTAAGCACCAGACAGTTGAAACTATAATAGCAATGAAGACACAGTCCCTGCCCTGAAAGATACCTTAGTGTGAATTCAGTCTACCTGCTGCCTTCCCAAAAGTATTTGAAATTAACCTTTATTTCTTGTAAATTAAATTTCATGTATCAATAATTAGATGCCTGCAATAACTTAAAGAGACTTCCTGGTGCCCTTTCAAATATCCATCTCTGTCCCTTCGTTTCTCTTTCATCTTGTATCCCTAGACACATTTTCAATACCTACATTGAGACTTCAAAACTCCAATGTTTTCTAATTTGCTATGGAAAGAAAAGTGAATTGAATGTCAGATCCACCATACTACTTGTCCAATGAAAAAACCAATAACAAAATGCTTTTCCAATGTAAAATATGTGTTGCATAAAAATGAGGCATATCTAAATGAAAATAGAGACAGAACAACATTGTGGGAAATATATTTTGAAACATAATAGCTTATGGCTACGGACCATTCCAACCTTTATCTTCAGAAGGGAACAATTACTCACAGTCATGTAGTGTCTATGAATTATCATTACTCACTTGTATAAACGTGTAAATGTCACTGCAGCACTTAGTCATGTAATATCACTCTACTTTTAATAGAATATTTTAATGAACAAAATGAACTAACAAGCAAAATAGAGACCAAAATGAACTAACAAGCAAAGCAGAGACAGACCCATAGATACAAAGCAAGCTGGAAGCTATCTGAGGTGAGGTGGGGGAGTGGAGGGATTGAGCAAAAAAAAGAGAAAAAGGTCATGGTCACTGTGATAACGGAGTGGTGATTGCCAAGAGGAGGGGAGTGGGGGAAGGTGGAGGAGTGTAAGGGGAGATAAATGGTGATAGAAGCAGACTTAACTTGGGTTGGTAAACACACAATACAGATGATGTGTTGTAGAGTTGTGCACCTGAAACCTTTGTTTAATTTTCTTAACCAGTGTCATCCCAATAAATTTAATAAAAAGGAAAAAATAATAGAATATTTGTGTTGATATAGTTAGTAAATTTTAAAAGATGTTATTTTATGCACTAAAGAACTGGTTTTATTACAAGGAAAAAGGATGAAGAAAGGGTAAATAAAAATATGAAAAACATGAAAGATGACAGTAGAGCAGGAGAAAAGAAATAGGAAACAGATAACAAAACTCTACTGAGTAGTTAGTAAAGGTAGGTGTTTTTGCATGAATTACCTCATTTAACAAAAAAGCTTTTTTTTCATTAGATTAACCTCTGTGTTATTCAGTATTCTCCAAAGAAGCAGAACCAGTAGAATATATGTATGTATATATGTGTATAGAGAGAAAGGCAGAGACAGAGACAAAGAGACACAGAGAGAGAGATTTATTTTAAGGAATGGGCTCATGTGATTGACAAGTCTGAAATCTGAAGGGCATGCCAGCAAGCTGAAAATCCAGTGAGTTTATCTTATCTAAAATGTTGAACCTGAAGGCTGGAAACTCAGGTAGAATTTCTAAGGCACAGTCTGGAAGTAAAACCTCTACCTCTTCTGAGGACATCAGTGTTTCTTTTAAGGCCATCAACCAATTAGATGGAGTTCACCTGCATTAAGGAGGGTAGTATGCTTTACTCTGGGTATAGATTAAAATGTTAATTACATATGAAAAGTACCTTCACAGTAGTATTTAGACTGGTCTTTGACTAAACGGTGGGGCACCATAGCTTAGCCAAATTGATGGATAAATTAATATCACATCCTTATTTTCAGGAATGGGAAAATGGAGGTTCAGAGATGTTAATAACTTATCCAGGGACACACAAGAATTGTGGCTTAAAGGAAAGGAATAGTGTATAAGCTTTGGAAAAATGTCTACATATGCATGCCAGCTGTAGAAATTATAAACTGTGGGAACTTAACACACCTGTACCTTAGTTCTTCCATCTATATAAGGAGTTATTTGGCATACTTTCTGTGGTTGTTTTAAAAACTCAAGGCAATGTGTTTGGATAGTATGCATGGAATATAAACAGGCCTCCAATATACATGTGCTTCTATTTTACCATCTGTCACAGGATGGAACCAGATTCAAATTCAAGGTTGGCTAGCTTCAGGCTAATTTTCTAATTAATAAAACTCATGTCCCAATGTGATGAATGTGAAGCACTAATCTGTTTTATACAGAAGTGTCCATGCCATGGGTGAATGTCATTGCTTTAGGAAACACTGGAGGATAGCATCTCTTGGGTACCTGAAGCCTTCCATCAGGTTCAGAGAAGAACAGAGGGGAAGGGGGAAGAATACCTAATTTTTAAAAATCAGTGTAACGAAGTCAGTATCCTCAGAGGAGTTTAATCTGGTCTGGAAGAGAGACATGTGTTTGCATCACATCGAGTCCAGAACTGAGCAGTTAAAGGAGCATATTCAAGCTCTTCTATTAGGGCACAACCACATTCAAACATCCCTTCATCAGAATGATTGACATGAATAGAAAAGAATAATGGGTTCATTATCATTTGCAATATTTTTGTGGAGGCACAGTTCCTGCAGGGATATATGAACGATCTCAGGAAGGTAAATATAATGTCCATGGCATGTAAAATTATTAGGCCATTATATATGTTCATGAGACAATACTACTAACCTGGAGAAATGACAGTGGTTAACGACCAGATTTCTGTAGCATGAATGCCTGCTTTTCACTTTGGGCTGTTAAATAGCAGACAGTAACTTGCTGGTCATAATCTGGTCTGTTGGGATGATTCTTGGATAAGGCGTACTTTCCAGTATATATAGTTGGACACAAAGGAAGTTTTGCACTAAGCAAGAGATCTTCTTCAGCCTTTAGTTTAAAATAATACATGTAATAGGAGTGCCTTTCTATTTTAAGTTTTGATCTATTATGTGCATAGAGAAGAGAAAAAAAACAACAGTTAACTACACATTTACAAAGCTGCCTTTTAAAAATTCCCTCCAAAGCACAACTTACTACTCACTCTCTCTTCTGCACTTGTGACTACCTTCCTACATCTCAGAGGTGATCAACATATAAGTTAATAATCATAACTCCCTAGTGTTGAGATACGAAGTAGAATTTAATTTACCAATTGCTTAAGTTCCCTTCAAGCATAAAACTGTAATTTCTTATAAGTAAATGACTATTCGAGTGCAGTCTGTGGCTCCCCACTCTTGCCTACTTGGAACCATCCACCATTCCTCTAGTGAAGTCATATTTAAGAGCTTATTCAATTATTTCCTTCCCTACAAATTCTTTCCTGTCAGCTCCCCCTGTACCCAACCAAATGGTATCATTAATTTCTCCCTCATGTGTACCCCTTGTGCACTATATGTTGTGCACGGAGTTTTAACAAGGCTTAATGCTTGAAAGCACTCTTTTGTTATATGGCTGGCTCCTGGTAAACTGTATGTTTTTGGGGCCAAGGACTGTATTTAATTTATCTTCTATTCCCAATGTTTAGAGTGTACCTGGAAAACATTAAACAATCAATAATACTAGATGAATAAATGAGAGAGAATATCATCATTGCTCCTAAAAGTGCTTGGAGCTAGCAATTTTGCACTGGAGATTTTGTCATGATGTGAATCTTGGAATTAGAACATTAGAGGCAGAAGGAACTTCGAGAAACAAGCAGTATTTCATTTTACAAATAAAGAAAACTTGGCCCACAAAAATTATTTTTCTAACGTGATACAGGTTGTAGGTGCCAGTGCTGGGATCGGAATTTAAAACTCCCAACAATTTGTTGATGTATGGACCCTTTACCTGGCTCTCTTGAAAACAAAGTGAAGTGCATTTCCTTTCAAGGAGGTTGTATACTGACCTACCTATTAATTCACAATGGCTTCCTGCCACTTACTCAAAACCAGTGAGCTTGTTATTATAGCATGAATTCTACTTTTCCCAAAGGTTGTTACTTCCTTAAAAGACTCCTGTGACGTAGCGTCTTGAAGAGATATATTCAGATTTTAGGATTGCTGTTTTTTATACACAATTACTGAATAAATACATGAAATGTCACTTTCCTGGTTATATGTAATAGATGTATAAAGTGTATACATTTTACCAATGTAGGGCTTTTAAAAATCAATAGTACATCACCTGCTGTGCTCATGTTACACTGTACACTTAGGGGCACCCTTTGTTGTTCTCTACTGAATTAGCCTCTATCATAAAAATAACAATGTCAATGAAGTAAACTTATCTTCACAAACAGAGATTTTTTCCCATTTTTAAAAATTGAGTACTTTATAATTTGGTAGCTAAAATAATCATCTATAGGTCTGCTAATTGCACTTGGGACTTTAATTATATGTGTACTGATGAGACCTGAAAGCAGCATGCAGATTCACACAGTAGAGTTAGATCTCAAGATTATCGATAATGGAATGCCAACAGGGGGATTCTTGCTTTTAACGTGTTTAAGACAAATTTTAAAGTCTGAATTACCAATTTCAAGAGAACACTTTACTTATATTTGTACATTTGTTGAGGTGTAAAAGTTTATATTAAGTCAGCTTTAAAATGACAAGAAACGGTTGGCCTTCAAATGACAAATTATGATGTAGGTTTGGAGTTGTTAGAGTGTCAGTCAACTTGACTGACAAATTTCACTGCTGAATTAAGCTTTAAATTTTCTATAAATTTGACTACCAGTCAGTGTTTAATGTAGTCTCCAATTTTCTGTAAAAATCCTGTTTTCTGTAGAGAATAAAAAATGTTGGTAAGGGTGGTGCTTGCATAGCTCAGTCTTTCCTTCAAATCACTGTCCACATGTCCTTTCATATGAATAACTGACCTTCCTTTCTCTGACCTCAACAGACTATTTTCACTCTGAACACCAATACACTAAGCAAGCATTGGAGTAAAATTGTGCTGTGTAGCAGAGAAGGTGAAAGATAAAATGAACCATAAAAATGATCGAATACAACCCAAACATATCACAAGTAGAAGTGAGCTGACCTGCCGCTGGTTAGTGCCATAGGAGACCAACGCCCACGTTTCCATGTTCCTACTCATATCTTTTTTCATGTCCATGCCCTCATGGGACAATTCTTCATGTAAAAGTCTTAGGAGTATTCCCTCTTTAATAGTTTAGTAGCATCTGTTTTAAGTGAATGAAATATCCATATCATGTGTTCGAATATAGAATTCAGAGATGTGATTTTGTGCCATGTTTTGTGAAAAAATTTTGTTGAAACACTTAATATCAGTCTTGGAAAACAAAGTAAGAATAGATTGCACTTTTTCAACATGATGAAATACATTTGTTTGTTCCCCAACAGTGATGGAGGCTGTTGCAATGGCATGACCCTTGGAAGTACTAAAATGCGGTGTAGTGACCATGAAATGAATTCCTGTCAAAAATCCATCTCGATGATCTAAAAATTAATGTGATTGTTTACAAAGCAACTAGAAGGTAGCCTGTAAGTATAAACTGGGAAGGAGAAGAAAAAGGGTCAGCCTCTATGTCATCAGTAGTATATATTGAGTTTCAGAAAAATAAGAATTATCAGTAGACATATAGAATTATATTTACATATATGCAAAGTTAACCTAAAAGTATTTTACTGGGGAAAAGAAGAAGTTCAAGTGAACACTTTGCATTGGTAATTTACAGAATACACACAATTGTATGATAAACATAAGAAGAGATGCTCAACCTCACTAGCAATCAGGCAAAAGTAAAATAAAATACAATTTTTCATCCATCTTACTACAAAAATTATAATGATTGACAATAATTACTGTTGAGTGTTTTATGGGAAATTATGCTTTAACTTTTGGAGAGAGAGAACATGCAAATAGGTAGAGTTTTGGAGCTAATGATTCAGTATCATCAGCCCAAATTTTAAAATGTACATTGACCTCTGACCAAGCAATTACATTTCTAGGAATCTCTTACTCAAAAATATTCACATGTATACAAAGCTAGTTCTTTAAGAATGGTTATTACAGCATTGTTAAAGTAAAACTTTAAGAATAATCTAAGTGTTTGCCAATAAATTCAATATCGTGCATATGCATGAAATACTATGAATTAACTGGAATGAGGAGAACATACCTGTGTAAATATGGAAAGATAAAAAAGACATGCTAAGCAAAACCAGCAAATCACAAAATATAATTCTATTTACATACTTTAAAAGCTGCTCCTGTAACTATGCCTGTATTTGAATACTAGTATAAGTATATAGAAAAGGTCCTAGAAGTATATAAGAGCATTAACAGCAATTGCACTATGATGAAGAAAATAGGAATTTTACTATCATATAAAAATAAATAGCCCCATTTTTTACAACAGGCATTTGTTCATTTATTGCTTTTATAAATATTTATGTATATACACACACATTTAAACTATATTAACTAAAGATTAACTGATTCTGCCAATTCATACATGTTTCCAATAATTAGCACACAAATTATTCATATTTAACAAGGAATGTCAAATTGTCAGAGAGTGCTTAAAACAAGTTTTCTAACAAGACTTTACAAAATATATACATATATGGTATATTTATATATAGACATATGTATTCACATAATCAATTTTTTTATATGATTTAGTCTCCTAACCTATAAAGAATGTGTAAGATATAGGATAGTTTCTATTAAAATCCTGTCACCATTACTCAAAATTTTGAATTACTAAAGCCAAGATTAATGAGCATTTACTGAAGTGATGTCATTTGTATATGGAAATTAGTGAAACATAAACTTTCATCTTAGCCTGTTTAAAATATGTAAGGCTATGAAGTTGCCTCTAATATGATTTAGCCACATTATGCTTTTAAAAATAATTTGATTATCTTTTTTAATGTCGTAGGACCTAGGTGAAGAAGTAGTCCATCTCTTGATAGCTGACCTTCAGTTATTAATCAAAAAAATGCAAAACATTTAACCTAATAGGATAGAAAAAGAACAACAACATAAAACAAACTATAGTACTCATATGTGAAAATGAGCACAAAATTAGGAAGAAATTAATAACCTAAGCTTTAAATTGGAATTTTTAATGTGAGGTTTTTGGGACACGACATGCAGTCTCAACTCATAATGTTTCTCTACTCCATAGTTTTACACTTACCCAGTTCCTTATTTACTTAATCTACTTAGCCCCTGAAACAACTGAAGTTTGTAATCCTGAGCAAAGAATATGAATAGGTATTTTTTTTAGAAGAAATCAATGAAACACATAAATAAATTAAAAGAATATATTTCTCACTCAGAAATTTGGCAAAAATAAAATTACTGACAGTAATCAACACTGGCATGGTTGTAAGAAACAAAAAATACTTTACTTTGTTAAACTGGTGTTATAATTTTGGAGGACATGTGATCAGCATTTATTAAAATTTTACATGTGCATCATCTTTGATCTAGAGATTCCACTTTTAAGTATTCATTTGTAGGAAACATACACATTAACAATAATATTAATTGAAACATTTTTATGATAGTGAAAGAATAGAAATTAATGTCCACCAAGAAAAGATTGGTTGGATAAATTCCAGAAAAATAAAGTACTGAGTACTATTCAATCATTAAATAGAATTAAATAGATCTATACTACAGTATAGGAAAAAGATGCAAAAATATGCATACCACTATGTTACTAACAACCAAATCTAGACAACTTTATTACAAACACCATGTAAATGGAATGTTGAATAGTATTCGGCTGGCCAATCACAAGATCTAATCTGACTGACCAAGGTAAGTTGGCAAATGTGAACAAATGACAAGGCTAGACCAAGAAAAGACAGTCTGGGTTTTTTCTAGCTGGGGCTATCAAGAAAAACTATCACTTCTCCAAATACCTTTCCTTTATGCAAGTAAAAGGGCTGTTTGAGAACTCCAATCCACTGTAGAAATAAGCAATAAACATATGTAAAGGTGATTATTTCATTGGCCATGAGGAAAAAAATTATAACCACAATGCAATACTATTATGCACACAGGAGAATAGCTAAAATGAAAACAATGGATAAATTTTAAATATTGATGAGTATATTAAGCAACCATACAGGAGAGTGAAATAAAATTGATTCAACCACTTTGGAAAGATGTTTGACAGTGTCTACTAAAGCTGATCATTTGTATATCCTCTGATCCAGCATACACCCAACTAACATGTGTCCTCTTCCAAAAACATACACTAGACTATGCGTAGCCCCAATCTGGAAACTACCAAATGTCCATTTGCCAAGGGTTAAGCATATAATAATCAGAAGGAAAACTATAGATTTTACATATAAGTCATTTTTATGATGGTCATAAAAAAGCAAAATTAAAATGTTAAATTTTGTTCATCCTACGGTCTGCTTATGCAAGATAGCCACACAGTGGAGAGGTCACATTAAGAAAATCCAGAATCATCTTAATAATTATTAATGAAGGACTTAGGGGAAAATCAATATAAAAATCATTTCCCTCACCCTTCATTTTCCATTTCTTTTCATCTTTTTGCTGTATGTTCTACACACAAGATGGCAGAGAAATTCTAATAACTATTTTGTCAGTAAACAATACCATGCATCAATTGGCAGACTCCAAATTTTCCAGTGGCTAAAGGAAGCATGAAATAGCCACAGCAGTTCTTGGTACATAGAAAATACACTAAACCTTAGTTGCTCTTCTCTTTCTTATGCTAAGGAATGGTTGAAATAAGGATTATTGGATGGCTAGATTAGATTAGATACTATTATCTTGTCATCTAACCCAGTTTCATCAGTCACTGAAAAATGCATCAGCAAGCCATTTGCTTTCTGCCTCTGGAGGCTTTGTCTCACCTTGTTATTTCACAAAATTAGTCTCACCTACAGACTTCCAGGAACACACAGGAAATACTTGGCTTCTGTGTGATGTCTGTACTACTAAAGGACACCGAGAAGGAGCAGGGAACAGATCACAGATAAGGGAAGTGGCTTTGCACAATCTGCATGCACTATTTCTCTCACACATCATAATGATAACAACCATCTTTATTTTATAATAAGAAATGAATATTGCATTCATTATTGTTACTTAATCATTTTAGAGTACTATAAATGCTCCAATAAAAATTGCTATGCCGATCAAAATATTTCCTGTTTCATTAAAACTATGAACTCTCCCTCATTACTGCAAAATGAGCAATAAAGTTTGATAGCATGGCACACTCAAGATTGCCTATTGGATAAGGGTGATTTTTCTCAAAAATGTGTTATACGAATGTATTAAATATTTGATGATTAATAAAAGCAAAATAACATCCCTTTCCACTAAGCTGCCTCAAATATCAATTACATAAAATAAGATTTGCTAAGCTAAAAATTTTCTAAGTAGTCACAAATGCTTCCTTAATTCCTGATGGATTTCTTCTTTGTTCCTCAGAATGAATGTGTTGTTGTTTTCAATATCTGCTGAACTCACTTTTTTATAGCAAAGATTTACTTAACAAGCCTTTTCATTCTCTCTTGGATTTCACACTGATGTTTCAAACAATTAGATATCAGGGAACACTCTCTCTGACTTTAAAGCATTGACACAAAACCAGGATTCCTTGTACCTCTCCATTCTAATTATGTGATCTCTGGGCTGGTTTGTCTCAATCATATTTGAGGACTTAACGGTATCTGCAAATATACTGTTGTTGACTGCAAACATCATCTAGTGTGTTCCCTTATTTGCTCACTTCTCCTGGTGTTTACACCCTTGTGAAGTTCCCTCCCTCAGTGATACTGGGATCGGCTATGTGACCTTTGGCCAAGGGCACATTAGCAAAGGCAAAGCAAACAGAAGCTGGAGAAGTACTTATGCATTAGGTCTTACTGTTTAGGGGACTCAGATGCCAGGTGGAGAGATCACATGGAGAAGAACTAAGGTGCCTTGGCTAACAGACCTAAGCAACTGTCAGACATGTGAGGGAGCCATTCAGAACAAGACAGCCTCAGCCTACCTGCTAAATAACCACAATTACAGAAATGAGTCCAGCCAACATCAGATGGAGCAGAGCTGAGCCCTGCCCAAAGTGCTGACCTGCAAATTGGGAGCAAACAAATGGTTCTCGTTTCAAACCATTAAAAATTACTTAGTTCCACTCTGCCTTTCCCTATTCCTATGAGCCAGAACAGGGACATGAGGCTGAGGAGCAAGGCTTGGTTATGTGGAAGAAGACAAAGCTTGGAGGAAACTTGCAGGACAGAAACAAGGGGTGTTTTATCTGACCAGGATAGAACAAACAAGGGTGATGGACATCTCACTTGAGGCCATTGTGGCCAAGTGATGACTGGTATCCTATAGCATAAAAGGCTAATATGCAAATTGACTGAATGGTAGAACGACCGGTTGCTATGACTCACACTGACCACCAGGGGGCAGACACTCAATGCAGAAGCTGCCCCCTTGTAGTTAGTGCACTCCCACAGGGGGAGCACCACTGAACCAGAAGCCGGGCTCACAGCTAGTGAGTGCAGTGATGGTGGTGGGAGTCTCTCCTGCCTCAGTGGCAGCGCTAAGGATGTCTGACTGTGGGCTTAGGCCCACTTCCAACAGGGAGCGGGCCTAAGCCATCAGTTGGACAACCCCCAAGGGCTCCTGGACTGAGAGAGGGCATAGGCCGGGCTGAGGGGCTTCCACCCCCCCCCTCAGTGCACGAATTTTGTGCACTAGGCCTCTAGTACTAATATAACCACTGAACACATTCTCAATATGTCAGCCACCTGAAAGTAAATCTAACTCAGTGGGGATGACACAAAATTGCTTTAATTGTTTCTACCAGCTGAATCAGTTCTCAAAATAAAAATCAGGCTTAGAATAATAAAGTTATTCTTCTTGCACCCCTGGCTTATAGGATATTTGTACAATTAAATATGTTTATAAATGCCTGATTGCTATAACTTAAAAGAAAAACAAACACCTATTTGAGGATATATAATTCTTTGTAATCCCCCTTCTCACAAGTCTATAGTTGATCAATTGTTGACATTATTGACTGACCTTAGCAGTGCTCTCTTTTATTCATTAATCCATACATTTAGCAATTATTTACAGAGTGTCTTCCCTGTGCCCAGCCTTGAGCGAGATATTGACAGACAATATAAGAAGGTCCTCATGGGACTTCCATAGCCACAAAACACATTTAAAAGACAAGATAACTAAAAATCATGATAAGTGTTCTGAAGGAATAAAACAAAGTGATTTTGAGAAAACACTTTAGATAGATGATAGATAGACAGATAGCTTCTTTAGATAGGATCGTATCAAAAAAGACCCATCTAAGGACTGGATATTTCAGATCTGAAGAATGAGAGGGAGTCATCCAGGGCTAGTCATCACAGATCACTGTAGGTCTACTAGGTTCTATGATAATGACTACATATCAAAAGTGGCCTCACTTTTACATACTGTCAGCCAACAGTGAACACTGCAAGGAAGACAATTCTGTATCGCTATAATCAATGAAACATGGAAAGTTATTGAAAATATGCAATAGATCAAATTAACTGGTTGGGTATGTGTTTGTGTTTTTTCGCTTTCTGAGTAATCCTGATGAAACTTTATGAAAATACAAATCTATCTTTATCACTATGTTACTTCTACTCACCTGTCTATTGAAAAATGTAGCTTATGATATAACCAGGCTTGATCTCTAAATAAATTTGTTTGCATGAATACTTCTAATGAATTTGAGTTTATTTTAGATAGATAGATATTGTTTTGTACCATTTTGCAGGTGAAAAAATGCCAAAGGACTTGTATGCATGCATATAAGAATAACCAATGGACACAAGATACTGGGGGGTAGGGGAGGCAGGGGGAGTGTCGGGGGGGGGGGAAGGAGACATATTTAATACTCTTTGTAATACTTTAAGCAATAAAACAAAATTTTAAAAACATGAAGTAAATTATGAGAAGTGGCAAAGTGTTGTTTCGAAGATAAAAAGAACAGTCTATAGCTCTTGATTTCTAACATTCAACTCATTAACCTGGACCTTTTCCTTGTATTCTTTAAAGTTTTTGTTTCACCCTAGAGAAAGATGTTACATTTATATTTTTCACATGAGAGAAAATTCTCATATAAATTTTTGGCTGAACTAGGTTCATAGAAAAGAAACACCCTGAGCATAAAAATAGAGTGTGGTGGTAGAAGCGAGCCATGTACAGTAATAGCTACTTCACACTTTCAGAAAGTTGATTCCAGCATGGTTTGCAATTATAGGAACAGAGAGACATACGCTAATTAGCTATTGAGTCCCTATGTTCTTCTTTAAGGAAAGTCATCGATCTTTGCCCTCAGAAAGTTATTTTTATACAGTCACATGTGCAAGCCAGTGGGTGACAGACCACCTGTGGGGTCCTCCTTTCAACTTTGGTCTTTGAAATTAAAATAATCCTACTTTTATTTACAGGGAGTTTTGAGTCTTCCAAATAGTCTGGAATATGGCTATGGTCACCAAGTGAACCATATTTAATTACCTATTGCTAATTATTTGTGCATCACTCAAATATATTTAATATTATAATTTCAAAGCTGTGTGGGAGGCCTTTTAACTGTGCCCCTTTAAATCTTGATAGCAATAGTCCTGTGGCTAGAGTTATGTGTATTATTGCTCTAAAATGCTGATGAGGGAAATAAATCTGATAAGAAAGTGTAAGAAGAAACATATTTGGCAACTATGAGCTTAATAAAGAGATTATGTCTGCTTTAACATTGAAGATACTTTTATATACAATTTGAGACCTTATGTATTTCTAGTCCAAGAGTACATTCATTATCTTAAAAATAAGATAGATTTATATATATTCTGAAATTAAATTAATTTTTATACAGAATACCATAATGTATTTGATTTTTAAGCCTTTATTCTACTACATTACTAAAACCTCTGACTAATATTAAAAGCACAGCAATTGTTCATTGGGGTGAAGTTGGGAGTAGAATTAGGGTTGAGATTTCTAACTACTATGCCAAGTGATCAAATCAAGGTAAGATTGTACATGAACCTGGTTCCTTACCTGGTATTAACAATAAATTACGTAGAAGAAAATATAGTGGATCTTGATCTTACAGGAGATTTTATGATTTTGACCCAAAAGGCGAGGGGAAGTAAAGGCAAAAATAAATGAATGGGACTATATCAAACTAAAAAGCTTCTGTACTGCAAAAGAAACCACCAATGAAACAAAAAGGCAACCAACTAAATGGGAGAAGATATTTGCTACCCTTTTAAAATATGTCAAATCACATCATCCCTTCATTCACATCCCTCATATTTCACTTCATTTCACCAAACTAAAATCCCAAATCCAGTTGCTTACAGTATTCCTCAATACCTTTCAGATCTCATTTCCTGCTACTCTCCCTCTCTCACTTCAGCCCTGCCACAATGGCCTCTCGTGTTCCCCTAACACTATGTGCCTCTGTGATGTGCCACCAGACCTCCCCTAGAAGGCTGATGCCCTCACTCTTTCAACTCGTTGCTTGAATGTAATTTTCTGAATAAGGCCTATTTGTAATACCTTATTCAACACTGCAAACTGCCCACAGACCCTCACCCTGGAATTGTACTCCCCTCTACCATACTGATTTTTATCCCAAACACATAGCTCTTCTTATCATATTTAATGTTTTTCATGTTACACTGAACATAAGTTCCAGGGGACAAGGATCTTGGCCGTGAGTACATAGAATGGTACCTGAGACACAGCAGGGACCTCCTAAATATCTGTTGATTGAATTTTCTCATTATATGGCTCCAAACTTGAGGAGTTTCGCCCAAGTTCCTGCATGGAATCTGTGTCTCTTCTGGAGCAAATACAGCCTGGGTGATCACAGGCTTGAACACTTCCATTGGAAGTTATGACGGACTCCCACAAATTGAACACAATCTGTTCAGAGTTCCAAGGAGTTGTCAAAATACATATAAATAACACCCATACGATTTGGAAACATAAAATCTCAGAATTAAACATGATCAGTTTAGCAGCCGGCTAAACTGATTTGAGCACAGTATTATTAACTTAAATTGTACACCAAAACATCTCACATTCCTGTCTTGTGACAATGCCCATGAGAGATGATAATCTCTTATGCAGAACATTCTATTTGTGTGCCTGGGATTACGCACTGATCCTTGCATAATGGCACTACATAGTAAGGCTTTCCCCTCTGTCCTGGAATCCAACGTGGAATTGAGAGCTGTCTCTGTTCTGAACTCCTCTCTCTCCTGTGAACAGGATACTCCACATTATAACCTGTGAGTTCCAGGCCCTATCCTCTGTCTTTCAGTCTTTCTCCACCAGAATACAAAGTCTGACCGACTCTGCCATTCCTGTAACTGCATTCTTGCTCAGAAATGTTTTTAGCTTGCAATTTCTAATCATCAAAGGAAAGTCTCCCTTTGTGTCCACATTTGAGTGGAATCCCTGTCTACAGGCTTCAGAACTTCTTTCTAAGTCTGTCTTCTCAAGGACCCTGAGAAAACCGGGATACACCATTTGCTCTCCCAAACTCTGCTTTCCTCTGCTTCCACACCCATTGGAATGTGAGCAACTTCTATTTTGATGGTAACATAAACTTCTATTTTGATGCTAGTTTAACTTCTTCTGACCCAGCTTCCTCTGGGGTTCTAGACCACTCAGATGTTACCTTAACCCTTCAGCTGTGTTTTGTAAACTTTAAATCATTCAAGTTAGAGTAGGGAGAGCCCTATTTTCTGAATTTGAATGTCCCCTGACTTTGCTTTCACTTTCCAAGTTTCTGTATTGACTTCAATAACTTTTTTCCCAACAATCTAGTTTCTCCCTGAATTCCCAGAATTCTCCTTTAAAAATCCAAGCAACACTTTTCTGTTCACAAACCAATACCCACACTCAGTGGTCAAAACACTTTCATAATTCCCTCTGTTCTAGGAACTGGATTTGCTCAGAAGCAAGGAATCCCAAATTTTGGTTCTCTTAAAGTCTGCTTTGGACTGAAAATTGTAAATGAGTCAGGAAAATCTCCTTTATAACAAAAGCTCACTGTGGTTGACATTCTAGATCCCCAAATTTGTATTGCCATAATAAAAGCTGAAATATATGCCCACATCTTAGCCTTGGCAAAAAGCTAGAAAAACAGCCCAGCTGGTGTGGTTCAGTGGTTGAGATCAACCTATGAACCAGGAGGTCATCATTCCATCCCTGGTCAGGCTACATGCCCCAGTTGCAAGCTTGATGCCCAGTAGGTGGCATGATTTGAGGCAGCTGATCAATGATTCTCTCTCATCACTGATGTTTCTCTCTCTCTCTCTCTCTCTCTCTCTCTCTCTCTCTCTCTCTTTCTCTCTCCCTTTCTCTCCCTCTCTCTTTCTCTCTGAAATCAATAAATACATTTAAAAAAAAGTCCAGAACACAGAAATGATAATCCTGGGGAGAAAGGGAATGCCAATGCCAGTCAACAGGTCCAAATATATGCACAAAGGAGGTTTGTTTGGTTTAGTGTGAGTTCTCTCTGGCCATTAAAACAAATTTCCATCCTATCCAAGACTAGATTCTTTCTCATTCCATGTGGGTTGTTACCCAGCAGACATGTAGCTGCTCTTGCAGAATCTGTCCTGTCACAAAAAATGAACTCCTGTCCCTGCCAACATGAGTTTCTGCCTATCCCTTTTCCAGCACAGAAGTCATATTCCCTCCATGTGGAACACTGTCCCTGAAATTTACAGTTATTCCCACATTTTGAGGTTCCCAAGGGCATCTGCTTCTCAAACTCTAGTCCTCAGTGGGTACCTTTGCTAAAGCAGAGTGATTGTTAGAATCTGTGCTTCTCTTATCAACTGACTCTGCTCCAAATTCTCATGGGGCTGTGAAGAGGGCATATAGGCATACTGACCCCGTTTATTAACACCCATGTTTGTGACCCCAGCACCAATGTGTTTAGCAAGCTGATTTAGACCACATGAAAACCACGAGGCCTCTTGACTCATCAAGTTTACAGTGTAGACAAGGAAAAGCCCTTTGACCTCTTCCTCCTAGATCGCATGGGTGTTCCTAGCCTTTTGCATCCCATTATCCTGATAACGAGAAAGAAAGAGACATGGATATACTACTGTAAACAGAGTCAAGTTCATCATAAATGAATCAAATGAGGCAGTTACTTAGAGCCTCACTTATGTAAGGGTAAAGCTAGATTTCAGACATAGAATAAGAAAACTATAATATCCCCAAGAATGCAGACTGTTGCCCATGAAAATGTCTCCACTCCAGTAGAGTTTATGTTAATTACACATTATGCATTTCTGAGGTGAAATATAAATCTATCTCTGAGTGTACAGAGCTACAAAAATATTATGTTAACTTCATAGCTGAAAATTTTTACAATGTATGGTGAAAATTTACAAGTTTAAGACAATTGAGAAGAGACAAAGACATAGTATTATTTTTACTTGCTTAAGTGTCATGCTTACCTGCCCTTCAGCTATCGATGTTGAATATCTTCCCAGTCTTTCCACAGGCCTTGGCTACTCAACCTCTAACTTGTTTGTTTTCTAGTCATCATTATCATTCCTCTCCCTACCCCCAAACCCTGAATCTCCATGTTTGTTTATTATAATGTTTAATGGCATCTCTGTGTGTACACTCCATTGCCCACACAGAAATATCAAAACTTCAATTTCTCTCATTGAACAGTTTATGCATTGATCAAACTGTTATTTTCTGAGCACTAGCTTAGATGTGGATATATATATACAGATGAAAAAGAACCTTCTAGAACCAAACATCAATTATTATAACTGTGACAAGGTACTATGGGAGCACAAAGGGAAATTGCTTAACTTTGTCAAGAAAAACAAAAGACTTTAAGAGATAACATTTGAGGTGATTTCAGTGGGGGTTCAACCTACAGACAAAGGGATACCTGCCATTATTGACAGAGGCAAGCATATGGTAGGTGCATAGAAGGATAAGACAGTATGAGACATTGGAGGAACTATAAGTATATTAGCCCGATTTTCTCCTAAGTCACAGTGGTAAAAAAGTGGGAGGGTTGGAAAGGTAGGCCACAGAGAATGGCGTTGTGTACCGTGGTAGGAAATTTGAATTTAATCTTCTGGAAACTAAACACTTCTCATGAAATATTTTGATACTAAAGTGATTAAAAGGATTTAGTATATAAAAATCACTCTGGTCTTAGTATACAAGGTGGAGTAAGGATTAGAGGGAGGGCCTGAATTAAGTCAGTGGGAAGGAGAAGCCATTCTAAATTGCAGGACAGGCATTATCAGGAGGCTTGTCATAGTTCACGTGCAACTGGTGCAACCGATTCTCCCCGAGAAGACTTCACCACTGAGCACCGCAGGAAAGAAGTCGCCCTGCCATCAAGCAAAGACTCAAGAATATAATTTGATCTGAAGATTCACATTCGTCTAAAGGTCCACCACAGACCTTCTTCCTACCACAAATCTACAAGCCTTCCTTATTCTGTAGACTTCACCCTTGATTTTCCCCGTATTGATAGACAAACTGCCCCCAACTCCATAAAAGAGAAAATCTTTCAACTTGTACTCTAGATCCCACCCTCTCTCACCAGTTGATGAACTTCTCTTCTATAGGTACATCTTTCACAATTGCATCCTCTTTTCCTACCTACTGGATCACTATTTTCAACCCACAAACATGCTTTGAAATCCGTTTGTTAAAAAATAATAATTTTCCCCTAAGTCTCCCTCCAGATATGTCAATGCTCTATTTTACTTCCCCTCAAGTATTTTAAAGGTTGATACATTGTTGTGTCTAATTCATCTCACATTTACTTCTAAAAATTACAAAGTATGCCAATATATAAGAATTGATATTTTACCATCACCATCAGCCCCTCAGCCCTTACATGCATCATATATTCTCAAGCCTCCATGCTCTTGTTAGTTTTGTCATGTCAGGATAGAATGACTTTTTCAACCTCCTCTTCCTATGAAAATGTCATTAATCATTCAAAGTGTAGTTTAGAAACCAACTACTCCATAACATCTTTCTCAATCTTTTCAGTCAGATTAATAATTTTTCTCTTCACTTCCTACTTTTACCTGTACTATTATATTCTTATCAACTCTACCTGGAATTACAGTTAATGATTCAAGGCTGAAGGACTATTTCATAATTTCTAATTCAAGGTCATATATCTGACACCCCAAATAAATTATAAATTTTGGTAAAGAAGAATTCTTACTTTCATTTTCTCCACAGTAGAATCTAGCACCATGCCCCACTTGTAACAAATACTTATTTACTTAATTAAGAGTAAATCAAGCACTAGCCAGTTTGGCTCAGTGGATAAAGCATTGGCCTGTGGACTGAAGGGTCCCAGGTTTGATTCCAATCAAGGGCAAATGCTTGAGTTGCAGGCTCGGTCCCCAGTAGGGGGTGTGCAGGAAGCTGCCAATCAAGTATTCTCTCTCATCATTGATGTTTCTATCTCTCTCTCTCCCTCTTCCTTCCTCTATGAAATCAATAAAAATATATTTTTTAAAAAGAGTGAATCAATAGAAGGAAGAAACATAAGTTAGTAAATAAAATTGTTTTTGCTCAAGCTTTTGAATGTAATAACATTAGATTTCCTAGATTAAAATTATTTTCCTCAAAAGGTCCTAGATTTTCAATACTGTCTAAACATCTGATCAAAATGTATCAATCCCTTATGATCCAGGTTACTACTGGCTAATGCTGAGAGGCAGGGTAAAGTTCTTCTCTAGGGAAAAAGAGAAAGACATATGGACTTCCAAAGAACCCACTATTTTCCCATCTCCAAGTTGTGAGTCTGTAGTTTTAAATCCAGCAGGGCACTAACATAATAATGCAGTCAATTTAGTGATATCTGGAACACTTAAACATAATACTTATTTTTCAAGATTGATTTTATTTTACAAGTGTATGTGGTGCATAAATTAGCTTTTAATGCCTAACAAACTACCCCAATCCTAGTGGCTTAAAAGTCAATAATCTACTTAGATCATGATTCTGTGAGTTGGCAATCTGAGCTATGCTCAGCTGAGTGATTCTTCTCGTTTAAGTTGGGTTTACTCATGTGCCTACAATTAGTAACCAATTGAAGGCTGCTTGGTCTAGAATGGCCTCAACCAGGAAGATTCATTTCTGATCCCATGTCCTTTCAGCTCCAGCAAGCTAGCCTAGACTTATCCATAGGAAAGCTGGGTAAGGACTAAAGAGAGAAACTGGTCTGCAAGTCTCCTAAGGCCCATGTGCAGAGCTGACACATCACTTCTGCTACATTCAAAGGAATCATAAAACCATTCTGTGTCAGGGAGAAAGGGAGTAGGTTCTACCTATAACAGAAGGTGGTGCAAAGTCACATTGCAAAGGATGTGAATATAGCGAGGCATACTGGCTGTTGGTGTTTTTTATTAAATATGCCTTTAATAGTCAAAATGCCAGGAGTATATATTAAACATTTAATATGAGATTGTTCCTAACTTCAGAAAATTACAGCCTAGTGTGGGAGATAGACATTTGACAGGCAATCCTGTGATAAGTGGTACTAGTGTATGTTTTTCCTCTGCTTAGGACATTCTTGCTCCTTCTATTTCTATAGTACCCCCTTAAGATCTCAAATAAATATCACTTCATCTGAAAAGTCATGACAGGGAACAATCTTGTCCTAAAAGTCCAAGTTGGTTAATTGGCTATTTCCCATGTGACAAACTCTCTTCATCTGTGTCCATACTGAATTATCACTTAGAAGGCATGATCCATTGGAAGGCCATGCTATTGCCAGAAATTAATTTTAAAAGTGATAACAGAAAGAAAATGAAATGTTCTTCATTCTTTATGTCATACATTACATCATGAGAATTTTTGCAACTGTATCATTTGTTAATATCTCTGTTAGAGAACAGATGGAAGATCTAGAGGTTTTAAATAGCAGGGGGTGTTATTTAATCAGATTTGTACATTTTAAAAAATCACTTTTCTGTACTGTATGCAGAGATCAATTTAGAAGCAAATACTACAATCTCAGTGAGAAATTATGGGGATGTTTGAATCCGAGAGAAGTTATAAATTTTGAGAGCTATGTATGACGCTAAAGCCACACACCATGACTGCTTGATCGAACACTAAAAGTGACTAAGCCAAAAACAGCAATGATGACTTCCTAGCTCAGGACATTGGGACCAGTTGGGCCCCTCAGTGAGAGAGAATTTAAAAAGACATGTAACTTAAAAGACTATAATGAACTCTTTCAGAAAGGGTTAACTTTTCATATTTGGGCACAGGATATAGGTTAATGAATTTACAGACAAATGTGGCTTATCATTGTAATCACCACAATCTTTATTAGTGAAGAACCCTCTGGGGTATGAGTTCTTTAGAGAACTAGATGAAAACTATAAGCTCTATAAACCAGAAAAAAAAAATTCATGAACCACAGAACTTGACAGGTTAACCAGTCCCATATCATCCAAACCAATGGATCCTATGTCAAAATCCCCTGTTTAGTAAATGAGATGTATGAACATTGATCCAATCTGGATCCCCTCCCAAGAGGACACACGTGAGTGAGCTGTGAGTGAAGTGACGTAGTCAGCCTAGCAGTTTATCATCTAATAATGTCATTTTGAAAACACTAAAAATATACAAACCTGTGCTTAATTTTTTTTTCATTTACTCCATTTTTGTTAACATTTATAATGAGAACTTGACTCAAAAAAAATTTCGTTTAAATGAGATTTGCCCAAATGCATCAGTGGAAGTGAGCATCTGATTCCACTTTTAGTCTTAGCTGCCACCAGGCTCCCCTCCTCACTGAAAAAGCATATTTGGAAATCTGTATAATGTCTATGCATTGAAGGGTTACGCAGGGGTGAAAAAGATGCTAGCAAACAGGCTCATTAATTCTCTCTTTTTTTCCTGTTTATAGAAGTTATTACAGATGTCCCCTTTGTTTTTTCCCACTGACCTCCCCTACACCCCACATCTGCCCTTGCAAGTCTTCACCACAATATTGCCTGTGTCCATGGGCTATGCATAAATGCATATAAATTCTCCTCTCTCACCCCACCACTTTCACTTTCCTTCTGAAATTCATCAGTCTAACTTGAATAAGATTAAAGTCACTATGATTTAACTCTCTAAAATTTCAACATCTTATTAAACATTAAATCCCTTCAACTAAGTATTGTATAAATAAAATAATTATTTTTAACATTCATGATTTGGATTCCAACCAAAGCACGGCATTATAATAATTTTAAGTTGTACATCAAGAGCAAAACAGCCTTGGAAGAATAATAAAATTAATGAAATGTAGACCCACTCTCTACCAAATAATTCTCTGTTTCCAAATAAAGTCAACAATACCTGGGTATGTACAAGCAGAACTCACATGAAGCAGATATTAATGATCAGGTCATTAAACAGGTAACCTGGACAGTGAGAATGTGGCTTTTATAGTGCCAAAGATTTTGGGGGCAGCTCAGTTCAATATTTTGTACACCAGCTCCCCAGATGGGAGCACTGATGACTGCATCAATGTGTTGGAGGAAGAGCATCCAGTTTTTCAATGATTGCTTTATCCACCCTATTTACAATGCTTTTCCTTTTCTGTATATAAACTACCATGATGACGATCACAATGATTTAGTCAAGAACAAAGAATGTTCAAATCCCTCCCTTGTGAGTTTCTATGTAATGAATAATGAAAATACAGTCATTTTTGTTAGCATAGCTATTTCATGTTCTTTTGAATGATCTATAAGGGAGTTACTATATTTATGTTCTTTTCTTCTTTACAAAAGAAATTACTCTTCTATAATAATATAGTTATATATAAAGAATTTTCTTATTGAATTTACTTTTTCGACAAAATTGATTTCTTTATTGACTTTAGGAGTGAAAACTAGTAAGTCGAATATGGCATAAAAGGAATATTTGTCCATATGCTTATATCATTAACTATAATCTGAACTCAGCTGGAATATTAATAGCTTCTGGTTTCTCATACAAATGTAAGAGCACATTTACAAACGGAAAAGTCAGTGACTATTCCAAACAGGTATATAAATTCACTCCAATAGTCACTTGAATTGTTACCTGAAGAAACTATGCAAAGGAAAACCAAACAAGAGACATGTGCTTGACACAGTTAGCAACATTCTGGCTTGAAGAGAATTAGCATATGGGACAAGGAACTAGTTTCAGCACCATTCCCGTCTGCTTTTCTCATATGCCTTAGAATTGAAGATAATAAATGACTATGGCCGGGATGCTAGTTGGCTAGAAAATAATCCAAAAGGTCCAAATAAGTCTGTTCATTTCTGGACACAGAGCAAATGCCAAGATTTCTAACAAATATGCATATTCGGTCATAAGAAAAGCTGGTTGGGAGACTGTGGATGCCTCCATTTATCTCTATGATCACATGAGAAAAATAAAAGGCATTACCTGTGCAACATGGAATTTGTAGGGTATTGTTGTGGCTAAAGGACATGTTCAACCTGATAAAAGCCAATTCCTCTCCTAATTCGAAATGAGTTTGGTATGCTTGTCTATTTGGCACTATCCACTCTTTCCTGAGATTGGTGATGATAAACCAGTCTCAGTATAATGCCCGTGCATCGAAGGGTTACTCTTCATTATGGGAACTCTTTCCTTCATTCTGACAGGAAAGCTTTGACTTATTTGAGGCGATGAGAGTGATGATTTATCAGTGACATTTTACTGTCTGTTAAAGAAAAGAATGGCACCATACTACATGATGCAGACATGAAAAGGTGCAGCCTGTTGAAGACTATGACAGAAGAAGTATCATAATAAACTAGCAACAAGGCCATGATGCAATGCATTTTGACTGCATTAGTATTGTTCTAAGATTTCTTGTCTTTGAACTATAATAGGCTAATGTATAATTCTGAGACACTTCATCCTACAATGTCATATGTTTTTCTCATAATGACAGTTATTAGCAAATATGAAAAGATTCATTTAGAATTTTGACATGAAGCTGTAACACATGAATTTTGATCCAAAAAATTAAAAGCATTTTGAGCAGATATGCCCCTGTTTAATATACAGACAGATTTTTATTTAAAAAAAATAAAAACCATAGTAAAATTTCAGGGGAGGGGCAAATTAGGTAAAAGATATATATGAAGAAATATGGTTTACTAAAATGAAATTAAAAAAAAAAACATGCTTTGTGTTTGTTGGGTTATATTGAGGGATATTCTGTATTCATCAATAGCTATTCTTGATTTAAGTGATGACTGAAAATGGTTAAGAACATAAATTTCGTATTACAACAATCTCATATAGAATCGGTACTCAGAGAATTCACTCTCTCTGAAGGGCAATTCCTTGTCAAGGTTAACTCTGGAAACCAAAGAGTATTTTAAAAGCAACACAAACCCATACCCCTCTCAAAAACACATCTATTTGGAAGATACTCGTGTACTTAGATCCAATCATCCCTAATAGCCATGGTCCCTTACAGTACCAGATAACATAAAACTAATACAAATATATTTGCCTCCTAGAAGGAGCTTAGAAACCATGGTATCTACCTGAACTCCACTCTACCACTAAAGCAGTGCCTGGGTACAACCTGGACAAGAAAATTAAACCACCAAAAATTCATGAGCTATATAATGCCACTGCCTTCTTCCTTCTCCCTTCAATTGGTTCCTTCTATAACCTAGGTTCCCAGAATACAAAAGGGTCACAGAATGAAGTTTCTAATGTCTCCATGTCTACATATCTTTGGTTTTGCATGACTTCTAATATTGCCAAAATATTAACATTATGCTTTAAAGAGCCCATGTTTTCTAAACTTGTATATTAGTAAAGTCACATTCATATGGAAAAGATGTAGAAAAATTAGAAGTTACTTTTTTAAAAAAATTGTTCAGGCGATAGTTGAAAAGAACCTGCTAGGAGACTATTTTGCACTCTAGGCTATTTCACCTTAAGTAAAAAATATCAAATGGTGAATAAAATAGGTACAGATGCTAAGGGTTTGCATGTTTTTGCCATACCAACTGTGTTCATACCAACTCATTTTAAATATTAAACCTCCTTGTGGCCTACGTGGTATTAATATTCCTTATTACTAGATGTGAATCTAGGCCATGCAAAGAGGAAAAGGAAGAAATAAGGAGGGAAAAGAAAGAAAAGGGTGCCCCAATGGCATATTTCTATAGTACTAAACCAGCTGCCAATTCTTTCTGGGGACTTAAGACTGAACAACGGAGAATGAGACAATCAGTCTATCCTGATGTCCCACCGACAACCAGAAACTGACTATAGGCTCTAAAGCAGGGGTGGGGAACCTTCATTCTGTCAAGGGCCATTTGGATATTTATAACATCATTCGCTTAATATAAATTTATGTTGCAATGAAAAAAGCTCCTAGATTTACTCAACTTTGATTTCCTGGGCCAGAAGAAACAGTTAAAAAAAGTTTAGCATGGATCCCAGTGCATTCCAGCCATGATGACTTTTATTTAGTGACTTCCCAGGATGGAGAAAACCTAGATTTAGGGTCATGCAACTGCCCCAGAGAGCATCTGAATGTTTTAGAACAGAGAAATCACCATCCTTGAAAAGTAGCTACATTTTCATAACTTAAGATAATTTGGAAAACAGTTATTGTACAACATCACTTAGGTCCCAATATTTGAATATAACTATTTCCATTCATGAGCTGAATTTGGTGAATATTACAACTGTATTTCAATGCTGAGCTTGCCCATTAAAAACTGTCCATTTATGTCCCCAGATGTTCTCAATTCACAGTGAACTCACATTCTGCTTTTGCTTTGAGGTTTGCCAACATGAACCTGTAAGAGTTCTTTTGGGAATCCTGCTGGCTCCATATGCCCTGAACTTTAAATGAACCAACTCCTAAGCTCAGTAAATGGACAGTAACATTTCATTGGCAGAATCAATAGCCAAGTATCAGGCACAGAAAAATGATCCTGAATCTTCCCTTCAACCAGATAAAAATGAAGAAAAGGATCCACAGTGAGTATTCTATGGTTCAACTTGAACATTTCTAAATTAAAGCAATCTGGACCCTCTGTCTTTCCCCTTACTGAATTACTCTGATTTGTACCAAGAACCATGAAATTAGAGGAATATGCTATACCATATATATTGAGGACATGGGGAAGTTACCAGAATTCACACTTCCACTAAACTTTTTAGTCAACTTTTAATTTAGTCTTTTGAACTACATAGTAGTTTGCATCATTTGGGGGATTTTTTTAATTTAAATTCTTTATTGTTTAAAGTATTACATGAGTCTCCTTTTTCCCCCATTGACTTCTCTCCGGCCACCCCTACCCCCCAGCACATGCCCTCATCACCCTACTGTCTGTGTCCATTGGTTATGCTCATATGCATGCATACAAGTCCTTTTATTGATCTCTTACCCCTTCACCCTCTGCCTTCCCTCAAGGTTGGGACAGTCTGTTCGATGCTTCTATGTTCATCAGTTTATGTTGTTCATTATATTCCACAAATGAGTGAGATCATGTGATATTTATCTTTCTCTGACTGGCTTATTTTGCTTAGCATGATGTGCTCCAGGTCCATCCATGCTGTTGCAAATGCTAAGAGTTCCTTCTTTTTTACAGCAGCATAATATTCCATTGTGTAGATGTACCACAGCTTTTTAATCCACTCATCTACTGATGGGCACTTAAGCTATTCCCAAATCTTAGCTATTGTAAACTGTGCTGCTATGAACATAGAGGTGCATATATCCTTTCTGATTGGTGTTTCTAGTTTCTTGGAATATATTCCTAGAAGTGGGATCACTGGGTCAAATGGAAGTTTCATTTTTAATTTTTTGAGGAAACACCATACTGATATATATATATATATATATATATATATATATATATATTTGATTTTTAACAGAGAGGAAGGAAGAGAGATAGAGAGTTAGAAACATCGATGAGAGAGAAACATCAATCAGCTGCCTCCTGCACATCTCCTACTGAGAATGTGCCCACAACCCAGGTACATGCCCTTCACCGGAATCGAACCTGGGACCCCTCAGTCGGCAGGCTGACACTCTATCCACTGAGCCAAACTGGTTTTGGCCCCCATACTGTTTTCCACAGTGGCTGTACTAGTCTGCATTCCCACCAGCAGTATTAAGACAGTTCCTTTTTCTCTGCATTCTTGCCAGCACTTGTCCTTTGTTGATGATAGCCATTCTGACAGGTGTGAGATGGTACCTTATTGTCATTTTGATTCATATCTCTCAGATGATTAGTGACTTCGAGCATGTTTTCATATGTCTCTCGGCCTTCTGTATGTCCTCTTTTGAAAAGTGTCTGTTTATGGCCTTTGCCCGTTTTTTTTTTTATTGGATTGTATATTTTCCTTTAGTTAAGTTGTATGAGTTCTCTATAAATTTTGGAGATTAAACCCTTATCAGAGATAACATTGGCAAATATGTTCTCCCATGTAGTTGGCTTTCTTGTTGTTTGGTTGATGGTTTCTTTTGCTGTGAAAAGCTTTTTATTTTGATGTAGTCCCATTTGTTTATTTTCTCTTTAGCTTCCATTGTCCTAGGAGCTGTATTGGTACAGTTGGGGGATTTTCAAAATTGCTCCCCAACCTCCTTTCAGAGTACCTCCAGAACTTTTTTGACTACTTTTTTTTCTTTTAACTGCAACAAAGTTTTTTCTTTCCCGCTCAAGCAATAAAGTCATTTTTCCTTCCCCATTGAAAAGTGGTTTTTTCCGAGTCTTTATAAACACAATGAGAACACTTCCTCCAGTGCTTACTTTAATTCAATTTCTTCATCTTCTTATCATCACACAATAGTGCACCAACTTTTAGAATAAAATCAGTTCAGAACAGGCCCATCTCTTTTGATATGAAGTTTCTTCCAAGTCAATAGGATCTAGAAGTCTTGAAATAAGGAATAAGCAGCATGAAAATCAGGACTTTTATGGGATCAGATGCAAAGCTCCCTGCCCAGCTAAGTTTTCCAATAATTGATTTCAAATACTGGCTCTCATAAATGATATTAGAAACAAACAGTTCTGTAGATTCCCAGAGCTGCGACATTCTCCTGTGGTTTAATACCTAATTGGGGAATTTTATCCAACCACAACACAGTAGAAAAAATACTCCCATCAAGTAGGAAGAACATTCTAGGGCTACTTTTCACAAATAAGGTTAAGACACTACTGTTTTAATTTTCAAAAGGAGTCCTACTTCTCCTTCTTACCATCCAAATATATATGCATATATATCATTTTAGACAGTTCTTCAATAAAGCAGTAAGGATTTGATGTCCTTTTTCCAGTTGATGGCTTCATAGATTAACTGCCTGTCCCCAATGTCTTGTTGAAAAGGTTAATATAACCTGCTCCATCATCATGTCCACTCATGGAGTTTTTGCACCTGTTTCACTCGATATCTGAGAAAGGAATCACACTATTTATTTCTGTAATTCAATAACTTCAAACAGATAGGCTACTCTTTCTTCCTGCCAAGAGACAATTTGGGTGATTGCTAAGATTTAGTCACATACACTACATGAAACTAAATGTTGCAGTATATCACAGTCAGGGACAGTGAGAATCTGAAAAGTCTATGGCTACATCATGAGAGAAGGAGGGTACAGAAATTGAGTCTAAAATTAACCACTCACCCAAAGGACTTGAATAAATCTTGTATTAAGATTTGTGGCTGAAACCGGTTTGGCTCAGTGGATAGAGCGTCGGCCTGCGGACTGAGAGGTCCCGGGTTCGATTCCGGTCAAGGGCATGTACCTGGGTTGCGGGCACATCCCCAGTGGGAGATGTGCAGGAGGCAGCTGATCGATGTTTCTCTCTCATCGATGTTTCTAACTCTCTATCTCTCTCCCTTTCTCTCTGTGAAAAATCAATAAAATATATTTTAAAAAAAATGTTTAAAAAAAAAAGATTTGTGATTTACTGAAAGTCATAAAAATGATAATGTAAATCAGGAATATATTGAAGGACATTAGGATGCTTATTGTTGTAGTATAACTAGTGTTAAGTAAATACATTTAAGACTCATCCAAATATTTTCATTTTATTTCCCCTGAAAGTTAGCCAAAAATTAATGGTGATAATAAGAGATTATCTATTTATATCTATCTATCTATCTATCTACCTACCTACCTACCTACCTACCCTGGGTCCAATTTTTTAAAAGTAAAAATTGTATATATTTAAGGGGTTCAAAATGATGATTTGAAAATTGAATTTTTCAAAGTAATTAATTTACTTCATTTGTTGTAGTGAAAGGTTTATAACAAAAAATAGCAAAGCCTGTCCCATCACTCCCCACTACCAATTCCCACTGTATTGGCTGTTTTTTCCATTATTTACCTCCATATATTTTTTAAACTGCTATTTAACTTCTCAATTTTAGGAATTATCTGTCAACTTCATTTTATCTCTCACACACCACCATCATCCTACATCCCACCTACCCATCTACTGCTACATCTCAATTAACTTGTGTGTATATATATATATATATATATATATATATATATATATATATGACAGTATGTCAAATAAAATGCCATATACTATTTAATGTATAATTTAATATGTTGACATGTGTATATTAATATAGTCCATAAAAGCTAGTGGTTACATTACCATGTCTGGCCTGTACTACGCAAAGCCTTGAGTGATACCTGTGTGAACATACATACAAAATCTCATGCATCTGTTTGCTTTTTCCTCCCATAGCTCTCCTTCATCGAGCCTCAAATGCCTGCTGCAGTCTGGACTGGTTGCTCTTTGGTTATGTTGCCCTGTGTCAGTCCCAGGATTTCCCTTTACTGTACTGATATCCTCAGATGCCCTTTCATTGCTATCACTACACTTAAAAAAAAAAAAAAAAGCAAAATTATCATGACGGAAAGGTCAGTGGTTATAAGAGACTGGGGTTCAGAGAGAGTTAACTGCACAGGGGCACAAGGAAATTTGGAAAGGGGGGCTAATTGAAATGTTTTATATTATAAATGTGGTAGTGGTAACATGTCTATATTTGTCAAAACTAATCAAGTTATATATTAAAAATTGGTGAATGCTATTATATGCAAATTATTCCTCGATAAAGATAATAAAATACGATGCAGGTCTTATAATACATGCCATGGTAAAGCATTTACAATATATTAATAAAGTAAGTAGAGTTATCAATGGACTGCCAAGAAATGGCTGCCCTTGTCAGGCAGTTTAATAGAAGAGTTTCATTGTGGGAACTAATTTACAAAGGTGTTGGAAGAACTGAAAGGTCAACTATGGAAAGATGATGAGACCAGACAACAGCAACATCTAAGTCACCACCTCACCTAAAACAGGGAAAGATGAAAAAATAGGGAGGAAGGAGGGAAAGGGAAAGGGAGGGAGCGGGACAGGAGGAGAAGAGGAAAGGAGAATAAATAGGAGATGGTATTTTCAGATCTTAGGAACAGGGCCATCCAGGAGGAGTCAGTATCCTGGCAGGAGATGCCCAGTGAGACCATCACAGAAGATGAGGCTCTCTAAAGCAATGGTTCTCAACCTTCCTAATGCCGCGACCCTTTAATACAGTTCCTCATGTTGTGGTGACCCCCAATCATAAAATTATTTTCGTTGCTACTTCATAACTGTAATTTTGCGACTGTTATGAATTGTAATGTAAATATATGATATGCAGGATGTATTTTCATTGCTACAAATTGAACATAATTAAAGCATAGTGATTAATCACAAAAACAATATGTAATTATATATGTGTTTTCCAGTGGTCTTAGGCAACCCCTGTGAAAGGGTCGTTCGACCCCCAAAGGGGTCGCGACCCACAGGTTGAGAACCGCTGCTCTAAAGGGATCTGAACTATTGGCAGAGACGCTGACCCTTTGACAAAGAAGAATGGAAAGAAGCAGCCTAAGTCTCTCCTTCTTCCCACCTGCCCACTAGGCCTTTCTTTGGCTGAAACTAGCAGAAGCCATTTGGCAAGGGAACCAAAAAAGGAGTTTACAGAGGTCAACCACCTACGATCTACGATACACAGGAAGGATGGTTTAGATGTGCGGAGAAAGGGCTGCAAAAATATGGCCATGACCAGAATTACCTCTAGTGGAATAATGGTCGTTCTTAATTCCTTTCTTATACTTCAGCTTTTTAAAAAAATATACACTTCTTCACAACCAATAATGAACAGTTATACAAATTGAATCAAGTTTGAAGAATCTCGCCCTAACCGGTTTGGCTCAGTGGATAGAGCATTGGCCTGCGAACTGAAGGGTCCCAGGTTCGAGTCTGGTCAAGGGCATGTACCTTGGTTGCAGGCACATCCCCAGTAGGGGGTGTGCAGGAGGCAGCTGATCGATGTTTCTAACTCTCTATCCCTCTCCCTTCCTCTCTGTAAAAAATCAATAAAATACATATATAAAAAAAAAAAGTTTGAAGAATCTCTATATTGATGGAATCAAAGGGAATGCAACAAAGTGTCTCAAATTTTCCATAAATTTTATTTTCTCCTCTTTTCTTTTTTTAAAAAAAGAAGCTCTGGGTTCATTTTGGACTTGACTAGTCAGTGGAGGCATTAAGTCCTCAGCCATCCCTCCTTAATTATGTTACATGCAATGTTGTTTTAAAATGTTCCAGCAGAGCTTGGCGTGTGGGGCTTTCCCACCAGCCAGCTGGAAAGACCACCATTTCAGAACAGAGCCAGAAAACACTGCAAACACGAGTGGTGAAATCACATGGGCAACTCACCCAGAGGCCAGATGCCTTTTACAGTTTAATCGAAGATGCTGGGCAAAGACAATTAACTGGAGGCCAACCAGACCTCATGAAATATATTTGGGTGATTTTTGCAGAGCTTTATGAACAATATCTTCCCAATTTCACAAGCAATGATAATTGTTCTGAGCAAACATTTTTGTTAAATGATGTCACAGTATTATTTTAAAATCTCAGTACATCAAAGTTCAACCACAGAAATAGAACTAGTAGGAATACATACATATATAGATACATATACACATCCACATCCATATACATGTGTCTATATATAATACACATAGATAGATGTATAAACATATATCTATATTTATATGTTACAGATAGAGAGATGTATTACAGGAATTGGCTTACGTAATTATAGAGGCTGGCTAAGCATTCTCACAATCTATAGGCAGAGCACAAGCAAGCCGGAAGCCCACAAGCATAGGCTGAAGATGCTGTCACAAGCAGACAGGAAGGGCAGATCCAGCAAAAGGAGAGCAACTTTGAGAAGGTGGGAATCTCTATTGCCATGAAGAGTCCAGTCTCTTAAGGGCTTATCTGATTAGATCTGGCCTACCAAGGATAGTCTTCATAGTTTAAGATTAACTCACCAGGGACTTTCATTACATCTATAAAATCCCTTCACAGAAGCATCCTGATTAGTGTTTATTTTTTTATTTTTTTGAAGTTTATTTTATATATTTAAATGCCATTTAACAAAGAAAAATCAATCCAAAAAATGAATTCGTGTGTCACCTCTGACATGTGTGTCATAAGTTTACCATCACTGGGCTAGAACCTGCGGACTGAAAGGTTGCAGGTTCGATTCCAGTCAAGGGCATGTACCTTGGTTGCGGGTACATCCCCAGTAGGAGGTGTGCAGGAGGCAGCTAATCAATATTTCCCTCTCATCAATGTTTCTAACTCTCTAGCCCTCTCCCTTCTTCTCTGCAAAAAATCAATAAAATATCTTTTTTTAAAAAAAGAAATAGATGAGGAAACTGAGGCACAGGCTGCCAAAGGTTCTTGCCCAAGGTCACCCAGCTGCAAAGTGGCAGAACCTTGATTGAACCCAGGCAGCCTAGCCCCTGGGACCATCCTTGTCACTGTACTGCATGTAGATGCATGTGGCCCCTTCACCTGTGCAGCACCTTGAATCATACAGGCCCACAGACAACATGCAAATTCCCCCTAGGAGTATACCTGTGCGACTGTGTGTGCATGCATGGGGGGCAGGGAGTGTGCTCACATACAGGCGTGTGAGCTCAGCACTCTGATAAAACCAGGTTCAAATCTCAGTTTTAACACTAGCTAGGGGTGGGACAGAGAGGAAATGTCACCTTCTTGAGCCTTAGTGTGTTAATCTATACGATGGGGATAACTTTACCTACCTGTTCTGGTTACCATTGCTAAATAATAAATCAAACTTACGGTGTAGCCCTAGCAAGTTTGGCTCAGTAAGTAGAGCATTGGCCTGTGGACCGAAGGGTCCTGGATTCGATTCCAGTCAAGGGCACATACCTTAGTTGCAGGCTCCTCCCCAGCCCGGGCCCTGGCTGGGCTCATGCAGGAGGCAACCAATCGGTGTGTTTCTCTCACATCGATGTTTCTCTCTGTCTTTCCCTCTCTCTTCAACTCTCCCTAAAAATCAATGAAAAAATATTCTTGGGTGAGGATTAAAAAAATAAAACTTATAGTATAAAAAACTATCATCATTTATCTCACAGTTTCTGAGTTCAAGGCCATGAACTCAGAAGGGCTTCAGCTGGGTGATTCTGATTCAGGGTCAAAGGCTACAGCTAGAACAGAGGAGGCTGGAGCATGTCAGGGTTCAGACAAGCATCTCCCTCTCAGGAATCGCAGTGGCTTGAGCTTTCTCCCCACCTGGTGACCTCAGGACCGCGGGCCTCTACAGGGTGGCTGACGGCAGCCAGAGTGACTGTGCGAGCAAACAAGGCAGAGACTGCAGCACCTTTTCTGGCCTCATCTCAGAAGCCACACAATGTCAGTAGCCCCATAGTCTATTGGTTCACAGCTAGTCACAGATTCAAAGAGAGGGAAAGAGAGTTCATGCTTGATGGGGGAGTGTTGGGGTCCAGCCCCAGCAGGTCCAGGGGTTCCCAAAGGTGTGGACGGAGTCGGCGAAGAAGGAATGACATGGAGGCAGCGTTCAGTTGATCAGCATGGCAAGGTTCTGTAGCCAGGTTCTGTCCAGGTTCTCCAGATTCTCCATCCAGGTTCTGTCCTGATTAGTGTTTAATTCAGGGGTCCTCAAACTTTTTAAACAGGGGGCCAGTTCACTGTCCCTCAGACTGTTGGAGGGCCGGACTATAGTTTTAAAAAAAAACTATGAACAAATTCCTATGCACACTGCACATATCTTATTTTGAAGTAAAAAAACAAAACGGGAACAAATACAATATTTGTATTTGCATGTGGCCTGTGGGCTGTAGTTTGAGGACCCCTGGTTTAATTGAATAACTAGAAAATGTGTGTATGCTACAAATGGCTGCTGCCCTTTTTTTGACCCTATAGTTTAGCCTTGCTAAACTGACACATCAAAAACTATCACACTCAGGACCACATATTTAAAATAGCCTATATAATAAAAGGGTAATATGCAAATAGACCAAACGGCAGAACAATTGAACAACCAATCAAAGCATAATATGCTGATGATATGCTAAGGTGCTCAACCTCTCACTATGATGTGCACTGACCACCAGGGGCCAGATGCTCTGACTGGTAGGTTAGCTTGCTGCTGGGGTCCAGCCAATCGGGATTGAGTGAGATGGGCCAGACATGCCCTGTAGCCCTCCTGCAGTCCCTCTCTGGCCCAATGATGCACTGGTGGGTCCCTCAGCCTGGCCTGCACCCTCTCGCAATCCAAGACCCCTCGGGGTATTTGGGAGAGCCTGTTTCAGCCCGATCCCACAGGCCACTCCCCTTGGGAGGGCACCAGATGCAGGGCTCATGGCTGATGAGCACTGCTGTGGCAGCACAAGCCTCTCTGGATGGGGATTGATTGGGCATGAGCCCGTGGTAGGCACAGTGGGGGCCGGATGAGCGGGAGCAGCAGATAGGAGCTGCAGGCAGTGTTGGACTGTAGGTTTTGGCCTGATCCCTGCAGGCCACCCAGAGGGACCCCACCCATGCACGAATTCGTGCGTTGGACCTCTAGTACATACATAAATATATACATATACATAAATATTATCATTTGTCATTGTTTTAAAAATCCAAGTATCTCCCTACCACCAGAAGTATCTGTCATTTCTTCATTGTAAGGCCCAGTGGTGCATGGCAGATGCTCAATAAATCCTGAATGAATGGGTGAATAAATATTTTCTTCTATAGGTGCTGCAAAATCAAAACACGTTAAGTTCACTAATCTGTAATTCATTTTCCTTTGGGAAAAAAAGTGAAATTAAACTATACAGATATGAAAAGAGATGATGACATTAAAAAATGACATCGATAGCCAAGAAGAGTGCTTCTGACCTTCCTCCTCATCCCCTTCACTTCTGGTTCATCCCCTAAGCCTGTCTGCGCTCCGCCCAGCAGAGCTGGCACTGGGTGTGCACTCCATGTGGGCTAGAGTGCTAGTTCAAGTTTCACAGTCAGATGAATAGTCTCTGACTTTGCCTTCATTCCTTTCCTAACAGATGTCTTTCCATACCCATGAGGTTATCTGTCTCTGAATATTAATCTTACTGTAACTCTTATCAAACTCCATTAGAATTGGACATTAACTTGTGTTTTTCATCCTCCTCTACTGTTAACTCCTTGCCAACAGGGCCAACTTTATTCACATGATAGCCCAAGAGCCAAGTTCCAGCAATATACTAGGAGCTCATTGAATGAGTGATACAACGAACAAAGAATGAACTGTGCCCTTGCCTTAAATTCCTGAAAAAACCATAACTTCTTGAAATTAAGTTTCTGAGTAAACGCTTTCCTTTTCACCTCAATCCCATCAGTAATCTTAAAAAGGGGGACAAAAATAAAACTCAATTGTCAGTGGATATGTTGTTGTCCAGTAATAGATCTGCTATTTCTCCAAGGATTATGTACTAGGATTTTTTTAAATTTTAAATTAAAGAGTTCTCATCTTGATGAGCTCTGCAGACTCAGTGTGGAGAAGCTCAGTATTGATTAACAGAGGCATTTAAGTCTGGGGAAACATAGTCAAAAAAATAAACTCCAGGAAAGACTCAGTAAGTACCCTCATAGATCAAGAACAATCTCTTGAGAACATAAGCCTGAATTATTAGAGGTTTCATGCTTGTAGTCCCTGTCATACACTCAATTTTCCTTCAGGAGAGTAATTGAAAAATAAAAACAAAACAAAAACACTCATGGACAGAAAAACAACCTATAATCTATTTCAGCTTCCGAGTGAAAATCACTAGCTAGCAGGGTTCATTCTGCTAACAAACTAATGGCAAGGTAAAGCCAGAAATTTGCCACGTTCAGCATTCAAGTTCACTGCATTTTGCCTTAGAACTGTTTTAGAATAACCAAGTGATTATTTTATTGGAATTTCCAAACAGGATAACTTTTTGCCAGTTTGTTATAAAAGCTTAAGTTCTCAGTCACTAATTTAATAAGCCATATTATGCTACATGCATTCCACTGCTCTTTGGCTGTTTTGGGGTATTCCATAGATTCCTAAGTAGTTAAAGTTGCTAAGGTCAGAGGAAGAACATTTTAAGAAATAGACATTTTTAAATTTCATAATTAGGGATCAAAATGCCCTCTTTTGCTAACTGCTGGTGAGAGACTTGCCTCTGTGCTCAGATCCTAAAGCTATGTTCCTCTAGCCTTCCCTGCCCCCAACTGAAATGCTGGTCCAGACTTCAGCCTGTCATTGGTGGTGGAGCACTGAAAACAAAGCTAAAACTGACAGAAGGGGGACTTCTAATAGTCTCCTGCTCTTTGGAATGTTGTGGAAAGACCCAAGCTGGCCCTTGAACCTAAGATTGTGAGGAAGTCCAAAAGAGCATGCAAATAATCAAAAGAGTAGGTACCAATCCATTTACAACTGATAACAAGAAATGCATTAGTTATCTGCTGCTGTGTAACAAGTTCTCACAGCCAATCAAATCATGCATTTTCTTTACGATCTACCTATATCTCACCTTTCCCATGAAGCCTTTCAGGGCTTCTAAAAATCCAACATTGTGTTATATGTCATCTTGGATTATTACTTCATTGTTTCCCCATAGGTTTCTCATTTCCCAAAATAAATTATAAGCTCCTTGAGGATAGGGTCCATAGCATCTTATCCTCCTGTGTCTCCCAAAGTCCAAGCAAGATAGTATCTTTCTCAAGAATAGGCTCCAGTACATGCACTCAGAAGTCTATTTAAAACTGACAGCTTGATTTTACTTAGAATTAGAACCATGCTGAGTTTATGAAAAAGATAATTTTTAAAAAGTAAAGGGATTTTCGGGGAGAAAAGCTTCATATAGATTTCTTGTTTTATTCCTACAATTTATCAGTTCAGAAAATGTCATCTGTGGTACAACACAGTACTGAGCCCTCCAAAAACACAAGCAAAACAAAACACTCCTCTGGGAATCGTTTCATTTTGCACCTAGGGGAAGAAATCATTTTCAAGGAAGTTTGAGGTCTAGTTTCTCATTGTTAACTTGTTTTGTGACTTTGTACAAATCCTGCAGTCTTTGAGGCTTTATGCCTCCTGCTATTGAAATGAGAAAGGCTGCCCTGGGTGGTTTTACTCTCCCGTACAACTATAAATCTCCCAGCTGATGACTTCTAACCTCACTCACAGTTCAGAAACTTGTACAGTGTATCACTTAAATGGAAATTAGGATGCTTTATGGGAGATGAACTTAGATCATTCCGTTCTACCTGTTTTACTGGGCATTATACTTCAAGGGACTGCCCACAAAGGCAATGAAGTGCTCTTAATTAGCTTCCTGAGGGCCCTAAGGACTCCACTGAAACTATGAAAGTTTTCCTTCTTTTTTAATAACCTAATTTTTCTCCCTATCCTATATATGTCTGCATAGAAAATTTTTAATATTTAAATCTGTGTGTCTTCCAGATCAACCCTAAACACACCTTTCCTTAACTTAGAAAATGCAAACAAATAATGAGAAAAATGCCAGGAAAATAGTGAAATTTTCCAGAGGAAAGAGAATGCAAACAGAAAAAGATTAGAAGCACTATTTACTAGCCTAAATACATCTATAACTCCCTGCTTTGAAAATTTTTCCAGAGAGATCTTTATGCTCTGTTCTATGGCTTTTTTTCCAATAGTGGAGAAGTTCATGTGACACTACTAGTAGATGTCACAAAGAGAAAGCTCTACAACCCTTACTTGGAATTGAGAACTTTGGAGCAAAGTCTTTAGTTAGAGATAACCAAATACATCTCAAGAAGGCATGTGGTGCAGTCAATCCTGAAATTTGAAGTGACACAGCAAGGAGTGTTTTATCATGCCTGTTCATTTTTAAACCCCTGAAGGAAGATTAGCAACAGAGTAAATACACATAAAAAAAAATCTTCCCCATCCAGAATATAGGTGTTATAGGGGACAAATTCCTAAAATTGCGTTATGCTACAAAGTAGCTCTGAAGTTGCCTCTGGTTGGCATCAGGTAGCTCTTGGCATAAAAAGCCAAGCAGGATGTAAGGGCAGCCTGCTACTAATCTCAAAAAAAAAAAAAAGAGAGAGAGAGAGAGAGCATCTTCTGTTGGGAAAATAAATGCTTGATCAGTAGAATGTTGACTTCGTACAGTTGACAGTGTCGAGCTTCATCTATTCATAAAAGAGAGGCTACTTTAGAGCAAGTCATACATGAGCTAGTTGAAAGGAGGCAGGGTGGAGATGGAAAAGGATAATCTCTCTGAACATCTGTCATGACTGCACATAAAACCTCACTACAAAGTCAAATGCAATCTGTTTGGTACTTTGGCCTGTTGAGCCTCAGAGATATGACTGAGTATCTGCAGTCATGACTATGTGTTTTATCTGTTTCTATGGTGCCACAGACCCAGGCAAGCAAAAGAGGCATAACCCACATAATCAACAGGTCAATAGAAAAGAAGTCGGAAAACGAGGCTCACATTATCATATGATCTCTCATTCTTTTCCAAACCAAGTCAGGCGGGGAAGTAAGCACACTCGCCCTTCCACTAGCTGCCAGTTTACTGTGCCTTTCTGGACAGATGAAGCCACAGGCCACCGTCACTCTGCATCTTGTCAGCAGAGATGGCAGTGGACAGACTAGCAAGAGCAGAGGTCCCCCTGTTCCCACCACAGTGAGAAGGGAAAGCGGTGCTCCCACAGAGCTGGCACATGTGGTGCTAACTCACACCCAGCATGGCTCCTCCAGGCTTGGCTGCCGACTGCACAGTGAGGGCCTTTTGTAATTTATTTAGACGCATTTTGACCTTATTTTCTTGGCACTGTCATGTGAGAGTATGTTCTTTTGGAGGATATGGGGACAGCGGGTGGGGTGCCCAGCACTGTCTGGCTTTACCCCCTCCTGCGGATTAGCCAGTGCAGAGCAGTTGGCCGTCTCGCCCTCTCCATCAGAGCATCACCATCCATGCTGGAGATGGTATTTTCAAGTCTTCCGTTTAGATCAGAACTTCAAAACATGAGGCGGCACAAAATGGACTATCTGGTGTAATTTATTAGCCTTTAACCATAAAAACCCTGTAATAATTTTCTTTTTCTTAGAGCAGTTGCTGGCTGGATTTTTCCAAACAACAAACGTCTCTGATTTCAAAATAATCCTCCAGAATAAAAAACCCACAAACATTTGAAATTAAACAATACTGCAATTCTTTACATAGACAAAGACACCCTTATAATGAAGAGTTTTAAATGGGCATCATCTCCACAGTTGTAAACAGATATCCTTTCAAGGATCACGACAGAGCTGGCCATTGCTTTAGAGTCAATGTATCACCCTTTCTTAAGCCATCAAAAAACACTCAATAAGTATCTTTTAAAAGAAGTTACTTCCCTTATGATTTTTATTCTTAAACTTACAGTGTTAAAATTCAACTCCCCTCATATTGTATTCCTATATATTCAAAATAATCATTCATATTTAAATTATGAAGAATATTTTAGTACATCACAAAATGTCAATGTCTGTGTTTTTATAATACTTTCAGACTAGGACACAAGAGACAGATATCAAATTTGTGGCTGACATCAAAATAGAATGAATAGTTGTAATATTATGATTCAGTGAGAATAGAGTTGGAAGGGGCCCCAGAGTCCAGTTTCTACTTAATTCCTTAATTTTCCCCATGAGATACATAAAAAAGAAATTAAATAAACTGGCCAAAATTACATAATCTTCTGAATCTGGCCAATATTTTACATGATTACTATACTGTACCAGGATACATGGCAGAGCCAGAACTACATGTATCTGTTGCATTAACTCCTAATTGGATAATTTTAATTGTAGCTCATTACCTCTCCCTCATCTCCATTGTTGCTCTCCAACTTCACACTCCGTTTTATTTTCCTTCATTGGTCTTCTCAAGATGGAAAATTATATTATGTACATAATCAATTGCTTGCTCAATGTCCATCTCCCCCACTGGAATAGAAGTGTTCTGGTGGCATGAATCATACCTTCCTTATTCTCCGCTATATTTCCATCAATGAGAAAAATGCCTGGCACATAACAGGAATACACACATGCACACAAAAAAAAAAAAAGAAAAAAGAAAAAAAACCAACACTTGAAAAACTGATTAATCCATTAACAGTTGAGATTTTTAAAAGGCCAACTTGCATTTCACTGACACCAGCAGCCCCATAGCATGAGAAGAGCAGATTCCCTAATATCATCACCTAGTGGTCTTCAAAGTCCAGCTTGGTTGACACTGACCTAAACTCAACTCCAATCAAATTTTCGCCCCTGCTACTCCATTGAAACTGCGTACTCAAGTTTCCCCGAGCCTTCTAATTCTAATGCCCAGTGGCCTTTTCTCTACCCTTCTCTCTTTTGCTCTCTCTCACAGCATTTGCCATGTAGGGAATTGTCTGTGCCTTGGCCTCTCTCTTTTCTAAGTGGTGTCAGTTTTTGATATAAGGCCATTTTTTTTCTTCTTTTTACTTTGACCATCTGAGTTATCACAAATTCTGTTTCACTGACCTCTCTCTGCACAAACCCCCAATCTCAGTTTCCAGCCCTATTTTCTCTGTAAGACCTGGAAACTTTTCTTTGAACTTGTATGAGATATTTCTTCTCACATGTGCTGCCATCACCTAAAACTCACTGTGTCTAACACTACCTATTATTGACATATATGTTTATGAAAATATATCTTTTCCTCCCAATCAGATTAAAGGAAATGTGCATTATACTTTGGGATTCCTGTATCAATAAGCAAACATCATGTCTTGGGCTTTGGGGGTGTTTAATAAATACCTGTGCTTGACCAATATCAAATATAGTGAGTGTCATGGTAGAATTGTGTCCCCCAAAGATGCAATACCGGAATCCTAAACCCTGGGCAGGACCTCAAAATGTGATCTTATTTTGAACTAGTGCTGTTGAAATTGTGATTAGTTAACATGAGGTCACACTGGGGTAGGTTAGATCGCTTAGTTCAATATCACTGGTGTTTTTATAAGAACAGGAGAGAGACACACAGGTGACGAATACCAGTGACAGTGGAGACAGAGATTGAACAATGCTGAGGATTACCAGCAAATACCAGAAGCTAGATGAGGCAAGAAAGGATCCTACCCCATATGCTTTAAAGGGAACATGGCCCTTCATTTCAGATTTCTAGTATCCACAACTAAGAGGAAATAACATTCTGTTGATTGAAGCCACTCAATCGATGGTATTTTGCATGGCAACCCTAAGAAATACATGCGTGAGTAAGAAGGATCAGATGACTCTGAAGTCAATCCCAAATCTTCTATTTAATTATGTGAGCTTGGAAAGCTTATGAACTTCTCTTGTGTTTTGGTTGTCTTACCTGTAAAGTGGGGATAATATCTGTTTCATGGGATTTTTGCAGGAGTTACATTTATAATGTATATTACAAACTTTACATAGAACCTATCCCAGAGTATGTGTTCAAAACTAGCATCTTATTTGCCATTTGCATTTTGAAATAAGGTCTTTATTTACAGGAACTAGTGTATTCAGTCAGTATTTATTGGATATCTTCCTGGATTAGGCACTGCTCTAGTATTTGGGATACAGAAATAAACAGAAAGACACTTACTCAAGGAGCTTACCTATGGATAATAAGCCTATTTTTTTCACTTACTAAATGGATGAATTAACTAAAATTATCATTATATTTTATCCTAAACTCTGCTTCAAAGAATTATTATGATTTAAAAAATGAGTGGATTTGGCTATTAAGCTACAGCAGATCCTTGTCAGGGTATCAAAGCACTAGGAGCCATCATTACATGATATCTCGCTTGCCATGGTATAAAGCAGCGTTATTTTTATATCTTTCCATTGACAGTGAAAAGGGGAAAAAAACAATTTTTATTACTTTTCTTAACTGCAATTCCACATTTTAATGCTGTATGAAACCAATTAAATTTAGCATATACAAATATATTAAAAGGTCAAACTGTCATATATAAAGATACCTCCAAGTAAATCTTCACCATTGAAAGGAAAAAAATATTACCCTCAATGTATTTTTCAACTGTAAAAAGAAAAACCCTCACGCAGTTATGATCATTTTCTAAAATTTATGCCGAAACCGGTTTGGCTCAGTGGATGGAGTGTCGGCCTGCGGACTGAAAGGTCCCAGGTTCGATTCCGGTCAAGGGCATGTACCTGGGTTGCAGGTACTTCCCCAGTAGGAGATGTGCAGGAAGCAGCTGACCGATGTTTCGCTCTCATCGATGTTTCTAACTCTCTATCTCTCTCCCTTCCTCTCTGTAAAAAATCAATAAAATATCTATTTAAAAAAAAAAGAAATAAAAAATAAAATTTATTTAATGACACTAGGGCAATGAAAATTTTAACTAAATGCTGTTGAAAATGTAAAGCAGTGTAAGTAACAAAATAACTATAAAAGTGTTCGTAAGCTTTAGGATATTAAGAAAGAGCAGAGAGAGAGTCAACATACAGGCATACTTCGTTTTCTCCTGCTTTGTTTTAGCCCGCTTTATTGTGCTTCACAGATACTGCCCTTTTTACAAATAGAAGGTTTGTGGCAGCCCTGGCCTGGCCAAGTCCATCAGCACCATTTTCCAACCGCATCTGTTCATTTTGTGTTTCTAGGTCACATGTTGGTAATTCTCTCAACATTCTTTCATTATTATCATATTTTCTGTGCTGATCTATGACCAGTGATCTGTGATGTTACTATTGTAATTGTTTTAAGGGTGCCACAAACTGCTCTTATATAAGACATGGTCTTAACAGATAAAAAACACTGCGTGTTCTGACTGCTGTACTGACCAGCCACTTCCCCGTCTCTCTCCCTCTCCTCAGGTCTCCCTATTTCCTGAGACACAACAATATTGAAATTGGGCCAATTGCTGTCATAGCCTACAATGGCCTCTACTAAGTGTCCAAGTGAAAGGAAGTCACATGTGTCTCACCTTAAAATTTAGTGAGGAAGGCATGTCGGAAGCACAGATAGGCGGAAGCTCGGTAGGTCTCTTGTGCCAAACATACAAGTTCTGAATGCAAACAAAAAGTTCTTGAAGAAAATCAAAAGTGTTACTTCAGTGAATGTCTGAATGATAAGAAAGCATGACAGCCTTGCTGCTGATATGGAAAAAGTTTTAGTGGCCTGGCTAGAAGATCAAACCAGCTACAACTTTCCCTGAAACCAAAGCCTAATCCAGAGCAAAGACTTAACCCTCTTCAATTCTGTGAAGGCTGAGAGAGGTGAGGAAGCTACAGAAGAAAAGTTTGAAGCTAGCAGAAATTGGTTCATGAGGTTTAAGGAAAGAAGCTGTCTCTAAAACATGAAAGTGCAAGGCAGCAGCAAGGACTGATGTAGAAACTGCCACAAGTTATCGAGAAGATCTTGTTGAGATCATTAATGAAGGTGGCTACTCTCAACGACAGTTTCAATGTAGGTGAAACAGCCTTATATTGGAAGAAGATGTCATCTGGAATTTTCATAGCTAGAGAGGAGAAATCAATGCCTAGTTTCAAGGCTTCAAAAGAAAAAGACTCTCTTATTAGGGGCTCATGCAGCTGGTGACTTTAATTTGGAGCCAGTGCTCATTTACCATTCGGAAACTCCTAGGGCCCTTAAAAATTATGCTAAATCTACTCTGCCTGTGCTCTATAAATAGAACAACAAAGCCTGGATGACAGCACATCTGTTTACAACATGGTTTACTGAATATTTTAAGCCCACTGTTGAGAACTACTACTCAGGAAAAAAGATTACTTTCAAAATATTACTGCTCATTGTCAATGCATCTGGTCACCCAAGAGTTCTGATAGAGAGATGTTTTATGCCTAGTAACGCAACATCCATTCAGTAGTCCATGGGTCAAGGAATAATTTCAACTTACAAGTCTTATTATTGAAAACAGCAGTTGTCAACTGGTGGTCCGCGGACCATTGGTGGTCCATGAGGTCTGAAAGGTTGGCGACTGCTGATTTGAAAGATACATTTTGTAAGACTATAGCTGCCATAGGTTGTGACTCCTCTGATGGATCTGGGCAAAGTAAAGTAAAACCTTCTGGAAAGGATTTATCATTCAAGTTGACATTAAAAACATTTGTGAAGAGGTCAAATTATCAATATTGACAGGAGTGTAGAAGAAGTGACTCCAGCCCCTCCTGGATGACTTCGAGGAGTTCTAGACTTCAGTGGAGGAAGTAACTGCAGAAGTGATGGAAATGGCAAGAGAACTAGAATTAGGAGTGGAGCCTTAGGATGTGATTGAATTGCTGCCATCTCACGATAAAAACTTTTATGAATGAGGAGTTTCTTCTTATGGATGAGCAAAGAAAGTGATTTCTTGAGAAGGAATCTCTTGCTGGTGAAGATGCTGTGAAGGCTGTTGCAATGACAACGAAGGATATAGAATATTGCATAAACTTTGCAATAAAGCAGCAGCGGAGTTGAGAGGATGGACTCCAGTTATGAAAGAAGTTCTGTGAGTAAAATGCTATCAAACAGCCTCACATGCTACACATAAATCGCTCATGAAAGGAAGAGTCCATTGATGTGGCAGACTTCATTGTTATCTTAAGAAATTGCCACAGCCCCTCAACCTTTAGTAACTAACCTTCAGCAACCACCACCAGCCATTAACATCAAGGCAAGACCCTCCACCAGCAAAAGAGTATAATTCGCTGAAGGTTCAGATGATGGTTAGCAATTTTTAGCAATAAGTATTTTTAAATTAAGGTATATACATTGCTTTTTAGACATGATGCTAGCGCATACTTATAGACTAAAATATAGTATCAACATAACTTTTTATGTACTGGTAAACCAAAAAATTCACGTGACTTACTTTATTGCAATATTTGCGTTATTGTGGCGGTCCAGACCCAAACCTGTAGTAGCTCTGAGGTATGCCGGTAATTTTTTATCTCAAAGACAAGGAATTACTTTATAGATATTTGCTATATTTATCAACAGAAAGTATGTCAAATACCTGATATGAGTGTCTTAGGAAGCACCCCTGTATGATTCTCTCCCTTGTCCACTTCTCTCTGACTCTGACTAGGTCCCTAGAATTTCGCTGTCCAGGATGGTAACATAGCCATACCCCAAATGTGACTCCTGAGCATTTGAAATGTGACTCATACAGGTTGACATGTGCTAAAAGTGTAAATGCCACCAAACTTTGAAGGCTTACTATGAATTTTTTAAAATATACCAATTACATTTAAATTGATTATAATTTGAAATAACAATCTTTTGGTTATATTGGGTTAAATAAAATATCTTGTAAAAATTAAATCCACCTGTCTTTTTCCTTTTATAATGTATCCACCAGGAAATTTAAACTTCCATATGTGGTTCACATCTGCAGCCCACTTTGTATTTCTATCGGACAGTACTGCTCATGTTAAGGAGTCACAGTGGTGGGTACTGGCAAGGGCTTGTTGTAGTTAAAGATCACGAATTAAGTGATTAATTCATCTCTAACACTAGCTGATTGATCTAACTACACTTTTCTGTGTATGAGCTTTATTCAAACTATGAACCAACTATGGACCAACTTCCTCTGCAGAGCAAGAACCAGAGCAGCACATTTACATTCTGACATTTTGTTAAACCCACCATCACTGAGTAATTAGCATGCCCTCACTAGTCCCTTTTCCAGAAACCCAGGAAAGCTCTCTGACTGGCTTGGTTTAAGGAAGGTACCCAGCATGAGACCAATCAACTGCAGCCAAGTGGGTGGGATCTATAGGAAAATGCAGCTCTGTGCTAACCACAGGGTTGGAGGGAGGGAGGAGAAGTTCCCATGAGAAGGATGATAATGCTCCTAGAAGACCTAAAAGAAGAGTGCAAGGAATTTAACAGCTATGCATTATGGTATGAATGTGTTGATAATATTGCAGGGAAATCCTAGCACTGTGTTCTTTTTGTAAGAGGTACCTATTGTGGCTTTGACCCTTCCTTTGCAGAACAAAATTGTTCTATGTGGAATTTTATTCTTTCTAAATTGTTCTAATTTAGTCACAGTTAACATCCCCATCCCCACCCACTGGATAATGGGGAAGTGTATGTGACTCAGACCTAGTCAAGCATAGTGTCATATACCTTTGGGCACAGTTAACTATTGTTCTATAGGTGAGCACATTACTGAAGGATGACCACTCACATTCCTTCTGGAACCGAATTATGAAATATAAGGTAAAAGTTTTATTTCTACTGTGATTGATAAAGGAAAAGGATGGGAATCTGAAACTATTAAGAGATATCTTCCCTGGGTGCACAAGGAGGACCATCTTCAATTCAGAACAAAGACAATACAGAGGGAAGCAAAGCTGATAGAGACAGAGAGAAAAGAAAACAAAAGAAAAGAAGAGAAAAAAGAAAAGAGAACTGTGTAAGCCCTGGGAGCTGAGATAGCCATACTGAGGTCCAAGCAATCATGGACATCCCAGTTCTGGGAACATGCACATTCCCTGTTTTACTTTATTCTAGATTAGATCTTTTGTATTAAAAAGAATCTATTATGATTATCTCAATGATCAGACCAATTAAACCTTTGACTTTCAATCTTAGTGTTAGCACTTAGCTACCCTGAAAAATGCCAGAAAGCTTACAATAAACCAGGGCTTATTAAATGTAGACCAATTCTATATACAGAAGGCAAGCTTAAGTGTGATACTCCTTTCCTTAAGGTAAGTGAGCTGCATATAATCCCATGTGTCTCAACTGTGGCTCACACGTCTATCACAGCATCCTAAAACCTGATGCATTTATGTACTTACTTGTCTGTCTCCACTACTGGACTTTAAGCCTCTTGAGGGTAAGACACAACTTAATTTATCTTTATTTGATGAGAGCCTCGCACAGTACTAGGCAATGCATGCTTGTAGAAAGAGAGTAGAAAAAAATTAAAATAGAGAGAGAAACTATACTGTACACAGCTTATGCAGGCACTTATTTGAGTTATGCTTTCACAATTATGAGATAATTTTTTGTTGTCTCTCTGTTTTACTATTGGTTTGTATCATAATAACTCATGGAGGAATGGTCTGCTCCTAAAGAAAGAATAATGTAATCATCATCATCATCATACCACCTAACATTCTCAAAATCCCAGGAACTCTGCTAATTGCTTGTATCTTCTCTGCTCAGAATGCTGAGTTTGGAGTTGCAAAGATGAAAACACCTTGGAGTACTTTATATTATAGTATTCTGTAGTACTTTATAGTTTTCAGAATAGTTTCACGTATATTATCTTGCTTGTAATTCTTTGAAACCCAGTGAGGAAGATGGGAAAATATAATATCTGATAATTATATGAAAAAAACGCCTCAAGAAATGAGAAGATTTTTTTCTTAAGTAACAATATGAGTACATCAGAATAAGAATGCAGGTCTCCTAACACCACATCAGTACTTGCTCACTACAGAAAGGGCATTTAAATCATCACAAATTAACCGAAAAGAGTGAGACACCTGGAGAATCTGTGAATCATACTGGTAATGGTTTTATCGGTGCCCCTTACTTCCCATTTCCCAGGCATCTTCAAGCGTAATTTCTGCATGAAAATTCTCCCCTCCAATTTCCTCCCTTCCTCTTGGAATGAAACCAAGTACCATGATTGTAACTACTGAGAGGTTTTGCTTGCAAATAGAAAGCTACTTACTTTTTCCCTAAAAGTAATGCTTGCTTCTACTAAATAAAAGACCATGAACCATGACAGAGAAAACTCCCTGCCCTATAATTCAAAGAAAACCTCTCCTTGATATTCCTGCTAGGGCAGCTGGTTCTGATGGTGACAAACAATGCCCAGGCTCCTTCTGGCCTCAAGATACTAAGTAGCAGAAGCTGTAGTATAAGGAAAACAAATTTTGCCTTCTCATTGCTTCCCTCATATAATTTCTTAGAATAGATACATTTTTAGGTACATGGTAGGTGCACCATAAAATCTCATATATATGCACATTATACACACAGAGAAACATACACTAAAATAAATAAAAGAACAGAATATGTAATTTGCACAGTTAGTTTTATGTTGAAATTGGAAGTTTCTAAAACAGTGGGTGAATAGATTTCATTTTTTATGATTTTTTTCATTTTTAATGATAATTTTTAGAGTATATAGCTTTGATGACTTACCAGTCTAAATATTTCATCCATGGTAGAAAAAAGAGAGGTGGCACTTGAAGGCACTAAAATAATTTCTTAAGAACTAGATTCTCTCTCTCTCTCTCTCTCTCTCTCTCTCTCTCTCTCTTTTTTTTTTTACAAAAGACTGTAAAAGAGTGGGAATCTTATTTTAGCCTTCCAGGAAAAGAAAGCTTAAGAGTAAATTCTGGGAACAACTCATTTATTTTTATCCTTCTATAAAGAACTTTCAGGCTGCTACCGCCTTCGGTCAAAGAATATTAATTGAGTCCTACTATGTGCCAGGCCCTGTGTCTGTGGCTAAAAACCTATCTCCCTGACTCCTAGCACATACTTTAGCTATTCATTAAACAAATTTATTGAGCATTCTGTATGTTCTAGGTACTGCATGCCAAAAACACAGCTGAAATCCATGCCTTCATGGAAAACCGACATCCTAGTGGAGAAAAGAGATAATGAGCATTAAATGTTAAAATAGACTATCTACATTCAGAAACTGAAAGGTTTTTGAAGAAAATAAGAAATTCAGAGTGCTGCTGGAGGGAATTCTGTTTTAGGTAAAGTGATCAGCAGAAACCCTGTAACAAGCAATACTTACGTGGAGCCTTGAAAATGTGAAGAAGCAAACTACATGCAGATCTGGAAGAGTGTTGGAGGCAGAGGCCACTGGGCAGAGAGCTTTTTGGCTGAAGTGTTTGAGCAAGGGAAATAGCAGTAGGGGATAACACTGGACATTGGACAGAAGGGCAGGGGATAAGCAGGCAGTGGAACTAGTGAGAACTTTGGACTTTATGCTAAGTGTGACACAAGACCTTAAGAAAAGGGGCATGCTGGAGAACACACACTCTTGGCACGGAGTAAAGGATAATCTCCAGGTTTGGGAAGGGGAAACAGAAGGAGCAGATTGAGGCTCTGCTACAATCTAAGGAGACAGAAATAGTGGGCATAATACTAATAAACAAATGTAACAATGTCTTTCACTATTCTACTGGACTTACAATTATTAATTTACTAGAGGCCCGGTGCACGAAATTCGTGCACTGGGTGTGGGGGAGTTGGGGGGGAGAGTGTCCCTCAGCCCAGCCTGCCCCCTCTCACATACTGGGAGCCCTCAGGCGTTGACCCCCATCACCCTCCGATCGCCTGATCGGCCCCTTGCCCAGACCTGACGCCTCCTCCAGAGGTGTCAGGTTTGGACAGGGGACCCCCATCTCCCCCCGATCACTGGCTCTGGCCCCCACCCAGGCCTGAGGCCTCTGGCCCAGGAATCATGCCTGGGCAGGGGACCCCCATCTCCCTCTGATCGCTTGCTCCACCCCCCGCCCAAGCCTGACGCCTCTGACCCAGGCTTCAGGCCTGGGCAAGGGGACCACCATATCCCCCCAATCCCCGGCTCCGCCCCCCACCCAGGCCTGATGCCTCAGCCAGAGGAGTTGACCCTCATCACCCTCCGGTCACCAATCACCGGATCAGCCCCTTGACCAGGCCTGAGGCCTCCGGCAGAGGTGTCAGGCCTGGGCAGGGGACCCCCAGCTCCCCGCGGTTGCAGGCTCCTCCCCTGCCCGGGCCTAACGCCTCTGGCCTAGGCGTCTGGCCCGGGCAGCGGGGACCTGCAGTGGCAGCGGGGGGCGCCGCGATCATGGGCTTCGCTTTAGGCCCAGGCAAGGGACCCCTAGCTCCTGGGACTGCCAGCTTCGACCGTGCCCAGCTCCCATCGCTGGCTCCACCCCTACTTCCTGCTAACACTGGCCAGGGCGGCAAAGGCGCCTGATTCTCCGATCATGGCTGGGGGGCAGGGCAAAGGCAGCCCCAGGGCCGCCTTTGCCCTGCCCCCCAGCTCTTAGCTCCCCCCTGGGTTTCAGATCACTGTCAGTGGCAGGGGCTTCTTCCTGCTTTCCCTTTCGCCTCCCTGCATTGTGCCTACATATGCAAATTAGCCGCCATCTTATTGGCAGTTAACTGCCAATCTTAGTTGGCAGTTAACTGCCAATCTTAGTTGGCAGTTAATTTGCATATAGCCCTGATTAGCCAATGAAAAAGGTATCGTCGTACGCCAATTACCATTTTTCTCTTTTATTAGTGTAGATTTGGACTATGTGTTATTTCAACCATGTGATAATAACTCTTTGAGACAGGTACTATAATTATGCCCACTTTATAGCTATGAAGAAAGCTGAGTGATTTTAAGTAGTTACTCAAGACTACACAGATAATAACTGATTAGGGGAATGTGAAAGTATTGTAAACTGAAAAGTTAGAAGAAATAAGATCACCTTCACTTCTGATATCAACTGCAAGTTCAAGGATCCCCAAGACCACCTCAGGCATCCAAAACTCACTAGAAGTACTCACAGAACTCATTGATGGCTGCTATGTTCATGGTTATGATTTATTACAGGGAAGAATTAAGACAGAACTCAGTCAAGGGAAAATGCATATAGGGTGAAGTCCAAGAAAGTACTGAACATGATGCTAGCCAGTGTCATTTCCTGTGGAGTCAAGACAGCATTCGTTTGTTGGCAACCTGTGTGAAAATATACACAAAGTATTGCCAATCAGAGAAGTTCACCTGAGCCTCAATGTTCATGATTTTCATTGGCAGCCCATTACATAGGCATGATTAAGTGGCTGATTTCTGTCCCTAGTCCCTCTGGAGTTACTGACACTACAGAATCCAAACTCCTCCCGCAAATCACATCGTTTATCCTTCTCTTATGGCCAATCCACGTAGATATCTCTATGCCTTTTAGTTCCCATTACAGGAAGAGAAACAGATGGGGAAAGAATAAGAAAACAAAGGATGAAGAGAGACCTACCTTTGCATGGAGCAGGCCATGATTCCTAGCAGTGACTAGAGCCATGTCACATGTACACAGGGGCAGGTTCTCTACAGCAGTGGACTGGCTACTGAAAATGCCAATCCATAGTGAGAAAAGAAGTTTGTGCCACAATGCAAATCAATGCAGTGCTACTTTCATCAATAAAGTCTTGCTACGGAAACACAAATGCAAAAAGTCAATTGAACTAAACAGAGGGTTAGTGAGACAGTTCATTTACACTCTGGCTATAGCTCCTTATATCTTACCGAGGACTGGTATCAAAGGCTGTAGCCACACTTTGAGGAACATTGCTCTAAAAGGGGCTGTGGATTAAATAGGCATTTGGAATAACACAAGATGCAATATATGTTGGTGTCAGTGATCAAAAATTAGCAAAAATGTCCTTCTAGCAAACCCATGAGAAAAGGATTCTGAATAACATATAAAAGTGTAAGAAAGACTCATCCCCAAGCATCAGACCATATTTCTAAGGATAATAAGAAATGAGCTTAAAGTTTAATTCACCACTGAAAATAACTTGCGCTACTAGCAGTAAAGATGTATGTTTTTATAAAGAAAGAAGAGTGAACCCCAAGAGCCCTAGAGGTATGCCTTTATAGCTTACTTTTATTCCTCTCCACCCGGTACAGTCATTAGAATGACCTGGGAAACATAAAAGTCAGAGAGTATTTTTTTAAAACCTCTTCAAGGCTGTTTGGAGGTATAAAATACACACCTTGAGTAAAATAAATGTATGCACCTCAAGAAGGTACTAAATCACTTGTAGCTTTATTATTGTCAGTCACTGGTTCTTGAAGGGCAAACTGTACTTGATTCTTGACTTGGTCTTTGCTTCACTGATCAGCAACTTTTCTTAGAAGTTACAAGTTTTCACTGTTGACAACTCTGGGATATATTTTTTTTAAGTCACACAGAAATAAGTCAGACAGAGAAAAACAAATATCATATGATTTCACTTATATGTGAAATCTAAAAAAACAAAATAAACAAACAGAAGAAAACAGAAACAAACTTATAGATACAGAGTATAAATTGATGGTTGCCAGATAGAAGGAGGTTTGGAGGATGGGTGGAAAAGAGGATGAGATTAAGAAGTGCAAATTGCCAGTTATAAGAATAGTCACAGGGATGTGAAGCATAGGGAATATGTCACTAATATTGTAATAATTATATGTGGTGCCAGATGGGTACTACATACTACATTTATTGGGGGAATTACTTCATAAGGTATATAAATGTCTAATCACTATGTTATTTGTATATCTGAAGCTAATATAATATTTTATGTCAAGTGTAATTTAAAAATAAATTAATCTGAGTCATAATGTTTTTTAAATATTATTTCATGGCCATATTGGTGTGCAATTCAATTCTACAAACTTTACTTGAATGCCTATGTGCCAGGAACTGCTTCCTCTCCAATCTGGAGGGAAGGCAGAAAGGAATAAAATGTCATCATGAAACTCATATAACCTCTTAGGGGAGACCAATGTGTGCACACATAACTAGAAATTAAGGTAGGCTGCATCTAGTGCTATAATTGAGCAAGAAAAGGGAATAATTAATTCTGACCATGGGAACACAAGAGGACTTCACAGAAGAACTGATCCTTGAAGGATAAGTAGAATTTCAAGAGGCAAGGGAAGTAAAGAACATCCCAGGCAGAGGAAATAACTGACCCTCAAAGAGTGAAGATCATTTGCAGTTGTCTAAGACTAATCCATAAGATGTGTTGAGGAAAGGGTGGACAAAGTGGTTTAAGAGCATGCAGGCTCACAATTCATGGCATTGTGAGTAGTCCAAGGCTACAAGATCACAAAGGCTGTATAGAAGAGTGGTGGGCTCTGAGGCTGGGATGTTGATTAGGGCCAGGTTATGAAAGGCTCTGAATATTATGCTGAGAAATTTAGAGCAAGCAAGAAATGATACAAGATTTATGACACTGTAAAACAGCCTCTGTGGTATATTATATTTGAAGTTTCCTTTCTCTCCTTCTCTCTATTTTTCTTCTTTTTTTTGCTCAGCCCCAAAACCCATCAACAAAGTTTCCTACCAGTGACTGCATATAAGGATGAAACTCCAGCTCCTGGGCACTGCCATCACCAACCCAATGTTCCCTTAGCTTGGTGCTGTGCAGCCCTTCTCTTTGGCTAGCCCTTCCCCACCCCCTTTCTTTAAATAAATTCAATTTATTTTAATCACCATCTGAGATGGCTATTTAGCCGACCCGGGTGTGTTAACCCACCACAATACTAACCCACCATGTTTACCTTTCAATTAAAATATCTTTTTTCCTATCTAAAAATATTTTTTTATTTTTTGTTAATCCTCACCCGAGGATATTTTTTCCATTGATTTTTAGAGAGAGTGGAAGGGAGGTAGAGAGGGAAAGAGAGAGAAAGAGAGAGACAGAGACACAGAGACTGATGAGAGAGAGACAAATTGATCAGTTGCCACCTGAATGTTCTCCAACTGGGCCAGAGATTGAACCTGCAACCCAGTTATGTGCCCTTGTCCAGAAATTGAACCTGAGACCTCTCAGTGCATGGGCCAATGCTTTAACCACTGAGCACACTGGCCAGTGCAATATCTAAAAACAATTTTAAATAACTATTTAATATTATCAAACTATCAAATATCCAGCAGGGTTATAGAATAGTAAGAAGCTAGGAAAATTCCAGGACAAGTGGAATGGGGAAATCCATTCCCTCCTCTTATTACAAGTTCCCCTGTGCCACTGCCTTTGGCCTCAGTCATGTGATTTGCTTTGGCTAATGGAGAAGAATGTGAGCAGACCATCTACCATGCTCAAGGGGAAACTTTGAGAGGCACTGAAGGTTTCTGCCAGACTATTTGCTCTTGAACCTCTGCCATGGAGACAGTCTGCTTCTTTAGCCTAAGTCATAGAATAGAGAGAATCATGGAACAACTCAGCTTCTATAAAAGCGGTTCTCAGCCTGTGGGTCGTGACCCCTTTGGGGGTCGAACGACCCTTTCACAGGGGTCGCCTAAGACCATCGGAAAACACATATATAATTACATATTGTTTTTGTGATTAATCATTATGCTTTAATTATGTTCAATTTGTAACAATGAAATTGGGGGTCAACACAACATGAGGAACTGTATTAAAGGGTCGCGGCATTAGGAAGGTTGAGAACCACTGTTCTATAACCACAAATTGGATAAGACCCATGCTAGCTGACTGGCAGCCATCAACATAGGTGAGCAAAATATCTGCTACTGAAATCCACTAAGATTTCAAGATTCCTTTGTTATACAGTATAAGGTAGTACAAGGTGACTAACCTTTCTGAAATAAAACCTAAGACGTTTATATTGTAAAAAATATATAATATTTTTAAAAGAAAAATAAAATTACCTATAATCACAATACCTAGAGATAATAACAGAAAACATTTGACCATACCTTGCATTAAATATTAATTCTGATGATTCGATAATTCATAGATCTAAATAGGGAAAGTAAAGCAATAAATTTTTGTAGAAGCAAGCATAGGAAAATATATTCATTACCTAGGAGTAGGTAAAGATTTCTCTAACAGGACACAAAAAGTGCTAATGGTAGAAGGTGATGAAATGGAACTACACAAAAATAAAAGATGCTTATTAAAAAATATATATCATCAAAAGAGTAAAAAAGCAAGCCAAGAGTGGAACAGACATGTGCAAGCTCTCTAACCAAACAAGGGCTCATATTCAAGATATATAAAGATGACAAACACACCAATAGAAAAACCTTTAAACTGGCCCTTCAACCAATAACACTTTATTTCCTGTTCTGGTGTTGGTTACACTGGTGAAAATTAATAGAGCTGTGTGCCTATTATGATTTATGTGTGTGTGTAATGTATGTCATACTGTAATACCCATATGCATGAAAATTACAGTATCCAAATTATTAGGTTTAGATTTAACTTAAAGTATTTATTTACTTTTCAATTTGTAATAACATATGCAACTCAATTTTAAAAGGGGCAGGATCCTTTGAAAATATCGATGGAAATTTCTTCAGGAAGTCTTCTGGTGTACAACATACTTCACTACTAACTATTAAGAGATTTCTGCAAAACTTCCTAACTGGCAGCATAATATTGGTTGACAGAAATCTTGACATCTTACCCAGATGATTTTAATGAATATAATTTTTGAATATACATCAAGCTTAAAAATCTTATTATGACTAAGACTAAACTTGTACAATTCTCCAGGCAGATATTAACCAGTATGAAAGACAAATTTCCTTTTCAGTTGCCTCATTTTTCCATTAAGTACCATAGAAATCATATTTTAATCAATACACCTGATCTTTCCAAATTAAATTATCTTTTTTTAGAGAGCCAAATAAAAGATGTTTTGAACAGATGAAACAATTTGGTTTATTCTACATTTTTGTAATAAATTCTACTTAAATGCAATTCCATTTCCAATTAAATTATGTTACTAATTTTTGCTAGCTGTTAATCTTTTTTAAAAAATCAAAACTAAAATTCAAAGTGTTATTCCACTATTTTATGACTTAACAGATTAAAAATAACCTTTTTCATAAAACAAACATTTTTGACATATAGTATTCAGGCTGATACAAAATAACTCTCATAATATGTCATTCATTTGTTACTGTCTTTTTTCACATCACTGGAGATATAATGTAAGTATTAGTCATAGAATGATTCACTTATTCAAACAGTACTTATTCAGTGCCCACTCTGTGCCAGCCCTGTTCTCAGAATTTGGGAGCCTACAGATAAACATAGAGATAAGGTCCCTTTTCAAAGAGTTTATCTTTTACAGGAAGGAAACAGAACACCTGGAAAGAAGAAAACCAGATATGTAAGAGAGGACCTGAAAGGGGCTAACTCAGATTGCATGGACAGAGGAATCTACTGAGAAACTGAAATCTGATTCAGAGAAGCAGTTGTGTTAACTTGTTAGGGCTACCACAGCCAAGTCCCACAAACTGGGTGGCCTAAACAATAAAAATTAATTGTCTCACAATTCCAGAGGCTGGAAACCAGAGATCGAGGTGTTGACAGGGTTGGTTCCTTCTGAGCATCAAGTGGGGGAATCTGTTCCAAGGGCCTCTCCTGGCTTCTGGTAGTTTGATGACAATAGCTGGCTTTTCTTGGCTGGTAGAAGCATCACCCAAGTCTCTGCCTTCATCTTCACATGGCATTCTCCCTGTGTGTACATCTGTCTCTGTGTCCAAATTTTCCCTGGCAAAGCCTCCAGAATGGTAAGACAATACATGTCTGTTGTTAAAGCCACCTAGTTGATGGCATTTTATCTTAGTTTAGGGATCACTAATGAAAACTTTAAATCCATTATAATCTCAGAAATGTCTAAAAGTTGCTCTCTAGAGATAATTTTTCTGAAGATCAAATAAATTCTTTTGAAGAAATAGCTTCTGTTTTGGGTTCCTCCAATAAATACTTGTTGATAGTAAGATCATCTATTTTCAACTCTCATCCACACATTTTCATATCAGTATAGACACATTCTGATTACATATTTTATAATTAGAAAAAATTAGTGAAATCGTTTCATTTCATGTATTTGCCAATAGCAAACTTGGATATTGAAAACAGTTGTTATTCTTTATCTAAATCTTTTTGTGCTAAATTGACATATCCCATTGATCACATCAAAGCCATTGGCAATTTCTAACCCCTTATTGCTAAAAGAGTCATAAAAATAGCCACCACTGTCTGGTCAACGAAAAAGCTAAATTCTCTTCCTTATCGCTAAAACCAAACTCTCTCTCTATATATATCTCTACAGAAAGTTCACGAACATGGCTGAATTGGGAATTATTAGTGCTATTTTCCTTGGAGATGACCACAGCCAGAAGACAAGGTAGACTTGTGGCCACCCGTTAGCCTGTAATCAGGAGATCATGTATCTGATCCAGTAATAACAAAGTGATCATTCTTTCCAACAAGCTCCAGGACATGACAGCCAAGATAGAGATTTCCCTCAGAGATTGCCCATAGGGCTCTCCAAAGCCAGGTGAAAAACCGATGACAGCATGAAAAGCTCCAGAGCATTTCCCTTTAAAACTGCTGGATTAATATGTCTGTCACCTAACTTATTCCAGAAAATGAAAGCTCATGAATCTAAGGAAGCACGATTACTCCCTTACGCCGTTCCACTGCCCTAAGTGGCCAATACATAATTGCCTTTATGGTTGGAACATCATTACCCTTGAATGGAAGGAGAAGATCTCTCTCTTAATTTCGGACTAAAAGTCTTTTGTCTTTTCCTATTGTCTATGACAACGGCTGTACAGTTCTTCTGTGACGAATAGAAGACAGTGCAACAAATTAATACAAATGAAGTCATTCCTGAGTGACTCCATCTGCTTTAGAAATAAGGCTCGGACAATGATGTGGCCAAGATCCAGATAATTAGGCCCGATTCCAAATGAAGGCACACAGGTAACTTATAGCTTCATTAACTCTGTTCAAGAAGACAGACATCCAAAAACTAGACTTAATAAAGGAAGCATATGATCCACTGACAATCTGTTTGATGTTAAAAAATGAACTTTGTTTTTGCAACGTTGCATGAACAGTAGCAAAGAGCATGTGCAACTCAAAATACCATGAACCAAAGTATGGTTTAGCATCGTAGGTGCCAGTCTCGAAATTTAGAGAACAAAGACCTTAATTTTTGTTTACAGAATTAATCAAAAGGCATTAATAACCTAGCAACTAAGGAAGGCACATCAGGTGTCTGCAAGTGTCTTTTCTCTGTAATCAACAGGAAGATTATTAGCTAATAACAAATGTTATTCATCTTCATAACAGCTAAATGACAGCCTGTTTAAAAATAACAAATGACTACTCCTCACTGACGATTACAGGGTGAGCATGACCTTCATGTATTTTAAGCAAACAAGTCCTCTTTTCAAAGACTTCAGGAGTACTTTAATTGATAATGATGAGATGTTTTATCTTTACCAAGGGACGCTAAACCTTTTAAAATGCTATGTAAATTGAGATAATTTTATACAGCCCCTTGAGTTAGAAGAGACTTTGAAGGTCTTACAATGATTTTTTTACAAGCAAAGTGCTAATAAAACACAAAGGTAATTACTTTATGATATACAGAAATGTTTCTTCTTTGTCCTACCTGGTTTTTCTATTGTACAACAGGCAAGCTTCAAGTCACAGGTCAAAAAAATAAGTAGAAGGTTTTAAAACTGGATTTTTACAGATTAGCCCTATTTCCTTTGAAGTAGAAGCATTACATATCTCTAATGACTGAAGATATGAGGCTCCAAATGAAAGCTCCCCGTGGCCTCTAAACAGTTCTGACAATCACACCCAGCATAATTTATAAATGCCTCTTACGATACTTTATGTATCCAGCTTCCCACATCTCCCAACCAGTCCTTGCAGCAACAGTACATGATCATTGGCTCCAATGTGACAGCAGCTGTGACATGCAGAGGCCAGTCAGGGAAACCTGGAGGACAGCCTGCTTGCCGTCCTGACACATAAGCCAGTGAGCACAACAGCCACTGGACTGCAGCCACTATCTCAACGTCTGAGGCCAGAGTTAACTGTAGACCGCCTGTCCTGCTGGGGGCCTTTTTCATTTCCCAGAGCCTTACCAGAATAATGGCCCCCAAACGTGTCTCTGTCCTAATCCCTGAAACCTGTGAATATGTCAGCATAATTCTAAGCCAGGAGTTGCAGATGTGAGTCAGTTAAGGATCCTGAGATGGAGGAGGTCGGGGTGTTATGTTTGAAGCTGGAAGAAGGACTATGGAGCTGAGGAATCAGGCAGCCTTTAGAAGCTGGAAAAGGTGAGGAAATGGATTCTGCCCTGAAGCTCCAGAAGGAACGCAGCCCTGGTGACATCTCCATTTGAGGACTGTTGAAACTGATTTTGGACTTCCAATCTCCAGAAATGTAAGATAATACATTTGTGCTGTTTTAAGCCACTAAGTTTGCGGAATTTGTTACAGCAGCAACAGGAAACTAATATACCTTTGGACTCAGGACGTAAAACCCAGCCAGTGGCTGGTGCTCCTGACAGTAAGGTGTTCCTCCCACCTCAGTAACAAGATCATTGCCATATATTAAAGCAAAGGCAGAAGTCCATGGAAGAAAAAAAAAAAAGTTAAAGCCAAAATTTAAGGTGCTTGTTTCTTTTCTAGTTCAAGCATCACCAAACTCTCTCTAGGTGTGGAAGCCACTTAAACATGTATTATGGGAAAGAAGTAACTATTTTCTCCAACTGCAGGCAAGATATTTTATCATTTAAGCCTGCATTTCCTCTTCCATACAATGACAAAGATCAACCAAATATCCTCCAACTGTATTCCTAGCTCTGAGATCCGAAGGTTCTAGCCTACCCCAGAGTCTTCTGCTAATTTCTAAATTGTGCAGATATATATTTACTTTTACTTCACAAGGAAATAGGTTTTCCTTTGAGCTTCATTTGACAATAATCCTGATTGTTTCACCTCGGGTCCCATTTCCTCCAAAGGGAAATTTTTGCTGCAAATCAGCAAAGGTTATTTATTATCGACCTGCCTTTTCTCCGGGACTGAGTACACACATTGATTTTGCAACACGGTTATCAAATTATCTTCATAAATCAGCTAATAGCCCAACAAACAATGTCACAAACAGAAGTAAAAAATACCTTGGTCTTCAAAGGAAGTGGTGTGCCTTTATTTCCCAAAAGCTATATGATGTACACCAACTACCTAAAAGCATCTTTGCAAGTCCTTGTCCTGTACTCTCGGGAAAAATTAGGACACTGCCATCCTTAAGCCTGTGACTTTTCTAAATGAATTTATCTCAAGTAGCATGCCATCTGGGTGATGGGGAAGAAGTTGATTTCTGATAAAGCCTTAGGCAATTAGTTTAAGTTAACGAGACATGGCAAGAGCAGGTGGGTAATTCTATGTTCACACACTGTAATGGGCCAAAGGCTGATTACTATTCACTGTAAAATGAACATAAAAGTAGCAATTATGCCTTCATCCTAGTGGATGTGATGTATTAAAAGCTATCAGCTTCACCTTCTGTAATAACAGCTTTAGTCTGTTTGTACCAGAATGTGCGAAAATAAGAAGGAAGTGGGAAGGGGGAGCTCTGTGACTTTATACAAGAACTAACACTGGATTCTCACTGTCCCTCCTTCTGTGCTTAATACACAAAGGATAGATGAAGCCCTGTGGTTTGAAACATTTGTGAATATGATGTTTTTCTTCTCTGGCTTTGAAATGCCTCCCTTACCAACTCTTTGGTCACCTGTGAGCCACAGATAAATGTTGAGTTCACAAGGAGAAAGTCTCAACCACCAAGTTCAAATTGTCAGAGTTGGGAACACATTTGAGTAGTGCTTGCAGGCTGAACTGCATGCCCATCATCTTCATCTTTGCCAAAAGCTCCCAAAAAGGGGGGCTAAATGATCTTCTTATTATATAACTAATGAAAAAGTGTGAAAAGTACACATAGATGATATAGAAAAGAAAGATAAAGAATAAGGTTCAGATATGCCAATATTGTAGAATAATTCATATTTGATATTGGAATGAAAAGCTTATCATTCTGACAGAAAAGAAAACCATAATCTCCCGAGTAGAGGGAAAAGGATGCTGAATATCTGAACATAAAACACAAAGGGAATTCTTATTTCCAGCTCGGGGAAATGAAAACCAACTTTGACCTGTCTGTCGAGAGCCTACTACTTGAAGACTTCTGAGATGTACCTATTTAGTGAGTTTCTACCCAGACATGAAAGGACTATTCTATGTAGCCCGGAGCCTGCACCCATGCTCAACTCTGTCTCCGCTTGTTCTGTGGTTAACCCTCTGCTTTTCACCCACAGCTTATACCAAAGGTTTACAAAGAATCTCACATTCCAGCACCACCGAGACCTGCCAGCTCTTTGTCATCTCGGGCTTGATCTGGAAATGAGTGCTGACCCTTGCATAGCCCTGGTGCATCTAGCCTGGTAGTTCCAAAACCTCCCCAAGAGCCAGAGGGACAGGTACTCGGCAGACATAAGAGAGCTGCACATGAAATCTCAACTCATTTAAAACTTGGGAAATATACACATTATGGTGATATGCAATGCTTTGCATGTAGCCCAAGCTGGAATTCCCCCAAACAATGTGAAGATAATTTTACAGAAAATGGTCTTATTTTGGAATTGAAAGTCGTCAGCCTAGACGCCGAGGTCGGCAAACTTCAGCTTGCGAGCCACATGCGGCTCTTTGGCCCCTTGAGTGTGGCTCTTCCTAAGCCTTAGGAGTACCCTAATTAAGTTAATAACAATGTACCTACCTATATAATTTAAGTTTAAAAAATTTGGCTCTCAAAAGAAATTTCAATCTTTGTACTGTTGATATTTGGATCTGTTGACTAATGAGTTTGCCGACCACTGGCTTAGAATAAGAACTTTGCCCAGATTAGTTCTATCTTTGCTTCCATCTACACTAGGCTGGGACTCTTTTGTTTTGTTGTATTAATCCTCACCCAAGGATATTTTTCCCATTGATTTTTAGAGAGAGTGGAAGGGATGGGGAAAGGCAGAGACAGAGACACATCAATGTGAGAGAGACATATTGATTAGTTGCCTTCCACACAGACACCCTGACCAGAGCCAGGGATTGAGCCTGAAACTGAGGTATGTGCTTTTGACCAGAATCAAACCTGGGACCCCCTCAGTCTACGGACTGCTGCTCTATCCACTGAGCCAAACCGGCTAGGGCTGTGACTCTAATTTGATGGCCAAGTTGTAAAAATCCCACTGAAGTTTTTTGAAGGAAACACAGTTTAACAGATCTTACACTCAAAAGCTGGCAGGCCCTTAAGCTCCTTAGAACCTTGGTTTGGGCTTAAAACTTCAGCTCCCAGCGATACATGGGCAGAGCACTGAGTAAGTTTTGATCTGTGCCAGGGAAATATCAATGTCAATGATACCTGATCCACCTGGACTTAGTGAGTTCTGCCCAGCAGGCCTCCTTGCCCAGAGGTCACAATCCATTAGGCAGTTGCCAGAATGCCAAGCCCCAAGTCTACCCTCTGGATGGACAGAGCTAGAAAATGTGACTACCCTAGAAGCTTCTCGGAGATACCTCTGAACCCCACTATTTTCATTTTGACACATGCAAGACAAGCTGAGAGGGTTGTGAACATGTCTACAGTACAAATTATATCCCAATGCTCTATTGCATTCCACTCTATGGGTGTTGCAATCCAATATTGATTTTATTTAGAGCAAAACGAATTATTTGATGACAAAAGTTAAATTTATACTACATAAAAATTCAATTTTTTAAAAAAGCTTTTCTTCCAGATATATTACAACTACTCTGCAACTACCCACTTCCTTAACTCCTTCACTGCAATGATCTGAATCCCAATGCAGTTAATAATGTCTTCCTATCCTTTAAAACAATGATTTTCCTCATTAACATAAAGCTAGGGAGCCCACCCAGTGTCTCCTGACTCCCCAGGTCGAATTATGCTTTGTGGGTTTTCTTCAATCTGCCGGCTTTAAAATGTGTCTGAAACAGCTTTACTGCATGTGCTTTCCCATCATTCTTAGCCTGAATCCTGACTTTATGTACCTTGTCTACTCAAGGAGATTACTAAGGTTACTGATGTGTTCTTAATGTAAATATTCTCCCTTTGTCATGAAAAGGGGAAATTACAAAGATGTCAAGTAATATTGAATGTAAATAAGCCTCTCTCATCTCATCTAATGCTGAATTTCTGTCACCTAGTAAATAAACTGGGATCAGAGTAGAATTAATGTCAATGATGCACTGAAAGTTGCTAGCTTGAGGCAAGACAATGAAGCAAAGACCAAAAAATACTAATGACTCTTCTGGGTGTTGGTGTTGCCTGCTTTCCACGGGATTCATAGATCTAAGTTCTGTCTTTCTGATAATGACATGGCTATAGGAGATTAAAATACAAACATGGTAACTTTTTTAAAAAACTATCTGGAGATTAGGCAGATGACCCAAGAGTTAGCAGTGATTCTGAGCCTCATATTTTCACTTTATTCCCAGAAATTTAAAGGCACTGAAAGGTGCTGCTCATTCATTTTTGGCATCACTAGCAATGAAGAGCTAGTGTGGGGCAGACAGACATCAGTGTAAAAACATACAGGTGAGTCATAAGTTAAAGGTAAGGGAAAATATGCCCTAAACCAGGGGTCAACAGAGCATCAGAGGCTATTGTAAACCACCAAAATAGTGACTCTCTGGACCCTGCCTAAACCCTATTTGGAACCCAGTTTATGTGTGACCTCTGGGCTACAAAGGAATGGGGTTCTCTGCAGATTCCAAGCCTGGATGCATGTATGTGCTTTCATAAGAAATCCCAAAAGCAGACATTGAGATGAAAGTTTGTGTGCAAGGAATGCTCCCAGGAAAATCCAGTAAAAGAGGCGGGAAGCAGGACAGGACAGGGAAAGAAGCAAAGCAAATGTGAGATTTCAGGCCTAGCCGTGGGCAAACTACGGCCCGCAGGCCGGATCCTGCCCATTTGAAATGAATAAAACTATTGAAAAAGAAGACCGTACCCTTTTATGTAATGATGTTTACTTTGAATTTATATTAGTTCACACAAACACTCCATCCATGCTTTTGTTCCGGCCCTCCGGTCCAGTTTAAGAACCCATTGTGGCCCTGGAGTCAAAAAGTTTGCCCACCCCTGGGCCTAGCCCTTGCCCCAGCCTCAGCCTCAGCCTCAGCCTCAGCCTGCAGGGAGCTCAGGAATGTAAATTACACCTCAGAGTTGGTCCCACTTCCATGCAAAGGAGAAGGGCTTCTGTATTCATGCCGCAACCACTGGCTAGGGAGGGGGTAGTAGTTCTAACTCCTAGGCACTTTCTGCTCTCTGGGTGTGCAGGCAATGTAGCCCCGTTATACCAAGGGTAGGGCTCTGAAGAAAGTCACAGATGTAAACTGGCAAAGCAAAACATGGCACACGGAAGCTGAGCTATGAGCACAGGAGCCCACAGAATATTCAAAAGGAACTGAGAGGATCTGGGCTGAGCACAGACCCAGGCAATACCAGTACGTGTGCACTGGCACATGCTGGGGATGTGACAGAGGGTTCAGGGTTGAACGGCAAATGACTATCTCAATGAATATCCTTATCCAACTCATTTAAAGGCCTCTGCTCCACCCTGTCATAGTGAAACACCTCTGTCCCCAGCATGAAGCACAATGATAAGAATATTAATATTGGTCAATATTTATTGAGCACTGTCAAAATGTACTGAACTCTCTGAATCTATCATTTTATCTGATCCTCATAAAAACCCTGCAGTTTGTCTCATTCTCCCCTTTTTTAGGAATGAGGAACATGGGGCTCAAAACAGTTAGCTAAATGATCCAACGATAGTCTGAAAGGAAGCAGGAGACATGAAATTCAGATCCAAATCTATATACTCTAAAGCCCTTATTCTTCTCACTCTCCCACAAAATACCTTTCCCTAAAACAACCGAAAAGAAGTCTCAACAAACAGGCACCTTTGTGACATATTACATGTGAAAATCTCAGAGAACAAAAGGGGAGAGAGAGAGAGAGAGAGAGCGAGAGAGAGAGAGAGAGAGCTGATTAACCATCTCATTCAAGAGGGTGTCTGAGCTTGAACAGCAACTAGAATGGGAAAACTACCATGGCTTTGGTTTTTCAAACTACTCTTAACAAACAAAACGTATTTCTTAAATAATTCAGCTTGCAGATTTGTACCAGATCCTAAAGGAAAAGGCCTGTGTGTACTTTAGAGCAGTGGTTCTCAAACCCTAATGTATTTCCAAATTACCTGGGCACTGAACCTGGACATTCCCAGATCCGGCTCTCTGAGGTTCTGTGTCAGTTACGTCTAGGTGAGGCCCAGGTGTATAAATTTTTATGGGAAACTCAGAGCAGATGGTCCATAGATTACATTTTGAAAAACACTGATTCAGAAGAATGGGCAAGACTAACAAAAAGAACCCACTCTACTCAAGATTCTGTCTGCTTATGGTTTTCTTGTGGTAATTTCATAGATTGACAGATGGATAGATAGATCTATCTATCTATCTGTCTACCTACCTACCTACCTAGTCTGACCAGCTAGTTATGCAAGAGTTTTCACTTACACAGGAGTTAACCATATGTAACATCTCTATATGAAATCTAATCATTATTCTAGAGTTGAAAATTAAAGGATAGTCAAGTACAATGGGCTAGATCCAGATATGTTTTTGAATATAAATATGTGCAATAATTCAGTGTGCTTTTTCCCCCCAGAAATTCCAAAATGAGTAAGAAGACGTGCTGGCCAAGTTCTATTCTGGTGCAATTAAAATATGCCTTCTTCAAGTTCTTTTTGTAATTTTAGTAGCAATACACTCCTTCCTCACTTCCTGTTCTATGCTGTTCCTGACGGCCCCAAGTGACACTGCAGCAGACACAGGGGTGGCCATGTGTCAATCCAAATGTGAATTAGATAAGCCATGAATATCAATGTATATGTAGAAATATAGTCAGGTAAAATATCCATGTGTGGCTTTGATTCTAGAATCTTAAAAAAGTAAATTTCTATTGTTATTATATTAGGATCTTGGAAGGATAGCTTGGTGTAGCCAAGTAAATTTATACTAAATTAACATGCATGATTTACTGAGAGTGCATCTCATCATCTAGATAACTAGCAACTTGTCTTAGGGCAATCTTGTGCTGTCATTTGTTTTTCTTCCCAAATGACTCCAGGCTTGTGGCTGTTTATACAGAATGAAAGGCTGTGTGTGTCCCTTCTCTTTCTAAGGACTTTTAAATACTTTGCTCACAATAAAGATGGACTCTGACAATGCTCTTAATAAGATTTAAGTGGATGAGAGCAGCAGCCAAAATAAATGGAGGAGGGAGAAAGAGAAGGAAGGAGGGAGGAAAAGAAGGAGAGAGAGAGCCAGAGACAGAGAGACAGAGAGAGAGACTGCCACATGGTCCATAAACGAAGAAAAAGAAAAACATGCTACCAGATGGCAAGTGGGACAATAGCCGCTTGCAGCCGTTAGGAGCAAAAGCATCCACTTTAATTTCTGATATTGTATTTCTGTCTAAATATGGCAATGAATCTTTTTTGACTGTCGTTAGCTTTTGTGATGCAGCAAGGAAACCTGTCTGGCAGAAGGAGAGCCCACAGAAGAAACAGAAGGCAAGATCCCATGAGACTGAAGCGGTCTGCCTAGACACAGAAATCAAGCAAAGGCAATAGATTTAGATTGCTGCTTTGAAACGCTAAAGAAGACTATCTTGCATTCTAGAATGGAAATGCAAAAACCTTCAAGATAGAAGCAGACTTTGTTTCCACTGTTTCAATTTACTCCACATTTTAGCAACAGGCTTATTTCAACTAACAGAAATGCTCAAATATAAAACACTCCGGAAAACAGCCTATTGCCCTTCTAAGAGCATAAGTACATGTAAACTTTTCAGATATCTAACCAAGGCTACTTTTTAAGCAACTTTCATTTTTAAAAATCTAAGTACCTTTAACAGCAAAATAGAGTATTCTGATCTGAATATATATGAACATACGTAATACCAAAAGAAAGCAACATTAGAAATCTATGGACACAAACGAAAATAGTATTAAAATGTAAAAATAAAAATCTTAAGCACCTAGTTGTATCCATCTCTGCAGAGTTTTTTATTTTAGAGAAGTGAATGTGTTTTACAAGAAATAACATCACCCAATCCTAGCAAATCAAACGAGTTTGGAAAATATAAAGGTTGAATAGAGGACTTCTGATTGAAAAATAGGTAGCTTTTTATTCAAAAATGCTCAGTGATGTCTTATTTGATTGAAATTGCTAATCAAGGTAAAAGATGTAAGCAATTACAGAGCAAATATATAGTTTCTTATTTTCAAGACACACAGTGGATATCTAACAAGGACTTTAATAAACATTTTGAAATACACCTTAGATGTTTTCAATTATTTTTTTCTTTCTTTCTTTTTTCCTTTCTTTTTTCCTTTCTCTATTACATGACTAGCTAGCTACAACTATAATAACATGTCCCAAATTTTCTATTATTTCTCGCATATATTACGTAACCAATAAGTCTTTGGTGTATGAATAAATGGTGAATGAATGGATGGTGAATGATAGGATAGATAAGTAAATAGATGAATAAGCAAGTGTTGTCCTGGGTCAGGTGTGGTGGATGGATACAGACTCTGAGAAGGAGAATGAGTAAGGGAACTGTGGTGGGAGGGGGGAGGAGCTAACTGGTGATCCAGTTTCAAGAGGTCTCCTTAGCAGATCCCATAAGGAGCTCTGGCAAAGTGACAAGGTTTTCTTTCTGAATATGTCTAACATACTTCTTTCTTATCTTGAACTGAATGACGGTGCTAGTATTTTTCTTCTGGCATTTTTCACAAGCACTCAATCCATTTTTATCCCAAACTCGACAATATACTCACCAAACGGTATACCTCTGGCTAACGTAGCATTCGGAATATCAGTTTCAACAGTCCACACAAATTTAATCTCGGCACAGCTTGGCACACCACTTCTTAACTCTGGAGCATATTTATTTTCATAGTTTTCAACTTAAAAAAAAACCCAAAACACCCACCTTTTTAGGACAGTTTTATGTAGCACACTCAAAATTTTTTAAAGTCTTTTATCTTGGTTTAAAACTTAAAATTAGACTGGCAGATATTTCCTGGTTAAAATATAAATATTCCAAGTGTCAAGACAACAAATGCAAAATCGTGAACACTAAAACCTATCCGATTAATGCTGAGTCCTTAAGAGGGTTGTGGTATGGCAGCTGCAGGGTATGTGTTATCTATAGGTCCTGGGTAGAACAGAGCTCAGAGTTCTAAAGATGGTATGATAACATTTTCAAATCACCATGGAGCTTTCCTGGAAGGCAAGGTAAATTTCTCCATGAAGAGAATATATGCAGATTTAGTCAGTTTCCAAATGGAAAGATGAGCTGCAGAGTTTTATACCATTTGGAGGTTATATTTGCCCAGTGGGAAGACCAGTTAAAGGAGAATTACAGTAGTTTAGGCTTAAAAAAAGAAAAGAAAAAAATGGGAAAGCAATGAATCAGCCCTCTTAGATTCTGAGCAGTGCTTTTAGGCTTAATGTTACAGTACCTATTTCCCTCCCTAAGGAAAAGGAAGTTTTTAAATTATGTTATTATTGTGATTCATAAATAAGAATGTGGTACTGAGTAATTTTAATCTGACACTGTTGCTACCAGCAATTGCAGTTTCCTATTGCCGCAGAGGGGTGTTACTAAGAGGTCAGTAAAAGCAGGCATGAATAATATCAACTTATTGTGTTTTGCTTATTAAGTCTATTTTTAATTGGAATTAATAAGAAAAAAATGAATCTAGTCAGTAATTATCCTGATGTTCTGTATAAGGTTCTGTCTAATTAAAGAACAATATTAATGCTACTTGATGTATATGCTATGTGGTGTGTAATATTCTCATTATCAGATTAAAAATACTCTACAGCCAGCATGGTCTTGATTTTGTTGTTGTTATTGGGTTTGTTTGTTTGTTTGTTTGTTTGTTTTTACATGATAGCATTTGATTATAATGGAACAAATAAAAAAGATTAAAAACTTGATGGGTCTCAAAGAGTTCAAAGTTAGTCCCTTTGACATTGACAGTGGAGACAAATGTCCTAATCAAGCCAGAGATTTCCAACTGAAGCCAAATTCAGTTCAGTTTTTCAAAGTTTAAGGACTGTTCTTGTTCCTTTGCTCGGCATCCTGTTTGACTGGTTGTAAAGTTAGAAACCAAATTTTATAGGCATTTAAGATGCAGATGTAAAATCAAACCAAATTCTTATCTTGAAATCTTTTACACATGGATCAGGTAGTTTAGCATTCACTGTTTGTGCAAAGTCAACATCATCAAATACTTTTAAGTATTCTCTGTAACTAGCCTGTCCAGTATCCAAAAACTTCCATACCTGGATCACTCAATATGCCTTTATGGATCATTTTTATCAATTCTCCAAAGAAATAAGTGCTATCAGTTATCAGAAGGGTGATTCATGTTTCATATTGTAAATTTGATCGCAATTTGAATCTATTTCAATAATCAGAAGATTAAATATATATGGTTTCATCACTTTCTTCAGGATATTATTTTAAGGAAGGATAATGATGGAAGTATTCCCATACTCAATCCTCTCAGAGTAGAGAAAGAAGAGAGGAGGGTATTCAAAGTCAGATTAGAAGAATTCACTCTTCTGGTAAGGATCACTGAGGTCACTAAAAAAAATGTAGGATTATCCAGATATAAATGTGTCACCAAAAAACATTACTTTTGCTGAAACAGTCCCTGGATTAGTGCATGCACTGTGGATGAAATAAACCTCTCTAGGCAAAGGATAATGTAAGAAATTCCATTCTAAAAACATGGTTTGGAACCAAAATATCTATCCCTGGTCTCAAATGTACTATGTGCCTGCTCTAGTCAGTGATGAATCCCCAGTGTCTAGCCCAATAGTAGTAGACATAAAATACTGTTTATGAATAAATGAGTGAAATACTGAAATGGGCCAAATGGGTCCAATTATCTGAAAGCAAACAAGAGTTATACAATTAGAAAGCAACTTACAGAAGCCTGAGATGTTTTTATTTCTATTGTCTTCAGTTTATTCTATGGGCTAGTAGTACATGTTTGAACTGCTCTAGTCTATAATTTCTTCTGGAAAATAGGACAAATCCATTGTATCAGACATACCCATGACAAAAACAAAACAAAAATAAAACAAACCAAAGAAACAAAAAAAAACAAAAACAAAAATCACCCACCTACTGTTACCTACTGAGGACCACACCTAGAAACCTCGGAAAGGTGTTCCCAATAGACAGATACCACAACTGTCCTTTGGGAGATAGAGACAAAGTCCATAGGCAAACAGAAGACAAACGTGCTGTCATGGGAAATATACAGGGAACTCTCACAGCCACTGAAGCCCAGGCACAGTGATTGGGGCCAAAGAAGGTTTCCCAAATAAAGTGACATCCAAGAAAACCCTGAAGGAACAACATGGGTCAGACACGGAAAGGAAGACAGGAAGACAGAGGAAGGGAGGGAGAGGAAATGAAGAAAAGAAGATTTCAGGTTTTAAAAATAGCCTGTGCACAAGTTCAGAAGTATAGAAATAAGAACCAAAGATTTAGAAATCAGTTCAATACGTCTAGAGAGGAGAAATCAGGAGATGTGGCTAGAGAACTGCTAGAGAGGTGTCAAATCAAACAGGGCCTTTATTAGCCAAATTAAAAAGTTGGGGCTACCTACTGAGGACAATGGGAGTGCTTATGAGTTTTAAGCAAGATAAGAAAAACTTCTAGATATGAGGTGGAGGATTCCCTGGCAGAGGCAAAAGTAGAATCAGGGAGTCCAACACAGACAGGTACAGTTGTCCAGGTGACAGATGATGGGGCATAGAGTATGACAGTACAGATGCCATAGAGGGGAGGGATTCCAGAGATATAGAAGAGAGAGCCAGCAGACATGGGAACCTGGAAGTTTAGGAAAAAGGGACAAGGGTCAGCGTTAATTCACCCATTTAGTAAATATTTACTGAGTACCTACTATATCTCAAACACTATTCTGTGTGTCAAAATTATAGGAGGTTTTGCCTCAATTCGAAAGTAAAGCTGGGAAAACAGCAGGAAAATCTGGGGTCAAGGAAAAAAAACAAACTTTCTCAAATTCTAACATGAAAGTTAGAGAGAAATACAAGAGAAGTAAACCCAATGATTCCTATGATCCTTCTCTCATACTTCCACAGTAAGGTAAAAGCATTGAGAGGGTCACATATTAAACATGTGACCACAAATAAATATAACTAAAATTCATGTCAAGAGCTATGAAGGAAAACTAACGAATATGGTAAGCGATCATAATGGGGACTGGTTTAGACTGTAAAATTAAAGAAGACTTCTTTGAAGGGGTAACCTTTAAGCTGAATCAAAGGACTGAGCCAAGTGACAAATGGGAGGAAGAATGCCCAAGGCGGAAGAAATAATGTGGAGAGGAGCAACAGTATTGAGATACATTCAAAAGGAGAATCGATATACCTGGTGATTGATTGGATGTGGGACTGAGGGAGAAGGAAGCCTAAGGGATGATTACCAGCTTTCAGGCATGAACAATAATCAGATAGTGATTAGCTCTTTCCTCACAATCTCTGTCTTCATGACAAACTGCCCAAGTGCCAGTCATCAGTCATTGCTTCTGTGTGAGGCCATTCTCTGCTGTGTGATGCAGGCCCTTGTCTTCAGATAGGTTGGCCATATTAAGAGTCGGGGGAAATGGCTGTGGGATCTTTAGTCTTCAGATGGGGAACTCATGCCTTATCTTTTCAGCATTCTCCTGAGTTTGGCCATGTCACACAAGGACCAACACCTACAACCCAGCTCTAGACACTTCTTGGTCCTCCTTGGAAATGATTCTGACTAATAGGTAAGGACCCTTTCAGAACAATGATTTGTGCTTCAAAGGGAATATTCCATGCCTTAACCTACTGATTTTCACACACTTTAAAGTAGAATTCTTTTATCAAACTTACAAACTTACTCTGACAAAGCTCAAGGTAGAGAACAGATGAAAAGGGAGCTATTCTGGTGGGAGCTGTGGTAAAGGGTCCTGCGCCTCATCCCCTCTGCTATTGACCCCCTCCCTTCTCCAAAGTGATCCCTGTGGAAGCTGGAGGTTTTGCCTCAATTCAAAGTGAAGTTGGGAAAACAGCAGGAAAGTCAGGGATAAAGAAAAAAACGGACTTTTTCAACTCTAATCTGAACGTTAGAGAGAAATACAAGAGAATTAAACCTAATTATTCCTATGACCCTTTTCTCATTATGAAAATAATATTTTAAATATTCATTATATTTTAATGTACTAAATGATAAATAAAAGAGACAGGGTGTCATTTGGGGTTTTCACAAGAAGGAGATGGGACTCAGATGAGGTAATTTTAGGAAAGTTTAATAGATGACTGTGCACAATGCTGTGAGAGGCCACAGGGGATAACGGGGACTCCCATGAGAACATGAATTAGGAGGAGAGGCCACGATGGGAACAGGGTCCTTAGGGAGCAGCCAGCATGGGAAGCCCCTCAGGGTGAAAGCCTAGGAAAATGCTGCAACCTCACTCAGATTTCCCTCTGCCCTCCTGTAACCAGAAGACAGAAGACAAGGAAGCCTGAGACAGGCCCTCAGAGCTGATGAGGAAGGGTAGAAAGCAGGTCTGGAAAAACAAACAGGAAAAATGAAGTACAGACAGTTGGCCTGATTTGTAGGTAACGACTATTGTAATGTAATTTTCGTTCTTAGATTATAGTAAAACTAGGGGCCCAGTGCACGAAATTCGTGCACTGGGTGTGTGTGTGTGGGGGGGGGGGGAGTGTCCCTCAGCCCAGCCTGCCCCCTCTCACATACTGGGAGCCCTCAGGCGTTGACCCCCATCACCCTCCGATCGCCTGATCGGCCCCTTGCCCAGGCCTGACGCCTCCGCCAGAGGTGTCAGGCTTGGACAGGGGACCCCCATCTCCCCCCAATCACTGGCTCTGGCCCCCGCCCAGGCCTGAGGCCTCTGGCCCAGGAATCATGCCTGGGCAGGGGACCCCCATCTCCCTCTGATCGCTTGCTCCACCCCCCGCCCAAGCCTGACGCCTCTGACCCAGGCTTCAGGCCTGGGAAAGGGGACCATCATATCCCCCCAATCCCCGGCTCCGCCCCCCACCCAGGCCTGATGCCTCGGCCAGAGGAGTTGACCCTCATCACCCTCCGATCACCAATCACCGGATCGGCCCCTTGACCAGGCCTGAAGCCTCCGGCAGAGGTGTCAGGCCTGGGCAGGGGACCCCCAGCTCCCCGCGGTTGCAGGCTCCGCCCCTGCCCAGGCCTAACGCCTCTGGCCTAGGCGTCCGGCCCGGCAGCGGGGACCTGCAGTGGCAGCGAGGGGCGCCGCGATCGTGGGCTTCGCTTTAGGCCCAGGCAAGGGACCCCTAGCTCCTGGGACTGCCAGCTTCGACCGTGCCCAGCTCCCATCGCTGGCTCCACCCCTACTTCCTGCTATCACTGGCCAGGGTGGCAAAGGCACCTGATTCTCCGATCATGGCTGGGGGGCAGGGCAAAGGCGGCCCCAGGGCCGCCTTTGCCCTGCCCACCAGCTCTTAGCTCCCCCCTGGGTTTCAGATCACTGTCAGTGGCAGGGGGCTTCTTCCTGCTTTCCCTTTCGCCTCCCTGCATTGTGCCTACATATGCAAATTAGCCGCCATCTTGTTGGCGCCATCTTAGTTGCCAATCTTAGTTGGCAGTTAACTGCCAATCTTAGTTGGCAGTTAATTTGCATATAGCCCTGATTAGCCAATGAAAACGGTATCGCCGTACGCCAATTACCATTTTTCTCTTTTATTAGTGTAGATATAAGATCACCTTGCTTGTAACATAACATAAGACAGCAATTTATGTGATATTAAGTTCAGGGAAATGACGTATGTTAGCAAGTACTCAAAATAATACCTTTGATATCATGGGACAATGAATTGGGTTTTTAAATATTTCTCCCTAGGGTCTCTAGGAGAAATCTGTTTGACCTTTAGTGAAAGACTGTCTCAGGCAAAGGATTGATTATATCAGCCCTGAAAGACAATTTACTGGCACAATTGCTACAAAGAAGCTTTTCCTTCAGGTTTTTCTTTAAGTGATTTGGTGAAGATATTCAGGTGACAACAACATGGCCAAATGCCTCCAAAATCCACTCCTCCAGATTCTGAGGGCTTTAGTACTTAAGCTGCTTTGTGAATTTGTTTAAGTAGCCACTATCATCCAGAACCAGGGTCATACAGACATACATAATTGGCATGCAATCCAGGCACATGGCAGATGCAATTAAAATACAACTTATTTTTTCTTTCCCAAAGTTCTTTTTGATTTGCCGAATGGGGTAGTCCTCCCAGCCTGGATGAAAACTCCAGAGGACCAGAATTCTTTATGCACTCTGAGATAGAGGGCAGGCCTACCATCTCTGCATTCTTTCTCTGCTCATTTTCATCCTGTTCACTAGGGTTGACATTGGGGGTGGGGGGACCAGGAGGGGATTGAACCAGACAGCCTTACCAGCTGAGAGCTGCTTCTGCAGTAAATGGCCTTTGAGCTCACTAGCCCCAATGGCCATTTGAGGGTCATTCTCCCTCCCATGGGAGCCATTAAGGGATTCCTGACAGGGTCCCAGCTAGACTCCTCTTCTGGTGTCAGGACCACTGTGCAACAGGCTTTCACTGGCATTCCCCCACCTCACAGAGCTCTTTTAGGGCCCACTAAGGCTTCATGCAGGCTAGCTCTGCCCCATACACCCACAGAACTCTTCAGGGAACACTTCCAAGGTAGGAGGTAGTTAATCCCCCATACAGCCCTCTCACCCTCACTTTCCCTTCTCTCCCTCCCTTTTCCTTTTTTCCTCTCCCGTTCCTCCACTACTGCCCCCCCCCCCCCCCCCCCGCCCCAGGCACCACCACATTTCCTGTTGCCTTTGCTTTTTCTAATGTGAGCAGGTACCAGACCAATGTCTTCAGCTCCAGGAAACTGGGCTTTTTAGGAGGTCCCTCCCTGCTCTCCACAGTGACAGGATAGTAATAGAGCTCTCCACAGAGAACAAGTCGGGAAACCGCATCTCACCCTCTCCGCCCATAGTGTTTTGCTTGTGAATTTTTGAGCCATCTCACTAGTTCTCAGTCACTGATACTGACATTTCCTCTTGGAGTTTGGCACACTTTCAAATTTCATATCTATTCGATTTGGTGCCTTGGACAAAAATTAAAGGTTAACATTTTATGATACATTCATTTGTACATTCATAAATGTATATTCAATTTTATACTTTTACAGCTTTAGGGTTTATTTAGGTAGTTTAACTCTGGTATGCCTCAAACTGCTAAAAATCATGGTCTCGTGGGAACTTTTGCAGTTTTAGTAGGAGTAAGACTAAAACCTGCCTACCTATTTATCCATTTCCCACCTAAGGACTCTAATGAGGGCTGCAAATAATACAAAAACATGACTTTAATGGTTGAAATTAGGAGAAAGTAAGCACTAACTGATTTTATGGAATCCTCTGTGTTTGGGTTCCATTATATTTAATGGCATGAAGGTAAATTATTAAATCGGTGCTTATTCTATACCATTGGTTATTTTTCATGTGTAAGAATCACATGGAGGCCATTAAAATTAAGATTCCTGAAGCTCTTTCCAAACATCTACATTTTAATAAGGTAATTCTGATGCATGGGTTCAAAGAACAGATTTGAGAAACTCTGCCAGACACCCTGGTCAAGGACAAAAGCAGACTTGTAGGAGCCTGTGAGCATGACATGTAGACAATGTACTCCCCTGTACCTAAAGGAAGCCCTCTGAACTGCCTCTGTCAGCATCCTGATCACTCAATCAAGAAGGTTATTTAAAGCTTAAGTCACACAAAAATCATAAAATATCTATATATATTTCTTTCATTTAAAATATTTTTATTCACCAATTTTTCTTATGGGTTCACCAGTAGGCAGGCCTTCCTTCCTTCCTTCCTTCCTTCCTTCTTCCCTCCCTCCCTCCCTCCCTCCCTCCTTCCCTTCTTTCTTTCTTCTGACAGATGTTCTAATAGACCATTCTTTTTTAAACCACATTCCTAATGCATTCCCTGCAATTCCCCATTCTGGTTTCTTTAAAGTGGAGTCAGAACCTACACACAAAAAATGAATTCATAATCCTTCTGGATTTGTATTATTTCCTTCTATTCTGTTATATTGTACACACCTAGTTTTAGACCAATATATTTAGTTACTCACCCCATGTTTCTACAGAACATTCAACTTAGTTTTCATGAAGAGAAAAATCCCAAATCTCTATTTTTTAAATTAAATTCATATGAAATATGATATACACAATTAGATTGAATGATTGCATTAACAAGAACAGCACAACAAGTTTAGGAAAGAAATCCACTGACTTTTTATAAGGATATAACTCACCATGGAGAGCAGAAGTGGAAGGTTGGACTACAAAGCAGGGTTGGCTACATATTATGTGCTTACTCACCTATAAAATGGGAATAATCACAGCTCTTTCAGTTGGAGAGGGTGGATTGATACTAGTTAAATAATGCATTTTGTAGACCTCTTATCTGGGATAGAAGAGGCTTCATACATGATAACTATTTACTAAGCATCTAAAATGTTCTGGATAATTCTGACTGTAAATTTCAGAAAACTTGCTTAACCTCTCAAACTTAGAGATGATATATACTGGTGTAGGAAAGCATTAAATAAAATAACATGTAAACAATGTTACATGCTAAGCACCGATTCTCCAGTGCTGGGGTCCAACCCCAGCAGGTCCAGGGTTCCCCAAAGGTGTGGACAGAGTCGGCGAAAAAGGAATGACACGGAGACAGTGTTCAGTTGATGAGCAGCCTTGCCAGGATCTCTAGCCACAATCTCCAGCAAAGTTCTGTGTCCATGTTCTCTTGCTAGGTTCTCCGGGTTCTCCAGCAAGGTTCTGTAGCCATGTTCCCTCACTAGGTTCTCCAGCCAGGTTCTGTCCAGGTTCTCCAGCCAGGTTCAGTCACCAGGTTCTAGTCAGGTTCTCTTGCCATGTCCTACTCAGGTTCTGTAGCCATGTTCTCCAGCCAGGTTTGGTCGCCAGGTTCTGTAGCCAGGTTCTTCAGCCAGGTTCTGTAGCCAGGTTCTGTCCAGGATCTTTTGCCATGTTCTCTCACTAGGTTCTGTGTCTAGGTTCTGTGTCTAGGTTCTGTGTCCTGTTGTCTTGTTACATCTGTATTTATACCAGTTGATTCCAATCCTATCAATCTCTATCCCAAAGGTTAGGGCGTTTCTTATCTCCATTCCAGGGAGTAAAGATTATGTAGCTTAAGCATTATTGTTCGTAGTTAAAGTGATTAACTACCCGCCTGGCACTTAGTTAAGGGGTTTTATTCCCTCCCTAACTTCAGGGGAAAATCCCTACCTGGGGAAACAACCTTTCTCAGAGAGGTGACCTTGGTTAAAACACATAGTGCCAAGAAGGTGAGCAAACATATTAAGAACAGTATGCCATATATGCCAGGTCCTTTGAAACAGCAAGGATGGACTGGCTCCCGGGACTCCAGTCCTCCATATATTTGCTCATAGACAAGGCTCAGTGAAATTAGTCTACTCCTATAAATATTCATATAAAATCTCCAGTTTCTTATGGAAAAGAAAAGCTTTTAGAATGAGTTTTCCTATTCTTGAGAAACCTGTCAAAACAATTATTGTAATTTATACAACAAGCTAGTTAAAAACTAGCTGGTCACTGTTTCTTTGAAAATGCTTTGAGTCGTCTTCTGAATAACTCAGTGCTACCAAAACATTTTTAATGACAGCAAATCAAATATTTGGTTAGATATTTACTCTTCTGTATTAATTTTAAACAAAGGACTTAGAACAAAACCTTTGAAACAAAAGAAACTAAACAGCTAACAAACACTGACTTGAAGATGGGGGGGGGGCAGGGGGGAATCAGTGTTTGCCAACCAGGGGATAGATCCTTCTGCACAAAAGTTCAGCCTATCCTCAGAATCCAACAAAGAGAATTAGCACATGATTAGATTTCTAGACCCTGTTCATATTTAAACAAGCCTCACAATGTCTATTCATCTGCATTTAGACAAGTTCTGAATTTAGACAAGGGCCAGCATCTGGGCGGAAATGAAGAATCATGAAAGAGTAAATTATATTCCCAAATTGCATAACCTCTGTTCTTTGGGGCTCCAAATGAATACAATGAGCAATTACATGCCCATGGGATGCTCAAGATAACGAAAGATTACAAGAAATCAAGGAGGTTAACTATGTTGTTGAGTGAGATCAGACAGAAATTTATAAATGAAGATAAAGATCAAGGCATGGAAATAAAAGAATACATAAAATCCTAAACCATTTAAAATATTTACTAATTTTTAGCTCTCTCAAGGTCATTTGGACAAAAATTAAAATAATGAAATTACATCCTCAATGTACGAGTTTTATTGTATAAAGCTGGATTAAACTATAGCATGGAGGCCATGAGGGAAAGCTGAGCTTTTCCCCAGCCTCAAAGTTAAATTAATAAAAGATAGAAAAAATATAAAAAGCTTTCTTTGTGTATGTGACAGAGAGGTGAGATTAAAAACACCTGTGGGCCCTGACCGGTTTGGCTCAGTGGATAGAGCATCGGCCTGCGAACTGAAGGGTCCCAGGTTCGATTCCAGTCAAGGGCATGTACCTTGGTTGCGGGCACATCCCCAGTGGGGGGTGTGCAGGAGGCAGCTGATCGATGTTTCTCTCTCATCAGTGTTTCTAACTCTCTATCCCTCTCCCTTCCTCTCTGTAAAAAATCAATAAAATATATTAAAAAAAAAAAAACTCCTGTGGGACAGCAACACCATCATTACAAAGGAGATTTTGGGGCCAGAGTGGACTCTACTTTTGATATTCCCTTCAAGCGGCATAATGGTTTTCACCTAGGCCTCTGTGTATGAGCAGGAACTCAGTGATGATTTTTATACTGGCAGATATTTGAGAAGTCTCAACTCTGCACTGATCAAAATGGTCTTAATTTCTCCTCCGTTTGAACAAACTTCAGACAGATTTCTTCCTGACTATGGGCCCCTGACCTCCCTTTTCTTAGAGCATTTACTTCAGAAAACTTGAGATTGCAAATGTCTATCTCTGCTCCTTTGAAATGTAGATAAATCTCCCAGAATCTCACCAGTTTTACAATGTCTTTCTCAAAGACCTGGGAATGAACCCTTTGAAATGCAATCATCAAGAAAGATACTAACAAACAAAATAGAAACAGACTCATAGATAAAGAAAATAGACTGACAGCAGTCTGAGGGGAAGGGGGTTGAGTGACTGGGTGAAAAGGTCAACAGAGTCACATATACAGAAGCATCCAGTAAGATAAGGCAGAAAATGACTGCTGGGATGACCTTTGCAAAAACAATTCCAGTTAAATGGCCACATTGATTGTAAGGCAGAAGAAAAAAAGAAGAGAAATTAGCCAACTTCCTACAAAGATTACTGGATTAAGGATAAATCTAGTGCTTTTGTCCTGGGTCTGTAGTATCTAAAGGATAGTGAGTGCTCAGATATAAGGCTCACATAGGTAAGTTTAGCCCATTTCCAAATGTAGCATCTAAAAATCAAAGTGCAATACTTTGCCTTCCAAGCCAGTATACAAAGGGTAGAGGTAACAAGACAGTTGGTAAAATAACTGAATTGGATGGAACTGGACACATCCAGAAAGGAACAGCTGCTAGGGGTGAAGGTGACATTTTAACAGATGACAGATGGAAAAAGAAAGTGATTAATTCTGTTGCTTACAATTGTTCCACAAAAGAGATTGGTCTTCAGAGTGATTGATACCTCTGAACAAACACTGGCAAGAGAGAAATGACACTCATATTTGGTAAAGAGATTGGTGGACAGTAGCTGAGAGTTCAGATTCTTCTCCCCATTGAATGACTCCACAGGGACCCAGTGAGTGTGTTAGGGAGAGTGCAAACATACGTTCCTAAAAAGTCACAAAAAGGAGAACACAAAGGTAATTCTAATTGCAGAAGCAGATCTCTAAATATCACAGCGTCATTTTTAAGTATAAAAGAAAAGTTACCTTACAGCAGAACAACTTGGTGGAGACCACCTAACCAAGAGATCAAATTAAAATTCCCAACCATGGGATAAACAGTCATCTGTCCCCTCATGTAATGCACGGAGCAGGATACATTCCCTCTGTAATATTTTTGCCAAAAATGTTTAACCAGAATCTGATCATGGGGAAACAAACAATTAGACAAATCCAAAGTGACAAACATCCTGAAAAACAACCTAATTAAACTCTTAAAAAAATCTTCGATGTTGTGAAAGTTGAAAAAAGGCAGAAAAACTTGTAAATAACAGGAGAGTAAAGAGGCAATGACAACAAAAGGCAATATATCACCCTTATTTGGATCCTCCTCTAAAGAACATCACTGTGATAATGGGGAAAATCTGAATAGTAGCCATATCTATGTATATAAAAAGCCAGCAACCATAAAGCCTGTAATGACCTTAAAAACTGGTTGCTATGACGCCCACTGTGGCCAGTAAAACAGCCCAATCCCTCCCACCCCCCTACTGGCCCTTGCCTGATTGGACTCTCCCACCCTGATCACAGGTGGGGCCTGCTGTACAAACACCCCCCTTTCCTCTTCCCTCCCCACCCCCGCAGCCAGCCCCACCCCTGATCAACTCACCCCACCACAATAGGCCTGCAGCCCCTCCCCCCAGCCAGCCCCGCCCCTGATAGCCCCCACCCCAATAGGGGGATGGGCCAGCTGGCCAACCTCCTGAGGCCACTCCCCCCACCTGGCCCCACCCCAGATCTGCACCCCCCCTCCCGCACCCTGATCAGGGGCAGGGCTGGCTGGCCAACCACCCATGGCCCTCCCCCAGGCTGCTGGCCCCTGATTGGCACCACCCACCCCATTCGGGGGCAGGGCTAGTCAGCCCACTGCTTACAGTGCCTCCCCATGGCCAGCCCCACACCCAATTGGCCCCCCAACCCCAATCAGGGGTGGGGCCCGCTGGCCAATTGCCCATAGATCTTCCCCCGAGCCAGCCTGCCCCTGACAGGGCCCCAATCGGGGAGGGCTGGCCGGACCCCACCCATGCACAAATTTGTGCATTTGGCATCTAGTATTAGATAATATATTAATGATAAATTTCTTGAGAGTGATATACTGTAGTTATATTTTTGAAAATGTTCTTTGTGACAATCTTCCCTGTTTTCAAACAGCTCAACCAAAATTAAGCATATGCATATTATATATTACTAGAGGACCAGTGCACAAAAATTTGTGCACTCGGGGGGAAGGGGGTCCCTCAGCCCGGCCTGGGCCCTCTCGCAGTCTGGGACCCCTCAGGAGATAACGACCTGCTGGCTTAGGCCTGCTCCCGGGTGGCAGAGGGCAGGCCCAATCCCTAGGTGCAGCCCCTGGTCAGGCTCAGAGCAGGGCCGATTGGGGAGTTGGGGTGCTGCCCCCTGTCATGCACAGAGCAGGGCGTATTGGAAGGTTGCGATGCCACCCTCAGTCACGCTTAGGGTAGGGACGATTGGGGGGTTGGGGCACCGCCTCCAGTCACACTCAAGGCAGGGTCGATGGGGAGGTTGCGGCGCCACCCCCTGTCACACACAGAACAGGGCCAATCAGGGGGTTGGGGCGCTGCCCCGTCACGCACAGATCAGGGCCCATCAGGGGGGTTGGGGCTCCGTACCCTGTCACGCACAGAGCAGGGCCGATCAGGGGGTTGGGGAGCTCCCCCCTGTCACACACAGAGCAGGGCCCATCAGGGGGTTGAGGAGCTCCCCCCTGTCACTCACAGATTAGGGCCGATAGGGGAGTTGGGGCACCGCCCCCTGTCACACACAGAGCAGGGCAGATCAGGGGGTTGGGGCGCCGCTGTCTATCACCCACAGAGCAGGGCCGATCAGGGGTTGGGGCGCCGCCACTGTCACACTCAGGGCAGGGCCGATGGGGAGGTTATGGCTCTACCCCATCACACACAGAGCAGGGCCCATGAGGGGGTGGGGGGTTGGGGCGCCACCCTCCATCACCCACAGAGCAGGGCTGATCAGGGCATTGGGGCGCCGCATCCTGTCACACACAGAGCCGCAGGGCGATCAGGGGGTTGGGGATCTCCCCCCATCAGGCACAGAGCAGGGCTGATCAGAGGGTTGGGGTGCCTTCCCCTGTCACGAACAGAGCAGAACGGATAGGGAGGTTGTGGCCCCGCCCCCTGTCACACACAGAGCTGCAGGGCAATCAGGGGGTTTGGGCACTGCCCCCTGTCGCGCTGATCCCGGTGCCAGGAGGCCTCTCGGCTCCGCTGATCCCAGTGCTGGGAGGCATATTACCCTTTTACTATATAGGATAGAGGCCGGGTGGGGGCTGGCTGGTTTGCCCTGAAGGGTGTCCTGGATCAGGGTGGGGGTCCCCACTGGGGTGCTGGCCAGCCTGGGTGAGGAGATGATGGCTGTTTGCAGCTGGTCACACACCCTTCAGGATGGGGGTCCCCACTGGGGTGCCTTGCCAGTCTGGGTGAGGGGCTGAGGGCTGTTTTCAGGCTGGCAGGTGACTGAAGCTCCCAACTGCTCCTTTTTTTCTTTTTTCTTTTTTATTCTGGGCCAGCTTTAGCTCTGGCGCCAGCTCTGAGGCCTCTGCTGCTGAAAGCAGGTATCTGGTTTGTTTGGGTTCTATAATTGAAACACTTTATCAACTCCAGCTCTGAGATCCTGGCTTGCTGAAAGCAGGTTCCTGGGGTTTTGTTTAGCTTCTATATTTGTAACAATGTTTCAAACTGCAAGCTCAGAGGCCGGCAAGGCAGGCGGGGAATGTTGGTGTCCTCCATCACCGAAGCAAGCAAGCCTCATGTTAGCTTCAAGCTGCCTGGCTGCCGGCCGCCATCTTGGCTGGCAGTTAATTTGCATATTGCCCTGACTAGCCAATGGGAAGGGTAGCGGAGGTACGGCTAATTACCATGTTTCTTTTTTATTAGATAGGACTAGAGGCCCAGTGCACAAATTCATGCATAGGTGGGGTCCAGCTGGCCCGCCCCAAGGGGGGCCAATCGGGCTGGGCCAGCGGTGGGGAGGGGACATTGGGGGCTGATCAAGGGTGGGGTCTGCTGGGGGGAGGGTCCACGGACGGTTGGCTGACTGGCCCTGCCCCTGATTGAGGTGTTGGGGGCCAACCGGAGGATGGGCAGGCCAGGTGCAGGGGCTGCAGGAGGTTAGGGGGAGCAATTGGCCAGTGGCCCCCAGTTGGCTGCCACAGTGTGCATCACAGTGAACGGTTATTCCAGTCATTCTGATCGTTCTAGTCATTCCGGTCATTCCAGCATTCTGGTTGCTTGCCTTTTATATATATAGATAATCTTAAACAAGAGTCTATTTTAAAATAAGTTAGCAAGAGCCTAGAAGAAGAAATCATGTTTATTAGAAGCCAGCTGCATGTTTACTAAATTAATTTAGACTAGTTTTGGGGAGCTTAAAAGACAAGATATTTCAGGGAAATTGAATGGGATTTAGTTTTTTCTTTTCAAAATTTAAAAAAGGCAATTAATGTCTAACTTGATATCATATAGACAAACTAAAGAAATATGAGTTGAATGGTCACATGGAAAAGTGAATTCAATCTTATCTGAATGGACATAATTCAAAGGGTTGACATCAGCCTGGAGGGAGTTCTCTAGTATTAAAATATACAAGTCTAGCCATCAGCCGGATAAGCATATGAATGACAAGCTGGCAAAATTTGTGAATGACCTTGGCAAATATTCTCAGTGATACAGTCATGAATCCCAAAGTTCTTGATGAACTAAGTAGATCAAAACCAACAACATAATATTTAATGAAATTATTTGAAGTCCTGTTGTTATTAATCTATACGCGCATTTTGAACATGTGCCAGTAACAGGGAATAAAAAGGTAAACGAGAAAGTCGTAGAACTCTTTTTCTTAGGTGAAAATTATACATTTAAAACAATTACAACTGAGATAAATACATGAAGGACAGAGTCTTGGAGTGTGTATTAGGGAAACCTAACATAAAACAGAAAGTCAGGAAAGGCTGCCCATGGGAGGCAACATACTAGTATACATGGAAAACTTTAGATGCTCTGAGAATAACCAATCAAATGGGAAGGTGTCACAACAAAGAAGTGAGAAGAACTGGAGCAGTTAAAAGAAGAAGACACCATCCTGGCAGAAGGAACACACACACATATAAAGGCCTAAGCAGATGTGGCTATGGTATAGCAGCAAGCTAAGTCCAGTGTGGCTAGAGCAGAGACCAAGAGAGGAGAGATCCAAAGAAATACAGGTTAAAAGAGACAATCCTAACAGCTGTCTGAGTTGAAAGGTGTTACAGGTTTAACTAACTCTAATTTCAATATGATTCAATAATGCCATACAATATCCTATCCACGACAAGGACGGCAGTGAGGTTCTGTTCTGCTCGTTGCTTATCACACCAACTTTAAACTTGAATTCCAATAAACTCAAAGCAGTCGATATGTTGAAACCAACTGAAATCCTGACGAGTGTTGAAGAAATTGGAAATAAGTCACCTAAAAAGAAGAAGAGCCAAGATTCCAGGAGGCAGAGCTATCTTCAAATATCTGAAAGGCAGTGGGATGAAGTAGGAATCATAGGTGGTATATAATTATCAGGAGTTAATGAATGGGGGTCATAACAATGCATAGTGAGTGTAATCTTAGGGAGACTTTACAAATAGATCCTGGCTGAAGATGCATGCAATGGCTGTCTGGGGAAATGCTGAATCTCCCAGGATGACTGATAAACAGGAATTTACAGAGATAATTCAAGTCTTTGAAGTAGATAATTAGTAGGCCTTCTTCCAATCCTGATATTCCATAATTCTATGACAGTGCCATCTTTCTATTACATTGGCAACATACTAAAGAGCTATTCAGAATATTCTAGAAGGAAAATCTTAATAGGACCAAACTGATGAATCTATAAAAATAAAATTTATACCCAACATCTGTATCACAAAGACTGAATCTTAAAAGTAACTTAAAAAAATAAAACCTCAAAATGTAAACTAAAGGCAAACCTCATTTTTGAGATGAAGTCACCCTAGCTATTAAGAACATGGACTTTGGAGCACACCTGTGTGGTTTGGGCAAATTTCTCAGCCTTTCTGTATCTTAGTTCCTTACTTACATAATGAAGATAATTATAAAAAAAAATGACTGGCTTATAGGATTGTTGTGAGGATTAGTGAGTTAACAAATTTAAAACATTTAGGACAGTGTCTGGAAGACAGTAAATGCTATAAAGTGTTAGATGAGAGACTCTAGGGTCAGACAAACTTGGACTAAACCCTAGTTTCATTGCTAACTAGTTAGGTGACCTTTCTCTCTCTATGAAATGGAGATGGAAGTATCTACTAGTCAAGGTTCAATTTCAAATATCAGAACCCATCCTGGTCAGCATAATCAGGAGATTCCGTGTAGGGATTAGCATTTTGGAAAAGTTCGTGAAAAGGAGCTGGAGGAATAGGTTCTGGACTCAGCTGTCAGACGTGACACCATCCAGGACAGTCCCACACCACGGGTCCTCCATAGGAGATGTTATCTCTGGCATAGTTTGCAATCAAGAGAATCAGAAGTCACTGTTCCAACTGCTAATCCTGTGGTGCTTCTTCTGGATCTAGAAATCCAACACTGCCACTACAGCTGCAGGCTTCCATAACACACCACCAGAGAATACTAGTAGATGCCTGCCCTCTATTCTCTCCAACAACCCTGTTATCACTGTTGCAACCCAACAAATGCCTCCCCTATGGTACTTTCAGAAACCAGGATGTGGATTACCTCATGTCTGGGTTCTAAGCAGCAGGGTGGCACATTGGCTCATACATAAACCTGGGCTGTAAAGAAATGTGAGAAATGGAGACTGACTTTTCAGCTCGAGCGGCAATATAACATTCTAAAAGGAAGACAGAATGGATATAAAAGAGCTAATCTGCAATATCTATCAGCCTATCTCTTATTACTAGGGTGAGAATTAAATAGGATAGAATTCATGTATAGTACTTAGCCCTGTGTTGGGCAGAAAGTAATCACTCAGTAAGTTACTAGTGACTTTCAGCATAAACATCTCTGAGCAAGAATTACCTTTCCATTTCTTATCCTAAAATCCAAGAAACAAAATGAAAACAATAACTTGAAACCCTATTTCCAGTAAAAGGAAGAGAAATACATAATCCACTGACTCATAAACATACATAAAGCCTTCCAAAATTAGCAGAAATAAAGCCACAACGAGAGAAAAGGCTAAGAGTACTGGCAGGGCCCTATGATACAGACCATATAAAGTGTTGGGAAGAAACAAACTTCCTGCAAGTGAAACTTCACACTGAAGCACAAAAGCTGTATACCTGGACAATGACAGTGAACGAGGAAATGGAAGGAAGAAAGCTGACAAAGTAAACTCTTCTGGGTGAGTTTTATTTTATTCTGAGAAACAGAGAGGAAGGCACTCCAACGGATTCTTTCAAGAGCCAAAATTATGGAAAGCATCTCTCTCTGTGGCTACTGGACCCTTTGCAGGTTGCAGTGTCACAGAAGCCTTGGAACCAGGCAATGCCTGTCTCCCACCTGCTGGGATTCCCTAAAGACCAGAGAATTGTGGTAGGAACATTCAAAAGGCCTCGGGGAGCTGATTTTAGGGGAAATTAGCCCAAATTATTGTGTCATGCAGACAGAGCCATGGGAATCATCACAGACCCAGTATGGGGAGGGGAGACCTCACACCCTCAGAGAAGCTTCCTTGATAAAAGAAGAAGCCTGGGAGGGTGCATTAGGGACAGGACCAGGATTGGCCCTTCCTCCCACCTGTCCCACCTGGGAGATGCGCCAGCCCTCTGGTTTCTGAATCAGAGAACAAAGAGCTTCTATGGCACCTGCCAGTGTGACTCTGTGGTTGAATGTTGACCTATGAGCCAGGTGGTCATGGTTTGAATCCTGGTTAGGGAACATGTCTCATATTGCGAGCTCAATCCCCAGTGTGGGGCATGCAGGAGGCAGCTAATCAATAATTCTCTCTCAGGATTAATGTTTCTGTCTCTCCTTCTCCCTTCCTCTCTAAAATCAATAAAAATAAATTTTAAAATGTTAAAAACAAACAAACAAAACAAAAAAACCACAGCGCTCCCATGGTGCAAGAGAAAGCCTTTGGGTTGAGAAGCCTAGAAGGTTGCCATGGACACCCTCTCCCCCTCACCCCCATAAACACACATACATACAAGCAGACACAGAAGTCCCACAGAAAGAGAGAATTCAGGAAAATTCAACTCATTCAATGAGAAATTTAAAAGAAATTGCCACAGGATCAATACAGAAACACTATAAGCAAAAAATGCGGAAGAAAAAAGCGTAAATTTTATCATCAGATGAAGAACACTTACCAGAAAATGTTGCCACAATACTGGATAAAAATAATTCGACAAAAATTTTTAAAAATAACAAAATCATTATCTGTTATGCACTGAATAGTATCTCCCCAAAAGTCATGTTAAAGTCTTAATCACCACTACCTCAGAATGTGACCTTATTTGGAAACTAGAGGCCCGGCACACGACATTCATGCACTGGGGGGTTGTGGGGGTCCCTCAGCCTGTCCTGCACCCTCTCCAATCTGGGAGCCCTCAGAGGAGCCCTCTCCAATCCAGGAGTTTCTGTCTGTCTTTGCAATCATATGAGTGAACTGTCTGAGACCCCAACTCAGTTTGGTTTGTTGTTCACACAATAATAGAGGAATTTTTTTTCTATGCTTCATTGGTGGAGATTTCCTGGAAATTTTAGGATATCTTCCCTTTAATTTTTCTTAGACACTCTGATTTTACTTATATCTCTCACCTTTGCTTTCCCTCCATTCCCCACTGCAACAGTAACTTGCTCCAGGCTCACTTTGCTCTAGTGTCTAAGAGAGCCATCTGCCACCAGAACTACAATTTCCAGCATTCCTGGTGCTCCCCGCTCTCTGGGCTTCCGCTACTTCCGCTGCTTCTGCTGGGAGTGACCTAGGGAGCCATGTCCCCCCAAGCCTCCAGCTCTCCTGCTTTGCTCTCCACCCGACACCTGTGTATGCAAATTAACCTGCCATCTTTGTCAGGTTAATTTGCATACTCACTCCTGATTGGCTGGTGAGCATAGTAGAGGGATGGTCAATTTACATTTTTCTCTTTTATTATATAGGATAGGCTCTTCACCAATGATCAAGTTAAGATAAGGTCATTAGAGTGGGCCCTAGTCCAATATGACTCGTGTCCTTATCAGAAGAGGATCGAAGTATGCAGACACGCACAGAGGGAAGACCAGCTGAAGATAGTGAAGATGGCCATCTATAAGCCAAGAACGGAGACCTCAAAGAAATTAACCCTATCAAATACCTTGATCTCAGACTTCTAGCCTCCAGACTGTGAAGAAAGAAATTCTGTTACTTAAGCCATGCAGTCTTTGGTACTTTGTTATGGCAGCCTGAGCAAACTAAAATATCACCTTTATGAAGAAAGATCACCATGTAGAAATGCAAAAGTCAGGTAAAACACGAGAGATAACAGAAGAAATTGAAATGTAACCTGACAGAGAGGATGAAAAGCTCTCAATGAAATAACCAAAAACACTGAACAAATAGACCCTAGGGAAAACTCTGTTAGAGATATAAAAGAAAGAAATAATAAAGTGAGCAAAATGAAGAGGAAATAAGGAAAAAGTGTGAAAGGCTTAGAGGGAAAATTATTATCATAAGCAATCAAAGCATACCCAAATATGCATGGCTGGAGATGCTAAATAATACCAAAAAAATAGCAAAAATATTTAAGAAGAGTTAATTCAAGTAGCGTTTCCTGACTCTGCACACCAATGGGCCCATCATGTACCTGCAAGTATGGTTAACAGCAAGACACATCCTGCTGAAACTATTGAAGTATAAAGGTAAAGACAGAATCTTTGGGCAGCCAGGCAAAAAGATTAAGTAGTTTACAAAAAGAAAAGTCACTAAGTGGTCTCAAATTTCTCTACAGAAACATATACTACCAGAAGTGGGAAAACACTAAAAGAAAGTCAAGAAAAGAAAGCGTGAGTTGAGGAGTCCATATGCACCCACTCATGGAAGCTTCATATGTAAAGCTACACACAAACATTTGAACATGCAATCATGCAAGGAGCAGGGCACTCAGAGATTCTTCTTGAGCACTCTCTAAGGAAACCTACTGTGACCGTCCAAGAAATGCCTAGAGAAGAAAAGTAAAAGGACGGCAATGATGATATACTTAATTGTAAAACTAAGACTAAAATAAATGTGATGATTAAGGTGATAAATGGAAATATTGTATCTGCCCACAATGTAGGACAACTATTTGGAGAAAGAAGAGGTTAAAAGGTAGGATATACAGAAAGTGTATTATTTTACCTGTATAGTTAATAGTCAAAGAATATCATTAAGATATAAGCATAGGTTAGCAATACAAATGTAAACACTAAGAAAATACTAATAACTAAAATTGAGTTATAAAAAGGAGAGAAACAAAATGGAAAAGAAAAGATGGTTGCTCACTGTAAAATCAATATATATTGACTAATGAAATATAAGACCACCCTGGCTGGGTGACTCAATTGGTTGGAGCATCATCCCATACACCAAAGGTTTTGGGTTCAATTCCCAGTCAAGATATACATACTTAGGTTTTGGGTTCAATTCTAGTCAGGGTATGTACATGATGCAACCAATTGATGTTTCTCTCTCTCTCACTATCCCTCTCTCCCTTCCTCCCTCCTCTCTCCCTCCCTCCCTCTCTCCCTTCCTCCCTCCCTCCCTCTCTCCCTTCCTCCCTCCTCCCTCCCTCCCTCCCTCTCTCCCTTCCTCCCTCCCTCCCTCTCTCCCTTCCTCCCTCCCTTCCTCTCTCTCTAAAAAATCAATACACATATCCTCAGGTGAGGATTAAAAAAAGAAGTATAAGACTAAGGCTATTATTCCAAAAATCCATCTGGAATAAAAAAGGCCCAGAATAGCCACAGCAATCCTGAGAAACAAGAATGAAGTTGGAGTGATCACAATACCAGATATCAAGCTATATTACCAAGCCACAGTTCTCAGAGCTGCCTGGTACTGGCACAAGAACAGACATATAGACCAATGGAACAGAACAGAGAGCCCAGAAATAGGCCCAAGCCATTATGCTCAATTAATATTTGACAAAGGAGGCAAGAGCATACAATGGAGTCAAGACAGTCTCTTCAATAAATGGTGCTGGGAAATTTGGTCAGATACATGCAAAAAAAAAAAAATGAAACTAGATCACCAACTTACACCATACACAAAAACAAATTCAAAAGGGCTAAAGGACTTAAATGTAAGACAGGAAACCATAAAAATCCTCCAAGATTCCATAGGCAGCAAAATAGCAGACATATGTCATAGCACTATCTTAACTGACACAGTTTCTAGGGCAATGGAGACTAAGGAGAAAATAAATGGGACTACATCAAAATAAAAAGCTTCTGCACAGCAACAGAAACCATCAACAAAACAACAAAGAAAAACCACTGCATGGGAGAACATATTTGCTAATACTATTTCAGATAAGGGTTTAATCTCCAAAATTTACAGAGAACTCATACAACTTAACAAAAGGAAGATAAACAATCCAATAAAAAATGGGCAAAGGACTTCAATAGACACTTTTGAAAGAGGATATATAGCAGGATATACGAAAGAGGATATGAAAACATGCTCAAAGTCACTAATCATCTGAGAGATGCAAATCAAAACAACGAGATACCATCTCACACCTGTCAGAATGGCTATCATCAACAAATCAACAAATGACTAGTGCTGGCGAGGATGTGTAGAAAAAGGAACCCTCATGCACTGATGGTGGGAATGCAGACTGGTGTAGCCACTGTGGAAGACAGTATGGAGTTTCCTCAAAAAGTTAAAAATGGAACTCCCATTTGACCCAGTAATCCCACTTCTACGACTATATCCCAAGAAACTAGAAACACCAATCAGAAAGGATATATGCACCCCTATGTTCATAGCAGCACAATTTACAATAGCTAAGATTTGGAAACAGCCTAAGTGCCCACCAGCAGATGAGTGGATTAAAAAAAAACTGTGGTATATCTACACAATGGAATACTACGCTGCTATAAAAAGAAGGAAATTTTACCATTTGCAACAGCATGGATGGAACTAGAGAGCATTATGCTCAGTGAAATAAGCCAGTCAGAGAAAGATAAATATCACATGATCTCACTCATATGTGGGATGTAATGATCAACATAATTTGATGAACAAAAATAGATCCAGAGACAAATGGCAGGGGAGGTGATGGAGGGGGGAGGGTTAGAGAGCAACCAAAGGACTTGTATGCATGCATATTAGCATAACTAATGGACACAAACACTGGGGCAGTGGGGGCTTACCCGGGGTGGGAATGGCTTGGGGGGTGGTCAATCGGGGAAAAAGGAGACATATGTTAATCTTTAGACAATAAATAAAAAATAAAAATTATAGTTAAAAAATTAATTATAATGATAATCACTAGAACAAAAATATAAACTTCTCTAAATGCCATTAACACAGACACCAGTAGGGTGAGGGCATGAAGGGGGGGGGGGGGCAGGGAGCAATGGGGGCATAAGGACACATATGTAATACCTTAATCAATAAAGAAAATAAAAATAAAATAAAAACATACCCATACATGTACAAACTAATAGACCAAAAGGGATCATAGTTAAGAATTTAAAAACATTACATAAAATAATACAAAAGGACTAAGATCAAATGCAACTTATGTGTCAAGTAAAGAAATGTTGTACGTAAGTTTAATTCACTTATTTAAAAGGAAAAAAAAGACATTTAACATTAGATAACAAAAAAAAAAAACACCTCTTGATTTTTCATAAAAGACAAATTAAAACTAAGTGAGGCAGCAAGATTGAAAATAAAACAATTGGTAAAAGTATATGGGAAATGAACTTCCAGCTATGGTAGGGTGAACAGGTCAGCAAATTTCCACACACACACAAATGTAAAACTGGTCAAAATTTCAAAAAAAACCCCAACTATTTCAGGGCTCTAGAAACAGACCTTAGGCAGCATATTGCAAAGTATATAATCTGGAAAAACTATAAGCGTCAGGTAAGCACAGATAGTCTGTGTGGCCTTGTTGCCTGCAGTTGGTTACATACCCAACCCCCAACTCAGAAGGCAAGAGTGGTAGTTTTTCCAAAGTTGGCATTGTTAGAAAACTAGCCACTCTTATCTGAAGAGTCTTCACCTGAATTTGGGGTAGGGTGGGGTGGGGTGGGAACAACTCATGGCTTTCTGCTAAAATGATGGCCTCAATAGGAAGCAGTCAGGAGGAAACTACCTGAGGTTGCGGTCACAGGTGGGGCAGGTACTGCAAATGAGGGAGCCACAAAAGGGTTAGTGAAGCTCTACACACATCCTTGGATGTGCAGGGGGAATCCAAAAAAGCCCAGGGGAAAGGAAAAACCAAGAGAAACTTAAAAATGGCGGAACTTGGACTACACTTCCAACCTCAGCAGAGGGCTGAAGGTCTATAGGCTCAACGTGTGTGAGCACCACCTCTTCTCAAGTCACTGGCTGACCAGTAAGCTATGCAGACACCCCTGTGAAGCCTGGTTAAAAAATAAGAATAAGTAAACTGCCCAGAGATATAAGTGGCTGCAAATAATGGAGGAAACTAGATTCCAAGATTAAGCCCGGGTAATTCACACTAAAAACCCAACCAAACATCTATTTTCCCAAGTGATGACTTCAGTTCTCACTTCACTTCTGCTTCCCTCACTCTTCTTCATTTCAAAGCACTCACAGTCTTGGCCACACAGAATTGTCCACAGAAAATTCCCCATCTAGATTGCCCTAGATTTGAGGATAGAATCCAGATATAAATATGCCAATTAGATGTGAGCAGACAAGTAAAGGAGAAAATGACTTTGACCTAGTGTAGCAGAAACAGATCCAGAAATTTTGCAAGGATGATCTTTGTACAGATAAAAGAGCTAGATTTATATGAACCCAAAAGTTATGTCCTAAATATTTCTGCAGATCATAACACGCACTCTAAAATTGAGCAGCTGTATTTTCATAGCAGAGCCATAACTTCCCAATATGTCTCTGGCTTCTATTATTTATGTGTTTAACCCAGGCTCTCAATAAATATTTGCTGAATGGTAAATGAATGGGCGAATGCTTGTAGTTTTGATTAGACAGATAATAGCAGTTGGTCCTTTCATGGCAGTTGACAGACATAACAATGTCGCTTTGAATTATTTTAAGACTACATCACTGAAATTATGGAGAGGGGAGGCCTCAAAGTTGATGTGCCAAAATATTCCATTTAAGCACTGGATCCATTACAGTTTACTTCAGTTTTGTGGCTGAAGCCTATGAAATAAGAAAAGGAAAGGTGTGCATGGCTCCTAGTACTCCTTTAGCCTCACACTAAAATTCATAGGCACAACTTCCTCCTGGCTCCCCAAATAAACATAAGCTTCCTTATATTGGACTTGCCATTTTTCTCCATTTTCTCTCTCTAATCCCTACTTATATCAATGTGAAAGTCTGAATCTTCTCTACCTTATATCTACTTGGGATCTTTGCTCTGCTCTAGGTGAGTCAGTCATCAGTGCATCCTAATGCATTTTTTTCCATTGCGTTAATTTCATCATTGGTCCATAGCTATGGGTTTCTGCTGAAGCCTCTGGCAGCTAGTCTTTCCCAAGTAAGCCCTGGTGTGATTCCATGCTCAACAGGACTACTGGTAAGCAAGAAGTCCCTCAATACAGTAAGAAGGCAACTCTGCCTAGCACATGGACTCAAATGTTGCACCATTCTAAATGTGAAAATTCTGATGAAAACATCTAACCAGTAATTAAGAATGGATTATAAAAGCCACATGCTTACAGTATAAAGCTTTAGTTGCTGAGAAAATATCTGTTGATAAAATATCTGTTGATAAGAGACCCTGCCTAGTCTACAAAGATCTACCAAAGATCTCTCTCTCTCTGTTTCTTTACTAGTTAACATCTATCACAAACACTGTTACAAAATTTTTTTCTTCTGATGAGGAGTTTTAAAATCTACTCTCTTAGCAATTTTCAAGTATATGCACTATAGTATTATTAACTACTAGAGGCCTGGTGCACGAATTTGTGCATGGGTGGGGTCCTGGCCAGCTGAGGGGAAGGGCTGCAGGTGGTTGGTGGGCTGGCCCCATGCCCAATCAGGGTGGGGGGCCGATTGGGGGAGGGGCTGGCTGGGGGAGGGGCCACAGGCAGTTGGCTAGCCTGCCCTGCCCCCTGGTCAAACTCCCAGTTGAGGGGACAATTTGCATATTAGCCTTTTATTATATAGGATAGGCACCATGTGATACATTCTATCCCCATGACTTATTTGGAAATTTGATCCCTTCACCAGGCACACCAGGGTGGCACAGCTATACAGTTCTCCAATGTCAACAGGACACCCTGTACTTATAAAGGAAGAGTGGTAGGCTGTATAGTGATTGAAGGTGCAAGCTCTAGACCCAGCTCTGCCACTGACTTGGTGAAGTTATTTAATTCTCTCTGTCTCAGTTTTCCCTGCTAGAAAATAGAAATAAGAATAGCACATACTTAAAATTGTCTTTGTGACGTGCAAATGAGTCAATAATATATGTAGAGCACACAGAACAGAGCTTGGCACTTAGTAAGTGCAGGGGTCTCATTCCATTCAACAAATATGTATTAAGTATGTACTATAGAGCAGCACAGTGTGTTAGGGAAAGATAATAAGGAACACAATTAATTATCTGTTCTCCAAAAGCGTGTAGTCGGATGACTCCATAGGAGATCATTCTCTTGTACTAAAATAATATCTAAGCACCTGGCAATATGTCACAAACTCTCTAACTATTCTCTAGGACACTTCGACCATGAAAAAGTTGAGCTAAGCTATTTTTCACAACAAATCTTAAAAGCAAATGGGAAAATTGCAGTTATTTGGGGCCATCGATAAACTACATAATCTTTCATTTAGACCAAAATGCTTTTCACCTGAGTCACTTAGAGAGTTTTCTAAGTCCCTGCTTCCTGAGACATGTCTGCACCATGCTCAGGGATTCAGAGGCTGAGTTTCTGCACTGCTGCTAAGCTCGCATTGCAACTAAACTTATAAAATACAAAATGTGATTGATATGTCAACCCAAAATCTGTGCAGGCATTGAAAAAAACACAGGTAATCTAGCTTCAGTAGGAGAAATCGCTAGAATCAGACAAAGATCTCTAACACAGTCATATAATGAAAGAAAATTAAATTAGAGGGGATGGCAGGTTTGAAACCTCTGCATCCAGCCTCTAACCTCTCTTGAAGTTGTACAACTGTAATTATAAAATTGAAAATGACTAAAATCCACTTATCTTCAGGAATTGGTTTTCAGATAACTCCATAACAGGCATACAATGATTGCAGCAACTCAAGTTGCGACAAGGTAGAGGTATTATTTCCAGAGAAGCTATAAGAAATCTTGGCCTTTTCCTACGTCTATAAATGTGATAATGTCCAAATTTGCTAAATTAGTTATCAATGTTAGTATCTGAGAAGCAGGAAAGGGAACACCAAGTTTTGTCCCTCTCTCTGCCTGCAGAATAAACAAAATAGATGTAAGAGATGTGGAAATGCCTCCTCCACAGGACATGACCAAGTCAGCTGGGAGGTTCTAACTGTGGTGCTCAGTCCTGCAGAAGCAGTTCCAACCTGCTTATGAGCTCCCTGTGGGAATTTAATCACAATAGAAATAAAATCTAAAGGAGAATTGGTGGCCTTGGGAATAGAGAGGAAAGTATACCTACTAGTATCTCCAGAGAAACACTCAAGGAGCCTGGGGATGAAGGGGGGACACTGGCTGTCACTGGCCAGCTGAACACTGAGAGATCTGCAGAAGCCAGCCAGCTCTGTCACTGTCATCAGAGAAGATTGTAGAAACAAGGTTCTTGAGCAAACTTGATGTGGACCCTTTGGAGATACATGAACAGAGAGACACATAGACCCCCTTGTCTGGGAAATTTTGGAAGGTGGCAACAACCCATAACAAAACAGAAAAAGAGGGAGGCAGTGGGTCAGTCACATCTCCTATAGAATATGGCAAGGATGGTCTTATTTCCCTGGGGCCAAGTAAGTACTTGGAGGGTAGCAGGACCTGGGCCATCACTGCAGATACCTCATCCAAGAGTATGAGGATGAGAAGACCTCACAGCATGAGGTTACAGACATATTGCAAGGGGCACAAAACCAATGTCGGAAGATTAGTCAACCAGAGAGTGAAGCCAGTATTTTAGAAGTGTGCAAAGTGGTGGTCTTTGGAAGGACTTCCAAATTACCCAACAAATTACCATGACCTATAGATACCCACAAGGCAGCCTACCACCTGAGGCATCCAGCCCCAGAACAAAGCAGCACCATTTAGGTAATGTATCAACACCTTCTTCCTCTAATCCCTTACCTCTCCAAAAGTCAGAAAAGCAAGGAGAACAGGAGGAGGAATGAAGTATAATTGTATCTTCTCCCCACTGCAAAAGTAGAGAGTCTGTAAATTGCATGTGACAAATAATTTTTTACTTGAATGGATTTTTTTAAAATATTTGAATGAGTCACAATTACAGAGAAGGGATTTATCATTACAGAAAGGAGACCAGAATGTTACACAATCTGCCTGAGAGGTAATCAAGGGATGGAGAATATCATAGACAGGGGTGGAAAAAAAATAAAGTCACTTTCTATTAGTTGTCCATGACATTCAGACAGTCCCATAATCAATCAATCAATCAATCAATCAATCAATTGGGAAGCTTTTATTGAGCACTAGCTATGTGAGAGACAGTGTGCTCCCAGACAAATAACTTATAGTGCTTTTATCCCATCTGGAAAAATTGGGGTGGACAGTGAACAGAGTTGTGCTGCCTAGAGGTAGAGATATCCAATAGTTCTGTACATATGTAACCCTACCCTACATGACTGAGAATGGACTAAGGGGGAGGCACTTGCTAGAGTGGTATTTCTAAGGACATCTGGACCACTAAAGTGGCTGAATCTAATATCCCTTCCAAAGGCAGGAAAGTTTAGTTTTAAAAAATCAATGACAAATGTGGGGCGGGGTGGGGGGTGGGGGGAACAGTAGTTGATGATAAAGGAATGAATATAAATAGATTATGTAACAAAGGAAGTCCAATATTACACTAGTGCCTTGAGAGAGTTTCAGAGCAAGACCATGATATTATCCCAGTGCAATTATACCAGGATGAAGTCCTATGTTTGCCAAGACCCCCTTGCTTTTGGAATCTGAATAAGAAGATTAAAGAAATTCTCTTCCAGGAGGAAGGCAAGGATCAGCTAAGGCAGAAAATGAGACTTCAGTGAAGTGAGTCAGTCTGATTCAACAAATAATGCTGTATCCTGCGAGGACCCAGCACTGAGAAAGGACTCACACCCTGACCCACCAGCACCTCTTGACTATTTTAATACAGATTGAAACTGGAGTAGCCATGTGGCAATGGCCCTCCATCCGGCTGCTGAGGCTTGAGGAGTATACCTGTGGGATTTATGGATCTCCAAACCTAGGGAAATTCTCTAGGGCAACTGTAATTTACATGAATGCCTACTGACTATTATTCATCCCCAAAAGGGATCAGATAAGATATATCCTACGGTAGAGTTATCAGAGATAGGAACTATTCTGAGTAACACTAGTGTCCTCTCCACAGTGGGCAGTTGAGTTCGGCTTACAATAGCACGCAATACAACACTTTGACAAAGTCAAGGTACTGGCCTTGTCCCCAACTGACGTGGAACTCAGGAATAACCAAACCATGCTCAATTTTAACAATTCCTGTCCCTAATAACATCTGGTATACAGGCAAGGACCAATCCTATTGGGAAGACATTACAAATACCTCTGTAATTCTTACTGATTTGTTCTGTAATAAAACAGAATTATACCATGACTATATTGCAATATGGTATAGCACTAGCATTACTGGTAAGATCCAACTGCCTTATGTAAATAAATTATACACTAATACTCATATTGATGATCAAATGCATTGTAAGATGGAACTGAAGCCTCTTCAGGATGTAATACAGAAGGAAAATGACTGGCCTGACGAAAAACTGGATTTAGCTAAACATCAGGTAATTTATATGCTAAACAGTTCTACACAAGTTTATCACAAGGTACAAATAATAATAGATCAGAGAGGTCAGAAAGTAATGAAATTGGTACAAATAATGTCATCACAGGATGGATTAGTTGTTTTTTTAAGTTTATGTCTACCCACATGAATCCTCCAAGTGTTACTTAGTAGGTATATCATTGCTATATCTGTTACATAAATGCTATACTGAATGTATATACTCAGAAAAATATGTTCCTTTTAGGAAAAGAGTCTAGGCCAAGTGCCAGGAGAGTGGACTTTGTGGAAAAGCCTCAAACCCTGCACATTCCCTAAATGACTTCTTCAGGATTGGTCCTTGGCTGGCTCCTGGGAGATAAGTTCTTCTGAGCCTTTGGAATATTCTCCCCGACAGGAGTGCTTTTGTATGCCTGAAGCCTTGAGCCACCCAATACCAGTCTGATCTGATGGTTTGTGCTAACAATGTAACTTATGGTGAATGCCTATTTTTGCTTTAGGAGACTGGAGTCTGGGTAGTTGAGGTCAGTCAGGCCTAGGTGACTAAACCCCAATAAAAACTCTGGACACCAAGGCAATGGTGAGTTTCCCCTGGTGTTTACACTTCATGTGTTGTCACACCTCATTTCTGGGGGAACTAAGCACAGCCACCTGATTCTCTGGGGAGAGGACACCTGAGAGCTTGTGCCTAATTTCTTCCAGACTTTGCCATGTGCCTTTTCCCTTTGCTTATTTTAATCAGCGTCCTTTCACTGTAATAAACCATAACCATGAGTGTAACCAGGATGAGATTGCTCTGCTCCCTGTAAGTCCATCTATTGAAGCATGAAGCTGGAGAGAGGTCTTGGGGTCCCCATGGAATAATCAGGGAATGCAATTCATTGGAGGCAGAATGTGAGCTGAGTCTTGAAGGATGGGTAGATCTCCTAAGGAAGGATAGACAATTGAAGACAAGAGGAAGGTTGGACATGTAGAAGAAAGTCCTCTACTGTAATTAGTGATCAGTGAACATGGGTCCACCATGCTAGTCCTGAAATGTTTTGTCCAGACTTCTTTTATGTGAAAGAAAAATAAATAAATTTGTTTTTTTAAAAAGAATCTTGGAAGGGAATAAAAGAAGAATTCATCTCATCTAGAAGTTTTTATATTGCCTTACAGCTTCCTGGGAATCTCTTTATGGCTATTTTCTAACCCTTGCAACAAATAATACAAAACTTTAATTTTTATTTTCTAAATTATGTCCCATAAATTTGGAAGCTTATCATGAACAATTCTCCAGTTCATTCATTCTCCCTAAAACAGAACTGAAACCTCTTTCTATTTTGAATGTTGATAAGCTGTGAATTTTATCTTTCATAGAACCTAGGTATTTTATTTTTACAGACAAAACCCACAAACAGACTGCCTTTTTATTTATTTTAGAAAATTCACAAATGGTGCCACATGATAGAAAATAAATAAATATATATATATATATATATATATATATATATATATATATATGACCTTAATATGCAAATAGACCGAACAGTGGATCAACTGAACAACCAGTCTCTATAACGTGCGCTGACCACCAGGGGGTCATGATGGGCAGCAGCAGCAGGTGGCAGAGTGCAGAACGTGGCGGGCATCAGCAATGACGGGATGGTGGAGCAGGTGAGCGGGGGTGCCAGCGGGGCACTAGTCGCTGTCATTGGGACAAGCCTCTGTTGGTTTCTGAAAATTCTTTGCTCCTGCGTGCTGAGGTCCTGCCCAGCACTCACACCTGCAGCCAGTGCCAGCCCCACTCACACCCACTGCTGGCACCGCCGCTCACACCTGCTGCCGGCGACAGCCCTGCTTGCACACGCTGCCAACGCTGTAGCCGCTGCTCACACCCACAGCTGGTGCCAGAGCCGCTGCTCAAACCTGCTGCTGGCGCCCGGCAATGGTCCTAATTGCTTGGCGCCATCAGCAGGTGCGAGTGGCAGCTGCCAACCCCGATCACCCCTGAGGGCTTCTCTACCTCCCCCTGCTCCTGAGGGGCAATTGGGGCAGCAGCCGCCACCGCTCACACCCACTGATGGCACTGGCCCTACTTGCACCTACTGCTGGCGCCGGTCCCAATTGCTCTGCACCATCAGCAGGTATGAGCAGGGCCGGCACATTGAGCTCATGGGAGCGACGGTGGCAGGGCTGCCAGCAGACAGGGGACTGGGGGCTGTGGCAGGAGGGGTCAAGCAGGGATGCAGAGGATGGGCCGAGACCCGCCCCTGTGCCCACTGCAGCCTCACAACCCACAGTTCCTTTCAAGGTACACGAATTCGTACACTGGGCCCCTAGCATGTACTATAAAAAGTTATTCCATATCAGCTGTCACCAAAAACATCTGAATTCTTTTGTTTGGCCAAGGCTTTTTTCCAAATAGCTAAAAATGTTCTACATGGACACTTGCTTTCCTACTAAGCTTCTAGTTCATTTCTATGAAAAAGCCCTATAAGTTATTTGTATTATCAGATCCAAATGTGCCTGATGCTCCATCATACCAAGTTTACACCACAAAACATCCTCCTTTGGGTGTTTCTTATCACCTCTGTTATTCGTTTTTTTCTCTGACTGCCTCCTGATTTAAAGAAATTCTTTCTTGGCTCTTTAGCTCCCAAATCCAATACTTCGAGCTGTCAAAACAAAGACCTTCCACAGATATTTCAGATTTTTTTTTTCTCTGAGACACCAAGAAAATTCTGGCTAACTTCTTGTAAAAGTTTTTCTTCTACATTATATATGGAGTAATATAACATAGGAATGAAGGGGGGATGAGATCACCTCTTTCCAAATCAAATTCTCCTTCAATGCCCCCTGTATGCTTTCTGAAGGGGGAAAGTAACTCTATAGAAGGCAATCAGTTGAAGAGTATTCTCATGAGAGAGCACTAAGCTCAACTGTTTCCACTGGTTTGCTTCCTATTTAAGAGGTACCTTTTAGGACCTAACAGTTCTCTTGAATTCATACAAATAACGGGACTTGGAGGGACATAAGCCAGTTGAGTAAACAATAGACTGGAAACTCCACACCAATTGGTTCTCATTGTTGTATTAAAATATTATAATCTGGCTCAGGTACAATGACCTCCCTCTGTTTTTGTATTCCAGGGTGTAAGATCATTCCACGAGAAATTTCAAAGAGTTCTCCCAGCAGAAAGCATTATACCAATGTTAAGTAAAAACACATGAATGATTTTAAAATATCATAGTGAAAGTGTGCTGTAGTAGAGACTGTAACAGCCTCTAACACTTTGTGTTTATGTTGACAAGAATGACAATGTTGGCATATAATCTTTGTGAGAGTAACAACAGTAGTCAGCCAAGGGCTTGCCTTGCTTAAAGCAGAGCAGGATGTCTTAGGTACTTCTGAAGTTGACACTCTCAACTACACTCCACCTCTAAGACCAGCAGATACCCTTAACTTGTATGAATTAAATGAAACAGGGTGAATTTTACCTGAGACTTTGCCTAATTGTGTGATTTGCTCTGTTCTTTAGGCACCTGGCACCTGACAGATTCTAATTTCAATATTTTCAAATCATTAGTAAGATTGCACTAAGCTTTAATTTCAAATGTCTTTAATCACTTGGTAGAATCTGTCTCAACAAAATTGTTCTATTTTTAATACTCTTTTTACTGTTAGGAATGAGTGAAAAGTAGTTTCTTTGCTCAACATCTATCCAGAACTTCTTTCATGAGAAAGGTAAAAACTTGAAATTAAACAAGCATAAACAACAATGGAAAACAACCTATCTGCATCCACCAAAACAGACCTATTGAAAATCTAGGATCAGATCATTTCTTTCCAAGTCAAATTCTCCTTCAATGTCCCCTTTATGGATTCTGAATTTACAAGTGCAGAAAGCATTTGACTCTGAGCTCTATCTGTACAGAACACACTTAGTGTGAATGATGTTCTTTTTAATCGCATGACAGTCCCTACAATGACTCCATTCCATTCATATCCAATTTCTAAAATTGCGCTACTGAAGAACTCAGCCTTAGTAGATAACCACACAAACAATGTAAATGCAGTGAAAGTGGGAAAATGCCCCTACACTCTCTCAGCTCTCTGCAGCCCACTTCCTCCAGGAGGGGAGATGTCCTGTTCATTCATCATTGACAATGTGTTGCCACCATTCCACAAAGTCAATACACACTCCTAACCTGAAGGAAAGAAAGGAAATTGAATTCCCTCCAGTCTATATACACGTGTGTCTAGGACAAACATATTTGTTCAAACATGAACAGATAGAAGCAGGAATCCAAATTTAGCAATAAAAGCAAGAGTCTAAGCCAAAAGTTTAAGATTAACTATTACATTTCTGCTGAGGCTGGGGTACAGGCAGGATCCCACAGGGAAGAGGGGAAGGATGGCAAGAGGTAAAGGGGAGATGATCAGTGGGAAATCTGTGAGCTCATCATCCCGGACACAGTGCACCTACCCAGAAAAGTCTGCTTTTACCTAAAAGCACAGCATAGCATTGTAGGACAGAGTCCACTCCATGTTTAATACTTAGCTGCAGGCAGCTTTCAAGCTCCTCAGTCCCTCTTCCCTCTGCTCCACACCTGGCCAACCTGGTACAAAAGCCTAGTGCTCCCTCCTTTGGTGCTAACAAGAGGTCCAACATGCAAGCCCCAACCCATGTGAGGGAACCGTCACTCCAGTCCCACCCCCAAATCACAATTAAAGCCAAGACAATCTCCATTCCCTGTTCTCTCCGACCTGCTTGCAAGCCTGCCCTGCTTGCCCCAGAAATCTTCAGTATGTGAGTAGTAAACTTTTGTGCATGTATGGCATCATCAGTTTAACATCTGAACGACATTTTGGGTAAGTAGAAGATGCACCCTGTCTGTGGGGGACCAGAACAAGCGCCATCTATGCTAAGCATGGTCATTAATAACTGGGAGAGCAATCCATAGGGCGAACTAGGAGTAGAGTCATTTCGTCCACTCTTCAGTTCAGCATTTTGATTTATCAGGGTAAAAATGGTAACAAGTATTTTTTAGCATTATCCATGTAAAAATAATTGTAACCCTTTTGTCAGAAATGACTAATGGAATAAGGACCCCAACTTGTCAATGGGGTTTCACAAGTCCCTCTAAAGCTCAAGCCTCTAACCAGACATTTAGAGAAACTTTGCTGGGAAGCCCAGCATTTTGGTACCAACTCCCTATTGTAAACACACAGAGAATAATGCATAAGTTGAAAGGTTCAATTAAATAAAATTTAAGAGTAATAAGTATAATATCATATCATCCCATATCACAGCCTATTACATAATGCTTTTCTACACCAATTATTAAATTATTTCCAAAGATTAGATGGGTCTTAAGTATGGAGAGCATTTATGGCTACTGAAAATTAAGAAAAATGGGCTTTTATAAAAATCTCAATCTGTTTCTATATTAATAAATGCAGAACAACAAACTATAAAGGAGTCAACAGGAGATACTTATGAGACATACAGTGCTGCCTCCTGGGCTTCCAGCTGAGTGTTGTTGACAAAGAAGGGAGAATAAAAAGACAGAAACAAATTTGGAGACCTGAGTCAGTATTGCTACTGCTGGTGGAGGCTAGAGTTGCAGAAGTTACCTCCCTCTTAAAAACCTGAGGCAGAAGTGGTATTAAGTACACAAATTTGGACAGTAACAAATAGCCTGCAGTTATGAGCATCATACAACATTATATTCTGAAAGTGCTTCCTAAACCCAAGCACTGCATAATTACAAGTTAGTCGTGGCTGTGTCCCCCTTCCCTATATCCTAAATGGATATCTTAAGAAATCATGGTAACTCAAAGCATAAAGAAAGTTGGGCTTTGTATAACTTCTTTTCACTTGTCTTTTTGAATACATGTGTATGTTCATAACAAGCAGATGTTGTATATTTGTTAAGCAGAATTAAAACAATAAGTTTAAGGGGTCAATTCTGTCTCACTGAGAAAGGATTTTCTAATTAGAACTGCTCTACAAAGAAATGGGCTTTCTCAACACAGGATTGAGCTTCCAATCCCTGGAAATACTCAAGAAGAAGCCATCTGTCATGTTGTAAACAGCATTTCTGAAGGGGGAGAAAGATTGGAAAACATGACTTGTAAGATCCCTTTCCACTTCCAAAATGTGATGACTGATTGATCATGTGGGCAGGAAAAACATACTGTGAACTTGAAAAACTGTTTGTCCTCTTAAATTTTTTTTTAAAATCTCTTTCCCAAAATGATGTTTCTAAGGAATGTGACGTTGATGGTCCCCTAGAGGAGAGTAAAGACGAAGTACTCAACCTTGATTTCTCCTCTCTAAAACATAAATATCTGATTAAGAGCTGGGGGTGGAGGGATGGTGGGAAAATAACATAGTTAATAAACCTTATAGCACAGCCAGCACATCAATCTATCAACAGCTACATACTGAGTAGTTATTGTATTGCAGGCATTGCAGGAGATAAAGAATGTGTAAATACAAGGTCCCTGGTTTAATGTCCTTAAAATATGCTTGAACAAATGAGACATAAAAAGTAAACACATAAATAAATGAAGAGGTTGCAAACTAACTACCAGGAACTAGATCCAACCTGCATGTCTCATTTGGTCAACACACTGTTTTTAAAATTTGTAAATTTGTATATCCATTAGGCAGGATATACACTTTTCTATTCACCATGTCACCACTCCTCATCATATTATCCTGGCCCAATATACACATGTATGTACAGCCAATACCTGACCTCTACAGGCAGTTGCATTTCTGACATCCTAATCTACAATATAAAGACTAATAGCAGCAATATCATAAGATGGCATGTGGTTATTGTTAAATAAACTTCACAATCAAGAAACACTAGGTTTTAGAGAAGGACAAGGTCCTGAGTCTTCTCCAAGACTTCGTGGAGAAGGGAAAATTTAATCTGAATTTTAAAGAACAGAAAGGACTTAAGCAGAAAGAAGAAGAGCTATCCCAGACATGGTAGTGACAGGAGTACAAGTCAGAGGTGGAAAAGTATGAATCAAATTTGGGAAGATGTGTTGAGAATAGTGGGAAATAGAAGAAAGATGTGAGAATTAAGATTTGATCAAATTGTAGGAGGGTCTGAAAGCCTAATCATATTAATTAGAAATCTTGCCTGAAAGTGACAGAAATCCAAAGTAGGAATTTATCGGATCCTCCAATTGATAAGTCAGATACAGCTGGATCCAAGCACTAAAATTATATTATGGACTCTATCTCTCTTGTCTTCTCATTCTTACAATCCCTTCTGATTTCTTCTATGTGTTGTTGTTTTGTTTTCTGTCTTGTTGCAGATGGGCTATCACCATCAAACTGAGGTCTTGGCCTGCATAAGACTCAACTTCTCTAACTTCACAACTCAGAAAAAGAAAAAGACTTTCTCTTTTAATATTCATTTATGGGTTTAAGGGAAGGCTTTGAATCCAGAGAAATGGGGTCCTGGATCACATGCTAACTCAGAGGAAAGATGTCTATTAACAATAATGATGTAAGCTCACTGTGCAACCATAATAAATGAAGGTAATGAGATGGCTTACTGGGTGCCTTCAGGCCATAGAAATCCACTGAAGGTTGTAAACCCGAAAATCACACGACCAACGTACTCTCTTAAGAAGTGTACATGATGAGTTGGAAGGAGAGGCAAAGGAATATGGGGAGGCCAGTTAGAAATCTCATCCAGTAGCCTAGTACTTGGGACATAAAGCTTAGACTAAAATGGAGAAGGACAATGAAAAATAGACAGATGGAAGAAATATTTAGGAGTAAATATCAATATAAAAGGATAATTGATTGAATATGGGAGAGAGATGTTTTAACAATAATTCATTCAATAAATATTCATGAGTTTCAATTCTATTTTAGATACTGTTCCAGGTACTAGTGAATATAGAAAACAAGGTATCTGCATCATAGAACTCAGGTTCCTCTGAGAAATATGAAAGAGACACATAAACTGAGAAATAAGTAATATAACTTCAGTCCCTAATACATGTTCTGAAATAAAGTATGTAAATGTTATAGAGTGGTGAGTGGCAGGTGCTATTTTGATAATAGTGTAGAGAATGGACAAGAGTGAAGCACGAAGAGTCATTATCAGGTTACTATGGTAGTCCAGACAAGAGGAGATTGTGGTGTCAGCTGTGATGTTGGCAATGGAGATGGTGTTAGTTAGATAGTCAAAGAATGTCAAGATTTTGTGTCTGAGAGAAACATGGCATTATCACGAACAGAAAAATAGAAGTGGTTGAAGACATTTTTCATACTGAAACCTGAACATGTCTAGTACTCAGGAGATGCCTAAACTGATGGATGATACTCCTTGTCCTAAAGCAAAGGCTCACAAGCACTTCCGTCCAACTTTGTAGAGAGGGGAGACCTGTGAACTTGTACCTAAGAACTGCTTTTGACCAAAAGTTTTCACCAACAGTGGAAAATTGTTGACAACAGCTATTTCTGATATGGCAAAAGACCTAAAGGATGCCTCAAAGTAAAAGAAAGGATGAGAAAGAAATATAAAACATAAATCAAAATGAATTTTTAAAAGAAAAATTATTTAACAGAGGAATTCTTGGAAACTTCATAAAAAAATGAGTACCTTTGGCCTCTGGCTTTTACAAATTTTGTACAACAAAAAAAGGCATAATTCCATCTCTCTGCTTTACTTTCTTCTTTCTATTAAACTTTTGGTGATTTTTTTTTCAGAACAAAGAATATTAAAGAGACTTCTATATATATTGCTGTTTGAAGAGTAAATATCTATAGATTTCTAAAGGGTATTTTGGCAGACTGTATAAAAATAAAATATATTTTCACTCTTTATTCATTTTGCTAGTTATAGAAATGAATCCTAAAGAAATCTAAATGTGTAAAAATATTTATATAAAGTCATTAATTAAAGAATTTCTGTATATACATCAGCTAAAAATCTGAAATAATCTAAATGCACAATGATAGGGGTTAACATGAACATCATAGATAAGTTTTTCTGTATCCTTATTGTGTTGAATTAGCAATACACGTGGGCAGGAGGGGAATATGGAGAAATCCAGGCCCTTCTGGAGTTTCACTGGGTGAAGAAAACCCTTCATCTGGTACCTAGTCTATGACCCTCGAGTGGCAATAAGAACGAAATTCTGGCTTTGTTCAAAGAAATCCCCGGATCATTTGTTATTTCACACCTTAAATTCCAGTTTTGAAAGGAAAATAACCAATAAAAAAAGAAGCAAAACGACATATTTTAAAAATCCTGTGGAACTATATAGGCTCATCATTCTGGGACTGAAGGCAATGGGTTAGCCCCTTGAATCTAAAGATTGAGCCTCTCTGGCAGTTGTAGTTACTTACATTTTGATCCTGGATTCATCGCATTTTGCAATGTTGCTTTTCTCATTGCTCTTTGGCCCTATGTGATACTATTGCTATTTTGTTCCTTGAAATGTCTAAAAATCTTTAGTCTCAGTCTTTATCAAGTATCAAAAAGGAACCCAAGGAGCCACAAAAAAGAACGGGTTGTCACTGGTTGCCTTAGTTTCGTGGAGAGAAAGACAAGGAGAGAGAGAGAGAGAGAGAGAGATGCAAAAATGAACAAGAACATTCTGCAAGCACATCAGTGGCTGTCTGTGACAACAGCACCACATCTCCTTTGGGTTACTTCTGAATTATTTTTCACAATTAATGGGAGAACTAAGGAAATAAATGGCAGAAAATTTAATTGCGGGCGCTAACCCTGAATGCAACTTGAGGCAGAGAATTTAATCTGATGGCTTCATGTTACTGATCCAAAAAAGAAAGAAAACACCATGTGTTTCTGTTTGAATGATTTTCATTTTTAATTAGTGACTTCCAAGATTTTCAACAAACCTGATTTTGGCCCCTCAAATATCATATAATTTTAATTAGTTTCCAGATTTCCCCAGTATTTTAAAGAATAAATTGAAGACTTATTTTCCTTTGAGTGACAAATAGCTCAGCACACTGACAAAACCCACGTCATAACTTTTTAAAGCATAGGTGATTTATAAGTCATATTTACATTTTGGTGACTCTGCTTTAAGGTTTATTTAAAAGGTATCCATGTGCCCTTGGTTATTATGACATTTGTACTACCCTTAGATGGCAAAATTCTCCAGAAAGATCACTTATAGTAAACGAAACACATCTGGCACAATCAAAGCTATATTTTAATGTCCTCATTTGCAGTATTGTCTCATAACTTTGGCCTCTGCTTCAGAGGCTGAGAAAAAAGAAACAAACAATCCAGATCCTAGTTTTGTTTTTTTTCTGTTTCCTCCAGCATTTAGTAGTTTGCCATGATTATGAAACATGACTCTATGTTTCTTTATACATGATGATGTAGGCTGTTGCCTGGAGACCTTTTACAGCAGAGAGTTCCCCACTCAAGGAAGAATGAGGGGATATAACGCCATCATGGCAGTGGACTCTGGATCCTCTGGGTGTTTGAAGGGACATTTCCATCCTAATGACAGAAATGCATCCAATTCATACATTAAAAGAAAGACTGATATAACCAAAGATCCAAGTTCAATGAGGAACATGATCACCATTTAAACCATGTAAACAATTCCCACCCACGTGATTGGGACATTGATGACTTCACTGGTTGAATAAGAAATTACCCAGAGGTCATACTGTCCCCACAGAATCATGATGGGCAGAAAAATGAAAGCAACAGCCCAATATGTTAACAGTTAAGAGTTTGAAACTTCCATAGCATGGCTTGCCGAGTATTGACTGACTGTGACCATTAGCCTTTTCCTGTTGTAATCTTCCTTTTTTCATTTTGTGTGAGATTAATTTGTGACTGAGATTTATTAGCCTAAAGGAGACTGAGGTTGATGAGATTTTGCTGATATAGTGCATAGAACACACATCAAGTCAAAGAGAAAAAAAATGAAAAATTGAAATGATAAAGTTGCATTGCTAGCTTGTTGCTGAGGTAATTGAAGTAGCTTGTGTTGTGCTGTGCTGTGATGGCTAGAAATAAAATATGTACAAATTTATCTAGATCATCCTTCTGAAGAAAAGGACTACAAAATATATTTCCTCTCTATATGTGTTGAGGAAATCTCCCAATCCTTTTTTGACAGTGATATTGAAGCAAGATGAAATGAAACCCATTCAGAACAGGCTCCAGAAGTAAAAGCAGCTGTAAGTTACCCATGGAAATAGACATAAGGGTTAGCATAGATAATTGAAATATGAGCATAATATAAAAACAGCATTTTTGTCTATGAGGTGAAAGCATAACTCCATAAAATGTCTGTCTCAGAACTGAATTCACAAAATAGAGTCATTTTTTTTTAACCTGCCCAACTTCCCCTCTGATGGAGATTCTGATTATCTGGGATATGCTTAAAAAAATACACACACTAAAACACACAAAAAAGGAACTTAAAAAAGAAGGGGGGATCGTAACATAAAGCACTAGGACAGCAGCACCACAAGAACAGGGATCGTTAGCCACTGATGTGTCCCAAGTGCTGGGATTGTGCTGGCACATGAGGGGTGTCCTGCAAGCCTTTAACTGAATTAACAAAGTACCCAATCAGTCCTTTATGCTGAGAACTGACTAGTTGGTGTGGGGAAGATCACAAATATGTCTTCATTTTCAGGAGTCATCTGACATACAAATATGTCACGTGGAAATCTGGAGCTCTATGATAGGCCACCAGAACATGACCTTGAGAGTGGCCCACGACACAGGTCTAGTGGCAATGGGTTTTCTGTGAAGGGAGCATGACTGGACCGGAGACACCTCTCCACATCCACCGTCTCCAGAGCTGTAGAGACTGAGCGGGGGACTGATCCTCCCCCTCTGAAGCCCATGACAATATTCCAGGCCTGCCCTCCACCACCTCGGTTATTTACTCTTTAGTTCACCGAACATGTAACACTGACCAGGCGCTACAGGTTTTCTCAGAGTTCCACAGCTGAGAATCCAGATATCACTGTCTTCTCCACCTTTTTCTAACCTAGTATTCTCACGCAAGTGAAATGAGGTTTAAATAAGCCAAATGCATAAAAGGAAAAAGCACAAAAGGAAAATTTGAGGGAGATTTATAAAAACTAATGTGCTGCATGTTGGTGGGTGAGGGCTACAGGAACAGAAGGCATCTGTGAGACTCCAGACTTGGGAGGAGGCATGGGGAAAGGGTTCCCTGTACCTGTGGGAACCATTTCCTTCCACATCATCTTGACCTCAAAGCAGGACTCTCTATCCCCCGGAGTGTGTTCACTTTCAATCCCCAGGGGAGTTTTTGACCATAAACCTGAGAAGAATCTACCATTGTGTTAGTACCTATTTATTTTAGTTCTCCTCATGGTAGCATGTGCTACAAAGGGTGCCAGGAACATATCTCACATTTCCTGAATGAAGGCTCAGCCATCACCCAGGGACCCCATCACTGCTCTCTCTCTGATGACAGCAGGGACTACCTACGACCTTTTTCTGCATCAGTCTCTGCAAAGACATCAAAGTCTCAAACTGCCCAAACTGAAAAGCTTCTCACCAACAGGGAATGGCTAAGGCTGCTGGTGCTGAAAATTTATTAGCTGGGTGACCTTGGGCAAGTCACTTACTTACTGGGAGGCTTACTCTGTTCATATGTCAAATGGAAATACAACAGAACTCACCTCAGAAGGCTGTTGTGGTAATTGTGTATGAGATACTTAGTACAAAGTACTGACACCTGGTACAATTTAGATGAGTCTTGAAAACATTACACTAAGTTAAAGACACCAACCACAAAGACCACATACTCTATGATTCAATTCATAGGAAAGTTCAGAATAGAGGAATCTATAAGAGAGAACATAGCTTAGAGGTTGCTCAGGGCTGGAGGTGGGGATGGAAAAAGAAGAGGGGTAAAGCTAAAGGAGATACGGTTTCTTTTCAGGTGACAAGAATGTTCTAAAATTGACTCTGATGATGGATTCACATATCTGTGAATATACTAAAAACCACTGAATTGTAAATATGAGAATAACATCTCAATAAAGTTGTCCTCAAAAGGTATTTAGTGCCCTGACCAGTGTGGCTCAGTTGGTTGGGTATCATCCCCTGCACTGAAAAGTTGCCTGTTCGATTCCCAGTCAAGATACATGCCCAGGTTGCAGGCTCCATCCCCAGTCAAGGGCATGCAAGAGGCAGCCAATCATCGTTTGGCTCCCACGTCGATTTTTTTCTTTCTCTCTCCCTTCCTATCTGTCTAAAACTCAATAAAAAGTATTCTTAAAAAGTATCTTTAGCACAGTGACTGTCACATATTTAATACTTGAAAATGTCAGTCATTATCATTTATTAATTCATTCAACAGATATTTGTTAAGTTCCTATTATAAATCTGGCAATAATCTTATACTTGTTACTGTTACTTGTATACCATTTTTACATTTTAAACTTTGCATGTGTGTGAAATATGCATAAGTTTTAGTAATGCAGGAAAAGTCCATAATGTTATTGAGACTAAAATGCCTAACTTGAAAAGATAAAATTAGTTTAGGTGTATAAAATGTTTTGCATGTAAACTTTTATACCTTAGAAATAGTCACGAAAATCCTGAAACCTATTAGGCATCTAGAGAATATCAACAAAAAAAAGTCTTCATTTATTCACAACTAGAGTTAACTTATTTATAGTCAACTTAGGAAGTTTTCCAAATGAGAAATACATAATTTAGTGACAGCAGAGCAGTTCTAGGCTTCAGTGGATTTCAGCATTTCATATTTAAGAAACACAGAAATGAAATTCTGCTTTGGATGTTTTAAGCCAAATGACAAACAAACAAAATCTAAAAGCCATATTTGAATCTCAGAAGACATTAGACAATTATTCTAAGCAGCTCTACAAACCACATCAACCCTGCTATTTTTCCCTTGACTTTAATAAAATAATCCAATTGTATTTCCCCTTGCCCTTCTCTTCACCTTCAATCACACTCGTTTCCATCTTCCACCAAAGACTGCAGGTTCAGGGAAAATAATAGACATGTAACCAAACAATTATAAAAAGCAGAAGGAAAAAATAATACTCTAAAAAAATCTATACCCAAATAGGAAATCCTTTGACAAAAAAAAAAAAAAAGAAAGACATTTGAATCTGCTTCGGCAAGTGCAGACATTTAAATGGTGCTGGGTTATGCCAAGCTGGCATGCTTGCCAGCTCAAAGCTAGTTGTTTTAACCATTTTTGAGGCCCCGAACACAAAAGAGTACAGAGAAGTACACTACAAAGGCAAGGCAGCCAGCAGCCAGAATCCCCCTGTAAGTCCTAACTCCTTTGTTTTTTGTTTCAGCTCAGAAGGGCTGCTCACCAGAGTGCTCCCTCTACTTTCTAGTGAATTCTCAGAAACCCACAGAGAGCACTGAAGCACCTGTAAAACTCAATTTTTCCTAGAGATTTGTTGAGACCTTGGCTGCTGGCACTGGAACCCAGTCAAAAAAGTCTGTGCTGATGAAGAATTTTTATTCTAAAATAATGCTCTCCTGATATCCTTGCTTTCTTCATAAACACTCCATGGGTTTATTCATTCACACTGTTGGCTAAACCACCAAAAGCCATTGAAAAAAAAGGAGGGGGAGGGGGAGAGGCTATCTGAAAATAAAGTCTTCTAGGATGTATTTTTTCCTAATAGACATTTTCAAGATTCCTTCACAAGCACAGATTCTGAAGCAATCAAAGGAAACAAAAATTGAAAAGGCTAAAAAATGTATAAATTTACTCAAGATTTATGGACTATTTTCCATGAAGAGCTCCTTCAAGACAAAGCTCCTTGAATACATGGCTAATTTATTTAGCCTGCTACATTAATAACACAGTACATTTAAGACATACAAATATTTTAATTTTTTATAGAAGCATACTGTTGGTTTTATTTTTATATACAGACCAGTCTATATAAAGCAAAATAATAATAATCCCAAGTGAGTTTTTTCTTCTATTAAAATGTGAATTCCTTGATGAATTAAACTTCCTGTTACTAAAATAACTATGCTGTTGTAAACAGAACTACATTAACCTTAATTGAGGTATTTGTCAGGTATTCTTGACAAGGGTCTTCTATGGTTTTAGCCTTATGATAGCTAGCTAGATTGACTTTAAAGTTCTTGAGGAAAGTGACTGTTTCTCATTATTTATTTGTTTTTATCCCTCTTATCTCACACAGTGTCCGACACATAGTATGGGTTTAGAAATTGTGAAATAAGTGAATTACCACCTGAGTTACTAATGTATACATGGCATCATTTTAGAGATCTGTGACCAGTTAAGGCAACTTCTCTCATAAAACATCAGCCTAAACCATTACCAATATTCATGGCCTGGTGCCCAAAGGATCACTGAGGAGAGAACTTCATTCTGTTACCTCTTCCAGTGGGTTCCAAGAGTTGCTGGGAAAGAGGATGCCCATTCATGGTCATTTTACACCATTTCAGCATAATATTTCCTGTTCCTTTAGGGATTAGAATATAATGAGTATATCCCAGCTGGTCTCTTAACTTTCCCCAAAATTATACTTGCCCACTATTTCCCGCTCTGCTCCCAGATGCCTAGCCCCACTTGGAAGAACCCGGAACGGGTAGACAGATATGAGGACACACGCCCTTCCTTTTCGCCTGCAGTCAAAGCTGCTGGCAGTGAGCCCGGGGTGGATGGAATGCACGCCCAGGACTCCTGACAGTTGCTGGGCTCATACTCTGTCTCGCTTTTGCTTTCACATGCTTCATTCTTTGCTTTCTGTTAAAGATGTGTATTGACTTTGTGGAACCACTGCAGTGAGCTGTAAATGATGCATTTAATGAAAAATCCTAGCCTGGCTCTCTGAGACAGAACGCAAACAATGTAGGGCAGGGATTGCTGGGCAGTGATGGGTGTTGGAACATCCCATTCATCTGCCTCACTGGCAAGACAGGTGTACCAGTTGGCAATATTTCAAGGGGACAGAGTAAAAAATACTAACTAATATTTTAATCATACTCATTACTTGTTGTTTCTCCTCTCCCTATCGCAGTGATCCTTTATTTTTAAAGGTTGGCCACTCTTTTATCTGAACGCCCCAAGTCCTATATCCTGAAAAGATGCACAAGAGGATTTTGAACGGTTACTCTTTTGGAGGAATTATATGAAAATTTGATTTCTGTGGACCTCTGTAGTTATTGCTACCATCCTTGCATTTCAATGTTGAACCTCAGGTTATTGAAAGGACTATTTTTCTTCCAGTTTCTCTTTTTTCTGTTTCTCTCTTTAAAACAAACAAAAAACAAACAAACAAACAGGATGTGGCTTGTTCCAGGAAGAACAATACAGGTGACAAAGTCCAACTGAAACAGGCACCTGGTGGTTTGGATGAGACTGGACATGCTTCCCAGGACCCCACAGGCCCTAGCCTGTCATTCACACAAAGGTGAAGGAAAGCGCTGTCGCAGGAATTCACAAGCTCACATTCTCCACCATGACCGCACACAATGCTGTGGCATGCTGCGTGTGCACTTCCTGCTGCAGCCTGACTCAGCAGCCCACCAGCTGGTGTGGTAAGAGGTGTCCCCATTTCTGAACAGCCCTGAGACCAGCGACATGGTGCAGCCAACAACTGGCACAGGGTAAGCAGCCCAGGACTCTTCCAGCGAGCTAGTCAGCCTGTCCTACGTCTTGCTGGCCTGGAGCTCTGTAGGCTTGGAGAGAAGTGCTGGCTTAGTGACGTGCCTGCTCGCCCCACTGGAGCAGGCTGTCTAGTTGTCCCCTGCACCCACCAGAAGTCACAAACATATCAGTCGACTGGTGTTCACATTACCGGAGGCCTGTCCTGGAGACAGTGTTTTCCTGTGCTGCTCTAGTTTCAATTACTAGCTACTCTAATAAACAGCTGTCCAAACTGCAGCCCAGGGCTTTTCAATATATGCATTTCTAGTCACTATATTAATTAAAGAACTTTCTAGTGTTTTTTTGGCATAATCCAACCACAAGAGCACATTTCCAAAACTATTTTCTATATGGTACTTAAAGATTTGGCCAGTTCTCATGGGGAAAAGAAATTAGTCAACCAAGGACTGGGTCTCATCTGAAAAAACTGCTTGACAGGATTTTGTTGTTGTTTGTTATTTTGGCCTGACATAGATACAGGATGAGTTATAGAAATGGTCACTCATTTTTTTCTATTTATGTCTAACTTTGACAAGTTCCTGGAATCTCCAGGATGGCATTCTGCATCTCCAGCCACTCAGAGCATACCCGAGCCTTCAGAGAAGCCTAATTAAAATTGTGATTAGAAAATCTTACTTTCAAGCCTCTCTAATCACAGGAATGTTCTCATGTAGAGATCCATACAGGATGACTAGAATCCTATTAATTCCAAGTATTAAAGGATTCCTTGTGTTTATAAGTTTTTTATTTAAATACCTCCCTTAATTTCTTATCACTGAATAAGTTATAAAAATAATTCATATACAATTTACAGATGTATATTTTCCCAAAACTGTATTTCTAGAAATATGCCATACCAATTTCTTACAAACTCAATATGTTCTTATTCCATTTTATTTAACTCATCACTTGTTTTATCTTTATTTTTCTATTTTGTCCATCCTACTAGTACTTTTGGAGTACTATACATCACTCAGTGTCCCACACTTAACTATACCAGGCTAAAGAGACCTTATCACCTCAAATCTTGCTTTTGTGCTTTCTCTTGAAAAAAAACAAAAAACAACCTTCTTTGGTTACTTCTACTTGCCTCTTCTTTCCCTGATAATTTTGTCTGCTTGACTCCAAAAAGTATGTTGCTGCCCAATATTTGGGGAGATGAAATGTGTTATCACTTCCTCCCAATGCTTTTCCTGGGCCAATGGATTCGTCTCAGGGATATTACATTGGCTTTCTGCAGGAACCTGCCGTATAAAACATCACACATGACTTTGACACTTTGCCCTAGCTTTTCTATTTCGTGAAGCTTTTTAAGGATAATATGAATCTTCGCACTCTAAATCCCTTAATTTCTGTTTTATAAGTATGAACCTTCTTTGGCACTTTTTTTGTGAAACTTTGCTGGTTTTCCCTGTAAGAAATTCAGCCTTTATCCCCCCATTCCATCATCTCCTTCACCATATCTCTCTAGTCTAGTCACCTGTCTCTTCCTGCTTTCCAGAACATTTGCTCTCCTACAGACATTCCTTTCCATCAGGCAAGTAAAACAAGAAGCTTGCTCCCTAGTTATCACATACCACTCTCCTCACAGAGAATCATACAAAATCCAGTCCGAACTCACCATTACTTATAGCCTATAGCAAAATGTGTCAATTGAATTTGACCAGATTTTCCATAGGACTCAACATAAAATTATCAACAAACAAAATGTAACCTGTGTTCCCTAATAATGGCTTCTAGATGCCCAATATGTACTTTTCCTATATTTTTAATTCCATTTCTATTTCATTTTGCTTCTTTTGTCACTCTAAACCACTTGCCCAAACTTGTACTGTCCTTGTCCCCATTGAATGCATTTTCAATATTTTCCATTTTCTTACATTTTAGGATTTTTCCCTTTGTTTGGAGATGACACAGTCAATTTTCCCAGCATAATTCTTACATTTCAAATACTGACTTTTTTTCTCATTACCAGGGGGACACTGTCTGCATATGTCAATGCGGGATTGAGGCTACCTGGTATTTCTTTTCACCTTTATAACCTACCAGCCTTAAAGGAGGCAACTATGTCTCCCTGGTTTTTTCTCCTCTAAAAAAATTTCTAAAATCCACAATATGACAAGGGCTATGTCATGTCTCTTATTCCTGCAATGATTTCCTCTCCACCCCTGAGAATAAAAATGGATGCCTTTCACTTTTGTGTAGACTCTTCATACATAACAGTAACTTGGCTGGTATGCACAGCTTCCAATGATCTTAAGAAAAAACTCTATTGGACCCAAAGGTTGTTCTCAGTCTAAATCAGTGGTTCTCAACCTGTGGGTCACGACCATCAGAAAACACATATAGCATATCAGATATTTACATTACAATTCATAACAGTAGCAAAATTACAGTTATGAAGTAGCAACGAAAATAATTTTATGGTTGGGGGTCACCACAACATGAGGAATTGTATAAAAGGGTCGCGGCATTATGAAGCCCTCCTTTGGCACTGTTCCTTGTTCTTTCCCTAAGACCAACATCAGTCATCTGTCTTCTGCTACATAAGGATCTGTAAAAGTGCTTAGAAACCTGTTTAACACTCTTTGGTATTGCCAAGTCTTCCAGTAGGCAGAATTCTCCTACTAATTCTGTAATTGGCTTTCAAAACATCAATGAAATCAAGTTTTAGTACCTGCCTTCTCCTCTTTTCTCTATTGGTCATCTCCCTACTCTCCCATGTGCCATAATGAACTTCGCACATTTGTTCACCCAGGCTTACCAAAAATGTAGAAAGAATCCATTCTAAGTTAGAATTGTTTTCCATCTCTAAGAACTTGATCATACTGCTAACTTTGAGCTGCAAGTAAATAATATTTCAAAAGATACTATCAATGATGTTCTTTGAAAGGCAGGAATCTAACTGGCTTCTTTAACACACACACACACACACACACACACACACATACACTCACTCACACCTTTACACACTCAGATTCTTTTAGGTTATTATCTCTTAATGATTATATCTGTCTGCCAGGACTACCTGGGCTTGACTTCAGGAAGTGAGCTGGGCTTAACCAGTGAAAACAGTGGGATGACCAGGAGAATCATAAAAAGTCTGAGTCAGGATGAAAAGGCCAGCTGACTCTTGCCTCATGGAACATCAGAGGTTGAAGGTTTCTTTGCCATTAACTGGTTTACTTCTTTGGTCTTTCTCCTGTCTTTCTTCACATCCTTTAATCTCAGAGTGTAGCTCTTCCTGCTCTGGAAACAGTTCTTAAAAGCACTTAATTATTCACATTATTTCTTTAAGCACCATTCAATCTACTTTGGTTTCCTCACCTGTCAAGCACTCCTTTTCTTCTTCAAATCAGATGGATTTGCCATTGCTTGACTTCTTTTCCTTCTCCATCAACTTATTATATATATATATATATATATATATATATATATATATATATAATATTCTTCCTATATTTTTGATATTTTATTCATGCTCTAATTCCTTTATTATTTTTCTATACAGATAAATTTCTTCTTTGAAAGCCTTGAGTCTCATCTCCTGTCTTGTAAGCACTCTCTCTCTTACTCTCCCCCACCAAAGTATCAATAAGCATGGTCGTTACTAGTATTTAAAGAATCCATAGTATGTACTTCATTGGTGTTCTAGGAAATTCCAGTGCAATCAACAAATGGAAAGGACTTTATTGTCAGTAAGCCAGTGAAACTTAGTTGCCTCATTTTCTAGCTTAGGTGGTATTTAGCCAGCATGTGGTCTCTTTACCTGGAAAAGGGATGGGATAAGACTAGCAATATCATATAGGATTGTACATGGCAGTCCAAGAATGTCTTGGAATTTCCTAGATTTTACATATAAGAGACAATGCTCTATTTATTTTATATATTTGTAATTTTAATACAGAAATAATCAACATTGTTTAAAATATAATTTTTGAATACATTCTCATGATTGATACTTGTGCCTCAACTAAGACTATTATTAAAAGGACCTTTCTTGCCCAACTGCAGTGGTTCAGTGGTTGAGCGTTGACCTAAGGAGGTCATGGTTTGATTCCCAGACAGGGCACATGCCCAGGTTGCGGACTCGATCCCCAATCATGCAGGAGGCAGCCGATCAATGATTCTCATCATTAATGTTTCTACTTCTCTCTCCCTCTTCCTTCCTCTCTGACATCAATAAAGATATATTTTTAAAAAATAAAAATAAAATAAAAGGAGCTTTCCTTCCTTCTTTACACTGAATTCAAGCTCTTGCAGATTGTTTATAACTTCTGCTTTGAGATTAGGTAGTGCTGTTGTATTAATGTTGCAGGTTTCTGTCAAAAAATTCCAAAGTAGGTCTCCATTTTCATTGCCATCAATAAAACAATCAGATGTGTCCATGGTGGACAGAAGGTCATAACACTCATACTTAATCACCAACTTGTCCACTATCTGAGTGAGATCAGTCGATGTGACATACTGTCAGAGGTCCTCCCAGGGTAAGTGGAATCTGTACTTTTTCCATAGCTTGTCCCAGGCACTGGTTCCGGACACAAGAATAATAAGAAATTTTGCATTGGTAGCTAAGAGACTATGGAAAAATTTCAGAGTAGCTGGGATGCCTTTTACATAATATAGCATCTGAATCATATAAATAAAGTCTCACTTCTAAAGTTCTTTTTTCTCCATTATTCTATTTTGAGATTCAGATGATGTCTCCTCATGCCAAGCAAACTTTATGTTCTCGAGGTTTGATGACTTAGCTACAAATTCTTTGTACTTGCAATTTGCTCAACACTTGGTTCAACGACTTCATTTTTGATATGAATTCCTTGGTATTAAGGCTGCACCTTATAGAAAATCTGAAGATCAATTTCACCTACACCTCTGCCAATGCTTAGAATCTTAATTTCTGATTTTTTGTCTCCAACCCTTGCTATTGTGCCTGGCAGCTTGTTGTCCAAGAAAGCCTTCATGCACTGGTGTTTCATGGAATTATTGAGAAACCTCTGAAAAGGTCGACATAACTGTTATGATTAGAAAACAAGTCCTCATAGAAGATGCCATACTTGGTTTTCTGAGGAAGATAGGGAGAGATAGAAGGTTTCTCTCTCTTGCTTTAGTAAGACTTGTTGCACCTTTCCATGTTATTTTAAAATTGAATTTTTGGTTTATATCTTTTTATTTCAACATATTCTAAAGTGAATTTATTTCTCCATCATAGATCTTAACTAAATTTTCCAGATTCTACAAATTAATTTGGCTATTAACTAAAAATTAAAAGAAAAAGCAGCATTCATTCAGATATTAGGAAATGTTTTTTGTTTTTTTAATTTATTTACTATCTCTGTCTAATAGGTACTGTACCAGGCATCTGGGATATACCAATGATGAAGAGACCCACTGTCCACACTCACAGTTTCAGCAGTTACTGTGGAGTTAAGTGTGTAGAGAAACAACTGCAGCCAATGAGGCATGTGAGAGGTCTCCACTGGTACGCAGTGATCAGAGGTCCCAATAGAAGAGGAAGCAAAGTGATGAAGGAGAAGTGTGCCAATCAGCAAGCCAGGTAGCAAGTGGGAAAGTGGACAGGAGAGGGCGTTCCAAGCAGGAAAAAAAATCATGTTCAAAGTCAGAGAAGAGTAGAAAAAATTATGTATTTAGAAAAGTACATGTGTTAATTGCCTTTACAAAGATAAAGCCAATTATGTAGCCAGTCTATTAACAACAGCCTACATTTGTGGAAAACTCAGCAGTTTTTGTCACCTCATTTCATTCTAAGAATTTTGTGACGAGGGCATTATTTCCATTTTATTGATGAAGGAACTGAGGCTCAAAGATTATTTTTTAAGTTTATCCAATCAATTAATAAATGGTGGAGTCAGGACTGAACCAAGCTGATTCTGATTACATAACTCATACTTTTCCTGCTATAGCAGGATCTCTTCCAGATCTCATTCCATATATGTGTTAGAAAGCAAGGACACAGTTTCATATGGAAGAGAAACTCAATCAGATTTGCCTTTTGGAGAAAACTGGTTTGAGGAGAGATGAACTGTAGGTAGGAACTCCTTTAATGTTTTAATAACCTAGCAAAGAGATGGTGAGGATCTTAATTTGACAGGAAGTTATAAGGATAGAAGAAAGGGTATAGCTTCAAGAAATGAACAGACCATAGTGACTGGTCAGGCACTGAGAGTGACTGAGAGGAAAGCATTTCAGGAGTCTTTTGGAATTCTGACTTGCACAACATGGTGGACAACTCAAATAGAGAAAAGTGGGGGTGGGGCTAGGGGATGTGGATGATGAATTTGGTTTCTTTAGCCAGATGGGCTATGGAACAGGCTAAAGTGTCCAGCAGGCAGTGAATCAGGTGGGGGCTCAAAACTGAGGTTAGAGCCAGAGATATATAACTTAGGAGTCAGTATATGTTTGAAGCCATGGGCATGTAGGATATTGACCAGGGAGAATACAAAATGTAAAGAAAAGAACGACATAGAAGGACAGAGAAAAGGGGGATGTTAATAAAAGAGCCTAAAAGGCCACCATCAATGTAGGCAGAAAAAGAGGAACGTGAAGTTTAAGAAACAGAAAGAGGTGTAATTACGAAGAAAGAAGGCATGAGCATGGTGGTAGCCAAGATGTTTCCCAATGACCCCATGTGCTGATATGCACACCCTGTGTAATTCTGTCCCTGGAGTGTGGACTCAATTTGGCAGCTTACTTCTAATGAGTAGAATATAGAAGTGAGGGAGGTTGGGTTATAAAAAGATTGCCACTTCCACCTGCGGCACTCTCTCTTGGCGTCTCTTGAAATACTGGCTCTGGAAGAAGCAGAGCTGCCATGTCATGAGGCAGTCTTGGAGAAAGAGAATCCAGGCAGCTGTGGAAGAAGCCGCTGTGGTAACATAGGGAGACCGGCCAGCAGCCAGTGGAGTGATGCCGGGGTCCAGCCCCAGCGGGTCCAGGGGTCCCCAAAGGTGTGGACGGAGTCGGCGAAGAAGGAACGACACGGAGGCAGTGTTCAGTTGATCAGCAGCCTAGCCAGGATCTCTAGCCAAGTTCTGGTCAGGATCTCCAGCCAGGTTCTGTGTCCATGTTCCCTCGCTAGGTTCTCCAGCCAGGTTCTGTCCAGGTTCTCCACCCAGGTTCAGTCACCAGGTTCTAGTCAGGTTCTCTTGCCAATTTCTGTAGTCAGGTTCAGTCCAGGATCTTTTGCCATGTTCTGTCTCTAGGTTCTGAGGCCAGTTTCTGTCCAGGATCTTTTGCCATGTTCTGTCTCTAGGTTCTTCTCTGGGTTCTGTGTCCAGGTTCTGTGCCTCTTGGTTCTGTCTTGTTACATCTGTATTTATACCAGTTGATTCCAATCCTATCAATCTCTATTCCAAAGGTTAGGGTGTTTCTTATCTCCATTCCAGGGAGTAAAGATTATGTAGCTTAAGCATGATCATAGTTAAAGTGATTAATTACCCGCCTGGCACTTAGTTAAGAGGTTTTATTCCCTCCCTAACTTCAGGGGAAAATCCCTACCTGGGGAAACAACCTTGCTCAGAGACCTTGGTTAAAACACATAGTGCCAAGAAGGTGAGCAAACATATTAAGAACAGTATGCCATATATGCCAGGTCCCTTGAAACAGCAAGCATGGACCGGCTACCGGCAGAGTGAACTTGGAAATAAACACCTCCCCAACCCCCCAGCGGAGCCTTGGGATGACAGCAGCGCTCCCAACAGTTTAACTGTCACCTCAGCAAAACCTCCCGGCAGAGCCATTTCTGGCTTCCTGATACACAAAAGCTGAAATAATAAATATTTGCTGGTTTAGGCCACTAAATGTGGAATAATTTGTTGTGTAGCTATTGATAACTAATACAATCACCTGCAAACGCAGCCAAGAATAAGATAGCTAGGACCAAAAGGAACCCTGCTCATTTCTCACACTTTATATTTTGTGTTATACATTCATCTGTCAATTTTGAGAACCCATTCATCATTTTGGTAATATATTCTGGCCTGTAAATAGTGCACAGTGGTGTGCTGAGAAGCAGGGCAATGTGGTGGGAAAGAGCACAGGCTCTGAAACCAGATACTTGGGTCCAAATGCCTGCTTACCTCTTACTCCCTGTGCAGCTTTGGTGCCCTTCTTAGGAAGGATGCTAACAAGAGCCCCTGTAGGGTGGCTGGGAAGAATTCATGCGTCAGTGCAAGCGCCTCTCTTTTGACAGTTCCTAGAGCACTGCAGACACTCAGTCCATATCAACTACCATTATTAGGGATTGGAGGATGTATGTGCAGAGAGAAAAAGAAAGAAAAGAGAGAGATACTTTCTTCAATCTATTTGACCACATTGACTAACCCTTCACCACCATTGGTCACTCTTTATTTTCAATTCTATCACTTTTTCCCCTGAGATACAGTTCCTAATTTAATACATGTACAAACCTAACCTTTTTCCTCCTTAATTGAAGTTCATTATCATGTGAATTCCACCCCAGATTTCACATCATGTGCCTTTAGAACAATCACTCACCTAACCCTAACCCCCAATCTAACCAGCCCATCTGAATCATAAATGGAGCCCTATTGACAAGTGTTATAAAACCGCAATCTAATTTCTTGCTGTTCAAGAATGCCTGTATTGAACCCTGCCCTTCTTCCACACCTTTGCCTGGTGTTCCCTGCTGAAGCTGCCTCCAGGACCTGGCCTCACTCACTTCCTACCTTCCACAATTACTTGCCTTACAGACTTTTATTAGATCCCAAGTCTTCTTCCCTCTTCTCCTATAGCTCTTGTCCTTTATTCCAGCTGGCAGGCCCTCCTCCCCTTCCTCCCACTGTGGACCTGTCCTTTCTGGGACAATCAATTCTCATCTCTTTTGTTCAGCGGGAGCTGCTTCATGCACTGCTATTGACAGCTCTTCTGTCTTGTCCCTAAGGTGTTTGCTGCCTTTCACTACTCTCTTCTCTCCCCATCAACCCTATATTTTCCCTTCTCATATTTTCTGTGGCCCCTCATATTATCTCACCTTCTGCCTCTAGATGGCACCCGTGCAGTGGTAAGGGCAGATGGCACCAGCTCTGTCCTCTACTGCTCCCTCCAGACACTCACTGCACAGTATGCCCTTCTCCCTCACAAAGACACCACGCTATCTACATAAAGACATCATTGCTGTGCCCTTGCTCTCCACACCTGAAAGTCTTCCACTAACAGCCTATTTACCGGAATAATTTCTTAAACTGCACCTAAAAGCCGTTTGTCTTTGAGCTCTGCTAAAATTAGTTACCCTCACTAAGCCTCGCTGTCCTTATCTGTGAGGTAATAATAGTAGCCACCTTAAATTGTGGTGATGCAATTTAAATGATATAATGTATGCGAATGCTAGATACAGTCCCTGCCTCATAGTAAACAAGCAATAAATGCTAGTTATTATGGTTTTTCTCATCATCAACATCATCAGCTCTATCATATATAAACTGCAGTTCTTTGTTCCGTAGGGGAAAAATTCCTGAAATGTGGTTTTACTCCGTCTCCATCCCCAAATATGTCTTTTTCTTTTCCAAAATATCACCATCCTAAAAGAAGCCCCAATTGTTCAATCCCACTGTTTTATTTTGGGAAGCAGTGGTGAGAATTTTAGTCTTAAACACGCTAAGTAAAATCTCAACAAATTTCTTCTAGGACTCCTGTACCTTTTATTTCTATAAATCACCAAAATAAATCAATTTTCTCTATTGATCTAAAGCTCACATCAAACTTTCTACTAGGAAGACTCTGTTTTAGTAAAAAATATTTCTCTTGGGTAAATCCTAATGAACTGATAGTCAGGGTGCCAAGTGTATAATCTCCTGTTGGACAACTGTCCCTGTCTCTTATAAAAAGAAGCCTAAGTGCCCATCAGCAGATGAATGGATTAGAAAACTGTGGTACATCTACACGATGGAATACTATGCTGCTGTGAAAAAGAAAGAATTCTTACCATTTGCCACAACATGGATGGAACTGGAGAGCATTATGCTAAGTGAAATAAGTCAGTCAATGAAAGAAAAATACCACATGATCTCACTCACTTATAGCTAATAAAGACCATTATAAACTGATGAACAAAAATAGATATACAGGCAGCGCAGCATCGAACAGACTGTCAAACTACAGCGGGAAGGCCGGAGAGGGTTGGACAGGGGCGGGTAAGAGATCAACCGAAGGACTTGTATGCATGCATATAAGCATAACCAATGGACACAAGACACTGGGGGGTAGGGGAGGCCAGGGGAATGTCAAGGGGGGAAAAAAAGGAGACATATGTAATACTCTGTAATACTTTAAGCAATAAAACAAAATTAAAAAAAAAAGAATCCTCGTAACAATTGTGCTTTTGATAGCATATTTATGGTGCTCTGTCCTCTTTCACAAACTCTCTAGATGTCCTTTACCTTTCTACTAGTACATATTCCATTCCTTCCTACCTGTAAACCATATGAAAGGTAAGAGAGACAAAGCAGCAATTAGAATTGTAATCATTCCCTTCCTCAAACCTCGTCCAAGGTCCCACTCCAATGGACTCTAAACAGGCTAAAAAGTCATATGCGATGTCCTCTGTTCCACAACCGAGTGGTTCATGGAGATTATTAACCCCAAGAGGTTTGAAGAATCTGACCCATCCTTAGCTCTGACTGCCTCTGCCTACTTCTTAGGCCACTGTTGTAACAGAAGTAACATATGCAACCTCTTGCTGGTCCATCTCTCACAGCTAAATCTGTTTTGAGCTCCTGGCCACCCTGGGAGGTGGTCTGAACTGATGGCAGATTAAGATGAGAAAACAAAAGCAAAAGAAATGAAGAATTTGCCTAACTTACTTTAGATGATTAGAAACACAGATAAATTCACAACCCCACCACTTTTTCTAGAACAAAAACGAGGCCCTTTCCACATATTCTCAACGGGATGACTCAGTGCCCACCACCCTCCCCTGGAAAACATTTCCGTTTCCATTCTTCTGTCCCTGTATCTCACACTGACAAAGCTTGCCACCCCTTCCAAGGGCGAGAATCAGACTTATTAGTTCTGTAAATTTAATTAGGTTCACGAAACCACATGAATAAGGGAAACACCCTATATACACATGGAGAAGAAAACTGCTGTGACTTTGGGCAAATTCCTTTGACTCTCTACCTCAGTTTTCTCAATAATAAAATGAGAGGGCTGCATTTAACCATCTTTAAGATCCCTTCTATTCAAAAATTCTGTGATTTGTTATTTTAACAATGGTACAAATGATATTGATAAAAATATTTCCTTCTCCTTTATTGATAAAGATTATATTAAAAAGCATAGAAACACAGGGGTATTCATAACCCTTATATTAGTAATAGTGGCTAATCTTTAATATAGGCTTACTATGTGTCAGATGGTGTTAAACAGTTGTCATGTATTATCTAATTTAATCCTCCTAAGAACCCTACTATTTGTACCCACTTTACAAATCAGAAAATGCAGGTACAACAAGATTAAATAACTTGCTCAACGTCACTGGCAAGTAGCTGAGCCAAGACTCAAACTCAGTGAGACTCCAAGAGCAGCCTGCTTAGTCACTAGTCTCTACCGCCTGCATTTTCTTATGCGTTCCAATGAGAGAGAAAATATGTAATTAGTGGCTATTAATTTCCCAGTGTTACACAGCATGAATCTTATCATTTAAATCACTTACAAGTCTGCTTTTAATAGGTTATCAATAAGCATATTTAGAACTGTTCTTTTTTGCAATTATTTGTTGCCATAATATTTCAGAACAATGCCAAGAATAACAAATAGTTTTTACTTACAAAGGGACTTGCAAATTGAGTTTCCTTCATCTGCAAAATCTCTCCACATGCAATTAGTCATCCTATTTTATACTTTATTTTTAGGCTGCTCTATGTTCTCTTAACATTTGGTGTAGCTGAATATCAAACATCACAGAAATTCTATCTGTATGTGAGAACTTACTAGAGGCTCGTGTTTAAAAAATTAATTTATAGCCCATGCTAATTTTAGGAATTAGTGTATTTTTAAATAACACGTACCTTGCCCACCTTATAAAAACTCTGTTTGGAATAAGGAGTGATCATTATGCATATGTGTCATACTGAGCCTACATGGGAGTTTAACAGTGAATATACTTCAAACATCTTTCCTGCCATTTACTGTATTCTTTGATAAAGCATCAAAGTGAAATAACAAGCCAAAGCTGTATGTTGCTAAAACACAGAAATTCCTACTCAGTTACTGCAACTTATGTTTTTATATAAAGCTACATTTAATATTATTACTATCTTACTTGAATTATTAAATTATCTCACATGACACCTGTGATACAAATGACAATGAAAGAAATGATTTAAACATATTCTTCCAAAAGATATTCCACTTGAAAGAGAACTATAAAAATGAAAATTGAAAAATGATTGTTTTGTTTCAGTAAAGCACAAACTGGGTGACTCAAACAAGGTTATAAACACACATTGTGAATTTTGTGTATCCGTACTGTGTTTCACAACTCTTGAGATGCTAGTGTCCAATTTAAGAGTACTGTCTGAGGGGTCACATAGGGAGCTTAATTTAAAATCATCAGCCTCCTCACTGCACCCAGTATGACATAATCAAAGAACAAACACTCCACCTTCACACCACTAAAGCTGTTGTGTATACTATATTCAGACCAAGATTGGGAATTTTATAACAAAACATACTTCTATAATTGAATCTAGGACATTACACAACCATAGCTAGTTTAGTTTGGGGCCTTCTGTACCCTAATCCTATATAATAAAAGGCTAATATTCAAATAGACCAAATGGCAGAACAATTGAACAACCGCACCAGTTGCTATAACGTGCACTGACCACCATGAGACGTGTGTGGAACATGGCGGGCATCAGCCACGGCTGGATGGTGGAGCAGGTGAGCGGGGGCACCAGACCAAGGTGGGGTGCCAGTTGCTGTCATCAGAGCGAGCCTCTGGTGGTTACTGAAAATTCTTTGCTCCCATACGCTGTGGTCCTGCCCAGCACTTGCACCCGCTGCCGGTGCCCGGCGCCGGCCCCGATCACTTAGTGCTGTCAGTAGCTGCTGGCCCCTCAGGGCTTTTCCACGCCCCCACCCCCGCTCCTGAGGGGCAACTGGAGCCGGCAGCCGCCTCTCGTGCCCGCTACTGGCAATGGCCCCACTCGCACCCACTGCCAGCGCTGACCCTGCTTGCACCTGCAGCCAGCGCCACACCTGCCGCTCACACCCACTGCCGAAGCCCGGAGCCAGTCCCGACTGCTCAGCGCAGTCAGCAGGTGCAAGCAGCAGCTGCCAGCCTGATTGCCCCTGAAGGCTTTTCCACCTCCCCCTGCTCCTGAGGGATGATCAGGCAGCAGCCACTGCTCACACTTGCTAACAGCACCAGCCCCGCTCACACCCACTGCCGGTGCCGGCCCCAATCACTCCATGCCCGTCAGTGGGTGCAAGCGATGCCAACACCATCAGCAGGTGCAAGCAGGCCCAGCGCTGTCAGCGCGTGGGAGCAGCAGAGACCGGAGCGGGGCTGCCAGCGGATGGACCGGGCCTGTGGAGGAGGGGCCAGGCAGGGGTGCAGAGGATAGGCTGAGACCTGCCCCTGTGCCCAACGCAGCCTTGCGGCCCACAGTTCCTTTCAAGTTGCACGAATTCATGCACTGGGCCCCTAGTATATAATAATACCTGCAAAATAGTAAGCATGCTGGTTGTCCTTCTGTATTCATTCTCTATTGCTGTATTCATTCTCTATTGCTGTATTCATTCTCTATAAAACTGCCCCAAATTTAGTGACTTAAAATTATCTTATAATTCTGGAGGTCAGAGGTCTGACATGAGTCTCACAGGATAAAGTCAAGGTATCAGCAGGGCTGTGTTCCCCTCTGGAGGCTTTCAGGGAGAATGTCTCTTTGCCGTTTCCCACTTCTAAAGGCTACTCTCATTCCTTGGCTTGTGGCCCCCTCCACCATCTTCAAAGTCAGTAATGGCAATAGAACTCGCACATCTCATCACTCCAACACTTCCTCTTCTGTCTCCCTTTTCCTCTTTTAAGGAGCCTTGTGACTATATTAGGTATACCCCAATAATCCAAGGCAATCCCCCAATTAGAATGTCAGCTTATCAGTACGCTGAATTCCCCTTTGCTTATAATCTCATATAGACACAGGTTCTGGAGACTGAGGTGGACATCTTTGAGGAAACATCATTCAGCCTCCACACCTTCTAAATGACTAAAAGGAAACCTTGATGAAATGTCCTGAAGTTTACACGAGAAGTTTTTTTCAGACCTCAGAGAGAAAATATATTCTAGCCTTCAGGTTTTCCAGCTGCGCCCACCATCAGATTCAACAAATATTTTCATCTTCCCAGACATTTCTATAATCAGAAGTCACCTTTGACTCCAGACATGATCCTTTTCCCCCAAAGCCAATTAGTAAGGGACAGAGGAGAATTTTTGGACTTTGCCTAACAAAATCCAACACTAGCCAGGATCAATATTTTGCAATTCCTCATTTTCTCTGTTGGCCCACATCAACTGGTTTTTTTATTCCACACAGCAAACAATTACCTAGTGCCAACAAAATGCCTTGCACTGTGCTAGGTGTGTGTGTACATGCAAGTGTGTATGTATATGTGCATGTGTACATATTTGTGTGCTTGTGTGTGGGGGGGTATTGTATGTGCTTGTGTGTACCTTCATGTGTGCATTCGTTCATGTGTATTTGTGTATGTGTGTTGGGAGAAAGAGAGACACAGAGAGACAGACAGACAGACAGACAGAGAAAGATAGAGAGATGTTGAGACAGGAGCATGCAAGACAAGTAGCAAAAAACATTAATTCAATGTAATACTGACACACATACTGATACATTTCTATCTCTATTCTCTTTCAGGTCCTGCTGCCTCATTGCTGGGTCAGGCCGTTATCACATCTTATTTCAGGTCCTGCAGGTCTCCCAGCTGGTCCCCACCCCGTCAGTCTCCCACCTCTGAAACATTCCACACTCCAACAAAGCTGCAATGTGTCACTCCCAGGCTCTAAAGCAGCCCCTTCTTCATGGCCTACAGAATACCATCTACATCCCACCACTAGTATCCAAGACCCTCTGGGCTCAGCTCCCTTTCTAGTTTTATCCCCATTTAATGCCAAGTGCACATGGGCTGAAGGCAATCACAGGAGTCGCTCAAAATCATGATGTGCGTTACCAGGTCTCTACCTGTGACCATGGATGGTAGCCCTACCCTTTCCTGTATATCCAAATATTACCCATTCTTCAGAACCAAGACCCAACATCACTCCTTCCACGGAGTAGTCTCCTGTCCTTGTCCACAGAAAACAATCTCTCTCCTCAGGGCTCCCACAACACTCCAGTTTTGATCCTTTAATACAAACTGTCCATTTTTGCCTTAGATCCTTTATTTTGCTCAATATGAAGGCTTGTCTCCCAGATTATAAACTTCTTGAGAGCAGTCACTAGTTTTCTCTTTGAAACCTCTACAGTAACCAACATAGCATCTTGCCCATAGCAAGGACACTGTGTTTAAGTTTGTCAGATTCCACTGACTAGATCAGTAGTGTCAACTTCCTGAATGTTATCTCAAGCACTAAATGCTTCTGCGGCTACTTCTCCTTGGAGCGGATGGTGGCATCTGTCTGTACTATATTCACAAACCCAGTAAAATAGACAGGCATCAACAGTGAGGGAACCAAATTCTTCTGAAAATGTCTGAAAGTCACTGATTAACCCACAGTCAAGGGATAAAATGAATGCATATGTTACACCAAAACAAAAGTAAAGTAACAGAACTGAAATGGCTTTAGTAAAATCAGTGTAGAGGCCTCCTCTGACTTGTATATCAATGCTATAGAAAATAAAGAACCTACTGATAACAGGAATTACCAATTTTGTGAATGTGTGTGTGTGTATATTTTTAACCAAAACAACTGTTCTATGATGAATATTCATGGTAAAGACATGTTATGAAGCTACAAAATATTTTTAGTGTGTCTTTGTCATCAGTTCTGCTAAATAATGATCATTACAAATCCAAAAATATCTTGAATGGATAATACTAAATAATCTAGATCACGAAATTGCATTACAAGGGTATTAGCTGACTCAGGAGACTAATTATAAGGAGGTATTTAGCTGCTTATTGCTCCTCTCAATTGTAAAACCATAAACCACAGCGTATGGGCAGTGGCTGCCAATCACGGTCAGTGTGAGGTAACAAAAATAGCTTTGAACAAGGGTCAGGAGCCCCAGTTGGCCATTCACTCTGTGACCTCGGGAGCTCTTAATAAAGATCATTCCATAGGAGAAAAGCAGATCCCTTTCTTAGAGAAACACAGCTATACTAGCAACTGCCGCTGCTCATTCACAAAAAACAATCTTAAACTGCAGAAAGATGAAACAATCTTAAACTGCATGTGCCTGCGTGCACGCGCGCACACGCACAAACACTCATTCACCTTTCTCAGACTAATACCTTCTTGCTTAATAGGCAAGTTTAGTATTACTATTAATCAGATAATTATTATCTGAGCAAGTGTTATCCATACATGCCCTAAATAACAGTAGCTGACAAAAAGTATCAAACTGCTTTCTTATCAACAGAATTTATCAGTCAGAAGTCAAAGCTAAAATTATTATATTTATTTCTAAATCTACTTTTGAACAGTAAAAATAATTATATCATTACATGGTGTTTTTAAGTTTCCAAAGTGCCTGCCAACTATTTCATTTAATCCTAATAGCCCAATAAAGTCAATAAGACATATTTTTGGAACTGTGCAGAATTGGTGTTAGTGGGTTTTCTGAGCACCTCCGCTAACCTAAATTTGGGGATACAAAATTATTAAGACAAGGTTCCTAACTTTAGGCTGCTTTTGTTTAGTAGTAGAGACAACACATTGTATTCCAATTATTATTTATGCATTTTAGAAATCCCAGGGGGACACAAAAGAGGGTATTGTATTTCTACTGGGAAAAGAAATGTGTGGGGAGGTGCAGATAGAGGGAGATATCAAAGATGTCTTTCATGAGAAGGTGACTTTTTCATTGAATTATAGTTCCTGTTCTGCCTGTTCCTAGGAGAAGCTGTGTGTGTGTTTCTAAATCTCTGTGAGCCTGACTTTCCTCATCAATTAAATATGGATAACAATGCTGAACCCACAGGGTTACCAGGAGGATGGAATGAGAGAGCATGCAGTAGAGCAATATGTAAGTAGAAAAGCACCCAAGAAATATGGTATTTTTATTTGTACTTTACAGAGGCGATAATCTGGTTCGCTCCACAGGTAACTTGCCCCACACCCCTCCCCAGTGCTGTGGTTCTCCCCCCACACTGCCCACTATAACACTGGAGACTTGCAGAAAGCACTTGTCCTGACAACATTTTATGGGTCCTAAAATCATGTTAACATATTCACATATAGAAACATTCCAATGTCTGAAGACTTTTCTGTGAAATGTTGCTTCTAAATCCTAAGAGGATACTCTCCTTAAAAGAAGTACCCAACAGAGCATCGTAAGAGAGGAATCGTATAGGGAACATCTTAAATATTTAATGCAAGGATAAAACAGTATATCCTTTTCTTTTTTACAAAGGGTTTTAAACTACCCAAAGTTTCAGAGAGTAAAATGCTGCAGATCCTCAACTGTTTTAAGTGATTGAATTGTGAACTTTAATAGAAAATATCTGATAGAAATGTGTCTTGCATTTAGTAGGTACTCAACTACTGCCAAATTTAACCTGATCACTTCTACCCCTGAAATTGTAATACTAAAATTTCTCCACTCATATAACATCTATAAGTTTTGCTTCAAGCCAGTCTATTTTAGTCCACTTTTTAGTTCTTCAAAGGTAAAATTTCATTAAATTTGATTATGTCTCCTCTACATTATATATATATATATATATATATATATATATAAATTATTCTTCCCTTATTAATAGTAGGATTAAAAGTCTGAAAATGTTAAGTAAAAATGTATATTTACTATATATTTAATACCAGACAATATGTTGGAAGATGAAAATATTCATACCCTCATGGGAAATTCACAAATAGTAGGATTTACTGAATGTATCCATCTGCATTACGGTTCTCCAGAGAAATAGAATAGGAGATAGATAATAAGGAACTGGCTTGTGCAGTTATTGAAGGTGACAAGTCCCAGTTTCAAGACACCGGGCAGGAGAAATCTCTTTTACTAAGGGAAGGGTTGGCCTTTTTGTTCTATTCAGGTTTTCAACTGATTGGATGAAGCCCACCACATTGAGAAGGCAACCTGCTTTACTTAGTCTACCAATTTAAATGTTAATCTCATTAAAAAACACCTTCACAGAAACACCCAGAGTAATGTTTGACCAAACATGCAGGCACCCGTGACTCAGTCAAGTTGACACATAAAATTAATCACACCATTCCTCAAAAACACAACTTTTTTCCCCTCTAAATTGCAATAAATTAATCATCAAGGACAAATCATTTCAACAAAACACCAAGGATCTGGTTCTCTTTTTAGATAAGGAGGCAGTTAAGCTGCTGGTACCTGAAGGCTGTGGCATATTGATTAGGCTAGTTTAGGTCAAAGTTCATCTCCACTGCTTATGAGATAGGTGACCTGGACACACTACTTACATTTCTGCGTCTTGCCTTCCTCATCTATTAACATGGGGAAATAATATATTTAAATATAGTAGTAGTTGGAAAGATTGAATGAGATGACTCATGAAATACATGTCTGTCACATAAAAGTTCTCAATAAACTGCTCTAATATGAATAACTAGGGGCCCAGTGCACGAATTCATGCACCTTGAAAGGAACTGTGGACCACAAGGCTGTGATGGGCACAGGGGTGGGTCTTGGCCCATCTTCTGTGCCCCCATCCTGCTCCTCCCACTGCGGCCCCTGGTCCTAGGTCTGCTGGCAGCCTCGCTGCCTCTACCGCTGCTCCTATGTGCTGATGGCATGGAGCAATTGGGGCTGGCGCCAACATCTATTGTGAGTGGGGCCGGCGCCATCAGCAGGTGTGAGTAGCAGCTACTGCCCTGATTGCCCCTCAGAAGCAGGGGAGGTGGAGAGGCCCCCAGGGGTGATTGGGGCCAGCAGCTGCCGCTCACACCTGCTGACGGCACCAAGCAATTGGGACCAGCGCCAGGCACTAGCAACGGATGTGAGCTGTGGCTCTGGCACCGGCAGCAGGGGCGAGTGCCGGATGGGAGCAAAAAGTTTTCAGTAACCACCAGAGGCTCACCCCGATGACAGCAACTGGCGCCCCACCTTGGTCTGAAGCCCCTGCTCACCTTCTCCACTATCCCGCTACAGCTGACGCCCACCATGTTCCGCGCTCTGCCACCTGCTGCCAATGCTCGCCATGTTCTGCGTGCACCCCCTGGTGGTCAATGCACGTCATAGTGACCGGTTGTTCAGTTGTTCCACTGTTCGGTCTATTTGCATATTAGGGTTTTATATATATAGATTACTGTTATAACTGTGAGTTCCAATTCTAGATCTTTCTGATACATATTAAAATATGGCAGAACTGCCTTAACCAGGATGTTTATTTCTATTGGCACACACTTGGGGATTGTATCAATTATTTATACACATCATTTTATCAGTTGTTTATCTACATAGATCATTTGACCACAAGCACAAGTAGATCATTTAGTAATTAAGCAATTCAATCAAAATAACTTTCTGTATTTAGAAAATCACTGATAGGAGAGGAAATCCTAAAAGCACCACATGCAAAGATTATAAAGGGAGAAGTGGATGCAGAACTGGGCAGAGTTCCTCTCTACCAACTGGCTAAAGCCAAGATATAATCAGTAACTGAAGAAGTTGACATTGTAGGGCAGGAGACAAGAGAGAGATTGTCCCTCCTGTTTACCTTGCCTATTTGACCCTAGAATATTGAAGATTGGTCTATAGTTGGAATCGCCTCCTAGAATGTCTCTGTCATAGTTATTGTGTAAACTGGGAAGTGCTCTTCACCAAGGCAGTCTCAGCTTCCTCCTCTGAAACTTCTGCCCTTTCAAGTACCTCAGCTCCAATCCTACTTCATCCAAAGGCTTAAAACTCTATGGTTTTGTTATGATGATAATGGAAGGAAATATGAGCATGTGGATAAATCTTTTTTTAAAATTTATCTTTATTGTTGAAAGTATGACAGATGTTCCCCCATTGGCCCCCTCCTCACTGGTAGATCAATGATTGAGGTTCTCTTCTCCCTCTGTGATCTCTCCTCACTCCTCCTCTTGAAAATTAGCATCCTCTGCACCCTCAAGGTCAAGGTTAAACCTAGGATGCTATTCACCTCTTTTCTGATCCTGTTTGCCTATCTTTTTCTGTTAACTGCCTCTTCCAGAATCTAGAATCTATGCAGAATAAGTCACTTCAACTTCCATTTCAATGGGGTTTGGATGTAGATATGCAATCCCCCCCCCCAAAAAAAAAATCTGCCTACCCCCTTTCCTCTTCCTCTTAACATTTCCTCACTCTCTCAGCCAATAGAAGAGTTTAAATACGCATCTAAACTGCATTTAAAGAATTAACCCATTTTGCCCCTCACTGGTCTAAACCACAGGGTGCCAATCGGAGGCTAATTGCTTTCCTCTGGTGGTGTTCTGACAGCTCCTCAGAAGGAAGGAGCGGAGCGCACATTCCTGGCACCAATTGGCTAATTCAATTTTCACCGGCATTAGCCTCTGTCAGAATATTCATGAGAAGGGAAATGAGGACCCGCGGCACAGGCAGGCGGCAGCCACTCCGGCTAGTGAAGGCGCGAGGGAGTGGAAGCGGATTGCGCACCACGCTCAGGGGACGGTGACCACAAATAAGAGGTCTTCTCCCTGGCGGGGTCCAGTGCAGGGGGCCAAGGGAAGGCAGGGGCAGGGGCATCCGCGGAGTAAGCGCTCCTGGCATTGCCGCCCAACTCCTGGTGACCACGCGGAGACTTTGCAAAAGATCCGGAGGCAGAAAAGCTGTGACACTTCTGACTGAGGGGACAGGGGGGTGGGGGTGGGGGGACGGGGGCAGAGCCGTGAGCGGGGGGCAAAGGGACCCAGCAGGACACCGGTCGCTCTGTGGGGTTGGCAGCAATGTGAGCTGGACGCCCGCCCTGGAGGAGCCTGGACCGAACGTCCTCGGAGAGTCGCCGGCCGTGCCAGGTAAAGTGGAGAGCTCGGGTCAGGCCCCTGCGTCTGTCCCCAGGCTCCGGGCGCTGGAACCCAGTCTCTCGGGGGAAGTCGATCCCAGGCTCTGCGCGGGGTCCTGCTCCCTGACGCGCTCTCCCTGCAAATACTCGCCTCCGCAGCGAGTCTGCGGGCAGGTGGGAATCGGACTTCCTCGGACTTTGGGAGGAAGGGGACGTGAAGGGATGTCTGGACTGAAGAACTGCTCTCTGGGAGAAGGAAACTGGGGCGCAGCGGGGTAAAGGAGGATGCGGGCACTGGCAGCCGGAGATGGGCACGCGGGGGTAGGGAGACTCGCTGGGGCGCTAGGCTGGGCTTCGCTCTCGCTTGCCCCAAGGGCAGCGCCTCCCTCCAGCTGCCCATGGAAGAGGGCCAGATGCGTCCCTCGTCCCTCGCTTAGGGATGCGCGCCCTGGAAGGGGGACTAGAGATCCAGGCTCCGGGGAGGTGCCGGGCGCCTGTGAGTCCGGTTGCAGTCGTGCTTAGAGCAGCACCCCCACCGGAGCTCAGCAGAGAGAGAAGAATGTGGTGATGATTTGTGTCCCGACCACCTGCCGGACATAGCTAACTCCCCGGATTTCCTGTCCCCGGGCCTTGACACTCCCAGGGAAAGCTCTGAATTGCTGGATTGCGTGTGGGTGGTTTGGGCTTTGCACGTTGTAGTTGCACTGGGTAGGGCGGAAGTACTGAGGTGAGGGGGCAGTGAGAGGTGAAAGTTGCAGATTTGTAAAGGAAATGCTACAGCGGAAACCCACCTGGCCCTTAGCAACAGGAGAGACTGTGGGCTGGACTTAGGCTGAAACCGGACCTCTGCCTGGCTATCCACCTCGGGGCGGGCTGGGGGCTGAAACCTGGAGGGCAGCCCCGAGGCAGCGCCAGAGCCTTTCTTTTCCTGCGGAGACCAGGCAGGGAGTAAGGGCACTGGAAGCAGATCAATGGGGGATTGCTTGGTCGCCTGAAAGATTCACAGCTTGCTGTTTCATTATTGTTGCCATTATTATCACCAGTATTAACGCTATTGATGTTGTTATTGGCACAAATGCCAGGAAGGATTTTGTCTTCTGACTGTTATAGTTCGCCTGGAAACTGAGCCTGCCCCTTCCCAAATAAAATGTCCCCTGACACCCTCTGGTTCCTGATGTATCTTCCCCACCAAAGAAAATTACCCCACAGAGATGTGGCTGTGTCAGGGATCCAGCTAAGGAACTGGATCTACCCAAGAACAGTGAAAACAAGAAAAAGTCACAACTGTGTGATGTGCTTGCACCAAGGCCACAAATGAATATTAATGTCTATCTGATTACCTTTCTCTGCATCATCTGGCAGTGGAACCCTGAAGGCACTGCCAGTCTGGAACCCCATGCTTGACCCAGCTTTTTCCTCTTGTGTATTATACTGCCTGGAAATTAATTTTTCTCTTAGTGTGACCCTCACAGGCTCACTGGGCATGTTACTTGGCAGGGGCAGGCTTCAGTTCCCAACACTGGAGGCAGCCACAAGGGCACCTGCGGCTGCCTCCTCTTGGCGTGGCCCCTGGTTAGAGCTCCTCCATGGAACAGGCTTGGCCAGCTGATGACTCAGAAAATAGGGCAGGAGTGTGGGAGAACAGTGTCCGAGTTAAAGCAAGTGTGGGAGACGAGGTCAAACCTCCTTGCTGGCCACATCCCTTCCTGTCAGAGAGACAAATGAAGAGCCAGCAGAAAGTAGTATGAATTGGAACCAAGATCTCAGAGTCTGGGTAGGCTGTTGCCACTGACTTTGGTAGAACCTTTCCTTCCCAGTGCGGATTTTCCCTGTTGGCTAGTGTACCCATAGCCATGCCTTCCTAATAGGATAGTTGTCATTTTTATCCCCAAAATGCTTTGAGCATCCTGGGAAAGGACAGTCCATCAAATATGCATTTTTAAAGTTTTGTGAAAAGTTTGCTACACTGCAGGTTAAGGAGATTGATACATTTTTAGCATGTGTGCCATGTGGCAGTGTGAAATTAAAACGGAGAAGTACACACATAAAAATGACTTAGCATTCTTGACATGCTTGTGCATACTTGTAGAAAAAATTATCTTTCATTTGGGGCGAGTTGCCCAGGAATTTAATCAGTGTTTATACTACTGAACCGCCCCCTTCTACCTTTCTCCTCTGTAAAATTTTATGACCCACTTCTCACAGGATCAGCAGTGCAAATGTGGTAAGTGCTGGGAGCTGAGAGCTGAACAGCGGTTGTTAGGGGAACCGTCACAGAGGGTTTGGAGACCAGTATGGGAACAAAGATGCCATCATCCCTGCAAAATAGGAAAATGTTCTTCTGGGAAGGACGGTTGAGCAATGAGACCCAGCATTGGCCACTATCTGCTCTCAGGTCCAGGGAGGGGACCCCATCAGATGGTTCAAAAAGGGCCAACCCAGGTGTTTTTTCCCTCTTCATTTTGGTAAAGGCATTGCCTGCATCTTATCTTTGGGTTGGTGTTAACTACTCCAGCCCTGCCTGTACACTGCAATAGCTCGCTCTTGCCATTTCAAAGAGATTCAGAGGTACTCTTTCAGCCCCTTATATATCTGTAAATATTCCTCAACCTCTGAAGCTTCCCAAAGACATGCAGCTATTGGCGAATTTAAGTAAATAGTTGGAAGTAATCAAGAGAGCCACTGAAAAGTGAATACGTTTTCCCCTGGTGGAGAAGTCATTGAATGCCATTTGAGCTAGAAAATTAGCAGTTTAGAAAAGCAAGAGGGATTTCCTTGACTTCCCTCTCCCCATAAACCAGTAGTTGTATTTTTCTTTCCTTCATAGTAGTGAGCACTGTTTGGTTAAGCATTTTTTCCAGTTTTAGACTTAGAATAGGGGTTTGCCTGGTGGTGTTCTATGGACAGAGGAAAAATGTAAAGAGATACGGAAGGAAGAGCTGCAGTGGCTAGAACATAAATCAGCCAGAATATATGGGGGGTGATGAGAATAGGTCTTTTCACCCTAAAAAAAAATGTCTACTTTGGAAGAAAAAGCAGTCTGATTATTGGCATCCAATGCTGAAACCAAGGCAGCTGATGCTGAGAGGAGCCAAAGGGCAGTTCTTCTTAGTTTAGAAACAGCAAGACAGCCTCTGCCAAAGATTGCTGTAAACACGGAATAAAGATTTCATTGTGGGCTGGTGTGACTGGAATAATTAGACAGTTAATTGTTCATTCTGATCTGGTGGTGTTGCAATCAGGAGTGCAGAGCAGCGAAAATAAAAGCAAGGGCAAAGCAGGAAAGTAACACACACCTCTCTCTTCACTTGCTTCACTTTGATGGTACTTTGGAAAATCCTGTTAGCTAAAAAACAAAACAAAACAAACCCCAACTTATCTCTGTTCCCAGAACACTGAAGAGCTAGACCCATTGCTGCCACCCCTGCCCCACCCCCAGGCTCTACTCTGAATATGGAAAAATTTCTCATTTTCTAAAATAGCATGGGAAACTATAGTAAGAATGAATGGCTTAGGTAGTTCTGGTATTAATTAATAGATTCCAGTTAGGTGCAAGCCTTAGTGTTGGCTCAATAAAAATATATGCAAATAGCACTATATTTTTGCACTTTTCCAACACTTTTTCACAGGTATGTAGGGGTAAATAAGTAAATACTCCATTTTTTACATTTAATCATTTTATAATGTGAAACAAATTGCCTAGTGATTAATCTTGCACATTTAATTGAAGAAATAACCTCCTCTGTATTTTCATGCTAATTAGGAGATAAAAGAAAATGTATTTTAAGTGATAAAGGTAATTTTAAGCAGCTGAGCATCTACAGTTATTGTACACGGTAGACTATAACTTACTGTTATTTACTAAAAGATGTCACTGTCATTAATTCCTTCTGAAATGACTTGTGCAAATGAAGAAACAAGTAAGAGACTACAGAGCGCATTAAGTACATAGCATCTCAGGAGGGGACAGAATCATGAATTTAGCACGTTCAAATCCACCCTGAATCCCAATATTGACATGGAGTATGGAGCAAAGTTTTCATTCTTTGAATTAAAAAAGGAACACCTTTTACTGTCAAAGTTAAGTATAACTGTACTGGGAATAAAAGTACTATGTTATTTTTTAAAGGGATAATAAATTACACAAAGTCTCAAGAGAGAAATACTTAGTTTCTCCAGGATATTCATTTTGTCTCAATGTATTTAATAAGTACAAAACTATCTTTACTAACCTTTAGTTTATTTTATTCATCGTAAATCAAAGGGGTTGGCAAAGGCAAAATACTTACTCAAGTGCTAAAAAGCATAAGTGGTACAAAATTACAGAACTATCAAGCTTTCAGAAGGCAAAATTCTATCTTACAAAGAGTCTACAACAATTAAAAATAGAAAATCATGTTGTCATATTAAGTTATGACAACAACACATTTTCAAGAGAAATTTAGCCTTTTCTATTTAATTGCTATTTATGGTTTGCTAGACTTTCAGAATAACCTGCCAATCTCCTGCTAACCAAGACTGTCTAGTTAAGAACAGTCCTAATTACATATGGATTAACTTAATTTTAGAACCCTCAGAGTATTCAACTCAAAGCATTACTCAAGTGCAATGTGAAATAGAAATGATCCAATTCCCCTCAAGGTGTATGCAATATTTTTTAAGCTTAAGGAATCATAAAAGAGAGCACATTTGGTATGGAAATACCTCAGTGAATAATTACAATAAAGGAGTAAGGAAAGCTATAAACTGTGGATCTTTTTAAAGAAAATGCTAAGTTATAATGGTACCACTCATTTTTTTCTCCCAAAGCAGTAAGAGCTGGTCATGTAAAATACCATGAAAAGTACAAATATCAAAGACATGACCAGCACTGCCTGAAATGGGGATATTGTTGCTATATATAAGAATGTTTCACAAACTAATAAAAAAATTTGAACTTTATTCTCATTAATATCATGACCAAGTTGAGTAAACATAATTAATAAAATAATAATTTCATATCATGGCAATGGCCACATCTGGTTGTCAAAGAAGTTTATTTGACATATGGCAACTGGTCAAGCCCAACCACAATCTGAAACACTGTGTTCAACATCTGCCAGGAAAACAGAAACCTAACCCTAATATGAAATTACCTATGCCCAGTACACTTACACCTATCTACCCCTGCTCCTGATTTATAACTAAAATAAGCTATGTGAACCTTTCACCAAAAATAAAACAGGGGCGCATAAAGGAACTAAAATGCCTCTAGATAAGTCATCAGCCTGACTTTTTTCTTTCTTTTAGGTCTGACCTTATTTGAATGAACAAGGTAGTCTTAGTGTTTTCCTAGTGAACAGTACATAGTGTAATTTATTGGCATAGTTGGAGGCTAGCAGTTAAGAGAAAACCAGGATAGAATTAGCATGAAGATTCAGTTACCCCTTGTACCCAGAGAGAGTGGTTTACTAGGATTCAAGTTAAGTTGTGGTCAAATAGCATGGCAGAATGGGCAGTACAGGACTCTTGTTCTCTGGCTGATAATTTTGGATGGAACCAAACTTTGGTTTCCACTTTCCAGCAATAAATTAAAGTACGTTTTATTAAATAGTAGCTTATGCAAATTGATGGATATACATTTTAAGTGTGTACCTGAGTTTAAATACTTAGATGCACTTATAAAAATCTGTAGCTAAAGTTATTGCATATGATGTTTTATTGAAAGAATAATGTACATTTTATATCATACTAGAGGCCCGGTGCACAAAATTCGTACACTGGCTGGGGTGTCCCTTAGCCTGGCCTGTACCCTCTTGCAGTCCAGGATCCCTCAGGGGATGTCCGCCTACCTGCTCGCTGCTACTTACGCTCGGCTTGCTGCTCTTTAATGCTGCCACGGAGGCGGGAGAGGCTCTCGCCACCGCTGCTGCGCTCACCAGCTGTGAGCTCAGCTTCTGGCTGAGCAGTGCTCCCCCTGTGGGAGCACACTGACAACCAGGGGGCAGCTCCTGCGTTAAGCATCTGCCGGCCGGTGCGCATCATAGAGACCAGTCGTTCTGCTGGTCATTCTACAGTTTGGTCAATTTGCATATCAGACTTTTATTATATAGGATGCATTTTACTTTGTTTCACTTTATAAAGTCAATATCATTGAATCCTTACCAAGTCCTAATTTGAGTTAATTTGTAGGTATTATGAATAATCAAGAACTTACAATTTGTTTTTAAACCAACCTTTTAAACCTACTGAAGTAATTTCATTCAGCAATTTAATTAGAAATTGGCTAAAGACATTTCATTTAGCAGTAATTTCTAAAAGCAACCAAATACATGTTTTTAAATTTGAAAGATTATTAGGACTCTAATAAGAGTATCAAAACAGATGCTCAAATCTTTGCATTTAAGATCTTTTTGACTAGACATAGAGAGTGGGAAGTATCACCTACCTACCATCTTTTAAGGTTGGGGGGAAAACCAAGTAGATATTACAGTCATCTCTGTGCCCACGGACTTCCCTTACCTCTTCACTTTCTGGAAAAAATACAAGCCCCAATAGCACTTTTTCAAATCTCTTGATTCCCTGCACCCAGGGCTCATCTGGAGTGTGAATTTGAAACAGTACCATCATCACATCACTGAAAGAAGCCACACTTGGGAGCATGTGTTTTGTAAGCTTTTTTTATATTAAATAAGAATCTAAATCTGTGCCCATACTTTGCACAAATTGGCAAGAACTCCCAATGATGCTCATCTATGTATATAAAAACCTAATATGCAAATTGTCCCCGCCAGAGTTCGACTGGGAGACTGATCGCTCTCTATGACATGTGCTGACCACCAGGGGGTGGCACAGAATGAAGGAAGGCCCTGGCCAGCAGCTGGAAGGCAGGCCCCGGCCAGGCCTAGGGACCTTTCATGCACCGGGCTTCTAGTCTTATAAATAACTATCATGTATCACTTAGTATGCTTGCATTATTATCACTACAAATTATATTGAAATAAAATAGTATCTAGCAATCAAAGGACATCTTCATTAATGTTATAGTTTTGAAATGTGATAGTTATATCTAGCTTTACCCATAGTCTATATTCTCACCTCCATAGAAACTTTTCAGTCTAAAAATGTGAGGCATACTTGCATTTGGAAACAAAATCCTCAAGTAGTCATTAAAAAAATTAATCCACTTGGCAATTCAGCATCTCAGTGGAATACTCAGGCAGCTAAGCACAGGGGCTGGTGAGCATTTGGATATCAAATTGCTGATGGGGTGCTCTTTAAACACAGGAAAACAACAGATTTCTCCATGATAGAGAAGTGCTGTCCATCTCTTTGGATACATCTACTAGTATATAGCTTGCTTGTGTCAATTAAAATGTGTAGCATTTAGAGAGAAAGCAAACAGAGCAATAAAAATAACTGCCCTTTTATTTAACCCTGCCTGTGCCAGATATTGTGCTGCATGCATCACAGGCACGACCTCATTGATCCTCTCTGTGAAGTCAGCATTGTTACCATCTTCATTTCGCAGATGCAGAAGCTGAAGCACAGGTGAAGCAGTCGCATGGACAGATTTCAAACCCAGACCTGTCCAGGTCCCACATCTGTACTCCTAACCAGGGAGTCACACTGACTCCCCCAGAGCACGGCTTCTTAATCTCAGCACTACTGACATTTGGGCCCAGACAATTCTTAACTCTTCATTGGAAGGGTGAGAAAGGAACTGTCCTGCATATTGTAGGATACCTGGTCTCTACCCACAAGATGCCAGTAGCATCCTCTCAGCTTTGATCACCAAAAAAGTCTCCAGACATTTTCATATGTCTCCTGGGGAGCAACATTACACCTGATCAAGAACCACTGCCATAGAGCCAAGTTTAACCCCCACATATTGCTTATTAAAGCACACATTTTATTTTCAATTTAAGGATAAGTCATCCATTTTTCAAAGTATAAAACAGACAATTCTCATAGTTATGTTAGCTACATTACAGATGATTAAAAAAAAAGATTAGACAAGATTTGGGGAGAGAAAAATTAAGTGAACATGCCTTCATTAATATCAGGTCTTTTCCTGTTAAACTCATTTCCTTTGGAGCCCAAACTGGGTGATTGAGTTCTGTGATTATTTATTTATACCAACAAAGACTGATACAATGGCTAAAAAGTTTTTTAATCACAGTGCCCCAAATGCCAAGTAATAGACTGTCTACTGGACTCCAGGTCCTGGGAGAAGAGATGGGAATTCTCTTGTTCAATTTTACATCCCTTGAACCAAAGGTCATGCCTAGCACATTGTCAGTGATCAATAAACACTTCTTTATAAGTGAATAAAATCATGGTTAACCCAGAACAGATGTTGAATGCTCTGTTGCAGGCCTCTGTTTGGACTTGACATTATTACATTTTGCTTTCATTAGTGGTACAGATGTGCACACGATGGTTCGCCAATCATATTTATAAATATAATGAAACCAGAAGGAATAGATAATACATTAGGTGAGGAAATAGGATGAAAAAAGCTGCTAGGATGGGGTAGATGTAACAAGTTGAAATTTAACATGCCAGAGAAAACAACAAATCATGTGGAGGTTGAGTGGCATGCCAAGGCCCTTGGCCAAGGAAAGGCAGAGCTGGCACTGAGACCCAGGCCTCTTGATCACCACTCTTTCCAGGAAGGAGTCAGTCCTGGCCTTGCTCTGTCTTGGTCGAGGCACAGCTGAGGTGTCTCATTCTGTCCACTCACTGTGCTCTACCAAAGTTGTGTCTGAAAAATATAGCCCCTGCTGGCCTCAGAGGGGCTCAAAAATATGTCATATGAGAGAAATGGTAGAAGGTTTTCAAAACGGCAAACCTGACATGGCAAAGACTTAGAGAGACCATAACAGTCACCTTCAAGTATCTGGAATATCTCTATGTGAAATAGACATTAAATTAAGTATGCATTGCCATGGAGAACTGAACCAGGGCCCCTGAATGGAAGCTCAAACAGAGCAAAATTTATGCCAGAATAATAATGAGCTTTTTTCCATATGATGAATTGTCCTACATTGGAGCCGGCTCCCCTGAGGAGTAGTGAGCTTTTGGGCATCAGATGGGAACATGCAGATGACTGGCCTATGAGAGGCAGAGCCCAAACAAGTAGGGGGACATACCAGAGGTTCTTCGGATGCTTTCTAGTCCTCGTGTATGTGAATACTTCCTTATAGGCTAGCATTGACCTAGTAACTACTCTGTGTAGTTCTATTCATAAAAGCAGGATTTATGTTTTTCTAACCCACATATTCAGAGTCATAGGGGTAAACTGAATAAACAGGAGAGGAGTTCTTATCATGTGCCATACAGAATAAGAACCACGTGCTCTGTGCCAAGTATTGTGTAAAGCACTTCACCAGCCTTATTCCATATATTCCTGAGGAAAAAAACATGAAATAGGAATTGGTGTCATCACCATTTTGTAAGTGAGGAAACTCAGTCACAGAGAAGTTAAGTACCTTGTGTAAGATCACTCAGCTAGTAATTCCAGCCTTGTTGCTTAGACCTGGGTCAGGACCAAGGTGCCAAGTCTATGTCATGACTACTACAGCATACCGCCTTAACCTTCAGCAGGGGTACATGCTTCTGTTCAGAATGCTGGCGATTTATAGAATTTGACACCTACAGCTATTTAATTGCAAATATCCCAAACATCTTCCAAGTGATGTTTTAAAATGCATCATTTAAAAAATTATTTGTGCTTTTCTATTTCCACTCCCTTCAAACAGTGCAAATTCCTATGACTTAACTTTAAGTAAATGAGCCAAATAGGGGTTTTAGAGGTTTGTGGGGTTTTGTAAGTCTACAGAAGAAAGATTAGTAATGACATTTCAGACACTATTCTGTAAATGAAGGAACTAGAACCCAGGTCTCCAGGCTGAAAGTGCCAGAGTGAAAACAAGATTGATCATTTTCATTTCCAAAAATTCAGTGAATCCTAATGGTCACATTTTTTAGACAATTATATCATTAGACATGTGCTCTCTTCTTAGGATTCTCTTATTGGATTATCTTCTCTTTTATGATTATCTTGATGGGTATTTCATAAAACCAAACTGATTTTTTAAATTATTTTCTCTGCCTCTATTATTTCAGTGCCAAAAAGACACCGAAAAGCTCTAAACCATTCTGCCAGAGAGCCCTGGATTCAGCCTATTGGTAACTCTGATTTAGTTGAAAATAATGTCAACTTCACCAATTTAATCTGGCAACTTCCTATTTTTCAGTAATGCTGCCTCCTTCCCACCATTCCAGACAATAGTCCACAGGACTTAAAACCCAGTTCAGCATTTGCTTTCTAAATTTAATGTTGCCCTGGTATTACATGCACTTCAACACTTACTGAAGGCCATGATTCTATGTTTATCATTCATGCAAAGCATCAAGGACATTGTAGGAGAGGCCCAAACACTTGTCAGAGGATTTAAAATGGCATCCCATGCAGCTCTCTGCAGACAACTGTTTTGCCAAAAGGCAAAGACTTGGCCAAAAAGCCTGTTCTTTATCTGTCGATGACAGGGACCATCTACTGCTAATGAAATAGTCTTGTGCCATTTCCCCGCCCACCCAGGCACATGTCTAATATAACTTCCTTGCTGAGCATCTTACCATAACATTTGCTCATCAGAGTACCATTCCACCATGCAAAATTGTGGCTTGAAGACGTTTATCTGACTTTATGAAGTGGAATGGAGATCAGCGCACTGATGTTTTATTCACAGATTTCCCGTTTTCACATTATTCCATAGGGGAAACATTTTTAAAAAGAGCATTCTCGGTATACTTTATGGTGGGAAATATTCCAAATCAAGAACCAAGACATCTCCTAAATGAACATGTCACAGCAAACATCTCTACAACTCCAAGAAGCATAGAGTGTGAAACCAGGAAAGCACACCTTTAATCATGTGTGAGCTACCAAGAATGTAGGATCTCATAGGTTATTGGGAGGATTCGAACAGAATAAATTAGGAATTGACCTGAGAAAGAAAGATCCTATGAGTATTGAGGAGTGGACCACGCAAGCATGTGCTGCTGTAGTACCTGACCTTGAATTTCCATGAGTCAGTGTGGGCGTCAAAAACCATGTGACATCAATTTCTATGCTCAATCATGGTTCTGAAAAGTGTAGCTGGCCTTGTAATGCCACCTTTAGAAGTCACTGTGTAAGGGATATGAATAACTGGGGGAGGAGTAAATAAAGTATAGAGGAGAAAATGAATGACCACTATAGCCTATAAGGAAGCATTCACATACACGAGGACTAGAAAGCATGGCCTTATTTAGTTTAAGGGTAGAGAGGAAATATGTCATTATTAAAAGCTCATTTCATTATGATATGCAGCCTTTAAGCAAAGAGATCTGTTACCTTCCCTTCCCCATTCCAAACCACCATTATTTATGTCCTATGAAAGATACGTCTTGCATCTTTGAGATAAAAGGGAACCTTTCATACCTTTGGTGCTGGGTAAAAGAATATTTAAGCCAAATTGAAGGCATCAAAAATAAGTAACTGCATTGAAAAGTCACAACCATATTAAACAATAAACAATTTATGGAAGGAGCCCAGGAAAATGTGTTGTTGTTGTTGTTTTTTTAATTGAAAAGCATAGCTTCTGAGAAGTATTGTTTATTCGTGAATATAAGTAGAATTTTTCAAGGAACACAAAAATACAAAATAAAATGCAAGTTTGACACATACATTTCTTTTTGAGGCTTGGCCAAAAAAAATCTATCTAGATATGAGGTTACCTGCAAAATTTAATTCTATGATCATTGTACTAATTGAGAGAAGAGGTCAGGATTATGTAAAGTTATAAATGACCCAAAGTCATTGAAAGCTGAATAGGGAAGTGTTTCTGGCCTTTAACTTGAATACAGGTAAGCCTAAGGATGTAGCATTTCAAATTTTAAAAATATAAGAAAGTCTCGCGGAACCGGTTTGGCTCAGTGGATAGAGCGTCGGTCTGCAGACTTAAGGGTCCCAGGTTCGATTCTGGTCAAGGGCATGTACCTTGGTTGCGGGCACATCCCCAGTGGGGGGCGTGCAGGAGGCAGCTGATTGATCTCTCTCATCGATGTTTCTAACTCTCTATCCCTCTCCCTTCCTCTCTGTAAAAAATCAATAAAATATATATTGAGACATATGAGTGAAGTCAGATGCCCAAAACTTGTTTTGTTCCCCTTCTCTCTTAGCTTAGCTTCTCTCTAGCTGTCCTGAGGTGCTGGTGGGCCATTCTCACCAGACCAAAGCTGGTTACTTTCTACTGGGTATGCCAGATAACCTGATAGTTTATCAGTTGTCCTCTTGCCTTCTGTTCCCTCAGAGCTCATGTGATTTTATTATAAAATGAATGGGTATGGGGCATGGGGGATGGGAGGAGGTGCTGAGAAAGTTAATCCAAGAAACACAGCCCCAGGTCTAACAATTCCTAGACTGTTCACCACTATCAACAGCTCAAAAACAAAAATACCATCTCTCTTAAACATTTGCCTGGTCCCAAGACAAATTGGATTATGAATTATTTCAAAGGGTTTCTATGCATGCAAAGTGAATAGCTGTCAAAAAGCCATAATTAAGGAGATGAGATGCTGTCAATAAACTTGAAATAATGATTTTCCTTGGAGCAGCCACATTATGGCTTATCTTTTCTCTACCCCTCACCCTCACATGGCCTTCCTCCAGGATAATCTAGAGTTTTCTCAATATAATTTTGAAGGGGAAACTCCCTATGTAGCTCTTCAGAGACTTTGAGAAATTAATAGAAAAAGTACTCTTCTTCCTTTCCAGGTTGCTAATGTTTTCTTAACAGTCGTGATATATTTTTGGCCAATTATTACAATTGCCCTCCCTCCAGTGTTCTATGCATTTCAGAACCCAATACAGATTCATTAGTTGCTGACTATACAATAAAAATGACCCTAGGTGTTTGGAGCCTTGCCTTTGTAAAATTTTAAATGTGCTATTTTATGTCTTCAGTGCCAAATGCCAATAACCCTTCTTTTCCTGGCTACAACTGATTTCACATTATTTCTTTGGTCCACTGGAACATTTTAAGTCTCAACAAATGTTTTAAAATAAGAGTATGACTTTCCATGCCAAAAACAGTCACTTTCTTACTCTCAGTCTTAGGAACTGTTCCGGCCACAGCCTTGCTCATGTGACCCCCACCTTCTGGAGGAAACTACCTTTCTTTCTAAATATCTCCGATTTTTTTTCTCCCAGAGATGGCTCAAAACTTCTCTTCCTGAGTGAGACCTCAATTGGCCATAGATTTCTTTGCCTACCCCCAAGACTCTGTTGTTCTCCCCTGGACTCAAACACATTTGTGCACCATGTTGCATGGTGTTTTCACCAGTCAGTGGTTGTCCAGGTGGATATTTTCTCTCCACCATCTCCTAACTGAGTCACAACTTCTTCAAAGCAGAGACAGGATGTGCCTCTTCCCAATGGCACAGAGCTCCCCTCTCTGAATGGTGGGGGTTCATGGACATCAATAACCTGGTGCTTTACAACACCCCTGAAACATTCCACTGTGCCAGCTCAATGCTGGAATGTTCCAAGTCCACATCTCCAGCAGTGTGTTATCTGACCGACACAGCCAAAGATGAGAACGCCAGATGGTCCCTGCCATTTTGGGAAAGCAGGGGCTGCAAAGGTGGTGAGTGAAGGGCCTGAGAGCACAGCCAGAGCTAAGAAAGGAAAATGAAAAGCTAGGAAGGGTGTTGGGAGGGAGCAGTAGGCAGAACTATGTGGAAAAGGAAAAAAGTTGTCAGCTTTTTAAAAATATGAATAACTACATTTACGGTTTACTTCTTGGAAACTAAGTGTAGCTTTGTGATGTGTTAGGTAAAGTAAATGTATTTTTAAATGGCACATGGGCTGTGCTTTAACAGTGAAAGACTGCAGGGGCTGAAATGTATACTCTTTGTGGAAGCTGGGAGGAACCCACTGAAATTACCAGGACAACTAACCATCCTCTCCATCTCTGAAGCCCAGGCACCAGGCGGCATTTCGGTAAATCTGTTCTCTGTGCCCTACCAGCTAAAAGATCTTCTGTGTGACCTTCATCGTCAGCCTCCTCCTAACAAATCCAACCCAAATCCAAAGTGAATGGGTGGATTTAGGTCCTGGAGTTTGTCTTTTTCCTGGGAAAAATACTAGAGAAATTTGTTAATGGTTAGCAGTTTGAATTATTCATTTACAGGTTGAACCTAAAGCACAGTTATTCTCTGAATATGCCTTCCCAGGGTGAGATGTATGAATATGAGACATGCTAGAAACAGGCTAATTTAGAAGGAATTTGAGTCTTTAATGAAAGTTTCCTACAGATTCCATAATGACTCCACTGTTTTTGCCATGTAAAGAAATATGCCCTCTTCACTGTTATTAACATGCACTTTTTAGACATTCATTCCTCACAGTACAGTGATGATTATTTTTCCATGGATATATACAGATTCAGCATGTAGAGGTTCTGTACTGAGAATCAGAACATACTCAAACAGTATCATCTCCAAACCAACACTAAAAACCAAATGCAACAACATCCCAAATTAGACCAAAGCACTATATAAACTCCTAAACTACCACATGCATGTGGTAAAAGAAGAATAAGCAAGATCAAAATTGGATATTTTGGTCAATCTCACATTGTAGCTCACTACAATGTAATTTATGTCTCCACAAGCTAACATAAGCTGAAGATTAAATGAATGACTAAAGAAAATAAGGGCAAGGGTGGTGTATTAGTCTGCTAGGGCTGACATAACAAATAGCACAGATTGGGTGCTAAAACAAATTTATTTTCTCACAGTTCTGAAGACAGAAAGTCCAAGATCGAGGTGCCAAAAGCATCAGTGTCTAATGAGGCTCTCTCGTTTGGGTTTATATGGCCTCCTTCCCAATGTGCTCTCACATGATTTCTTCTTTGTGTACATGGGAAAAGCAGGGTAGGGGGAGAGGGAGAAAGGAAAAAGGAGAGAGGGGGGGGGACAGGAGGAGAGGGAAGAGAGGGAAGGGGGAAGGAGAGATCTAGTATCTTTCTTATAAGGGTACAAATTCTGTCTGATCAGGGCCCTTTATGACCTCACTTAACCTTAATTACTTCCTTATTCCAAATACAGTCACAATGGGGGTTAGCACTTCTTAAACATAATACTTTAAGGGGGGGGGGGGCACACACATTCAGTCCTTAACCATGACATTTCAACCAATAAAGCTTATTAAGGTATTTTTGTTTGTTTGTTTTGCATTTAGATTGACATAAGCACTAAGGAATCTTTAATTGTTATTTGAATCCACTACATTTAAGTGCTTTTCTCAGTGGTCACACAGTATCTGACTAATCTAAGACTGGATTTCAGGACCCCGTGCCACTGTTCTTGCTGGCAGAATATGGTGCTCCCTCACAATTCCCCATTTTTTTGTTAGTGTTGTTTAAATTTCTGGCATAAAATTATTGCTGGTCTCCAAGCCTCCATTCTCATTTTCTAGCAGGGCACTTAACTTTCTAACAAGACGGTACTCCCTTTAATAATCCACTTGGTTCTAGGACTGAGAATCCCAGGGATCTTTGATGTGTCAAGGTAGTTATGCAGATGGCGGTGAATCTGCAAGATTCCTTCTTCAATCAAGGGAACCATAAGTGGATGCATGGAGCTCGTTATGCACTGGAAAGAGAGGGCTCGAGGCCATTACTGTAAACAGAAGTTAGGGTAATATCTGCTAACTGCTACAATGAAAACACCAAGTGTGTTTTGACACAATGGTAGTCTATTTCTTGCCCAAATCAAAGTTCTGCTTCATGTCAGGTAGTTCTTCTGAGCATTTCTCCTCCAAGCAGTGTCTCAAAAATTCAAGCTCAGACATCCTGTGACTCTCCCTCCCATCAGGATACAAATCTTTGCTCGAGGTCAGCAGAGTAGCAAAGATGGAAAATGTGGAAGATCTTTCAGAATGTTTTACAGTTACTAACAAAAATGGTGTCTTCCACTTTCAACTGCTTTTCAATGACCAGAGCCCTGCCATATGACCAAGCTAACAGCAAGGGAGGCTGGGAAATGTCCTCTTCCTGTGTGCCCAAGAAGAGGAAATGGGTCTCATTACCATCTGGCCAGTCTCTGACACAGCTCATAACCTTTTCTTCACCAGGAAGAAACATCTTGGTGCTTAGGTAAACTCATCTAGTTTGGTGGCATTGGCGATGGGGGAATACAGGTAGGAGAACAAATAATGCTCAGTAATGCCACTTTAGCTATGACATGAAATGCAAACTCCTTAACAAATCCCAGGAGATATAACACAGAGTACTGTATGATGGTTAAGTGCATTTTCTCAGGAATCAGTCTGGTACAGCTGGTGCTGCTGGTCACGCATTGCCCATAGCCCACCCATTTCTGTGGCTGTGGGTGCCACTCTCCCATCTGATGATTAGCTCCTGTAGCATTGGTCGGGGGTAGATCCATAATTCAATGGAGTCTGCTTGGCTTTCAATTACTGTTCCTGACTCTCCCTGAGCAAGTTACTTAAATTCCTGAACAAGTTAGTTCTCTCTGAGCGAGTTCGCTCATTTGAAAAGTGGGGGTAATAAAACCAATCTCAAAGGACTTCCACTTGATAATCTATAGAAAGCATTTTACACCTTCCCTAACATGTAGGAAACACACAATAAATGCTAACCACAAATATTATCAGGAGATAGGAACTATGCATTCATTGTGTGCCTCTGTACTACCTCTACCCAACAAAAATAACTGTAAAATCAAATTTTAAAATAACAATTTTTAGGTGGTATTCAGTAGTTTAAAAATAGCAGGTTTGGGATGCATAAAGCTAGGTATGAACTGTGTGACTTTGGCCAAGTAACTTGATGTCCTTCTTTAAAATATGTTCCTATTTCCTATGTCACAAGATTGATGTCATGACTACCTATATCATGAGATAACGTAGAAATACCCAGCACAGTTCCTGTAACATAGCAGGTACTCAATACCTGTTGAGTAGCAGTTCCTCTCAAAATGTTTCCACATACAAGCGAGAAAACGCCATCTTAGTAAGACATGTTTTAAGAAAATAAATGATTCTAGTTTCAAGCAGATGCTTATTAGGGTGATAATTGATCTGTGACCTTCATCACTGCCCCCACCCCCATTTGACAACAGCTTCTGGATGCCTCTATTCGAATAATAATCATGGCAAAAACTCACATCTCTTCATTCAGGAACTTAGAGTACATATCTTACTAAACCATAATGAACTGAGGATGTGAAGAATAGCTGGATAAACAGGCCTCTCTGTCCAGCTGTCATGTCTGTTTGTGACAGTAACTGGTATTTCATTGTAAAAGATGCTAATTTTAATCTAAGCTGTGGCAGTGTTGAGAGGAGCATAAAAGGAATTCTTGATTATCTATAGCAGTAACTGTGGTCCCCGGGGATACTCTCAGAAACTTCGGATCACATATGGCAAGAGTGCTGTGATAAAATATGGATAAAATAGGCATCAATGAAGTGCCATGATTTATGATGATAAAGAAATGAAAAGTTTTGCCCTCTGTGATAAGTATTTCTGCCTGGTATTTATTTTTATTTTTTTACTATTTCTGGAGGCTTTACAAAGGACACTTGTCCTAATTATTATACCATTCTGTACCTAGACCATCATCTCATTTCTGTAACTCTTCTGTCAAATTCCTGGAGGCTCATCATAACTGTTTCAACAATGATGATTTTCCCAGGCTAAATTAGAGAAATAATAATTACCTGAGCTGCAGGACCACTTAGCTGCCTCCCAGAGTTAAACAAACACTAATTATTGCTTATTAGTATTGGCCAGGCTACAGAGAAAAGAGAAGTTGAAGTTCTCAGAGACACACAGCACACACCATGGGGGGAGTAGGGGGAGAGGGTGAACTCAGGTGATCACTATCTTTTCTAAAGACCACTCTTTATTTTAAAACTAGAGGCCTGGTGCATGAAAATTCGTGCACTCAGGGGGGTCCCTCAGCCCGGCCTGTGCTCTCTCACAGTCCAGGACCCCTCAGGGGATATCCACCTGCCAGCTTAGGCCGCTCCTCAGGAGTTTGGAACTAAGCTGGCAGTCAGACATCCCTCTGGCAGCCTGGGAGTCCTTGGGGGATGTCCACCTTCCAGCTTAGGCCTGCTCCCTGGGTGATTGGGCCTAAACTGGCAGTCAGACAACCTTAGTGCTGCCAAGGAATCGGGGAAGGCTCCCACCATCACCTCTGTTCTCGCAGCTGTCAGCCCAGTTTGTGGCTGAGTAGAGCTCCCCCTGTGGGAGTGCACTGACCACCAGGGATCAGCTCCTGCATTGAGTGTCTGCCCTTGGTGTTCAATGTGCACCATAGCGACCAGTAGTTCCCTGTCATTCCTCTGTTAGGGTCAATTTGCATATTACCCTTTTATTATATAGGATTATGTTCTCCCTGTTTGGGGGGCAGGTAGTATTACAATGATCTTCTTTAAAATCTTAAATGTGATAATACTAGATGATTAGATTGGAGATATTCAATATTCTTACTTGGTAAAATTAGAAGTTAGCAACACTTAATGCCCCCTTTCTCTGTTTTGACGAGTCCTTGAAATCTCAAAATCTGGAAACCAGTCAGAATCTTTCCTGTAACAAACATCCCATCACAGAATCCTAAGGTGGTCACGGCTTACTCACCAATTCACAAACTATCACTTCCCTTTATGGAAGCTCTCATTATTAAAATCTACTCATTTTATTGATCCAAAATCTACCTTCATATATTTGAAATCCTAGTTTTGTCCTCTAGTACTGCATGAAATAATTCTCATTTCTGTTGTCATAACAGCTCTTCAAATATGTCAAGAAAGGCAGCATGGCTTCCCAGGTAGCCTCCACTCAGTCATCATGGGCATCTGCTGCCCACAGTTTCTACCCCATGGTTACCCTCTAACAGTTGCTCCCTCACTTCCAATCCCTCCATGATGTGTGCCCCTACCTACAAAAGAAGGGTCTGAAATCAACTTCCAACTTAGAAAAATTAATTTAATTATTTATGGAACAAAGCCCCAAGTTTTTAGACTGCATTAGCTTCTCCACCTTCTGCTTCCAAACATGCTTGGACAACATACACCAAATCACATCCTTCTTTCCATTATACTTTTCTGACCTTGGGCCTTTTCTCATGTAAATACTGACCTCTAGCTAAGTCTGACTACTCTTCAAAGCCCACCTCTTTCACCAAACCTCAAATCCACAGCTTCTCCATCCCCTAGCTTCCCATAAAATGGACTTTCTTTTTTTAAAAACATATTTTATTGATTTTTTTACAGAGGAAGGGAGAGGGATAGAGAGTTAGAAACATCCATGAGAGAGAAACATTGATCAGCTGCCTCCCGCACACCCCCTACTGGGATGTGCCCACAACCAAGGTACATGCCCTTGACTGGAATCAAACCTGGGATCCTTCAGTCTGCAGGCCAATGCTCTATCCACCGAGCCAAACCGGTTAGGGCGGACTTTCTTTTGTAATAGCAGCACTAATAATTTATTTACTTGTGTTCCCATTGGTTTTAATAGGACATTATGAAATCTGTACTTGAACAGGCAGCCTTACTTGCTCTTGAATAACCATATAGTATATACCATAGTGGTATGCATATTGTTTAATGTTCATTAACATTTTTTCAATTGAATTAAATGCACACAACTTATCAAGTGCCTTTTGACCACAATTTCCCAAGTTTGCCAACCCAACCCTCACTGAGATCTGTCTTGATCTCCACCTACATTGTCAATGTAGTTGCCACTAGGGACATGTGGCTATTTAGTTTTAAGATCACATTAATGAAAGTTAAACAAAATTCAACCTTCAGTTCCTCAATCTCACTGGCCACATTTCCAGTTCTCATTAACCACATGTGACTAATAAGTGGACGGACAGCAAGATACAGAATGTTTCCACCACTGCAGATGTTTGTTGGAGAGCAAAGGTCTAGTCTAGACACTATTCCAAGGATAGAAGCACTACCTTCCTTGCTGTGTGATTAGCCACATCACACTGTTGTCAAACAGCATGCAAGCCTTTGGCTAATTAAAATCCCCAGGTCTTTTTTGAATGAACAGCTTTTAAGCTAAACTTTCCTGATACCACACTTAAATAATTACTGTGGGGGGTCTAAAGGTAATTTCCCTCTGCTTACCCCATTTAACCCTAATACATTTACTCTTTTCTATTTTATCCCATATATCCAGTTTATCAAGATCTTTAATGTTTAATTCTGGCACGTTTTAAGCTATCCTATCCTAGGTTTGTGACACCTATACATTTCTTCTGACTTCACATTAGTTGTTATTAAAAATGTTGTCTATAAGCAGGGTGACTATATAACTTGTCATCCAAGCAGGGACACTTTTCAGAGTGAAATGGAGTGCTGTGGAAATATATGCTGAGACACAGGCACTAACTGGGACTATGAGGCTAACCAGGATGGATGGATTTTTTTTTCACAAAAGAACACCTTCAGAACTACTTCCCATCAATGAAGAATTACGACTAAGCTAGCCAAAAGTCTGTTAATAGGTTGAGTGAAGTTTACCTTATCTGGGGCCATATTATTCCAATTAATTCATGGGATTCTCATGAGACATAAATATCTTAAGCTTAAATCATCTCACTATTTTCAGCATTTAATAATTAAACCAACACAGAATTTTTTTCATAAAAGAAGAAAATATATAGTACAAATGGAAATAAAATTTATACATTAAATAAATGAGTGGAATAAAAAATTTACAAAATTTTCATATCTTTCTTATTGCTATATAAGGACTCCGGAGGTTCACAAAGAACAGTCCCTTGTACATGATAGATTAACAATGACTTGAGGCTCCATTTTAAGATTTGAGCAAAAGGAAAGAATATATATATCAATTTTGTTTGGAAATTTACTCAACATATACTATTTTATTTGTGAAAATGTCAATTTGGAAGAAATCTACAGTTTACAGTAATCTTAACTATCCCTGGCCTTACATCTATGCCAACTGGACAAAATCTTGGTAAAATCCTAATCCATAGAATGTGTGCCATGTTTTTCAAAAAAAAAGTAGAGACAAAGACAAGTGTGGATGCTTTAAAAATGAAAAAGGTGATGTAGCACTGCCAACCCCACATAACAATAAAATATTGATTTATGTCAAGGCCTGTTTTCATGGATTTTATATAGAGACTAGAGGCCTGGTGCACGAAAATTTGTGCACTTGGGGTGGGGGTCCCTCAGCCCAGCCTGCACCCTCTTGCAGTCTGGGATCCCTCAGGGGATATAAACCTGCCTGCTTAGGCCCACTCCCCAGGGGATCGGACCTAAGCTAGCAGTCAGACATCCCTCTGGCAGCCCGAGAGCCCTCGGGGAGCGAGCCTAAACCACAGTCGGACATCCTTAATGCTGCTGAGGAGGCAGGGAAGGATCCTGCCATCGCTGCTGCGCTCGCAGCCGTCAGCCTGGATTGTGGCTGAGCAGAGCTCCCCCTGTGGGAGTGCACTGACCCCCAGGGGGCAGTTCCTGCATTGAGTGTCTGCCCCCTGGTGGTCAGTGTGCATCATAGCAACTGGTCATTCCCAGTCGTTCAGCCATTAGGGTCAATTTGCATATTACCCTTTCATTATATAGGATTATTATGTAGGATACTAGAGGCCTGGTGCACAAAATTCGTGTACGGGAGGGGTGTGTCCCTCAGCCCAACCTGCACCGTCTCCAATCTGGGACTCCTCGAGGGATGTCTGACTGCCCGATTAGGCCCGATCTCAGACAGTCGGACACCCCTCTCACAATCCAGGACTGCTGGCTCCCAACCACTCCCCTGCCTGCCTGCCTGATTGCCCCTAACTGCTTCTGTCTGCCAGCCTGATCACCCTCTAACTGCTCCCCTGCCAGCCCAATTGCCCCTAACTGCCCTCTCCTGCCGGCCTGGTCACCCCTAACTGCCTTCCCTTGCCAGCCTGGTTGCCCCTAACTGCCCACCCCTGCAAGCCTGGTCACCCCTAACTGCCCTCCCCTGCTGGCCTGGTCGCTCCCAACTGCCCTCCCCTGCAGGCCTGGTTCCCCTCAACTGCCCTCTCCTGCTGACCTGATTGCCCCCAACTGCCCTCCCCTGTAGGGCTGGTCCCCCCCCGCCAACTGCCTTCCCTTTCAGGCCTGGTCCCTCCCAACTGCCCTCCCCTGCTGGCCTGATCACCCACAATTGCCCTCCCCTGCCAGCCATCTTGTGTCCACATGGGAGTGGCCATCTTTGACCACATGGGGGCGGCCATCTTGTGTGTTGGAGTGATGGTCAATTTGCATATTACTCTTTTATTATATAGGATATGAATAATTTGGGGCAAGAATTGGGCAAAAGTCCTATAAGTTAATGTCGCTAAAAGTCAAATAAAGATCATAGCATAAAGTGAAGGAAAGGGATAAAATAATAATATTAAACTTAAACCAAGGGAAGAGACCAAGTTTGGGCTCCACTTCCAACTAGCCCTAGTCAAGTCCTTCTTAATCCCTGCCCTTGTTTCTTCATTCCTTCAAGAAATAAGTCTTGGCCCAAAATGACCTGGGCAGGAGTTAAATAATGGCAATTTAAAAACCGCCCTTCAAAATCTACATGGACAGACTTGAACCCAAGAGTTCTCTACATATATGTTTAGAAGGAAATATTTAAGATTTCTTTTATCCATTGAAAATGTAATTCTCATTTATAATTAAAATAAACTCTGGATTTGTCATTTATTATTTGGATCTCAAAAATGTGTAGCAATTATATACAACGCATCTTTTCTATTTTCAAGACATTTTTAGGACACTATATAGTATTATTCCATTTGTCTTCTTATTTAGTCATGTTTTACTCATATAGATCATTTTTCCTTAAACTTGAAATCATATATTTGTAATTAGGTATTTATAAGTGAAATATCATTTCTTCAAGAAAATATTACTTCTGTTGAGCTGTATTAATAACACTAAAATGAAGATTGTTGTCTTTTAAGAAAATACTTATTTCCTTCTATAGCCTGGGTAAACAGGGAAAAACAATTTTCTAATCTAGAATTTGTGAGTTAAATAAGTGTTATTTTATTTTGGTCCTTATTTTAATTCCCAAGCTAATAGCAATTCACAGGCATTTAAGAAACTCAATTTGATCAATTTTCTAAGTCCCTTGTTTTTCATTAGGATGATTCTTAAGACAGGTGGCCTTCAATTACTTTGGCAACAGCTCTGGCTAATGTTTTAATGATCCCTAGCAAGGGAAACAGAAAAGAGAAAAAAACAAGGTGGAGAGAGATTTACAAGGGTGAGAATAAGTGAGGCAAGGAGACAAAGTACATAACCACTGATTAACTCACATCATTTAAACATCTGCAAGCTAAAAGGAGATACCTAAGTATCCTCACACTGCAGACAAGTCCTTGAAGTACTTGCCAGAAAGAGTAGAGCCTAATTCTATATTCCAGACACACAGGAATTTGTCAAACAGCCCAGCTATTAATACTAATGCCACATCTAATTTGTGAAGGCAGGACTATACCAAAATACTTGTTGTAAAATGAATGGAAAGAACATCATCTCTTGCAACAGCCTTTAACTGTTCTCTCTGCTTCCATCTTGCCTCTCTGCTAATTTACATACAGCAGACAGAATACTGTCCAAGAATAAACTAGATTATATCACCCTTTTGCTTAAAACCCTCTAAAGCAGTGGTTCTCAACCTTGGCTGCACATTAGAATCACCTGGGAATCTTTTTAAAATCCTGATTTCTGGGCCAGTCTCATTCTGGAGGCAGCCAAGGTTGTGAATCACTGAAACAGATGAACCTGGTGTTCGATGAATAGAGAAGAACGCAAGAGACATGGCTGACAACCCAAGATTCCACGTGGGAATGGAAGAAGGAGCAAAATAAGCCCAACATCTTATTTGTCCCCACATGTTAGTAGTGCTGAGTCATCACCCTATATGGTTTGGCTAAGTGGATAGAGCATTGGCTTGCAGAATAAAGGGTCCTGGGTTCAATTCCAGTCAAGGGCACATGTCTGGGTTGCAGGCTCGATCCCCAGTAGAGGGCATGCAGGAGGAGGGGGAGGGGGAGGGGGAGGGGGAGGGGGAGGGGGAGGGGGAGGGGGAGGGGGAGGAGGAGGAGGGAGTATGGTTTTTTTGGCCATCAAATGTATTTGAGGAAATGATTTCCAATTGTTTGGTATTTGCATTGGACTTTTGACTCCCCCATCATTTATAAGCCTCTGCTTTTAATTACTGTAAATACCTGTGCCATGAACATTTTTTTCACATTTTCTGTATTCTAGAGATTGTTATTCAAAATTTGTCTTGCACCTTTTCTTTCTTAAAGTCTAAGAACATACATTAAATAATTCCTCACAAACATCTCTAGATCCCTTTTGAAGCAAACAATTGAAACATAAAATGTTCACATTCCACTGTTAGATCTCTAAGTCTTTGAATACACATTTGTGACTGTCTGATTTTTGTTTCTGATTCAAACTTGGTAGATATAATAAATGACCTCAATGTGACTTCCCTATTCCACCTTTCTCTTGCATTCCCCATGATACATTCTGCAGAGCAGAATAGAGGGACTATATTTTTCTTATCCCAAAGATTTAGCATTCATTATGCTCAGAATTTTTTTTTTTTTTGCACAGATTTTTTCTTTATATTCATTTGTCCTGCTGCAGGGACAAAAAGCTAGGAGATCAGGAAAATAAATAAATAAAAAGAAAGAAGAACAAAGAATGCACCGAGCTTAGAAATCTTTTTCCCGTTCCCTCATGGGCATAAATGAGTACCTTTTCATGGCCAATCTTCTAAGAATTCATTTTCTTTCCTCTCTACCTTCACTGAATAAGGTGGAGAGCGTGCATTATCTGGGTAAAGTGTGGTAAAAATAGTGCTACACCAGGATATGTCTTTCTTGTAAAGCCTGAGGGATGGTACATTAAAAAGGATGATCAAACTGTCCCATTCCTGGGGGCTCTTTCTACAGAGACAAAAACATTTGGATACACTGAGGAGTGTTAAACATGTGTGAAAACAAAGGCTGCTGCTCATTGGTGAACCAAAATTGATCTTTCGGGCCTTGAGTTCCAGTCACTGATAATCATCCATCATTATAGCTATTTTTCTGATAGTCAAGACCCCAGGGTAGGTGCTGGGCTGCCCAGCCAATGTCCTGGGTTTAGCATCGAGCCCTGGTGCCATCCCTGTGCTCAGAGAAGCAACAAACACAGGTAACTGTCCCTTGAGCAAGGGAAACTCTTCTAATCTGTTATGAAATAATCGTTAGCAGCATCCTAAAGAAAGAGTGCCTGTCAACTTTTAGGGTGTCCAAGAATCACTGGAGAGCTTGTAGAAAATGCAGTAATTTTTTTCTTTGCACTCCACTTTCCCTGAATAGGGGTGGCAGCATAGATTACCTGGGTGAAGCGGAGGTAAAGATAGTGCTAAACTAAGACTGTGTAGTCTCTAGGTGGGATGTGGAACCTAGGAAGCTTCATTTAGCAAGCTCCTCGAGTGATTTTGATATAGATGATCTGTGGGCTACACTTTGAGAAAAAGTGCCCCAAACTATTTAAATGAGCAAGAGCGAGGGGCGTGGCTTATGCCTTGACAAGCCATTCTCCAAAATTGATAATAGATATTAGATTGAGGAATGGAAAAAAAGAAAAAGTAAGCATACATGTATAAAGGAATAAATTAAATGCATGTTTTATTCACTAATATAAACAGAGGGAATGCAAACTGAAAGAAACAAAGCCTGTCTAGTAGTGCTCAGTCTTGCGAATGATACACAAGCTGCCACAACCCCCAGTGGTGAGTGTATAATGGAGCAGTGCATGCAGGCAGGGGGCATGTGGAGGGTTGGGCTGAGCAGCTGGGCTGTACCAAGTCTGTGGAGATAGGCACCCTACATGCTCTGCCCGGAGGCACTGAGTCAGGCCTCAGAAGGGAGGTGACACCTGAAGAATCAATAAGAATGTACCTGGTGACAAAGGTGGGAACATCGAAGGGAGAAGGAGCAGAGAGTGCCACAGCACAGCCAGGACAAAGGATCCAACACTTTTCCAATTCTGCCTGATCCAGGGCTGGGTGCAGGGAGAGAGACCGTGGGCGACCATTTCTTTGAGTTACCATCAAAACCGTGAATTTTTTCCTGCACTCAAAATTTTCTCTTACGTATCAGTTGCAGTTTGCAGAAAGCATACTGTATCTGACACACTCAGGTTAGCAATGCAGAAACTACCATGATTTCTGCCTCAGAATTTTCAAGCAAATAAATCTCAGCCTGGGTCCTTGGCACTATATCATAAGGCGGACAATTAATATGATTATCATTCAGACAGACTATCTGAAAGTCACTAATAAGCTCTGTACAGTGACTATAAGTACTTCAATTAGTTTGCAAAAGAAAATTCCACTCACTTTTTGCTTGCTTTGTGGTTACCTTTCCCCTCTGCAGGAAGCATGGTAGTAACAAAAGCTTGGAGAAGAAGGTAGAAGACGGAGCCAGGAGAGGAGGTAGGAGGAGAAGCCAGGAGGAGAAACTAGGAGAATAGCTAAGAGGAACTAGGACAGGGGTGGGCAACCTTTTTGAGTGCATGCCAAAACCAGCAAAATCTCTGACTCAAAATTCTTCTGCGTGCCAATCCTAATTTTTTGAGAACATGTTATGCCTACTTGATATCTCTTAAGGTGTACATATGTGAAGAACCTTGAAGAAATAATAAAATTCATTCGAGCGACAAAAACACAGTATATGATGATGAAAAATACATTTATTTTTTAAAGTATGCATGTTATGTAAAATTGTTTATTTATCTAAGATGCACCTACACTGAATTTATCTGAAAAATAAAAAAGTCGATATTAAGAAAAAAACCGTAAATGGAAGATTATAAGAGAGGGTTTCGCGTGCCAGCAAAAGTTACTGGTGTGCCATGTTTGGCGCGTGTGCCAGGGGTTGCCCACCCCTGAACTAGGAGAAGGAACTAGAAGGAGTTTAGAGAAGGACCTGGGAGAACAGTGAATACCTGAACTCAAGGACACCGTCCATACCACATTTAACAGATTCTAGCAGTGGTAGTGCTGTACACTTGAATAAACTTTTAAAATAAGGGAGAAAATTGTCTTTCTCAAAGATTTTACAGTGCCTTTTTTTTCTATCAGTGGTTTTTTCTAATTTTTCTATAAGTTCACTTTACCTGATTTTTGTTTATGAATGTTATCATCTAAGTCAGCAATTTTTGACCAGTATGCTATAAGAGCCACTGGTGTGCTGCATGAATTTTTAAAACATGCGATACCTGACTTTTTAGTCAGGGGCACTGACCTCTTTTCCCTTAGATTGTCAAAATATGAAAATGTCAACAGCCAACACAACAATAGCCATCCAGTGTGACTGAATCAAAATTATACCTATTTTTTGTCAGATCAGCAGAAAATCTATATTTTGGTGTGCCGCGGAATTTTAGTAATTAGTTTATGCATGCCATAAGATGAAAAAAGTTGAAAATTGCTGATCTAAGTCAATTAGCTTTTTGAAATGCATACATAGGAAAAAATCTAATAATTGCTGAGCTATAAATGGAAAATAATAATTTTACAAATATACCTCTCTGATCAGTCACTCACTGGTTTCAGTAATCAAATGAGAAGAATCTTCAGAGGTCTAATTGCCAGCTAGTGCCATTCCATGACCAGCCAGGTACAGAAATTCTCAGTTTACAAACATTTAGAGCATGCAAGTTGACAGAGAAACATTTTGTCTATTAAATCTAAAAATAAAATTTAAATGTGGCTTGTATTTTAATTTGTTTCCATCTTGTCTTCTGTATTTTATGCAAGCATCAGAACACAATAGATTAGAAAATAAAGCCAGCCAATCAACACAGATGGTTTGATGTCCTGATCTAAGATAATCCTCAGAATTATAATAATTACAATATTAATTTACAGTTGCACAGAGCTTTATGTTTTTCAAACATTCCCTCAGCAGCATTCTCTTGATAGCAACCTTGCTAATTATTCATCTCCACTTTACAGATGAAGAACTTCATCTCCAGAGAGATTAGTGAATTAGCAAAGGTCACACAGAAAGTCTGAGGCAGACCTAGGACCAGGACCCAGAGCCCCATTACCCCAAGAAAGGTTTCTTCTCTCCCACCATAATTCGAAACCATCACTTAAAATTAAAATTTCAGAAAATCTACCAATATTAGGAAGAAATGTTTTAAACTTTTTCTAGGGCATGGTTCAATCTAGTGTTTAAAAATTCTTTTCCATTTATGTATCATTTTAATCAGCAGAGATATTAAGGATCCATAATATATACCATCTCTCCTTCTATTATACAGAAGGGAAAAACAGAGACCTAAAAATATAAGTGCTAATATATATATATATATATATATATATATATATATATATATACATACACACACACACACATGCACACACACACACACACACACACTATTTATCGAAAGGCCAAGGATAAGTAGGTGTTACATCTCAGGGCCCAATGTCCTTCCCACTTATAAACACCACCTCTTTTACTAATTTATTCAACACATATTTACTGAGTGCCCACTGGCCACAAAGGGCTAACCTAGGTGTTAATGACACGAACAAAAAATCCCAGTGTCTTGCAGGTTACATTCTAGTGGGACAGACAAACAGACAATAAATATAAAAATAAGTAAATTAAACATGCACTATGCTGATAAACAGAGAAGAGGAGGAGCAGGAGAGCCAGGGAAGCAGACGTTTTAAGTAGAGTAATAATGGTACACATCACAGAGCATCTTTGCTTCAGTATACTTATTTATATTATACATGCTTATACTTTATTCATTCAGTTTCTCAAAAAAAAGTTATCATTTTTGGCCAATGAAGGAAGTGCTTTAGGAGCAAAATCACAGTTCAGTAACTTTCACAAAAGGCAAAGCCTTTGGGATAAGAGACTTTGAAGATTTAAATGCCCTGGGGAAGTTCTGTCCTGTTCTTGCCATCTTCATGATCCAAGGGCAGAAATGAATAACAGCAGGTGCACCTTTTATGATTAATTAACAAGTGTTCAACCTGCTCTCCTAACGTGCCCAGATCTGTACTTGAATTGTGGAGAAAGGATGGAGGTATTTGGCCCTGCCTTTAGAGAGTTTACAGTCTAGCTTGAGTGATAAAAAACGAGCAAACTTCAAACATCCCAAAGGCATTTGGGATGAAGGTAAACAGTAATGACTACAGGATGCTACAGGGTTTGGGGGCATGTTGAGAAGGCTGGGTGTGAATCTCTTTATTTGGGCAGTGTACTTCTTATGGGACCCCAAAAGTCTCCTCTATCAAATAATAATGTAACAAACATGCAATAATGTCATTCTTTTCATTGTAGCTAATTTATGGGGTGGAGACAGGAGAGAATTTCTCAAGAATAAGAACTAAGACTAAGAAAAGTTCAGAAAAATAGAAATATAGCATTCCTTTAAAGTGTCTGGTATGATTTTAATTAAGAAATGAAAGGCATGCTTCAGCATATTTTAACTATTATTGTTCTTTGGATGAAAGAGTGTACATTTTGAATTCATGTGGCTTACAGTACTGCTTATTTTCTGGGCTTGTGCAGCATGTCACTGAGAGAATGACTTATTGTGGGTTTATGAAGAAGGTCTATAAATTTTTATTTTATTTTACTTAAAACAAGAGTCAGGAAATTCATCCCACAGGATGGTAGTAACAGCCTTTTATGACATCAAAGTTGATGACAGCTTACAGAAGAGAATTCGGCCTTTGATGGTGTGTAACTGCATGACCTAAATGAAATGAGATGGATGGTCCTCCCTTGAGTGGATCTTTATATTGTTTAAAAAAATACACACACACACACACACACACACACACAGAATGAAGGAAAACAAGGTACTAGTAAAGCTCATCTTCATACAGTGCAGCGCTATTGAGGTGATATTGTGCAATGCCAAAAGTGAAAGTGGGTTAGTATGGCTTAGAACTGAAACTTTAGTCCAGCTAAGCAGTGACCCATTTCTACAATTAATTTAAATGAATTAAAACTTCTTTGTAACACGTTAACTATTAGGAAAAACAAAACAAACTAAAACTAATCATGCTAAAGCTATGGCTACAGGAATAAGTCATTCTACATACCTAAGCTAGAGCTGAGATTTTATATCGTTAACTGTAAGCATCAAAACTATTTTTGTTATTTTATTTTGGACATAAATCACATTTTCTTAACTAGGAAAAGCCTGTGCTTCCAGAGTATTCTGTCTCCACTTTCAGGGCATATAACTTTCTATCTAGAAATTACTTCTTTTCACATCTGTCTGCTGCCCTAATAGATCACACACACAGTCCTCAGGAGCAGAAAACGTGTTTCATTCACATCTGCTTCGCATGTAGTAGGTGATCAATAGCCTTTGTGGAATGAATCGGCAGTGCCCGAACCATGACTACTGCAGTGCCTTCAAAAGGATCCTGTCAGTGAAGAGTCAGGCGTCACTGTGAACATCCATTACTGAGCTGGACTGCAGCAGAGATTCCCCGGGTCCTCCTCAGGATTGCAGGACTGTTTGCCTCAACGTTAACTGGTCCCAGGTGCCATGGGTTTTCAACTCCTATTCAGAGTTTTAACAATTTCTAATCTCATGGGAAACAGACCTCCACACTTGATTTTTTCAGATACCTTAGTATAGTAATGGATTTCCAGTGATATCCCCAGGAGTAAAAAGGGTCCAGTGAGTAAAACTATGACCTTTAATGAAAGAATTTTGGGAACTCTCTCCTGGCAGCTCAGAACCACAACTCCTTCACCCCTTTTTACACTTGATCTTAGCCAAAAGGCCAAGAAGTGATTCCCCTTACCTGTTTATAATTTTTTTGTTGTTGTTTGGTTTTTGTTCTCAAATATGAATCAGAGAGGTGAGGCTGTTGATTGAATAATTGAGAAGATATATTTTCCAAACCTAAAAAACTCTTGTAGTTATATTGAGTTTACAGATTCCTGGAAATCAAGTCCCTTGGCAGGTAAATGTTTTCTTGGAACTCATGGATTCTATAAATTTGTAAGCTCCTGAACCAGTAAAACTCACATTTCAGTGACAAAATGTTTGGCCTAACATTAGGCAAGTATCACAAGTCTTCAACACTTTTACAAAATAGAAGTAACCTTTGAGAATTTGTGTATCTAAAATTTTAAAGTATTTAAAACTCATTAGAGGAAAACTTTTTGGTAACAATATTGGAGTTTTGTTGTTATACGCACTATAACTTTTTTAAAAAAGCAATATTACTTGTAACATTGCACATTTTAAGTGACTTACGGATTTCATATGCATTATCTAATTTGATAATCATGGCGATCACTCATAAATATAGGCTATTGTGAGATCTTTATCAATTCATCTGTAATACTAAATTCTCAAATTTCACTTAGTTCTAAAACTGGCCTCCTCCATATGATTTCACTCATGTATGGAATTTAATGCACAAACTGAACCACCAAGCAAAATAAAGACAGACTCATAGATAGAGAGTAGACAGACACCTCACGGGGTGGGGAAAATGGGAGGGTTGGGGGTAGAGAGATTGAGCAAAAAAAGAAAAAAAGAGAGAGGGAACTCATGGACATGGACAACACTGTGGCAATGGCCAGGGAGGGGGTTGGTAAAGGTGGAAAAGGACATATAGGGGGGATAAATGGTTACTGGAAAAAATAAAATATAATTTAAAAATAAATAAATAAAATAAAACTGGCCTCCTGAATTCTCTTATCCTAGATATTATTCATTTCTTGTGTAAATGTCAGGGGCCAGAGAAAAATAAACTCACATTCTGCCATTTGAAGCAAGGAGCCTGAACCAACATCATTAGTGCAGTCAGCATTTGGTATTAAAGTTAGAATAAAAGGGCTTCTGCATCCCAATGGCCTCCTTTTGACCATTTTTAGTTTCCTTAGTCATTATTAAAGTTATATTGTGAAGAAAATGTAATGTTTATAATATGAATGTGACATTATTTCTTTAAGATGTGCATTAAAGAATTGGGCATGCCCATAAATTCTTGTGTTTTTATAACAGTTTTTGATATTTTTAAAAAATAGCAGCTTGTATAAGTTACAAAAATAATGGGATTTGTATTTACTAATTTTAAACATGAAATGAGTCTATAATAAGTAGACAGCTTCTTATTTAAGCATACCTTAATTATAATTTTAAAACATTTGTTACACAGCTTATTCTAGAAAAAATTGAATGCTACTTGGATATTTGTAATGTTGTACACACACAACTTTTCATAATTCCTTTTTCTAATTTCATTTTCGACAGTGAAAGAAAGCAGAAGGGTATATAACAAAACCCCTTCTTGCATGGTTGTATTTTGTCTAAAAATTATCTATTAACTGTTACTTTATACAATGCTAAATTACTATTAAAAACTGTGTAATTACAGAGGAGACTTTCAGGCATTCAGAATGTGTATATTAGGGGTCAAACAGATAAAATCAATTCCTAATTCTTAGTCTACTAGTGGCCATCCGTGTGTGACTTAAGAGTTACATGCAGGATTGCAATTTCAGAGAAGAAAAGTGGAAAAAGAAAATGGGTCTATTGTGTGCCTTAGTATAAAAGGCTTCTCTAGGCTTTTTAGAAAAGGTACACATTTCTAAAACATTTTCTGTGATGTAGAGCAAGGGGAAATCCTAAAAGAGTTTGCAATTCTTAAGAAAGTGAGAAGAGAAGAAGCATGAGGAGGTCCTTTAAAAATGTTTTACATGTTCTCTGAAGTAGCAGACAGGGAAAATTAGTCCCAAAGCTTCGAGCCCTCAACAGATAAAACCAGAACAAAAGGAATCCAAGCAGGACCCCAAGGAAATCAGATTTCATACCTGAGAGAAATTAAACTCACTGTCTAGGGTTTTTATGTCTAAGTAGTTTTACACTTAGTGGCTTAAAACAACACACATTTACCAGCTTACAGAAGTCTAAAATGGGTCTCACTGGCCCCAAATCAAGGTGTCAGCAGAGTTGCATTCATTCCTTTCAGGAAGCTCCAGGGGAGAATCTGTTTCCCTGCCTTTTCCAGCTTCTAGAAATTGCTTGCGTTCTTGGCTTATGGCCCCTTCCATCTTGAAAGTCAGCAATGGCATGTCTAATCTTTCTCGCATTGAATCACTCAGTGACTCTGCCTGCCTGGGCCACATTTGAAGGGCCTGTGTAAGTTTGCTAGTAACAAACTGATGTAACAAAGTGCCACAGCCTGTGGCCTAAACAACAGAAATGTGTTGTCTCACAGTTGTGGAGGCTACAAGTCCAGATCAGGGTGTTGGTAGAGTCTGTTGCTTCTGAGAGTGGTGAGAGGAACATCTGGTCCAGGCCTCTCTCCTCACTTATAGCTGACAGCCTCCTTCCTGTATGTTCACATCATTTTCCCTTTATACCTGCCTATGTCCAATCTCCTCGTTATAAAGATACTCGTCAAGTTTGAGTAGAGCCCACTTTAATAACCTTATTTTAACTTAACTACCTATGCAAAGGCCCTATTTCCAAATAAGGTCGCATATTGAGGTAATGGAGGTTAGAACTTCAACATATGAATGGGGGTGGGGCACAATTCAACACATTACAGGACCCTGTGATCATGTTGGGGCTACTTGAATAATTCAGGATACTCTCCTTCAGGTCTGATTAACAACCCTAACTCCATCTGCTTCCTGAATTACCCCTTTGCATTATAACAAGTTCTGGGGAAAAGGATGTGGATGTCTTTGGGGGGATAATTATTCTACAGATCATACTCACTTTCTTTTTTTATGTAATAGCAAATGTTTATTAGGAAATATGGTATACCTTCTATGTGTTGATGCCACAGATATTTTAAAAAATTGATAAATGGTGACAGAAAGAGCTGCTGTTTCAATGTAGGGTGAAGCAACTGGTAAATGTAAATAGGGGCAAAATACATTTTAAGGTGGAATAGATTATTCTAACAATTATAAAGATAGATGTAACACATAATATTTTTAAAAACAATTAAAATTTTACTGCCTCTGGATTCCTCTAGTATTTTTATTTTTCCCCATCTTATGTTTAAGTCCTTTATCCATTTTGAGTTTATTTTTGTGTACGGTGTGTAAGTTGGTGGTCTAGTTTCTTTTTTTTTTTTTTTGGCATGTATCTGTCCAATTTTCCCAACACCATTTATTGATGAGGCTGTCTTGACTCCATTGTATGTTCATGCCTCCTTTGTCGAATATTAATTGAGCATAGTGGTTTGGGTCGATTTCTGGGTTCTCTATTCGATTCCATTGATCTATATGTCTGTTCTTGTGCCAGTACCAGGCTGTTTTGAGAACAGTGGCTTTGTAATACAGCTTGATATCTGGTATTGAGATCCCACCTACTTTGTTCTTCTTTCTCAGGATTGCTGAAGCTATTCGGTGTCTTTTTTTATTCCAGATGAATTTTTGAAAAGTTTGTTCTAGGTCTGTGAAATATGCCCTTGGTATTTTAATGGGGAGTGCAATGAATCTATAGATTGCTTTGGGTAGTATGGACATCTTGATGATGTTGATTCTACCAATCTATGAACACTGTATGTTCTCCCATCTGTTTATGTCTTCCTCTACCTCCTTTTTCAGTGTCCTGTAGTTTTCCGTGTATAGGTCTTTTACTTCCTTAGTCAAGTTTATTCCTAGGTATCTTAATTTTTTTGGTGAGATGATAAATGGGATTGCTTTTTTAGTCTCTCTCTGTAAGTTCAATATTGGTGTCTAGAAATGCCATAGATTTCTTGGCGTTAATTTTGTATCCTGGTATACTGCTGAACTCATTTATTAAGTCTAATAATTTTTTGATGGAGTCTTTAGGGTTTTCTACGTAAAGTATCATGTCATCTGCAAATAAGGACAGTTTTACTTCTTCTTTTCCAATTTGGATGCCTTTTATTTCTTCTTCTTGTCTGATCATAATGGCTAGTACTTCTAGTACTATGTCAAACAGGAGTGGTGAGAGTGGGCATCCCTGTCTTGTTCCTGTTCTTAGGGGAAATGGTTTTAGTTTTTGCCCATTGAGTATGGTGTTTGCTGTGGGTTTGTCATATATGGCTTTTATTATGTTGAGGTATGATCCTTCTATTCCCACCTTGCTGAGAGCTTTTATCAAGAAAGGATGTTGGAATTTGTCAAATGCTTTTTCTGCATCAATTGATATGACTATGTGATCTTTATCTCTCAATTTGTTTATGTGATGTATCATGTTTATTGATTTGCGGATATTGTACCATCCTTGCATCCCTAGGATATATCCTACCTGGTCATGGTGTATGATCTTTCTGATGTACTGCTGGATCTGATTTGCTAGCATTTTGTTGAGGATTTTGGCATCTATGTTCATGAGGGATAGTGGCCTGTAATTCTCTTTCATTGTGTTGTCCTTATCTGGTTTTGGTATTAGGGTGATGCTGGCTTCATAGAATGAGCTTGGAAGTGTTAATTTTAAATGTGCAGACATTGCCAAAAGTCCTAGAAGACTATTTTATGTTGATACTATATATTTAAAAAATTATTACATTAATATCACATATCATATCTCTTTATAACAAATTAGTAGCCAACTGCATTTAATATATGTACACTATTTAATAAATATTACTTCCAAATCATCCTTCTGTGGAAGAAAAACATTTTTCTCAAGTGGCAAAAAGGAGGTAAAATTTATAACCAAGATGTGAAATTTACATAAAGCCATCCTTGAAAAAAATAAAATAGGAACTAGTTCTGTTTCAGAAAAAAATAATTCCAAATTAGTTGGGAGCTCTTTAAATAAGGAATTTTCCTCATTTTATTTGTCTCATAGAATAGCTATGCCTCACATTTAAAAATTTAAAAACGTAATTTCTAATAAATAATAATTTTACTTAAAATAAGGCATAAAATAGAAATCACTTATAGAAAATGTCCAATATAAACTATAATTTGGGATTAGGATTCAAACAAAATATCAGGAGAAAAAAGCAAAGTAGCAACACTTGTTATGTGGGTCTACTATGCATGGGATAAATACAGGTATTTCAAGTGACAATACTACAAGGTAAGTAGGTAGTATTTTAAATTGTGGAAACTGAGGCTCAGAGAAGTTACATGATTTACCCAAGCTCAAACAACATATAAGGGCAGCACTGGAATTTGAACTCAAGTTTCTCTGACTGCAAAGCTCATGTTTTACTCCATGCTGCTTCCCTAAATCAGAAGAAAATAGAATATATAGATTTCCAATCTCTTCATTTATAGGATATATATTTTAATGGGAGTATATAACTCTATGTATAATACACATTCAATTTAAGAATTATCTTTAAAATATCCAGCTTATATGTTAATGATTATATGCTAAGCCTAGTAGTTTTAGGTGATATATTTTAAAAGGGCTTTGTAGTCCATGTTTAAATTTTCATTTCCAAGAGTTATCTCTTATTTGTAAACTAGAGACCCAGTGCACAAAATTCATGCACTGGTCAGGGGGGTGTCCCTCAGCCCAGCCTGCACCCTCTCCAATCTGGGACCCCTTGGGGGATGTCCGACTGCTGGTTTAGTCAAACATCTCTCTCACAATCCAGAACTGCTGGCTCCCAACCGCTAGCCTGCCTGCCTGCCTGATTGCCCCTAACTGCTTCTGCCTGCCAGCCTGATCACCCCCTAACCACTCCCCTGCCAGCCTGATTGACGCCTAACTGCTCCCCTGCTGGCCTGATTGCCCCCAACTGCCCTTCCCTGCAGGCCTGGTCCCCCCAATGTGTCCTCCCCTGCCAGCCTGGTTGCCCACAACTGCCCTCCCCTGCAGGCCATCTTGTGGGGGCCATCTCTGACCACATGGGGGCAGCCATTTTGTGTGACAGCATGATGGTCAATTTGCATATCACCTCTTTATTATATAGTATTTTTATTACATTTATAGGATTTTTGCTCTCAGCAAGACAGTTATAACTCTATAGGTGCATAATCTGTTTTGTCCACTGGACTTTCTCAGTAAGTCCTTTGTGCTAAGGAATAAAACACCACAAAGTCTCTCATCTTGAGCACAGTGTATCTTATTTACAAGATGCTTTGAAGTTCATAGGCTGTTTCCTGCCTGGCATGTCCTTTTCCAAAATGGATTTCAGATGTTACTGATTTAGTTATTGATTCAGATTGTTTAAAAGTAGGTATAGCTATGGTTTAGGTCCAGTTAAATTTAATCCCTACTGAAAGTAGGATAATTTTCATAATTGATGTTATATGATCACCATATTACTCTTCCAGTATTAAATTTTTCTTTGCAATATTGGCTACTCCAATAATAAATCAACGTCAAAAGTGTCTTTTTTTTAAAAAAGTATGATCATTCAATGACAGATCAATTTTTAACTTGAAAGCCATAATCAGGACAGTCTTTTAAAATAACAGTAGAATTTCTACAACTAGAAAACAATTAGGCAAAGCAGGTAGCTCCTGCAGTAATTATTGATGGATATTATCAGCTTCCTTCTGCATGCCCAAAATGGAATGGAGCCCGCAACCAAGGCATGTGGCCTGACCATGACATCCTGGTTCATAGTTCGACATTCAACCACTGAGCCACACTAGCCAGCCAATAAAATTTGTTAAGTGACAAAAGCACCCTTTTAACACAACTTTTTAAGATTTTATTGAATTTATTGGTGTGACATTGGTTAATAAGATTAAGTAGGTTTCAAGTGTACTATTCTATGATACACCCTCTGTATATTGTATTGTGTGTTCACCACCCAAAGTCAAATCTCCTTCCATCACCATATTTACCCCCGCTTTACCCTCGTCTACCTTCCCCCATCCCCTGACAGGGCTATGATCTCAGATATTATGGATTAAGAATGAATTTTAAAACAAGAAAAAATCATTAAAAAGGGAGATGGTCTTGCCCTAACTGGTTTGGCTCAATCGATAGAGCATCGGCCTGGGGACTCAAAGGTTCCAGGTTCGATTCCGGTCAAGGGCATGTACCTTGGTTGCAGGCACATACCCAATAGGGAGTGTGCAGGAGGCAGCTGATCAATGTTTCTCTCTCATCCATGTTTCTCTCTATCCCTCTCCCTTCCTCTCTGTAAGAAATCAATAAAATAGATTTTTAAAAAAAGGGAGATGGTCTTTTCTTGGATTTATGTTTTCTAGGTTTGAAAACAAATGGGAATTAGCAACCTGCAATTAACCACTATTTGTAGACTTCTCATTCATCAAAGTGCTTTCCATCATAACCAATGAGACTGAGCATCAAGGCAGTATTTCTTCATTAGTGCTGCTTGGTTTGTTTTTGGTTTTTGTTTCCTACTGAATAAAAATTAACTGGTGATAATGAAATGTCTGTCTTGTTATAGGTATTATACAGTGATCACTATAACCTCTTTGGGCTTGCTACCCATAGTATTGGAACACTGCATTTACTAAGTTGAGGAGGCTAGACTCAGTGAAATAAGGTCACACATATTCTATAATCCATTTATATGTATGGATATAAAATACACCTTTCCTTGGACATAAGGGAAAACTTCTTTTTAATGGAACTAAAGAGAAAACTGAGGTATTTTATTTCTAAAAATACCCATGCCCTATCTGTCAATACTTAGTAATGATTGACAGCTGCCCAGAGGGCTTAGTCTCAGGAAAGGCTAATAAATGGCCAAAAGCAAATAGCTCATTAAGAGCTAGAAAGCAATGACTTTTTATATCCTACAGCTAACTTTGTGACAAATAGGATGATTGGCCTTACATTTTCCAAATGGTCTCCCTTCTTTCATTAGGAAACAGGAATACACACCACTGCAAGTGAGCATGTCTTATAGATGGTTCCAGTAGAAGAATGCTACCTGTAAATAGCTTGGTTCGTCAGAAGTGTACTGACTTCAAGAACAATATTTCAATTACAGTCATTCCCTCCTCAAACATGAAGGTCATGTTCTTAAAAATCCCTGTGGGAGTAAAATTACAAGTTGAGAAAATATCACTGAAGAAAAATGAGGCTGGAGGTCACAGTCAAGAAAGAATCTATAAAAGCCCTTACACTTTTCACTCACTAAATACCTGTGAATGTACTGTGTATGTATAAGAGCTACACACTGAATAAAGATAACAACAAAGATGTCTTGCTCATTTTAAAATTTGAAATAATTGGTATTAAACTATTAATTTCCATTTGTCTTCTCTATCACTCTAGAAATTTCTCAGGATCTCTTTTCCCCCTAATATCAGTGTCCTAGACTTTGTTTCGCTTTGTTGCACAGAATACCCACACTAAAACGTTTTCTGTGTCTGTTGATTCATTCAAATGTTCAACTAATTTCTCATTTGATAATGACTTATTAGTAAAAGGAAAATATTTTATAATAAAATAGCATGCATTTTAATACATAAATGCTCAAGAAAGACTTCACTGGAAACCAAAGTATCTCCCAAGATTTCTCAAATGCTCCCTAATGGACAACATCTATCCCAAGAAGAACCTCTAATATAGGACCCATTGCTTGTCTTCATCCAGCCCACGGGCTTAAGAATGCATTTTTAAATGGTTGGGGTAGGAATAAAAGAAGAAGAATATTCTGTGACATTAAAATTACATGAAATTGAAATTTCAGTGTTCATAAATAAAGTTTGACTGGAACTTGCCTACACTCATTGGTTTATGGCTGGTCTCTGACTGCTCTTGTGCTACAACCACAGAGTGAGTTGTTATGACAGAGTGATGGGCCCACAAAGCCTAAAGTCTTATTATCTGACCCTTTACAGTGAAAGTTTGCCAATCCCTTATTTAAAACTGCAATATCCCCCAGTACATCAAGTTATACGTTCTCAACTCTGTCATAATCCCACAACCAAATCCACATTTCAATGCTTCTTCACTGATACGTCATTCTAAGACAGGATTGATTTTAATTTGTCCTTTCTTTTTTATCTTGCCCCAATTCAGTTTAACTCTGCTTTGGGGTTTCAATATTTTTGGTTTGCTTTTGCTGTTTTATGTTTTAATTCTCTCCAACAGAAATGACTTTTATTGTGCATAAAATCTATATATTCCCGACTCAAGAAAAAGATTATATTTATTTTATATCTAAGTGCTATTTCATGAGATTCCTGAAATTAGTTCCCATCAGATTTTCCTGTGATTCCTCAGGCCACGGCCCTCTAGAGCTCTCTGGTAAGTGTTGTGGGGACGTCTGTCCCGCCACAGGGAAGGCCACTCTTCAGACCAGGGGTGCCTTCCATGGCGACTGCTATCACCTGACTTTAAGTTGTTGGCTTCTTTTCTCCTGGCTGCTCTTTCAAAGCATAGGGCAGACTCTGATTCTAAGAGTCTGAGACCAAGCCTTAATAAAGGCTTAAAGATATGATGGGAAAATGGACAACACAAAATATAATTGATAACTGCTAATCAATTGGCAGTTACCTAATGGCTGGCTACCTTTAAAGCCCATAGCTCCAAAACCACTGGGACCAGAATGACTAATTTCTAGGAAATCATCACCCACCTCCTTGCCTTGGTATCTGGGACCAACTGAGCCCCCATCAGAGGTGGAGAAAGTTGTCCTTCTCAACTCAAGGCCCACTTCACGTTTTACTCCATGTCTGGGGAGATTACCCTTCTCTCCAGACATTCAATCTCCTAAACGGAAACAATGTCCTTAAAGGCTAGGGACTGATGTGGTACCATGGCCTAGACCAGTCGTCGGCAAACTCATTAGTCAACAGAGCCAAATATCAACAGTACAACGATTGGAATTTCTTTTGAGAGCCAAATTTTTTAAACTTATATAGGTAGGTACATTGTTATTAACTTAATTAGGGTACTCCTAAACTGGCCTTTGCTAAAAACGTCCTCAATCTGACTGAGGTACGTTCGCTGAGGTCGACCCCTTCCAACTCTCCCATCCACACTTGTCTTGTATCCTTGTTTTGTCTATCTCCTTTCCAAAAACCGACTTCTGCGCATGGGCCACGAAGTTTTAATCACACTGTATGTGCACGCCCGCACGTGGTATTTTGTGGAAGAGCCACACTCAAGGGGCCAAAGAGCCGCATATCGCTTGCGAGCCACGGTTTGCCAACCACGGGCCTAGACTATAGAAACCCAAGTCTGTCAGTACAGTTAGCCCAGCATCTCAATTGTCTTCTACTCTCAGCCACATTCTTTTCTCTAACATGAAGAGACAAGAAAATCAGGTGTGCTTTTCTTTCTGAGTCCTGTCTTAAGTTATAATCATACCTAGATCAAATCATAATTTTCACGCATGGAGCATCTGCATTTAAATTTAGTTTGTGTGTACAGAGGGGTAAATTTTTCATTATTCATATAGCCAATCTCCAGTTTTTAACACAATTTTATTGAATTATCTCATTGTCAATATATCCTGAGAGTAAAGGTTAGGTATCTGCCTTACATCTGCATAACTAATAATATCCAACAGAGTGGATCCTCCAAGAATAAAAAGGTCTGTTCCAAATGTGGGGAAATTCTTGTGACTCTTTAAAAGGTAATTTTTCAATCTAAAAAAAAACACAAACCATAAAACTTTAGGTTTGGTCCTTTTAACAGAAACTGTAACTAAAATTATTACTATTTACAAAAAGTTATATAGAAGCACATTAGCGAACTCCTTCCTGAAGAGGAGTATTTTTTTATATTCTGACTGTGTTTGTTTTTTAAAATACTAAGAAGAACTCAATCAGTATTTTATACAAATTCATCTACCCACCCTTTTTTAAACCCACAAAAAATTTCCTGTTTAAACCATTTTTAATTACTTTCATGGTTTTTAGATTCTTGTGGACTTGAATACTTGGTCTTCTAGTTATCTATTAAAGGTTTAATTATGTCCTTCCAGTTTCTGGCTGAAGTCTCCAGGAACCTGTCTACATAGAGCAAGCACAACTCAAAGACATGAGTCTATGCATTTTGCAGAGGGCATAATTTCCTGGTCTAGCCACTCTGGGCACATATTATTATATTATTTATCAGTTTTTCCACTCAATTTGTGTGCCTTTAGCAATAACTAAAGAGGTTGTGGACTTTGTAAAGACAGCAATAACATTAGATGAGAATAATTAAACCCATAAAATAGGTTAAATTTATTAGCAAATATTTATAAATACATATAGGTCAAGTAATAAATAAATTGGTCAAACTAATAAATACTTCCTTTAACTCTGTAAATTCTCTTTGTTCAATGGAATAGCAATCTTGGCCTCAAATCAGACCCAAAGTAAGTAGGAAGGAATTACATGTTGACTTAAGAAAAGTACCTACTGAAAATATGACTCACTTGATTATATAGGGAGCCATAAAATGCACACAAACATATTTTAGGTTTTGATCTGAATGCCAAAATTGATAGAATATGTTTTTTTAACTTAATGAAGTTCTGTAGTGCAATTCTAGCTTGAAAATATTTTTTTAAAAAACTTCATAGCAATACAATGACATGTGCCCTCCATCCTTAAAATAGAGTAAGGCCACCAAGATTCTCACATGAGGTGTGAAATCAGCTCACCTCCAAGACTATTCCAGTAGATCCTGTTCACACATCAAAGGGATGCATAGCTCTATAGATAGCAATTTGTTCTTTATCCTGATTTTCCTATGAAATGTTTAAAAGATTCAAGGCAATACAACTCAGCTCTCTTAAGATAGCATTTTTATAAACTAACCAATTCCATTCTAAAGAAAAAGAATTGTGACTATCTAACTATGAGGAATTTTTACATATGTGTTTTTCTTAATTTGGGTTTACATTTGGATATAAAATATCTACATCTATCTATTATTTTTCCATCAGAAAGTCACTTGTCCTCAAACTAACATTAGTATTGCTGGATTTCTAGTACTAATTATGAAACACAACTGGAAAGCTGTTTAGGTGTTGATGCTCTTGAAAACAGAAGTTCTCCAAACTAATTTTTCCTTTAAAAACTAAAAAAAAAAAAAAAAAAAAAAAAAAAATGTGCCTCTCATTGGATTTGTGATTACCTGTTCTCATTCACTATTAATAAAACACATACAGCCTGGCCAGTGTAGCTCAATGGTTGAGCATTGACCTATGAACTAGGAAGTCACAATTTGATTCCCGGTCAATCCTCAGTGTGAGGCGTGCAGGAGATAGCCAGTGGATGGTTCTTTCTCGTCATTGATGTTTCTCTCACTCCCTCTCTCTTCCTCTCTGAAATCAATAAAAATATTTTTTAAAGAAACACATACAGAGAGAGACAAAGAGACAAAGAAAGAGAGAGAGAATGAGAATAAGAGAAAATAAACATGCTGAAAACCTTATCCTTTAACTTTACTGGTAAGAACAGTTATTTTGTAGATAGTTTTTCTATGAGTAAAGTAAGTTTGGCATATATAAATATCTCAAATATCTCCTTGGAGGTGTCACTTTATTTTTTTGGAGCAAGTAATTTCCTTCCAGACAATTATTTGTAGAAGTGGTACTTAGTACACCATTACATTTCACTGGAGAGAACTGTGTCTCATTGCCACATCTAGCTGCAAAGGAGTACGGGAAATGCAGTCTAAGGGCAATCATATACCAAGATAAAGTCTTTTTCAGTGGACCAAGAGAAGAACAACGCTGAGAGATAACTAATAGGTGCTTATTTGAGCACTTTATTATGGGATCCCCAGTACTCCATTTATCTGTTTTTATGTTGTGGGTCTAAATCTTGAGGAAAGAAATTATACTAGTATATTGGATCTATGTTCCTCTGCACCCGAGAAATCTGCACATATTAGGCCACTTAGTATGTTTTAATTAGATTGAGTCCAAGTCCCAACAAATAACAGGTTACTTACTGCATATTTTGGAAATGTAAGGTCTTTCTTTAAGAAAGGGTCTGCCCGTGGGGGCTGGGGGTGGCCGGGAGAGGTCAATGGGGAAAAAGGAGACATAGGTAATACTATATTTAATACTTTAAGCAATAAAGAATTTTAAGAAATAAATAAATAAAAATCATAAAAAGAAAGAAAGGGTCTGCCCAAACAGGAAAAATTTGTACCTTTTACAATGTCTATGCCGGGATCTAGGCATCTAATACTTTGATGCCCTTACCTTCCTTGCAGAGCCCTAAGGGCAATAGAACTCTGTTGACATCAGAAAAGATTAATGCTAAATACTAGATTATTCACCATTGGTTCAATTAAATACTTTTACAAGTATTTAAAATTAAATCTTACACATTAGTAGTATGAAATAGCTTCATTTTCAAAATGATGTTGACTTTGGCTAACTAAAGTATTAGTCATGGTTCTCCAGAGAAAGAGAACCAGTAGGAGAGAGAAAGAAATTGCCTAACATGGTCATGGAGACAGAATTCCTAAAATCTTTAGTTGGCAAACTGGAGATTGAGAAGAACCAATCGTGTAAGTTCTAGTCTGAGTTCCAGTCTGAAGGCATAAGACCAACATTGCAACTCAAAGATGGTCTGACAGAGAGAGTGAACTCCCCTAATTCTGTCTTTTTCTTCTATTCAGCATTCAGTGGACTGGATGCCAACCTCCATTGGGAAAGGCCCTTAGCTTTACTCAGTCTACTGATTCAAATGTTAATCTCATAGATACACCCAGAATAATGTTTATCCTAACCAAATATCAGGCACTTTGTAATCCAGTCAATTTAACATGTACAATTAACCATCATGGCTGTTGACTATCATTCTCTTTAGTAAAAGTTCTGAATTAGATCAAGCATGGCAAAAATATCAGGTAGACAATGGGAAAACAGTTGTGCTTTTTTTTTTTAATTTCTAAAGAACTGGCAATGGCACTTCACCTTAGGTGTAATGTGGGATATATTTTAAGGAAACAACCACACTCCAAGCAGAATTAATGAGACACTCAGAGCTACTTATCAGGAATAGAATATATACTGCAAATAGAGAGAAAATATGTAGCAATTTAATAATATCTTGTGATAAATTTGGATGGTGGCATTTTTTCCTCCTCTCAATAGTTTTCCCATAGTATTAAAGACTTTCTGAGATAGCTGTATAAATATGACATACAATAAAAATTTAAGAATAACATCCACAATTGGTTTTTTCCTTTATAAAATAATTTGCAGGCTTTTAGGCTATCTGTGTCTCTTGAAATGATGTATAAAAATGATAATGACTCAACAGTGTAACACACAATCAATTCAGGTAATTACAGCACAAAAGTGGATTTCTTTTATTCCAACTGGCTCTTTTAACTAATCTGATAAAGCCTACAAGCAATTTCTACTTAATTTGTGCTGGGCATATATAATTTTAGCAGACTTGAAGCATCATTATGCTCCCTTAAAATTTTTGTTAAGGCTCTTTGGGAAACTGTAATGTCGAAATTTTATTGGCTTCACCAAGCCTTAAAACATTAATAGGAAAACCCCTTCTTAGTACTGCATTGGTTTCCCAGTTTTAAGATACAAAATATACAAACTTAGCCACTTTCTCTCTATATTATTCTGGCTCACAGTAAAGCTTAGTAAGAATAAGGAAAGACCTACAAAATATTCTTTAGGACCAAAAAGATAGAATGTCTGTTATCAATTGATAGTTTCACTATCAATTGTAAGATAGTTCCCAGTATTAGTCCCAAAGATAGCAAAATTTTAGTGTGCATTAAGTAGCTAAGAAAACATCAGAGGGAGAACATAGCCTACAAAACTGGACTTGAGATTTGTCTCTCTCTTCTAGTGCAGTGGTTCTCAACCTTCCTAATGCCGTGACCCTTTAATACAGTTCCTCATGTTGTGGTGACCCCCAACCATAAAATTATTTTCGTTACTACTTCATAACTGTAATTTTGCTACTGTTATGAATCATAGTGTAAACATCTGATATGCAGGATGTATTTTCATTGTTACAAATTGAACATAATTAAAGCATAGTGATTAATCACAAAAACACATATGTAATTATATATGTGTTTTCCGGTGGTCTTAGGTGATCCCTGTGAAAGAGTTGTTCGACCCCCAAAGGGGTCGCGACCCACAGGTTGAGAACCTCTGTTCTAGTGTCTTTGTACATGAACTGGTGATTATTGGAAGTATTCTGATGTGATCTGCAGACAAAATAGGTTTTTGCTTAAATGAGATAACTATTCTCAGTGAGTAGGCTGCCCAGGGGAAGAAAGCAGGCAGGTAAACCTTCGATGATTTCCTACGGATTTTAGTGTCATAAACCATTCTCAGTAAGATTCTATAAGCCTTATCTGCTGCCGGACTGAGGCAATGAGCAAAGTGCTTCTAAGGACCGTCAGCTCATAGTTCATACAGGCTAAGCATCCTTGTCAGGATTAGTAATGCAGGCAGACAAGTGGATGTTTATTTTAGATCATTTGTTCTGACAAGACTGTGATTTGGACTTGCTGGTTAAGGGAAGTACCGAACGTAGCTGCAGGCAGAGAAAACCCCCTAAAGGGGGCTTCTGGGGAGAAGGGTCAATATCCTGATAAAAAGTCTTCTTGGATTTATCCACAGTTAGCTTTGAACTTGCAAAATCTAAAGTGAAATCAACATGTATTTCCAGTATTTGAGTCAATGAAGAAGTAACCATGGCAATTTCCGGCACTGCATTGGGACTGAGGACAGGAAAATGGGGTATGTGTCTCAACCTGGAAGTATAATATAAATGCCTTAGCAAAATTAGGTAGGAAAAGCACTGAAAAAAGTGAATATCTGAGGAACAGACGACAAGGTATTAGTTGTGTTATTTTGGTTCACACAAGTAGAAACTAAAGTTATTTCATATTTCACTAATTTCTTCACTTTTTGTTGTAAGAGTAAACAAGACTCGGGCTCAGGAAAGATCAGCATGGAAGTGTTTCTTGGTCAGTTGGTAGCACGTATTGCTGAAGTAAGATAAATGGGTTCTGATTTTAAAAAGCAATTATTCTGCAGAAAGGATACAGCCGTGCCTCCCCTTAGTGTGATGAACAATGTGTTTACTATAAAATGCTAATTAGCCCTTAAAGTTATTAATGTAATTATTGTTCATCTAAGGATATAAGTCTGACAGCCCCTGGGGACAGGGGCATTGCTCATTTTGAAGCAGGCTTAAAGCACTTTTTGCTTACCTATTTGTTAATTGTAAACTAAATTACTCTTTAAAGGAAGAAGAAAAGAAAATATCACCAAGCTACCAGTCATTCAATGTTACCTGGAGCTGAAATAAGAGGTTAAGAGACACACTGACACGTGTGTTCATAAGTAAGGCATTATATTTAGGCCTAACAAGAGCAGGCCTAGGATTTAAAAGTAGGTGTTATGAATGCCTCATTTAATCTCTGACAGGGCATCTTACCTTAAATACTGTCTGGAAGAATCGTTTTGGCAGAGAAGAAAATGAAGAACAATGTTGCTCTATTTATAAATATAGAGGATTTTGGAGGGGGTCTACTTATTTAAATTTCTTATAGAACTTCAAAATTATGTGTTGCTAGAGCAATATTGATGTCCTCATTGCTTTCTTCAAATAGAGAGGCATCTATCACTCTAGTTGTCTGGAGTGAATAAAATTACCTTGCTACAAAAATGAAAAGCATATTTGCTATTTAACTGAAACTAAGGATAGGACTCCTCGTTAAGACAGAAAAGAGTAGGAAGGCCTTGTTGCCCAAATTCCTAACCCCTCTTACTATAAAAATTCTTTATATCACATGCAAAAAAAAATCCAACTTAACGTGGATTAAGCAAAATAGAGAATGGCTTTTCTTTTAACTGGATACTGTGATGTATACCAGCTCAGGTATAGTTTGACCCAGAAATCCCCCAGATAATCAAGGCTTCTGCTATTTTTCACTATGATTCACACAACTTGCCCTGCTCTTGTGTTGTCCTTAGGTACCCTGCCCTCAGAGTAGCAATACTGTCTGCAGCAGTTTTAGTCCCAAGTCTTTTACCCCCATACCTTCAGGATTGAACAGAGAGATGGGGGAAAGGCAGCTCTTCTGAAAGGAGTTCCTGAGCAGAACCATGAGCCAAGGAAGGGCTCAGCCTAAGTGAAAGTCCCCAGTAGGAAAGACCTGGGCATGACCCACATGTTTCTGAGTGCTAGAAAGATTCCAGCCATGTGGTTTGTGGACTGCCAGATCTCGGAAGCAGGCTTCCTTACCTCGCACACAAATCTGTCACTGAGGCATCTCTTCTCTATGCTGGAAAGAAACCACGAAATGAATCTCTTATTCCTACTCCCTTAATTGAGAGAAACAGGGGCAGTGGTTCTTGCATTTTTATCAAGAATGGGTGAAAACTACCTATTACATTTTTAACAGTATATTGTCTCAAGCTAGTGGGGATCTTCACTCAATTTTCAGTCCAAAGGCAGGTTAAAATAATTTATCATCATCATTCATAACGTTGTATCTCAACAGGAAAAATAAAATAAGAGTTGCCCTGATTTAACAGTCCTAATTCAGTCTAATTTTGACAATAAGTTAAAACAGTTTTAATATTTCAATCTTTGGAATAAATCTTCCAAAGGTGAAAGAAATGCCAGCACTATGCCGAGAAAGCTAAAGTAAGAATTACCGTGCCCTCTCACAAGTACCATCTTTTCTCATTGACTCACTCCCAATAACTCTCAGAAAATCTAAACAAAAGGGTTTAGAAGATTGCCTGACAATGTCCTTCAACTGCAGTTACGAGCCCTAAATAAATTTGTGATAGATAAAGCACACTGAGATACTGATTTTATTTTCTTCCAGAATCTTCAGTATTCTTCCAGCATTTATGGCTTAATTCCATATAATCAATTGTTTAAGTTGGTAAATTCTAGCTGGAGGATTATTAAAAGATCCACATTAATATTTACCCTTTAAAAAATAACTAGCAGCAAATCGAAGTTGAGAGCACACATGAGAACATTCCACTGCAGCCAAGTACTTTATCCCATCAGTATAACAAACAACAAACTGGACATGATTTGCTCAGCAGATACTAAAAATATATTTCTTTTTTTATAAATCCTCACCCAAAGATATTTTTCCATTGATTTTTAGAGAGAGGGGAAAAGAGAGGGAAAGACAGAAAGAAATATCGATGTGAGAGAAACATATTGATTGCATAAGCCCTGACCAGGGCCCAGAGGGGGAGGAGCCTACAACCAAGGTACATGCCCTTGACCGGAATTGAACCTGGGACCCTTTGGTCCGAAGGCTGATGCTCTATCCACTGGACCAAACCAGCTAGGGCAAGAAGATATTTCTTAAAATTCCTACTTTTTCCTAAGAATAGTAAAAATAATAGCTAACTTTGAACACCTACTATGTGCATTATTTCCTTTAACCATTCCATCAACCCTATCCAGAAGATGGCATGAGACAACTCCAGTTAAAAATTAAGGCTTAGAGACCTTATTTCTAAAACTCAACTTTAATTAATCCAATATACTACTTACACTACTGGTATAAAAAAAAGAATATAATGAAATAGTCCTAATCTGATAAATTACATTTACCATAAGCTAACAGGCAATATCATATTACTGGCAAACAAAAAATCAATGCTGAAGAGCAGTAAAACCCCACATAAATGACATTAAAAATTTATAGAGAAAACACAAGTAGTCACTTATGTGTGGTAGGTGTATGTTGATTTTGATATACACCTTCATTATATTCCTGTATTTTCCAAAGTCTCTACAGGGAACCTGCATAGTTTTTATACTCTTAAAAAGTGTTAGAAAAACAACGGGGCTCAACTAATGATATCTTGTAGGTGAAAATTTTGAGACTATCTCAATTTTTGTCAGCAAGAAGCTCCAGTATTAGTGATCTGTTTACATCCATACGTCTCTATTCAACTTCCCCAAAAGAAACTGCTCCCGTCACATTGTCAATGTTCACTGGAATAAAGAGTGCCAGTGACCACCAGTGTGGGCCCCTGCAGGCACGCCTCTCCCACTGTTCTGGAGTCTGGCTTTTTCTCGGTGTGGCATAGACTGTCAGTCTTGCCAAAAGAAGCAGAGAATGAGAACTGAGAAACCGAGGTAAATAGTTGCCAAGGTTTATGCTCAAAGTGTAAGAAACACATTTTTCAGTGTAAAGATAAAAAACCGTCACATACTGTCTACCATCAATAATGTCTTCCCAACTAAACTCAACATTTTCATCCACTAGAAAACATTAGAATGAATTATTTCAGATTCTAAACTTTGACTGTTTTTAAGGTAATCTATAATAATAAAAGCGTAATATGAAAATCAACTGAACGGCCTAATAGCAGAACAACAGTCAGGACAACCACGCTAAGACACTCACTGGTGCCAGGCCAGCCAAGGCAGGTGCAATGTGATTGGTCAGGGGCCCGCTATCGCCCCATAATCACCCAGGGAGGCCCAGGCAGACCCAGTGGGCTGTGGTGGGGAGGTGGGGCCTCCCTCTTTGGGGTGATCCATTGTGGAGCCCTGGCCAGGGCCTCCCTCTGCAGGGCAATCGATCAGGATCGCAGGGCTCTGGGACCATGAGAGGGCACAGGCCAAGCTGAGGGACCCCCCACTCCCACCCCCAAGTGCGTGCACTGGGCCTCTAGTGGATCGGTAAAATGATTCTTTTCTATTTTAACTTTTCCTTATTTTTCCTAATTTTCATTTATTGACTATATATTACTTTTATAATAGAAAAAGAAACCCAAAGCTTTAAAATGTATAATATTCTCTGCCCTTGCAGAAATAAAAACCTGGCAAGGAGGAGAGAGTTGACAATTAGCTATATAACCATATGAAGAGTGTTACAACCACAGTGAAAAGTTTTCAAGGAGCCACCAGGGGAGGGAGAAGGTCAATTTTCTCCAGGAAGGAAGAGGAGCCATGAGGCTGAGTGAGCATCACAGAGAAGCAGTGTATGTAAGGAGCCAGGAAAAATGAGCAGTGCTTTTATCTGATCAAGAAGAACATTCCAAGAGAGAAGTCAGCATGAGAACACTCCGAACATGCTAGGGGAAGGGCAGTTAATCTGAGGTAGCAGCCCATGTGTGTGTGTGTGTGTGTGTGTGTGTTTAATTTTTTTTTGAACAGCCTTTCAAATTGTCACCCTCTTCCAACCCAATATTTAATCTTGATTAACTTTTAATTCCTCAATATGCATTTAGTCTTATTTTAATATGTTCCACATTAAATTACGCTATATGTCTCAATGTGGAGATTATTTAAAAATTAAGCTGATTTCAAAATTAAACAGATTTAAGTGTTCAGTCAATTCATTTGATTTGCATTTTAGAGATTTCTGTTGAGAAATTATAATGGCCCCTCACAGCTCATTATTTCTTAGTAATTTGATTAATGATTCTGTAACTTAGCTAATTCAGATGTGGAACAATATTCAGGAAATATATTTAAGTGGTTTATGACATATGTGAAAATGTGCACTATAGTAAGTATACAATAATAGTTTCTAGCAGAAATCATTTCAGATAGTTTAACCACAGACTCCACTGAATCAACATAAAACCAGTTGGGGAAATCATTTGGTAGTGACTAAAGGCCTACCTGGAAAAGGCACAGAAGACTGAGCTTTCATCCCAGTTCTTCCATTTACTAGCCGTGAGATTATAGCAAGAGAAGAACTCTGAACCTCAGTTTCCCCAGCCGTGAAACAGACACAATGGCACTGCATGATCCTTACTTTACAGGATTATTAAAATCACATCAGACTGTGCAAGTCATTAGTTAAGCAATTGTTAAAGACCTTAGAAATAATCTTATTAGGTTTCTAAACTTTGCTTCGAGGAGCCCCACTCAGGGGCCACTGACAACAATATGAGAAAGGATGGGAACAGGATGAGGGATACTGCTGCCAAGTGAGCAGGGTGCCTTCACTCCCATCCCTATTTTCACCTGAGGAGTCCCAAATTATCTGCTTTAAACACTGGGCTCCAGGGAGCTTCCATTTGAAGAAAATGCCTAATGATTTAAAAGAACTGAAAAACACTGGTTTGTTCCACCTGCCTCATTTTACAATAAAAAAGTAAAACCCAGAGAAGTTAAATAACTTCCCTAGCTTTAAGTAGTTATAAAGTGGGCAGGCACAGAGTTAAATGCAAGCCCTCTGTTTCTAAGCCCGATGCCCTTTTTGCTATACCACAAGGAAGAGTTAAATATTATGTACTGAAGTGCTAAGAATCAGTACAAGTTTATACAATAGACATGACATCACCTGCACAGTGTGAAAATTCTGCTCATCAATATACAACTGTAGTTCATTCACTAATTTCTGTATTTATTCAATAACTATGAAGTGTCAGATATGTGCCCAGACATTGTTCTAAAAGTTATGACATCCAAGCTTAACAATGGAATGAAACATTACATTTTTCACCGGAATCGATGAATAATAGACAAGGTACTATAAATTTAATGACTGCCCATCCAAAACCACCTCTTTAATTTCAGTAGTGAAATAAACACAAATATACATATATCTGGCCCACCCTCACTGAATTTCCTCTTGTTAATTTGTTCCTTCTACAAAAGTTACTGCTCCACTTGTGAGATACGTTCCACCTACTCTCATCTTCAAGGAACTGGAACTTGCAGGCACCTCCTTCCTCTTCTGTATATTTACTTTCTTCCTTCTGGCAGTCATTTTGCAGCACATAAATATGCTCTAGTGTCTCCCATATTGAAAACAAAGCAGAAACCTTCTTTGCCCCAACTGCCATCCATTCTCCTTTCTTCATTTCAAAGCATATATTTTTGGAAAGAGTTGTCTACAGCTACTGTGGCCTTCCTTCCCACCCTCACTATGGTAGAAGGCAAGCTCCGCTGTCTCTCCCCTCTAGAATGTGAGGAAGGGGATCCTGTCTGTTCACTGCTGTACTCCAGCACCTGGTTATTCAATCAAAGGTCTTAGACAACTGAGTAGATACTTGGTAAATAAATAACCCTCACTCCTCATGTCAAATTCCAAATAAATTCATAATAGACAATAAAGTATTAGGAAAAACTTTATAGCCTCAGAAGTGAGAAAAACTTTTTAATTATATCAACAAAGCCAAAATCATAAACAAAAACAATGGCTAACGACAGACTCAACTACCTAAAAGTCAAAAATATGCATGGTAAAAACAAAATAAATTAGAAAACCCTGTCAATGAGATTAAAATGCAAACAAAAAAACTAGCAAATATTTTTGTATCATACATATGATAAAGGATTACAAAAGAGTGATGCTAAATCAACAGAGAAAAGAACATCCCAATAGATAAATGGGCAAAGGAATTAGATAATTCACAGGAAAATAGAAATAAATGATCAATAAACATGTGAAAAGATAGTCTCATTAGTGATCAAAATAATACAAGTTAAAATATTAAATTTCTTTTGCCTATTATCTTAGCCAGATAAATTAAAAGTATTGGCAATGCACTGAATTGGCAAGGGAATGGGGAACAGAATTCTTATGCACTCTTATGAGGGAGTAAACTGATACAAGGTTCCTGGGAGTCAGTTTGGCATCGAATGTAAAATATCCATTAAGGGAATAGTGAAACAATATATAGATGGTGTTCTTAGTAGTGTCATATGTAATTGAAAAAAAAGTCCATCAATAGGAGATTATTGAATATGTCATAATCGATCTCTACAAGGAACTATGGACATCTAAATATATAAACCTACATTTTTTAAATATAGAAGGATCTCAACTATATGTCAAGTGATAAAAGCAGATTACAAAACTATTCTACCTCCTAAATATTTCTTAAATCAATCCTATCTTTCATCTTCATCATTACTCTGGCACAAGTAACATCCTCTCTTCCTTGGCCGCTGGCTTCCTCTTGGCTCTTCCCCCGTGTAGAATTTTCACCTGCACAATAGTGTAAGAATGCTAAGGTCTGATTATCTTACTCCTCACTGAAAGTTTACTACCTGATGGGGTTCCTGCTTACTCCTTCAGCATTCTCCTGCTTGCTGCAGGCACCCCAACCACAGGGGCCTTCTTTCAGTTCTTCTGTTCCCCTGACCATTCCAACCTTGGTCCCTTACACTTTTACTCTATCTGGAACCTTCTTGCCCACCCTGCACCTCCATCTCCACACTTTGCCTATCACTGCCTCTGCAACTTTCAGCACTCGGCACAGACGCCATTTCCTCAGGAAAGTCTTTCCTAACTACACTCCCTAGGTCTGCACCCCGTTTACAAACTCCCATGCTCTCTTTTTTTCCTTGATCACCCTATCATAATTTGCAATTATATATTTGTGGATTATATCATTATGATTCATCTCCCGCCATAGGCTGAGGACAAGGACCATGTCAATTTTCTTCATCATTACTAGTATGTATCACATACATATTAAATGCAATTTACAGACTAACCTGTCAGGCACTGAACTATCTTATAAGCGAAGGAAGGGAGGGTGAAAGAAAAGAAGGGAAATAAGAACTCAGTGCTCTGTTACTTGAAAAATCAATAAAAAGACCTGGCCAGTGTGGCTAAATGGTTGAGTGTTGACCTATGAACCAGGAGGTCATGGTTTGATTCTTGGTCAGGGCACATGCCCAGGTTACAGGCTTGATCCCCAGATGGGGGTGTACAGGAGACAGCCAATCCATAATTCTCTCTCATCATTAATGTTTCTATCTCTCCCTCTCCCTTCTTCCCAGAAATCAATAAAAATATATTTTTTAAAGACCAAGAGGTAAAATAGTCTCTGATTATTATAATAAAATATGTATACATCCATCATAAATTTTCAACCATAAAGTAGTAAACAGACACCTCACCAAAAATGATATACAGAAGGCAAATAAGAATATGAAAAGATGTTCCATATCATATGTCATTAGGGAAATACAAATTAAAACAACAAAGAGATATCACTACACACCTGTTAGAATGGCCAAAATCCAAAACATTGACACCACCAAATGCTGACAAGGGTTTGGAGCAACAGGAACTCTTGTTTATTGCTTGTAAGAAGCAAAATGGTACAGCCACTTTGGAAGACAGTTTGGTGGTTTCTTACATACTGAATACACTCCTATCATATAGTCTATCACTTGCCCTCCTTGGTAATTACCAAAGGAGTTGAAAACTTTGGTCCACACAGAATCCTGCACACAGATGTTTCTAATAGCTTTATTCAGAACTGTTAAAAATTGAAAGCAACCACAATGTCCTTTAGTATGTGAATGGAGAAATAAACTGGTACATCCCGATCATGTAATATTATTCAGCATTAAAAAGAAATGTGCTGTCAAGCCATAAAAAGACATTAATGAAACTTAAATACATGTCACTAAGTGAAAGAAGCCAATCTGAAAAGGCTACATACTATATGATTCTAACAACCTACATGACATTCTGAAAATGACAAAACTATGAACACAGTAAAAAGACCAGTGGTTATCAAGAATTAGGGAGGAAGAGGGAGATAAATAGGTAGAGCACAAAGGAGTTTTAGAGCAATAAATCTACTCTGCATGATACTACAATAATGGATACATGCCATTACACATTTGTCCATACAATGTACAAAGCCAAGAATGAACGCTAACTTCAACTATAGACTTTGGGTGCTAATTAGGTGTCGATGTAGGTTCATCAGTTACAACAAATATACCACTCTGGTGAGCGGCAGTGAAGGAGGCTATGCATGGGTATGGGCAGGGAGTATATGGGCAATCACTAAACTTTCTGATCAATATTGCTGTGAACTTAAAACTGCTTTAAAAAATAGTCTCTTAAAAGCAGGTAGTATGGTATTTTTCTACTATTTGTCCTTTCCAAGTCAGAGGATCGATGGTACGTTGTCTGGTTATTATTCCTCACTGCCACAAACAAGATGGCAGATTCATTTGCAGGGAAGGGTCACATTCTGAAGCAAAGAATCAGACCCATCTCTAAGCCAGATCCCTGATTCTGTAAATGTTGTCAATAACAAAGCAAATTCTATTTTCCATTTGCATACAGTAAATCAAATAGTCTATGTTTAGATGGATGATTCACAAATTCTACTTCCCACTCTTTCTATGGCCTGAAGACAGTTTCACTTTCTTGGGGAAATTTCACTATAAACCCAAAAGGGTGAGACTAATTTCCTCTTCATCTTCTCTCTCTTTTTCCAAGCTTCCACACCATACACTGCAGTGCCCACCAAATCCACCCCTAACAACCTATGAAACTCAAGACAGACATTTTGCTCCCCATGATTAAGTTTTGTTTCATGAATCCCAGCTCAACACTGGATTTTTAACATGTGAAACTGCATATCAATGTTACTCTATCAATACAGTAAAGAATTCAGGCCAGTATTTGAGCACAGCCCATTTCTCCAGTTAGGTTCTCCTGATGTCACGCAGGAAGATGAAATATATTAAGGGAGAAGAAGACTAGTGATTCAAGATGGTTTATAGTAGAGAATTCAATAAATACTGTGCATTTTGGCATCAAATTTAAATAGTGACAAATATAGGCAGATTGGCACCTGTGGATAGTGGGTGGTTGAAGATTTAAAATCAATATTTAGTCAATAGTTCAGTCACTCTGTTCTAGATATAAACATCTATGACTTCTTTTAAACATTATTTTCCACTCATGTAATCTTTTTCCTGATCAGTTATATAGAGAGTAATTTTTTAAATAATACAGTTCACACGCATGTGACATGGTAGAAAATAGCTCTGCAAGTGTGTTTACATACACAATGTAATTGAAAGAGTGGACTTACAGTTGGCAAATCTTCCTCAACAGATCATTTGACATCACTGGAAATGAGGTTCTTTACCTGTATAATTTTTAAAAAGCCAAATTAGCTCCAAGGTCTCACACCCCTTTTCAAATAATCTTTAAATTTATGTAACAGTCTGCTTGTATCTCACAGCATGTATCAGATCCTACTTGTGTTTTAGTTATCTGAGTTTTCACACTCTGCCTACTCCTCCAACTCTAGGTCCTGGAAGCCAGGGATTTTGTTTCATCATCTGCACTAGTATATTCCCTGCTATATGCAGTCAAGTGTCTTGAATGCTCAGGTGCTCAGCAGATATTAAATTGAATGGGACTGGTCAGGAGTGAGCAGTGCTCGTGACACCTACCGCTATGGGTTGCATCCTGTGCCCCCAAATTCATATGTTGACGTTTTAAATCCAAGTACTTCAGAACATGAACTTATTTTGAAATAGGGTTGATGAGGTCACATTGCAATAGGTTGGGCTCTAATCCAATATGGCTGGTATACTTATAAAAAGGGGTAAATTTGTACAGACACACACAGACCAGAACTCTATGTGAAGATGAAGATAAATATTAGGTGATGCTTCTACACTCAAGAAACAGCAAAGATTGCCACCAAAACACCAGAAGCTTGGGGATAGCCCTGGAACAGATTCCCCCCGCAGCCCTCAGAAGAAACCAACTTTGCCAATATCTTGATCCTGAATTTCTAGGCTCCAGAACTGAGACAATAAATTTCTGTTGGTAAAGCCATCCAGTTTAGGGTTCTTTGTTAGGGCTGCCCTAGCAAACCAGGACCCTCACTGGCTGTTAGAGAAACAAAACCCTCAGGGACTCCATAGGTCTTTGCATCAGCTGCTGCCAGAAGCCCAATAGCACCTGGCCATTATCACCAATATCCTCATCTCCATACTGTCTGTATATCTGACTACACTTTCACCCTGCTTGTCTGCCCACCCTCCCACTGGGCCTGGAGGTTCCAATACACTTTACTTTTCCTCAGAATGCTCCTTCCACCTCCTTGACTTAATGGAAACCTGTGCTCTCCCAAGAGGAAACCGCTGTCTGGAACCTGCAACCATCTAAGTCAGTGGTTCTCAACCTTCCCAATGCCACGATCCTTTAATACAGTTCCTCATGTTGTGGTGACCCCCAACCATAAAATTATTTTCATTACATTATTTAATTAAAATTATTTAATTACTTCGTAACTGTAATTTTGCTACTGTTATGAATCAATGTAAATATCTGATATGCAGGATGTGTTTTCATTGTTACAAATTGAACATAATTAAAGCATAGTGATTAATCACAAAAACAATATGTAATTATATATGTGTTTTCCGATGGTTTTAGGCAACCCCTGTGAAAGGGTCATTCGACCCCCAAAGGGGTCGCAACCCACTGGTTGAGAACCGCTGATCTAAGTGGAAGCAGTTTTGTGATTCATACCCCTCATGCCTTAAGGCCAAGAATTTGAATTGTCTAAAACTATGTCTTCCTCTTCCCCTTGCAAACCCTCCTGCTTCTTTAAGGGTCACACTATACCCACTGACTTCCTGGTCCCTGCTGTCACTGCACCATTCGCTGATACAGCAGAGCAAAGTGGTTTACTGCAGAGGTGCTGTGGTCTGACTGACTGGGTCTGAGAACCAGCTCTGACACTCACTGGCAATACCGCTGCAGCAAGTTTATCAATCTTTATATATCATTACTCCCATAAAATGGGAGTAATAATATATAACAGCAACTCCACCTTTCCTAGGGTTGGCCTTTCTGGAGAGATGGGAAGCTTTCACAGTAGCAAGACACTGCTAAAGGTATTCACCATTTGTCCACATACAAAGTCTCCCCAAGACAAACCTATGGCTGTCTGCATGATCCCTTCAAGCCTGGATGTTCTCCCCACCATTTGTGTTTCTGAGGATCCAGGAACTATGTTGGCTTTGGTGCCATGCTGGCGCCCCAGAGTCTCGGTGAGGCTATCCATGGCCCCATCTGCCTAGCTCTAACATACTGCTAGTTCTTCTGGTAAGTGAGCGGGTCATTGCTTCTATGGCTATATGCTCAGGACATAGGGAATAGATTGCCCCTGATCTCAGCATCTTTGAGTTTCTTGGTATTTCTTTGAATTTCTAAGTCACTCCCTAAGACTATCTCTGGGACCCACCTACATCTCTGCCCTCCTACTTCCCTTCCATATGCTTTCTCATCCTCATCCAAACTCCCCTTGACCCAAGAAACATTTTTATCTGCTGGAAGAATACTTTTCTCTGTCTCATAAAGTGTATTCTAGATATTTTGTCTGGTGTCCTGGTCTAACACACTCCCCTCCTGAAGCAGCAAGCACACAACTTCCTGCTATAGCATCCCTGGACCCTGTTGAGCACTTGCCCTTCCATTGGCCTACTCTCTCAACCCTCCAATTAGCTGGCTCCTTCTCACCCTTCCTGCCTCAGTCTAAATGTCAACTCAACAAAGGCTTTTGATCAACAAAGCCTCCCCTGATCACTCTAAAGAGCCACACATTCCTTTCCACCTCCCATTTTCCTTGAGAGCCCTATTACAACTCATTTCTTATTTCTCCTGTTTGCCTGTTGGTTGTCTATATTGCCTGTGGAGGTTAAATTCCAGGAGAGCAGAGATTATACCTGTCTTGAGGATAAAAGCATGGATTTGGGAGTTAGCCTGACTGGATTCTAATCTCAGCTCTGTCAATTTATTAGCAGTGTGACCTTGGGCAAGTTAATCAATCTCTCTGTGACTCAGTTTCCTCATCTATAAAATGCAGGAATCATACCTCATAGAGTTGTTATGATAATCAAGTAAGTCAATGCCTGGCATATAGTGTTATTGAATGTTTATTAGACAAAGTACCAGCACTTGTTAAAATGCCTAAATCATATGAGATGCTCAAAACATATTTAATGAACGTGGAACTTAATAAAAGAATGAGTGAATACATACATACATACTATAAGTTCAAACATATATATAAGTCTTACATCTGTGACTTACTTGATGTGCCAGCTGAACCACAGTGCAATGAGACTCAAGGTCATTTGCTTGAATCCTACACAGGGCAACACAGTTTATCGTTCCACAGCAACTAACTAAATCTCTAAGCCTGTGTAGCTGTCCAGCAATGGAATAGTGCTGTTTTTAGCTGTTAGGAATGAGAACGTCTAAATGGGTCAATGTCTGCCACAGTGTACAAATGATACTTAGGACATGTCTCATTTACTGTAGTTTCTTAGTTTCACCTGCTTTGCAAATGACAGCTCTGGTTTTTATTCATTCTATGAAAACTGTGCAATTTGGCCAATAAACCTAGAACTTGAAAAGAGTAATAGAAATTTAATTCTGATCTCCATAAAATTATTTACACATGTATAAAATTAACATATCTATAGATACAGTTTACATATACACCTGGCTATGCAGATAAAAAAAACTTTGAGTCAAGTATTTGACTCAATGGGTAGTCCATGAAAGTATCTGCAAACCTTTTGGCTAATCTGTGTGATATATTTTCAATGTTCACAAACAAAACCAAAAAAAAAAAACGAAAGGAAAATTAGAAGAAAGTAAGAAGATACAAAAATGATCCTTAAATCCTGGCCAGCGTGGCTCACTGGTTGAGCACTATCTATGAACCAGGAAGTCATAGTTCAATTCCCGGTCAGGGTACATGCCCAGGTTGTGGGCTCAATGCCCAGTGTGGGTGTGCAGGGGGCAGCTGATCAATGATTCCCTCTCATGATTGATGTTTCTCTCTCTCTCTCTCTCTCTCTCTCTCTCTCTCTCTCTCTCTCTCTCTCTCCCCCTTCCTCTCTGAAATCAATAAAATATGTATTTTTTAATGATCCTTAAAGATGAGTCACTACTATGAATTTAAGTTTATCTACCGTATCTACAAAATGCAAGCATTCTTGTATCCCTGGCTTTGTGGGCTTTAAAGCTCCTGCTTATGTACTTTCCTCCTGGCTTTGCTTTCTCTCTATCCACTCTAGGTCACTATAAAGAAATCACTGGCATAGGGAGATGGTCTAGCACTACCCAGTCAGAAAACAGATTATTCTGATATTAAAAAAATGGCAATGAATTAGAAGGCTGTGCTTAGTATGGGAAGATCCAGTGTACATAAGTATGTTCTGGGTGGCCTGTGCTCATCAAGGAAGACAGTATGGTCCCCTTGACACCCTGATGAGGGGGGAAAGTACTCTTTCCCCAGACCCTATCCATTATCAGCTCTTAAAGAACAGGGCTGTCAAGGGTAAGTGAAATCCATTAATTTGTGTGTTTATATAGTACACTTGAAATTTAGTCAAGCATGGGGAATATGAAACTTTTATCCACATAACTAATGAAATAAAGACATATGATAGAGGCATTTTGCTATGACCAACCTGTCAGATCCTGACCCTATAATCATTCAATATTCACTGTTAATTCATGTTAGGTCCTCAGCTGGATTCACTGGCAAAGAGATGTAACCTATTGAGTACCATAGCTGAGAAGTCTTCTGTGCTGTATGTGCCTAAGAGCAAAATGTTCTATATTGCCCACTAAATTCCATGACATACTCAAGTAGCCTAACTTCTAGCACTGGTTTCTTTCCTGCTTTCCTTGGGTCCTTGTCCCAATTTAAAAATCTCTATCATTATAGGGCCACATATAGAAATGCTATCTCCCTGTTACACTTGATTTTGTGCCAATACTATGATTCATTTTATATAGGCAGCTCAATCTAGCACTTTTCTCTCCAGCCTAAAATTTCATCGTGCTTTGTTCAGCTCACTGTGTCAAAAATATGTTGCCATGTCATTTTCTCCACTGGAAAACATACTTACTGTCATTATTTATTTTGATGGAAATCAGGCTTTATCCCTTGCACACCGCTCCTCATCTCCCCACCAATGTCTCTCTCCATCCCTGCCTAAAATTGTTCTTCAGTCCAATAAGCTGATATATTGGAATGGAAAAAATTTGGTTCAGTCTCAAAGATCAATTTATGATAATCTTAAATAAGCCTTGTTTAAATTGAGTCTACTGCAAATTGCATACTTCGGTTTACTCTGTAAGGAATACAATTAAACTAAGGCAAAGCTGATTATGACTCATGTATAATGAAATGAAAACAGTATCATCATTAAACACCAAATAAAGTCATTGATTCCGTGTATTATTCTGTCAGTTTTAATTGAATTGCATTTTCCCCTTTTCAGTTCTTAATTATGCAGTTCATGCTGAATCTTTATTTTTATGCACAGAATGGGATGTTTCCTTCCTCCTTACCTTACTGTCTAAAAATATAAGCCTATGGAGAACAGAATAGTCTTTGTTGGTCTTAATTAAAGCAAAACACCTGCTTTTATCCTGGGAGCTGAATGTGTTGCTGCAGTGTGAGGTTGTTGCCAAGTGAAGGGACAACAGGGCTGCTTCCTGTTGCACTTCCCTCTCCCCAGTCTGTGGTCTCAGCCTCTTTCCAAATTCTATCAGAAGGGGGAAAGCGTGATATCACAACGAATATCCAGGGACCTCTCCAGGCTGCTAATGAGCTTGAACGTTGTCTAGAGTCCCAGTGGTCAGCAAACTCATTACAGTGGGGCTTCGACTTATGAGTTTAATTTGTTCCGTGATGGAGCTCGTAACTCAAATTACTCATATGTCAAATCAAAAAGTGAATGAGTGAGACACATGATGCTGGGCTGATGTTGTGGCGTTCACTGTGACGTTTGCTGCGCCAACTAGCGATGGGGTATCTAAAGCTGGCTTGTAACCCGAATTTTAGCTCGCAACTCAAAGCAAAGAATCGGCCGAGAGACAGCTCCTATCTTGAAAAACTCGTTAGTTGGGACACTCGTAAGTCAAGGCCCCACTGTAGTCAACAGAGCCAAATATCAACAGTACTTCTTCAAAATAGACTCGCCCAGGCCGAAAACAGACTTCTGCGCATGGGCCACGAAGTTTCAATCGCACTGTACATGCGCCCGCACGTGGTATTTTGTGGAAGAGCCACACTCAAGGGGCCAAAAAGCCGCATGTGGCTCACGAGCCGCAGTTTGCTGACCACGGGAGACTGTCAAGTCTAGACAGTACGAAGTGAAGTACGTACTATTTAGCATGGGGGTGAGAGGGTTTGGTTAGTGAGATATTAACCAAATTCTAAAAATTCCTTTTTTTCTTCAGTCAACTTGTGAAAGATTTAAAGGCAAAAGCCAGATTCTTTCTCTGATATGTGCCACATAACTCAGATTATGTGCAAATGAAAGTGAATAAAGGGAAACAGATTAAGTGTGGAAGCCTATGTTTGAAGGGAATCTTGCTACTACAACGTAATTCCTTCAGTTCAAAACAAGCAAAGGGAACACAACCTCTACTCTTCTCTCTTCTCATAAGGCTATTGTGAAAGTGCTTCTGCTGGATTCAAGTACACACATTACTCTAATACCAACACCATTTTATTTCTAAGATGTCTTGTCTAGGGGTATCAAATGATAGTGGATAAACAGCAAGTTATTTACTTTGCAGCATATAATAAAAGCAAAAATTTGTGTTTTCAGCTAGGACAGTGTCCAACAGAAACCTACATGGTGAAGAAATCTGGGAATTAAGAATCAAGGGATGACCCAGGCTCAGTCTTTTTTCTTTTTTTAAAATATTTTTTTTTTATTGATTTCAGAGAGGAAGGGAGAGGGAGAGAGAGAGAAAGAAACATCAATGATGAGAATCACTGACTGGCTGCCTCCTACATGCCCCCTACAGGGGATCAAGCCCACAACTCAGGCATATGTCCTTGACTGGAATCGAACCTGGGACACTTCAGTCTGCAGGCCAACACTCTATCCATTGAGCAAAATCAGCTAGGGCAAGGCTCAGTCTTTGATGTCCCAATGACATTCAATACGAACTTCATAAATGAAGACTAAACGATTATCACAGTTTGGAAGCCCAGAGGACCAGGCTCTGAGTCATGGGAAAGGGGAGTGGCTGCCATTTGAACATATCATAAGAGTTGAAAGACAGGCCTTGGGCTGAGAACATCTGATCTCCCCTGAGAAGCTGGCTCTTCCTGGAGTGCCCCATAGCCCTGGTAGATCGGACTCTGTCTCCCAGGCAGCTGCATCGCCAGTGTCCATGCTAATAGAGAAAGCTGCCTTGGAATCAGAAGAGGCACTTATTCTTGTACTCAGTTTACCCATGTTGAAACTCATCTGCCAATATTATATTTTCTTGTAGTTGTGCTGCCAGGCATTCTAATAAGCTTATTCCAATTCCATCTCCTTTTTTATTCCCAATCTACCCCTTGACAGAGGAGAGAGGAGAAGAGAAAATGCCCAAGAAATGAGAAGGGGGGTGTAGGGTGGGCCGAGGAAACTCACATTTATTGAGTTCCTTTTATGTTATAAGAACTGTTTGGTTTTTTTACATCAGTGACCAGTTCTGTTTGTTTTTGTTTTTGAGTTTCAACATCAGCAATTATATATTTCTTTTATTATTATTATCAGTTTACTAGAGGGCCAGTGCATGAAATTCATACACGGAGGGGGAGGGGGGTTGGGGGAATGTCCCTCAGCCTGACCTGTACCCTCTCCAATTTGGGAGCCGAATACCTGTGGGATCGGGCCTAAACTGGCAGTTGTACATCTCTCTAGCAATCTGTGACCTCTGGCTCCTAACCGCTCACCTGCCTGCCTGCCCTAACCACTCTCCCTGCCTGATCCCCCTAACTGCCCTCCCCTGCCGGCCTGATTACCCCTAACTTCCCTCCCCTGCCAGCCTGGTCACCCCTATTAACTTTTTTTTTTTAATCTTATCCCCTTCACACACATTGTATTTGACTTCCTTATTGGCTTCTCCCTGTCACACAATTTTTCTCTCTCCTTTATGTAACATTTTTTCCTACTGACTCATCATTTATAAACTTTTCTTTCCTCCTTATTTCCTACTTCTGTTCCATCATCCTTCTTCCCATCTTTCTCCTGCCCTCCCTCCCTTCCCACATTCCTTCTTCCCTTTATCTTTACCTCTGCCCTCCCTCCCCTTTTCCTTCCTTCCCACCTTAATTTTTTTCTTCATTTCCTCCTTCGGACCTGCTTTGCTCCCTCCCCCATTTCTTCCTTCTTCCCATTCTCCTTTTAAGCTCTACCAGCTCCCCTTTAAAACTTTTCTTCCCTCCCTCTTTCTCTCTCATCCACATCCTTCTCTACTTACTTCCACTGTTTTAATATCTATCTACCTGCCTAATTATTCACTATCATTCATCTTTTTTCTTTTCTGACTCCTACTTTTAAAATCTGTCCCCAGTACACAACTATACTTGATGTTCATTACAGCTCCTACAGTTCACCCACACATCCTCTTTCCTTCTTTAACTCTCTCTACTGATTCCTTTATAAAGTTCTTTCCTCCCTCCTTCCCTTCTTAAAGCTTCAGTTGGGGGGGGGGGTGTTAACCCCCAGCCCAGAGCTCAGCCCCGCCCAGGTGTTCACTGCCTCCTTTCCGTGGCCTCCCCACCATTGTCCTGCTCCCACTCCCTGCCCGGGATGCCCGGCTCAGCGAGGGTGGCCAAGGCCCATGCAGCACGGGCACTGCTGCTGCAAAGCAGGAGCACCTCCGCCCAGAAGGCCTCAGACCGTCCTCTACTATGTCCCGGACCCAGGGGCTCCTCACCACGAATGGACACCTCGGTCCTCCTCCCGAGTCTGGGCGGGGCTCCCCACTCTGTGCCGCCTGTGCCCCACCCCTCGCTGGGCACACCTGATCAACCCCCCCCCCCACTGTGGTCGCCACCCCCTTCCACATGTGGTTTCCTTCCCTTTTCCATTCCTGCATCTTTTTCTTGTTCCCTTTCTGTATTTCTGTTTCTCCTCTCAGCCTGTCTACATGCAGGCCTGCCTTCCTCTCCCATTCCTTTCTTAATCCCGTCCTATCATATCCTATCCTACCCTGGGCCTTGCAATTGCCTGAGCAGAGGGCGGGGACGCAGCCTGCTGATCTGGTCATGAGGTGATGCTGTAACAGACAAATTTGCATATTCCTCTATTATTAGATTAGACTAGAGGCCCGCTGCACAAAAATTTGTGCACTTGGGGTCCCTCAGCCTGGCCTGTGCCCTCTCGCAGTCTGGGACCCTTCAGGGGATGTCCACCTGGTGGTTTAGGCCCGCTCCCCGGGGGATCAGGCCTAAGCTGGCAGTCAGACATCCCTCTGGCAGCCCAGGAGCCCACGGGGGATGTTCACTTGCCGGTGGTGAGCAGACCTAAGCTGCAGTTGGACATCCTTAGCGCTGCTAAGGAGGCAGGAGAGGCTCCCGCCACCACCTCTGTGCTGGCAGCCATCAGCCTGGCTTATGGCTGAGCAGAGTTCCTCCTGTGGGAATACACTGACCACCAGAGGACAGCTCCCGCATTGAGCGTCTGCCCCCTGGTGGTCAGTGTGTGTCATAGTGACCAGTCATTCCCAGTGGTTCTGCTGTTGGGGTCAATTTTCATATTACCCTTTTATTATACAGGATATAGGCCTGGTTCACGGGTGGGGGCCAGCTGGTTTGCCCTGGTGCACGGGTGGGAGCCGGCTGGTTTGTCCCGGATCAGGGTGGGGGTCCTGCTGGGGTGCCTGGCCAGCCTGGGTGAGGGACTGAGGGCCATTTTCAGGCTGGCCACACCCCCTTCAGGGTGGCAGGGAGGGTCCCACTGGGGTCCTGGCCAGCCTGGGTGAGGGGCTGATGGCCGTTTTCAGGCTGGCCATGCCCCCTGGAGACCCAAGCTCCCAGCCTCTCCTTTTTTTTTCTTTTCTTTTTTTCCTTTTTTTTTCAGTGCCTCCTTGAGTGGAGGCCAGGGCGGGCTGGAAGCAGGTATCTGGGATTTATTTATCTTCTATAATTGAAACCTTGTAGCCTTGAGCGGAGCCCAGGGCCAGCCAGGGCAGGTGGGAAGCTTGGCTTCCTCCATTGCTGGGGGCAACCTAAGCCTCCTGCTCACTCCAGCTCCTTGGCCGCCGCCATCTTAGTTGGTTTAATTTGCATACTCGCTCCTGATTGGCTGGTGGGTGTGGCTTGTGGATGTAGCAGAGTGGCGGAGTGATGGTTAATTTGCATGTTTCTCTTTTATTAGTGTAGATGTTTAGGATCACAGGAAAACAAAATAATGTCACTGAGACACTCGACAACCAAGGGTTAAAATGTAAATACAGGAACATGGGTCTACATATTTTATAATATTCCTGACTTAGATTCTACAGTAATAGGGAGCTAGTAAGTCTATAAATAATGTTGATTTTTCTATGTTCATTTTTCCTAATGTTACAAACTAATGCTTATGCCACAGTAACATCTATTTCAAATCAATTTCTTACAAAATCCTTACATGACTATATTTTTTTAATCAATAAATTAAAATAGCATGTATGGGCAATGTATTTTTTTGTCCTGCACAAATCTGCAGAGATCCAAAAAGATTATGAAGGAGATAAAATTGTCATTTATGGAGTCTCTCCTTCAGAAGGGCTTATAAAATTGTTCCTTCCTTATTCAAAATGGGAAATTATAAAACAAGAAGATTCTAACAAATCCTTGGCATAAATTCAAATGAAGACCGCTGGCCAATATTTTAATTAAGGAGAATAGCTTGGCTTATCCAATGTAATTAAGAGAATATTAACCAAAGGTTGGTTTGTCTATGGGGTAATCGATGGAACATGAGGTCTAGACATGGCCTCTCTCATACTCTCCCTTGATATCCTTTGAAAAGGAACATTCTCCCTTACCTTACCTTTCAAGAGCTGGAACAGTTATATCAAAATGTCTTGCTGGATCTGACAGCCAAGTTCTATGGAAGTATGAAATTTCTGACATTGAAGGAACTTTTACAAGTCGACTCCAATGGGATGGATCCCCATGCTTTTGGGAATTGAGTAGGATCCCCATTCCGGAGGAGGGGCCACACTTCCCCCAAGCTATAACTTGGGCCTCAACAAATGCTCTGGTAAGATTTGCTGAAGTACTTCTGAATGCAGGAAGATATAGGTTTACCTGTCAGACACAGAAATAACTAATTTCCTGTTATTAAAAATGATATATGCTCAAGAAAAAAAAATGGAAATTGACTGACAAAAATACTCATGAACTACATCCCTTCATTCCTTAATGTCATACTTTTTATGAGCCAGATTTTCTCATGGCCTAAACTGCTCCCTGACCATATGAGTAACTTGTTTGACAGTATTCCAGTGATATATTAACAGAAAATAGAATTCCAGGTAATATGGCCTGTGAAGAGTATCGTTAGTATATCATTTACAAAATCCTATTTATGTATTACTAGAGGCCTGGTGCGTGCACTGGTGGGGTCCCTCAGCCTGGCCTGTGCCCTCTTATAATCCGGGACCTCTCGGGGGATGTTGGACTGCAAGTTCTGGCCCAGTCCCTGCAGGCCGGGCCAAAGTACCCCACCGGTGCACAGATGCCCTCCCCTCTTTCCCCCTGAGATTCATCAGTCTGTTCCATGTATACATACCTGTGCGTTGAGTGTCTGCCTCCTGGTAGTCAGTGTGCATCATAGCTACCAGTCAAACGGTCAAATGGTCGCTTAGGCTTTTATATCTATACTAGGGTCCCAGTGCATGAATTCATGCACCTTGAAGGGAACTGTGGACCATGAGGCTGCAGTGGGCACAGGGGCAGGTCTCGGCCCATCCTCCACACCCCACCTGGCCCCTCCCAGTGCGGCCCCGATCCCGTCTACCAGCAGCCCTGCTCCCACTGCCACCACTCCCACGTGCTGATGGCGCCAGCCCCGCATGCATCTGCTGATGGTGCGGAGCTATTGGGGCCAGTGTCACCAGTGGGTGTGAGCAGTGGCTGCTGCCCTGATGGCCCCTCAGGGACAGGGGGAGGTGGAGAAGCCCTGAAGGGCGATCGGGGCCAGCTAGCACTGCTCGCACCAGCTGATGGCACCATGTGATTGGGGCCAATGCCAGGTGCTGACAGAAAGTGCAAGCACCAGGTGGGACTGCAGCGTGTGGGAACAAAGTATTTTCAGTAACCACCAGAGGCTTGCCCTGATGACAGCAACTGACACCCTGCCTTGGTCTGGTGACCTCACTCACCTGCTCCACCATCCCGCCGCAGCTGATGCCCACCATGTTCCGCACTCTGCCACCTGCTGCCAACACCTGCCATGTTCCCTGCATGGCCCTTGGTGGTCAGCGCACATCATAGCGACCAGCTGTTTGGTTGTTTGGTTGTTCCGCCATTCAGTCTATTTGCATATTAGGGTTTTATATATATATCTATATAATAAAAGCCTAAGCGACTGTTACAGTGGAACGACCAGAATGACCAGTCACTATGATGCGCATTTACCACCAGGGGGCATAACTCAACACAGGAGCTGTCCCCTGGTGGTCAGTGCGCTCCCACAGGGGGAGCACTGCTCAGCCAGATGCCGGGCTCATGGCTAGCAAGTGCAGTGGAGGTGGCAGCAGTGCTAAGGAGCAGCAAGCCAAGTGGTAAGGAGCAGCGAGCAGGTGGGCAATAAGGAGCAAGGGGTCCCAGACTGCGAGAGGGTGTAGGCCAGGCTGAGGGACACCCCACCCCTGTGCACGAATTTCATGCACCAGGCTTCTAGTCCTATCTAATAAAACAGAAACATGGCAATTGGCGTACGACCGCTACCCTTCCCATTGGCTAATCAGCGAGATATGCAAATTAACTGACAGCCAAGATGGCGGCCGGCAGCCAGGTAGCTAGAAACTAACATGAGGCTTGCTTGCTTTAGTGATGGAGGAAGCCAAAGCTTCCCCTGCCTGCCTTGCCGGCCTCTCAGCTGCACTCTAAGCAACTATGTTACAATAATAGAAGCTAAACAAAACCCCGGGCTTCAGCCAGCAGGACCGCAACATTGTTTCAAATACAGAAGGGTAAACAAAGGCCAGAAACCTGCTTTCAGCAGTGGAAGTCTCATAGTTGGAGCCGAGCCTCAGAGCTAAAGCTGGCCCAGAATGAAAAAAAAAAAAGGAAAAAAGGACAGGTTGGGAGCTTCAGTCACCTGTCAGCCTGAAAACGGCCCTCAGCCCCTCACCCAGGCTGGCCAGGCACCCCAGTGGGGACCCCCACCCTGATCCAGGACATCCTTCAGGGCAAACCAGCCGGCCCCCACCCATGCACCAGGCCTCTATCCTATATGTAAAAGGGTAATATGCCTCCCAGCACTGGGATCAGCGGTGCAGCGAGGCCTCCTGGCACCGGGATCAGCATGACAGGGGGCAGCGACCAAACCCCCCTGATCGGCCCTGCTCTGTGTGTGACAAGGTGCGGTGCCCCAATCCCCCCCCCCCCCGGGCCCTGCTCTGTGTGTGACGGGGTAGAGCCATAACCTCCCCATCAGCCCTGCCCTGAGTGTGAGAGTGGCGGCGCCCCAACCCCCTGATCCGCCCTGCTCTGTGTGTGATAGGGGGCGGTGCCCCAACTCCCCTATCAGCCCTACTCTGTGAGTGACAGGGGGTAGCTCCTCAACCCCCTGATCAGCCCTGCTCTGTGCGTGACAGGGGGGAGCTCCCCAACCCCCTGATCGACTCTGCTCTGTGCGTGACAGGGGGCAGCGCCCCAACTCCCCAATCAGCCCTGCTCTGAGCCCGACCAGGGGCTGCACCTAGGGATTGGGCCTGCCCTCTGCCACCCAGGAGCGGGCCTAAGCCAGCAGGGCATTATCTCCCGAGGGGTCCCAGACTGCGAGAGGGCACAGGCTGGGCTGAGGGACCCCCCGAGTGCACAAATTTTTGTGCACCGGGCCTCTAGTAGATATATAAAAGGCTAATATGCTAAGTGTCTGACTGTATGACTGGTCACTATGATGCACACTGACCACCAGGGGGCAGACGCTCAATGCAGGAACTGCCATGACGTGCACTCAGCTTTCCCCGCCACCACCCTAGAACAATACCCTACCAAATCACAACACTGCCAAGACCCCATGGTGCAAAATGCGGCCCTCAGCCCAGCCTAGACCAGCTCAGAAACGGTGGTACTGGGTAATGACATCATGTATCAATGCCTGGCTTCATCTCCCTGGCAACTAGCCTCCTTGAAGTTTCTTCAGCCCAGGAACACAATTTGCCTTATAGCCAGGTGCAAACGTTTTATACTTTAAATGTTTGTGAAGCATTTTCACGTGCCTCATCTCATTTGATCCTCACAGAAGTTCTGGAATAGATAGATAGGAGACTCAGTAGGATCCTGTTTTCTTTTCATTAGCCAGAAAATGGAGATTTAGAAAGTTTAGAAACTTGTCCCGACTGAAAAGAAGAAATGGTGGACCTTAAAAATGACTTCAGGTTTTCTCACTGCACAGAATATAATCATACACTGCTGCAGTTAAATATTTTACCCTTTGTTCTCCCTGCATGATCCACAATAATAATCTGCTTTGTGTTGCTATTTACTGCTGTGTTGCTGACAATTACCTGGAAGAGAAGTTGGGGTGCTTCACTAAGCTGGAAAAAATTTATCTAAATCAGAAAGCAGGTCTAATTAAGCAAATTTATTCTATATATATAAAAGGCTAAATTGACTAGCGCATGCATGATACATATAAAACTCTCGCTGGTGCCAATCACACTCATGTGTTTCGATCTGTCATTGTTGATCAAAAATTTGGTTGACACTTCTATTATAGAGAAAGGGAGAATAGCGATATTAAAATATTCCTTCTAATTAATTTACTTTCAATGTTCATGAATTCATGCACTGGGACTCTAGAATCCTATATAATAAAAGGGTAATATGCAAACTGTCCCCTCGGCTGGGAGTTCTACCAGAGTTCGACCAGGGAGTGGGGCCAGCCCACCAACTGCCCAGGGCCCCTCCCCCTGACCTGCCCAGCCCTATCAGCCCTGATGGGTGCTGGTCAGCTGGACCCCACCTGTGCACAAATTTGAGCACTGGGCCTCTAGTCCTATATAATAAAAGAGAAACATGCAAATTAACCATCCCTCCACCACACTCAAGCCATGCCCACAAGCCACGCCCACCAGCCAACCAGGAGCGAGTATGCAAATTAACTAAGATGGTGGCGGCCACTGAGCTGGAGCGAGCAGGAGGCTTGGGTTGCCCCTGGCGATGGAGGAAGCCAAGCTTCCCAACTGCCCTGGCCGGCCCTCGGCTCTGCTCAAGGCTACAAAGTTTCAATTAGAGGAGATAAATAAATCTCAGGAAAAAAGAAAAAAAGGAGAGGCTGGGAGCTTGGGTCATGGGTACGTGGCCAGCCTGAAAACGACCCTCAACCCCTCACCCAGGCTGGCCAGGCACCCCAGTGGGGATCCCCACCCTGAAGGGGGTGTGGCCAGCCTGAAAACGGCCCTCAGCCTCTCACCCAGGCTGGCCAGGCACCTCAGTGGGACCCCCACCCTGACCCGGGACACACTTCAGGGCAAACCAGCCAGCCCCCACCCATGCATCTGGGCTCTATCCTATATAATAAAAGGGTAATATGCAAATTGACCCTAACAGAACAACTGAGAATGACTGGTCACTATGACACACACTGACCACCAGGGGGCAGACGTTCAATGCAGGAGCTACCCCTGGTGGTCAGTGTGCTCCCACAGGGGGAGCTCTGCTCAACCACAAGCCAGGCTGCCAGCACAGTGGTGGTGGCAGGAGCCTCTCCCGCCTCCTCAGCAGTGCTAAGGATGTCCGACTCCATCTTAGGCCTGCTCCCTGCTGGCAAGTGACATCCCCCAAGGGCTCCCGGGCTGCCAGAGGGATGTCTGACTGCCAGCTTAGGCCCGATCTCCCTGGGGAGTGGGCTTAAGCCAGCAGGTGGACACCCCCCAAGGGGTCCCAGACTGTGAGAGGGCACAGGCAGGGCTGAGGGAGCTCCCCCCGCCAAGAGTGCACAAATTTTTGTGCACCGGGCCTCTAGTCTATATATAAATGGCTAATATGCAAAGCGTCCTCTCGGGAGTTCAACTGGAAGATTGGGAGTTTGAGCACTCACTATGATATGCGCTGACCACCAGAGGAAGGCACAGGGAAGGAAGGCCTCAGCTGGCAGCTGGAAGGCCCTGATCATCCCTGATCACCAGCCAGGCCTAGGGACCCTACCTATGCATGAATTTCATGCACCAGGCCTCCAGTCCTATCTAATAAAGAGGGAATATGCTAACTGACCCTCACACCGTCACAAAGATGGCGATGCCCAGAGCCAATAAGGAGGGAATATTCTAATTGACTGCCCTGCCCTCAATGATGGTGGTGCCCACAGCCAATAAGGAGGGGATATGCTAACTGACTGCTCCGCCCTCAAAGATGGCAGTGGCCACAGCCAATAAGGAGGGAATATGCTAATTGACTGCCACACACTCAAAGATGGTGGCACCCACAGCCACAAGACGGCCAGCAAGGGAGGGCAGCTGTGGGCAATCAGGCCAACCGGGGAGGGCAGTTAAGGGTGACCGTGCCAGCAGGGGAGGGCAGTTGGGGACAACTGGGCCTGCAGTGGAGAGCAGTTGGGGGGGCCCAGGCCTTCAGGGGAGGGAAGTTAGGGGTGACTAGGCCGGCAGTGGGGTTAATGATGGACGACCAAACAACCAAGCAGCAGGCTGCATGGGGCAACCCGGCCAGCAGGGGATTAGTGAGGGGCGACCAAACGACTGAGCAGCAGGCTGTGTGGGGCGGCCAGGCCTGCAGGGGAGGACAGTTAGGGGTGACCAGGCTGGCAGTGGGGGGGGGGGGAGGGGCAGTTGGGGGCAACCAGGCCTGCAAGGAAGAGGGCAGTTGGGGGCAACTGGGCCGGCAGGGAAGCAGTCAGGCATCGATCAGGCTGGCAGGGGAGTGGTTAGGGGATGATCAGGCTGGCAGGCAGAAGTGGTTCGGGGCACTCAGGCAGGCAGGCAGGCGAGTGGTTGGGAGCCAGCAGTCCTGGATTGTGAGAGAGATGTCCCACTGCCGGTTTAGGCCTACACCGGCAGTTGGACATCCCTTGAGGGGTCCCAGATTGGAGAGGGTGCAGGCTGGGCTGAGGGACAAGCCCCCCTTAGTGCACGAATTTTGTGCGCCGGGCCTCTAGTAAGGCTACAATAATTAAGGCAATATGTTATTTGAACAAGGAATAGAATATAGAAAGAGACTGAAATAGATATGACTACTTGGTATATTAACTTGATATCTGAAATGAGTGGCAAAAAAAAATGGTATTGAAAGAAATGATTGGAGACAAATGGAGATTCTTTGGGAAAAGAATAAAGTTAGCTCTGGCTGGTGTGGCTCAGTTAGTTGGGCATCATTCCAAGCACTAAAAAGTTGCCAGTTTACTTCTCAGTGAGGACACATGCCTGGGTTGCCAGTTTGATCCCTAGTTGGGAGCATTGTAGGAGGCAACCAAGCAATGTTTCACTCTCACATTGATCTCTCTCTCTCTCTCTCTCTCTCTCTCTCTCTCTCTCTCTTCCCCTCCTCCATTCCCTTTCTCTAAAAATCAATAAAATTTTATTTTAAATTTAAAAAGCGAATGATGTTAGATCCCTTCCTCATACCATTAAGCAAAAACTAATTTCAAATAGATTAAACATCTAAACAGAAAAGCCCTGGAAGGAAACATAGAAAATTATAATCTTTGAGAGGAGAAGGCCTTTCTTAATCAAGTCATAAAGCCTAGAACTCATAAAGAAAATGACTAAAATTTGGATTACAAATAAAAATATGTATATGGCAAAAAAACATAAATAAAACTAAAAGATAAATGATGGATTAAAAAAACATACTTTCCAGGTATATAAAATACAAAGGGTTAAAAGTTTCTATAAATCAATAAAAAAGATATAATTGAGTAGAAAATACACAGATGGTTCAAACAGAAAATGATTCACTAAAATCAAAATATGTACAATACACAAAAATTGAAAAGATGATTTATAACTATATCAATAAAAATTTCAAGTAAAAATGAATTAAAAAAGATGCTTAATTTTTTTAATCACTAAGGAAATGAAATTAAGTCATTTGTTAACTTTCACCTACAAAGTTAGTAAAATTTTGTTATTTATAATATTCAAGAGGGCATGTCAATCATAACACCAGGGGTTTCACAAAGTGGCAAATGAGAATTCACATTGTTGCGGGGATAAATTGTTACAACTTTTTGAACAACAAATTCGCAATATCTATTAAAATTATTAAAGCCTCACATTCTATTACTTGGATATTTCTCTTCCTGGAATCTACATTCCTTAAATACTACCATGTGCACACAGTTGTATGTCCTAGGCAATTTTGTTTAAAATAGAACACAAAAACAAATATGAATGGCCTAACAATCCATCAACTGGGGAATATGGGTGGGCAGAGACAAAGTGATTCATCTGAAAGGGGGCGTAAATTTTTAAAAATTAAAATAGAAATAAATTTTAAAAAACATGTCATAATCAAGCTATTGCTTTAAAACTAGACTTCATCAATAATGAAATATTTTATAGTCATTGAAAGTGATGCTTTAGAATATTCACCTAAAGATGAAAAGGTTCATGGTATACTGATCAGAATGAAGTTATTTTATCATAGGACTCACATCAACATATTAACAATGGGTATCTCTGGGTGGAATAAGGTGTTCCAAGGTAATTTAATTTATTCTTTTTATGTGTATTGTCCAATTTCTTCAATAATCACAACCAATTTCTACAGCTAGGGAAATAAAAATTTAACAAGAAAAATGAAATGGAGTGCTGGGAGAAGAATTCCTGAACTAAGGCAGAGTGCTTTATTTTCTTTCTTCCCAAACCCTAAGCACCTAAAATGAAATACTTTATATTTATTTTATACATCTAAGTATAAAATGTTTTAATTTAGCCTCCAAAGCATCCATAATACCATACACACTCTGTTAATCCCTTACTTTATTTTTATTTTTATTTTTGGGGGGAGGGAGCTGTTGGAATTTGTATGGCAGGATCTATGAAGTCTATGTTCTGCTGTCAATCATAACACCAGGGGTTTCATAAAGTGGCATGAATGAAATGTGCTAATCCTGACCTAGGGATACAATTATTCTGCAAAACATTTTTATTTTTATATACAGCTACTGTATATAAAAATAGTTTTCAATATGAAAGCTCAGATGCAATGGGAAGAGAATATAATGCATTTTAAGAAAAATTTAAAGTTATAAGCTTGTGTGGCCATGCATTAAACTCCTAAAAACTGTGATCATCCATGGGTTTCTCTGTGAATGGGTCTTTTATTCCAGGGACTTGGCACAGTGAAAGATGCTCTGCATTGTTCTGATATCACACTAGGGTGAAAACACAGTTCTGTTGACATCAATACAATGCACTGCAATAAAATTTCATATCCTCGGTAGGTGTTCTGAAAGGCCCCCTTTGGTGGAAATGCTTTTTTTTTTTAATTTCAGGAAAATCTGTGCAATAAATAGAATACAAAAGCATTTCGACTTCCTAGGAAAAAACAGAGTCACCTTAAGAATGTGACAGTAACATTAAGCATACAAATAGCAAGAAATTTCAAAGAGATCATATAAAACACTTTTCCTGTGTCACAGTTCATTATGCAGACTCCATACACCTTAGTATAATGCAGTATACTAAGAAAATTAGCTTATTAGGAAACTGGCTCATAATAAACCTCAACAGATCTAGAGAAACTTAATTTTGATGGGGACATGGTTTTATCTCTCATTCTGCTCTGTGTTTTCCTCCCTCCTGGTCTTATTCAAAATTACCTTTATTTGAATTCTCATAAACTTGTTATTTGTGGACTCCATGGCTCCTCCATCAAATTCCAGAAACTAGAATATTATTAGACGTAGGTGTGGACGGTAATATAGATAATGTGGAATGAAATTAAACCAGTGGGAAACCAGATAAGTAAGGAACAGATGCAAAGCTCGGACTCCAGTGGGTCTTGGATCCTGACTATTCAAGTGTAAGAAGAGCTCAGAATCTTGTTACATGCAGCTTGACTCAGAAACTGGAGAGGCACAAAGGAAGCTACTCGCCAAAATCAATTCATCTCAGCCCTATATATAGTGGCCATCTGTGGCCCACACATTGTACAAAACAGTAACTCCAAAAGAATTATGGGAATTAGAGAACTTAATCATTTGATCACTTAATTATATATTATTTATACATGGATGAAGAGGCTAATTTAAAACATTCATTCACTCTCAAATTGATATGGGCTCCACTGTATACAAGTGTCAAAATGAGTGATTTAGGGTTCTACATGTTGCATCTATATGCTGTATATATCTATTCTTATATGAGCATATTCGTATAGTACTATATTTAATGGCAATTCTGTTCAAAAACATGTAGAGCATCCAAAATAAAGGCATGAGTAAGAATGAGACCAGTCATTAATGAAATCATTATCTTGAAGGCAATTTGAGTTTTAATTTGATTAATATACATGACTATTAGAGAAGAGGATGTAAGAATTATTTTTAATTTTTACATTTTCATGATGTCTTTATTCTTCTGTAAATTATTTATAAACCTTTCCCAAAGTTTTCTTGTATGTGTTGTGCTCCCCACTTATTTTGGGTAGTTGTGGCATAAGGTATTGGTTTCCTATCAAATATCCACTACTCCCTTCTTCTTTTCTAAAGAAATGTCTTTGTTGTTTGGGAAAGGTTGGGCTAAAGTGAAGAATCATGAAAGGAGATTAAGATTATACAGGTAAACTGAGGATAGGGAAAGAAAAAGACTGCCTGCTAGGCCAATGGAATTCTTAGAATTACAGAATTTATACCTTAAAGGAATACTTAGACATTAGCTAACCAAAGAGACATTAACTCACAATATTGAAAAATATTTTACAAATAATATTTCCCATTGAACATGATGATTCTTTTTAAAACATCTTTGGAAGCTGCCCAGTGGCATGGCTCAGTGGTTGAGCATCAACCTATGAACCAGGAGGTCACAGTCTGATTCCTAGTCAGAGCATTTGTCTGGGTTGCGGGCTCATGCAGGAGGCAGCTGATCAATGAATCTCTATCATCGTTGATGTTTCTATCTTTCTCTCCCTTTCCCTTCCCCTCTGAAATCAATAAAAATATTTTTTTAAAACATCTTTGGAAGCTACTATCTAAGTAAGCTCTGTTTCAATCAACCCTTCAAATGAGGATGGAGCCAATAACTGGCAACCAATTCCTTTTTAAAACACTTTTAATTCGCCGAGGCCGGTTTGGCTCAGTGGATGGAGCGTCGGCCTGCGGACTGAAGGGTCCCGGGTTCGATTCCGGTCAAGGGCATGTGCCTGAGTTGCGGGCATATCCCCGGTGGGAGATGTGCGGGGGGCAGCTGATCGATGTTTCTCTCTCATCGATGTTTCTGGCTCTCTATCTCTCTCCCTTCCTCTCTGTAAAAAATCAATAAAATATATTAAAAAAACACAAAAAAAAAACACTTTTAATTCTTGGAAATTCTTCATCAAATAGAACTAAAATAAGCATTCTAATACAACTTACCCTTTTTCCTCTCTGGAACTACATAGAAAAAGGAATTTAACAAATTTCCAATGTATAAATCTTCAAAATTTTATTCACTTTTATTAATTTATAACTCCCACTTATTCATTCTTATTTCAAAAACTACTTGAATACATTTTTATGTAAAAATTACAGTTTATACAAATAAAGAGCCCCTTGACTTTCCCTAAATCCCCCAGAGGGAACCATTATTATCAGATTGTTATGAATTATTCCAAATCGTTATTTCTTTATGTACATAGGGAATGACCTATATTATTCTGTGGGGGCTTTCCATAAATTATAATACATATACAGTGGGGCCTTGACTTACGAGTATCCCGACTAATGAGTTTTTTGAGATACCAGCTGTCTCTCAGCCAATTTTTTTGCATTGAGTTGACAGAGTAATTTGACTTAATGAGCTCGGTCTCAGAATGAATTAAACTCGTAAGTCAAGGCCCCACTGTATACTATATTCAACATGTCTTTTTATCACTTAACTAGAGGCCTGGTCCACAAAATTCGTGCATGGGTGGGGTCCCTAGGCCTGGCCAGAGATCAGGGCCAATCAGGGCCTTCTGGCTGCCAACTGGGGCCTTCCTGCCAGCTGCCAGATGCTGGCCAGGGCCTTCCCTCCCAGGGCCCCTCCCCACAGCCAGCCCCACCTTCCTGCTGGCTGCTGGCTGCCAGCCAGGGCCTGCCCGATGGGAGGAGGGACCACTTAAGGTTGGGTGTGAGGAGGGACCAAAGGAGGCTGGTCAGCCATAGAAGGTTGGCTGTGGGAGTGCACTGACCACCCGTAGCAGCTCCTACGTTGAGCGCCTGCACCCTGGTGGTCAGTGAGTGTCACAGCAACCAGTCATTCCACTCATTCTAGTCATTCTGGCATTCCAGTCGCTTAGGCTTTTATAATATAGATAAATTTTGCATGTCAAATATGTAGATCTGCTTCTTTCATTTTAACTGCTGCACAGTATTTCATAATTGTAGCCAAGATACAAGATATGATTAAACCCAATTTGGGGCAACTAATAAAATTATCAATGTAAATACCCTTATAAATTTCTTTGTATATGTACCTTTGTGTGTATGCACATATGTACAAAATTTTTCTAAATTACTTACAAACAAATGAGTATTTATAAAAATCAATCATTCCAAATTGCTATGCAACATAACCTTACCATTTCATACCCAGTAACAAATTATGAGAATTTCCATTTCCTAACATTCTTACCAATACTAGACACTATCAGTATTTGCATCTTTTCCCAATCTGAAACATTTACTTTTTTGAAGTTACATGCAATATCTCTAAAATGTTTTATTCTAAGCCTAGCCCTGTAGTTTCTTCAATCCTACCTTTACAGGTCATGGTTTTCAGACCTGTCACTATCCCAGCTTGCCTCCTGGAGATACTTCCATTTGTCACTGTCACTCTTCAAATGTATTTCCAAGAACTGATTATAATGGTACAACTGAACTTTGACCTGGCCTGTGTACAAAATAGGACTATTACCTATCTTCTTCTGAACTGGTAGGTCTTTATATTTTGTGAGTCACTGTTCTCATTAAGAATCTAATAAAAGTTACAAATGCTTTCCCAAATAAAAAGTACACAAACATGAAATGCATACAATGTCAGAGGTTCTATGAACCATAGACCTGAGGTTAATCAGTTATTGATGCAGCACCAAATCAGTTACATCTTAGTAGCCACATCACATTATTGTTGGCTCACATCAAGTTTGCAATGAACTATATCTCTAGTCTGATTCACATATTTTTAACTACTGCAAAATCACATCTTTGTCAGCCTATATATTTTATGCTTTTTTGAACCAAGGTGCTGAGGAATTGCATTATTCTCTTAATATTGCATGTTTTCACTTTCTATCTATTCCATCAGCCCATTGAGCTCTCTGTGAACTGTAAGTGTGCTGTCCCCTAATTTATGAATATCTTCATGCATCTCAAGGGAAAAGTATTAAGTAGGAGGGTAATAACATGCCATACAGCTTCTTTTCAGAAGCTTTTCTTTTTCTTTCAACATGTACTTTTGAGTTCCCACTGTGGACAGTCTCTAAAGTAACAAGCTGTGACCTAACACACACTGTCCTCCCCAGAAAGATGTCATGCACCAATCGATTGATATCTTACTGAAATCCAGAGATGCTTGATGCATAGTATTCCACAGCCTACCAATGAGTAACCTAAACATCAAAGTAGGAACTGATATTAGTTTTCATTGACCTGATTTGTTTTGTCTGTTCTTTCAAAAGATTAGTGAGCACACTCCAGGTGAGAGATGCTGTCCTAGTGCTGGGACCACAGGTGCACATCACAGAATGACACCTCACTTCATAGCATGCAGTCTGGTGACAAACAGCAATGCTCATGCTGGGTCCAAGTCATCCCCTCAGCCCATGCTGAGTGTTCAAAAACTTCTACCGAATAATCCATGCTAAAACTGTGCCCACTAAACTAAAGTTTGGGATATTACTTATTTTTCCAAACTTAAATAGCTAATTAGTGATTAAGTTTGGCATTGTTTGATCAAAAGTACAAGTAGTAAAATTATCAAAATGGTGTCTAAGAAAACATTCAATCACCTTTTCTTATAAATAAACTAGAGGCCCGGTGCACAAAAATTTGTGCACTTGGGGGGGAGGGGGGGCCCCTCAGCCCGGCCTGTGCCCTCTCGCAGTCTGGGAGCCCTCAGGAGATAACGACCTGCTGGCTTAGGCCTGCTCCCAGGTGGCAGAGGGCAGGCCCAATCCCTAGGTGCAGCCCCTGGTCGGGCTCAGAGGAGGGCCGATTGGGGAGTTGGGGCACCGCCCCCTGTCATGCACAGAGCAGGGCAGATTGGGAGGTTGCGATGCCACCCTCAGTCACGCTCAGGGTAGGGCCGACTGGGGGGTTGGGGCACCGCCCCCTGTCACACTCAAGGCAGGGTCGATGGGGAGGTTGCGGCACCACCCCCTGTCACGCACAGAGCAGGGCCCATCAGGGGGGTTGGGGCTCCGTACCCTGTCATGCACAGAGCAGGGCCAATCAGAGGGTTGGGGTGCTGCCCCCTGTCACGCACAGAGAAGGGACCATCATGGGGGTTGGGGCTCCGTACCCTGTCATGCACAGAGCAGGGTAAATCAGGGGGTTCGGGAGCCCCCCCCCCGTCATGCACAGAGCAGGGCCGATCAGGGGGTTGAGGAGCTCCCCCCTGTCACTCACAGAGTAGGGCCGATAGGGGAGTTGGGGCACCGCCCCTGTCACACTCAGGGCAGGGCGGATCAGGGGGTTGGGGCGCCGCGTTCTATTACCCACAGAGCAGGGCCAATCAGGTGGTTGGGGCACCGCCACTCTCACACTCAGGGCAGGGCCGATGGGGAGGTTATGGCTCTACCCTGTCACACACAGAGCAGGGCCCATGGAGGGGAAGGGGGGGGGGGCGGTTCGGGCACAGCACCCTGTCATACACAGAGCTGCAGGGCAATCAGGGGGTTGGGGAACTCCCCCCATCAGGCACAGAGCAGGGCTGATCAGGGGTTTGGGGCGCCTTCCCCTGTCACGAACAGAGCAGGGTGGATAAGGAGGTTGTGGCCCCGCCCCCTGTCACACACAAAGCCGCAGGGCGATCAGGTGGTTTGGGCGCTGCCCCCTGTCACGCTGATCCCGGTGCTGGGAGGCATATTACCCTTTTACTATATAGGATAGAGGCCTGGTGCATGGGTGGGGCTGGCTGGTTTCTCCTGAAGGGTGTTCTGGATCAGGGTGGGGGTCCCCACTGGGGTGCCTAGCCAGCCTGGGTGAGGGGCTGATGGCTGTTTGCAGCTGGTCACACACCCTTCAGGATGGGGGTTCCCACTGGAGTGCCTGGCCAGCCTGGGTGAGGGGCTGAGGGCTGTTTTCAGGCTGACTGAAGCTCCCAACTGTTTTTTTTGTTTTTTGTTTTTTTTTTTTTATTCTGGGCCAGCTTTAGCTTTGGCTCCAGCTCTGAGGCCTCTGCTGCTGAAAGCAGGTATCTGGTTTGTTTCGGTTCTATAATTGAAACTCTGTAACAACTCCAGCTCTGAGATCCCAGGCTAGCTGAAAGCAGGTTTCTGGGGTTTTGTTTAGCTTCTATATTTGTTACAATGTTTCTTAAACTGCCAGCTCAGAGGCCTGCAGCGGCAGGCAGGGAACGTTGGAGTCCTCCGTCACTGAAGCAAGCAAGCCCCATGTTAGTTTCAAGCTGCCTGACTGCCGGCCGCCATCTTGGCTGGCAGTTAATTTGCATATCTCGCTGATTGGCCAATGGGAAGGGTAGCGGTCGTACGCCAATTACCATGTTTCTCTTTTATTAGATAGGATAAAGCCAAGCAAGAAAATAGAGGACAGCAAGAACACTGCAACAAACTCAGAACACTGAAAGTAGTGTAATCTAATCCATTGAACATAAAGATAATATTCACTTAATGAAATTCATAATGTTCTCTCTAATAGTATTTGCAAATGCACTGTTATCACCAGAGGCTTAAATCCTACATGCACATCTCAATAGGGAAATCCAGGTGCTAAATCTCTGAGTCTCTGGCAGTTGATCTTAAATGTTTCACCAGTTCATCATGCCATCCACAACTACCCTCTATTCCTGGATTTGCAGGTCTCTCACAAATGCAAAGTATCGTAAGTGTTGCTTCTTCAAAGCGGTAACATACAATTAATAATTCCACTGGGAAAACTAAGTTTAGTCTGGTTAGTGTCAATGAGGAAAAAAAATAGTTTTCATTTGAATAGTTACAAATTCCAATTTCAGTAGAGTCCATATTATAATGTGACTCATTCTCCAGTCACTTTTCAAAAACCTACACATAAGGACACTTACTGCACTTAATATCTAAAATCACAAAAGAAGCATATTAATTTGGGATTAATATGGTTTTAAACCCATGTATTCATGGCCTTAATCAGGATGGTAATATAAAAAATTTGTGAAGTGCAATGCTAAATTAACATGAGTAGTTCTTTTGTTCCATGGGACAGAAAAGTGATTTCCTACATAAGCTTACAGACAAAATTAAACATATATTTCATTTCACTTTCAATAATATTCTTTTGAGCCCATCTGATACAACTGTGGGAAAAGCAAGTGACAGCTAACAGTCAAATGAAAACTACTGGTTCTTTATAAGCTACTCTGAGACTTTTCAAACTCTCTCTCTCCATCACATCCTCCAGTAGTTTTGATATTTCTTCAATTAGAAATTAGTGTTTTACTGGAAAAATAATATTTCTACAAGTTAAAAAATATCCAAATTAATGAGAATTTCTTTAATTGCTTTCTAGTTAGCCAGGCCTTTCTATTGACTCTTGCTCTGTGTTTCTGAGCATCACACTGTGAGCTTTTGATTACATAGATTTAATAGAAATTATTCATAGCACACATCATAAAGAAGAAAAATACATATTTTTAAATCTTCTATTTACATAAATATAATAAATATATAAATACACACATATATTTTTGCATATATCAAATATATGAATATATTATAAAGATATATTTATTTATATTAATGGTCATATTTCATAAAGAGAACTAGCCTGTAATTCATAAGTAAAACTGCTCATCACCCATCTATTTAACATAAGCTTACTCTATGAAACAGCAGGGGAACTATATTCCAATAATTATAATATTTTGCTTTTGACTTTGTTCAGATGGGAATTTTCTTTTGCACAGAGAGCAAAGTGTTTTTCTATTGCTTTTGCGTATTTATTGTCCTGAGTCTTTAAACATTACTGATTAGCAAAGGAGGAAGTATTTAAAACATTTGCAATTCTCCTTTCCTTTCTTCTAGACTAGTGGTTCTCAACCTTCTGGCCCTTTAAATACAGTTCCTCATGTTGTGACCCAACCATAAAATTATTTTCGTTGCTACTTCATAACTGTAATGTTGCTACTGTTATGAATCATAATGTAAATATCTGATATGCAGGATGGTCTTAGGTGACCCCTGTGAAAGGGTCATTCGACCGCCAAAGGGGTTGTGACCCACAGGTTGAGAACCGCTATTCTAGACAAATTAACTTTCCCTGAAGTCACAGGAAAAAATAAAATTGTTAATTTTGTAACTCAGGATAACATTCTAATTCTCCTCTAGTTTCACTGCTTCCTGTTCTTCCCTTCTTTCCAACATCATAGTTAACATTAGCTACTACACACAAGGATCAGCATAAGGGTCCATTTTAACCAAAATTATGAAATTGGTAATCATGTTTTCACTCTGGAAAACATGTGAGTAAGCCAAAGCTTGGTAAGCCAGGCAGCTGCTAAAACTAAAACATCAAGCATGGAGGATATCAATGGTTTCATTCACTGGGAGAAACAGGGACAAGAACAAACCCTAAGGAGGTGAAGAATCACATGAAGGGTGGCCCCCGAAAGGTGTGGTCAACAGGCTCAAGTCAGCATCAAAGAAGCAGAGGTCAGAGATATTCAAAGCCCAGGGAAGATAGGTTTTGGACGGGGGTCCCTGCCCCCTGGGGGTCCCTCATGTCAGCTCTGCCAGGGCAGACTCCATCAGTGAGGCTGTAGCACAGCCAGTCTTTCCTTTCATATTGAGCACCTCTGAATGTGACTGAGAACTCATCCCTAGGTGTGGAGAATCCACAACTTTGTGACTTACACTCTGACAGTATAACCCCATTAATCAATATGTCAGTGATTTCTGCTTCATCCACTAGGGCCAAGGCCCTCTCTTCCCTCTACCTTGTCTCCCCTGAATATGATGCCTCACAAGTTTGAGGATCTCCTAAGCCCACATTGATTCTCTCCAGAAACTTCTCTTTCTTTTTTTTCTTTTTCTTTTTTTTAAAATATATTTTATTGATTTTCTTACAGAGAAGAAGGGAGAGGGACAGAGAGTCAGAAACATCGACGAGAGAGAAACATCGATCGGCTGCCTCCTGCACACCCCCTACTGGGGATGTGCCTGCAACCAAGGTACATGCCCTTGACCTGAATCGAATCTGGGATCCTTCAGTCCGCAGGCCGACACTCTATCCACTGAGCCAAACCGGTTAGGGCCTTCTCTTTCTTTTTAACTTAATAGGTCTGTGCTTGATTACAATATCTAGCCCAGCGGTTCTCAACCTGTGGCTCGCGACCTCTTTGGCGGTCAAATGACCCTTTCACAGGGGTCACCTAAGACCATCCTGCATATCAGATATTTACATTATGATTCATAACAGTAGCAACATTACAGTTATGAAGTAGCAACGAAAATAATTTTATGATTGGGTCACAACATGAGGAACTGTATTTAAAGGGCCAGAAGGATGAGAACCACTGATCTAGCCAGTAAGAGCCAGTTTAATCATGATGTATTTAAGACTCCCCCATCCCTGCTCCTCCCTATTTGTCTCTCCATAAAAATCCCTAAATTCAAGGCTTTGTGATCTAATTCTATAAATCTAAAGTTCTGCAAATTCTTTTTCTTAATATAAGTTGTTTACATTTCATTTCCAAATGCCAGAAAATGGGTTGTCTATGTTTCACTTCAAATGCTAGATTAAATTCTTTCCATCTGAAGTACCTTTTTGTTTCCTAAAGCATCAAAATTAAAGGATATAATGTATGTACAGAGGCAAAGATCTCATTCTCAAAGATTTTAATCACTTAAAAGTTTGTAATTTTTTCCCATTTTCTCTTTCTCCTATTCCCTGGCATACCCTTTTTAGCCTACTCTTCCTATACTCTCCTATGCCAGAAATCCATGGGCAAGACAACTCCAGCACTGCTTCCAATGCAAACTCAAGTAAACGCATGGTCACAAGCAGTATGAAAGACACTGAGACTCGGCCACTGTCTTCTACAGCATTTTCTAAATGGGAAGCCAACTGAAATTTTAAAAATCTTCTCTCTCTGGGCATTGAACAACATGGCAGTATTACAATCGATTATTATTTGTGTCTAAATTAGATTGAATATGCTCTAAAGAAGATGCCCTTCCCAATCAATACAATATCTGTCACACTATAGAAGCTTATGAAATAAACAGTGATTACCCTTACTCTTCTGAGACCTAATTCACCTATTCTTTTGCATATACTAATTTTACTTAATGTCAAATAGTATTGATTTAAGATTAGTTAATGTAGTCTGTGGAATAAACAGTGTGAAGGGGGGACAGAGCAAATTAGCAGTCAAAGCCCTGTGAGAAAAGAGTATGCAAGAATTAAGAGAATATTATTATCATGGGTAAAGGGTGATTAGGAAGACAGATGGGAAATAGAAAGAAGAATCTGCTGAGATGTGTGGCGATCCAGATTCCCCTTTGGGAGCAACGTAACCCCAAAATGCATATTTTTTAAAATACTTTTTGTTGATTTCAGAGAGGAAGGGAGAAAGAGAGAGAAACATCAATGATGAGAGAAAATCATTGATTGGCTGCCTCCTGCATTTCCCTCCCTTCCTCCCCTCTCAAACCGGGGATCATTGAGCCTGAGACCCAGGCATGTGCCCTGACTGGGAATTAAACCATGACCTCTTGGTTCCTAGGTCTGTACTCAACCACTGAGCCATGCAAGCTGGGCCAGGATGCATATTTTTTGACATTTGCTTTGAAATAGCCTTCTGGAAATATACTGGAATCCAACTTTATATTTGAAGCTACCCTCTGCTTATATAATTTTAAATCCCATATAGGCATACCTCAGAGATACTGCAGGTTCAAATCCAAACCACCACAATAAAGTGAATATTGCAATAAAGCGAATCATAATCTTTTTGCTGGTGGAAGGTCTTGCCTTCAATTTGTCACACACACACACACACACACACACACACACACAGGCAACATCTGTGAAGCATAATAAAGCAACACCCATCAAAATGAGGTTAGGCTTACATTTGTTATTCTTCCTTCAATATTTTCACTTCCCAACAGTAAAAGAAGTGATACAAGAATCTGGCCATTGACTGCAAATCATTTTGGGAAATTCCTCAATATCCTCACCCCAATATTTTAACAAGCAATGAAAAAGCTAATCAATGATAGGGTTAATAGTTTTATTCCAAAACATCTAAAATATCTCCTATTACTCAACAGTCCCTTTCTTTCTCTCCTCCTCTCTCTCCCTCCCACTTGAAAAGATCTTACTGAAAATGTAAGACAAAGTGACAACTTTATTTCTGAGGGGAAAGCCAAAGTCCTAGAGATGCTTATGTCAGACTGTAGGGTCTGTATTTACAACTCCCCCAACTTTATTATTCACATTTGTTCTCAAGCAGAGAGAACAGTGGACAGAAAGTGGTGAGAACTCCCATTGCCGACCCTGTTATTGCCCCAAGGAATAGAAATTATAGTCTATACTCTCAAATAAGAAGCTCTAAAGAACATAGAGAACAAGAAAGAGAGGTATGGGGGACAGCCTAGTGTCAGAGGCTGAATGGCAACTTGGCCCTCTGTTGCTGCCCCTGAGGTGGTGGTAAGCAGGTGACCCCAGCTGACACCTGCCTGGAACATGTTCACTCTGCCACTCACTGAATCATTCTATGCTCAAGGTAAAATGGGAATAAAGAGAACCTACTGCCCATGGTGATGGTGAGGATGAAATGAGCTGGTGTACATAAGCTCTCAGAAAAAGGCCCAGCACACAATAAGCCCTCATTAAATCATTTTCTGAGAAATACAATACAGTCTATAAGATGTCCTAGGACATAATATTTACAAAAGGTTTGAAAATGACTTCTCAAAGTTTTGGGGTAGGAGAAGAGTTGTATGAGAACAGTGTTCTTTATCTTCTCAAAATACAGAACTTTTTATTAGGCCTAACAAACAGGGAAGGGAGCAATTTTGTGTTTGTTTTCATTTATTTGCATTTTTTTGACCAAAAAGAAGAAAGACTCTAACTCCAGTCTTACAGGTAAATCAGCTCCTTCTCACTGCAGAATCCGAGTAGGAATATAACATCTTGTCCGTTGTCTCCCTATTCTTTCCATGACAAGTCAATATCACCTGCCCCACAAGGCCTGACTTAATGGCCTGCATCGGCAGCACGTTGTTTGATTCATTTGCTGTACAGGACAGTCAGTCATCATTCTCATAAGCATCTGCAGTCTCTGCTCATCTCTGTGGAAGTGCTCCTATGACATGTCCTCATCGCCCTGTTAAGCAGCAGTCTGTATGCTCTGTCAGGACACCATCTAGCCCTGGTCATCTCTGTGCTGACTCCAGCAGGGAAATTAAAGCCCCTGAACTTGGAAGGTAATGGTTCACTCTGTGGTCAGGTAGGCAGGGACCTGAAAGACCAAAACATGTTTTAGAATAAACAGTGTGAAGGGGGGACAGAGCAAATTAGCAGTCAGAGCCTTGTGAGAAAAGAGTATGCAAGAATTAGAGAATACTACTATCTTTGGTAAAGGGTGATTAGGTAGACAGACGGGAAATAGAAAGAAGAATCTGCTGAGGTGTGGGGATCCAGATTCCCCTTTAGGAGCTATGTAACCTCAAGCAATGCTTCTCACTTCTCTGAGTCTACTTTTCATATGTAAAAATAATAATAGTCAATAATTGTATAATATTTACTATGTGGCAGGCCCGGTTCTAACTGCTTTAAATGTGTCAAATCAGTCCATCCTTACAACAACCTGCTGAGGTAGGTTCTAAAAATGTAGTCTTCATCATAACCCACTGTACAAAAGAAAAAACTGAGGAACAGAGATTAGGTAACTTGTACAAAGTCACCCACCTACAAAGCAGAGGACTCCTATTTGAGCAGCCTTGCTCCAGGACCCAAGGGCTCAGTCATTATGCAATACTTCCTATCTGAGAAGGCAGAGAACTGCACCTCATCTGTGCCTCCAACTTTTGTTGAGATGGACAAAAAGACACACGTTTTTGTTTCTTTCCTTTCCAGTGCTTCATAAACCAATACTGTGCTAAGATTATGAACTAGAGGCCTGGTGCACAAAATTCGTGCACGGGTAGGGTCCCTAGGCCTGGCCAGCAATCAGAGCATATCAGGGCCTTCTGGCTGCCGGCCAGGGCCTTCCTTCCCCAGCTGCCAGCTGCTGGCCAAGGCCTTCCTTCATTCTGCGCCACCCCCTGGTGGTCAGCGCGTATCATAGCAAGTGATCGAACTCCCAAAGCGACACTTTATATATTAGCCTTTTATATACACTGAGTGGCCAGATTATTATGACCTGCCAGATTATTATGACCACCCTATCAGTATTTTGTTCGGCCACCTTTTGCCTTCAAGACTACAGTGATTCTTCTTGGCATTGACTCCATGAGATGTTGAAAGGTGATGCGAGGAATCTGACACCATGCCTGATGAATAGCACTGTCCAGTTCTGTGAGATTTGATGGCTCTTTTAACTTCATCCCACAAATGCTTAATTGGATTGAGATCTGGTGATTGTGGGGGCCACCTAAGCAAGGTAAAATCTCCCTCGTGTTCTTGAAACCACTCCTGCACAATACGAGCACCTGAGAACTCTGCTCCTAACTTTCCATGCCCTTGACCCTCTCGATCGGAGACTGCATGTTTGACCAGTCTAGCTAATACTTTTACAGCTCTTGAAATATTTTATCTAAACATTTTTGATGTTTTAATTTAAATTTATTTGATTACTAATCAGGCTGGACTTTTTTAAAAGTTTGTCTTTATATTTTATATTTTATATGTCCGTGTGGTCTATGTAGCTTCTTTATTCTTCTGATTTATCTGGCTTCTCCAGGGTAATCAAACTTCCCAGTTTATCAAGAACAATGCTAATTTATGCCTGCTGTCTTTTAAGGAGATAAATTATGCGGTCAGCCTATGTCCATTGCTGCCCTCATGTTTTTGTGTTTCTCCCACATAACTGCACTACCACTCCAGCTGCTAATCATTACTTTATCCCTTTACCACACTAGTACCCAAAACATGCCCTGGCAATTAAACAGAGTAAGCTTTTTCATACCTAATTGTCTTCTGCCAAAAACTTCAAAACATTTTGCCAAGTGACTATTCTTTGTAGAAGATATGGTCTTCAATATAAATTACAACTCAGTTCAGTACTGCCAATACTCAAGTTGCCATAGTTGGAAAGAACACAGTGTTCTGAGAGTATGGCAGTGCCTTTCCCAAACCTTTGTGTTTGAAGGACATTTTCCTCTCCTCCTGTCCTCTGAGCTGGACTGCATTCAATGCCACCAACAAGAGGAGACATAATGGTACAGAGATGTATAGAGACACTACTTACAGCCCCCACAGGAAGACAGCCTGCTCTCTCTCCCTTCTTCCTCTCTTACTTCTTCCCTCCCTTCTTTCCTTCTTTCCCTTCCCCTTTTCTTCCTTTTCCTATCTTACTTTCATTCTTCTTTCCTTTCTCACTACACCTCCTTTTTCTGCTTTAGTAAGGAGAAGTTGTTAATCATTCAATTTATTTTCCCCCTTTACTTATTATGCAAATAATTTCATTGAAGAAAAATAGAAAATAGAAACTAAAAGAAAAAGACTTCCACCATCCAAGAATAACATTGTTAACATGTGTATGTACCTTCCCCTCTATCTGTTAGGGGCAGTTTCTGAATGTGCGGAGCAGTGCTGGAGTCAAGAGCTTCCTGGCTCTCACACATGCTGGCTATGTGACCTTGAAGAAGTTACTTAACCTCTATAACACTCAGTTTCACATCTGTAAAATAGGGGGATATTATAAAGTATTTATTATTGTAATATATTACTTTATTATGATATGTTGTGGGACAGTGCTAAAACTGAATAGGTGCTCAACAAATAGTATTATTAATAACTAGAGGCTCCAACATGAATTCATGCACCAGTGGGGTCCTTTGGCCTGGTCTGCGGAATCGGGCCAAAACTGGCTCTCCGATATCCCCCAAGGGGTCCAGGATTGCGAGAGGGCGCAGGCCAGGCCGAGGGACCCCACTGGTGCATGATCAGGCCAGGGGAGGGATGCAGGAGGTTGGCCAGCTGGGGAGGGACCGCGGGAGGACTCCAGGGCATGTCCAGCCCATCTCGCTCAGTCCCAATCAGCCGGACCCCAGCTTCAAGCTAACCTACTGGTCAGAGCACATCATAGCGAATAGTTGAGTGGCCTTAGCATATCATTAGCATATTATGCTTTGATTGGTTGAATGGCCAACCAGATGAACAGACACTTAGCATATCAGATTTTATAATATAGGATACATCTTTTGTCAAAACTGAGATCATACCAACATTCCCAATTTGGTACCTGATATTTTGCTCAACAAAATACAGAACTCCTTGTAATTAAATACAGATCTGCATTAGCATTTTTGGTATTTATCTCATTGTACTGCATTTTGATTTTGAAATATAATGGGAAGAAAATAATAAGTTAAAGATAATTATGAGTATCATATATTACTACTACTTTAGAAACTCATGGGGATTATCATTTATTTCCTTATGAATCATCACTACTCTTTTATTTGTCTTACACATGAAAACAGGGCCACTCAAAGTAAAAAAGGCTGGGCCAATGATGTCTTTGGCAGCCCCTTGTTCTCATGAACAGCAGCTCCTCAAACCAGATGTGCCATCGAGGACTGGGGCTGAGTGAGAGGCCTAATGAGCTCCAGGGAACAACCTTAGTTAAGTAGAGTATTGATCACCAAAGTATGAATTAAAGGTGGTGTTTTCATAATTTTATTTGAGCAACTGCCTCTTGGGGTTTTGCAGTTATTTGGGGACTCTTCTTCGTTTGCTGGCATTGCTGTTGTTGTTTGTGTTGTTCAAGAGTAGGAGTCTGGCTGTACTGGCTTCCATAATTGAGAAATAAGAAGCCAGAAAACAGTATACAAAGTGTAATTTCTATTTCTTCTTAGAAAACGGAACCTTGGAAACAAATTCAGAGTTAGGATCAATACAACACAAAGAGAAGGTACTGAGTTCCTCAGTATTGGACTAGGTTTTCCCTGGACAAATGTCTGGGAGGGCTTATTATTTGGGGGCACACATGTGCATATGAACTCTTCTAGAGCCTTAATATGACAGGAGTAATAGCCCTTTTCACTATGACATAGTATATATTTCATAAATAACCTGTATTTTTCTAAATATATTTTCATATGACATTCTGTGTAAAAAAAAACATGACGTGTATAAATCAATTAAAGGAGCACTGATGACATAAATCTTCTTGTCAGTTAACTGGTCTATTTCATCTATTAGAAAAAGTCCCCAGTAGGGACAGCTAGCACAGTTCCTGGCGTTATAGGCAATGATAAATGTCTGGTGAACTAATTTGAAGGTAAATTGCTATAAGATGTGGTATGGAACTCTCTATTTGGTTTACAGGTTATGTGGAGAGTGTCTTCAAAGTATCCTTCAGCATAAAGGACATTTATTAAGGACCTTTATTAAGACGCGACACTATGATAAGTGTTTTACATGCAGACCTCAGACACCTATGAGGGAGCTATTATCATGACTTAACTCTTACAGACTGGGAAATGGAGTAGAGAGGTTACATCAACTAGCAAGAGACCACAAAACTAACAGCTTCAGAGTGAGACTGGCATGAAAGCCCCACTCCTCCCTTCTCCCTACTGCAGTACCTGTCCTGAAGCCTCTGTGAGCAGAGTCACGGGGACCCAGCCCAGGTACCAGAATCAGATCCTCCTTCCTAAGTCTTTATTTGTCACAAAATTGCTCTCCTGCAGCTCACTAATTATTGAGCTAAGACTGATGAAAAGTATTAATATAACAAATTAGAATCAGGATATATGCAGTCATTTTGACCCATAAAGTGAATAGTAATTGAATGTATTTGAATCTTTATACAATTTCACAGTTCTTTCAGAATACTTTCTCTCAGATGTCCAATGTAAGGGCTGAGAGAGAACACACAGTAGAGCAGGCATGTCAAACTCTTGGCCCGCAGGCCGTATGTGGCCCACAATTAATATTTTTGCGGCCCAGCCAATATAACTGTATGTAAGAAACGTTTTAATAAAAACTTCATAACTTAATTTTTACAATATCCTATTATACATAATTATTAATAACAAACTAAAATGTTCGCTAATAACTGATTACTATAATAGTGTTGCATTTATTTCCCTTACTCCCAGGCACACCATTTCTCTCCACTAATACTAGCAGCGAATATTTTAGCAGTTGATTGCCACGTCATTAGTCTTGTACTGACTTGTTTGGTGTGCGAAACAGGAAATATTTCACTTTCGGAGAACAAGAAAATTAGGTTTATTTGCATTACACTTATTCATTTGTGCAGTTGTTCAATGTCTGGTAAGTTAATGGTCAAGGAAAAATACTAATTTTTATTAAAATGTTCTATTATTTTATGTTAATGATGACTCATTTATTTCAGCCCTCTGTATTCAGCATGTCTCTATTAAAATAAACTTACATTTCTATGAAAAGTGAAGCTTTTGTTTTTTTGCGGCCCACATCAACTTAAACTTTGTTTATCTGGCCCGTGTTAGCCTTTGAGTTCGACATGCTTGCAGTAGAGTTTCCATGTTTCACCCCTTTACTGTGATGGTGTCTGGAGACAGGATTAAGAGTTAAAATAATAACATAAAAACAACAAAGCATTTTCACCATATTACAGATAACTTCATATACACTCTCATTATATCTTGACAATTCCCAGAAGTACTATGATCCTTTTTTCACAAACCAGGAAATCGAGAGACTCACAAAGGAAAGGTAATTATTAAAATCACCTAGCTGGATTCACAGCCTGCCTTCATCATTTATTGCCTCTGTGACCTAGAGCAAAGCTCACCCTCTGCCTGTTGTTATGTTATACTGCCTCTCGTGGTGCCACTGTATATTACACACAGGCCAACCACAGACAGAACCACTGATGTAGGCAGGATGCCCTCAGTACTTCCCATTATCCCATGCCCTCTCTTCTCTCCTTTCAATGTGCCCATTTCTCCCAGGTTCCCACAGGGTTCATCCAGTCTGTGTTCTCCTTGGCACAGAGGGAATTGCTACTGCCTTCCCACAGGACAAGTTACATTGTAAAGAGGACCAAATATGGGCCAGGCATGATGATGAATGTAGGTGGACAAACATGAATAGAAAGTTGACTCTTGCAAAGAACACAGTACAGATGCCATTCTCACAGAACAAGGACATAGGTGGAACCAGCTCGTTTTTTTAAAAAATATATAACAGCTTCATTGAGACATAATTCCTATACAATATAATTCACCCATTTCAAGTGTACAGTTCAGTATTTTTAGTATATTCACAGAGCTCTGCAACCATCATGATAGGGAATTTTAAACACCCCCCCAAAAAAAATCCTGTAGACATGAGCCTATACTACCCATTTCCACACACCTTGTACATCAGTCCTAAGCGACCATTAATCAATTTACCTTCTGTAGCTACAGATGTGTCTATTCTGAACATGTTATATTAATGGAATCATACAACATGTATTTTTTTAACTGACTTCTCTCACTTAGCATAATGTTTACAAGGTTCATCCATGTTGTAGCACATATTAGTACTTCATTCCTTCTTACTGCTGAATACATTCCACTGTATGGATATACCACATTTTATTTTTCCAATCAACATTTGGGTTGTTTAGACCTTTTGGCTATTGTGAATAATACTGTTGTGAACATTCATGTACAAGTATTTGTATGGAAATATGCTTTAAATTCTCTTGAAATTATACTTACATGTGAAACTATTGAGTTATATAACTCTATATGTAATCTTTGAGAAAATGCCACTCTTTTCCAATGCAGCTGTACCATTTTCCATTCTTACCAGTAATATACAAGGGGTCCAATTTCTCCATATCCTCACCAACACTATCTATCCTTTTTATTCTAGCCATCCTAGTGAGTACAAAGTGCTATTTGTCTCACTGTAGTTTTGATTTGCATTCCCCAATGACAACTAAGTTCAGTTTTAGATACCGTTCCTTTGAGATGCCTGGGAAACAGCTAGAAATGTAACTTCAAGTTTTGTAGAAAGTCTGAACTGGGGACAGATGCTGTATTCACACTTGGAAATCACATTGTCATACTCTAAAAGAAAGCCTTTCTATTTGTGGGATGTGGACAGTATGGCATTAAGTGGAAACTATTTGGGACATGGGATTCTCTCAAGAATTACAAATTGTACCGTATGGATAACTACTAACTCTATTCCCACCAAAGGCTAGCCTTGACTAAGCACATTGTAATCAGGCTTTTCCTGGTTTGTGGCATTAGACTTTCTAATGGCAGGGGAGGCTATTTGCCTAAGAGTTAAAAACTCAGCCTGTAGGTTTAAATCCTGACGTACACATTGCAAAACTGCATGACTTAGAGAGATTTTACTTAAACTCTAAGTCCATTTCCTTTACTGTAAGTGAAGGAAAAACATGTGTACCTACATCCTAAAGATATTGTGAATAAAAAAAAAAAAATTGAACAGGGCTTGGTGTATAGTAGGCACTCAATAAATAACGGTTAGCCCAGGCCAATTTGGCTCAGTGGATAGAGCATCGGCCTATGGACCAAAGGGTCCCGGGTTCAATTGCAGTCAAGGGCATATACCTTGGTTGCAGACTCCTCCCCAGCCCAGGCCCTAGTCAGGGCTTGTGCAGGAGACAACCAATTGACGTGTTTCTCTCACATCGATGTTTCTCTCTGTCTGTCCCTCTCTCTTCCACTCTCCCTAAAAATCAATAGGAAAATATCCTTGGGTGAGGATTAACAACAAAAATAAATAAATAAATAAAGTTTAAATGACTGAAAGAATGAATAACTGAATGAACACACAAGTAAAAAGTACTTAGCACAATGTCCTGTACTTAGTAAATGTTCAGCAGTTACTATTAATATTCAATTTATGGAAGCAAGCAGTAAAGATTAACAAACAGCAAGGGCAAACAGTCCATTGCTATCATCATCCTTTGGCCAGAACAAAACATACATGGTAGATGTCTTTATATGTTCAGCCCAGTTGGCAGGTGGCTCCCTGGGGGCCTGTCAGACAGGAAGAATTCATGTGCACCATCTCTCAGTTCTTTCAGTTGAGCAGCCATGATTTGTGAGCCGTCACGCTCATCATCCTCTTCCATCAGGCTACTTATGGCCCTTATAACTTCACTCTTGATGAGAATACATAAAGTGTTACTGGCCCTATGTGCTTACTATATAATATTCAGACCTCAGGATAGACATCATTAAATATTGTTAAATGAAGGGTTGATGAACAGGCACACTGAAAGGACTGCATGCTAAAAGAATTCCTTAACCCCACAGATGCCACAGAAAAAGCAATAAAAAATCATTGTTAAATGGTTCAAAGGGGCATTTAGAAAGGAAATTCTGGATCAAGAGCACTAGCCCAGGGGTCAGGAACTTGGTTTAAATATTGATTCTGGCATTCACTTGACCTTGAGCAAGTCACTTTCCTTCTCCGGACATTAGGTTCATCTATAAAATGAGGCGTTGGACAGTATAGTGTCTAGGTTCCTTTTCAGCTCTGGCATTATTTGATTCCACAAAAATATCCACTGCAGAATTTATTTCTACTAGTCTTTTTCCCCCTTGGTGATCTATATTCATTTTATCCACACTGTGTTTTCAGGTTGGGTTGACTGAAACAGAGAATCTCATGGTAGAATTGCCCAAATTGCTTTTACTTGGCAGAGATGTGCCAACCAAGCACAGAGGACTTAGGCAGGAGAGTGAAGTGTGTAGATGAGCAAAAATAAATATTTTAAAGCCAGAAAGAAATCAACAGTATCTCAACAGGTGTATTTCAGCTCCGCTGGCAGGTCTCTCTACCTCTTCTACATTCAAACCTGCTTATGTCTGTTTCCACCTCTTCCTTGTGGACGGCCCTCACACTAGCTCCCTATCCTTTATTGTGTTTTTGCCTGTATGTCTTGCTTTCTTTCCCCTCCACTCCTCTGACATAGATTACTTCCAAGGGACCTAACAAATTTATTCCCTGGCATCATATATGCTCAGTGTGCGGCTGGTGTCAGGAACAAGAGAGGGGTTGATTCCAAGAAGATAAAGGAGGTGGAAAGTAACTCTGGAGAGTCTGACTCTCCTCCACACATGGACCGACACATTCCACGCAGACAGGTAGAGGTCACCTTTAAAGGGCAAGTCCACAGGGCAAACTGACTAAAAATATGTATAGTGCTTCATTTTTTTCAATATGTTATTTCAAATCAATTTTTCTGATAAATAGTTGTAGGTATTAAGATACCAGTATATATATATACTAGAGGCCTGTTGCATGAAAAGATTCGTGAAATAGGCCTTTCCTTCCCCTGGCTGCCAGCACCGGTTTTCCTCCGGCACCGGGGACCCAGGCCTTCTCTCCGGCCGGAGCCGCCTTCAAGCCTTCGCTGCCCCAGCCGGAGCCACCTTCAGTCTTCGCTCTGTCGCTTCACGCCTATGTATGCAAATTAACCGCCATCTTTTTTGGCGGTTAATTTGCATATCTCACTGATTAGCCAATGGGAGGCATGGCAAAGGTACAGTCAATTACCATGTTTGTCTATTATTAGGTAGGATATATATTTTTACATAATTATTACTTTTTTATTGTTTAAAGTATTACAAATAGTAGTACATGTCTCCTTTTTTTGCCAATTGATCTTCCCCCAGCCTCCCCTACCCCCCAGCACATGCCCTTACCCCCCTCTCAGTGTCTTGCATCCATGATTATGCTTATATGCATGCATACAAGTCCTTCGGTTGATCTCTTACCTCCCTGCCTAACCTTCCCCAGACTTCCTGCTATAATTTGACAGTCTGTTTGATGCTTCTCTGCCTCTGTATCTATTTTGTTCATCAGTTTATAATGTTTTTTATTATCCATAAATGAGATCATGTGGTATTTTTCTTTCATTGACTGGCTTATTTCACTTAGCATAATTCTCTCCAGTTCCATCCATGTTGTTGCAAATGGTTAAGAATTCCTTCTTTTTATAGCAGCATAGTATTCCATTGTGTAGATGTACCACCGTTTTCTAATCCACTCATCTGCTGATGGGCATGTTTAGGCTGTTTCCAAATCTTAGCTATTATAAATTGTGCTGCTATGAACATAGGGGTGCATATATCCTTTCTGATTGGTGTTTATGATTTCTTGGGATATATTCCTAGAAGTGGGATTACTGGATCAAATGGAAGTTCCATTTTTAATTTTTTGAGGAAATGCCATACTGTTTTCCACAGTGGCTGCACCAGTCTGCCTTCCCACCAGCAGTGAAGGAAGGTTCCTTTTTCTCCACATCCTCACCATCACTTATTGTTTGTTGATTTGTTGATGACAGCCATTCTGACAGGTGTGAGGGGGTACCTCATTGTTGTTTTGATTTGCATCTCTTGGATGATTAGTGACTTTGAGCATGTTTTCATATCTCTCTTGGCTTTCTGAATGTCTACTTTGAAAAGTGTCTATTTAGGTCATTTGCCCATTTTTTATTGGGTTATCTTCATTTTGTTAAGTTGTATGAGTTCCCTGTAAATGTTAGAGATTAAACCCTTATCAGAGATAACATTGGCAAATATGTTCTCCCAAGCAGTGGGCTTTCTTGTTTTGTTGATGGTTTCTTTTGCTGTGCAGAAGTTTTTTATTTTGATGTAGCTTATTCATTTTTAACAAAGAAGAATAACTTTGTGACTGTCATACTTCCCAAATAATAAAGTGGCAATGTTCAATCAATGAAAGAAACAATATTAACAGTCAATCACAAAACTCTTTGTCTAGATTCTAAGACTCTCAGAGAAGAGTGCGACCTACCATCTATAATAAGGTGTTTAGAGAATTTTTCTGTTATGTAGCCTGTTATGTGAAAGGTAGAGTCCTGCATTTTTATAATAAAATAAATTTATTCCATTGTTTAATTTTTCAACTCATTTTATAGTTCACATTTTAAAACATTTTATAATTAGAGTTCACATTAGCCTACACTTGCATATGTGACTTTTTGTTTACTCCACCATTTCTAAGTAGAAGAAAGATAGCTTCCTGTTTTAGCAATACTGTAAACCAAGGAAACTTCATTAAAAGGGGGTAAAGTTATAAAATCAAGAGAAGGAAGAGGATGGTAAAACCAAGAGAAGGATAAATATCGCATAATACCCAAATGTAGTGAATATAAAGAGGAAAAAAGTGAAAACATTTTTAGCATATTCCTATTCCAAGTAACATGGCTCAGGAGAAAAAAATATTTCACACTCATCTATCATATTAATTGCTTTAATAGTTTGTTTTGTTTTTTTCTGGGGAAAATTCTTTATCGCATTAATGAGTTTCATCAAGTATTTCAGAAAACAATTTCCCCATTTTGCCTTCTGAATAGTTTTTCCTGTGGTCAGTTGTTGTTCCCAATTTCTCATTTCTTTCCTGTAACAGGAAAACATCATTCCCTTTATCATGTCATTCTGCAGGGCCTCTGGTACTGTCCATAAACTGTGCATTGCTACACTAACTTTAGGCTTGGCCATGTGACTTCCTTTATCTAATAGAATGTTATTGGGCATGACGTGAACAAAGACTAAATTTGTTTACATAACTTAGCTTGACTCTTATGTTGTTTCTGCCTTCTGTCATTACAAAATCATGTCCTGGGTAGCCCACGATCCCAGAATAAGAGACACATGAAACAGCCCTGAACCTTACCCTCAACATGAAAGAGCCAACCTCGAATCTATGAAGAAAATAAAAAAGTAAATATTATAAATCACTGAAAGTTGGGAGTTATTTGTTATACAGCTTTATTGCAAACAAATCTGACTAATACACTGCCTCTGTATCAGTTATCTATTTCCACAATCATGCTGTGTAACAAGCAACACAAACTTATGGGGTAAAACAACAACTAAAATCAGCTGGACAGTTCTGGCCTCAGCTAGGTTCAATGAAACTTATTCATGCATCTGTAGTCAGCTTTAAGCCAACTAGGAACATCTAATCTTGGATAGATTCTTCAACTTACTTGGGAGCCTGGTTGGGGCATATGGGCTTACTCAGCAGTGCCACTCAAGGTCTAGAGCATGCAAGGTGTCCTGAGGTCTAGGCTTTAAAGTTCTGCTCCGGGCACACTTCTGCTGCATTCTACTGACCAAATCAGGTCACAAGGCCAACTCAGATTTAAGGTGGAAGAAGCAGCATCCACCTCTCCATGGGTGGAGCCTCAGTCACATTGTGGAGAGTGTGGATGCAGGGAAAAGCAGAACTTAGGAAAGAACAATTATGGCTAGAGCTCATCTAGGCACTGTCTGTTCTTTTTCTTAGGTGAACCAAATAAGCAATAAATATAAACTTTGCACACAGAAGGTGTAGAATAAATTACACTAACGATGGTGAGGCAGGGAAGCACTGAATAGTTTTTGTGCCCATAAAATCCAGTCATGCTAATAGCAATGGGACCTAATACCGTTTTCAAAGCCTCCTTGCTTTTAAGTACAGTGGGGCCTTGACTTATGAGTGTCCCGACTAACGAGTTTTTCGAGATATAAGCCGTCTCTCGGCCGATTTTTTGCTTTCAGATGCAAGCTAAAACTCGGGTTACGAGCCAGCTTCAGATACCCCACGGCTAGGTGGCGCAGCAAACGTCACAGTGAACGCCACAACATCAGCCCAGCATCACGTGTCTCACTCGTTCACTTAAATGATTTGATATATGAGATAATTTGAGTTACGAGCTCCGTCACGGAACGAATTAAACTCGTAAGTCAAGGCCCCACTGTATTTAATAGTATTCAACTTGGAATACTCCTTTATCTAAAATGTGCCTCTTCAACATTCCTTCATTCTGTTTATACTGTAGAATATTTTACATTTAGTAAAAATGCTTTCTTTTTCATTTATGCAATTATATTCCCCAAAGTGTAGGATCTAGATTGATTATATGTGATTTTTAAGTCTTTCATGCACACGATTCCACATCCTCTGCCAAGCCACCTCCAGTTAGGGTTACTGTTTGTGTGGGGATTATCATCTGCACTGTTTTTGCATTCTCCCACCCAATGTGCCTTGCTTAAAACTCTAAATTCAGTTGCCTTTAGATTGAGGTAAAAATGATCCCAACACCCAGTTCTTCTCCCATTCTTCTCAGTCAGGAACCATAAAATCTCATCATTTTTTTTACAGCAAGTAAATAAATAAAAACAAAGGAAATGCAAACAAAACTCAGAATACTGCAAGGAAAATTCTAATCATGAGGGTTTGCCAGGCAGCACATCTGTCTTAAAATATCACAGTGGTTTTCCAGAACTTTTCTGAAGTCTGACTAAATGAGGGTTTCCCAAACTAAGGTATTATGCATCACAAATACTCACTCATAATTTTCTATTTCAATTAGTATACTACACAGAGCACAAGAAAACATAGTCAAGGCTTTAAATGATGAAAAAAATGGCATCAAAAAATCGGACTAAAACCAGAGACTATTGTGTGCTTTCAGAGAAGTCAGAACAAACACCACTTTGTGAAATTTGTAAGATTTAGTGGGAGCATTGAAATGAAAATCTTTGTAACAAGAAGATCGCTGAACCATTAGAAAACCAAAAGGCACTTTCTAAAGCAGTACTTTGATATATAACCTCCTCTCTGGGGAAAGTTAATAGTAATTCATCTCTAAGCAGTTAGCAGTGGTAGGCAAGGCTGGCCCTCTCAGACCCCCTCTTACCCCACACCGATTTGCCCTCATGTCTACAGATCTAATAGCTCCCCAGCTTCCTGGGAAAACGGTGCTTGACAGATGGGAACTGTGACTTTGCTGTGCATGAAAGAGCGTATGCTTATTCACCTTTCCTCCACCCGCCTCTCCCAACCTCATCACAGAGCAGGTTCAGTGCAATGAGTTTTGTAGGCTTTTATGATGGAGACGATATGAGAGAAGACTCCATGAATGGATGGAAAAATAAAGGAAGAGGAGGCGCATTCTTAATCACAACCCAACCCAGTTCTTTTTCCTACTAGGGCTGAGATACAGCTTGCCTTCAGTGACCCACATGATGCTTAGAGGTCGTGAAATCAAATGCCTCTAGGGGCCATCAGGCAACAAAAATAAACAAACTGGGCCAAAAGGATCCCTTGGGTTCCTTGAAGGCACATGCCCCACATAAAAAGGAGAGTCACTTTTCAGTTCCATCTTACTGTTGCCATGTAGGAATGTGGAATCACAGACACCAGATGTTGAAGGGACACAAAACAAAGGCATGGTAAGGAGTTGTTGGAAATGTGTAATTTTATGCAAAATCTTTCCATTTAAAAATGTTGACCACAGTGTGCAGGGCCAAAGAAAATATATCTGCAGGCTGGATGCAGCAACACGGAGCCCCAATTTGCAACCTACCCTGTAGAGCACTGCTACTCAAAGTGCAACCAGCCGCAGATTGGCACCTGTACACAAACAACTTGTTCCAAGTCCGCAACAAGACAGAGAGCCAACACTAGAATGTAGATCAGCGCAACACTGAGAACAATGTTTAGTTCAGCTGACAGCTTTTCCATCGTGAGCTTTTACTTATAGCAGATGCAAGGCACAAGCTTCTTACCTCACTGTGGATGGCATTTTGGGTAGCACCAGTCTTGAGAGAAACTTTCAGGGATCTTCTTCATGGTGCTTGAATGGACCACTACCTTGGGTCCTCAAAGCCCAGTACCGCATCAGGAATGGAAAGAAGAAAGGAGACAATAGAACTCCAGTAGGATCTAGGAAGTTGCTTATGGATAGCCCAAGACAAAGTCAGGGAATTAGGACCTGCCTGAACTCCAGTGGATCTGAGTGCACTATGTGGGCAGATAGGTAGACGGCCAGCCATCCAGGCCAAGTACTCTTTCCTCTTTCTTAACATGCCCAACAACTACCTGCACTCTCTCAGGCACCTAAGAGTTTGGGGCTTATACTTTGTCAAGATATATTGCATGTCATGGATGTTCTTTCTAGTGAAACTTGTTTATTAGTTTATTGCCTCCCTCCTCATCACTACCACCCCCTCCCAGCTCCCATATATATTTTAAAAACTTTTAGAGGATAAGGGGTCTATACCAGTATGTAGTACATATCAGATACTCTGTAAATATGAGGTGAATGAATATTATAGCAAAGGTGTATACGACGGGCACACACATCATGCTAAATAAAACATTTTTTAAAATGTTTCAGAGGCTGACATATACCTTTCTTGGGAACTGTTGAATATACTTTGTTTTTATATCCAAGACAAAAGAGATGTTCACTGACTATTAAGTACAGTATGGGAAATGCTTAAAAGCCAAGATGCTTGTAAAAGAGACTGAAGTTGATAGACATGGGAAGAATTCGGGATAAGGGTTCCCAGACATTGAGCTGGTAAATTACTGATTGATAGTCTTTTAAGGAAATAATTTGATTTCCTGTCAGGGGAAGTTCAAGAGAGATTCAGCCCAAAGGTGGATGACCTCCAGTCCTACCCAAGCCTAAGTGTGTAGCTAATGTTAGAGTGGAGAACCATGACCATGAGTTGTCTGTGGAATAATGGAGAGGTTCTCCCTCTTCTTTACTAAAATTCCTAAAGCTGGTCATGCTCACCAATCATATTACTTCCTTCAGTCTCTTTACCTTCCTTGTTCTCTCATAATTTCACATCCATTATGAGTTTTGGTGGTCTTTTCTAATATTTAGAAACTCATTATTTTTCTAATCTCCTTAAACAATTTCCTCCTATTTTCAGTACTAATAGAAGAAAGGGGTTGCTCAAAATCCTTCTTCTAAGTCTTTATTTTACTCATTATTCAAAAGTTTCTTCTTTTGAAACTTATATTAATTATTAACATCCTCCTTCCCAAAACTTCATTGCCATCTTCTACTAGAACTTTCTTCCAACTGCCTCAAAGTGCTTGTATCAAAATTTTCTAGTCCGTCCTACTTATGTCAATGGCCATAATACATTCAGGACCACCATACTAATTATAATATATCTACTATTTATTGAGTGCCTACCATGTGCCAGTCACTATGCTGTTTCTAACCTGTTACAGCTCTGCAAAGTTGGTTTCACCCTCCTTACACAGAAGAATGCATGATTCAGAAAAGTTTCAGAACTTGCCCAAAGCTACAGTTAGTTAGAATAGAATTTGATGCCAAAATCCAAGCTTCCCTACCAATAAAAATAATAGATAGCATTTTTTGAATGACTACTAAATAACAGCCACTGGCTTTATACCAATTATTTCAAAATCACACAATAATCCTTGAGGTCCTTATCATTTCCCCTTTAAAGACAAGAAAAACAATGAAGCTCAGAATGTTAAGTAACCTGTTCCAAGTCACTCAAGTGGTCAAAAATTTGAACACAGATCATTCAAAGTCCAACATTTTTGCTTTTTGAAGGGACCATAGTGATGTAGAGAAATATCTCTGTTCATATTACCTTGCTGAAACTCCATTCATTTTCAGTTGCTGCATACAAACTTGACTTAAAATAATAGTAATCATATATTTCCCTCACTAATCAACAATTTGAGCAGGGCTTGGCAGGAAGGCTCCTCCCTGTTCATATGGCATCAGCTGGGGTAGTCCAACCAAAGGCTTAAGGATCTGATTTCCAGGTGGTTCACAGCCAGGACTAATAAGTTGGTGCTGGATATGGCTGGGAGCTCAGCCTAGACTGAAGGTCACAGACCTCAGTGCCTCTCCAAGTGGGTCTCTCCACTTGGCCTGTTCTTCCTCGCAACACACGGGCTGGGTTCCAAAGACAAGCATCCTACAGGAGAGCCAGATGGAAGTTGTATCGCCTCTTATGGCCTAGTCTCAGAAGCCACAAAGCATCCCATACACTGCATTTTATTTGTTAGAAGCCAATCATTAAGGCCAGCCTTTACTTGAGGGGAAGCGTATGAGACTAAACCTCTTATGGGGAAAATCCTATATAATAAAAGCCTAATATGCTAAGTGTCCAGTCGTCTGGTCATCCATTCAACCAATCAAAGCGTAATATGCTAATGATATACTAAGGACACTCAAACGATCACTATGACGTGCACTGACCACCAGGGAGCAGATGCTCCAACTGGTAGGTTAGCTTGCTGCTGGGCTCAGGCCGAACAAGACTGAGCAAGGAGAAACCAATATGGTGGCATAGGTAAACACCGGACCCAGACTCATACAGGAGAAGCGGGACTGTCTGGCATTGGTCGGAACTCGAGGGCAGCTTTCTCTCGGAAGGGCTTGCAGCGATTACGGAGACACTGAGAAGCAGAGCCTCTGAGAGCAGCCATAACTGCTAGCCCCGTCCTGTTGATCCCATGGGACCCGCCCAAGCCCTGCAGGGAGGCTTTTGCTGGATAGCCTAAGGCAGAGGCTAGATTAGCACCTCCCTAGAGATCCAGGAGCCAATATACCCAGAGGTCGGAGTGGGACCATCCAGTTTGCAGCTCCGTGGAACCATAAAGGACACACTCAGGGCAAAGACTCAGTGAGCACCAAAGCCCCATTGAAGCAAGTCTTGCCCTGGAGGGGTGTCTCCAGCACAGAAGTTCTCCCACTGCAGACACAGCTGATTCTCACAGGCAATTGGCCTGGACGTCAATTCCTCCCAGTGATACCTACAACAATCAAGGCTTAACTACAATAAGACTGTGCACAAAGACCATAAGGGGGTGCACCAAGAGTGTCCTCCTCAGGTAATTGGGGAGGTTGAACCACTGGGCCCTAGAGGACACTTAGCACAGAAAACCACTTTATCAACACAGGGAAGCATAAAAAAATGTGGAGACAAAGAAAAAGGACACAAATGACAGACATGGAGGAAAGCAAAGTACTGGATATAGATAGAGTTCAAAACCACACTTTTAAGGTTTTTCAAGAATTTTCTAAAAACTGCTGATAAACTCAATGAGACCTACAAGAAATCTAATGAGACCTTCGAGGTTGTGATAAAGGACCAACTAGAAATTAAGCATACACTGACTGAAATAAAGAATATTATACAGACTCCCAACAGCAGACTAGAGGACCGCAAGAATCAGGTCAACGATTTGAAATACGAAGAAGCAAAAAACACCCAACCAGAAAAGCAAAATGAAAAAAGAATCCGAAAATACGAAGATAGTGTAAGGAGCCTCTGGGACAGGTTCTAGCGTACCAACATCCGAATTATAGGGGTGCCAGAAGATGAGAGAGAGCAAGATATTGAAAACCTATTTGAAGAAATAATGACAAAAAACTTCCCCTGCCTGCTGAAAGAAATAGACTTACAAGTCCAGGAAGCGCAGAGAACCCCAAACAAAAGGAATCCAAAGAGGACCACACCAAGACACATCATAATTAAAATGCCAAGAGCAAATGACAAAGAGAGAATCTTAAAAGCAGCAAGAAAAAGAAACTCAGTTACCTACAAGGGAGTACCCATACGACTGTCAGCTGATTTCTCAACAGAAACTTTGCAGGCCAGAAGGGAATGGCAAGAAATATTCAAAGTGATGAATACCAAGAACCTACAACCAAGATTACTTTATCCAGCAAAGCTATCATTCAGAACTGAAGGTCAGATAAAGAGCTTCACAGATAAGAAAAAGCTAAAGGAGTTCATCACCACCAAACCAGTATTATATGAAATGCTGAAAGGTATCCTTTAAGAAGAGGAAGAAGAAGAAAAAGGTAAAGATACAAATTATGAACAACAAATACACATCTATCAACAAGTGAATCTGAAAATCAAGTGAATAATCTGATGAACAGAATGAACTGGTGATTATAATAGAATCAGGGGCATAGAAAGGGAGTGGACTGACTATTCTTGGGGGGAAATGGGTTAGGGGGATGCGAGAAGAGACTGGACAAAAATCGTGCACCTTTGGATGAGGACAGTGGGTGGAGAGTGAGGGAGGAGGGTGGGGTGGGAACGGGGTGGAGGGTAGTTATGGGGGAAAAAAAGAGGAACAAATGTAATAATCTGAACAATAAAGATTTAATTAATCAAAAAAAAAGAGCTAATCTAACAAAAAAAAAACAAAAAAAAAGACTGAGCAAGAAGGGCTGGACATGCCCTGGAGCCCTCTGGTGGCCCCTCCCCCAGCTGACCTTGTCCTCGGTGGGCCCCCATTGGGGCGGGCCGGCCGGACCATACCCATGCATGAATTTGTGCACTGGGCCTCTAGTATCAAAAAATTTGTCAATATGTTTTAAAATTACAACACATACTGTCCCACAATCTCTCACCCATTTCACCTCCATCCTGCTATACTACTCACAAAAATAACAGACTTCAACCATCTTTCGCTCCCTCATTTCTTCACTGAAGTGAATAAAAATATCTTTTTTTAATAAAAATATGTTTTTTTTTAAAAGTGTCAAACACTAGATTTTTACTTAAAGGCTCACCTTCTTTAACTGTTTCCTGCTCTCATCTTTCTCTCTACCTTACTGCTCCTGAACCTGACGTTCTCTATCAAGAACTCTAACACCTTTCTCCATAATCACTCATTAAGTCCTTCATCTCTCAGTTTTGGCTCCACCATGGTCAGGAATTTTACTGCTGCTCTTTCTAACAACCTCATACATCTGCAATTTGAACACAGCTTGACAAGGAACTATTAAATATACCCTGTTTTTATGTCTGGGCCCTTCTTCGTTGCCTTTCCTCATACCATCTTCATTATCTACTCCATTTTTATCATCTTATAGTCTGTCTTACTCTCCCACAATTCCTCTCAAATTTTTTACTAAGAAGTTACCATTTATCCCTAAACCTCCCAAACTATCTTTTCCCTTTTCTCATTTTCCTAGTTTCTGCATCACTTGATATGGTTGCCTATTCCTTCTTTAAGCTTCTCCCTTTTTGTATCCTGTGAAATGTTTGTCCTATTTCAGTTCATTTCAGTTTAATGGAAGTGCCCCAAATAGACAGGAAAGCCAGTCCTAAAAGCAGGCCTGAGTGCAAGCATACCATGAATGATAGCACAACAAAGCAAGTTACCATATGTGTAAATCGAGTAATTATGTTATTGCCACAAGGGGCATGAGATTGAGATGAGAAATTTTGCAAAGGCCAATATAGTATTTGTAAGTCTGCACAGAAGTATCTGCCCCAACCACTGGGATCATGACCCACGTGAGTGCACAGTAAATAGATCTAAACTTTCCTTTGGCTATAGTACTTTTAAAGTATCTAATGGAAGCTCTAGACCTTCCCTTTGGAATAAAAATATATACTGACAGAGAGACACACATATTTGAAAATGGGGCTTAGTATGCTCCCCCTTAGATTTATTGAATTTGAGGTACCTATGGACTCCAAAGTGGACTCTACTAGGAAATAGTTGGACACAGAGTTAGGATGCTCAGCAGAGAAATTCAAACTGAACTAATTTAGTTTCAAACTGAACTAAATTCAAATTTAAAGCAAACAGATGTAGGATAGCTAATGCAATTGGTGGAGTTTATAACCCTAAAATGTAAGTATGGTAGATTGACATGTATGTTGAGGGTAGACTCTTGGGAAATATATGGAGATCAAACAGAAAGTAGAACACACAAAGAGATTGGTGAGGAGTAGCCAGGAGGAAAGAGTGGAGAGTGGAGTTTCATGTCAGAGAATTCTGAGAGGAAAGGGGTTTGTAACATTCAATAAATATTCACTAATTGCCTTTGTATTACAGGTTGAGGATACAGCAAAGAAAAAGGTGAGCAAAGTCCATGACCTACGGGATAATCAGACATTTAATTAGTCATTATTAATATAATAAGCTAAACCAACAATTCTCTTTGTAAAGGGAAGTTTCATTTTAAGTTCATATCATGACTTTAGTAACTGTTTCCTACATGGCCTCTGAAGCCATTTTATAAATCTCACAAGTACATAAGCCTGCTCTTTCACTCCCATTCTGTATGTCCCAATAACACTCTACCACCCCAACTTATACTTTATTCCTGCCACCATAACATGTGTCCTGAGCAGTCAGTTCCCGCCCAGGTTGAGTACTTAGCAATCCTGTTATTCTCTACTTGACAAGGGCTCAATGCTGGTTTAAATCTAGGCTGTACTACTTACTAGCTACATAACCCTGGGCAAGTACTAACCACTATGTATTTCAGTTTTCTCATCTGTAAAATGAAGGTGAACCTCCCTCCCTCCTATTGATATTGTGGGGCATTAAATTAGATAATATATGTAAGCCACAGACGACAATTTTTGGCCTACTGTTCATTAAATTTCAAACAAAAAAAAGGAAAAACAAAAATCAAAACTAGAGATATGTTTAGGACAATTCAACCTCCCTTGATTTAGAGGGGAAGCTAGAGAAAGCCCAGCCCTCATCCTACCATTTAAGGAAATCATAGGAGACCATGTATTTCAGTGTACTTATAAGAAACATCCTCCTCTCTCAAATACAACAGGGAGGTCAAATAATATAAGCCTGAAAAGTGTCCGTGGATTGGGCAAGAACACCTTGGGTAAGTTTCAAAAGCCATTTCAATTGATTAGGGAAGGCAAAGCCAGTAATCACTAGGTAGCAGAGTGAATAGGAAGTGAGAAAGTGAAAACTGTATGAACTTTCCTTTCAGGAAGTGTGGCTACTACAGCAATGAGAAGGAGGCGCTATCCTAATATATAAAAACCCAGGGTCCGTAATGACCGACCAAAGGCTCAACCAAACACTGGAAGTCAGTCCTGTAGTCAGTGCTGGGTTGCCAAGGTGACCCAGCACTGACTGACGCTGCTGCAGGCGCAGTGACCCAGCACTGACTGCTGAGAGGGCTGTGGATCAGGCCTGGAGAAAGGCCCAGAGAGAGAGGCAGGGTCTGATCTGCAGCCACTGTGGCAGCTGTTGATCAGTGGTTGCCTCTCTTTCTTTCCAGGCTTCGCCAGCAGCCAACCTCTGCTTCTCTCCCAGCCTCCACAGGGGCTGCTGATCAGCCCTGCCTCTCTGAGCAGGCCCGGAGATAGGCCCAGAGATGCTGACTGGCATAGAAACTGAACAATCAGAACCAAATCTGGATGAACTGCGAGGAGCCAATGGCTGCCTAGGAGATGGAGCTTTTGATGCTGACTGGCATAAATACTGACCAATCAGAACCAAGTCTGGGTGAACTGTGAGGAGCCATTGGCTGCCTAGGAGGTGGAGCTTTTGACTTTGACTGGCATAGAAACCGACCATTCAGAACCAAATTGGCCGGCATGGGAGGGCAGTTGGGGGCAAGATCAGACCAACAGGGGAGAGCAACTGGGGGCAAGATCAGACCAGAAGGGGAGGGCACTTAGGGGTGATCAGGCAGGCAGAGGCAGTTAGGGGCAATCAGGCTGGCAAGGGAGGGCAGTTAGGGGTAATCAGGCAGGCAGGCAGGTGAGTGGTTGGGAGCCTGCGGTCCCAGATTGTGAGAGGGATGTCCAACTGCCAGTTGAAACCGGCAGTTGGACATCCCTCAAGGGGTCCCTAATTGGAGAGGGTGCAGGCCAGGCTGAGGGAACTCCCCACTCCGTGCATGATATTTCGTGCACCAGGCCACTAGTTTAATTATAATTAACTGGTGCTCCTCTACAATCCCATGAACTTTCCCTGAATAGAGCAAAATTGGTCTTTTTGGTCTTATTTGAGCAAAACCTCATTTATTTTCTCTCAAATTTGAAAAGAGGTAAGGTTGTTTTAAATATTCATCCTGTTCTAATGACCAGCTTTCTCTCCTTCCTGCCAATTTGATGACATTTATGTATCAGGAGGAGTGGCTAAATATCTCTTTCTGGAGATATTTAAGAAACAGATAGACATTATTGCTGAAAGGATTAAACTTGCTTTAAACTAGGTGACCTCTGAGGTCTCCTTCACAACAGCAGAAGTTAATGCTCTTTGGGTTCCTCTATCCAAAATCAATTCCAAGTGGTCATATCAATCTCTCCACTGAGAAAGGACTATATAATCTTATACCACATGCCCTAGCTGATTATATCAGCTGTACACCCTGATTCCTAGTACTTAGAGAGGCTACTAATGGCTTTCAAGTCCACTGCCCCATTTATATTTTGCTTTCAATGCCAAAAAAGTCAAGAGGGCCATATTCACTTAGCACTTTTCTCATTAAAACCAAACATGAGCTGAACCACCCCTTCCCCCAACCTATACCACTCAAACCAATAATAACCTCATTTAATTCCAGCGCAGAACAATGTCTTTCTTTTAAAATTAATGTCTTGTCCACATAAAATTGAAATACAGAATGCAGCCTTCCTAATGACAAGTAGAAAGCATAAAGGTGACTTTTAAGGAGATAAATTTATTCTGTCAGGGAAGGAATAAAAACCTTTTGCTACTCACCTGTGACTTGAACACTCCTAAGCAGTGAGTTCTTCCCTTATTTGTAACTAAACATGATCTATCACTCAACCTTCCCTTGCTGATGTGTTAAATTAATATATATCATTAACATAGACATCATTTCTGATCCTCACATTTTCAATGGCTCTGTATGAAAAGACCAGGCAGTGTGTTGGCATCCAATAGCCATGCACACAGAATACACTATACAAATGAATAGGTGGTAAGAAACACGGCACTCTAAATTATTTAAAATAACATAATTGTACAGTCTCCCTTTAAAGAGAATCTCAAGCAAGGTAGTGCAAACCGTTTTGAGGTAATGGAATCATAAAGAATTAAAATGAACCAATAGAGATTTCTGGAAATAAAATATAGAAATACTAGGGGCCCGGTGCACGAAATTCGTGCACTGGGTGTGTGTGTCGGGGGGAGAGTGTCCCTCAGCCCAGCCTGCCCCCTCTCACATACTGGGAGCCCTCAGGCATTGACCCCCATCACCCTCCAATCGCCTGATCGGCCCCTTGCCCAGGCCTGACACCTCTGCCAGAGGAGTTGACCCTCATCACCCTCCGATCACCAATCAACGGATCGGCCCCTTGACCAGGCCTAAGGCCTCCGGCAGAGGTGTCAGGCCTGGGCAGGGGACCCCCAGCTCCCCGCGGTTGCAGGCTCCGCCCCTGCCCAGGCCTAACGCCTCTGGCCTAGGCGTCCCGCCCAGGCAGCGGGGACCTGCAGTGGCAGCGGGGGGCGCCGCGATCGTGGGCTTCACTTTAGGCCCAGGCAAGGGACCCCTAGCTCCTGGGACTGCCAGCTTCGACCGTGCCCAACTCCCATCGCTGGCTCCACCCCTACTTCCTACTATCACTGGCCAGGGCAGAAAAGGCGCCTGATTCTCCGATCATGGCTGGGGGGCAGGGCAAAGGCGGCCCCAGGGCCGCCTTTGCCCTGCCCCCCAGCTCTTAGCTCCCCCCTGGGTTTCAGATCACTGTCAGTGGCAGGGGGCTTCCTCCTGCTTTCCCTTTCGCCTCCTTGCATTGTGCCTACATATGCAAATTAGCCGCCATCTTGTTGGCAGTTAACTGCCAATCTTAGTTGGCAGTTAACTGCCAATCTTAGTTGGCAGTTAATTTGCATATAGCCCTGATTAGCCAATGAAAACGGTATCGCCGTACGCCAATTACCATTTTTCTCTTTTATTAGTGTAGATTTCTGCTGTTTAATATGCAAGTCCAGGTTTTAAAATAGGGACATATATATTGAATAATTTAACAGAGAAGGGGTGTTTTACTCAATGAATCAAAATCAAAAGTCTTTTGTTTAAAATTTTTATTTATTGATTGATTTTTTTAAATATATATTTTACTGATTTTTCACAGAGAGGAAGGGAGAGGGATAGACAGCTAGAAACATTGAGAGAGAAACATCTATCAGCTGCCTCCTGCACACCCCCAACTGGGGATGTGCCTGCAACCAATGTACATGCCCTTGGCCGGAATCGAACCTGGGACCTTTCAGTCCGCAGGCCGACGCTCTATCCACTGAGCCAAACCGGTTAGGGCTGAATCAAAATCAAAAGTCTTGCATTCAATCTACTGTTATCCATTTTCAAGATGTGACCTAAGATAAATGTTGGCTATTCTCTCAAAGATAACTTCCTCCAACTGAGTTTTTTGTTGTATTACTCCCAGTGATCAACTATCATTTGGTAAATACTTACTAGGTGTCAAGTATTTAATTTAATCCCCACAACAAACCTTCAAGACTTATTTTAGCATCCTCCTCCTTCTCATCATCGTCATCCTCATCATCAGCATTATCATCATCACCAGCATCCCATTATGCAGACAAGAATTATAATCAAAACTTGTTAAATACCAGTGATGTATTTAATTCATTTACTACACCTCTATCAGGCAGTTACTACTATCACTATCAATGCCATTATTACCATCATTCCTGACATAGGTAAACTGAACAACAGAACATTTACATAGTTGGTTCAAAGTCACCAGTAAGTGGAAAGTCTATCCTGCCAATCAGATAAGGAAAATAAGGCTCAGAGTGGAAAACTATCTCAGTCTAGGTCAGAGAGAGAGAAATGGGGATAAAATGCAACCCCCTCCCCTTTTTTTAAATTAAATCTTTATTGTTCAGATTATTACATTTGTTCCTCTTTTTTCCCCCCATAATTGCCCTCCTCCCAGTTCCTGCCCCACCCTCCGCCCTCACTCCCCACCCACTGTCCTCATCCATAGGTGCACGATTTTTGTCCAGTCTCTTCCCGCATCTCCCACACCCCTTTCCCCCCCAAGAATAGTCAGTCCACTCCCTTTCTATGTCCCTGATTCTATTATGATCATCAGATTATTTATTCACTTGATTCTTAGATTCACTTGTTGATAGATGGATGTTTGTTGTTCATAATTTGTATCTTTACCTTTTTCTTCTTCTTCCTCTTCTTAAAGGATACCTTTCAGCATTTCATATAATACTGGTTTGGTGGTGATGAACTCCTTTAGCTTTTCCTTATCTGTGAAGCTCTTTATCTGACCTTCAGTTCTGAATGATAGCTTTGCTGGATAAAGTAATCTTGGTTGTAGGTTCTTGGTATTCATCACTTTGAATATTTCTTGCCATTCCCTTCTGGCCTGCAAAGTTTCTGTTGAGAAATCAGCTGACAGTCGTATGGGTATTCCCTTGTAGGTAACTGAGTTTCTTTTTCTTGCTGCTTTTAAGATTCTCTCTTTGTCATTTGCTCTTAGCATTTTAATTATGATGTGTCTTGGTGTGGTCCTCTTTGGATTCCTTTTGTTTGGGGTTCTCTGCGCTTCCTGGACTTGTAAGTCTATTTCTTTCAGCAGGCAGGGGAAGTTTTTTGTCATTATTTCTTCAAATAGGTTTTCAATATCTTGCTCTCTCTCATCTTCTGGCACCCCTATAATTCGGATGTTGGTACGCTAGAACCTGTCCCAGAGGCTCCTTACACTATCTTCGTATTTTCGGATTCTTTTTTCATTTTGCTTTTCTGGTTGGGTGTTTTTTGCTTCGCATTTCAAATCTTTGCCTTGATTCTTGCACTCCTCTGGTCTGCTGTTGGGAGTCTGTACAGTATTCATTATTTCAGTCCGTGTATGCTTAATTTCTAGTTGGTTCTTTATCATAACATCGAGGGTCTCGTTAGATTTCTTGAGGATCTCACTACATTTATCGACGGCTTCTAGACAGTTCTTAAGAGACCTTAAAAGTGTGGTTCTGAACTCAATATCCTCCATTGACAGTTTTGTCCTGTTTCTTTGTCTCTGCATTTTTTATGCTTTCTTGGTGCACCCCCTAGTGGTCTTTGTGCGCAGTCTTGTAGTTAAGCCTTGATTGTTGTCGGCAATACTGGGGGTGATTTGACCTCCAGGCTAACTGGCTATGAGAGTCTGCTGTGTCTGCAGTGGGAGAGCTTCTGTGCTGCATCTCTAGGGCGGTGCTAATCTAGCGTTTGCCTGAGGCTATCCGGCAAATGGCTCTGTGCAGGGCTTGGGCGGGGCGGGTCCCAGGTGATCTACAGGGCGGGCCAGAGCGAGCAGTTATGGCTGCTCTCAGTTCCGTCCCTAGGGGCTCTGCCTCACAGAGTCCCAGCAACCGCTGCAAACCTAAGAGAGAAAGCTGCCTTCGAGTTCCGACCGAAGCCAGACAGTCCCGCTTCTCCCGTTTGAGTCTGGGTCCCTAGAGACTCGCCCGGATCTGGAGCTCAGAGTCTGAAACTCCCTCCCGATTGAAAACAACAACCGCGCCCTCCGCTGCCAGCCTGCTCCGCGCGCACTCCGCACCTGAGTATTTCACTTCAGCACTGCGCCTCCTCTGAGTCTGGGTATGATATTCTCTTTCCTCCTAGTTGTAGAATTTCCACTCAGCCAGCCTTCCTGTGGTTCTGGATGATGTCCGTTCTGTCTTTTAGTTGTTTTTTGAAGTGGTTGTTCGAGGCAGCAATCTCTGGCGTTAACCTCCAACCCCCCCCCCTTTTTAATGTTTACATTTTATTATAGAAATGTTCAAAATAGATACCCAAGTAGAGAGAATGGTATGAACTCAAAACAAGACTTTCAGTTCCCAGTCTAAAGCCCTTTTTCTAGAACATGTTTCACTTATGAAATAAAAAAATTACTCCAGCAATTTTTAATTGAAAGAACTTTGTTATTTCTAATTTTAGAGGTAATGCACGTTTATTATACAACCATTCATTCACAATAGAAAGGTTTGCTTCTATTGTGCATATCCTTCCAGACTTTCTCCATAGATGGGTGGGCACATGATACATTGTTTTTTACAAAACGTAATCATACTATTATATACACCTTTAAAACCTGCTGATTTTGTTCTTTATATGTACCATGGATATATTTCCATTGCAGTATATTGATCTATAGCTTCATTCTTGATGTTCACATTGTATTCCATTATATCAATGAACCATCATTTACTTAACTAATTCCTTGTTGATGAATATTTGTTTTTTCAATTTGTTTCCATAAAAATATTGTGGCAGATCTCCCACCTTATACAACTTTATATGCTTGTAAAATCAATTCTTAGAAGTTCCTGGCACAGAATAGGTTCTCAATAAATTTGTTTAATGAATGAAAGTGAAATGGCTATAATAGTTTTTATAAATCAATAAATAATATGTAGAGATTTTTAAATTGCTACTTAAAGATCCATAGATACTAATTAGACCTGGAAAAGCTTTATCAAAACATAGCTGCAAAGTGAGATTATCCCTTGAAAGTCCTTTGCTTCATATTAAGTTACCAAATTTTGTACATATAAAGTATCAGTGTTTTGTGTGTGTGGTATAAAGCACATACGAATGAATATCTTTAGATGAAAAATAAAACTTTTTTAAAATTTTAACATCTGAGTAAATAGATATCTGAGGAAAAGCATTAATGCAAAAACTCATTGATTTAACCTCTTCATTTTTAAATACATTTAAAAATCCAAGATATCTTAAATTATTTATTCAACAGTAAGTTGCTAAACTCAATCCTCTATCCCATAATCTGGGTGGCCCCATTCCTCTGATTTGCTCCAAGTAGATGTTGAATCCAACTGGCTATCAGATAATAAATTTTAATACATTTGCTAGTATTCGGTTCATTTTTTTTTCTTTCCTCCTTTCAAGTTATCAAATACACAACGTGACCTGGTGTTCTGTGCTCTGCACAGAATTTGGTACATACCTCTCTGAAGTTCTGCCAGACCTGTACTTGGCTATTTGTTGTTCATGGGTAATACCACTAGATGGCATACTCCTCAGGTTTGGTAGTGAATACTCGGACCAAATCTTTTCCAACGCTCAAAGATTTCTAATCTACTGTAATAAAGCTGCTTTTATGATGAAAAAAATAAAAGCTATTCATGGTTAAAAAGACCTATATAACTACATAACTATTTAAAAAACAAAGTTTGGAAGGAGAGGTCTTGAGAGATGTTAACTTTGCAATTTATGTAGTAAGTATTAATTTGAGATAAAATTAAAGGGTCATTATGCATATGCCATTTAGCATTTCAGCCACATGAACCTAGATTTGCATGGGAGACATTTTTCTTTTTTTTTTAAATGTATTTTACTGATTTTTTACAGAGAGGAAGGGAGAGGGATAGGGAGTTAGAAACATCAATGAGAGAGAAACATCAATCAGCTGCCTCTTGCACACAACCAAGGTACATGCCCTTGACCGGAATCAAACCCGGGACCCTTCAGTCCACAGACAGATGCTCTATCCACTGAGCCAAACCGATTAGGGCAAGGGAGACGTTTTTCAATGGACACAGATAATTTATCCATTTCACAATTTAGAAGTGTATTTGATCTTTATTGTGTTGGTTGGTAAAGGAAAGTAGCACGGGTTTTGGAGTGAGTTTGGGAAAGAGAACACTGATAAACATTCTTCACTTGACCTCTGTGACTGAGTTCCTTGAGAATCTTATAAAACCTATTATCTTCTAATGGCTAATTACTTTGTTCTTTTCTCTCAAGAGGGAAAGGCATCCCTATGACTTCTCAGCCAGTGATTATGGATTAGTAGAGAAACTCAGTAAGATGCAGAACCTGTTTCATAATTCTCCAGAGTGTCACACCATATGCCACCCAATTCTTTTCCTCTTTCAGAACACCCCACTCCATCAGCGTGTTGGTTTGGGGTCAACATGAAGGAGGAACACAGAAAAGAAAGGATCACACTGAATAATGGAGACCTCTCTGAGCTCCAGAGAATGCTCATTCCATTTAGTCTTTTTTCCCCCCCTTTCAATGAAATCCACTCTAGCTTTTTCTGTACTCTTCCAGAAACAGATTATCTAAAAACAAAACAAAACAAAAAAAAACCTCTTTGATCAATAAAGTCATTTCCAGTAGATCTTCCAATCAGAAATTCTAAACTGACCCTTGTTTTGCCTGAAATTGTTCTTTCTTCCACTGTAGAGCAGCAGTCTTGCCTTTGACGCATCCCCAGAATCTGAGACCTCTGGTTAATCACTGATGCTGCAGTGGTTGCCTAACCACAGTTTACTGATATGGCCTGAGGCTATGAATCCAAAACACGAGAGATCTGAATGGCTGAGTCTTCATTAATAATCACAATAAAACTAGCCTTACCTGGTCAGGTGGCTCAACTGGCTGGAGCACTGTCCCTCCCATACACCAAAAAAAGATTGCGAGTTCGATCCCCAGTGGGATATTACAGAAGCAAGGGATCAATGTTTCTTACATCAATGTTTCTCTGTCTCTAAAATCAATTAAAAAAAAATCATACCCTCAGATGAGGGTTAAAAAATAATAATGAATAGCCAGCCTTTATTCAGCACTTAAGAGTTTTGCCAGACACTGTTCTCAGTGTCTGTTGTACTATCTCATTTAATGCTTTGAAAGTCAGGTACTCTTATAATCTTTCCATTTTACAAATAAGGAAATTGAGGCACAGAAAGGTTAAAATATTTGCCCAAAATATCATAGTGGCAGAGCACTCCATGTTCAGCCCTATGAATAGTAATTATACTTACCCTTCCAAGCTGGGTAATTTTTTCCAAGCTGGGTATTTACTCTCTCAAAATAGGTTTTTGCCTAGTTAAGAACTAGTGGAGTATTCTAAATACCCATTTCCAAAAAGAACTCCAAAACACCTGAAGTTGTAAATGATTTATTTAGCCCTTACTCATAATTTATTAGTTTTATTCCTGCAATATTCAGGGAAAAGGAAGTCTGGAAAGTAGCCTATCAAAGAGACAACTTGGAAAATATCTCTTCCCACGTGAGGCCCACCATAGTCCCCTCCTTTCCAAAGCAAAGCAGCTGGATCTGTGCTCTGCAAGACACAGGCAAGAAATTGTTCTCCACAAACCTCTTTGATTCTATATCCATCAACAGAGAAGCCTGCTGGGTTGGGGAATCAGGCTGACAGGCTCATGATGTGTGGAACCTATGATCCCATCAGGATCTGAACAGAAGCTAAAGGGCCCTCATGCAGTAACCTAATTTGAGAGGAGACTGTGCATAAGCATTTGGGAACAAAAGTCGCCCTACAACAGTTTGTGAATTGATAAAAGCATGTTAGTCCAGGATTTGTGTTTGTCATATGGCAAGGTGATGGCAGAGTAAATCTTCTAAATTTAAGTATATTTTATGTTAACTGCATAATGTAGCATAGATTTGTTGCCTTAAATCTCATCCACAGGGAGCTAGAATTGGGCTTGTTGATTTCCGTTATTATCCACTAAAATAACTCCAGTCCTTGTATTTGTTACTTAAGAAACATAGATCTATTTCTGAATAGCTTTACAACTTTAAGTGTTTTAAGAAACTTTTTAAATACCATTAAGTTAAATGTACTATGATAGCTCCTAAGTGGAACATTATATCTATTACTCTTAAGTGATGCTATGGATATAATAGCTTGAGTCACATTTTTATAATTTATTTTATTTAGAGCACTTGGAAAGCTAAAATTCAAATATGCCTCAGTCAACTATCATTCCAACTACTGCTTACCTTAGTACTAAGCAAATACTAGTGAAACTATTACCTCTGGTAAAATTATATTCTGAATTCTTCAATGAATATGAGTTCAATGTAGAGTTACATCTTTCTTTATGTTCCTTCACTCTACACAGTTAAAAATGTTTCCTCTATAAGGCAAGTATCTGTGTGCACTGAGTTTCTGAACTTTCAGTTAGTGCACTTAGTGGGAGAGAATGAGAATGAAGAAGGGGTTAACTGTGGAACTATACCATGTGTGGGAGATAAGGGAGCTCAAAGCTAAATCCAAAATACACTCAACACTAGTCCAGAAATGGTCAGATGTTAGGAGAGACTGGCCCAAGAAAATGAGTCTGAAGCTAGATACACCCAAAGTGGGCCAACTGTACTCTAGACATGGTTCACCAAATAGCAGCTGTTTATACCACCAACGAGATTTTTAGAAATGCAAAAGCTCAGGCCCCATCCCAGGCAAACCTGATAAAATGTGCACATTAACAAGACCCTCAGAGGGGTTCTACGCACTTCCCAGTCTGAGAAGCCCTGTCTATCCCTGGCCCAGAGCCTTCACTGGGAAGATGAGAAAGTCCACCTTGATTAATCTCAGGAACTAACCAGGAATACTAGTTGTTCCTCTTGGCAGAGATGGTGCAATAGACATAATGAAAAGAAAAAAAGCTGTAACTCTTTAAAAATTCAATTCAGTCATAGAGACAGGGAAGAGGAAAAGAGTCACACACTCAATTCTGACCAACTGTTGCAACAAAAAGCTCTTGTTGGAATGATTTTACCTTTCTCTCTGTATGATGTTACTGGATTTGATTTCTTTTCTTCTAGAGAAGGACACATTTTTAAAAACTGACCTAAATTCAGTATTCCATCCAGACATTTTCAATTTGGCAGGTGGAAAGCAAGTTTTGCATAGAGACTGAGCTCACTGAAAGCGATTAGAATTTTGAGCTGGAAAGTACAAAGGCATTTTAAAGTCAAAAACTGTTTAGAAGAAAATAAATACAAGTGACCTTGATGTTACTCGGCAATGATATTCATATCTCAGAACCATATGAAAATAAGCTCCTCTGGGTTCCTCTGTAACTAGTCTCCCTGGAATTTGTTCAAAACAATATACTTTATGCTAAATTTCAATTTTTAATTTTTCAGTTAAGGTTTATGTTCAATATTATTTTGTATTAGTTTCAGGTGTGCAGCATAGTGGTTAGACAATCATATACTTTATTTACAAAGTTTTCTCCCTGTTATTTCCATTACCCAACTGGTACCATACATAATTATTACAATATTATTAATTGTTTGAGTTCTTTATAAATTTTGTATATGACCCCCTTATCAGATGTATCATTGGCAAATATGTTCTCCCATTCAGTGGGTTGTCTTTTCACTTCATTGATCGTTTCCTTTGCCGTGCAAAATCTGCTAGATTTCACTCAAGCAAATGACAAAAAGTGGGAGGTGTAGTAGGATCCAAAACACATCTAATTTAAGTGGATAAGCCAGTCACAGAAATGGCATGCAATACAAGGAGGCCATAACTTAAATGGGCAATCACCACTGCAAAGGCTGTGCTTACCCAGGTAATGGAGTCTCAGAACCAGCTGCCCTCTTGGCAGTTTAACACAGTCCTACACCTCCCACTCATGACAGACACCCATGGGTGTGATGTGGGCAGCTCCATCGTCCTTTCCTGAAGGTAATTTGCAGGGTCAGACTGACTCTGGTCTCAAAATAAATTTGAGATTTTTGACATGCTTGGCCATATGGTGTATTTATTGCATAAGCTACTTTGCAGTTTCCTTAGCCATATGTATTTTCCACAACGTTTTGCCTTTTTTCCCCAATAAGTAATTATCCTAGACACAGTTACAACTGCTAATATCAGAGAATATTTAACTACTTTTTTCATTTGCTTTTCAAATAATTTATTGATTCAGGAATAAATACATCTTTCAATATTTTTTAGTCAGAATCTTATTTATAATATCTCAGGTGATAGTTCTAAACAACTGTTTGACATTGTTATATTTTTTCACTAAGATAATACAAATGAGTGCTTTAATTTTAAAAGAAAAATAGAAACTTTGGCATTTCATAGAAAGGTAAATTTGAACCACAGCATATATAGATTACATAAAAATTATGCAAGTGGCCTATTTAGTTTTGGGAAAATGTTTTAGTTTCTTTCATGACTATATTGACTATGATCCCATCTCAAACAGGAGTATATAAAACTAATGAATTCATTAAAAATTGGGCCAAAATGATTACTAACTACAGAAAAATAGTTAAGCACGCTATATTCATTTCCTGAGCTGTCATAACACAGTACCATAAATTGGGTTGCTTAAAACAACAAAAATTTATTGCCTCACAGTTCTGGAAGCTAGAAGTTCAAAACCAAGGCTTTTACAGGGCCTTGCTCCCTCCAAGCCACCAGGGGAGGATCCTTCCTTGCCTCTTCAAGCTTCTGAGAGTCAGCATCACTCCAACCTCCACCTTCTCATGACCACCATCCCTCCGTGTCTCTGTCTTCTCTTCTTATAAGGACATTGGTTTTACTGAATTAAGGGCCCACCCTTGTGGCATGATATTAGCTTTATAATATCTGCAAAGATTCTTTCCAAGTAAGGCCACATTCATATATACCAGGAGTTAGGATTCAGCATATCTTTTGGTGGGAAGACACAACCTGTAACACAGGCCTAGAATTTTATCAGTGACACAGTATAGCCTATAACTTCACCAAAATAGGAGAATTAATTTTTCTCTCTGCTCCAAAAATTATCATTTATTTTCATTTTCCTTCCCAAAACAAACAAATTGCTAGAAATCAAGCAACATTGCTAACATAATGTATCAAACAAGTATTTGATAAAGTTTATCTAGGGCGAGTCAGTGACGTCTGCACCAATAACAGGAGCTAATAACGTAAGATCCTTTAGATTTTCAAGTAAGGCACAGGGTTTAAGAAAACAAAGTTATACGTTCAAAAGATTCATCAAGGGCAGAGACAGAAGTCTGTCTAAAGCAGGGGTGGGCAAACTTTTTGACCTGAGGGCCACAGTGGGTTCTTAAACTGGACCGGAGGGCCGGAACAAAAGCATGGATGGAGTGTTTGTGTGAACTAATATAAATTCAAAGTAAACATCATTACATAAAAGGGTAAGGTCTTTTTTTTTTTAGTTTTATTCATTTCAAACGGGCCGAATCCGGCCCGCGGGCCGTAGTTTGCCCACGGCTGGTCTAAAGTCATTTACTCCTTATCATAAATAATTTCACATGATAATTCTTTGATACCAGTTGAAACATAATTCACACTAGTAAGTTATATATCATTCATGATTTAACATATTGTAGTAAACTTCTTTTTGTTGTTGCCTGATTTTAAATGTCACTTTCTTCCCAGACTTACAATGTTCCCAACTTCCCCCTGAGTATCACTTCAAGGCCCTCTCCACTGTCTCTTTGCCATCCTCCTCTCTGGGCTCCCTCTCTCTTCTTCGGAGGCTCGTGGACACCCTCACAGGCACCTCTCAGCAGCACTCTTCCAGTTGCTGACTTCCTCTATCTCAACCCCAGGTCCCCGCTCCTATCTCAGTGTCCTCAATACACATCCATGCCTCTCAAACCTGAACATAGGACTTTGTCAAAGTGCAGATTCTGGCCGAAACCGGTCTGGCTCAGTGGATAGAGCGTCGGCCTGCGGACTGAAAGGTCCCGGGTTCGATTCCGGTCAAGGGCATGTACCTGGGTTGCAGGCACATCCCCAGTAGGAGATGTGCAGGAGGCAGTTGATCGATGTTTCTCTCTCATCGATGTTTCTAACTCTCTATCCCTCTCCCTTCCTCTCTGTAAAAAATCAATAAAATATATTTAAAAAAAAAAGTGCAGATTCTGATTCACCATGTCTTGGGGGGCAAGAGGGTGGTCTGCCATCCTGCATTTCCAACAAGCTCCTGGTTGATCCCCATGCCACTGTCCATGGGCCACTCTGGGTGGAAAGACTATACAACCTGACTGCCCTACTATTTCCCTAGTTGGGCCTGCCTTTCCCCAAAAGATCTCATACTGCAAAATGATCTCTTACCACCTCTACCAGCCTCCTCTCCTGAGCTCCTGCTGCCTTAAGCACATCTCAGGTGAGCAAATGAATAAGATGATCCTACTAAAGAATAAGTGACTCATACACTCTCCTTACCTACCCTCCCCTTTCTCCCAGAGGTTTTCAATGGCAGTTTGTGTGAATCTCTAAATCAAGTAACCTTCACTTGAAGTGTAAATATTGGTACATTTTTCTGGAGGGTGGAGTCAAGATTGTTAGGAAACTTTCAAAGAATTCCCTAATCCCAAAAGATAAAAAGTCATACTCTGAATAGCAAAATGTCAGTAACCACGTAGGAAAGGGTGAGGAGTAGGGGTGCAGGAGCCTCCTCCTGAAGCTCACCACTTGGCTTCCTCCTTTCCCTTTAGGAGGCTGCTCCTCGGGAGGGGGAGACAGCAGAGCTGGGGGCTGGTTTCCTACTCACATTCCCTCAAACTCCAAGGAGAAGCTGCTTAGGGTTCTGCTTCCTTGTATTCAAACAGAATTCCCATCTGAAGGGTGGAGTGCAGGCTGCAAGCTCAACTCCCAGCCCTTAAGAAACCTGAAGGTAAAATCAGATATGGAGGGAAAAGCTGTGTCCTCATTGTGTCCATCTGTGGCTAAGGTTCCGGGGCCCAGGACATCCAAACTCCCAAACCAGGGAGAGGGCAAGGGCCCCCACACTACGGCAAAAATGGGTGCTCCTGCCAAAGAAAAAGGAATCCTATGTCTTCTGATGAGCCTAGAGCTGTAACTTCTCACTCCTTCACCCACCCTGGCCCTAGAAACGCCTTGTTTAGCTAAACATTAAATGAGATCACATATGTTAAGGACCCAGCATGGAGCCCAGCAGATATTAGGGATTCAATAAATATTAGTTCCCTTCCCTATTAAAAGTAACGCCAGCTACGCTGTTTATGTGATTTGCTTGCTATTATTACCATAGAGCACAGTAAGAAGTGCGTGCGTAATTAAATATGTACCACTATGGTAATTTTGCTTTTAAAATTTTATTGATAACAGCATTATACACTTTATGTAAGCTCCAAGCTTTTCTGCTTATGTAGCCTGGTCATCTGTTCCTAACTTTTAGAAAAAATGCAAGGGAACATCTAAGGGAAGAACATTTTAGTGGGTTAACAAGGTAAAAAAAAAAAAAAAAATTAAAAAAGAAGTTCAACCTCTTCCTGCAGCTGTGGAATCTCACTTTCCTCACTGTTCCTCCTGTCCTAACCAAGTTGCACCCCTCAACTCTGGTGTTCCCCCCACCTGCCTCCTTTCACCATCCACACAACACACCTTCCCACTGTCCTCTGACACTGCTGGAAAAGCAGGGAATCTTTAGGAATATCCCCTTCCATGTGCTTCTGGAAGCTTCAATTAATATGCTGTTCAACCCTAACAGTCTGGGAACTACAGCCAAGGTAGAGCATTCTATGGGAGCTGGCAGCTGCCTGTCGAGACTTCTCCTCACTACAGAATCCCTAAACACTAGTTGGGAGTGAATATGGGCTATGACTTGATGCCACAAGAAAGCTGAAGGCAACCACACCAATTTATCAATATTGGAGACTAGGAAGAAACATGAGCATCAGAAAAAAAAATAGCCAGATCTCTCAAACTTGAAAGCAGACATTAATGAACCAAGCACAGAGCTCAAAGTTGAGGTTGAGTTAGAACCCTCCATCATGGTCTACATATGAATTATTCTTACCAAAGTAATCTATGAAGCAATTCATCATATTTTTAAAAATTCTCAACAGTATCTATCTGTAGGAAATGACAGCATTCACAAATGGTATCAATGATTTCAAAATGCCTTGCGACAGCGAACAACTTCAACCCCCAAATAAATCCTACAGAGTATTTTAAACATGCTCATTAAAGACCTTACCAGAAATAAACAACTTGGCCTGGTTGCCCAAGAACATCCCTTGATATATTTTTTAAGTAGATTTTTTAAAAATATATATGTTTTTGTTGATTTCAGAGAGAGGAAGGGAGAAAGGGATAGAAACATCAACGATAAGACAGAATCATTGATTGGCTGCCTCCTGTATGCCCCACACTGGGGATCGAGCTTGCAACTCAGGCATGCGCCCTGACTGGGAACCAAACTCTGACCTCTTGGTTCATGAGTCCATGCTCAACCACTGAGCCATGGCCAGCCTCTCTTGATATTTTTTTAACTAAAAGCAAAAACAGGCACTGGCATGCATGCGTATTCCTACAACTACTAAAAGGCAAGGTATAAAAAGCAAATAACAACACAAAATCTATTAACTCTAATCATCCTCCAGCCCCACTGGCCTCTCTCAACCATAGCTTTGCATCTTATTATTACAACTCCCATTTCTTATAAAGTATGACACCATTCCCATATTCTAACTGTAAGAACCTTTTGCTAGTAACATACATATTTCCCATCACAATAAAGAAAATAAAGCTGAAATGGCAATAAGAATCCAGGAGTTGGTTAGAGTTACCAGGTTTGCAAGAATGAATTGATATTTGTTCTTCAAAATACTTTCAAAATTTCATATATTTGAAATAAAAATATTCTTAATTTTCAGAAAAGAGTAATGGTCTAGAACAGGGGTCCTCAAACTACGGCCCGCGGGCCACATGCAAATACAAATATTGTATTTGTTCCCATTTTGTTTTTTTACTTCAAAATAAGATATGTGCAGAGTGCATAGGAATTTGTTCATAGTTTTTTTTTAAACTATAGTCCGGCCCTCCAACAGTCTGAGGGACAGTGAACTGGCCCCGTTTAAAAAGTTTGAGGACCCCTGGTCTAGAATTTTGTTATCAAACTGGGTGAGTTTTAATAGCTCATTTGAAATATTAACATTGAAATGAAACATGAAGGTTGAACAGAATAGTGTATCAAAACATCCAAAAAATAGAAGGGAGAGGATATTTGTGAGTGCAGTCAATAAAAACTATCCTTATTCTATCTAACCCCTAACACTAACCCTAATCCTAACCCACCCAGATATGGGGATCTGCCCTGGGAAGCAAGTATACTCATAACTAAACAATATCAAGCTGAATGAAGGTATAGCCCTTAGGAGCAAACAAGTTTTTTTCACTCTTTGAAACAACCCATTATTTTTTTAAAACAAATACAAATATAAGATTTACAATCCTATATAATAAAAGGCTAATATGCAAATTGTCCAAACAGTGGAACTACCAGTTGCTATGTCACACACTGACCAGCAGGGGGCAGACACTCAACGCAGGAGCCACCCTCGTGGTGGTCAGTGCACTCCCACTGGGGGAGCAGGCCTAAACTGTCAGTCGGATATCCACTGAGGACTCCCAGACTGAGAGAGGGCGCAGGTCAGGCTGAGGGACCACCCCCCGCCCCCACCCGAGTGCACAAATTTCGGGCAGTGGGCCTCTATTAGATAATAATTTTGAGAGTGATTCTCTACCCACTTTTTTACAAAAAAAGAAAGAATCCTACCTTGGTTATTTCACAAGTGTTCAAACTTATTTTCTAACATTTACAACAGAAAGTTACTACTTCACTTAAATGCTGTATTACAGTGCATCTTCTTAAGAATCAATGTTCATAAATCTTTCCATGGCATGATGTTCTAGTCATGCATAATTATAGCTCATGATGTCACTGCCATTTTTTCCAGGGCCGTTCTTATTATGACTCCACCTTCTGCAGTTCACCTGCTTAATAAAGGTGTTTGAAACAATGCAGAGGTCAGGAGACAAGATAACTCAATAAAAAACTTGAAACTTTTTCTCTGGATCTACAGCTTGAGACCAGTTTTCCATGAGATAGAACTCCTGCCAGTAAATTTTTGGTCTCAGGGAACGAAACTTCCCTCGGGCTTGTTTTAAGGACAAAGGGGAGATGGGTACACAGTTACAGACGCAGCACACAGAGTCCCAGAGTGAAGGTTCAGCTCAGCTTCCCAAAGGATGGAACTGGAAAGAATAGCCTTCTCTCTTCCCCTGCCCTCCTGTGTCTCTCTCTCTTCTTTGTCAGACTTTCTCTGGGCTGCCTCTGCAGGAGGCAGAGGCACATTCCCAGGAGATAAAACCTGCTTGGCCCACACAGCTTAACTCAAATGTCCATCCCTGTTCCAAATAGTTTGGCTTTGGGGAGGAGCAGAGTCCTTTGTTACAAACAAGCCTGGAGAGACCCATTCTTTGGGGGGGAGGCAGCAATTCTTATATGGGCAGAATAAGCTGCACAGGCACCCCAAAAGGTATGTGGGACAGTTTCTAGTAGGAGGATCATACATAATGGTGAGTCTGCCATCAGGGAGGCATACTGCTAAGAAGTCCTGTTAGATTCTATCATCAGAATTATGTGCAAATTATTTTATTAGGAAAAACACTTCATATTCCTTCTATATTTAGAGAGACAGACCTATGTGGCATGATTTTCCTTCCCCTCCTCTTGAGAATCTGACAGTTCCCATAAACTCAAAATTAGCAAGCAAGTTTCAGTCTGTTTTTCCCCTAAAGTATGTCAAAAATAGTGTCCAGGTAGAATTTTACTTCCCATTACTAATAAGTTTCTATTTCCTACTATCCAGCAAATATGGGCTTGTAACTTCAATAGCTTTAGGGAAATTACCACAGCTGGCCAATAACTTATGTGAAATCCCAGGTTGAAAAGAACTATTACCCCCACAAAAATGAAGGAAAAGATCCAAACAATAATGAGAAAAGGTGAACATTATAGTTTGCACCATAGGACAGTTGTCTCTCTACTTTTGTAAAGAGTTAAACATTTTTTTTAGCATCTATTATGTTCCACACACTATGCTTTGCATGTTGCATACATGAGATGAGTTAATCCTTAGAGTAACTCTGCAACTCTGAGAATTGGAAAAACTCTCTGAACCTCAAAAAGATTAAATAATCTGCCCTGGCCAAGTTTGGCCTGGGGGAGGAGCATCATCCCATACACCAAAAGATTGTGGGTTAGATTTCTGCTCTGGGCACATACTTAGGTTGCAGGTTCGATCCCCAGTCAGGGGATGTATGGGGGTCAACTAATCATTGTTTCTTTCTCACATCACTATTTCTCTCTCTCTAAAATCAATAAAAACGTGTCCTCAGGTGAGGGTTTAAAAAAATTTTTAAATAATTTGCCAAAAACAAAAAACCTAGAAGTAGAATCTAAACCTGATTCTACTTTATCCCACAGACCACGTGTTTCTTTCACTAGCACCAATAGCTAGTATTTACAGGATACTGGCCATGCACTAAGGCCCAGTTATTAGTGCTTCACATATACTGACGTAGGCAATAGATTTATGAACTAGCTGCTACCAGCTCCTTCTACAGATGTGAAAAGGAAAGCATAATGAGCTTAAATACTTTCCCAAGTTCACACAGCCTGTAGATGGTGGAGCAGAGATTAGGACCCAGGCAATCCAGCTACATGGCACATAAGGTTGCCTCCACTGGAGAACTTGATTCTGTGGGTGGTGCACAGCCCTTCTTCATGATAGCTCTCACTATTGAGTCAACTCTGTCACAAGTTCAAAGAGAAACTGAGTTAAAATTGTACAACTCGCCTTTTCACTTCATGTGTACAGAGGAAAAGTGACAGTCTTGGTAGCCAGCATTCACAAGTCCTTATTTCACCCTAAAAGAGCTCTTTTTCCTTACATCTTCTAAGGATTCAAGAGATGCAGATAGGCTAAGGATGTTATGAATGAGGGAAATCTCTTTTCATTTCTATGTGCAGGTGTGTGTGTGTGTGTGTGTGTGTGTGTGTGTGTGTGTTTTAGAAGCAGGGGGGCACAGTACTCAAGAACACTGATAACTCTTCTGAGAATGTTCTTTTCCTTACCTCTCATTTTAAGAACAAGCAAATTTTGTCTGTATCTGCTAGACCAGCGGTTCTCAACCTGTGGGTCGCGACCCCATTTGGGGGTCAAACAACCCTTTCACAGGGGTCCCCTAAGACCATAGGAAAACACATATATAATTACATATTGTTTTTGTGATTAATCACTATGTTTTAATTATGTTCAATTTGTAACAATGAAAATACATCCTGCATATCAGATATTTACATTACGATTCATAACAGTAGCAAAATTACAGTTATGAAGTAGCAATGAAAATAATTTTATGGTTGGGGGTTACCACAACATGAGGGTCACGGCATTAGGAAGGTTGAGAACCACTGTGCTAGACTATATTCCTCTAGTACATTTTTTTCTCTCTGGTTGCTACATTAAAAGTCTTCCAATCACTACAGTGCCACTGGCTTAATGCACTATAACCCATATCTTATACAATGTGTCCAGGGAAGGTTGGACTTACCTTAGAGTAAGCATCACTTCAGTTGCAGTGAGTTGGCCATAGCCGTGACCTATGGGGAGCCCCAGTGGCCATTTATCGTAAACTACTAGAGTCCCAGTGCACAAAATTTGTGCACAGGGGAGCTCCCCTCAGCTTGACTTGCACCCTCTTGGAATCCAGGACCCCTCAGGGGATGTATGACTGCCAGTTTAGGCCCAATCCCGCCAATCAGGCCTAAACCGGCAGTCGGACATCCCTCTCGCAATCTGGGACCGCTGGCTCCTAACCACTGGCCTGCCTGCCTGACCATCCCTAACCACTCTACCTGCCTGCCTCATTGCCCCTAACCACTCACCTGCCTGCCTGATTGTCCCTAACCACTCTGCCTGCCTGCCTCAACAATCCTAACCACTCTGCCTGCGTGCCTCATTGCCCCTAACCAGTCTGCCTGATCACCCCTAACCGCTTGCCTGCCTTCCTGATCACCCCTAACTGCTTGCCTGCCAGCCTGATTGCCCCTAAGTGCCTCTGCCTCAGTCCCTGCTGCAGCAGCTTCATCTGGAAGGTCATTTGGCTGTCCAGCCTAATTAGCATATTATATTACACTTTTATTTTTAAAGATAGCTTGTGGGTGATGCCAATGAAGTTCAAGAAGCCACATTTCACATGACTTCACATTTTGCTGTGTCTCTTTTAAAATAGCTAATAAAACACTGGCAAATGTGTTCTTTATTATTAATTTGTTCCCCCATTTTCTTCATCCCTCTCTGTTCAACGAAAACCATTTCCATTCATCCCACTACAACATATCCCTTCATGACCAGCAAAAAACAAATAAACATCCCCGCCCCCAATCGCAAAAACCTAATGTGGTAACTGCCTACAGATTTGGAGCTTTGTATGCAAACTGTTTATTATATTCACAAAACTGGGAAAGAACTGCAATAGAACTGCTTCTGGAAAGATGAAGCCAATTTCAGAATCCAATTTGCAATAGGAAATGCCATGTTTGTTTCATGTCTGCCTCTGCTTCAGATGAAAAAAAAAAAAAGAAGAAGCCAAACAAAAAGCAAAAACCGTTGGACTGGCTGATTATTTCCAGGCAAAACAGAGGGCAGATGCAAAGCCATTCAGTTGGCTGTAGAGACTTGTCTGTCTACCTCCAGTCACGTTGGAAGCAACTGAGCAAAGCTGAACCCCTGTTAAGTGAAAATTCACACACACATACACACACAAACACACACAAATGTTTATTTAAATAGCATTATTAAAAAAATATAGGTTTGGCTCTCACAGGGACAGGTGGTATGATAGACCAGGCTGGCTGCTCAGTTTGTTGAGGGCCCTGCCTCCCAACTTTCCTGTAGTGAGAACACAGTATACAGCCTTGGTTGTACATGTAACCGTCGAGCCCAACACAGCCCTCATTAAGGTGGAAGGATCTCTGGAAGTAACCTGTGGTATTTTGTAGATTTAAAATCAACCCGTGTGTTTGTGATTGTGTGTGTGTGTGTGTGTGTGTATGAAAATTACCTCTGCTTCTACATTTACATATGTACATTATAGTTTTTAGCTATCTACATATATGTGGAATTAATGAATAAAAACATGTAGTCACACACACACACACACACACACACACACCAAACACAGAAAGAGATCTAGATACACTGCAGATATCCTACATAAAGTATATCAATGATTCAGAGAGATTCTGATACAAAAAAATTATGTAATTAAAACATGTAATTAATTTTTAAATGAGTTTCTTTCCCCAGTATTCAGCTTTCTTGTTAAAGACCATTTTTCTCATTGCTCCCTGGTGAAAACAATGTCAGTGTTGCTTCTGCTGGTCTTCACCACACATACACACAAACAAGCACCAACCAGTCTCATCCAACTGTGCTCACCTCTGCTGACTGTTGTGTATGCTTATCAATCATTAATACTGGAATGCCCAGGAGGTATGGGGAGAACAAGGTTTGGTTAGCCTGATGATTGTGGGATCACATCTTATCATGCCTGTACACAATATACCCCATGACTTGTCTGAAACATGAGTGGGCACTGGCTGTATCCAATCTATTTCTATGTCATATTGTCATTGGTCAAATATGGCCTTGTTCTCCCATTCCCTCCTTTTCCAACTGAAAAAAGAAAGGAACCAATAAGCCTGAGCTCAATTTGTTCTGGCAATTATTGCAAAGTTCCTACTGTGAGGGAGATCCTGCTCACTGGTGCAGAATGACATGCAGCCATCCAGGGTCTAGACAAAAGGAGACCCGCTTTTCTTCAAGTGTATTCAGCCATGTACAGACATATTGGCTGAGATGCCTGCCCATTCACATCTTAATGGAAAAAAGAGAGAGACAAGAACCTGGGGCGGGAGGAAGAAAAGAGGAGAATGAAGGATTCTCAACTGACAGCAGTAACAACACCTGAACTTGGTAAAGAAGAAGAAAGGAAACTATTTTGACCACAGAACAGTAAATCACTGACATAATGTGAATATATGTTTTAGTAGCATTCAGCTAAATTATGCTTTTATTACAGATAAAGGTTACTATGACACTGAAATGTGCAAGTGAAGAAAGTTATGCTAGAAGATAGGATTATATGAGTCTTCCTTCTCTCTTCTATCTCCTCTCTCTCTCTCTCTCTCTCTCTCTCTCTCTCTCTCTCTCTCTCCCCCCCCCCCCCACTCTTCACTAAGGTAGAGCTGCATATTAATTCAACCAAATGAAACTATTAGGATGAAATACCACCAAGATGCATTCTAAAGTGTAATTCCTCTAAAATAAGTATGTAACTTTATTAAAAATCAGAGTACTAGTCAAAAGGTGAAAAAATATTACATTATGATGAAAAAGAGGTCATTTAAGAAAAGGCTGAAATAACACTTCTTTTTGAAATGGCATATGAAGGCTATTATAGCACTGAAAGAAAAGGTGACTTTTTCTTAATATTTGTCCTTATTCTCTGTTCACGAACAGAAGGAAATGTTTGAAGAAAAGGTCACTTTAAATTCTAGACCGTGGCACTGGCTCCTCTCTGAGGCTGAATGCCCTCATCTTCTTCTCTTTCAGCTCTATCTAATGATAACTGGTCTGCCTGTCCAACATTTCTGTCTACTCAGAAAACAGGTGACTATGAAGTAATGTCAGAGTCATGTCCAAGACATGCCAGAAACGTTTCTCCCAGCAAAAGTCACTTATTTCACAAGATAAGTAATGAAATAAATAGGGGGAAATTAAGTTAATTTTAAATTCTGTTATTACTTGCTTCTTTTTAGTCATAATGGAAATGGGGGGGGGATTGCAAATTCAATAACAACATGCATTTTTTCCATTACAGAGAATGGTTAATTCAATAGACGAATCATCAGAGAATGATCTCTATAGTCTTATCAAACTCCAGACATAGAAACAAACGGAAGTTTGAAACATAAAATATACTATAAAATTGTTGGGAAAATTGACTACAATCCCCAATGAAATTACCTCTTATGGCAATTAAGAGCCCATTTGTAGGAGCATTAACAGCCTCAGGCAAACTCAACAAACCCACTCCTGGCTGCATTAATGACAGATTTATTAGGGAGTATTATTTAATTAACAATAATGTGAAAGGGCAGCTCAGCTGAGTTACAGCATACTTACTGGAAACACTAAGCAATGGTAAGTGAAAAAGACATGCAATTTGTTAGCCTTCCCATGTTTATTTTGTTTCTGAAATACATAAGTAGATGGTATGTATTTGCCACTAGATATTTTCAGCTGTCTGTAAGGACAACATGTCCAAAGAAGTTCAGCTCTTACTATACAATGATGCTAATAGTCCCTTGCTGTTTGATTCTGTTAAGAAATCCCCCTAGGGCCTCAAATGTTCAGGGACAGCATTCTCTGTCCTTTCCCCCTCTAGACAAGGGCAACTGCCAGCCCCCCTTCCTTGTATACACCAGGCTCCCTCCCACCCCCATACATCATTTACCACTAATCACCTAACATAAGTGATGCCTTTTGTTCTCACTCCCTTCCCAAGAAGCTTTGGGTTGTCAGCAATTTGGTGACTGGCTGGGTCTTATCCCCCTTCCATTTCCTCCCCGCCCCCCCCCCCCCCCCCCGCATTCTGACCCTATGGCATGGGCAGAGTGAAGAAAAGACTTAGATGAGTGCAGACTTCTCCCCGTCAAAGTTAAATTCCCAACATCCAATGACCTCCTTTAGAGCCGACTGTCATTCAAAGCCCAGTTTCAAACTGGCAAAGGCAGGGCCACTTAGGTTGTTCTGACATATAGTGGGAGCGGGCAGCATGAAGTGAACTCCACAACTAAAGTGAAGAGCGCAGGAAGATGCAAACATAGTGCACTCCCTGGAAGAAGGAGAAAAGTAAGTTATAAAACTTTTCATGCCATCTGTTATTTCTATGACATATATTCACAAAATTTAGTTTAAAATTGGTCAGTGACATAGAAAAGATTGTCTTGGGAAATGGTTGTGCCGACTTAGTTCCTGTGGGAGCCAAACAAAGCTAGCTAAGATAGTAATTTTAAATTATTATTGGGTGATTGTTAATTGTAGTCACCAGTGTCCATTAAAATTCCTGCCAACAGAAAATCTTTATCTTGCCTTGATTTATGGTAAGCTTAGAAATGAACAGTCAGTGTGGAACATGGTTATTAAACAAAACAAATTTCTGTTCATGGCTTTTGAAAAGACAAATCTGAAATCCCAACAGTCAGCTTGTGCTTGTATTTGGAAGTAGATTAGGATGGTGTGTGTGGAGAGCACTAGCATCCACAGTGGATTAAGATTGATTTCAGGAGCTAAAGATTTTTCTCTTTGATTCTTTTGAATCCAAAGTAGTTTTCGCTCAAATAACATCAAAGGCATCTGATTAAACACATCTCCCAGCAGGATTTTATGGTGGGGCATGCTTTATTATGTGCAGTATAATCAGATTGATATAATATGGCATCAGCCAGTGAATGTCTTGTTTTGAAACAACTTGTGGAAATAGATTTTATCCCTTTCTTTAATTCTAATTTAGTGCTATTAACCAATTCCGTTATTTAAATTGATTGTTAAGATCAGAATCAGTTTGATTTATCAGAATGTATTTCCCATTAATAAGGTTTTCTTTTTAGCCTCCTTCTTTAACCTTCATTTACTTTTAGTGCTTTGAAGACAAACATTAGCAAAATCTTTTTCCTTAATATAGATTAAAGTATGTAGACTGATTCCTGTTAAACTCTTCATAACTTTACAGTACAAGAACAAAAAGTTGCAGAGTTTACTGGTATATGAGTTTCTTTTAATGCAACTTTAGTGTATAAGAAAGAGGAAAGGGATTATAAGAGAAAGAAATAATAAATTAAATTTTGCAAAAGATAAATTTTCTATTCCAAAGAAACCCAATTCCTTTACTGACATAGAAAAGAAATCAAGAGGAATTTTAACTGCAAATGCATTTCCACTAGTAACATTTGAACGTCTTCGTGGCACTGCTATATGGCATTTAAATACCAAGGGGGGGGGGGGAGGTGCCAGCAAGAAAGCAAGAGGGGTACACAATTTTTCCACACAGCAGAGCTAACAATCCTATCTTGCCACACGTGTTACTTGAGATCAATCAATGCATCATTTAAATTTTTCCTTTTTTACTGATATTTTGCAGCGAGTAAAAGTAGAAATAACTAGAACCAAGCATCATCATCAACTGACTGCACTTTAGAGTGAGACTGCTAAGTCTTTTCACTGTATGCCTGTAAATTCAACGTTTTTCCTAAGCAAAAATGAGCACAATGCTGTAAATGCATATTATGATGTAAAAGTCAGCATCTGAAAATGTTATTGATTTACAGGATTTCTGAAAGACCTGAAGCCTTCTGGTTCCATGCCCACCTTTGACAGACCTACACTGAAGTCAGCAGGGAAGTTCCTCCCCCGCAGTTAGTCTCCTGCTCTAGCTTCATCCCTTGCCCAAATCAGGGCAGGAGACTTCTTAATCTCCATAAGCAACCTGTCCCAGTTTATAAACTTCACTGTCAGAACATCCGCCCCTGTTTAAATCTCTCCTGCTGCTGATTAAGGCCATGTTCCCTGCTCCTGACTCCTAGGAGATGCCCATCTGGAGGGAAGAGGAATTTTAAAAATTTGGATGTTAATTAAACTGCACCTTGACTTTTTTCCCAGTAGCCTTAAAGATTCCTTTCCTTGGCCACTGTAGGTTTCATCTTTAGGGTGCTGTGACCTCCTCTGTACCTGCTCCAAACTTCCATCCTCATCCCTAGAAACTAACAAAGTTCTAGTGAGGATCCTAGTCACACATGGTGGTTCTTCAGGTTCCTATCTGTTAATACTGCTATACAAGTGCCATATTCTCTGGAAATTAGAAAATTATATTGCTAAATCATTGTATACTTTTACTAATTTGATTCTATTCCAATCTTTACTAAATTCCTGCTTGGTGCCAACACTGTGCTAATTCTGAAGATACAGAGACGACAGTCACTGCCCTTAGAGAATTCACAGGATAGTGGGGGAAGCAGACCACAGGGGCTATGCTGGCCTAAAGGACAGGGTGGCAGGGGGCACAGAAGTCAGGCCTGGTAACCAACAAGTACTTCCTGGAAAAGAGTTGGCTAAACAAAGTAGAGCCTGAGAAATGCATTCAAGTTTGAGCAGAAGCATGAATGTATTAAAACATAGCATCTGTTGTTTATATTGATGGACAAAAAAAACCCAAAAACCAACGAAACAAAACAAAAAAAATGTGAGGGAAACAGGGACAGATGAGGCTAGAATGGTAAGTAGGATACAGACACTTTAGGGCCTTAAGTGCCTTGTCAAGGAGTTTAGATTTTATCAGTTATGAAATAAGGAGCCATTAAAGACCTTTTAGCAGGTGAGTGGCTGATAAGAGGAAAACAGGGTAAAACAGGGACAGCAGCTAAAAGCTGTTGCGGTGGTGAATGTAGGACATTTACAAAACTGGAACTACAGCAATGGCAGAAGGAATGAAGAGGAAAGATGGATTTGAGGGAGACTTAGAAGGTGTAATTGGTAGACTCTGAGGTTTAAGTAACCAGATATGGTGGGGTTGGGGGATGGAAGGAGTCATGGTACACTGATGTCTGAATCTCTACTTTGATGACTAGAAGTGCCATTCATTTCTGGGCTAGAGGAAGCAAACCAAGAGACCCAACAAAGAAAGAAATCAGGAATCAAACTGGAAGTGATGTCCACTATGATCCTCCAATGATTCTATCAGAAGCTAATTGAACTAGACTTTAAGGGGAGGAGCAGGAGGGCTCTGTTCAGGGTCCAAATTAAGACCACCTCACACTTTTGCTTGAAAGGTGGCTCCAGTTACTGAGCTAGAGAACACTATTGAAGAAATATCAGGGAATAAAAATGGTCCAGAAAAATGAGGACATTTAACCAATCTCTGCCCCATGATTATATTACTATTATATATAACTAGAGGTCCGGTGCACAAAAATTTGTGCACTCAGGGGGGTCCCTCAGCCCCGCCTGTACCCTCTCGCAGTCTGGAACCCCTCGGGAGATGACCACCTGCTGGCTTAGGCACACTCCCCAGGGGATTGGGCCTAAGCTGACAGTCAGACATTCCTCTGGCAGCCTGGGAGTCCTCAGGGGATGTCCACTTGCCAGCGGGGTGCAGGCCTAAGCTGCAGTCAGACATCCTTAGTGCTGCTGAGCAGGCAGGAGAGGCTCCCACCACCACCGCTATACTGGCAGCCATCAGCCTGGCTTGTGGCTGAACAGAGCTCCCCCTGTGAGAGCGCACTAACCACCAGAGGGAAGCTCCTGCATTGAGCATCTGCCCCCTGGTGGTCAGTGTGTGTCATAGTGGCCAGTCATTCCCAGTCGTTCTGCTGTTAGGGTCAATTTGCATATTACCCTTTTATTATATAGGATAGAGGCCTGGTGCATGGGCGGGGGCTGGCTGGTTTGCCCTGAAGGGTGTCCCGCATCAGGGTGGGAGTCCCGCTGGGGTGCCTGGCCAGCCTGGGTGAGGGGCTGAGGGCTGTTTGCAGGCTGGCCACAGCCCCTTCAGGGTGGGGGTCCCTGCAGGGGTGCCTGGCCAGCCTGGGTGAGGGGCTGATGGCTGTTTGCAGGCTGGCCAAGACCCCCAGCAGGGACCCTCACCCCATGAGGGTGTGGCCATCCTGGGTGAGGGTTTGGTAGCTGTTTGCAGGCTGGCCATGGCCCCCAGCCACCCAAGCTCCTAGTGGAGGCTGGCTGGAAGCAGGTATCTGGGATTTATTTTTCTTCTATAATTGAAACTTTGTTGCTTTGAGTGGAGTCCACACCTGGCCAGGGCAGGCGGAAGCTTGGCTTCCTCCATCGCTGGGGCAACCAAGCCTCCTGCTTGCTCCAGCTCCGTGGCTGCCGGCCGCCATCTTGGTTGGGTTAATTTGCATATAGTCACTCTGGATGGAGGGCATGGCTTGGGGTGTGGCAGAGGTGCGGTCAATTTGCATGTTTCTCTTATTAGATTATACTAGAGGCCCGATGCATGAAATTTGTGCAAGGGACTCTGCCTTTGCAGTCTCAGCTGGCCCTCAGCCCCTCGCAGCCCCGGCTTTGTCTGGAAGGTCATCCGGATGGTCATTCTGCTGTTTGAACTAATTAGCATATTAGCTCTTTATTATATAGGATTGGAAATAGGTTACTGCTATACTCTATAGATAAAAAATCCCACTCTTGTCACATGCGTACAGCTGGGCATGCTCTGTTGGGTAGATCAAGAGATGGTGTATCAAGAAGAGAATATTGAATCTCGGACTTATAGACAATGTCTTCTACAATTACCTCCTACAAAGGTAATGGAATCTGTAGATACATAATATCAGTCTAGGACCTTGGCTGGCAAACTGCGGCTCGCAAGCCACATGCAGCTCTTTGGCCCCTTGAGTGTGGCTTTTCCACAAAATACCACATGCGGGCGCACACGCACAGTGCGATTGAAACTTCATGGCCCATGCACAGAAGTCGGTATTTTGTGGAAGAGCCATACTCAAGGGGCCAAAGAGCCGCATGTGGCTCGCGAGCTGCAGTTTGCCAACCACTGGTCTAGGATAAGCTAATTCTAACATAACACAGCTCACTCTATTAGTTCATTCTGGCATAGTGTTAGAGTAGATTTTCCACTTTCCGATAACTGTGAAGTGACTAAATTCTATTTCTCCAATTGCAGGATATGAAAATGAGTAAAAAAAAAAAAAAAAGATGGGCTCTCACATCTTGACAGGGCACAAAGAAGAGCTATGTCATGATCTTGGGCATGTAATGTTCTGTCTCTTTTCAGTTTTCTATCTGTAATATTAACAATTTTACAGAATATTTTTTAAAAGTTAATAAAATGCCCACGACCCCAATGTGAGATTGCGGTTAAAGGAACAATAAGTAAAAGGAACAATATGTGAGGTCAAACAGTTTCTAGCTGAGTGACGTTCTAGATCAATTTTACCCAGTAGGTCCCAGGTCAGCCAGCATCAGTGAGCCTCCTCAGTGTGTATACTCAGGAGCAAGGAGAACAGCTCTAAGAGAGAGGAAGGAGCTCCCATTCTTTATGCCCAAATATGCTTTGAAGTTTTGGACTAAAATGAGAATGAAAGTTCTTGTCTCACCTCTTTTAATAATTAGCCAAAGAAGAATTTTTTACTCCTAAGTCTAAAACCATTGTTTCAACACACACACACACACACACACACACACACACACACACACACCTACTTTCAAATCTATTATATGCAAATGTTGGAGACTCTGCCTTGAGTTCAAACAGCTCACCAATCTTTTCCAAACCTGGGATCCCTGTTTGAAGTTCTCCATAACATTTTTCCCTGGACTCTCAACCGATTCTGCCACCACCTCTCTCCTCTCCAGCAACACAACTAAAAAGAGATTCAATCAGTTATGTTTGCATTCTCAAAAGCTTTTAATTGCTCACTATGCACAACTAAATATATTAAAACACTTCAGTCCAGCAATATTCAAAGCTCCTAATGGTTTTGGCCTGCATCTCTCATTACTCTCCTGAATGGACCCCTTTATCCCAGACAGGCCCTTTACATCCTATATCTGCACCTTTGCACTTGCATTTCTTTCACTTGAAATGCATTCCTCCCTGTTCTTCAAGGTCTAGTTTATATGCTACCTTGAACCTTTTCCTCCCTAATAGACATCATTTCTCCCTCTTCGGACCTGACGTAGGGGTCTTGTGGCCATTAACAAACAAATCCATGTTACAGTCAGTCATAAGTGAAGTACATGCTGCAGAAGCAGTGAAGAAGAATCCCAGTTCATCCACTTCATTGTTATGTAGCATTTGCCATAGCTGTGGTGTAAATACTCATACCACTGATGATTTCAAGGAATTGGGGAGAATGTGCAAATCAGTTCTCAATAAGCTGGGAGGAGCAATGCTGCATACTACTCTTAGTTTGTTTCTTTGTAAAATGGGAAATAAATACCTTTTCATGAAATTCTTACAAAAATTAAATGATAAAGTAAATGTAAATTTCTTAACACAGCGTGGCATAGAATAAACACTCCATGCTATAGTTCTGCTACTCTAGCTGCTGCTACAACACTATCATCACTGCAAGTAATGGTATTATGCCTATGCCTACGACTACTTCTATTTCTGCTACTAGTATGAATGATAGTATCAGCCCCTCTAAACTGTAAATACCTTGAAGGAGGGAAAGGGAACATGTAGATAGCAAACATTTACCCCAAATTCTTCTTCCTATGGATTAATCTTTATGGCACAGGGAAGGCTACAGAAATGTCCTGCCTTCCTAAAGTTCTATAAAAAGGCAAAGTTCTAAGAGAAAACACTGAGTAATTATTTGGAAGTTCTTATCAAAAATCTTTAGCCAATGATTTACATTTAAAAAACATGCTTTTTTGAAATGAACAAGTACAAATTTAATGCAATTATAAATGTCACATAAGACTAAAAATTAGTGAACATGTGAGACAACTCTGAAAATTAAAAATTGATCATTCCTGTCTAACTGTAGTCATAGAAATTGCCCATGGACTGAACTGCAATTTCATTAGCTTTGATTAAAAGTGAAACAGAAAGAAGGGTAAAGTAGGTCAAAAACTTCCTGATTCCTTTGGGGTTGAAACATTTCCTAGATACTAAATGTGTGTGAAAGGATCAGTAAGAACCTATTTCCCATCCTTGGATGATATGGAAAGAAAGATAGGGCATCCCTCAATGGGAAAAACTGATTATAATGAGAATGAAAAGCAAAGACAAATTAGCCATGAACTCAAGAGAAAGGATTTCTAAAGTGGAAATTCCTTTATTTGTGACCTGAGCTAGGGACATACAAAGCAGGTTTTATAAGGGACTGAACAGGTGTTTTAAAGCCAGCTTTTAATTACATAATTCAAGCTTTTTTCCATTTTTTTGTTCTACTCCTCTCACCCACACATGGACACACACATACATCTACGCTTATATAAAACCAGATACTGTTCCCAAACTCTTCAACTAAACCATTCTTATACATCCCTCTCAACCACATCAACCCCACAGTTCCATTTTTGGATTTCAAAAAAGCACTCCCTCTCATAAACTAGTTTGGTTGTGGGAGGAACAGGAGACAAAAGAAGGAGAATAGCTTCAGTGAACACTGCAAGAGCTGAACCTTTAGGCTCAGGATTCCACAGATTTTGAGAAACTTAGAATTCATGGAAATACAAGTAATCAAAATTAGAATAAGTAAGAGTGATGGCCACCTTATCTAAGAAATTCCCATTGATATTCAGTATGCTTTGTTTTTCTGTTCAATTATAAAAGAAGGTAATACCATACATAATTCCTCAAATCCAGTCACACCATCAATTTGTTTACAGCTTCTTTAATGAGTTGGGGAAGAAAATATAACCCCATTAAATGTGAACACTGATTTTAAGGTATATTCCATTTCAGAAATGTTAACTTTGGGAACGGGGGGCAAAGTTATGAAGCAAATGAGATGTGGAGGAAGAGTGTAGAAGTGAGAATATAACCCAAATGCAGGAAAATGCAGGAAATCAAGTACCTGGACAACCTCTTCTGGCTCAGTTGAGAGTTGGTTGTAGTCAGCTTTGAGTAGGCTGGTGAGTTGATGACCACAAAAGAGGGATGAAGCATCTACTCATGACATGGAAAGTCTGCAATAAATGAAACAGATTGTAAGTCAGAGAACTGTCTCATTTCTCAGCCTACAAAACCATACTATATACACTCTTTCCAAAGCAGACCCTCAGTGGTAGGCTTTGGTCAGTAGTACAGACATACACATCCAGATTCAGAGGTGTTGGATGTTTGTTTTCAAAAGCACTGAAAATATTTTCTTTATGGAATTGCATAAGAAAATCTTGTTGCCTATGAATTGTACATGTTCAAAGATATCATCACCATATGAATTTTTCATTCCACTCCATACCCATACCACCTGTTTTGTTCTCTGTGGGTTCTATATTCTATACTGAAGTATTTTGGCTTCTAAGTAAATATGTTAGTTTGTATTTCTCAAGAGAGAACCTTGATGGAGAAGCAGGGTAACGTGGCACTGAGTTGTGCTCTGATTTAATGATGATGCACCTCATGGTCTCCTGCATATCTAGAATCTTCACAAGTTTCTTTTCTTTTTAAGCGCATTTTTGAGGCTCTTACTATAAGTAAAAGTGGTAGCTTAAGAAGTCTAGCTGACTAAAACCATGATACACTGTCTGTATTTACTTGTAAAAAAAGGCATAAGGCCATATCAGTAAATTAACACCCACTCCCTTCATAGGGAGTCACTAGCAGAAGCAACTGATTTTCTGCTACTCTGGAGATGTCATTTGAGTTTACTGAGTAGTACTTCCATTAACCATGAAAAGCTCGGGAAAACTGGAATAATGAAGAAAGAAATCAGAGGGAAACCATAAAAGCCCAGTGCATTTCAATAAGAAAGCAGTAACCATCCCTTCCCCCAACTTTAAATATCACAACGAATTCAAGCAACAAAATAAACAATTCACCAAGAGCACGCTTTATGTACAACTTTAATTTCTTCCTACTGTGTTCATTACTAAGCTATTTGCTTTCTTCAGGCAGTATGGGGGAAACTTTTAAAAGACTCATTTAACACAGAAGTCAATTTCCACTAATGTAGTCTTCGTGTGGAATATGTGGTCCTCTAAAGCAGATCTATATACACAAATATACATACATTAGCCTCTTTTTTATAAGAACAGCAGAAATTAGCTCACCTTCAAACATAATCACTATTCTTATCCTGCAGGGAAAAACATGAATATGAGAACCATATTATTTACAATAATTGCAAACTGGTATTTCTGATAGGAATGATTTCCCCTTCACTTGTATAAAAACAGTTCTAAGTGTGAAAGAATAATATAGCCATTGTATAACCCAGATTTTACTTTCTAAAAAGTTAGGCAGGGAAGGAACCAAGATGGCAGCATAGGTAAATGCCTGCACTTGCTGCCTGCCACAACCACATAAAAATTACAACTAAAATACAGAACAACTATCATCCAAAACCACGGGAACGCTGACTGAGTGGAAGTACTACAACTAGAGAGGGAAAGAAGAAAGTACATAGAGACTGGTAGGAGGTGCGGAGGTGCAGAATGGGTGTGCCAGGAAGGAGATCGCCTCTGTGGAGGCTGCCTGGAGGAGCGAGGGGTCCAAGCCCCACACCAGACCTCCCAGCCCAGAGTTCCAGAGCTGGGGAAAGAATTCCCTATGGGTCATAAGAACTACAGACTATAAAAACCAATGTGAATTGGGGCTGAGTGACACACAGGCTGCTGGAGACCCAGCTGCTCCTTTTAAAAGGCTGGCACCACAAACTGAATTTACAAACTCCCACTTCCTCTGAGCTCCAGTGCTAGGCGAGGCTTTAGGGGACCCAGACACATATAGGGAGAAACTGGACTGTCTGGCATCAGGGCAGGAACTTGGGGCAGCTTTCTTCCAGATGGAGGTGCTCACAGTGGTCATTGTTCCCATGCTGGGACCTCCCTGGTGCAGGGCTAACTGACAGCCATTTCTGTTTGTTCCACCCTGGTGATTATCTGAGACCCTATCCCACCCAAGCTGTGTGCAGAAGCTTTTGCATATGAATGGCCTGTCCTTTCTCAGCCTAAAACCTGTAAGACAAGCTGCAGCTGGGTAAGGGAGCCCCAAACTTATCAATAAAAGGCCCAAGGCTGGCGCCAGCACCAGCACCAACACCAGCACCAGCACCGACCTACCTTGCTTCACAGCTGGGCCTTGCATGGACACTTCCAAACCCGAGACAAAAAGGAGGAATCTGCAGACTTCTCTGTAGCTCCTGCTGGGTGGCCTCAGGCAGTGGCTGACTTTGCACCTCCCTGGAGACCCAAGACCCAGTGTACCCAGTGGTCAGTGTGAGACCATACCAGATTACAACTCTTCACATCCATAAGAGACACACTCAAGGGGCATACTCAGTGAGCACCTAAGCCCCACTGAAGCAAGTCCTGCTCCATAAGGGTGTCTCCTGCACAGCAGCTCTTCCACTGTAGTTGTAACTGGTCCCCATAGCCCATTGGCCTGGAGGTCAATTCCTCCAGTGACACCAACAGCAATCAAAGCTCAACTACAACAAGACTGTGCTCACAGCCCACAAAGGGGTGCACTAAGAGTGTCTACCTCAGGTGACTGGGGATGCTGAGCCATTGGGCCATACTGGACACCTACTACACAGGGCCACTCTATCAACTCAAGGAGACTTAGCAGCTCTACCCAATGCACTGAAACAAACACAGGGAAGCAGCCAAAATGTGGAGACAAGGAAACATGTCACAAATGAAAGAAATTGAAGAAAGCAAACTACTGGATATAGAGTTCAAAACCACCATTATAAGGTTACTCAAGAATCTTCTAGAAACCTCCAAGGAACTTAATGAGACCTTCAAGGATCTTAGTGAGAATGCCAAAAAAATGGAAAAGAACCAGTCAGAAATTAAGCATACACTGACTGAAATAAAGAATAATATACAGGGATTCAACAGTAGACTAGAGTATCCTGAGAATCAAGTAAGTGATATGAAATATGAAGAAGCAAAAAACACCCAACCAGAAGAGCAAAAAGAAAAAAGAATCCAAAAATATGAAGATAATGTAAAAAGCCTCTGGGACAACTTCAAGTGGACCAACATCCGAATTATGGGGGTGCCAGAAGAAGAGAGAGAGAAAGATATTAAAAACCTATTTGAAGAAATAATGACAGAAAACTTCCCCTACCTGGTGAAATAAATAGACTTACAAGTCCAGGAAGCGCAAAGAACCCCAAACAAGAGGAATCCAAAGAGAACCACACCAAGACACATCATCATTAAAATGCCAAGGGCAAAAGACAAAGAAAGAATATTAACACACTGTATGCAGGAAACGTGTTTACACATTTTACGTATTTATACGTTCTACCAGTGTAGGACAGCGCGGGACACGTATTAATACGTTTTTTATAGACTAGTGGTAGAATGCGGGTAACGTATAAATACATAAACTAAAGTTATCATAATTTTACTGAACATTGCCATTTGTGCAAAAAATTAGCAAAAATGGCCCGCGCCACCTGTTAGCACGCAATAAAAACTACCTGCAAACAATGTGTTAAAAGCAGCAAAAGAAAAACAGTTAGTTACCTACAAAGGAGTACCATAGGACTGTCAGCTGATATCTCAAGAGAAACTATGTAAGCCAGAAGGGAGTGGCAAGAAAAATTCAAAGTGATGAATACTAAGGACCTACAACCAAGATTACTCTACCCAGCAAAGCTATCATTTAGAATTGAAGGTCAGATAAAGAGCTTCACAGACAAGAAAAAGCTAAAGGAGTTCATCGCCACCAGTATTATATGAAATGCTGAACGGTATTCTTTAAGAAGAGGAAGAAGAAGATAAAGGTAAAGATAAAAAATTATGAACAACAAAATGACAAATACATATCCATCAACAAGTGAATCTAAAAATAAAATGAATAAAAATCTGATGAACAGAGTAAACTGGTAAATGGAATAGAATCAGGGGCATGGAAATGGAAAGACCGACGATTCTCAGAGGGAAGAGGGGGTGGGGTGGTGCAGGAAGAGATTGGACAAAGATCTTACATGCATGTATGCAGTACCTATGGACACAGACAATAGGGTGGCGATGACCTGGGGTGGGATGGGAACCGGGTGGAGGGGAGCTATGGGGGAAAAAAGAGAGACATCTGTAATAACCTCAACAATAATGATAAAAAGAAGATAATTTTAAAAAAAAGTTAGGCAGGAAGTATTTTTCATTGCACTCCACCATGAAAAAGAAGGAATAAAGAGGAATAAAGTGTTCTGCATCAACTGTAGCTATCAAGTTATTGAACATAGAAAATGTTTATGGAAACTGTGGGCTTTGATGGTTCAAGTTTGTAAAAGGAGACATGAGAGGGGCACACAGGCCATCAGAGCTTTCACAGGATGGCCAAGAGCTCCAGCCCTAATCAGAGGCCACTTTTGCACATGCTCAGTGAGAGGGAAGAACACTCCAAAGCTTTGCACTGTAGTATAGGAGGCCAAAGCTGACAATGCTCAGTGAGAAGAACATGAGGACTTTGAACTGGAGGGTAGGAGGCCAAAGTGGACAGGAGACAGATGAAAGCTGAGGGGACTGATCGACCTACAAAACACTCAACACAAAGATTCCAAAGATCGCTGTTTTCTCCCTTGATGTCTGCAGATGACACCTCTAGGTAAAGAAGGGAGTTTTAATTGGCAAGCATGCATGTCCATTTTGTAAGAGATAGGAGAATATAAGGAAAAGTACTTAAAATCCCTCAAAATTTTCTCAAATCTCATTCTGTTCATAAATTTAGCCAGTGGAAGCAAGAAAGGGGACATCTGCACACTCCACCCATATATGTGCACCTGTGCACTTTGAATCCGAAGCAATGTGCTAAAACTAGCCAGAAAAAAATAAACAAGTGAAAATAATTCTTAGGCAAAATGTACACTTATGAAACACAGACATTAAAGGAAATATATTAGAGTATATAACCTGAGTTCTATCATTATTGAATGCCATCCAAAAATAATAATTTTCTCTATTCTAGAGAGTTTTCCAATAGCCAGTTCATTAATTTTCCTCATATAGAAAAGCAATGTTTGGTTATTACAGAATTAGACTGGTCTAGAACTCACTAAACAGTAGAACTTACCACAGATATAGAAGTCCATGAAATAATGTATAAATACATTATGCCCTTTCAGAATTTTGGTCCAAAAAAATATCCAGGAAATAAGTTTCAGGTTTAGCTTCATCAGTTTCATACATGACCTAGGTCATTTCTCCTATGTGACTGCTCAAATGCCAGTGGGCCCCTTAGTCATTTTAAGAGTGCTTTCACCTGCATTATCCCAACAGATCCCTGTGGTAGTCCTTGAGGCAGGTGGGAGAAGCAATATTGTCCCTGCTTAACAGATGAGGAACAAAAATGCATCGAAGTAAACAAGTCAGAGGTAATGAAGATAGAACAGAAGAGCTAAAAGTGACTGACTCTTAAGTTTCAATCTCACAACAAATGGAATATTCCCTTTACGGTTACCAATCATAGTATTCTGGCAACATTTCCTTTTTATTTTGGCAATATCCTTTAGTCTATCTTCTATTAGCTATTTCTCACCAATCTTTGTCATTAATTCATATCCTGGGTTAAGGTTCCTTCTTCCAGAACATTTCCCCTTAGGAATCAGAGAAACATGAGCTGGGTTTCTAACTATTGGTCCAAAGAGAGGGGACCACTAATACTTGGTAACTCACCTTTTGGCATGCCATTGTTCTTTATTAACAAACACATCACCCTAAATAAAGCACACTTGGCTTGCTTTTACTGAACAATCAATCCACCTTTAGAGCTAGAACTTATGAGGCACAGCCTCCCATTCTGTTTCAAAAACTCTATAATCCTCCTCGGCTTTTCCCTCTTTCTCAGTCCTCACTGAAGTGATTTCCTGTACAGAAATGAAATGGCCTATTGTATGAAATAATTATAAGATCTTTTTTAATTCCTTTGTTCGTGTTAATAAGCTCGTATTTGGGAGGAAAGCTAAAATGAGTTCTGACGATGATAGGTGGAAGGTGGTAACTGAGCTAGCATCAATGTATTCATTTTAAACCACCTGGAGAAATGGAGCATTATTTCATTGCAAAGGTCTGAAATCCCAAATACACACATTTGTTCTGAGAAGATAACTGCAGCTCTCCACATTAACAGTGACATCTTGGTTGTTTTTGGCATGAGTGGCTTGAATGAATGCTATACCATCTCAGTAAGCCCAGCTCACGAAAAGATTGATGAGGTCACAGCAGAGGAGTGAAGTCACAAGCTAATCTGACTTCACAGAACAAAAGAAATTTAACCGATGAAAAGATGTCCCCAGAGTAGAAGTCAGTATCCTTTTGCCATCCACATCCTTTCAGTGGGGGAAAAAGTGAAGGCTAGACTCTTAGCATGCCCACAGTAACATGGGACTAACAGCATTTTAAAGTCTCATGTGAATGATGCAATGACTAGCTGACCATTCAAATCCTAGAAAGGTCACATTAGCAGTTCCTATCAGTGCATCAGAGACGAAGCAGTAGAGTGTGAAACTCGAATTCCACTATGAGCTAAGAGAATGATTAAAGTCAGAAGTGATCCATGGCTGCTGAGAAACGAAATCCAAGATTCCTAATATTACCAGTAACATGGAGCTGCACAAGATAATTGTAGGTGGCAAAAAAAAAAATAGTTAAATTTTGCTTTTAGTTTTTTTAATGAGCCAAGAAAAGCAGTTGAATTAATGAAAATATTAGTTATTAGCTATAAATTTTGGAAATAGATACGATTTTTAAGAGTTTAGAAGGCTGGCTGATCATAAATATTTCAAAGTGCACACTATTAATTCAAGCCAATCAATAATACAGCATAACCCTCCAGCAACACTACCAATGAGAAGAAATTTATGCATTACTTTTATTCCCACTGAAATTCATATCCAAAGGTTTGGGATTGATTATAGCAAGAAAAATTGTTCTTTTATCAAAGTATTATTTATTAGTCAAACATTTCCCAAGCAATAACATGTATGACTCTTTAATTTGTTGAGTAGAAAACTGAATAGTGACATTTCTTGAAAACTTGCTACAATCCCACAGGAAAGAATTGACATCATTACAATGTGTTTTCCTTAACTTGACAGGAAGTCAACTTCAAGCAGATTGACTTGAACTGGGATCTCATTTAGGAAGCGTAAGTATCCAATAAACTGTGTTATTATTTTTTTTTTTTACTTGCAAAATACTCAAGTTCCAGTGGCTTACCATCCTGTACTTTACTTTCTGAAAACTTGGCATTCCCACGTGGACTTCTGGTAGAATGAGCAATGCAAAGAGCTGGCTTGGACTTGGCTTGTCCTTGTACTTCTGGGGATTGATGGACCTTACGACCACCGTTCTCTCGAGCACACCAACACCACCAGGCAAATTAAAAGCGCTCCTGTCAGACAAGCCACAGTTACACTCAAGGACAAAGAGGAGCTGGGTTTGGAACCAGTTTTTTGTTCTGGAAGAGTACACTGGAACTGACCCTTTGTATGTCGGGAAGGTAAGAACTGCCAAAGAGAAAGATAAATGATCAGGATATTGAATGCTGAAATTGAGTGTGAATTGAATATGAAAGCTCACCTAGCCTGTGTCTGAAGCCTAGGAACAATTTTAATGAGTGGTATGTTACTTGACAGTTAGCTGAATTTAATTTTTACTTTGTCAGATAACCAGTCAGAAAGGAAAAGATTTCTCTCCTTGTCTCCTTGTTCATGCAACTGTTCTGAGTGGAGAGGGGAGGTGTGAGTCGGATTTGGAGGGAAAGCCTGGGCCCCTGCAAGAGCCATTCAAGTCCCAAAAGCAGAAGCAACAGTCTTGGGAATGACAGGATAGGGAAGAAAGAAACTAGGGAATGCAAAGGGGGAAGCATTTTTTTTTTTTTTGCTTTGCTTTGCTTTGCTTTTTTCTTCAAAGCATTTCCACAGGTATAGCCTAAGGCCCAAATTTAAGGGGGAGGGAAGAGAATACAACATTCTTCATTTCAGAAAATCTTAGCATGTGCTCTATCCTAAAGGATAGCTGGAGACAATCAATGAATATATTCACAAACTTTATACTCAAATTCCCTTGATATATCTATCATTTTATTTTTAATCCAAGCTTTCTCCTATGTTTACATTATTTGGTTGTTAATCAGAGACCGTGTTATGAAAGCAACCAAGTTTAGAGAAAATGGGAAACAAGGAACTAATTAAAAAATAAATAATTCATTTAAATAATAACTTAAACACTTGTTTAGCACAAACGCTAAGAATATGGGTTTCAGAGACACATGTGGGTTCCAGACCTGCTCTGACAAAGGCTTCCAGAGTGACTTTGCACAGGTTCACTAAGCCCCATTAGCATTTGTTTCTTCAAATGTCTAATGGGGCTAATAAGAGAACTACAACTTTTCAAGAGCTGTCTATATAAACGCTTTCCTCCCACCCACTTTTTAAAAAATACATATTTTTATTGATTTCAGAGAGGAAGGGAAAGAGGAAGATAGAAACATCAATGATGAGAGGAATCATTAATTAGATCCCTCCTGCATGCCCCCCTCCCACTGGGGATTGAGCCCACAACCCGGGTATATGCCCTGACCTGGAATCAAACCATGACCACCAGGTTCATGGGTTGATGCTCAACCACTGAGCAACACTGGCTGGGCTCTCCCACTCACTTCTTAAACCAATTACCTGACTTCTAACCCCACCACTGCACTAAAGCTGTTTCCCCGTGCTCCTAAGGACCTCCCCACTACCAAAGCCAATGGTTTCATTTTATTGAATGACACTGCTGGTCAGCTCCTCCTCCTTGACTCATGATCCTTTTTGGCTTCACAACCTTCACAATCCTCTCAGCCTCTTTGCTGGTCCTCTCCCTGACCCCAATTACTGGAGGTCTTATAAGCTCTGCCCTGGGCCTCTTTGCTACCCAAACTCATTCCCTGGGAGGATTCACCACCTTGTGATTTTTTTTTAAATTCAATATTGTTTAAAATATTAAGTATGTCTCCTTTTTCCCACATTGGACTCTCCCCGGCCACTTCCACCTCTAGTACATGACCTCACCCCCTATTGTCTGTGTCTATTGTTTATGCTTATATAAATGCATATAAGTTCTTTGGTTGATCTCTTACCCCTCTCTGCCTTCCCTCTGAGGTTTGGTGGTCAACTCAATGCTTCTCTGTCTCTGGATCTATTTTTGTTCATCAGTTTATGTTGTTCTTTATATTCCACAAATGAGTGAGATCACGTGATATTTATTTTTCTCCAACTGGCTTATTTCACTTAGCATAATGGTCTCCAGGCCCATCCATGCCGTTACAAATTGAAAGAATTCTTTCTTTTGTAAAGTAGCATAGTATTCCATTGTGTAGGTATACCACCATTTTCTAATCCACTCATCTGCTGATGGGCACGTAGGCTGTTTCCAAAATCTTAGCTATTGTAAATTGTGCTGCTAGGAATATAGGGGTACATATATCCTTTCTGATTGGTGTTTCTGATTTCTTGGGTTATATCCCTAGAAGTGGGATTACTGGGTCAAATAGGAGTTCCATTTTTAATTTTTTGAGGAAACTCCATACTGTCTTCCACAGTGGCTGCACCAGTCTGTATTCCCACCAGCAGTGCAAGAGGGTTCCTTTTTCCTCACATCCTTGCCAGCACTTGTTGTTTGTTGATTTGTTGATGGCAGCCATCTGACCGGTGTGAGATAGTACCTCATTATCATTTTGATTTATATCTCTTGGATGACTAGTGACTTTGAGCATGTTTTCATATGTCTCTTGGCCTACTGTATATTCTCTTTCAAAAAGTGTCTATTTAGGTCCACTGCCCATTTTTTGATTGGATTATCTTCCTTTTGTTAAATTGTATGAGTTCCCTACAAATTTTGGAGATTAAACTCTTATCGGATAAAACACTGGCAAATGTGTTCTCCCATGCAGTGAGCTCTCTTGTGTTGTTGATGGTATCTTTTGCTGTGCAGTAGCTTTTTATTTTGATGTAGTCCCATTTGTTTGTTTTCTCCTTAGTTTCCATTATCCTAGGAGCTGTATTGGTAAAGATATTGCTAAGACATATGTCTGATATTTTGCTGCCTATGGATTCTAAGATTTTTATAGTTTCCCATCATACATTTAAGTCCTTTATTCATTTTGAGTTTATTTTTGTGTATGGTGTAAGCTGGTGGTCTAGCTTCATTATTTTGCATGTATCTGTCCAATTTTCCCAACACCATTTACTGAAAAGACTATTTGACTCCATTGTATGCTCTTGCCTCTTTTGTCAAATATTAATTGAGCATAATGGCTTGGGTCGATTTCTGGGTTCTCTGTTCTGTCCCATCTGTCTATATGTCTGTTCTTGTGCCAGTACCAGGCACATTTTGAGAATAGTGGTTTTGTAATATAGTTTGATATCTGGCATTATAATTTCTCCAACTTCGTTCTTCTTTCTCAAGATTGCTGTGGCTATTCGGGGTCCTTTTTTATTCAATACTAGAGGCCCGGTGCATGAAAATTCATGCACTGGAGGGGGGGGAGGGTCCCTCAGCCCGGCCTGCCCCCTCTCACATTCCAGGAACCCTCAGGGGTGGGAGGTGACCCAGCCATCAGGGGAAGGTGATGCTCCCATCACATCTCTGCTGCTGCCACTGCTGGCAGTGCAAGCCTCATCCAGCCCTGGTTTCCTGAGCCTCGGGCCAGCCTTGGGCAGCTGGGGGGCTTGAAGGGACTGGGGGACTCCGGAGGCAGGTGGGCCCGGCTTTGCCACATGCCTGCCAACACAGCAGGGCTGAGGGGACTGGGCGCCGCCATCTTGTGGCTGTGGGTACCACCATCTTTGCGACGGTGTGAGGGTCAATTAGCATATTCCCTCTTTATTAGATAGGATGAATTTTTGGAGAGTTTGTCTAAGTCTGTGAAATATGCCGTTGGTATCTTAATGGGGGTTGCATTGAATCAATAGATCACTTTGGATAGTATGGACATTTAATTATGTTGATTCCACCTATCCATGAACACGGTATATTCTTCCATTTGTTTATGTCTTCCTCTATCTCTTTTTTTAATGTCCTGTAGTTTTCCAAGTATAGGTCTTTTAACTCCTTAGTTAAGTATATTCCTAGGTATCTTAATTTTTTTGGTGTAATGGTAAATGGGATTATTTTTGTTTCTCTTCCTGTGAGTTCATTATCTATACTAATAAAAGGGTAATATGCTAATTAGACTTCACCGGAGGTCTTCCTGACGACCTTCCAGACGTCCTTTCTGACAAGGCCTGGCCGGGCGAAGCCGCCTGCAATCCCAGGCACCTGCGGCTGTGGCCGGCTCAGGCAAAGCCGCCTGCAGTTGTTTACCGGTGTACTGTACATGGGTGTTATTTTTAAAGGGAATGTAGTGCTGGCTGCGCAGAAGCCGCTGGTCTAGCTGGGGGACGCAGCAGGGCCCAAACCACGGCTTCCTGAGGGTGCTGTTTGCTGGCCATCAAGGCTGTCCCCACTGCGGGCTTCTGGCTCAGTCCGAAGCTTGGGCCAGGAAGCTGGATAGTGAGTTTCATGCTCTTTCCAAGCCTTAGCATAGACTACAAGTTCCCACCAGGGAACATTGTCTTCTCTAAGTTCAGGCTCTGCTCCCTCATTCACATTCCGGGAACAAAGCCACCTGTTTCTCTTCAACCTGGAAGCCATGCCAGGCCCGACTGTGCGGCCACTGGTTCTGAAGCAGATTTCACACGCCCACATACTCACAAGCACACAATGCCCTGGCCGCAGGTGGACTCTCATCACCCTGCATGGTCTGTGTCCTCGCTCTCTTGCTCTGAATGTCCCCAGTCCATATGTGCCCATCTGTCTCTCGGGCTTACAGTTCAGTCTTTGTACAAATGCGCTTCTGTTACTTCATGTTATCTTCAGAGGCAAAATGCTGGAAAGGCGGCATCTGACTGCTTTCTGGGGTTGCTCCTCTGCGTGAGGCTCCACTCCTCTCATTGTGGGCCTGTCCACTGAAAAGCCCTGAGTTTGCATTTGGTTTATAGCCTGGTGATGTGGACCCTGATGCAAAACAACTGTCAGCTTCAAGTGCCTATGCGGTGAGCGTGGGTGTCAGGGGAGCTCTATTACCTGGAATCTGTTTTCAGCTTTGAGGATAACAGGGAGTCCTGGGCTTTGCACCATGATACCACATAAAATCCAAAGAACTCTCAGTGGCTTCGTTTCCAATACTTTAACACACTGTAAAATAAATCCACTTTTTTTCTTCTCTAAATCTAAACAATCTTCTGTCATTAAAGTGAAGACATAGAAAGAATGTGTTGACATTAGATTTTCACTAAAAACATGTTGTGTCCATTTTCAGAATGCATATCCCAAGGGCGTTCGAAAAAAATGAGAGAGTTCAAGGTTCAGTTCAAGGTTGACTCTCTTGGTAAGGAATGGGGGTGAGGGGCATAATACAGGCATTTCTCTCCAAGGGCTTATAGTCTTAGTTGGAGGGAATAAGACATACAGTATTAAAAAGTTCAGTATTCCAAGAGTTAAAAACAGTACAAGATAAATACAAGAGGTCATATAGTATTAGGCAAGTTTCAAATGAATGGAGGTTCAAAACTTCAAATGGCAGTGGTCATAAATGTTCAACTTGGTAAATGTGCATTTTACCCAAAGAACTTACCGTTGTAATTTGGCCCTATGGCAAACCTTTGAAAACTCAGAGGCTGAATCTTAGTAATTGCTGTCTTTTATCCTAAAATTGCTTTGATTTTAAAGGCCTCCTTGGTCCTTTTCCAAACCCCTAAACCTTTACCCCCCCGCCCCCAAGTTTTTAGTATATGAAAGCTGAGTAAGTTAAGGTTGTTGGTCAAGAAGTAATGCCACCATGATCTTTGAGGTAGAATTTTTGGTTGAAACCTTCCCCACTTCCTTTTTATACCCTGTTTATTTCTACAAATTAAGGTGGTAATTGTCCGCTCTGTTTTGTAAATTCAGTTACTGGAGGAACACAAATTTTTTTAATGTTTCACCTAAACAAGCTGAGTAGATTCCAGAGCCCAAATACTAGGGACTGAGCATGCTGCCTATTAGCAAAGTGCTCATTTAACCTCTTGGTTGGCTTTTATGTCTGTCTCAGCAATGAAGACAGAACATGCAAACACAGTATAAGCCTCCAGACAAATAAAGGGTGGGGCAAAAGCAGGCTTACAATTGTTTATATGGAAAGTAATACAGTAATTAATCTATATATATATAAAAGACTAATATGCAAAGTGTCCCCTCAAGAGTTCGGCCAGGAGACTGGGAGCTCGATCACTCGCTATGACGTGCGCTGACCACCAGGAACAAAGGAAGGCCCCAGCCGGAAGCCAGATGGCCCCAATTGGCACTGATCACTGGCCAGGCCTAGGGACGCTACCTGTGCATGAATTTCGTGCACCGGGCCTCTAGTTGGTGTATAAAAAAGCCACAGATTTCTGGGTATTAATTTTGTATCCTATTACATTGCTAAAATCATTAAGTCTAGTAGTTTTTTGATGGAGGCTTTAGGGTTTTCTATGTACATTATCATTATCATGTCATCTTTGAATATGACAGTTTTACTTCTTCTTTTCTCATTTGGATGCCTTTTATCTCTTCTTCTTGTCTGATCGCTATGGCTAGCACTTCTAGTACTATGTCGAATAAGAGTGGTGAAAGTGGGCATTTCTGTCTTATTCCTGTTCTTAGGGGAAATGGTTTTAGTTGTTGCCCATTGCCATATAAGGCTTTTTGAGGTATGATCCCTCTAGTCCCACTTTGCTGAGAGTTTTTATCAGGAAAGGGTGTTGGATTTTGTCAAGTGTTTTTTCTGCATCAATTGATTTTTGATCATGTGATTTTGTCTCTCAATTTGTTATGTGATATATCACATTTATTGATTTGCAGATATTACACCAGGTTTGCATCCCCAAAATAAATCCCACTTGGTCACGGTGTATGATCTAATGTAATACTGGATCCGATTTGCTAAATTTTGTTGAGGATTTTAGCATCTTTTTCATGAGGGATATTGGCCTGTAATTCTCTTTCTTTTTACTGTCTTTATCTGGTTTTGGGATTAGGGTAGTGCTGGGTCTTTCTATAGCATTCTCTAAAGTAGGCCCTTTTGTTAGACTTTCTCTCTACCCTTATTTATTTTTTTTCACAGTTCTAATCACAACCTACAACTTATCTGTTTACTTACATGTACATTGTCTGAAGTCCCAGACTAGACTATATAATCAGTGAGGATAAGGATATTGCGCCCATTTTATCCTCAAATCCCAAGTAGCAGCTATTACATAGAAGATGCTAAAAAAATATATGTAGCTAAGAATTAAATAAGCTGACACATGGAAAACCGTTAGCACAGTACCTAGTTCAGAGGAAAATCTTAATTGTTACCCTGCAGTAGTTAACAGGTGGTGGTAGTAACAGTTATAGTGCTAATAGTGGTAGTAGTTTTCCCTGACTTCTCCCTTTCCTTGTCTTCTTTCTTCATGCACAGCCAGTCACCACATCCTGTCCACATTCCTTGCCAGTTTTTCTCAGATTCATCTCATCCTCTCCAAGTTCTGTCATTACTGCGGTCCTTCTGTTCTTCATGATTAGATTCACTAAGTAGGCACTGCCTGCCTCCCTGTGGAGAGACTCATCCATCCCTCGCCCCAGGACTCAGAACATTTATCTCCTTAAAGCACCCTTTCCATCACATTGCTCCTCTGATTAAGAAAGCACTGGAGAACTCTTAGCATATAGTTTAAGGACTTTCAGAAAATGACTCCTCCCTTAACCAGCTCTCCCTACAATTTCTCAAATCTAGCCCTGATCCCAACTGAGCTGGGTCTCCTTACTGGCCCTGACACATATCACATTTGTCCCTAACCCAGAAGTATGCCCATACTACTGCCCTGCACAAGACATGCAGTCACCTACTCTCTGTTCAATTACACTCAAATTCCTTAGTCCCAGTTTAAAAGCCATTTCCAGCATGAACACACCTTCTATCTACTCAGAATTCCAAAGACTTCCAATTACTCAATATCTGTAAAATGTTTCTTCCAACTAGATATACATGGCTACTGGTAAAATTACTTTAAGAAAAAAACATGTCTATTCAGTAACTGCTTTGTATGAATGGACAATTTAGAGCCCTCTTCTCTTCTCCCAAGGGGAGAAACTGAAATGTCACTCCAAGCCTTCCCTACACCTTCCCAACACTGAAAACCCAGCAGAGCATTGCAGAAAGACAAGGGTACCTAACATTTCACTGGGCTACTACAGTACTATGTGTCAGTCAGTCACATTCACACAGAGATCATCTAATTACCATAACAATGCTTTGATGTAAGTACAGTTCATCACTTTTAGGTAATTAGCCCAGAAAACTTGGCTTACAGAGGTCATTTTCATTGCTCAGAGTTACACAAAAGGTAACAGTAAAAGCCCAGATAAAATATACACCAAAATCTGACACTGAAGCAATTGGCTTTCCTTTATATTGCCCTGCATACATATGGCTCTGACTTTAGACTCAGCCCTGAAAGATACACTGAAGAGTCAATGGTATTAGGGTAGGGCCAGAAATCCAACCAAGCCTGACTGTCTCCTGATGCTGGAAATACTTGGCTGTGTAGCACTGTCTAGTACTCATGATTACCGCTTACCCTTTTCTAATTACCCCAACCCAGGACACAGGACACCCCATGAAACCCTGAAGTCATTGGCCAGCCAACACATCAGCAACCAGTGGTAGTGTTTTCATGCTGTTCTGTGTGTACTACCCCCACATGAAGAAGACAATTATCTATTCACTTACCCAGGCACTTTACCCCCTTACTTTCTTTTCAAAGAGAATTTATCTACCTCTCATCCCTTTACACTCCAGGGGCATGAGCTTGTCACTTTGTGCTCTGGAAGATGTCTATTTAGAGAGGCTGCCTGAGTATTTGCTTATTTCAGAAAGGAGTATTGCAACACTTATCAGCTGTAATTGGTGTGGCCTCACAAAATCCACACTGGGCTTTCCAGGGACAGGCAGTGTCGTGGAAAAGCTAGGTTATACTGGCATATGCAAAGAGAGAGATGCAGAGAGCTCCTGTTTGTGCAAAAATCTATGGTTCCAAATCGTACTGAGGTTAACAACTACACGGAAGCTGTCTAACCACAAATTGAAAGCACTTACTGCACTCCTGGACTATGTGAGGCACTATGAAAGATGGCAAAAGGACTGAAACTCACCCTTGTTTTTTAAGATCCTAAATCAAGTAAGATTGTTCATAATCAGTGTGTTCCCATCATTCACTACTCCTTTGGCTGAAGATCTTACAGACTAAAGAATTATTAGGTTAAGTAGACTATCTACCCATCTCGTTCTGTCTAGGACAGTGGTCGGCAAACTGCGGCTCGGCAAACCGTAGCTCGCGAGCCACATGCGGCTCTATGGCCCCTTGAGTGTGGCTCTTCCACAAAATACCGACTTCTGCACATGGGCCACGAAGTTTCAATCGCACTGTACGTGTGCGCCCCCACGTGGTATTTTGTGGAAGAGCCACACTCAAGGGGCCAAAGAGCTGCATGTGGCTCGCAAGCCGCCGTTTGCCGACCACGGGCTAGGAGATTTGGGGAAGAAAATGTTTTCCCAAGATATACATAACTGTGTGCTGCCAACTCCACTCTAGAAGTTCCTACCTTCCTCTAAAGAGGTGGTGCTCAGTCGGTGTTGGCTGAATTTAATATGTATATGTATATAAAACATTTTGTTAGCGTGCGAATTTGCTGAGTGACTTAGAAAAGCTGTTAATGCCTCTTTGCAATTTTCCCAACCAAATATGTATCCATGGCTGGCAAACCCTAATGCTGAATGCACATTACTATGCTGGTCATTAGGCTGGTGTCTCTCTGCTCTATATGCACCTTTCCATACTCCACTTTGTGACACTGGTGCTGGAACTCTGCAAGCCACCATTTCTCCTTTTCCAACCAGTTCCCTGGTGGGTTCTGAGAGTAGAATGCCCTGAATGGAGAATCACTGAGGCAGGAGCAGGGAGAAGGGACTTTGTACTTTTACCCAGCCAGCAACTGATTCCAGTTTCTGAGTTCTTTCCACACTCACAGCACCAGCCTCATCACTACCCCTGACAAATATCAGCACCAGTGGGCGACATCCGCTTCTCAGAAAGCTCAGTTCTGCAGAAGTTGGCTGCTGGGCACACCCCCTCTAAGCTCCAGAATCCTCAGCCCCAGTGGACAGCACTACATCTCAGAGGTCTGAGGCCCAGCCTCCTCCCAACATCAAGATTCTAGGAGTCCCAACCTCTGCCCTATGCTCCCCCAGCTGTGTCCTGGTGTTATTATCCCTTCCAAACCTCAGGGTTCCCTTTTTGCCTTTCATGTTAAATTCTTTGCTAAAATAACTAGTGTATGTTTGTTTCCAGATTGGATCCTGAACTGAAACAATTATATTCCCCAGGAACCAATTCTCTGTAAGCAGATCCTGGCCCCTTTCATAGCTGGTACTCTTCCTATTCATAAGAGCTACCCCCTGATTTGCTCCAATCCCTCCCTCCACTCTTCGTTCCCTTGCTCTTACAGATGCAACAGCAAACACACACTCAGAAACTACTTGAAAGATGCTTGATAGCCCTTTAAACACAGGTGAAGTGGTTTCACAAATAGCTTTAACTGTAATTGTACATCTCACACCATTTTTTCAACAAAATTTTACTGAGCATTTACTACATGTGAGAACCCACGCTAAGATGAAAGCCACATGGTTCCTGATTTCAAGGACCTCAGAGTCTAGAGAGTTCTTTAAATTCTTCCAGCTCATCCATATTAGATTAAAACAAAGATAACAGATCTGAGATTCAGCCCAGACTACTGGCATCAGCCAGCCAGATGGCTCTGAGGAGCCAGAACATCCTCCACAGCAGCAACGATGTTTAGCCTTCAGTTACTTATTAAGCTCTCTCCATGGGCAGAGAACTTAAGCTTGGCCAATGATGATCACAACTTTGCTTAGCTTTGTTACGGTTATTGAACACAACCATTTAGATGACAAATACAACATCTCAAAACAATCAGCTTCTATTCTTTCTTTTCCCCTAAATAATCTGCCAAACCTTGAATTAACCTGCTTCATTCTAAGTGAAAGTCCTATGCCACATACCTTGAAATGATGTATATTATATATCTACATGTATATTTATATGTATATTTACATACATATGTAATCACATGCATACATATATATTTTTTAATTTTAAAAAAATCCTGAGATCCTTGCCCTCCTCCCAATTCCATTCCGCTGCCTAAGAACAGAGTTCCACATGGAATGGATTTTCATTTCTTTGTGGCCAGGTTTGAATAAATGGCTTTCCATTCTATACAATAAGAACTGGGCACCTCTGCTTTTTAAACTGAATGAATAGAAGATTTGGATTGCGAAAAATAATAATACTGTATATGGAATGAGGGAATGTGAGCACTTCATATTCTAAATAGAATTCTTTCAGTTGAAAAAATCCCCAGCTATTTTTTCAGTCAATTTTGTTCTCTTATTTCCCTCCCCTAGATAAGACACAGCTGAATTCCTCTAGGCAGCAAAATCACTGCCTGCCTGGTTTGGCCGCGAGTCAACCTGAGATCAGCTCAAAACCAGCCACAACCTCCAAATTCATCCTTGTCTGAGGATGTTGTGCATACATTTTCAGGTGTCTTCTTGGCGTCTATGCCATTTAATCCTCAGAGTAACACTGTCCCAGCAGTGCTTCAGGCAGCCTTCTGCAGCTTTACCACTGGACTACGCATTTTAAAAAGCCAACAGGTTTCTGCCATCTCTGCTACATGCCTGAAGGTTTGAAGGGAGCAGAGAAGAGCTGGACATACTAACACCCTTTTCTTTATGTGTGTATATCATCCTAATCAGCGCCATTTATAGCATTATTACGGGAAACGCTGTGCTAGGTGCTTTACATACATTAATTTCTAATGAGCCCTAACAACCTTTTCAAGTATATATTCATATTGTTCTCTACATTTATACAAGAAATTTGAGAGTTATAAACAATAATTTGTCAAGGGTACTCAGTTTATAACTGACACTGGGTTCAGGCCAGATATGTCTGCCTCTCTGGCCTAAGCCTAACACTGGTTGTCTGATAAATTAAATCTCATGAACTTCATCACTGAACTATTCAAAGTGCTAATGATCCCAACAACAACAGAATGAGTGGTGGCTGACTAAATGTAACTCATTTTTGTTGCCCTCTCTCCCTTAGAGAGAGACTGTTAATTATACATAGCACAAAATTCCAGGGTTCTTGCCACCTGTATACAATGTCTAAAATTAGAGATGCAGAAATTTATTTCTAGGCTTAATATGAAAATAGTGTCCCTGCACTCCTTTCAAGAGTTATCACAAAGTAATTTGGGAGGAAATACAGTTGGATGAGCAGATAAAAGCATGTCCCAAATGCAACCATCTACTTACAGATTTGAGTGATCCAGTTATGAGGCTAGGAACTAATCCCCCCGAAAAGAGAGGTGCACTGATGCAAGAAAAATAACCAACAGTTACAGTCCATTCTAACACCTGAAATGTAAGTGAGCACAGTCCCATGAGTGAAACTACACAACGGAGACCACAACCAAAGTGTTACAAGAGCCCCCAAAGTCCTATAGCATTTCCAGTGCAGTAACCATGCATGGCCAACTTATCAATCATTACATCAACTTTTCAGCAAACTTAAAATTGTCATAAAGTTGCTGAAACTCCAAAACTTAATTTATATCAACACTTTCTTATTTTAAAATGCTTAGGCATCTCCATTTTTTTAAAATATGTTTTCATGGATTTGAAAGAGGAAGGGAGAGAGAGAGAGAGAAACATCGATGAAAGAGAAACATCAATTGGCTTCTTCCTGCACTCCCCAGCTATTTTTTCCAGTCAATTTTGTTCTCTTATTTCCCTTCCCTAGATAAGACACAGCTGAATTCCTCCAGGCAGCAAAATCAAGCACAAAACCCGGAGATGTGCCCTGACTGGGAACTGAACTGGTAACCTCTTGGTTCATGGGTTGATGCTCAACAACTGAGCAATACCAGCTGGGCTTTAAAAAATTTTAGTGGAAAGTCTGGGTTCCTCTTTACTCAACTTGTTCCTATTCTCATGTTGGGGACCTACACTTTACAGAGTTCATTCCTATTTTCTATATTTCTCAGGGCAAGAAACTTTAAAAAACAGCAGTAAGTTTAGGATACTAAATGCGAAGTAGAAAAACGTTACTTATTCATCAACCTATATTTGCTCTTTGATACAATCATGTTCAGTGAATATTAGTTCTTTGTAGGCAGACACTGTAAACATTTGAATGAAAAAAATTCTTTCTATTTGAAAATTCTTTCTATTTGAGATCATATGTTAGGACTAAATTGAAAATTTATTTCTGACACCTGTTCATTATCCATAATGAGATTTGGGTGCTTTTCCCTCCTAGCTTCATTCAGACATGGACAGGGGCGATGGATCCATCAAATACATCCTCTCCGGAGAAGGTGCAGGCATCGTGTTTACCATCGACGACACCACTGGGGACATTCATGCCATTCAGAGGCTTGACCGAGAGGAAAGGGCTCAGTATACTTTAAGGGCTCAAGCCCTAGACAGGCGGACAGGCAGGCCAATGGAGCCGGAGTCAGAGTTCATCATCAAAATCCAAGACATCAATGACAATGAGCCCAAGTTTCTGGACGGACCTTATATTGCCAATGTACCAGAAATGTCACCAGTGGGTAAGATGCAATTCACTGATTCTCATAGAGTGATTCCTCTATAGAAGGTCCTTCTATCTAAATACAGAAAAGAAGATTGTGCAGAATAGCCCACAAACTATGAAACTGAACCAAAAGTGACAATCAAGTCCTTAGGCAGGACACTACCTAAACACTGAAAACAGCCATAGTAAAATATAAAATAACAAGGCTAGTGTTGTTATCCAGTTCTAGTTCTTCAAAATCAAAGATGGATGGATGAGTGGATGGATGGATAGATAATGTTTGGTTCATAAAAGCGAAGCATTTTGGTATAATTAAAAGAGTAATGAAGAACCAAAAACCTGTGTTGTCCTTACTGGTTATTAAGAATTTAAAACATAATTGCCATCCCTAATTTCCAAAGAGGTACAAGATAGGAGTTACGGAAGCTTGACCTAGATAAGGACCCATCCAAGGAAACAAACATAACATTAGCAAATGCTTTAAGATTGCCCATTCGGGAATGTGTCCAGTCTTTAGCAATTCAATGTGAACAGGTTTCCACTCTCTCTCTTCCTCAGGGACCTCTGTTATCCAAGTGACAGCCACCGATGCTGATGACCCAACCTACGGCAACAGTGCCCGGGTAGTGTACAGCATTCTCCAGGGCCAACCATACTTTTCTGTGGACTCCAAAACAGGTATTTGATGCAACAGTCAAGTCAGGGGTGTTTTGTTTGTTTGTTTTTAAATATATTTTATTGATTTTTTACAGAGAGGAAGGGAGAGGGATAGAGAGTTAGAAACATCGATGAGAGAGAAACATCGATCAGCTGCCTCCTGCACACCCCCTACTAGGGATGAGCCCGCAACCCAGGTATAGGCCCTTGACCAGAATCGAACCCGGGACCCTTCAGTCTGCAGGCCGATGCTCTATCCACCGAGCCAAACCGGTTAGGGCAGGGGTGTTTGTTTTATTCCCTAATAATTTATAACTGCTACTATGACAGACCCAACTCTCCTATCAAGGACTCTCCAGTGAGTGTAATAACCAGAGAAGATTGTTATAAACTTTGGGATTAAGACAACAACAACAAAAAAAAGAGGGTAAGAGCAGTGCGGTGCTATGTATAGACAGTGTACAGAGCATGATTGGAGAGACCAAAAGGCCTGCCTACACATAATTACCTTCTCATTAGCCTTCAAAAAAGCCTATGGTTGTATTTATTCCCAGGGATTAAGGTCTTTTATAACGCTAAGAATTGAGAGGATTGACACATTAACCTGGCTCAATATAGAACCAGAATCATTGATTTTGAAACTAGAAAGAACCCGTAGAGAATTCATCCAATCTATCACCATTCACTTACTAGATAAGAAAATTGGAAAATAAGACCTAAAAATGTGCTTCTAGTTGTAGGCATGTCCCCTGACATGTAGTCTGATTTCTTTCGACTGAACCACCCTGTACTAAGCAGAGAAAAAGGCCAGAATGAATGGATACTGGTTTAATAAGGGAAAAGGGTGCAGAGCATAGGATGTTACCCCCTTCTTCCCCCTCCCCTCCAAAAAAAGCCATGTGCTGAGAGGAAGCTCTAATACAGTGGTTTTCAACCTTCCTAATGCCACGACCCTTTAATACAGCTCCTCATGTGTGGTGACCCCCAATTTCATTGTTACAAATTGAACATAATCAAAGCATAGTGATTAATCACAAAAACAATATGTAATTATATATGTGTTTTCCAATGGTCTTAGGCGACCCCTGTGAAAGGGTCGTTCGACCCCCACAGGGGTCGCGACCCACAGGTTGAGAACCGCTGCTCTAATAGGAAGGACAGCACAGAGAACTGGGTGGGCAAGGAGCAATGTGGCAAAAAAGGACAAATCAATGGAAGCTTGGTTTCGTTTTGTTTTGTTTTCAGCTTAACTGAGAGTTTTCAATGCAGAATTTGTTTCATCTGTGAAGAAGCCCCTTTAATACTTCTGAATTGGGCAGAATAATGAGTATATCCTTATTATCTTGAACTTGTGCCAGACTTTCTCCCTTTTAAAATACTTCCATATCTGAGTCTCTAGATATTCCTGTGAACTTGTGAAACATATGGAAGTATTGTTATTCCCATTTTACATATGAGAAAATTGAGGCCCTAAATAACAAGGAACTTGAGTAAAGAAACTTATAGCTGCAGAGGTAAAGTCAATGGTGCATGCTCAAAGTCATCTCTTTATGAGAAAGAGAAAAAATGCATTTCTACTAGCAACCTGATACTTTTTTTTTCTCCCCAGAAGTCCTAAGGGGAACCAGGCATTCAGAAAATCATATCATAAAAGTAAAAAGTGAAAGACTGTAAATGAGTAGGAGGAAAGAAAAAAAGATTGTAGTTAAGGACTTCTATAAAGCAGTAACTTTAACAATTCTAAACATGGGGAAGAGTATAAGGGTGCCATAGGGAGGGAAAGTATAGACAGAAGAGGGTAATGTGTCCTTTGTATCTTAAGAGGAGCCTTACATTATTTTGACAGCTCCCAGGGGGAATTTTTAGTGTTAAGGTCAAAAATACATGAAAAGATAGTTATTGCTGTGCCCATAGGGCATTTTAAAAAAAGAAAAAGCTGCATATTTCACTTTAGAATGTTGTTACTAAAATGCAATATATACATTATAAGAGTTAAACTTCGGACCGGTTTATGGTCCCAATCCCTTCCCTTAGCATGTAAAGGTCTATTTAGCCAAGGGTCATGTTGTAAACTTGCAATAAACAATTCCTGAATCTTTGCCTAGGGCTTAAAAAAAGGTAGATAAAATATGACCACACATCCTTGGCAGGATCAAAACACATTTCACTGGAGTTTGATTTAGACCCCCTTAATGAAAGTATTAGCACTGTGCAATGCTGCTTCTTACTGTCTGGGGAAGTTCATTTCTTATGCGTGTTGAATATAAACAACTCACAGAGCAACTTTCATGTCCTAGCTGGAATTCAATGAAGCACAGATGCTAGCAGTATATAACAAAACAGAATGAATATACAACAAAAGGAAAATCAAATTAGAATTCCAACCCTGCTTACAGGTATTGGGGAGGCAGGAAAAAGCAGACTAGGAGTGAGTTCCCTAAAGAATAGTCCTTCATTCTACATGGGCTCTCGGGGCTGAAGAAGAATTGATCTAAAATCACAGATTTGTGGAAGAGATCAACCAATGAACTTGTATGCATATATGCATAACCCCTGGACACAGACAATGGGGTAATGAGGATGGGAGTGGGGGGTTTTGGAGGGGTGGTTGGGAGAGGGCTGGAAGAGGTTAATGAGAGGTTAACAGGGGGAAAAGGAGGACCTATGTAATACTTGCAACAATAAAGATTTTTTTAAAATAAATTAAATAAAATCATAGATTTGCAGACACATATAGCTCTGTTTTCTGGGCCCTAAGCCCCGTTTCCTTTAGGGCAGTAATTCTCAACCTTCTAGCCCTTTAAATACAGTTCCTCATGTTGTGACCCAACCATAAAATTATTTTCGTTGCTACTTCATAATTGTAATATTGCTACTGTTATGAATCATAATGTAAATATCTGATATGCAGGATGGTCTTAGGTGACCCCTGTGAAAGGGTCGTTCAACCGCCAAAAGGGTCTCTACCCACAGGTTGAGAACCGCTGCTTTAGGGAGATGGAGCTTCCTGACAGTGCCATGACTGCTAGCTCAAATCTGTCAGAGAACCGTTGCTGCCACCTCCTGTTATATCTCAGTAATGCAGACAGAGGAAATCAGCCCTCTGCTCTTCCCACTGTAACTGCATTTATTCATCATTTGTGTAAGAACAGCACTTTCTTGAAGATGGGATTCTGACATAAAGTTCAATAAAATACAGGTGACTTGCATCTCGACTCTAGATATTAACAATGCACAAGGGAGAAACCTAAAACCCAATCTTAAGAACTGGACTTGAGGTTTTGTTTTTAAAAACGAAGTCATTTCACCCTAGCTGGTGTTTCTCAGTGGTTACAGCATCAGCCTGCACCCCCGAAAGGGTCCCAGGTTTGATTCCCAGTCAAAGGCCCATAGATGGTTGTGGATTCCCTCACCATCCCTAGTCCAGGCACGTGTGGGAAGCAACCAGTCGATGTGTCTCTCACATCGATATCTGTCTCTCTCTCTCCCTCCCTCCCTTCCTCCCTTCTTCCCTCCTTTCCATTCTCTCTGAAAAGCAAAAAAATATCCTCAGGTGAGGATTAACAAAAAAAAAAATTAAAAACCAAACAAAATCAGAAAATTTCTGTCCTACAGGTGTAATTAGGACGGCACTCACGAACATGGACCGAGAAGCCAAAGAGTACTATGAAGTGATTATTCAAGCTAAGGACATGGGAGGGCAGCTTGGAGGATTATCTGGGACCACAACGGTCAACATCACCCTCTCAGATGTCAATGACAACCCACCCCGCTTTCCCCAGAGTGAGTATCTAACCAATGAGAGTACAGGTTCTCAGGCTAGAGGAGTCACTTGTTACAGAGATGAAAGAGAAAGACCTGGGTTCCTCTTTAAGTTTAAGTATTCATGGTTCCTGCCCTACACTTCTCATGCAGTTCTCACATAACCATTTCCCTTCTCTGTCCCATAGCACTAAACCAGTGTTTCTTACTTTTTTCACTATCACCTCCCTAGGAGCTCTTTTATACTTTTTTTTCCTAATTGTCATGCCCTGCCCCTTCATAAAATTAAATATGAAGGAATTAAGTTTTATTGGGTAATTGTGAGCCATTGTATTATCTAAGGTTTTTTCAACTCTCCCTCAACAAGAACCAATTTCTGTCCCCTAGGGGGTGATACTCCCGGCTTAGAATGCACACAGGAAACTAAACCAAAGTAGTAACCCACCTCACCACCTAACCAATCAATTCACAAGCAGGTATGAAGTACCTGCTGTGTAAGAGCATTGGGCATGAGGGGCACAAGATACTTGAAACCCAGGCCTGGGTTTCTACACTCGTCAAAAGTTAACCAAGAAGCAGCATTTGCTGTACCACTTGGTTAGGGCAGAATGAAGCCTTCACAATTAACTAAGATGAATAAAGACTTCATAAGAGGATGAGACCTCAACAGGGGGCTGAAGAATATAAAGCATGTAAACAGGCAGAAAGGAGAACATTCCAAAAGGGAGAAGCCATTCATTCAAAAATTATTTGGTTTAGGCACTCTTCTTCGTATGGGATATTGAACAATACATAAAAGAAATGAAATCTCTGCTCTCCTAGAGCTCATTCAAATAGAAATCTGATTATAAGGATAGAAATGTATATAAAGACTTGGAAATAAAGTTGCAAGTATAATTTTTGTTTAATGAAATGAAGACCTGTCTTTTGTGTTTCAAATGTGTTCTATGTCCAATGGAAGTCACTGACAAGTTTTTGAGCAAGGATAGACACAAAAGAAAGCCTAGTTACAGAGCCATGCATAGGTTGGCAGGGCTAGAAACTAGAAGCAGGAGAGTCCATTAGAAGGCTTTGAGAGCGATCCAGATGTGAAGCAGTAAGGACTTAACGAAAAGGCAGAAGGAGAGAACTGAGACAAGTAAGAAAACATGGATTTCTGCTTCTTGATTTCTTGGCTAGCCAAGTGGGCCACCACCAATGTTTTTTCTATCTTTCTCAGAAGGAATTAGCATTTGGGGAAATAGTTCATTAGGAAGAATTGAAAGACTGAAAAGCAAGATACTTCTTACCACTCTGAAAGGAAGATTCACTGAGATAAGAAATAATTTTGGGCCTGGCCAGCATGGCTCAGTGGTTGAGCTTCGACTTATGAACCAGGAGGTCATGGTTTGCTTCTCTGTCAGGGCACATGCCTGGGTTGTGGGCTCGATCCCCGGTGTGGGTGTGCAGGAGGCAGCTGATCAATGATTCTCTCTAATCAGTGATATTTCTATCTCTATCTCCCTCTCCCTTCTTCTCTGAAATCAATAAAAATATTTTTTTTTAAAAAAAGAAGAAATAATTTTGGTTTTGTCCTAGCCTACTCTTAGGAGTACAGTCAAGCTACTTTGGCCCCTCCTTTCCAAATGTCTAGTACAGTCTGACCTAATTCCATTTGCTTAGCCTCTTTGGATCTCAGTTTTCATCTGTAAAACTCAAGTTTTAGTTGCTGAACCAGGAGGAATATGTTTAGTACAGTATGCCTTATATGCTGGGATACTGATGGGGCATTTTTTATAGTGGCAGATTACAAGACTGCAGGTTCTAACCTTTCTTCACAGAACATTATCAGATGAGTGTATTGGAATCGGCTCCTGTTAGCTCCACTGTGGGGAGAGTGTTTGCCAAGGACTTGGACGAAGGAATCAATGCAGAGATGAAGTACACTATTGTGGATGGAGATGGTGCTGATGCCTTTGACATTAACACAGATCCCAATTTCCAAGTTGGCATCATAACTGTGAAGAAGGTAATCCAAATCATTTTAATGGAGTCTTTGAACTGTATATGAGATGTTAGCAAGGGCCGTTGTACTATTAATATGTATTACTTCAAATCCTATGATAAGCACTCTTTTCTACCATTAAAAAAAAAACAAAAAACCCTTATTCCTTTTGCTTACATGTAAACACTAGCTGTGTCATCATTTTACAGAGAGGGTATAAGGTCGTGATCAAAATAAATTATAAATATGTCATTTCTCCTAGCTCACTACTTAGCCACTTAAAAAACTGTTATAGCTTAATTCCCTAATAATGTTAATGACTTAATATTTGTATTTGAATAACTTATTTTTTACCACAGTATGCCATAAATAACAACAAAGCATTTATGAATCAAGAAGTAACATGTAGGGATTTTTAATTGCTATTTAAAGATCCACAGACACTAATCAGACCTGGGAAAGCTTTATCAAACATAGCTGCTAAGTGAGATTATCCCTTAAAACTTCTTTGCTTCATGTTAAGTTACCAAGTTTTCTGAGTATAAGCTATCAATTTTGTGTGTGTGTGGTATAAAGCACATATGAGTGAATGAATATCTTTAGATGAAAAATAAAACTTTTTTAAATTAAAGTTTTAACATCTTAGTAAATATATATCTAAGGAAATACATTAATGCAAAAACTCACTGATTTAACCTTCCTTCTCTTCTATTTTAAATACATAAAAAAAACCCAAGATATCTTAAATTATCCATTCAACACATATTTGTTGAGTATCTATCTACCTATGTGCCAGGCATTTAATGTAGAGAGTAAATAAAATAGCCAAAAATCTCTGCGCTCATGGAAGAGGAAGAAAATACTCAAAAGAGCAAGTCAATAAATTAATATATCAGAAAGTGTTAAGTGCCAAGGGGAGGGGTAGAATAGAACAAAAGTGGTATCAGAAGAGCCAAAATGACTTTAAATTTAAATCAGGTGGTTGGGATTGCCCCCCCCCCCCCCCCGAGAAGTGATGTTTATGCAAAGACTTACTTACGGGGGAAGAGTTACAGCATCAAGTTGGGCAGGTTGACAATACACAACCCTGGGAGATGCCCTATAAATGACTTTCGGTAAGAACTGCACATGGCAGCCTGAAGATAAGGAAATGAGAATGAAGATATTGAGGAAAGGGGACAACAAATGCAAAGGCCCTAAGGCAGGATTTTGCTTGGTTTGTTTCAAGAACAGGAAGTTTGATAAGACTGAGTGGAGGAGAAGACTAGTGGAAAATGAAAAAATTCAGACAAGTAACAAGAGGGCCAGGTTGTGTAAGACTTTATAAGCGATGTAAGGACATTGAGTATTACTCTGAGAAAAGTGAAAACAACTAGGGGACTTCAACAAATGTGTGACATGATTGAACTTTCATTACAAAAAAATTATTCTGTAGGTTCTGTTGAGAAAAGAACATAGGGGCAAGGATGGGAACAGAGAGACCAGCTGAAAGGTTACTGAAATAATACACATAGGAGAAGATGGTGGCTTAGCCTCGGGTAGTAGGAATGGAGGTGCTGAGAAGCAATCAGAATCTGGATATATTTTGAAGGTAGAGCCAACAGGATTTCCTAACAGATTGAAATTGGATATGAAAGAAAGAGAAGAGTCAATTGAGCAACAAGAATAAAGTTGCCATTAACTGAGATGGGAAGTCTACAAGTAGAGAAGGCGGCAGGGGGTGGCAAATGTTGGATTAAGTTCTGGACATGATACATTTGCAATGCCTGTTAGACACCAAGGGGAGATGTGTAATAGCTGTTGGTTATAGGAGTCTGGATTTTGGAGAATAGTCTTGGGCTGGAAATATTAAATGTGAAAGTTATAAGCACATTGATGGTTTTAAAGAAAATAATATAGGATGGTATTCCAAGGGACTGAGCACAGATGGAGAAGTCAGTGAAATAAGCCCTGCAGCACCACAGCATGATGAGGTCAAGGAGAAGAGCAAGGACAAACAGGGAGACTGAGAAGGAGAGACCAGAGAGGAACGATGAAAATCAAGGGAGGGTGGTGTCCTGGAAGGCACCAAGAAACTGTTTCCAAGGGAAGGGAATAATCACCTGCAACAAATGCTTCTGCAGGTCATATAAAAACACTAAAACTGACCACAGACATTAGGAACATGGAGGACCTTGACAAAAGTAGCAAAGTTATAACTTGCAATGTAGCACAAGTTAATGTGTTTAGTAACTTTATTCTATGTTGTTCCATAGAGTTGAATTAATGCTGCTTTAGAAGGGAAGAGTTTATGTTTGTCCTGTTTTATTTAAGATGCAATAAAATAAAGCAAAAGAACAAATACATCCAGCATTCCACTAACCAGAAATCTTTATAACCAGCACACAATGACCTCAGAACAGTGCAAAATGCTGAGATTAAATAAATCTGGAATCATCAAATAAATCTGGATGTAATTTAAATTTTTATAGTTTATTTTATTCTCATTCTTTGAGAATTCATAGCGTATGCTAGAATTATAAAAGATGACTAGAATACCAACTTAGTGCATGACATAGGATTCAGAACATCCCCTAATACATGATATGGCTCAAGTTAACAGTTAATAATACATCACTTATCATGACTGGTAACTGTAAACAAGATAAATGCTCAAATTTTTTAATAACTGTGGATCCTTTAATGCAAAAATTCCCTTTAAAAACTAAGCAATCAGAAAAAGAGCTTTTGGAATTCTCAATATATTTCAAATTGTATGTTTTAAAATAATATAAAAGATAATTCTAAATAACAATGTAACAATATTAATTTATATCAATTTATTATAATACTAGCAGCCCAGTGCATGAATTTGTGCACCTTAAAAGGAACTGTGGGTCACATGGCTGTCGTGGGCACAGGGGTGGGTGTCAGCCCACCCCCCAAGCCCCCGCCCAGCCCCTCCCACCATGACCCCTGGTGCCCTGTCTGCCAACAGCCCCACTCCCGCCACCACCACTCCCATGCGCTCTCAGTGTCAGCCCTGCTCGCACCCGCTGACACCGCGAAGCAATTGGGGCGAGTGCCAGCAGTGGTGCAAGTGGGGCCAGTGCTGTCAGCAGGTGTGAGTGGCAGCTGCTTCCCCAATCACCCCTCAGGAGCAGGGGGAGGTGGAGAAGTGATTGGGGCTGGCAGTCACTGCTTGCACCCACGGATGGTGCCAAGCAATTGAGGCTGGCACCAGGCACCAGCAGTGGGTGTAAGCGGGGCTGGTGCCAGCAGCAGGTGCGAGCACCTGGTGGCACACAGGAGCAAAGAATTTTCAGTAACCACCAGAGGCTCGCCCCGATGACAGCAACTGGCACCCCGCCTTGGTCCGGCGCCCCCGCTGACCTGCTCCACCATCCAGCCATGGCTGACGCCCGCCATGCTCCACACATGCCCCCTGGTGGTCAGCACACGTCATGGTGACAGGTTGTCCCACCATTCGGTCTATTTGCATATTAAGGTTTTATATATATTGATAGCTTGTATCTTATTATGAGATATTCTTTTAAAAATATTAACTATTACAATTTTATATCGGAAAGGAACCCCAAAATGTCATTTCTCCAGCTCCCTTACCTAGAGAAAAGATTAAACCTCATAAGACAAAACACTATCTTTCATTGTCATTACTAAAACATGTTTAATCAAAACAGATATTAGTTTTGCCAAGGTCATTCATATTTCTTTTTTGAACTTATGAGGTGACAGAAAATGAAATTAAGAAAGAGGTCAATAAGTTGGGTAGATGGACAAGTCAAATATAATAAACTAGAGGTCCGGTGCACAAAAATGTGTGCACTTGGGAGGGTCCCTCAGCCTGGCCCGTGCCCTCTCGCAGTCTTGGACCCCTCAGGGAATGACCACCTGCTGGCTTAGGCCTGCTCTCCAGGGGATTGGGCCTAAGCTGGCAGTCAGACATCCCTCTGGCAGCCCGGGAGCCCTTGGGGGATGTCCACTTGCCAGAGGGGAGCAGGCCTAAGCTGCAGTCGGACATCCTTAGCACTGCTAAGGAGGCAGGAGAGGCTCCCACCACCACCGCTGTACTGGCAGCCATCAGCCTGGCTTGTGGCTGAGCAGAGCTCTCCCTGTGGGAGCACACTGATCACCAGGGGGCAGCTCCTGCATTGAGCGTCTGCCCCCTGGTGGTCAGTGTGTGTCATAGTGACCAGTCATTCCCAGTCGCTCCGCTGTTAGGCTTGCCACACCCCCTTCAGGGAGGGGGGTTCTGCTGGGGTGCCTGGCCAGCTTGGGTGAGGGGCTGATGGCTGTTTGCAGGCTGGCCACAGTCCCTTCAGGGTGGGGATCCCCGCTGGGTTGCCTGGCCAGCCTGGGTGAAGGGCTGATGGCTGTTTTCAGGTTGGCCACAGCCCCTTAAGGGTGGGGGTCCCCACTGGGGTGCCTGGCCAGCCTGGGTGAGGGGCAGAGGGCCGTTTTCAGGCTGGCCAAGACCCCCAGTGGGGACCCTCACCCCATGAGGGTATAGCCATCCGAGGTGAGGGGCTGATGGCTCCTTTCAGGCTGGCCACAGCCCCTTCAGGGTGGGGGCCCCCCCTGGGGTGCCTGGCCAGCCTGTGTGAGGGGCTGAGGGTCTTTTGCAGGCTGGCCACACCCCCTTCATGGGGTCCCCCCTGGGGTGCCTGGCAAGCCTGGGTGAGGGGTTGATGGCTGTTTGCAGGCTGGCCACAGCCCCCAGCCACCCAAGCTCCCAGTGGAGGCTGGCTGGAAGCAGGTATCTGGGATTTATTTAGCTTCTATAATTGAAACTTTATTGCCTTTTGCGGAGGCCACAGCTGGCCAGGGCAGGCGGGAAGCTTGGCTTCCTCCACCGCCGGGGCAACCAAGCCTCCTGCTTGCTCCAGCTCTGTGGCTGCTGGCCACCATCTTTGTTGGGTTAATTTGCATATAGTCGCTCTGATTGGATGGTGGGCGTGGCTTGGGCATAGTGAAGGTACAGTCAATTAGCATTTTTGTCTCTTATTAGTGTAGATATTTTAAAGACTACTGACTGCTCAAGCCATTCGTTTAAAACAGGGGTCCTCAAACTACGGCCTGCGGGCCACATGCAAATACAAATATTGTATTTGTTCCCATTTTGTTTTTTTACTTCAAAATAAGATATGTGCAGTGTGCATAGGAATTTGTTCATAGTTTTTTTTTAAACTATAGTCCAGCCCTCCAACGGTCTGAGGGACAGTGAACTGGCCCCGTTTAAAAAGTTTGAGGACCCCTGGTTTAGAACAATTCACTCAGATGCCTAATCCACACCCATCTTTCTACTTGTTTATTACTAATCTACACTAATAAAAGAGAAAAATGGTAATTGGCGTACAATGATACCCTTTTCATTGGCTAATCAGGGCTATATGCAAATTAACTGCCAACTATGATTGGCAGTTAACTGCCAACAAGATGGCGGTTAATTTGCATATGTAGGCACAATGCAGGGAGGCGAAAGGGAAAGCAGGAAGAAGCCCCCTGCCACTGACAGTGATCGGAAACCCAGGGGGGAGCTCAGAGCTGGGGGGGCAGGGCAAAGGCAGCCCTGGGGCCGCCTTTGCCCTGCCCCACAGCCATGATCGGAGAATAAGGCGCCTTTGCCGCCCTGGCCAGTGATAGCGGGAAACAGGGGTGGAGCCAGCGATGGGAGCTGGGCACGGTCGAAGCTGGCAGTCCCGGGAGCTAGGGGTCCCTTGCCTGGGCCTAAAGCGAAGCCCACGATCGCGGGGCTGCTGCAGCTGCAGGTCTCCGCTGGCCGAGCCGGACGCCTCAGCCAGAGGCGTTAGGCCTGGGCAGGGGCGGAGCCTGCAACCGCGGGGAGCTGGGGGTCCCCTGCCCAGGCCTGACACCTCTGCCGGAGGCCTCAGGCCTGGTCAAGGGGCCGATCCAGTGATTGGTGATCGGAGGGTGATGAGGGTCAACTCCTCTGGCCGAGGCATCAGGCCTGGGCGGGGGGCAGAGCAAGCGATCAGAGGGAGATGGGGGTCCCCTGCCCAGGCATGATTCCTGGGCCAAAGGCCTCAGGCCTGGGCGGGGGCCAGAGCCAGTGATCGGGGGGAGATGGGGGTCCCCTGTCCAAGCCTGACACCTCTGGCGGAGGCGTCAGGCCTGGGCAAGGGGCCGATCAGGTGATCAGAGGGTGATGGGGGTCTACGCCTCTGGCCGAGGCATCAGGCCTGGGCAAGGGGCAGAGCCAGCAATCGGAGGGGTCTGGGGGTCCCCTGCCCAGGCCTGATGCCTGGGCCAGAGGCATCAGGCCTGGGCTGGGGGCAGAACCAGTGATGGGGGGAAATGAGGGTCCCCTGCCCAGGCCTGGGCAAGGGGCCGATCCTGCGATTGGAGGGTGATGGGGGTCAACGCCTGAGGGCTCCCAGTATGTGAGAGGGGACAGGCTGGGCTGAGGGACACTTCCCCCACACACACACCCAGTGCACGAATTTCATGCACCGGGCCCCTAGTACTATATAATAAAAGGCTAATATGCAAACTGTCCCCTCCGGAGTTCAACAGGGAGACCAGGAGTTCGATTGCTCGCTATGACGTGCACTGAACACCAGGGGGCAGCATGGAACATGGCGGGTGACCAGGGGCAGCCGCAGGGTGCTGAGGGAGCGAGCGAGGGAAGGAGGAGGAGGGGAGGCCCGGAGACTGGGAACCCAATTCGCCCTGATCGCCAGGCCTAGGGACCCTACCCGCATATGAAATTTCATGCAACAGACCTCTAGTGTCTTATAAAATGGAAACAAAATTTCTGCTTTTGATTCATTTCCCTAAGGCCTATCTTTCATCTAAAAAGCACATACTTATAAAAAAGAGAAATTAAGCTAAATTGATTGAATTGGATCCCATAAAACCATTCTCATTACTACCCAGGATCTTGGCTCTTTTGGCTTTTAAGTAGTCAATCAATTGATTTTCAGTCTCTTAAAAGCTTAAAAGATAACTTGAAATATATACTTTTCAGAATGTTCTTTATTCTATGAGCATACTGTTATGTCACTCTCTCATCTTCAGCATGCCTTCCATCTTCCAGCACACAATAAGCAATAGTTTTGTGTCCATTATCCTTAGGCAGGCCACAAAGAGAAAAACTCCTATAGTTCACCAAACCTAAAATCTCCATAAAATGTAAATCCCATTATTATTTATATATCACTTAAAAAAACTCTTGCCAATTTAAATGATGCAATGCTTTCTTATTCATTAGCTTATGGTTTTTTAAAAAACTCTTGCAGACACAGACATATTTGCTTCACATTCCTATTTGAACCAAACAACCTGCCTTCCTAGTTCTTTGTCAAAAGGTAAGGTTTTCATTATGGGTATACAATGTATGGTGCTAAGAAAATACAGAATAAATAGAAACCTAATAACATCAGCAAAACAAACAAAAACATTTTGTTAGAATTTGAAAATAAGTTTAGTTAAAGCAACTACTACTATTTCTCAAAAGCAAAGCAGTTGCTTAAATGAACACATGCCTCTTTCTAACAAAAAATGTGCTTAATTCAGAATATTCTATGAAAAAAAGCATGAATGAATATTTAGCTACAAAATTTTAAATCATCACCAAATGCACATGTGACTTTTAAGCTTTACTAACTGCATTGCTATCCTCTGTAATTATTTTATAGGACTAACTTTCCATGATATTTTATTAATATTTTGAGGTAATTGTTGCTTAAAACATTTAAATATTGTCAGTGAAGAAGGAAGGAAGGAAGGAAGGAAGGAAGGAAGGAAGGGAGGAAGGAAAGATTATTCTTAAGATAAAGCATTCAAGTTCACATTCTGCCATTCTGAAGGTAGGTAGGGCTAGATCAAAAAAAGGAACCACCAAAAAAATTAGATTTTATTAGGAGTTTATTTTGTGGGTGATCCCTGGATGAGGCATTTAAAAATCTAGAGCAGCCTTTTACTCGGACACTATGTGACCATGTTAGCTTAGTTCAGTCTTTGAATTCTCTTAGTCTGTTTCTTCAACTGGAAAATGCGGCATTGGATTCAATTTTTGAAAGAGATTTTTTAAAAGATCATCTGTGCCTTAGCCGGTTTGACTTAGTGGATAGAACACTGGCCTGCGGACCAAAGGGTCCCGGGTTCAATTCCGGTCAAGGGCATGTACCTGGGTTGCAGGCCCTGGTCAGAGTGTGTGCAGGAGGCAACCAAGTGTGAGAAATATCTCACATCAATATTTCTCTCTCTGTCTTTCCCTCTCTCTTCCATTCTCTCTAAAAAAAATCAGTGGAAAAATATCGAGTGGGGATTTAAAAAAAAAAAAGATCGTCTATGATATAAACTAAATACACAAATACTGATCTGACACAGTGCCCTGAGAACTCCTGTTGAAGGTTGTTTATGATAGTTTCTTGGAAAAATCACTATTGCCTTTGTACTTGGGAATTTTCTTTTTAAAGAAGAAAACAAAAAACTTAAGACTTCAGTTGTATGTATAGTATGAAAGAGAACGTGAACCCTCTCTTAATTATCATGACATCTTTTCAATGAACAAACATCCCTAAAGACAAGGGGACCATGCTGATAAACCGTAGACATATTTAGAGTCAGCCTTGCTCAAAGTACAGTGGCTTTCTTAATCAGCACACTGACTTCCTTCACTATCTCTGAAGCACCTAGCATCTTCTTACCTTCTTTACCCAAGTTGTTAGAACTGACATGAAGGCCAAGAACTACAGAACAAAAGAAAAATCCCCCTTATTCTTCCCCTTAACTCTTTTCTACCATTTTACGAATTGAGGAATCTACTCACCAGCCATCAATGTCAGTCATCTTTTGGAATCTTGATATATACGCTGCTGGCTAACCAATTTTCCTGCCATTACTTTTCAGCCCCTGAGTTTTGAAAGCAAGAAAAGCTACACCTTAAAAGTGGAGGGAGCCAATCCTCACCTAGAGATGCGGTTTCTGAACCTGGGCCCCTTTCAGGACACAACCACAGTGCACATCAGTGTGGAAGATGTGGATGAGCCCCCTGTATTTGAACCTGGCTTTTATTTTGTGGAGGTACCTGAAGATGTGACTATTGGAACAACCATACAGATCATTTCTGCCAAGGACCCAGATGTGACCAACAACTCAATAAGGTTTTGCCACAGATTATACCTTTCATGGACTCTTCCCTTCCCCAGCATCAAATTTTCTAACACTTTTCCCCTTTGCTTTTTCTATCTCTGGAGACTCTCCTGATTCTTTAAATTTGTTCTGTTTAAATAACATAGTCTTTTCATGTTATTTAGAAGTGAAGTATCATATCTACAACTTAGTGTCAAGTGGTTCAGCAACACACCCCTTAGTTCTCAATCCTAGCCCTATTGATATTTTGGGATGGATAATTCTTTGTCACGGGGCTGCCCTGTGCATTGTACAATGTTTAGCAGCATCTCTGGCCTCTCACCACCAAATGCCAGTAGCACCCTGAGTTGTAACAACTTAAAATGTCCCCAGATATTGCCAAATGTCCCTGAGGAGAGTGGAGCACAAAATTTCCCCAAGTTGAGAATTACTAATTCAGATAAAGCACATACAGATACATAGGTGTCAAAACATTAAAAACTGCTGAATCTTAGTGGTGAATATAAAGGTAATAATCATTGCATATTCTTTTGACTTTGATGAACCTTTGACTTTTTTACTTTAAAAAATGAGAAAAAAATAACGTATACGATATATATTTCCATATACAATAGAAAAAAACACACATAGAAACTATTAGTGTTGGCATTGGTTTCAATGCCATGTAGACTGGTCAGATAGGGCTTTCTACTGCAAGCCCACGTATCTGTCTCTCCAAAATGTGGTTTGAACTTAAAAACTGCAACCAAGATGCTTCCCCCTCAAGAAGGGGCAGGACAGGAGAGCTGCTCTTACAGTCATGGCCATTTCCCAACAACTCTGTAGCCAAAGTGCAAACAGCTGGTGGACAGGTTGACACCTCAACCTTCCAGAGCAACTGCCAAGCCTCTGAAGCGTGACACAAAAGATCAGGATTCCAAAGCCATTTGAGGCCACCTGTCATGTTAAATGTTGGAAGTCACACAAATGGATCTGAGGCTTTATAGGTGCAGATAACACGTTTTAAACACTCCCTAAAGTATTGAATGCCTTTTCTGTCAGCTACTTCCCTCACCTGGTACTATTTTGTATGAAAAGAAAATGTGCTTTTGCAGCTTAACAAAGATGTTTCTCCCCTGAGAATAACTATACTGGGGGAAATTTGCTTCCTCTAACCAATTAGTAAACAATTTATATTTTTAGGCATTAAAATGGCTAAAACAATTTTTTTGAATTATGGTATTTGATTTTTAGAAGTAAACTAATATTTATGAGTTATAACAACTTCATATGAGTGATATTTCTACCTAAAGCTTTTAAAATGTACAACAGGATGGAAAGAAGTTAGTGAAACCATGTCATCCCCAAAACAATCATAATATAAATGAAACTGATTCTATTATAAATGCATATTTTCACAAGCCAAATACATATATATATACACACATACATATATATGTCTTCTGATCAATTAGTCTATTCATATCAAAGAAGATACTATAGGGAAAACTTTAGAGAATAAAACTTTATTGGGGGAGGGGACTGGAATAAACACAAGCTTGAAAAAAATCAGATCTCATTACTAAGAGTCAACTAGACTACTCAGTGGATATTTCCACATGTTCATTCCAGATTGACTCTGGACTCCTACATGGCAAGCACTGAAAATATGGTTTTGTTAGGAATCACATTCCTAAATGACAAGAGACTAAATGCTGTCAGGAAATACACACATGCACAAATCCTAGAGTGAATGTGCATTTTTCAGGACTAAAGTTGCTATCTCAAGACATCTAGGAAGGAAAGAGAAACAGCAGGCCTAGATCCACTAACTGGCATGGAGCAAATGAGGTACAAAATGAAGGAATCTTATCTGGCTAACAGAGTGCTGATTCACATGATGGACCACTGAGAGCCACCCGTTGGCCAGCATGACACACACACAGTTAATATCATGGAAGTCCATAATGAAATGCCTGTCTATTCTAACAGATCCCAACCAGAAGAAATACAAGAGTCACCAGGCTAGAAGTACAGAACAGAGTCCACTGAGCTTCTTCTGTGGTGGGACTCTAGGTCTTGAGAGAGAAACTGGCAAGAACAAGGCAACAGCCATAGGCTTGAGGTTAATAGACAAGGCTTCAGACACAGCAGCAAAGCAGATTCCACTTATCAGAACCAGTTGCAAAGAAGGGGCAGAGTTCATATTGCTAGATATAGGGTCCCTGACTCTTTGTACTATCTCCCAGGAATAAAGAATGGTCATAGATCCAAGCAGAAAATCAAGGGTCCTGGACTCTCATAGGGAAAAGCACCTAAAAGTCTAATGTCTGGCTATCATTTAATTAAACCATTTTGGAATCACTTTCCTATGTTATCTTTCCCCAAATTGTTCATTTATTCTTATTTTTCTTATAAAAGTTACCTTGTTTTGAAATAACTTGCATATGTTATCTGCTGCTTGGCTATCTAATTCATCTTCTGCATTTTTATTACAAACTAGAGGCCTGGTGCACAAATTCGTGCACCAGTGGGGTCCCTCGGCCTGGCTTGCGGGATTGAGCCGAAACCAGCCCTCTGACATCCCCTGAGGGGTCCCGGATTGCTAGAGGGTACAGGCCAGGCTGAGAGACCCCACTGGTGCACAATCAGGGCCGGGGAGGGATGCGGGATGTTGTCCTGCCGGGGAGGGACCGCAGGAGGGCTCCGGGCGTGTCCGGCCTGTCTCGCTCAGTCCCGATCGGCTGGACCCCAGCAGCAAGCTAACCTACTGGTCGGAGCGTCTGCCCCCTGGTGGTCAGTGCATGTCATAGCGAGCAGTTGAGCAGCCTTAGCATATCATTAGCATATTATGCTTTGATTGGTTGAACGGATGACTGGACACTTAGCATATTAGGCTTTTATTATATAGGATAGATTATATTTATAGTCCTAAAAAGAAAATATATATTAAATTACCCAAAAACCAACATATTACCTAAGGTTTAAATATTATGAACAAATAGCTATTTAACTTTTTAAAAAGATTATTAGGGCTTTTATAATCTCCTTTTGAAGAAGCTTGTGGTGTGTTCAGGCATATAAACTGGTCATTATTTACTAATAAACCCCCAAACTAGACTCCACATTTAGTTAAATGTACATTAAAAATATAATATTTGGATTTCCTGAGATTTCAGTAATTGCTCAAGGAATTTCTGGCAAGCAGGAAATTGAACCTTTTGCAACAGAAATAGGCTTCTGCTGTGTGAGAACAGCAAGCCCTCCGGTGCTATCCTGGAGTGTGTGTGGATTAGTGAGCCTGCCCATGATTCCCTGCCTCCAAACTGCTTCCAAATCCAGTGAATGTCCTGAGCCAAGCAAGAAAACAGGGAGCCCAAAGAACACCAGTCATTGTTTGCTCAAGAGAGTTGTGTATATGTATATGGTGCTCATTCTTCCCATAATAGGTGAGAATATTATGATTGGACAAAGGAAAACCACCTGCATAATTCACTGGTGTGTCCCAACTTCCTCATTTTCCATCTGTATCTACACCTTTTGTTTGTTCTCCTGTCTCCTGAAATTTAGCCCAGTGTTATGTTCAGAGTTATGGATGCCATCATGCCATCACTGCCTCAATTCAGGCAGGGTTGGGGAAGTCGGGAAGGGACTACCTTGATGAGGTAGCTTCCACTCAGAGTGTCATGAAGCAGGACTGCCATGGGCTCTTTCAGTTAGTTATTTCTGCCACTCCATGTCCCACACCATCTGTGACATTTGCCAGGGCTTCATAAGTCTGAGTGCAGAAAGCTGGTCATCAGAGGCTGCTCTCCCTAGGCATCATGCCTACAGCCTGGAGAGCTGCCATCAGGGTTGTGGCTCTGTGAGCCAAATGGCTGCTTTACTCACGTGTGGGGAGTGAAAGAAAAGACTGTCATGAGCCAACCAATATTTTTTTCATAAGGCAAATTCAACTCTTAAAATAGCTGGTAAACCTTATTTTTTTAAATATATATTTATTGAATTTCAGAGAGACAGGAAGGGAAAGGGATAGAGAGATAGAAACATCAATGAGAGAGGAAGTCATCAATTGGCTGCCTCTTACACAGCCCCCACTGGGGATTGAGCCTGCAACCTGGGCATGTGCCCTGACCAGGAATTGAACCAATGACCTCTTGGTCCCTTGGTTGACACTCAACCACTGAAAAACACCAGCCTGGCAAACTGGTGAACCTGAAAACTAAATCACTAATTATACCTAGAAAAAAATGCTCCAGTTAATTTTAAATGAACTTTGTAGGCATGTGTTTGTTCTTTATTAAAAAGTCAACTGTTTCCTATCATGGCTTAATCTATCCTCAAGAAGAGATCAGGTTTTGTTTCTTCAAACAGTATCATTAGTTCCATGTGCAGGAAGGCAGCATGACCTGGTAGTTAGGAGCAGGAACCTGAAACTCAACTGCCTACTCTTGATTCCCAGCTGCGAGACCTAGGACAAGGGACTTAACCTCTCCATGTCTCAGTCTTCTCATCTGTGAAATGGGGATGATAACAGTACCTACCTCATAGGGTTACTGTAAGGATTAAATGAGTCAATATAAGTAAAGTGTATAGAGTGAATGCCTTACTACAATAGCATTCATTAAATAGGGTCACAAGCAGAAAAAAATGTTAATTTGCTTCCTTAAATCTCCCAATTCTTGGACAGCTATAACTGAAATGATTCCAACTTCTCTAGCTCTTAGTGTACACCTTTCCCTTTAATTCATAATTCTCTGAACAGCCATCCTGCAGGAAAAAATACATATTTGAACCACAACATTTTACCAAATCATACATACACATGCATATTCCATATACTTATTTACATATATTTGGGACAAAAGTCTGACCATCAACATTTACTCTTACTACATGTAAGAGTATGGGATGCATACATTTTATTTCATTTTCTTTCAACACGAGTCATAATCCACCATATTAACTTAACTAATCTGCAGTCTGAAAAACAATGCACTAAAGAAACTGCTTATTCCCATCAAAATTCAGTTTCCCAGTTACCCTATTGCTGGCAACTTTAAATAGAATTTTGAACCCAATACATTAGTGTGTGTGTGTGTGTGTGTGTGTGTCTGTGTGTGTGTTTTCAAGTCTTACTTCTACAAATTACCAACTGTGTAACTGTCTAAAAATTACTTAACTTTTCAAAGTCTTAGTTTTCTCTAATAAGTGAAATAATACCTACCTCCTAGAGATGTAAGAATTTTAAAAGAAGCTATAAAATGCCTGGTCTTCAATAATGGCAGCTATTATAATGGCAGCTATTAGCAAGGACTACATTAGGTTCTCAAGGATGGATCTCAATCATGGCTACATATCACAATCTCTTATGAGGATTTTAAACATACAGATGCCTGAAACTCCCTCCACACTTGCTGAATCTCCCAAGATTTGAACCAAGTAAGATGATGCAGGTGAGATAACAAAAGGAGTTGGACTGCCAAATCATTTTCAACAGGAATTATAGAACTTACCCAGTAGCAAGGTAAATAATTATTCAAAGGATAAAGACAACAGCAAAATGCAAGCCAAGCATTCTTTTTTTGGGCAGGTCTGAAACCATCAGAAACAAGTGCCTATAAATATCCTTCTTTTCCAGTGTAAGGATACATGTTGGTCCACACTGAACACGAAAGGTATAAGCAATGGATGTTGCTATTCAGTGCACTGCCTGAACTGAAGGAGCCATCTTGGATAAGAAACATCTGTTTTTTAGATCCCATTAGTTACATAACTCACATGATATTTTCCAGCAAGCTGTGCCCCATAAATTCATAAATTCCAGGCTTACTTACAATAAGCAACCTAAACAGACCTGATCTTTCCTGTTAAAAACATTCCACAGATAAAGACTCTTCAGTGAGTAAATACATTATTGTGTTTGCCAACAGGTCAGTCATTAGCACATTTATAAAGGACCTGATGAAAATCTCTTCTTTTCAATAGTTGATATTAATTACAGGGAATCGAATCATTGAACTATATGTTTTCCAGCTCCAATTTAGCATTTCAGAACTTATTTGAATAAAATTCATTTTGAACAAATATACACAGGGGCTGTTATTCAGAGTGTCCCAAAAAGCCTTGGGCAGTTCTCAGCTTTAAATAGCTGAATTGATCTTTAAGTAGCTTACAGCTGCCCTAAGGTTTAGCACCCCGTTCTATTTCACTTTGTGAATCAGGAAATTAAAGCAGTAATAGTTTGTTGTGCTTCTTTTACTGGGGGGGGAGGGGGGGAGGAGGGGTTGGGGAGGGCAGGACATAATAAAACAGTAAATTCAGTCTTCCAAGTGTCTTCCACTTCAGAACTAGTGGCTTCATGTTTCACATAGTACTCACTCAGTTCGCTCATGTAATATGCTGTAGTATATCTATCCAAATGCAATGATGTGTTTAATCTGTGGGGGTTTTTTGCAGATATTCCATTGACAGAAACAGTGACCCTGGAAGATTCTTCTATGTCGACATTACAACAGGTGCCCTAATGACCGCAAGACCTCTTGACCGGGAAGAGTTTTCTTGGCATAATATCACTATCCTTGCTATGGAAATGAGTAAGTAACACAATAAATCGGCCTCTATATAGTGACAAATATAAGTAATATAGAATGTGGAAGCTTCTAGAGCTGTTGGAATAAGAACTGTATTGTACCAGTTAATAATGCGGATTTTTTTCAATAGATGGAGTTACACATATGTTGATATATATGCGATTTGATATGTATGCTATTTTGTTGTATTGACAGCAAGCTTCAAAACTTCGTATGTCAAATTTGCTGAAGGGGTTAACATCAAAGGTATTTTTACACTTAAAAATGTCGAATTTCGTGCCAAAAAAAAGAGCATTTGCAGGAAGTTTTAATTCATTACTTTATTTTGAAGAAAAGTACTGCTGAAAGTTATTTTATACTTCGGGAAGCTTATGGTAAACATGCTCCATCTCAAGATACTTGTGAATGCTGGTTTAAACACTTTAAAAGTGATGATTTCTATGTGAAAGACAAAGAATGTCCAGGTCAACCAAAAAAGTTTGAAAACCAACAATTACAAGCATTATTGGATGAAGATGCGTGTCAAACTCAAAAACAACTCGCAGAAAGATTAAACGTTGCTCAGTAAACAATTTCCGATCGTTTACAAGCAATGGGAAAGATTTTAAAGGAAGGAAAATAGGTGCCACATCAACTGAACAAAAGACAAATGGAAAACCGAAAAGTCATCAGTAAAATGTTGCTTCAATGGCACGAAAAAAAGTCTTTTTTGCGTCGAATTGTGACTGGCGATGAAAAGTGGATTTATTTTGAGAATCCCAAACGCACAAAATCATGGTTGATCCAGGTCAACCATCAACATCGACTGCAAGGAAAGAAGACAATGCTCTGCGTTTGGTGGGATCAGGAAGTTGTGGTGTATTATGAGCTTCTAAAACCAGGTAAAACCATTAATACTGATCACTACCAACAACAAATAATCAATTTGAACCATGCTTTGATCGTGAAAGGACCAGAATGTTCCAGAAGACATGACAAAGTAATTTTGCTTCATGATAACGCACCATCACACACTCCAAAACCAGTTAAAGACACGTTAAAAGATCTTGCCTGGGAAGTATTAACCCACCTGCCACATTCACCAGACCATGCTCCTTCAGATCCTTGTTCTGATCGATGGCACACACACTTTCTGAGCAGCACTTCAAAACATACAAAGAATTGGAAAATTGGGTCTCTGAATGGTTTGCCTCAAAACAAGAAAAGTTCAATTGGGAAGGTATTCACAAATTACCTGAAAGATGGGGAAAATAGGTAGCTAGCGATGGACAATACTTTGAATAAAGCACTTCTGATGTTTCTCTTGAAATTATCGTGTTTTCTTTGATTACAAAATCTGCCATTATTAACCAGTACACCTAGTATTTATAGGAAGAAACAAAAATCATCATAGTTCATACAAGTGAGTGAATGTAATTAGTTCAAATACTTATTCAGCATCTGCTGTATTGCTAGTCCTGGCTAGAGTTTTTTTGTTATTTTTAAAGGCATAGCTCAACTGGTGTTGCTCAGTGGTTGTACACTGACCTATGAGACAGGAAGTCATGGTTCGATTCCCAATCAGGGCACATGCCAGGGTTGCATGCTTGATCCCCAGTAGGGGGCATGTAGGAGTCAGCTGGTCAATAATTCTCTCTCATCACTGATGTTTCTTTTTCTTTCTCTCCCTCTCCCTTCCTCTCTGAAATCAATAAAAATACATTTTTTAAAAAAGCATGTAAAAGCAGTAAAAAAAAAAAACCAGCATCCTTAAACCGAGAAGCAAGATTCATATGAGGAAAAGGGACAGTTCCTGAAAAATCTAAGAGTCTTTCAGTCTTTGACAAGATTGGTAATGCACAAAAAATAGAAAATATTATTACTGAATGAAAGGAAGCCTTTATAACATATGAACCTTATTATACACATACATGCATACAAGAATTTCAGACATCCCATATAATAAAGAGATAATATGCAAATTAACCATCACACTGTCACAAGATGGCTGCGCCCACAGCGGAGGTGGGGGTCCCATAACACAGTGGTTCTCAACCTTGGCTGCACATTAGAATCACCTGGGAATCTTTTTAAAATCCTGATTTCTGGGTCTCATCCTCCAGAAATCCTGTTTCTGTTACTAATGTTGTGGCCCCACCCCATAACAAAGAAACAGAATTTCCGGAGGATGAGGCCCAGAAATCAGGATTTTAAAAAGATTCCCAGGTAATTCTAATGTGCAGCCAAGGTTGAGACCCACTGCCGTAACACAAGATGGCTGCACCCACAGTGGAGGCAGGGTTCCCATAATGAGCCATAACGAGCCATCAGCAGGGACCTGAGGCTGTGTGGCACCAGGCAAGGGCAGGGGACCTCAGGCCCTCCACCCCTGGCATGGCGGGGCTTGACAGGAGACATCAAGCCACGTCTCCCACCCCAGGGCCAGGCTGGGGGACCTGAGGGTGCACCCCCCGCCCGGCAGGGCTTGATGAGGGTGGGGCCGGCTGGGTCTGGGTCTCGCACAATTTCAAGGCGCGTGCAGGTGGGCGGGGATTTGACTCTGGGTCCCATGGCGCACCCCAGACTCTGACAGGAGGAAGATTTTCATATACGTTTTACTAATTTTCTTTCATCTCTGACACTTCTATTATAGAAAAAGGGCAAATAGCAATATTAAAATATTTCCTCTAATTAAATCCCTTTTAATGTGCACGAATTTCATGCACTGGGCCACTAGCGTTAAAAATAAAATGCAGATTTATTAACATAAACTTAAAAATGGAATGGAAAAGAAACAAAATTGAGATTAGCATGTTTATTATAAACTTAGCAAAAACTAGATTATTTACTACTACATTTACTTTTTTTCATAGCACCTAGTGATGGTTTGGAAATGGCAGACCCTAATGCAGGGGTGGGCAAACTTTTTGACTCGAGGGCCACAATGCGTTCTTAAACTGGACCAGAGGGCCGGAACAAAAGCATGGATGGAGTGTTTGTGTGAACTAATATAAATTCAAAGTAAACATCATTACATAAAAGGGTATGGTCTTTTTTTTTTTAGTTTAATTCATTTCAAACGGGCCGGATCCGGCCCGCGGGCCGTAGTTTGCCCATGGCTGCCCTAATGCATTGGCAGAAGCACGTACAACCATTCAGGAAGGAAGTCTGGCAATTCATCTTTTGAATTAAGATTATCTAAAATATTTGAACTTTTTTTTTAGTATATTTTTATTGATTTTAGAGAGGAAGGAAAAGGGAGAGAGAGGTAGAGACATCAATAATGAGAGAGAATCATTGATCGGCTGCCTCCTGCATGCCGCCTTACTGGGGATCGAGCCTGCAACCTGGGCATGTTCCCTGACCGGGAATCAAACCCTGACCTCCTGGTTCATAGGTCGAAGCTCAATCATTGAGCTATGCTGGTAGGCAATTGGTACTCTTTTTCTCAAGAATTCTACTTCTAATAATTATCTTAAGAGAATAATCATATATATCAACAAAGATTTATACACTGAAATGTCTACTACATTATTATTTAAAATTAGGATTATCTTAATATCTAATAATAGTTTGACTAAATAAATTATGGTACAACCATACAGTAAAATGAAATTATCCCTGGCCAGGTGGCTCAGTCACTAAGTCATTTGGAGCATCGTCCTGTATACCAAAGGTTTCGGGTTCAATCCCAGGTCAGGGCACATATTCAGTTGTGGGTTCAATCCTTGGTTAGAGCACGTACAGGAGACAATCAATGTTTCTCTTTCTGTTTCGTTCTCTTTCCCCCTTCCTCTCTAAAGTCAATGAAAGTATGTCCTCAGAAAAATAAGAGTAAATAAAACTATCATGTAGATATAATACCTGGGCTCAAAGCATATTTCAATGACACAAGATAATCTTAACCTAAAATACTAAAGTTCTAAACCCAACTTTTTTATATCATTTGACTACTGTATGTATGTGTGTGTGTTGTGTCCACATTTTTGGACACATATGCAATTTTACATGTATCATAATAATGAATATGTCTGATAAGGACTGTTGTTCATATTTATCCTTGTGTTTCTCTGGAATTTTCATTATAAAAAAAGTTCTACAGTTTAATTTAAAAATTTTAAATATGTCCACAGTTTTGGTCAAGCAATAGAAATATTTAGGGGGGGAACACAGTAAAGCATAAGTATTTTTAAGAAAGAAAAAATGAACCAGAAAAATAAGGCATTCTGAGATTTAATAAAGTTATTTACTAAGAATAATTTATGTGTCTTATAATTTCTATTTTGTCTTCTTGGCGTGGTGAACAAAACAAAAAAAGACAAGAGGGGCACTACTGGGGCCATGAAATTGTCGTTGTGTGGCAATGCCAAGCAAAAGACAGACCAAAAAGACATTTCCCATGAATGACAATGAGTAACTTCTGCCCCAGCCAAAGATATGGATTTGGGGTGTATTTGATTCTGTAATATCCCCCTAGACTCTAAGCAGAAATAAACATGTAGTGTTATCTGTATTCCTGTGAATAACTTGAAATCTTCTGAAATATAATTCAAAAAATAGATAATTTCACAGGAATAAAGCCAAGCCACGTAGTATACCTCCAATTAGAAATGGGCTACTTCCAAGACAAGACACAGAACAGACCTCCTTTAATTCCATAACCTGATATCTGAGCCAAGTAAGTGGTTCAAAACCCTTTAAAGACTCATTTTGTGGTACCTGCTTCCCCTCTAGTCTGGCCCTTCCCCTCATACTGATACCACACACTCTCTCAAACATACATTCTCTCTGTCCATGCTTGTGTTCTAGCCACACTCTTACTGGGTAACACATGCAATCTCTGCTTGTGCTACCATTTCCACGTACTTTATCCATTCCTTTAAAAACCAGGCTGAAGGGAAATACCTAACTGGCAACAAGCGCTTTCTTGCACTACTAACATTTACCTTTGGTTTTCTTTGTGTTCTCTTTAGACAATCCCTCCCAGGTTGGAAGTGTTTCCGTCACAATCAAAGTCTTAGATGTGAATGACAATGCTCCAGAGTTCCCCAGATTCTACGAAGCCTTTGTCTGTGAGAATGCCAAATCGGGGCAGGTAAGGCAGCCTGTGAGGCACCTTGGTTCACTCCCCAATGTAGAAATGACTTACAGATAACCAAACCGGCCGTCAAGTTTAGACTCCAGATCCCCCAACTTCTATATATCATGCTGCAGCACTTGATTTGTTAAGACAACTGTATTTGGAGTCTCCATTACATTTTATGATCTAAAGACTGCTTTGATGATGGTTTGATTCATGGGCTAGCCTGTGTTAAGCTATCTACCCACGCTGTAACTGAAGTGTATAGACCAACTGTAATAACATGAGCTCTGGGTCCTGGAAGTGAGAGATGATGAAGATCAGAAGAAAGAAGAGTCTTCTCTTTTCCACGGGTTAGCACTAATCCCTAAAAATGTTTACAGTAGGAAAATCGTATTTTTTATATCCTCCCACCCCATTTAACTTCTAGCAACAGGTACCTTTGTTTTGGAGTTGCCTGCCAGATTTTCAGAATGCTTTGTGACCTAGAATTATCTATTCCCTCTCCTCCCTCAATTAAAACACTCATTTTGTTAGCAATGTTCATGTCGGGTAAATTTTGAGATAAAATTAATCCGAATGGGAAAATTTCTACTTATTTGAAATAACTTTAGGGGAAAATTGTGTATTTTTAAACCTGCTTTTAAACCTACATTAATATTTTGTTGATCAAACTCCAAGTGGTGTAGCTGAGAAACATCTGAAACTCTGCTTAGAGTGGTCATGTATTAATTTATGTGTAGGGGAGTCGCCCACCTGACCCCATCCCTCCATACCTCAGATCATAGGCCATCTCCCCCTTCTGCTCCTGCTTTGTAACATGCTTTCCTCCTCTACCTATGACCCGACAGATTCCCTAACAGTCCTATTTCCCTGTAGAGGACATTCTGTGGCCCTATGGATTCTGATGGTGGGGTGCAAACGGGTCAGGATAGTTTCAGAATGAAAGTTTGTGACATGCGTGTCTATAAGATGAATTCATACTTTGGCAATTCAGGACTTTCAACTATAATGCAGTTTTTGTTTTCATTTCTCTCATTTTCCTGCATCATCACCTCCAGCATCCTTTGGCAGAGAGATGCTATATCTGTACAACCCAAGTTTATATTAGCTTCCTAACTTCACCAAAGACTGACTCACATTTCTACCATTCTACTAAGAGCAAAAAGTGATTTCCATACCCCAGGGGGGGAAATGTGTCCTATAGTTAATTTGATCTAAATTATTTCATCCATTGATTCTGTGTCCATGGTCTATAGCACTTCTGAAATTTTTTCAACAAGTCTAGGATAATTCTACTTCCACACCTATTGATTTTCTGGTCTAAAAAGACCAGAAATATTATGGGACTAATAAAAGTTACAATGAAGACTTTATAGCATAACAAATGATCATTATTATTATAAGAAAGGAGGTATAAAGACTACATATACATCCTTGAAGTTATGTAAAATTATGTCTGTTATGAATAAATATTGAGAGACAAGATACAAAAATAGCCAAAACCAGTTTGGCTCAGTGGATAGGGCGTTGGCCTGTGGACTGAAGGGTCCCGGGTTCGATTCCAGTCAAGGGCATGTACCTGGGTTGCGGGCACATCCCCAGTGGGAGATGTGCGGGAGGCAGCTGATCGATGTTTCTCTCTCATCAATGTTTCTGACTCTCTATCTCTCTCCCTTCCTCTCTGTAAAAAATCAATAAAATAAATTTTAAAAAAAAAAGATACAAAAATAACAATAGTTACTATGTGCAGATGGGTTTTGAGTGAGGGGGTCTGGGTCTTTATGTTAATAAGTTTTGTTTTATAATTTATTATAAAAACATAATGTACAAAATCTTATATGGTAAGATTATACTATAATATGACAAATGTATAATACTTTAAGTTACAATATGACAAGAGGCTAATTCTTTTTTTTTTTTTAATTTATTGATTTCAGAGAGGACGAGAGAGGGAGAGCCAGATAGAAACATCAATGATGAGAGAGAATCATTGATGGGCTGCCTCCTGCACACCCCCTACTGGGGATTGAGCCCGCAACCTGGGCATGTGCCCTTGGCCAGAATCGAACCTGGGACCTTTTAGTCCACAGGCCGATGCTCTATCCACTGAGCAAAATCAGCTAGGGCTCAAGAGGCTAATTCTTAATCCTATATAATAATAGGGTAACATGCAAATTGACCCTAACAGCAGAACTACTGGGAATGACTGGTCACTATGACACACACTGACCACCAGGGGGCAGATGCTCAATGCAGGAGCTGGCCCCTGGTGATCAGTGCGCTCCCACAGGGGGAGCTCTGCTCAGCCACAAGCCAGGCTGATGGCTGCCAGCACAGCGATGACGGCGGGAGCCTCTCCCACCTCCTCAGCAGCGCTAAGGATGTCCGAATGCAGCTTAGGCCTGCTCCCCACTAGCAAGTGGACATCCCCCAAGGGCTCCCGGGCTGCCAGGGGGATGTCTGACTGCCCACTTAGGCCCGATCCCACGGGGAGCGCGTCTAAGCCAGCAGGTGGACATCCCTCGAGAGGTCCCAGACTGCAAGAGGGCACAGGCCGGGCTGAGGGACCCCCCCCCCCCGCCCCCGAGTGCACAAATTTTTGTGCACCAGGCCTCTAGCCTATAATAAAAGACAATGATAAATAGCATAGTAAATTAAACCCCTCTCCTTCCAAAAATGAAACATTCCTTTCCTAAAGGGCTTCAGAATAGAAGCTGCATTCTGACAGGTTAATAGCACTTTAACCACCTCTCTCATTTTAGCACACAAACACATATCCCTTTCTACAACTCTAAACATAGCTTTTAATGGTCTATTATAAAGTCCTTTGAAGCACAGTTTATCTGTGACTTAAAATTCAGGTGATGAGCCACAAATCTGTCGTATCTGTCATCTTTAGCCCAAAATAATGAAAATCCTACCCTTTGATTTTGGCTCTGGGACATATTTTGAAGAATTTTGAAACCACACAGGCCAGGAGGTATGTCTGGTTTATAAAGAATCAGCCTCCTTGAGTTAGACTTGGACACTGTCATCAGGTCTGCATCTGCCAAGTTGGGACATGTGCTTTCCTCTTAGTGAGCAGCCATGAAGGAAGCCCATGAAGAAATCAGATGACATACTTGGTGAGGGCTGAGGGCAGAATGAAACCTGCTGAGCAGAATACTGGATGGAGAGTAGAGAGCAGGAGAGAAGGCCATGATGCTCCTCACACTCAGTGAGGCAGTGTCTTTGCTCACTTACTCTTTAAAGCCCTGTAATCAACCAGTCCTATGCCTCAGGCCCCCATCTCATCAATATATATATATATTCACGACTTCACAGATCAGATGTTCTGAAATGACTTTCCAACTACATTTACAAAGTTATACATAATCACCTATTTATAACATGCATCGACAAATGTTATATGTCTTTATATGTTTGGCACTATAGACAAGATGGAATGTACAGGATTTGTGTGGGCAGGGATGGGGCAATAGGGTGACCTGTGTATGTGAGCAGCACTGATACCAGGCTAGACTGTGGGGCAAGTTTATCTTTAGTACTCTCCTGACCCCTCTCCTTTATTGCAACAACATTCCCCCAATTTTTAGATTCAACGGAGGCCAGTTACCAGTTGGATTCACCAGGAGGCATATACTGAGACTGTGTTTTAGTATAAAATGCTTTTAAGGAATACCCGAGCCAAAGCCTGTGGAAGGGAAGGTCTTTGGCAGGACTCGGCAAAAGGAGAGGTCCAGTTGCAATGCAGACCCACTGACAGCCTTGAATGACGTCATGTTGCTTTAGCTCTAGAGTTTTCCCGAGTTGAGATGGGTTGGTCAGGCCTTTCTACTATTGCATCAGTCACTGGATGTGGATTCCCCTAACCATGGTCGGTAAACCGCAGCTCGCGAGCTACATGCGGCTCTTTGGCCCCTTCAGTGTGGCTCTTCCACAAAATATCACGTGGGGGCGCGCACGTACAGTGCGATTGAAATTTCGTGGCCCATGCGCAGAAGTCGGTATTTTGTGGAAGAGCCGGTATTTTGTGGAAGAGCCACACTCAAGGGGCCAAAGAGCCACATGTGGCTCACGAGCTGCGTTTTGCCGACTACTGCCCTAGAAGATTGTGGTGATCAGGGATAGGTGGCTCTCAGGAACTGAGAGAGTCCCCAAAGAGACAGACAGGTGAAGGCTGGGGCACCAAGTCCTTCACTGAAAGGAAATCTGAGCAGCACACTGTCCACAAAAAGTCCCCTTGCTGGAGCTTCCCTGTTATTTAAACTTCAGCCTACCATGAGGGTAGCATTTGCTCCCTTAACTTAGAGCTGAAGAAATGAAGACTAAGCAAGCCCGCCTGGCCCTGGCTGGCCTTTGCTGTTCTGGTTTCTACCCTGGCAGAAACACTGCTGGCTTTTAACAGCAGGAACATCATGTCTACAGGATCAGGCCCATGTAGGGTGGGAGGAGTCTTTACTATTGGATGATAGAGAAGCAAACACATAGGAAGGAGACCATCCATTCAACACCCTTCCTATATCCCCCCAAGTCAGCCCGCCAATGGTTCAACTGCATTTCACACTGCTTTCTTAGTAGCTTTTTCATCATGGTCTTCATAAGGCAACTTACTACTTTGAAAAGCATTGTGAAAAGACAAAGTTTTGACCAAAGAACTCCAAAGGAAGCCACTCCACCTCTTCCTCTTCTCAGCCCCAAGATTTGCTTCTGAGTCTAATCTATTCTATGTATATATATCCCACACTGGAGGTCTAAACCTTGTCAGCTCCCCTTCCTACCACCAAAGAGTGACTGCCCTATGACACATTAATCTGACATAGCCAATGTTTATGTTTATGTTTACTTCCCTTCTAGGTATTGGTCACTTTTAAATAAGAATCTCTCAAAGATAACAACTTGACCCTGAAATATTAACCCCAAAATGGGGTTAAGTCAGTGGGGTGAGAGGATGAAAAACTGGGAGACAAGCAGAACCTTGTAGCATTCCAGAGTTCATTTACTCAACATCTTCTATTTAGACTGCCTAAAAATGGCTGGCCTTGGTATGAGAATATGTTATGTCGATGTCTAACATCTGAGGTACTGAGGTAACATTCACCCTGAGATGGTAATGTACTCAGGCCCAACAATAAATCCTGAGTTTTGAAGATTTTCCAGGTAAGTTTTAGAATATCCTTCTCATTAGGTAAAATAATCTGCTGTTGGATTTCAGGGTTTGAGATATCACTGGGCACTGAAGCTTTTTCTTTGGCTCCAACTCACCTGAGTTCATGTCCCTCCCTCAGCTGATCCAGACAGTGAGTGCAGTGGACCATGATGACCCACACACTGGCCAGCACTTCTACTACAGCTTGGCTCCTGAGGCTGCTAACAACCCCAACTTCACCGTAAGGGACAACCAAGGTAATTGGTGGATAGATGGCTACCAATGCTTCCTACAGCTTGGGCTGGACACTTGGGTTACCATAAAAACAGTGTCAAATCTCCCTGCTCTTTCATATCAGGGAAGATAGTAATGCTAAAGTGTAATGTCTTTCAAGGTTTTTTTGTTTTGTTTTCAGAACATAAAAGACAAAGAATCTGAAACTTTCATTCAGTCAGTTTACAAACACTTGAGTGCTGGCTCAGTCCCAGACACTGTGCAAGACACACAGCCTTCCTTCATCCCCACATATAACAGCTGTGTTTATATGTCCTGTGACTATGGGGAGAATCTGAAAAAGATGATAGAAACTGAATAAGATAAAGAGAAAAACCTGAGGGAACATTTCTAAGCAAGGATCAAAGGGAGAAACAGTAAAAAGCTCCCAGTATAAAAGGGAGGCAAAGGCTAAGTAACAGAGATAGCAAAGGGCAAACATGAGGTCACAGAGTAGTTCTGGCATTAAAACAACTTTATTACTTTAGGGAGACACAGCCAAGGCTTCCCTTTTCCAGAAAACACTCCCCACTACAGCTTTGTGGGAATAGAATTCCAGACACTCTTCTACAATAAGCATCAGATGAGCTAAGGGGTTTAGAGTCCCAGCACACTCTGCACTGGGCACAGATGAGAAAATGAGGGACTTCTGTTCTTTAGCCAGATAATTTTCAAAGAAAGGCAGAGAAAATGAAAACATAATTTAAATCTGCCAAGTGAACCCCTTCTGTTACTAACTCTGCTACCAACTAGTTGTCTGACCTTGAGAAGGGAGGTCTGCAGTCACCTCATTTTCATTCCAATCCTAAAATATAAATTGGCACTTTATAACAATCTAAACAAAGGTAACAAATGATTAGGCATGCCTGGTCTTATTCTCAAACATCAATTATTTGAGACTTAAAGTATTAATTCCACGCCATGTGATATTCTGTTATTAAAGTTGAGAACATCAAACCTGTATTCTTCTAATGGAAAGCATCCTTCCAAGTCATCCCTTTAACCTTCTACATGTTATCATAAAATCACTATGCTAATTCTACAAGGAAAGATCATATAAATTGTAACAACAGAGCTAGTACAATTAAATATCCTGATATTTTCACTGGGTCAAATTTTGAACTATTCATTTATGTGATTTATAGGGAAACCCTTCCTGCGGAAAGCGGTTCAGCTCCTTCAGGATTGGTTTCACAGTGGAAACTCTAGGGAGGGAATAACACATTATACTGTTTCTTCAAATTTTCCACTGTGTTACTCTGTTCTTTCACTCTGGTATTTGTCAGAATCAATATAGACACAATGTGCAGCAAAATGCTGCATATTTTTTAAATACCAATTAATGGAGCCAATACCTTAAAAAGATAGCCCACAAGAACACGATGACTATAAAAAGAAATTACTCATCTCTTGAAAGGTTTTCCAAAGTGAAAGCACATCTTCAATAGAAAGAATAAACTTTTAATATCCTCATGACAATTTACCCGAGTATCCTTTACTGAGGCTCATTAAAAAACTGACCAACATCTGACATGGTAGAGCTATTGGTAAGCCCCCAACACCCCTGCCCAAAACATGATATGCCTTTTTTGAGATAGAACACTATCTCAAATAAAGCCTTACTTTTTTTAATTCCCAAAACATTATGGAAAGTATTGTGTGTATATAGCACTTTGCCATCTCAAATGCATTTCCCATACTCTGCTTTATTTGATATTCATAATAATCCTGCAAGGTTTGAAGGAAGTTCCTAATCGTGATTCTCACTATCTCATTTGGTATATAAGGAAAGAAACCAAATGTCCCAAAATATTAAGATTGGGACTGAAAGCTGGGACCTGTTTTAGCCACACATACACACAAAGATTTGTGTCATCTTGGAAACAAATACTTTTCCCAAATGGGTTACTAAAGCCCTAGTTATCATATTCAACAAAAATTCTACAAGTGGCCGTTATGTCCCAGACCCCTTCCAGAACTAGACTCAACAATGTGATGATCTGATTTTTTTTTAATCTTAACTTATTCTGAGATCAATAAACACATGATGTCTAGTAAGTATGCTATAACACTTTAAAAAAATTCAGCTCTGGTCAGGCTTTCTTATGACCCAGACTCAATTAAACTGAAAAATAAAAATTAAAGCTGTGAAACAACTTAACAGTATTTAACAATTAAATCAGAAAAACAGAAAAGGGGATGGGTTATGTGATATGTGGAAATAAGAATATAATCCTCAGATTGGCAATCAGTTGCTATCTTTGCCTGGAAATAAGAGGAAAGGCCTGTACCAACACAGGAAGAGATTTCAATTAACTGAAGGATTTTCAGCTAATGTCACTGAACTAAATAAGCTTTTACACGGCACAGTTGAAGGGGTGTAAATTTGGAGTAAGAGAGAACAGAGTTCAAATTTCACCTCTGCTACTAAGTTAGTGACATTGATCAAATTATCTCTAAGCCTTAACTCTTTCACTGTAAAAGGGTGAAATTATCACCAACTTGTTGTGAAGATTAAATGAGATGCTTCATGTAAAGTCAAACTACCTGACACATAAGCACTCCATGAACAATAGCTGCTACTTGAAAAAGCAAGGGGAGGAAAAAGTGGAAAAGTCTATCAAGAGGGAACATATTAGTCAGTATAGGCTAGGTTATGCTGTAGGAACAAATGACACCAAAATTTCTATGACTTAACATAACTAGAGTTAATTTCTTGCTCACATGGAGATGACTAAGGGTCTCAATGACCAAGAATGGCTGTCCATGGGCAGCTCAGTGTCCCAGGCTGCCTGGATCTCCATCTCAAACATTATTTCATAAGGCCACAGCAAGGCAAAGCACAGAGAAACACATACCAGCTGTTACACGTTTCTGCCTGGAAGGGACATGAATGACTTTTTACTCATTTTTTTCATCATCTAAATATGCTCAAATTCAAAAGGATAGAAAACTATAACCTTTTATTATGTCCAAGAAGGGAAGAAGAACCAAAAATATTGGTATTGATATTAATAATGTTTACTTTGGGTAGACTCTCAGAATTTTTTGTGAAGTTCTTGACTCTTTCCTGTAAGTATGAAACACATCTAGAGGACCTACCATGTTGATATTAGCTTTGAGAATCATTGCTTGTTATGTCATACCCATCACTCAATCATTTCCTCTACTGAAAATTATCTGAGCTTTGCAAAAATATATCTGACTTACAATTCAAACCCACTCGGGGAAACTTGAAAACACAGATTTAAAAAAACAAAAGATCACAACCCAATACACATCACATTAGGCAAATATAATAAACACACACACACACACACACACCAGCTTTGTGGAAACACAAGTAATTCTGCTAATCCCTTTTAAAACTGGAGGGAGAGAAAACCTAGTATTGCTTGATCAGGAATGATCACATTAACTATTTAAACTTAGACCACCAAGTAGGGGGAAATAACAGTGTGTATCATATGATTAGGGGATCTCAAAAAAAGCTTTTCTAAATGAATACGTTCTTCAGAAAGCACAGGAGAAGTTGGTGACTGCATTTCAGAGGCATAAAAGAAAACAGCAAAAGACATAAATTCCAGCCAAAGTAGCAAAAATAATCAATCTGCCCCCAGCCATGTAGGCTCCTCAGCATTCTTTTCCTGGCGGCTCAAAGCAGCACCAGGCCTTGGAGAGGTGGTGAGGAGCAGGAGTCACTAGTGACTGTTCATTTCTGTCAAGCTTTCTCAAGGACATTTCAGTTAGATCTGAAGCCTGAAAGTTCACCCTGGGCATTTTATGTCACAAAGGGTAAGACATAATCTCAAAAAGGGTTTTTTCTCTCCTAGGCCTTGGGGTTTTGCCTAGAAACAAGCAAAAATCTTGGTTTCTGCATCCCAATGCTGATCCAGATAGCAGACAGCCTGCAGGGAATGTCTGACCAACCTTTCCTTCCCACACCTGTTCCTTCCCTTCACTTTCCTCAATCCAAGAGACTAATCCACTTCTTGGTTCTTCCCCTTTCTTCTTCCCTCATTTCCCTCTCTTCTAATCCTGGAATCCCTGTCTTCCTCAGATAACACTGCCCGCATCCTAACCAGGAGATCTGGCTTCCGGCAGCAGGAACAGAGCATCTTTTACCTGCCGATCCTGATATCGGACAACGGGCAGCCTATGCTCAGCAGCACGGGCACACTGACTATCCAGGTGTGCAGCTGTGATGACAATGGCCATGTCCTGTCCTGCAGCCCCGAGGCCTACCTGCTCCCAGTCACTCTGAGCAGGGGTGCCCTCATCGCCATTCTGGGCTGCATCTTTGTCCTCTTAGGTGAGTAAGTGGCTCCCTTCCATTGCGTGGGTCCTGCAAATGCTCACTTAGATATCACTCAGTTATTGTCCTAGCACAGCTATTCAGAACTGGTTTTCCGGACCATGCTTACTGAAAAGGTGGCAGAGTAAGGCTGAGAAAAAGTAAAGAAATTGAAAACAACCCTTTCCTAGGGGCCAGGGACTTATTTACTAAGCGTCTACTATAGGCCAGGGCACTATTCTAAGTGCTGGAATTAATAAGACAGATATGTCCCAGCCTTCACAGAGTTTACTTCAGAACAAAGCAGTTCATTCTGACATCACAGAACCAAAATGACTATTTTGGGCAGGATATGATGATCACCTCTTCTAACCCTTTCATTTTGTATAAGTACTAGCTAAATCATAAATTGGTAGTGATAGGCCCAAGGCCAACTATCACAGAGCCAGGACTGAAACTCAGGCAGGACTTACACTATGCATCTTCTCCTAGATGTTCATCTCAGATTCTGGAAATGGTAAGTGTTACAGAGAAGGGTAGAGGGACAGGGTGTCCTGAGGGAATAGGAGACGGGATGATGAGGGAAGGCCTACCATTAAGGAGACCTTTGAACAGAGATCTGAAAAAAAAATAAGAGTGAAACCACATGGATATCTGGGAAAATAAGCTTCCTAGGCACTGAGGTCATCTAATAAGGAACAGTGACTGCTGGTGAAATAAAAAGATGTGTTGACAGGCCAGTGGGTGAGCACTGTTGGGGTACGGGATCCTTTCTTACTCATCTCAAGGCATACTGCAAGGCAAATAGCCAGCTCCCCTGTACATAAGGCCATTCATTAATTGTTTTTTAACTCCACACTCAAACACAAGAAATGAAACACCCAAACCAATTATTGAAACCAAGAAAATATCTACACATATACCCCAACTCTTCTGACTGAGTTCATAGCATACATATTTTGCTTAAAGAAAAGCAGACTTATTAGATAGTAATATTATCCACTATGAAAGAATTCCTAGCATTCTGTGAGAGAAACTTCAATAAAGCCCTGGGGATTTAAATTAGACTAGATATGCAGATACCCACATACCCCCTTGAACCCAGGTTTACCTTGACACCAAGAGACTCAGTCAGACCAAAGAAAGAAGGGCCTAACAGTAAAATATTAACACTTGATTGAATTTTAGGTAGGTCTGTGGAATATGCTTCTCAAAAAAAAAAAAAAAAAAAAGCATTTTAAAATACAACATGCGGTTTAATTTTGTTTCAGTTCAGTACTACATGAAGTGAGAAGTCTATAAATAAGTAACCTTTTTAAGCCCTTGGAGCCCTGAGAATTGTCATGTTTCTGGTACTTGTTGGTATTGACAAATAAAACTTTCCTTCAATTCCCCAAGTGTCCATAAGGTGGCACTGGGAGTCCTGGAGTGCATAAGAACATACCTACAAGAGGCCTTTCATGAAACTGGCTCAGGAGAAATTTCCAGGCTGTCCTTAGTTCTATCTTTGGAAAATGTCCACATTTTAAGTTCACACTGGCCCACAAAGACAGAGGTGCCATCATTAAAGAAAGACTGATTTGAAGAGGCTGATGTGGAGAGGCTCTCAAATTAAAAGTGGTGTGCGAGGCACAATTTATTGTGCCTCCCAAATCCATTATGTCTTGTCTTTGAATTATACAGAATAAATGTACTGTCCGGTGCTAAACTGAGCTGAGCTGTCATAAAATCCTCATAGTTTTAGGCACTCTTATTGCTATGAATGCACATCTCTCATTAAATATCTACATTAAATATATATATATAAAAAAGCTAAGTGTCTGTCCGACTGTTTCATTTACAAAGAAACAGCACCATGGACTTGGTGCCAACAAAGCAACACTCGGCTTCCTCCAAGTGGGACACAGGCCCCACTGCCACCCCGGAGCAATACCCAACCAAATCAGAGCCAATGCTGGCCAAAACCCCATGGCACAAAATGTGGCCCACAGTTCAGCACAGCCCAGAAATGGTTGCTGTGGGCACAGGGCAATGATGTCAACACCCAGCTTCCTCTCCCCAGCAACTAGCCTCCTTAGAGTTTCTTCAGCCCAGGAACATGACTTGCTTTATAGCCAGGTGCAAACATTTTACACTTTAACCAAATGTTTGTGAAGCGTTTTCACGTGCCTCACCTCATTTGATCCTCACAGAAGTCCTGGAGTAGGTAGATAGGAGACTTGGTAGAAGCCTATTTTCTTTTCATGAGCCGGTAAATGGAGATTTAGAAAGTTTAGAAACTTGACCCAACTGAAAAGAAGAAATGGTGAACCTTGAAAAGAACTTCAGGTTTTCTCACTGCGCAGAATATAGTCAAACACTGCTGCAGTTAAATATTTTACCCTTTGTTCTCCCTGCATGATCTATAATAATAATTTGCTTTGTGTTGATATTTGCTGCTTGTTGCTGAAAATTACCTGAAAGAGGAGTTGGGGTGCTTCACTGGGCTGGAAAAAGTTTAGCTAAATCAGAAATTAAGCATGTTTATCTATATATATATAAAGCTCTCGCTGGCACCAATCACACACATGTGTTTCTATCTGTCATTGTCAATTATGAATTTGGTTGACACTTCTATTATAGAGAAAGGGAGAATAGTGATATTAAAATATTCCTTCTAATTAATTTCCTTTCAATGTGCACGAATCTGTGCACTGGGACACTAATAATTCATAAAAATGAGTAAGATTAAATTACAGTTGATTTGTCAAAACAAATACTGCATTTTGTGGACAATTAAATAAACAAAATAATTTTAATTTTGCAAGATTTTTTATTTCACATCTCAAGTATGTATCTAGTTCCTAGAAAACTCTCATAGGCCCTATGTGCTTTGCCTATATAGAACCCAAAGAATAAACATCCTTAGAACCGATTATCTTCTGTTAAGGAAGCCTTTTTATCTAAATAGAACCATTTTCACCAAAATGTGATTTTGTAATACTTGTTGTTTAAACCAGATTACTTAAAAAATAAGTATGTAGGAATCTTTAATTTTCAAGATATGGACCAGTTCCATGAACTACCTAATTCTTCATCACCATCAGAATTCTTTCCAGCAGATACTCAAAGACTTTTCTAATTTTCCTTCCTAGTGATTTCTTTTTTATTATTATTATCACTTTCTCTTATTTATTTATTTTTATTATTTTTTAATCTTTATTGTTGAAAGTATTACAAATGTCCCTTTTTTCCCCCATTGACCCTTTCTAGCCCACCCCGGGCCCCTGTCCCAAGCCTTCAGCACCCTATTTGTCTGGGACCATGGGTTATGCATATATGCATACAAGTTCTTTGGTTGATCTCTTCCCACCCACCCATCCACCCCTACCTTCCCTCTGAGATTCGACAGTCTGTTCCATGCTTCTCTGTCTCTGGATCTATTTTGTTCATCAGTTGATTTTATTCATTAGATTCCATATGAGTGCGATCATGTGATATTTGTCTTTCTTTGACTGGCTTATTTTGCTTAGTGTACTACTCTCCAGGTCCCTCCATGCTGTCTCAAAGGGTAAGAGAGCCTTCTTTTTTACTGTTACATATTAGTTCACACAAACACTCCATCCATGCTTTTGTTCCGGCCCTCCGGTCCAGTTTAAGAACCCATTGTGGCCCTCGAGTCAAAAAGTTTGCCCACCCCTGCCTTAGAGTCACGTTTATAAGAGCAGTAATCATATTCTACGTTGCACAGTGCTTAACAAATATTTAAGTTTAGCAACTATTTACTGAATCCCACAAACAGCATGTTCACTTGGAATCCCATTTCTTCCATCTGCATCCATCCAAGTCACACCCCAGCCTCCAATGCCCAGTTCAAGCCTCCACTTCCTTGGAGTCCTGTTAGTCCAGCGGTTCTCAAACTGTGGGTCGCAACCCCTTTGGTGGTCGAATGACCCTTTCACAAGGGTCGCCTAAGACCATCCTGCATATCAGATATTTACATTACGATTCATAACAGTAGTAACATTACAGTTATGATGTAGCAACGAAAATAATTTTATGGTTGGGTCACAACATGAGGAACTGTATTTAAAGGGCCAGAAGGTTGAGAACCACTGTGTTAGTCCATCGCTCTGAAATCCCACACTTATAGTCATGATCTATATTTCTGCACATATACAAGAGTATCTAATTGTTTCCTGTGTGTACTTTTGGCCCGCAAGCTCTTTGGGAAAACATTAAGTATTAACATCATTAATTGCAATTTATAAAAAGCACATTCTACAAATTTTAAAAAGCATTATTATTAGTTTTTAAGTCCATCCATTATCTCACTGGGCATATACTCTTCTTTTCCCCCCTGGGATAAACAGGGGTTTGCAGTGTTGTCAAGCTGTCCCTGTTCACTAGCTGTAACAACGCACACCAGAAAAATAATCAATAGTAGTTCTACAGCTAAAACAACACACTTCCTGGAAAACATTTTCAGAGATAAACAGTTCAATGGGATTATCTCTCTCTCCTTTAAACCTCAGTGAACAGATCCTGGAAAAATATATATATTTGTTGGGATAAAATTTTATCTAAACCTTCAACCACACATGTAACTGCGGTGCTTCTTTGATAACATGATGAATTATATAAAATGCCATGTTCATTCCCTCCCTTCCACCAATATCATTGGCTCCAGAAAGGCAAAACCAACTCTCCAACTAGCGAAAGGCTTTTCTGAAAAACTGAGTTTATTGGAAAACAGTGGTCAGGTGCTGTCTTTTCTGGAGGAGGTATAAAAAGGTGAAGGTTTTGGCTGACACTTAGCATATAAGCCTATATGCAAATGCATTCACATGTGATATTTACATACTGAATCCCACTGAGCTGCTAATGTAAGAAAGCAGGGTGCCACTTACATAATAAGGTTTCTACCTAATAAATAAGACAATTTACAGCCAGCCTTACAGGGTGGAAGACAGGATCTGATCTTTAGCGTACACTCCACGGCAGACCACAGTGCTGTGCTTCGTTGACGGGATTTTATACGCGATAGCTGGGGATGCGCACCCACACACAACATCAAGGCGGCAAGCTGATGCAGAGAGGCTTTACATGCAGCTTCTAGTTGAACCCCTTGGGGAAAACACGGCTTCATTTGCCCGCACTCTCAAGCCAACACGCAGAAAGGGTGAGAGCGAGGTGGCCCCCGTGGTTTAAAACCTACCAATGCTGTCTCCGGGCTCCCCGCTGAGAAGCTGGACCTCCCTGCGGCGAATCCAGACCGTCTCGGGTTAACTTCCTGTCTCTTTCCCCGGCAGTGCTGGTGCTGCTGATCCTGTCCATGAGGCGGCACCGGAAACAGCCCTACATCATCGACGACGACGAGAACATCCACGAGAACATCGTCCGCTACGATGACGAGGGCGGCGGCGAGGAGGACACGGAGGCCTTTGACATCGCGGCCCTGTGGAACCCGCGGGAGGCGCAGGTGGGCGGCGCCCCCAAGTCGCGGCAGGACATGCTGCCCGAGATTGAGAGCCTCTCCCGCCACGTGCCTCAGACGTGCTCCGTGAGCAGCACTGTCCACAGCTACGTGCTGGCCAAGCTCTACGAGGCCGACATGGACCTGTGGGCACCTCCCTTTGACTCCCTCCAGACCTACATGTTCGAGGGGGACGGCTCGGTGGCGGGGTCGCTGAGCTCCCTGCAGTCAGCCACGTCAGACTCGGAGCAGAACTTCGACTTTCTCACAGACTGGGGGCCCCGCTTCCGGAAGTTGGCCGAGCTCTACGGAGCGTCGGAGGGGCCAGCCTCCCTGTGGTGACGGAAGCCCGTGCCCAACAAAACCCTGGCGTTTGAGGCGCAGGCTTCGCGGACTAGGTGCAACCAACCCACGCTAGCAATACTGTGCTGGAGAATGAGAAGGGGGTGAGCAGGGGAACGGAATCCTTTCTGGATCAGCTTTACTACTTGGTTAGATTAAAGAAACACAAGGAAACACAAGAAGAAGGGGGCAGAATCTCCAATTATCTTTTTTTTTTTCTTTTTTAACTTTTGGGACACTGTCTTCAAAGGCTTGGAGTCCGAGGTTAAGTGCGGCAAGCTTGGCTTTTCTTTGCCTTTCACGAAGGCCTTTGTCACTTTTCCCCCACAAAGAAGCTCTGATCTTAGGGTGGCAGTTGAAAGCAGACAGAAAGCTCTACTCTCACGTTCTTTTTTATTTTATTGTATTTTCCAATTAAGAGTTTTGCTGACTCATCAAACCGCACAAAACAACCCACACAAAAGAACACTGAAAAAAATAATGTTACCCGGTGGAATTAACCTACTTGTCCTGAGATGGATGGAATTTCTTTTAACCCTTTTGAGACAAGGGGAAGGCAGATCAGCCTTGCATGGGGGGTGGGGGCGGGGGGCGTGAGAAGGAAGAGGCATTGACCTTGCACGTCAGTTTAATGGCTGAACCAGGAGTTGTTGGCATTACAACCAATCGAACTCCATCAAGCTGGAGTGCTCTTGTTCTCTCAGCACTTTCACTGTGCACCTGTAAAATTGTTCAGAATGAAACCGGAAAACCTGCCTCTTTTGCACTGTAGATGTCTCTTCCATGTGCCAAATGTGAAGATTAGATGCTACAAATGAAAGCCAAATAAAAAGAAGTATCTGATAAAAGCATGGGTTAGAGGGCTTTCCTAATCTGTGTGAGGTCAATCCAAGGGATGTTTACATACTGTAGATAACCTACTTGAACAAAAATCAGTATTATAGAGAATAAATGGATGTAAGAAAATTACATGTATAAGTTTTGTATATTTGTTAATAATTTTGGTAATAAATATGATGTACTGCATCTCGGTACCTTAGCACTTCTTTTAATAAAAGTTAAATAGAAGGGAGAGTCTATCGCTAATTTGTTTAATTGCTGAGCAGGTGGAAGATGCCTTGGTGATCCTGTCCTGGCCTCAGGTTCTTGGGGCTGGGACTGATTCATAAGGCAAAGCAACAGGGAAGAAGTGTGAGGCTGTGCATTCTAGCTCAGTCACTGAACAGATGAACAGCTATGATTCAAACTATTAAGCCTTTCATGAACACTATTCCCCCATCCCTGAGATGAGCAAAAGCTGGTTTGAGAACATCCACAATACAGTGGTGAATTTCGCCCATATTTTTCTTTTCTTCTTTTTTATCTTATTGCTGAAAGTATTACATAAGTTCCCCCATTGACCTCTTCCAGTCAGCTCCCACCTCCCCCCAGGCCCTCACTACCCCATTGTCTGTGTCCACAGGTTCCATATTTTTCATTTTGTGAGTAGGGTTTATACATAACCACCAATGAGACAAGCCACTCTGCTTATATTTCTGTTCTATTGGCAAATCAAATATGCACAAACAAATATGTACAAATATATACCAAATATTCACAGTTTATCAACACTGGATGAGCTCAAAGAAGGCTGGGACCATATATTACTCATCTTCCCTTTCCCCACAATAGCTAACATGGTCCTTTGCATACAGTAAGTGCTTAACAAGTGCATTATGGGTACATGATAATAGGGTGTTTCTTTCTTTGACATCCTATTACTAAAAGATATTTTACACAATTTTCCTTGCAATTGAGGACAAATCGTGAATAAAGTAGTTTTCTGCATGTCGTGGTTATAGTAGTGGTTCTCAGTTTTCATGTGTGTTAGAACCCCTAGGAACACTTCTTAAACAATATCTTGTTGGGCCTTACCCCACTTTGACAACTCTGGTGTATAGCCTCTCTCTCTCTCTCTCTCTCTCTCTCTCTCTCTCTCTCTCTCTCTCTCACACACACACACACACACACACACACACACACACACACACACATTCCAAAACTAGATTATCAGCCCATTTGCACTGGGGCCCACCCCACCCATCCAGTGGTGTTGTGAATCTCTTTACAAGTACAAAAGACAGTTTGGCCGAAATGTGTGAGAAGGCTGATGTGGGTCTGGGAACCAGAAGGATATGCTTTCTGCTTTTTACGTGGTTCACTAACAGCCAGGCCAATTCTTATCTTCAAGTTTAACATACTAACCTTTCCCTCCCATGAAATGGAGTTCTCTTACATCCTCTTCAAAGGTAAGATGTGATGTAAAAATAAACTTAGAAAAGCAAAACCATGAACTGGAGTCCAAACTAGGCTCTAAAAAATAAGTTATTTGAATGTGGGCAAATTAACCCCTATAACATTCTCCCTTTCTGTCACTAGCCCTGAGGATAATGTTGTGACTATTTCACTTTGTGTTGGATCGTTGGGGAGCACATGAGACTTGGTTGGAAAGTTTGTAAGGAGGACATTCTGATAAAAGGGAAGTGTGTGGAAGGCTGCCTGCCCTGTTTATCCGAATTCCGACGTAGGGGAGATTTAGGGGAGTGTCCAAGGTGGCACCCCTAGTTATTCCTTGACCTTTCCAAACTAGTCTGTGCATGTGCAGACCCCCGGGTGTTTACTGGAATCCTTATGCTTAATCCCTGGACACCCTTGCCTAGAGGACAATGTAGTAATAAACACCTGTGTCCTCCCAAGATTATTCACCCTACTGATGGTATCTAAAGATAAACTTTATCTCAAACTGCTGTTACCATAAAAGGCTAACGAGGCAGGCTATCCAGGCTGCCTGGTTGCTATAGCAGGACCTCCCTTTCACAGCAAACATTGTGTCGGAGTAATCCATTCATCCATTGCTTAGGTCTGCTGGCCAGCCCCAGCATTACATGTGTTAAAAACTGGGAACAGCTGTTATCCTAACCACAGGGGGTATCATGCCCCACATCTTGCAAGTGCGGTACCCATGATACTGGGCATGAAGTGATTAAACTGAACTTCCTGGAGCTTCCAGTCCCCTGGAGGATGTTTAATGGTATCATATAGGAAGTGTGAGAGAAACACAGAATAGGAGGTCCATTTCAGCTCACATTCAGCTGAAAAAGACTCTTCCCTCCAAATGAGTTTTTAAATTCCCTTTCCACTGCCATGGTTTACCACAAACACTAGTCCCTCTGCAAAGCAAGCACCATCCCCACCAGACAAAATGCAGAGTGTGTGATCAGGTTCAAGTTAGGCAAGAGAGCTGTGAAATTACTCAGCCATTCCTCTGTTAACAGGCAAAGCAGCTAGCCCATAATATACCTGTTTGAGGGAAACAGCAGAATCTGTAGAAATCAATTAAGACTCTACCTAAAACTGTATTCTGAACAAGAACACAAGCAAAGATAAAAATTAGCAACGAACTTTCTGAATCAAAAAAGTAGACTATCCCAACATGGCATCTAGCAATTAGAGTGGCTCACACAAGAACAAATCTATAAATCCTGAAAACAAAACTCAAACAAACCCAAATCAGTGCAAGCACATTGCTAAGGGTTGTTACTACTTCACTAGTGACCCAGAACCAGACCCTGAGATCAGAATTCACAGTATGTCCTTTATAGTTCTGGGACTACATGAACATATACACTTTAGAAGTAGTTCTTTTTTTCAGATGGACTCATTCTCGCATTTATTTGCCATCTCCATAATAAAGAACTTTCAAGATATTTTTATGTATAAATATCTGAATTTGGGAGGCTTCTGCTTGAGTCTAAAGATCAAGGTTCTGCCATATGGAGTGGACAAAATTAGATCAAGAAATCCTTTTTCTTCTGTCTCTGGAGATTTATGTTGTGCCAAAACCATGAGCACTTAATTTATAGTATATGTAGTCTTATATAATAAAAGGCTGATATGCAAATGGACTGAACTGCAAAACGACCAGTCACTATGATGCACACTGATCACCAGGGGGCAGACACTCAATACAGGAGTTGCCCCCTGGTAGTCAGTGCACTTTCACGGGGCGGGGGTGGGGGGGGGGCAGCTGAGCCAGAAGCTAGGCTCATGGCTGGCAAGCACAGTGGCGGTGGCGGGAGCCTCTCCCACCTTTGCGGCAGTGCTAAGGATGTCCAACTGCCAGCTTAGATCCGCTCCCTGCAGGGAGCGGGCCTAAAACATCAGTCAGACATCCCCTGAAGGCTCCCGGACTGCAAGAGGGCACAGGCCTGACTGAGGGAGCCCCCCAAGCTCATGAATTTCGTGCACCAGGCCTCTAGTTAACTATAACAACCCGAAGCAATTTTTCTTAAACATTTCTTCCTGAGTCAGGAAACTGGCAAATCCTGCCCCATGTGTTGGCTATACTCTTGGTTTTGTAAGGACTTTCAGATGGCTGATGATGAGGGAGTTTCTTCCACTTTAATACTTCAGCTACTGTGGTCACCTTCCTGGTACCCATGATGACAAGAGCTACTGACCATCCCAGAAAGCCTTAGGCCACTTCTCTGGGAGTATTAACTCTCAAAATCCACTAAAACTACTCATAAATCTTTTCTAATTTTTCAGAAGGACTGGATCCTACCTTTTCTTTTATTATTTCCATTTCTCCTCCTTCCTCCCTATCACCTGTTTTGTTACTATTGCTGCATAAAAAGACATTTCAAACTTAGTGCTGTAAAAGGACAACTGTTTGTGCTCACAGATTCTGTGGGTCAGGAATTCATGAAGGATACATCAATGACCTCCTCTCTGCTTCATAAAGTCAGGACCTTAGCTGGGGTGACTCAAAGGCTAGAAGTGACTTACCCAAAGGCTGGTCAATACTGGTTACAAGTAAGAGGTCAGATGGAGCTGTCAATAAAACCTCTTCATGGCTGCTTGAGCTTCCTCACATCATGGGGGCTGAGTTCCAAGAGTAAACATCAGAAGAAAACCAGGCAGAAGCTGAATCACCTTTAATGACTTCAGACATCACATAGCACTACTTCCACAGTGATCACAGCTTTCCTATAATGAAGATGAAGAAAAACAGACTCTACCTCTTGATGGGAAAAATGTCAGAGCTATATTGTTAAGAAGAAATAATGTTGGAAAATATAATCAGCCACATAATCTATTGTCCTATATAATAAAAGGCTTTCTTCTACCCTGCCTCCTCCCTCTGTTCCAGGAATCACTTTTGGTTCTACTCACCATTTCCCATTTCCTTTCTCTCTTCCACTCCTCCTCCTCTTTATAAAACATGTTCTTATTTTATAGATATATTACTCTTCTCTGAAATTCAGTTTTATCCCTACCACACAGTACTTTCAGAAGTAAGTTACTATTTCACTAAAACAACTAGCAAAATATCTGACATATAACAGGCATGTAATATTTTTATTCAGGTGCAATCAACATGCAATAAACTGTATATATTAAAGTATACACTTTAATGTTTTGACATATGTATACACTCATGAAGCCATCACCACAATCAAGATAGTGACTATATGTTCACCCCAAAATTTTTCTTGTACCCCTTTTTAATACTTCCCTCCCATCCCTGCTTATCCATTCCCAACTCCATACAACTACTAATGTGGTTTCTACAAATTGGTTTGCATTCTCTAAAGTTTTATATATATGGAGTCAAACAGTGTGTACTTTTTGTGAAGATGGAGAAGATCTGGCTTCTTTCACTCAGCATTATTTTGAGATTCACTCATGTCATTGCATACATCAATAGTTCATTGCTTTTTATTGAGCAGTAGCATTCTATTACCCTACATAATAAAAGCCTAATATGCTAAGTGTCCGGTTGACTGGTTGGCCATTCAACCAATCAAAGTATAATATGCTAATGATATGCTAAGGCTGCTCAACCGCTTGCTATGACATGCACTGACCACTGGGGGGCAGACAGTTGACCGGTCAACCAGTCGCTATGACATGCACTGACCACCAGGGGATAGATCTCCAACCAGTAGGTTAGCTTGTTGCTGGAATCCGGCTGATCAGGACTGAGCAAAATGGGCCAGACATGCCCTGGAGCCCTCCCATGGTCCCTTGCCAGCTGGCCAACCACGCACGTCCCTCCCCGGCCCCCCAATCATGCACCAGTGGGGTCCCTTGGCCTGGCCTGTGCCCTCTTGCAATCCAGGACCCCTTGAGGGATGTCAGAGAGCCGGTTTTGGCCTGATCCCACAGGCCAGGCCGAGGGACCCCACTGGTGCACAAAGTTGTGTGTTGGCCCTCTAGTATTGATATAATGCTATTTGTTTATTCATTCACCTATTGGTCTGCTCAGGCTGCCATAACAAAATGCCATAGACTGAGTGTTTTGAACAACAGAAATTTATTTTCTCACAGTTCTGGAAGCTGTAAGTTCATGATCAGGTGCCAGCAGGGTCAGATTCTGCTGAGGACTCTCTTCCCGGTTTACAAATGGCTTTTTCCCATTGGGTCCTCACATGGTGGAGAGTACAAGTGAGTTCTCTGCTATCTCTTCTTCTAAAGGCACTAATCCTATCAGATTAGGGTCCCCACCCCTATGACCCCATTTAACTTTAATTATTTTCTTACTCTAGATACTAAAGATTAGGGCTTCAACATATGAATTTGGAGGACACACAATTCAGTCCATAGCAATTAATATGTTGATGGACATTTGGGTTTTTTGCAGCTTTTGGCTATTACAAGGTAAGCTGCTAGTAACATTTGTGTATGGTCTTATATAGACATATATTTTCTTTCGTCTTGGGTAAATATTTAGGAATGGGATAGCTGGAATCATATGGTCGGTATATGCATTTGTTGGTTTTTTTTGTATGGTCGTTTGTTTTTTAAATGACTAAACTGTTTTCTGAAGTCTTTTTTACCATCGTATGTTCCCACTAGCAGTGTGTGAGAATTCTATTTCCTCACTGACCCTTGGTATTCTCAGTTTTTTTCATTTTAGTCATTACCACAGGAGTGTTATAATATTTCACTGTGGTTTTAGTTTGTAATATCTTAATGACTAATCAGGTTGAGCATCTTTTCATGTACTTATTTGCTACCCATATATCTTATTTGGTGGTGGATCCAAATGTATTTGCCCAGTTTTAATTGAGTTGTTTGAGTTTTATTTTTATTTCTAGATACAAGTCCTTTATTAGGTATATGCTTTGCAAAGATGTTTTTCCCAGACTGTGGCTTATCTTTTCTTCTTCTTAACAATGTCTTTTGAAGGGCAGGAGGCTTTTTTTAAAATTTTTTATGAAGTCCAATTCATCAATTTGTTCTCTCATAGACTGTGTCATTTCTAAGAAACCTTTGCCAACTCAAGGTCACAGAGACTTTCTTCCAGGTTTTCTTCTAAAACTTTTATAATCTTAGGTTTTACATTTAGATCTATAATCCATTTTGGGTTTATTTTTGTACATTGTTAGATATGAATTGACATTCTTTTTCTTTTCTTTTTCTTTTATTGGCATATGGATTTATTATTCTTGTACCATTTGTTGAAAAAGGCTTTTTTTTTTTAACTACATCACCTTTGAGCCTTGTTGTGAGTTAAACCATGTCTGACAAAAATATATTTTCAAGTCCTAACCCCCAATACCTGTGAATATGACCTTATTTGTCTATAAGGTCTTTGTAGATGTACTGAAGTTGAGATGAGGTCATACTGGTTAGGATGGGCCTTAATACAATGCCTGGTGCCTTTATAAGAAAAGGGAAATTTGAACACAAAAACAGAGACACAGAGAGGAGAATGTTATGTGAAAATGAGCCAGAGATTGGAGTAATGCATCTATCATCCAAGGAGAACCAGGGTGGCCAGCAACTGCCAGAAGCTGGGAAAGAGGCGTGGAATGAATTCTCCCTCAGAGCCTTCAGAAGGAACCCTGGCCACACCTGGATTTCAGATGTCCTGAACTGTGAGAGACTACATTTCTGTTGTTTTAAACCTCCCAGTTGGTGGTGATTTCCTATGGCAGCCCTTGGGAACAAGCCTTGTATATTACATTTACAAAGATATATTTTACATTAAAAAAATAAGTATGAATCCTGTATGCTCATCAATTTGGCTGGATCTATAACATACACTCATGTGTATTAATTAATTAACTAATTTTGGTGTTCATTTTGTGTGATTGTGGGTTTTTTTATTTCAACTCAGCTATTTCACATTTTGAGTGTGTGGAGGCCTCAGAAGATGCCCTGTTGTCTAGCAGGTCGCAGGCAACAACAGTCCTCTCCAGCTGATTTGGCAGCCTGTGAGCAGCTCTCAGGCTCCAGGCAGGGGGTAGGGAGGAACGGGTGACCAGATGGCTGAGCAGAGACCCATCCATTCCCAGGACCCCATTGATGTGGGCAGTGCAGAGAGAATGCACTGAGTGCCATTGGTCCTCAGGCACCACAACGGAAGGACAGCGTACAATGCACGTGCCTTGTCAGTGAATTCCCCCTTTCTGTGGGTGCAATGCTGAACTGCAAAATGGAAGAATTAACCTTCAAAGAGCGGGATGCATGACTTCCTCTATCTCTTGTACTTGACATTCCCCAGCTGCCCCAGGAACCCATGCAATTCTCTGTGTTTCCCTCCCAGGCCCATATGCAGTGAAATTCACTCATCCTAATTGCTATTCTTCCCTGGCCGACCGAGGGGCAGTAACTGTCTGACCTGGCATTTACCTCGAGGATTAGCTTTATCAACCTCACATTTTTATATTTGCCAGTGGCTTCTTGGGACTTCGACTGTTGGATTATATGATGGTGCAAGATGAGATTCTCAAATGAGGGGCATTACCTGAGGATGAATATTAATTACCCCCAAGAGGCGACACAGGGCTTCATCAGCATGCTCCAGGCTGACATCACTACTGCTGAGCTACAGAGCAGGGAGGGGAGAAGGAAACTGCTGACTATTGAGCACTTACTGTATGCAGACACAGTGCTAGGCACTTTCACTCAAGTTATTTTACACACATTGAAACAAGCAAAGCAGAGACCTAAAACCAGAAAAGGAGGTGGTGCCATGTGTGATGTTGATGCCCTTGGCTCCTCTGGATATTAGAACATATAATGAGCTCTGAACTCATTCTGAACCACCGATTGTTAATATCCCTTCTACATGTACGTCCTGGAGGAGTGAATGTGGCCTTCACAGAGGACAGTGTAACCAGGTGAGGACAGCTGACATGAGTCATCTGAGAAACAGTAAGTGATCATGCTTTCAAAGTTCCAGTCTAACATTCTTTCTAAAAATCCTAATTTCACTATATATGTAAGGATTTTTGTAAAAATGGGTGTATTGGATAGGACTTCATTATCAGGGGCCTAGGTTCATCTCCTCTCAAAGGATCAAGAGGCTATTTCCGGAGGACAATGGCATGCTGCCAGATTTACAGTGTGTCCCTTCCCCCAAACCCGGTACAAATTCTCTGTAAACTCAAGGCCACTTACCACATCCAGACTCCCACATGGATCTAAGCATATGCCATGTACACCGCAGGCACACTGGGCAACCTGATTATTTATGGGACTTGGCAGAGAAGTCTTCGTCAGGGTGTTTAGTCACAGTCTGTGTGACAGCACCCACTGTGACAGTGAGCAGTAAAGTGAATAATCGTATATCCAACTTGGAAGGTCAATTCCTGCTCATATTTCTAATTTTTAAGTACACCATTATTGAGGGCCTCTCCGTAGTATAGTTTCCTACTGTGAAGGTTGACTGTTCATTACTCAAAGTTGTTCTGTTGTTACAGATGTATAATAATAGCACAAGCAGAAATCGCTGTCCTGCAATCCCTTTCTTTTAAAGAAAAATGATGAGGTTGTTTTGTTTTGTTTTGTTTTGTTTTGTTTTGGGGGGGAGGTGTTCTTTTGGGTTCTTGAAATGGAAGGCTAATCTCTCCCTTTTCCTCTCAATGATTTCCTCATTGTGAAGTTCACTGATAAATATTAAGGTTCCATTACAATATAAATTGGTTGTGATCAACTATGGTTGGATTGTTTCCCTCCTGACTAAATACTCTACTATGAAGGAAAGGAAATTATGGGACCCTCCCATTTTATCTCAAAGAGAAAAAAAAAAAAAGACACTTGAGGGTACAGAAATAGGAACTCACAGCACAGAAGTCTCTATAGCAGTGGTTCTCAGACTGTGGGTCACGACCCCTTTGGGGGTCGAACGACCCTTTCACAGGGGTCACCTAAGACCATGCACCTAAAACACATATATAATTACATATTGTTTTTGTGATTAATCACTATGCTTTAATTATGTTCAATTTGTAACAATGAAATTGGGGGTCACCACAACATGAGGAGCTGTATTAAAGGGTCGCGGTATTAGGAAGGTTGAGAACCACTGCTCTATAGGCTCATTCTAACCAAAGATACATTAAACTTAAAAATGTCAATACAGGGGAAATGCGACCATCTAAATGAGGGTCACGTCAGCTGTGTTGCTTAACCATCCTTGGCACAGTTTTCCAATAAGGCCCAAATTAATAAACTAGATAAAAAGCAAGCTAAAGTAGATAGATTATTTTTATATTCTCTATATCAACTAGGACACTTGAGAGCCTAAATTATTGAATACTAATCATAAGACTGTTCAAGGGATGACCACATATCCTTTTTCTTTCTAAGTCTTTGCTTGTAAATGGCATGATTACACATGCCCGTGTTCTAAGAGTTGGCTCAGCATAGTACAGTATTCAGCTGTTTGGCCAAAGTTCCATTCTGCAGGACAGAACTCTCTGTCCAAACTGAAAAGAATGGTGAGGTCCATGTGCAGTCACTCTGTGCTGGAGACCAATTCCAGCATGTCATAATTTCAAGAGTTTCATCGACAGGTTGATGAGACTTGGGGACTCAACAGGGTTGAGTCACACATGTAGTCACCTGCATCTGGGAATGGCTAAAGGCATTTCCCCAAACCTGAATAGGATACATTAAATTGATTGTGGCTGCCAGACAGTTAAAGGGCATCTTAATCTACATGTTATTGCCTCCTACTGGCCAAACACCTGAACAGCCGTAGGCTAATTCCCCCATTCTGACAATGGACTCTGTACCATTGAAGTGTATATCTCTGCCTCGCCTCACGACAAGCTGTGTTAATAAAAAGCATGGGGTCCTGGGGACGACGACGAGAGAACCTAAGACCTTAGACTTAAGACCTTAGATCTTAGCTCCTTTAGCTAAGCTCCTCTGACCCCCAATGCCTTTCAAAATTATATTTCGTCTCCAGACTCTTTATTAGTCCCTGGACTCTTTAATCTACACACAGCCTTCTCCAGATTTCCTGAACCCTTCTTGATGCTGGGACAAGAACCCCGGCAACTCTGGAGCTGAAAAAATCCACATCAATGTGGTAAACATTAGGGCTGTTCACCAATGTGCCAATTCTCCCCCTCCCAGGTGCATAGTAGGACAGGTACACAGTAGGACTGCTCTTCTCCACCCTGCTATAGTGAGACTTGGCCATGTGACTGCCTGGAGCCAATAAAACATGAGCAGGGGCCTTTACAGCCAATGCAGAATTTGCCACATCCCCTGCCCCCTGTTGCTGGGATCTTTGATGTCGGTGCCAGGATGGAGCCCCTGTCCTCTTAGGTCTCAGAGTGACTATTACGTAGGCAATTCCTGCTGGTTTGCAGCCTGAGATAGAGAGGAGAACTAACACACAATAGAGACACCAATCTTGGTAGCATTAAAGCCAATGAGATTTTAGCCTTAGCCGGTTTGGCTCAATGGATAGAGTCTCGCCTGCAAACTAAAAGGTCCCAGGTTCAATTCCAGTCAAGGGCATGTACCTTGGTTGCGGGCACATCACCAGTAGGGGGTGTGCAGGAGGCAGCTGATGTTTCTAACTCTATATCCCTCTCCCTTCCTCTCTGTAAAAATCAATAAAATTATATATATACTAGGGGCCCAGTGCATGAAATTCGTGCACTGGGTGTGTGTGCGGGGGGAGTGTCCCTCAGCCCAGCCTGCCCCCTCTCACATACTGGGAGCCCTCAGGCGTTGACCCCCATCACCCTCCAATCGCAGGATCGGCCCCTTGCCCAGGCCTGACGCCTCCGCCAGAGATGTCAGGCCTGGGCAGGGGACCCTCATTTCCCCCCATCACTGGTTCTGCCCCCAGCCCAGGCCTGATGTCTCTGGCCCAGGCGTCAGGCCTGGGCAGGGGACCCCCAGACCCCTCCGATTGCTGGCTCTGCCCCTTACCCAGGCCTGATGCCTCAGCCAGAGGCGTAGACCCCCATCACCCTCCGATCGCCTGATCGGCCCCTTGCCAAGGCCTGACGCCTCCGCCAGAGGTGTCAGGCTTGGACAGGGGACCCCCATCTCCCCCCGATCACTGGCTCTGGCCCCTGCCCAGGCCTGAGGCCTCTGGCCCAGGAATCATGCCTGGGCAGGGGACCCCATCTCCCTCTGATCACTTGCTCCACCCCCTGCCCAAGCCTGACGCCTCTGACCCAGGCTTCAGGCCTGGGCAAGGGGACCATCATATCCCCCCAATCCCCGGCTCTGCCCCCCACCCAGGCCTGATGCCTCGGCCAGAGGAGTTGACCCTCATCACCCTCCAATCACCAATCACCGGATCGACCCCTTGACCAGGCCTGAGGCCTCCGGCAGAGGTGTCAGGCCTGGGCAGGGGACCCCCAGCTCCCCGCGGTTGCAGGCTCCACCCCTGCCCAGGCCTAACGCCTCTGGCCTAGGCGTCCAGCCCGGGCAGCGGGGACCAGCAGCTGCAGCGGCCCCGTGATCGTGGGCTTCGCTTTAGGCCCTGGCAAGGGACCCCTAGTTCCTGGGACTGCCAGCTTCGACCTTGCCCAGCTCCCATCGCTGGCTCCACCCCTACTTCCTGCTATCACTGGCCAGGGTGGCAAAGGTGCCTGATTCTCCGATCATGGCTGGGGGGCAGGGCAAAGGCGGCTCTTAGCTCCCCCCTGAGTTTCCGATCACTGTCAGTGGCAGGGGGCTTCTTCCTGCTTTCCCTTTCGCCTCCCTGCATTGTGCCTACATATGCAAATTAGCCACCATCTTGTTGGCAGTTAACTGCCAATCTTAGTTGGCAGTTAACTGCCAATCTTAGTTGGCAGTTAACTGTCAATCATAGTTGGCAGTTAATTTGCATATAGCCCTGATTAGCCAATGAAAAGGGTATCGTCGTACGCCAATTACCATTTTTCTCTTTTATTAGTGTAGATAGCCAATGAGATTTCAGTTGCTTAATACTGCAGTATAATTTAGTCTGATTAATTCAACAACAAAAATTAACTTCTCTTAAGAAAAGAAACTAACCAACTGATATGAATGAAATGATGACTACTGATGCCTCATCAAAAACGTATGTTCCCCAGTTGTTTTTCCATGAGCAAGAACGGATTTCATCGACCATTTCAATTCACTTTCTTCCATTTCTCCTCAAAATTAACAGCATGCAATTCCAAGATTAGAGACATAAAGTGACACTGGACCCAGAGATAGACAGGCACACAGAAAATATGGCCATGTGACAATTTTGGAGTCATGCAGCTGCAAGTCAAGGAGCACCAAGGAAACTGGCAACCACCAGAAGCTGGGAGAGAAGCACGAACAGATACTCCCTCCGAGCCCCCAATGTGGAACCAATCCTACTGACACTTTGATTTTGGACTTCTGGCCTCCAGAACTCTATAAGAATAAATTCTTGAATTTTTTCCCACTCAGTGTTGGGCACTTTGTTATAGCAGCACTAGGAAATGAATACAGTGACTTTTAACTCCATTTTCTCCCACTCCTCTGCCTGCTTGGCATTTTTGCAATGAGTCTTACACAATAAGTCTTGACCTGTTGGTCCTGCACATCCCTGCACTTCAAACCTTAAAGATTTCCAGGCCTCTTTCTGAGTTTAGTAAACTAAGGTATGGGCCTAACCTAGGGGTGGGCAAACTTTTTGACTCGAGGGCCACAATGGGTTCTTAAACTGGACCGGAGGGCCGGAACAAAAGCATGGATGGAGTGTTTGTGTGAACTAATATAAATTCAAAGTAAACATCATTACATAAAAGGGTACGGTCTTTTCATTTTTTAGTTTTATTCATTTCAAACGGGCCGGATCCGGCCCGTGGGCCATAGTTTGCCCACGGCTGGCCTAACCTCTTCTTTCAGCAAATAAACCTCATGAAGATCAAAAGCAATGTCTTGTTTGTCTTTTACTCCCTCGTTCTCAGAACTAGCACAACGCCTGGCTCACAGGGAGGCCTCTAAAATATTTGCTAAGAAAACTATAGAACAAACAGTGGCTATTATTCTTTTTCTTTCTGTACCTCTCATCTCATACTAAACAGTGATTTGGGACAACAGAATTAGTAAGTCTGTTGGTGTTGGCTCCTTTCATGGCCAATTACCAAATGATAAACTGGGTTCCTCTGGCAGCCAATCTAAATCAGTCCATCCCATAGATGGGTGCCAGCTATTTCATGGTCTATTAATGCCATTTCCATCCATGATTACATCAGGGCAAGCAAAGGAACAGCCAATCACCAGAGCCAGGCTTGGAGTGTTTGAACTAACAGAACATCATCAATCATTGAGGGCACACCAAGAAACCTTAGACTTAAGAGGCTTAAGTCTTAAAAGTTAATCTGAAAAAGTGAGACACCGTGTGCAAATAGCCATGTCATCCATGATTGTGTACATGTACCACATCCCTCAACAGAACTTATGTTTATTCATTTGTTATTTGTCTTAATGAGTTGTCTCACAGATACGCTATCTGTTGGCTTCCATATACACTTGACTTTCTTTCCAAGCGTAAGGCAAAGCCAATTTCTCATTGTGGCTGGGAAGGAGTCCTAATGAGCTGAGGACCAGCACATTTCAATCTTGTGAGGATTAATTCTCTGAATTGAAATGCATCCAACACACAGTTTTCAGTCTCACATGCAGAAAAAGCCAATTTAAGGTCTTCTCTCAAACTTTTTAATGCCTACAAGGTTCTACAGTCCACTTTATCATTTGAAATCATATCCTTTAAAGGCAAACAAATGGTCATTGAAACATCGCTTTCACCATTAATATTTGCATGTTTTAATTAGCTCAGCTGCTTGATCATGCCTTTAAGTATCTCAAAGTATCTGCTGGCTTTCTACAGGTGTCAGGAAGAAGGCACCCTTCCCAGGGGTGGCTAGGAAATCTACATATGCTTCAAAGTTCTGTGGCTTTCTGAGACAAGCAGTTCATCTTCTTATGCCCTTTCCACCACTAACTGTTAAATTTGAAGGCCCTGGTAATGCTGAATTCCATACTCATAGTAAACATGAAACAAAAGAAAGTCAGCTAAAAACTAGACCACGAATGTTTCTGTGCTCATTTCAGGAATGGACTGGTCACAAAAGCAGAGTAACCAACTGTCCACCTTGGGTCCCAGAAAGGGTCTTATATTTCTCAGCATTTCCCCCACAGATCAACTCTGAAAATGCAAATAGCCAAAAGGAGGTAAATTATCTTCATTGAGACACTTTTATCCATTGCAGCGTTGATCGGGGCAATTTTTGTAGAGCCAGGATGAAAAAGGCTTTGAGAAAGAAGACAGCTGAGTCCTTTAGAATCAAGAATGGTATCTTGTTAAACAGCCAGAAGGCTGAAAATGTGTATGAGTAGAGGACAGAAGAGAAAAGAAATGTCAGTGGGAGGATGCCAGTAATGTAGCCAGCTCCTTCACAGTTGTGCTTAGCATTGTCTCCACTAACTGGAAATGCCAGAGCCACCTGTGAAGACACCACATGAAGCCACCACCTATCAGGGTTCTGAAGAAGTAGGAGATGAAAGGGAGGGGTTTGCATGAGGGAAGCATGCCTGGCCCAGGAGGCATGGAGCGGGGTGAGAGGCAGGGGAGAGAGTCAGGGACATGGAGGGACATGAGGAACCTGCGAAATGAGAAACAGAGAGACCAGGCTCACCTCACAGTTGGGAGTTGGAGCTGGCGCTGATTTTATTGCTGGAAAGAGTGATTGGCGAGTAGCTGGGGAAGTGACAAGAAGGAATTCAAAAGCAGGGCAGAAAGTGAGCAAAGCCACAGGTTTTCTGCATAAAGTCCAGGGTTCCAAAACCTCTATAGTAGTGTACTTCCAGGCCAGAGATCCCGACTGCTGCCTGCACCTGACCCACACCGTGGTGGACTTGTCCACATATCAGTTAGGAGTATCTGTCTGGGTTATACAAAAGGGTACTCACAGTGGCCTATGCAAAGATTTGTTTTTCTCACAAACAAGAGTTCTCCTGTGTTGCCTCAAGTGACTCGATGGTGTCAAGCCAACGTTGTTGCAATTCTCAGGTTATGAGATGGCAACTTCGCCTCCAGGGAGCAGCTCTCGCACTGCGCTCAAAGGCAGGAAGCCGGGGACATGGCCAGGATGGGTTCTCTTCTGGACCTCCCTCTTACCGGGGAGGAAAAACCTTCCCTGGAAGGTCCCGGCAGACTTCTTACATTCCTGCTGATCTATAGCACATTCCTGCCCTTAAACTAGGGACTATGCCCACATTCCCTAAAATAATAGATCCCCAGCTGATGCCGGTCCAAAATGGGTTACCCCTGCTCCTTCCTATGAGGGTGGAAGATGGGGCTGTGCCTGTGGAGGGTTCTACTTGTATTGTTGATGAGATCTGAGGGTAGACCAAGCGCTGCTGGGTCAGAGCAGAGCCATCAAGACCAGCATAAGCAGGAGACAGCTGGGACTGCCTGTAGAGAGAAAAGCCTCCATCCCGCACAGGCATCCTCTCTAAATTTAGAAGCAGGAGCCAGCCTTCCCAGAGGCTTCTTTGAAACTGTTAAGAAATTATAATTAGACTTTGTGCTTCTGCCAGGTCTTTCATCGCAGGAGCTCAGGGCAATTCCTTACACCATCTCATTAATCTTCACAACACCTTTCGAGGCAGCCAGCATCTATTGTCATCTTCATTTTCAGGATGAAGGAACTGAGGTGGAGGTACAGGTTAATGACTTGCTCAATGTCATTTGCTCAGTGAGTCACCAGCCAGCTGGGGATGGGACCAAAATTGATGGGTGAAAATAGCTATCTCACTCACAGGAGACCCTGGGCAAGTATGTGGAGGTCATTTACTTACCCAGATGGCATGAGCCCTGAAAGGTGACTTCATGGGAGGATGTCAGAGCTCTGAGCAAAGAGGCAAGAAGAACAGACTGAGAACAGTGACTCCCTGTCCAGGCACCTTAGGCAAGTCACTTGTAATTTCTGCACACATTCCTGATTTAAAAAAATAAGAATAATAGTATCTACGTTCCCACCATGTGAGGTCATAGCAAGGAAATGCCGTTTATAAACCTGGAAGAGAGTCCTCACAGACACTGAATCTGCTGGGACCTTGATCTTGGACTTCCAGCCTCCAGAACTGCTGAGGAATACCCAGAAAGCAGAAGTGTGCTGAATGAATGAATGAGTCTGAGCTCAATCTCCAAAGCACCTGTCATTAATATGTACGTGTTTTGACATTTTTTAAAAAAGGAATGGGCTGATTCAAAGACAAAAGGGATGTTTCCAATGAAACCAGGTGAACTCGCACATTTCATAAAGTCTAAGTCAACGGAGGGAGATGGTAGAACCTACATTAAAAATCAGCCTGCTGCTCTTGGCTCACACGACAATCCTAAACTACAATCAATTATACAGGACTCTTCCCAGATGCCCATGAAGTTCCTTTCTGCTATTCAGTGTGCTATGAGCCTATTTTCAGCATACACTGTATGGAATATGCTACGCACGCAGGATGCAGACATAACTAGGATGTGACCCGTGTCCTCTAGGAAATACAGCCTGGTGGATAAGGTAGACAAATGAACCATGTATTTCACTGAGAGGCATAGTGAAATCAGACTAATAATAGAAAAGGGGTTGGGGGAGGAGCATCCAAAGGAGGTTTGGGTTAGCCAGTGGGCTAGGGGGAGAGGGAGAGAGGGGAGGCAAATGGGCACCGGGGGACAGTGGATAAAAGCTGAAACAGGAAAATCCTCAGCTCTTCCTTTCCTTCCCAGAGTCCACCATTCTCCCCTCTGAGCAAAGTGAAGTCAAGGTGATAGAGCAGCAGAGGGCTGGAGGTTGGGTTGGCTTTGTTTACCTCTGTGAGCAAGGATATTTGCGGCAAAAACAGTTCCTCTGCGCACCCCAGCGCGTTTCTCTCTGCGGCAATCTTACTTTCGGCCGCAGGAGGGCGCCTGTCCTCCTCCGCTGCAGCCAGTGCCGCCCCGCCTCCAGCTGCATCTGGCTGCGGGGCGGTGTGCCTCCAACACCCGCATCCTGGAAGCAATGCCCTGGCAGCTGGAACACCTGCAAGACGTGATCACAGGCACGCCCAGCTCCCCACGTTTTATCTTTGTTAAACGAGCCAGGGTAGATGTTCCAAAACAATTACTCTCCCATCAACAGGTACACCACAAGGACAATAACGCATACAAAATTCCCAGGGAACTATTGGAAGAGTGGCTATCAAAGAAAAAGCAGCTCAGATTCATTAGGAGGTGGAAATCGGTTCTCTGGCCCTGGCTGGGAGGTCTCCCGGGTCCCAGGTTTAAAGTAGAGTGGTAACCAATTGACATAGCAGGACACTGCCCCTTCTCAGGGACAGCAGTGTGGTGCTAAGGGAGCCCAATAAGGGGGAAGAAAGGGACTTCCAGATCTGAGACACGACAGAGAAGAAAAGCAGTCGCCTTTTATCTATTTTTGTTTTAACAATTACTTGTTAAAATACCTGAAGGAAATAAACTCTTCTGGCTGGCTCTGCACCAGACAAGAATTCCTAAATTGTACTAACTGGGCTGTTTCCCCAAAGTCCCTTTGTTCTCTCCACACCCTTGTGTGAGCATATCCACCCACCATCACCTTGTATCATTTGCCCCCAATGAATTAGAAAGAAGGTTTTATGATAAGGCGGGATGAAACACTGACAGCCAATCAGGACACTTGCCCTCAAAAGTCCCCCTCAGAATTAATGGAAGACTATCTTGTTGGTTTGCCTGTTTGTTTTTGCCTCCTGTGAGTAATTAAGTCCATGGTTTGGGGTTACCCCCTGGATTGAAGCATCTTTTTGGGTAAAAAGAGCCTTCTTAAACTTTGAGATGAACAAGAACTATCACAGCATGTAGAAACCAAAATTACAGTAAGCTAAAATTATCCCCTTCTCATAAAGGAAAAGGAATCTCAGATGATGAGAAAGATTTTTTAAACAGTCTAATAATTACACACTAACACCCAAAATAGATCTTAAATTATCTGAGAGATTCTTGAGCTAAGATCCCATAACTTGCTCTATAGTATTTGTCCAGCTTCACACCCACAATGTACTGTATATATTCATAGGCTCTGTCAAATGAATGCATTATCATTATCATCTTCATCATCATCATCATCATCAGTTTATCAGCCAGATGCTGGCTCAGATATAGCCCATCATTAAAAATTTCTAAGCCTAATTTTTCCTTTTATTTGCTGCATCTGGGTTCTATTGTTCGGCACACTTGCTGGGCCATGGACTGCAGATATGAAAGAAAACCCCCAGTCTCCTCCCCACAATCTAACACTACGGATTAATCTGAATCAGCATAAATGGAACAGTGTTCTCATCTGTAAGACTGGGCTGAGAGCAAGATGAAGAATAATGAGTATTATGTGCTACCATTTATAATTTTTAAAAAGAATCATTAAATATACATTTATATGGAAATGAACTAGGAGACTACACACGAAACCTGGTTATACTGTGCTTATTTCTAGGGATTGAAACAGGAACTAGAACACAAGGCTGGAGAGGTTTACTTTTCACTGGATACATATATATATATATATATATATATATATATATATATTTAACATATGAATCTATAGCAGTTATTTAAAAATTAATAAACTCAGGGGGGAGTAATTATTATAAATACATTTCCTGATTTGCTACAATGACTGTAATTTTGAAGCTAAATTAAAGTCCTTATGTTTGGGATAAATTATAATTAATGATCTGATATAAAACAATGATTTGGTACATTTGTTCTCATTTCCCTTTCTGTCTAAATAAGGGCAGTAGAAAAAAAGCATCTTGAATTAAAGAGAGGAAATCAAATTTACCTATAACATTTAAAAGAGGAGTTTGATAGGCATTCGGCTTCTCCATGCATTCCAACCCTAAAGTGCCTTTTCTGGCTGTCTTCTAACGCAGGAAGAAGGAAGGAAGGAAGGAAGGAAGGAAGGAAGGAAGGAAGGAAGGAAGGAAGGAAGGAAGGAAGGAATTTCTGTTAAGCTTCCAGAGCTTGTTAGCAATGCCCCTTAGGGACATACAGCTGTCTTTGGAGTCTAATTACATATTGGCCCATGTGTTCTCAGCTGCATTTTGCTACCTGGGAAATGCCCAGAAAGATTGCAGACAGCGCACCAGGTAATGACACATTATACATTAATACATATATTCTGTTTTATAGAATTCCAACTCTGATGAATTTTGCAAGTGTGACAGAACCAAGACCCAAATCTGAAATAACCCCATGAACAGATGGACATGTTGCTGGAATTCATATCTTTGAACCCCCTGGTTACACCTCAATATTCTACACCTTTCTAGATTTGATAACTAGGGGAATTCATTTCCTGGTAATAGACCATGGAAAGAAAATCCTTTCATTGCCCCCAAAGATGTGGGTAAGCAGATGCTCTGTGCTAGGGTTAGGACTTCTAAGGATGAATAGGACCTGCCATTTTCCACAGGAGGCCACCCACAACGCACAGTGAAGCCGGTGAGACCAAAGCCCCAAGACTGAGTTAATGCTCATGTTCAAGGTCCTCAGTTAGATTCCTTTCCTTGTCTCACAGAAACTGCTACTTGGCGTCATTGGTGGAGCTTCGCTTCGGGAGCTTAGGGGCTGACGTCTTTACTCTAAAGAAGTCCCTACAGTGGCCCTTTAGTGACTTAAGTGTAAATCTGTTACCCCCTCTTTAGTTAGGCTGAGGGTGGAAGGTTTGCCCAAGGAGCACAGGGCTCTTGGGAGGAAAGAATGGAGACCTCCACCCCTTCTGGTTAAGGTTCCAACTGGTGTTTTGTATTCAGGGTTCTCAGCTGAGGTCAGATGCCCGAGGGCAGGAAAAACGGGTTCAGGATGAGAAGTTCAACAAATGAAGGGAAGGAGACCATTCTAGAGACATAGCCTGGATCCAAACATCCAGGCCTAATAGTTCCAATGCAAAGGCAGGGTCCACATGTCTGATGGTGCCAATACACATATTGAACCAGCAGACAGAGCATCACAGTAATGAGGAGTCAGTGGCAGGGCGGGGAGAGGGAGGGAGAGAGGGGCAGAGAGAGGAGGGAGAGATTGGCCTGAAAGAGCTCATCACTAATAACCTTGGATCTCAGGTCCCCTGACAAAGCTGAACATGAGGATGCTCCCATAAAAAAAAAAAAAAAAAAAAAAAAAAAAAGCCCAAAGTTACTGCTGGAAGAATGGCAGCCCTGTGTGAACAGGAAACACTTGAGAATCATGTCAGCATCTCAGCATCATTCAACTGCTCCACTCCCCATGCAAATGTATGTTGCTACCGTACCAGGCTTCGCCATCTAATGCTCAACAGACAGCTGCGAGCCACTGAAACCGGCTCGGCTAACCTAAGCAAAAGGATGCCAGGCAGCACACAAGCTCCACAGGATGTCTGAGCAACCGGGCTTGGACGATGGTTGAAACCCAGGAAGGATGGGCAGCAGGAAGAATGGCTCCAGGACAGGGCTGCTGGCACGGACACTCCAGGCCAAGGGGATGCAGATGGTGAACACCAGGGACATTGCTTATCAGCTGACCCTGCATCTTTGCATAACCCCCTGGAGACTCAGTCCCAGGCTTGGAGGGTCAGCCTGGCAGAGGCTGAGTCCTGTCCCGCAGGCTGGCCGTCAGGTTTGTGGCGGGAGGAGGACCTGCCTCTCAGCCCCAGCATCCACAAGGTGCAGTGTGGGGAGGAGGCTCTGGAAACAGGAAGTGAGTGTGGTTGGGGCAGGCAAAAATGACAGTTGCATTACAGTTGATGTTGGAAGTGAGACAGACAGAAAACAAAGGAACAAACTCAACAGACAGCTCATCTCAGCATCCACACAATTCATACAGCACCTGTCTTTAAATATGTACAGCTGCTGTGATGAAAACAACGACTCTAACTTTCAGAGAAACCATGAGGAATAATATCTCCTTGGCTAACTACATGAGATACCTCCATGGAAAACCCAAACATGTCAGTTCCGCCTGGCCTTTACAGTGTTATTGGGAGATTTTGAGAAGTGGGTTATCCAAAGCACACCACAAAGGCACCTCAGAATTATAAGTCAAACAACTGTAATGCTAAGTACACGTTTAGTACAGCTAGCATATTAGAAATTAGTCAAATTTGTGATATGGTAATGCTATATTTTAATGTAAGATAGTCATATTCTGTAATACATTAGTGCCTATTTTATAGTCAACACGCACAGTACGTTTATGTCAATTTTATGACCTTATCGCTTCTCGCCCTTTTGGCTAAAATCAAGTGTATTTTATGACCTTGGACATAATTTTACCATTTATACGATTATAAAGGTTTTGTAGATGTAGTGATTTCATATGAATTGCATATTCTTAGTCCTGTCCATAATTCCTCTGAAACAAGATTGTCACCTGCAAATCACTTAAGATTGGTCCTGCCTTCTGCAATAATCTGCTTTATAGCCTAATTTCCAGAGACACAGTCAGAGCAAAAACAGAGGCCTGGCCATTTGTTATATTTTTGTATAAAACTTGTTTTCATTGTCATAATAAAATGTGTACGTTTGTGGGCTGGGTTTCCCTTGAACCTGTAACTTTACAAAATTACACACTTCTTTGGATGTTTTCCAAAGTTCGCATTTTCTAAAAGAAACATGTTCTATCAATGTTTGGGGGCTGTGATGGGCATTTCTACTGAGGAATATAGGGGAAGGCTCTACCGAGTGTGTTGGGAAAGAGAAGATGGGTGGAGAACAGACCTGATGCTCACTACTCACCTGGGTTAATAGCTGACACCAAAGCTGGTGGAAATGGAGGGTTTCATAATTGGCCTTTTCCCAGCATCACTTACCCATTATGCTGCCCCCTAATGCTAACCTCCTGACAGCTCTCTACCAGTTTGATGCTCTGCTCAACCTTAGGCGTGAGTTGATAATATATTGTCAGTTGAGCATATAAATTGTCCTGAAATACTAGTATATATCAAATTTATCAAAGAACAGCATGCTTTGCATTCTCATGATTGCAACAATCTAAAGGTCTACCTCCTGGTGTTGTGGGCTGAATTATGTACCCCACAATTCATATATTAAAGAACTAACTCCCAGTACCTAAGTGACTATGTTTGGAGATAATCTTTAAAGTGGAAATTAAATAAAAATAAGCTTATTTGGATGGTCCTTAATCCAATATGACTGGTGTCCTTATAAGAAGAAGAAATGAGGACACAGGCACCCAGAGAGGAAAGACCATGTGAAAACACAGGGAGAAGACGCCCATCTACAAACCAAGGAGAGAGGCCTCAGAAGAAATGAATACTGCCCACACCTTAATCTTAGACTTCTTGCCTCCAGAATTGTAAAAATATAAATTTTATTGTTTAAGCCACCTCATCTATGTTACTTTTTTACAGCAACTCTAGCTAAGTAATAGTCTTAGGGAAACTTGAATAAGTAGATACTCATCATTAGGACCAGGTACAGGACCTTTCCAGTCTGAACTGGCCCTCCAGTCTTCTCATCACTCTCCCCCTGCACCACACTTGAACTTGACCAAGCCCTTCATCTTTCCAGATTCCAAAAGTGGACTGAGCCCTTTGACCCCATGCTTCCCAAATCTTCCACATATAATCACTCAGAAACAAAGGCTCTTCAATTTTATGGACCTGCCATCCTCTAGACCAGTGGTTCTCAACCTGTGGGTCACGACCCCTTTGGAGGTCAAACAACCCTTTCACAGGGGTCGCCTAAGACCATCCTGCATATCAGATATTTACATTACGATTCATAACAGTAGCAACATTACAGTTATGAAGTAGCAACGAAAATAATTTTATGGTTGGGTCACAACATGAGGAACTGTATGTAAAGGGCCAGAAGGTTGAGAACCGCTGCTCTAGACCTTAAAGTTCTTATTTTGAGCAAGTAAACAGGGAAAGAGAGTGGGTGGTGAAGAAACACATCACTTCCACTCATATTCCATTTGTGAGAACTAGCCTTATGGTCCCACCTGGAAACAAGGACAGCTGGGCAACACAGACTCTGGCTGGGCAGCCAACTCCCACCAATTCGACTCTATGGAGGAACAGCACTCTTTGCTGGACAGCTGGCTGCCTCTGCCACATTCCTTTTATACCTGACCAGACTGTCACCAGCAGCTTTAGCCTGTTCTAGTCCCCCAACTTCCCCACTCCACCTACCCAACCCTGCTCAGCCCGTGGGCATGTCCTGTTCTGACACTAGTCCTTCTAGGATCTTTGAATCTTAAGGATTCACCCTCTCACCACCATATTTGAGGATGTTATCAATGTCTTCCCTTCTTCTTCCCTTTCTGCAAATTACACTTATAAATTGTACTTCTGAGTTCTGGAAAACCCAGGAATCTGTCACAGTGAGTCCCCTAAAGGCCTCATAGTGTGACCAGCCCTGGAGATGATGAGGATAAGGAGCAGAAAAGGCCACTGGTCTATATCAGTCAGTCATTGGGGCAGGGAGAGAGGGTCCCTCAGAAGAGACACAGAGCTCCAGATGAGCTTGATTCACACGCCCTGATTGTGAGTCCACTCTGTAGAGCTGGTAGTGAGACCGCAACGGAAAGGACACCCAGTGCTTTGATGAGCTCTTCCTCCAATGGGGAAGATGAACTTTTAAACACAATTATAAGGCAGTGTAACACACGCCGAAATGGAGGTGTAAAAAGGGCCTGCAAAGACATAGAAAGGCAGGGCCTAACTTTCCCTGGAGTGGTACAAGGCTTCTTCTAAGTGGCAGCATTAAAGCCAAGGATGCACAGATGACAGGGGAAGGATGTGCATTCCAGACCAAGGGGAAATAACTGTCAGATATGACTGTGTGAACAGCCAAAAGCTGCAAAGAGCCCAAGTGTCCATCAGCAGATGAATGGATAAACAAAGTGTGGTCTATACATATGATGGAATATTATTGAGCCAAAAAAGGAAGGAAATCATGACTTATGCTACTAAAGAGATGAACCCTGAAAAGATTATGCTGAGTGAAATTAGCCAGACACAGAGGACAGTTACAGGGGCTGGCAAAAGGGGAAGGCAAAAGTAGGTTTACAGTTGTGAGTACACAAAACAGGGTTTATTTTGTGTTATTATTTATTAATTATTATATTATTGATTTGTATTACAACTATAAGCTTCCTTTTGTCCACCCCTGTAATCCATGATTTCACTTACATGAAATATCTAGAATAGGCAAATTCATAGAGACAGAAAGTGAATTCGAGGTTACCAGGGCCTGAGGGAAGAGAGAATAAGGAGTTATTATTTAATGGGCACAGAGTTTCTGTTTGGGATGATGAAAAGTTTTGAAAATAGCTAGTGTTCATGGTTGCATGAACTCTGAATGCAATTAATGCCATTATATTGTATACTTTAAAATGTCTACAATGGCAAGTTTTATACGTTCTTGATATATTTTACCACATCTTAAAAATATATATGTAGTTGTATGAAAGGGTATAGGAAAGAAGTTTCTTAATGATCTCTATTTTTAAACATGGAAAATCTAATTAAACATCAATTGGGTTCCTGACTATAGCCTGCAGCTTTCTTTCTTTTTTTTTTTTTTACATTAAAAAGGGAAGAACTGAGCTTGAAGATCAGAAAGGAAGCTACGCTCAAAAATCCAGCTGCAGGGAGCTCCACCCAGATGTCTCCTTTTCAGTGGGTCAGCCACTGGTGGGAAAAGGGCTCTATGCACTTCAACTATGACTTTCCCCTTAAAAAAATATTTTTATTGATTTAAGAGCGAGAGGAAGGGAGAAGGAGAGAGAGAGAGAAACATAGATGTGAGAGGGAAACATCAATCGGCTGCCTTTTGCACGCCCCTTTTGGGGATTGAGCCTGCAACCCGGGCATGTGCTCTGACCAGGAATCAAACCCGAAACCTTTAGGTGCACAGGACAAAGCTCAACCAACTGAGCCACACTGGCCAGGGCACTGTGACTTTCTTTTAAGTGTTCTTTTTATTAGGCAGTAGTCCATTAAATTAGATTTAATGAAGACTGATTTGATTGATGGACTAAGATCAAATAGTCATTCTCTCCAAAGACAATATAGGTTTGTGTCATTGATCCAAAAACCCCCTCACATTTTGGCAACCATGTGACAAAATAATTTATAGCCTTGGTAAAAGCAGGCAATACTGTTGATCTGCAGAAATATCACCTCAGTCATTGCTGTGTAGCAGAGGTTCTTAACTGTTATTAAATCAGCTGTTCATTGCTTGACACATCACAAATTGAAACTACACACACAAATCACACGGCTGAACTTGAAAAGCCAAACCTGTTTTTATTGCACTAGAAATGGGATTTCATTCTGCTGAGGTTATCACATGGAAATAAAAAAAATGCAAAACATCCCTCCTTTTAAAAATAATAAATGGTATAAATCATCTCGACAGCTGACCATTCCACTGTAACATTCCAGTGAGTTTTTCACTAATAAGAAGCTGAATTAGATTAATAACTGTGCATTCTCCTACACATCTCACGGAAATTAATTTAGCTCTTCACATGTCTGAGCAAACTGCTTCAGAAACATTGATTACTGGATTCTTATCACACAAAAAAACACACCAAAAAAAACATTTTCTTTACACCTATTTGCACACAGGGCTTTGCTAAGCACTTTCAAGCAATTCAAACTGATGGGTTATAATCTAAAAATGCAGTTTTCCTATTAACAAGACAACCTGGAACTTGTTTAGTTAAGTGCCAAGCAGCACTGACTTCTTTTTTTAAAAGTTGGATCATTTTTGGTGATAAAAATGTGGGGAGATCTTATTTCATACAAAGGCTGTATCTCACAAGACCTTGTGTAAGTAGAACTTGCATATATCAAGAATGATTATCTCCAGGGAATAAATATACAATAAGACAGGTGTATTCTTAGAGCACACTTATAAATTGTAATACATTTTTGCTTTAAAGGCACTTTTCCTGTCCCTGGCATTACATCTAATATTTCACAAAGTGTCGACTCCCATGTTAACGGCTCCGTGTCTCATCACAGTTGTGTGCCCTCCTTGGCATCTTATCACATATAACTTCCTGTCAAAAGCTATTGACTTGGGGGCACATTTGTTCAGGATAAGCATTGCTATTTTATGAATACAGTAGTCCCCTCCCTATCTGTGGGGCTTTATGTTCTAAGACCCCCAGTGGTTGCCTGCAGCCACAGGTAGTACCAAACGTTTTCTTTACAACTCATACATTTTAAGGCTTCTCTTTGTCATTTCCAAATTTCCAGCATGGCTACACTTGCCATTATTAAGTAAAATAAGGGTGACTTGAATACAAGCGTTGCGATCCCTGACAGTCAATCTGATAACCCAGATGGCTACTAAGTGACTTATAGGCAGGAGTCTCAACCACATGGAGATGCTGGACACAGGGTTGGTTTATGCCCTGGGCAGGATAGAGCATGACAGCGTGAGATTTCATCATGTTACGCAGAATGGCACACAATTTGAAACTCATAAGTTGGGTGGGCATTGTCCTGTGCACCAAAAGGCTGTTTGTTCCATTCTCAATCAGGACACATGCCTGGGTTGCAGGCCCGATCCCAGGTAGGGACGTGCAGGGGGCAACTGATGGATGTCCCACTCTCACATCAATGTTTCTCTTTCTCTCTCCCTTTCCTTTCCTCACTCTCTAAAAATCAATAAAAATATTTTAAAAATAAAACTTATAAGTTGTTAATTTTTGAATTTTCCATTTAATATTTTCAGACCTTGGTTGACTGTGGATAACTGAAACTGCAACCATGTGACAAAAAAAGTGAAACCATGGATAAGGAAGGACTACTGTACTCGAATAACATTGTTACTGGGTTGTAAAAATATTTTACATAATAACAGTGAATGCTAAAATAATAGTACAACCGTTTTTTAAAGATGTATTTTTAAGAGTTTCCTGCACATAAACAATAGTATGGTTTAGAGGATCACGCAAAGCCAGGTGGTATTTCTTTTCCCAGCTTAATGACAAGTCATAGTATAAAAGTATAAACAACGTTTGCAATACTCATTCTGCCCAGCCATTTTGAAATTATGTGATTTTTTACAATCTGTTAAAAATTTTGGTGGGATTACATTTTGGTGTGATTAACATTTTTATCTTTGAACTAGAAGCCCAGTGCACGAATTCTTGCATGGGTGGGGGTCCCTCAGCCTGGCCGGCAATCAGGGCTGACCGGGGCCTTCTCTCCCAGTCCAGATAAGGGAGAAACTGGCTGGATGCGGGGAGGGACCACAGGAGATTGTCCAGCAGCAGGAGGTTGGCTGTGGGAGTGCACTGACCACCAGAGGACAGCTCCTGCATTGAACGTCTGCCCCCCTGGTGCTCAGTGCACGTCATAGCGACAGGTTGAATAGTCATTTGGTTGACCGGTTATAATGGTTGCTTAGGCTGATAGATAGATAGATAGATAGATAGATAGATAGATAGATAGATAGATAGATAGATAAATTTTGTTGGTATTTTTATATTGACATTTTTATGTGTACAGACTAAAGCTATGGTGGCCAATGGACAGACAAATTCAGAAGATGGAAGAGACCCACTATCATCTAGGAAGGAGATTTTCTCTCATATCATGTCTATCAGGGAGGAATTGCAGGGCTCACATTCTCCAGAAAATAAAAATGACTCAAAATCCACATTCACAGACTGTTGAATCTGAGAGGGAAGAGGTGGGAGGGAAGGTGGGTGGGAAGAGATCAACCAAAGAACTTGTAAGCATATAAAAGTTCACCCCATGGACACAGATAATAGGGTGGTGAAGGCCTGGGTGGGAAAGGGTGGGCTGTAAGGGTCAATGGGAGAAAAAAAGGGGACATATGTAATACTTTCAACAATAAAGATTTTTTAAAAATCCACGTTCACCCCAGCACCTTTGTCCTCCCACACTCTGAGAAGGGCATGGATTTAGGTGGAGAAACTGGTCAGTGTTCTAGTCCTGCCTTGGTCACTACTGTCCAACTGAGGGGGTTTTGTCCCTCCCTCTGAGCCCAAGCTTTAGTATCTGTGAGAGATGCTGCTAACCTCCACCAGGCTCCTCTCCTTGGGTGGTTGTAAATTCAAATGAACTAATGACAGCCATTCTCAATAGTGGGATGAATACCTATCTAGGTAGGTATTAGGAGACTCCTGTAGTTTGGGGAAATAAAGATTAAATTCTTTCTTAAATGGAAGAACAAAGATGGAGTTTGCACTAGAACTGGAAAGGTACTAGCTGATTTTAAAATAAATGTATAGGATGTGTTAAAAATTCTAAAGAGCATGGAGAAAAAGGCAAATAATTCATTTTTCCATTACTAAGAAATCAGCTTTCTAAAATTATGATGTACTTTTTTCCTCCTTCTCTTACCTGTGCCTTTATTTTTTCATTACTAATATGACATATATCATTTTTTATTCTACTTTTAAAACACTTATCCTGGAGCATTTTCATATCATTATACCATATCATTGTAAAAAGCAGTTAGAATGGCTACTTTCTAACCCAGTGTTAGCTGTTGTCCTCTAATGCTGAACATTTAGACTGTTCCAGAAAATCAACATATAAAGACATTATTCTTGCCCAGCCCATGTGGCTCAGTTGGTTGAGTGTTGCCCCATGCACCAAGAGATCCCTGGTTCAATTCTCAGTCAGGGGTTGCATGCTCAATCCCCAGTGGGGGGCTGCAGGAGGTAGCCAATCAGTTTTTCTCTCTCATTGATGATTCTATCTTTCTCTCCCTCTCCTTTCCTCTCTCTCTAAAATCAATAAAAACATATTTTTAAAAAGATATTCTCGCCCCAACTGGTTTGGCTCAGTGGATAGAGCGTTGGCCTGCAGACTGAAGGGTCCCAGGTTGGATTCCGGTCAAGTGCATGTGCCTTGGTTGCAAGCACATCCCCAGTAGGGAGTGTGCAGGAGGCAGCTGATCAATGTTTCTCTCCCATCAATGTTTCTAACTCTCTATCCCTCTGCCTTCCTTTCTGTAAAAAATCAATAAAATATATTAAAAAGATATTATTCTCCAAGTATAGAGAACATTTAAAATGATTTTATTTATAAAAAAATAATATTAATTTTAAAATTAAGTAGTTGGTTAATATTTTATCACTATACTCTTTTATATTTTTAATTGTTCGCAATTACAGTTGACATACAATATTATATTAGTTTGGGTGAATAGTATCACTATATTCTTGAATTGCCTACAATTTTCAGACCCTAAAGGTCCAACAGTAACAAAATGACATCCCTGCCTTTATGAAACATACATTTTAAAGGTTTGGCAGAGTAGAGGGGGGGAAAAATGAAGAAGAATAAATATGCAGCAAATGTATAAAAATCAAGTGGTGAGAAGTGCTATGCAAAAAATAATAGTAAGGCACATAATGCCAGGTGCCAAAAAGACATTTGAGTAGAGACCTGAGGAAAATGAAGGAATTTGTGGGCACAAATATACTGAAGGAAAGTATTACAGATATAGAGAATAGCAGATGCAAAGACCCTGAGGCAGGTGGTTGCATAAAATATTGAAAGAATAACAGGAAGGCCAGAAATTGCAGGAGCAATATTACAGCTAGAGAGAGTGTAATGGATAATATCGGAGAGAATGTAGAGGTGGGGGATAAGATTGTATAGGATGTTTTGAGTAATAATGATTTTGAGATTTACTCTGAATGTTAGGGAAGCCTTGTAAAGATTTTGAGCAGATGACAGACAAAATTAGGACTTAAATTTTTAAAAATATCCCTCTGGCTTCTGTGTTGAGAATAGATCATAATGAGACAAGGCAGGAGCAGAGATGCCAATTAAAAGATATCACAAAAAATCCAGGGCAGAAATCATGGCAGCTTGGACCAGTGTGGTAAAGGTAGAGATGGCAAGAAATGGTTATATTCTGAATATATGTTGAAGAGAATTCCAATAGGATTTGCTGATGGTGGTATATAGAGTGGGAGAGTAAAAAAATTTGTGTGTGTGTCTGAAAACTGGAATAAAGGATTGCATTTTTCGAGATGAAGACAATTGTTTGAGGAGCAGGTTTGAGAGGAGGTGAGAGGGTAAGGATCAGGAGTCCAGTTTTGGACACACATTCGTTTTGAGATACCTCTTAGGCTTCAATTGTAGTGGGTAGTGCTGAGTCACACAACACACCTCAAAATTCAATAGCTTGTAGGACACAAAAAGCACAACCCATTTTTTAAAACCTGATAAATTGAACTTTATGAAAATTAAAAAATTTTGCTGTTTAGAAACCAAAATGTGCCATAGGAGAAAAATATTTACAACACATGTATCTAACAAATAACATATCTAGAATATACAAGGAACTCTTACAACTCAAAGATATGAAGACAAATTACACAATTTTGAACAGGGCAAATAACTTAATAGTCACAAAAGAAGATACACAAATGGCCAAAAAGCACATGAAAAGATATCCAACATCATTAGTCATCAGGGAAATGAAATTAAAAGCACAATGAGATACCCCCACCTACCTCTCAGAATAGCTAAAATTAACAAGATTGACATTGCCAAGTGTTTTTAGATCTCCAGTGTATACACAGTTAAATTATACTCTTTAAATATGAAACATATACTACACAAATTAACTATTAAAAATTTTAAATAAAATCTCAATGGCTGCCCTAGCCAGTTTGGCTCAGTGGATGGAGTGTCGGCCTGCGGACTGAAGGGTCTCAGGTTCAATTCTGACCAAGGGCACATGCCTGGGTTGCAGGCTCGATCCCCAGTGGGGGCGTGCAGAAGGCAGCCAATCAATGATTCTCTCTCATCATTGATGTTTCTGTCTCTCTCTCCCTCTTCCTTCCTCTCTGAAATCAATAAAAATGTATTTTTTTAAAAATCTCAATGGCTTACAGCAATAATTATTTATTATAGTGCTGGGGGTTAATGAGGATCAGCTGCTGTAGGCTGCACTCAACTCATCACATGTCTACAGGTAAACTGGTCTAGTTTACAGATAATCTGCTCTAGTCTGGCTTTCCTGAGGCCCCTTACCAGAAAAACTGGTCTAAGTCTCTTATCCTCCTCCTGAGACCAGAGGGCTAGCCTGGCCTTGTACTTCTCAAGAAGTGACAAAACCATGAGACAGTAAGTGGAAACAAACACACATCCTTGAGAAGTAGGCTTGGAACTTGCACACTATGAATTCTGCCTCATCCTATTGGTAAGCAGGTGAGATGGCTAAGCTCAGATTCAGCAGTGGTGGCAGGACGAATGGACTTTGCCTCTCCAGGGAGACAAAATGTAAAAGTCCAAGTGGAAATATCACATGGGCCATTGGAAAGGCATGTATGAAATTCAGAGGTCTGGGCTGAAGATATAAACTTGAGGTTTGTCATGATAGATAAGTTTTTGAGGCTATGCGACTAGATGAATCACCTAGAAAATGAAGGTAGAAAGAGATTGGAATGGTGAATACTGAAATGGAGTGCTGGTAGGTGAAGAGTTAAGAGAGAATAATATTCTAGAAGACAGGCTAAAAAGTGTTTTAAAAGTCATGAGCAAACAGTTGTGTCAATTACTGCTCCATCAACTAACTAAAACTGTTTGTACCGGCTGCCTGGTCCTTCTTGAGGAGTCATGTCACTGTTGGTTACATTACTGTGCTAAACTGGGACGCAGCTGGAATCTAATAAAGAAACCTGACCTGCCATGCCCACTTTACCTGCAGACACATTAATGAACTAGTCAAGGTTATCTGAGCCCAGCCTAAGCTAGGTACTTTGTTGCATTCACTCACTGATAGATGCCAGGGTAACTTCCAACATTAGCAAGGTCTGAAGCCTAATTATTTATGTAGCAAGCATTTATTGAGGACCTAGTTTTGTTTTACACTGCTCTAAGCAATGAAGCTATAACAGAAAATAAAACAAGTTTCCAGCTGTCATAGAGTTTCTAGTTCAGTGGTAGAAACATAACAGAAAACATAAATGAGTCATCATAAATTAGTAAGTTTCAGATAGTGTTGTGATGATATAGCAGAAGGATGATGTTGGGGAGTAAAAAATTTTCCTGCACTCTTCTAGGTTCTTCTGACTGGTCTAATAATTAAGTTAACATAAGACAAATGAACAGGAGAAAACCCGACTTAATTATTTATGTGTAGAGATTCCATAAAGACAGAGAGATTCAAGGGCAAGTTGAGGCTTCTATGCTATTCTGAGCCAAGGAATAGGATAAGGGCCTGGGTCTTCAAAGGGGGAGGAGGGTGATTCATAGAACTAGAAGAAGATCAGATGTCTAGTAGTTAGATATTTGTCCTTCTATACAGATAGTCATTCAAGTAAAAAAATTATCTCTCTTTCTGGGTCAGGCCACCTATCTAACTTCTTTAGGTAATTCAAGGAGGGGTAAAAGTTTTGGGTGTGTTTTTTGTTTGTTTGTTTGATTGATTGACTGATTGATTAGTCTGCCAGGTTTTAGTTGCCTTCAAGTCAAAATAGTCTTCATGCACAAGTGGCACATTTTGAGGAGGCTCATTCCCCCTTCAATGATTAGGGAGTGACTGGAGGAATTACTTTTGATCATATGGTTGGGGAAGATTTCTCTGATAAAGGGCTGAGATTGGAATTAGTAAAATTAGACAAATACTCAGTAAGTTTCATTATAGCTCTTTGACCTTCCACCACTCCTGGGCTGCTGCACAAAAAAAAAAAAAACACAAAAAAACAAACAAAAAAAACCCGGAATTTCAGCATCATCCCCTGTTTTGCTTCTTGCCTTTTCCAAAACCCCCTGAGAACTGTAAGTAAAAGGAGAGAGAGAAAACACCAGGGAAGCCCTTGCTGGATCACTCAGTTGGTTAGAGTGTCATCCCAATACATCAAGGTTACAGGTTTGATCCCTGCTCAGGGCACATATAAGAATCAACCAATGATTGTATAAATAAGTGAAACAATAAATATCTCTGTATATATTTCTCTCTCTCTCTCTCTCTCTCTCTCTCTCTCTCTCTCTCTCTCTCAATATTTCTCTCCTTTCCTCTCTCTAAAATCAATAAATAGAAAAAAATTTTAAGTAAAAAAAGAATACCAGGGGAGGTATACTATATGCCTGATGAACCATGTGATCACAAACCCAGTCTCCTCTGGCCAGACAAGAGCTTTTTTGTGGGCCCCAGTTTAAGCTTGTTGAAAACAGGAAGGTTTCATTTGATTCAGCGACTATGCTTTCTCTGTGGCAGAAAAAGAAGGTAGTAAACTCTGCAGAAGGTAAAGTCATGATTGACCCAAAGCCACCTTACCTGGCCATATCCTTCTGGCATTCTGCTATCAGAGGTGAAAGGAGGTGCGGATGATGTATGTACCACATTTCCCTGAGACCCATTAGCAAACTAGGATGGCAGGAATCATTCTTGGATTGATTGGCACTGGCTCAGAGGATTAAAAAATTTACCCAAGGTCATTTAGTTTATAAAAGACAAAACCAGAATATGAACCAAGGACTGGCTATTTCCAAAACCCATGTTCTTTCAACTAAATGACCCTGCCAGGCTGCCAAACTGGACATCAGAAAATATAAATCATTAAAAGATACAGGACACAACCAATTCATTTGTAAAAACTCTTCTAAGGGGGAGAAAAAAGAAGGGGGCAGGGGACGATCAATAATGCCATGTTATATTTTTAGTGATGGGCAGCGGGAGCAGACACAACCATTTATAGGAAAGGAAAGGAATTTGTATTCCCTGGGGCAAGAAGGTTGTTAGTCATTAATAGCAAGAAAATTGTTAGGAAGCTGACAAGAGGTAAAGGAAATGTCCTTGCTTTCTCCCCTACAAAAGCGTCACTGCAGGAAAAGCAGGAGAGAACGTGGGATGGAAAATCGAAGCTGATTTGGGATAGAAAAAACACAGGGGGGGGGGTCTATGAGAAAGTCTGGAAGAAAACAATATGACATGAAAGAACTTCAGAGTAAAAAGGAAAAATAAGCCTATCTGCTGTATGAAGAGCAGGGTGACTAATTAACAAGGGGCATAAAAACGGCCTGCAGGTAATATTTATCATCCTTCCCAGTTTTCCTGTTGCTTTATTTGTGGCCATCTGTTAGTTCTATCTTTTCCAAGCGTCTGCTGCCACAAACACAGGTCATTAATTTATTTAAAATATTACTGAAATTAGATTGCTTCTGGCCTTCCTACTATTTTTAACCTATTTTTTTTTTTAAAAAAAACAAAACATTTTATTGATTTTTTTTACAGAGAGGAAGGGAGAGGGATAGAGAGTTAGAAACATCGATGAGAGAGAAATATTGATCAGCTGCCTCCTGCATGCCCCCCCACTGGGGATGTGCCTGCAACCAAGGTACATGCCCTTGACAAGAATCAAACCTGGGACCCTTCAGTCTGCAGACAAAAGCTCTATCCACTGAGTCAAACCGGTAAGGGCTATTTTTAACCTTTTTAATAAAAGTGTTTGTTTGCCTATTTTTGTTTTTGCTGCAAAGTGGGGGTTATTCCCAGGCTAGAAAACATAGTCATCCTAGTCCATAGCAAAATTAAAACATAGCAAACCTTACTGTGTGCAGAGACACTCCATCTAAATTTGCAAAACAATTTTGCCAAATGTACCTGTGCACACATCCCTCTTCCCCTCAGGTGAGAACTCCAAATCTGAAACATTCCGACAAAAACAAAGAAAGCAATGGCAATACGGCATTTAATTACCTTAGCAAAGAACATAGCTAAGTGGGTGGTTCTTATTACCAACATATCCATTTTACATTAAAAAAATAATAATCCATTAGACTGCCCTAAGAAATGAGCAGGTGGTTCACTTAGATTATACCCATTTTTATTTCAAAAACAAGGGTAATGAGCCTTCCTGTCAACTCTGTCACAGGCTGATATGAGTCACCCCAAGTGAAGTCACTATGAAAGGAAGATAATTGTGACATTTTTTAAAAATATATATTTTATTGATTTTTTTTACAGAGAGGAAGGGAGTGGGATAGAGAGCTAGAAACATCGATGAGAGAGAAACATCGATCAGCTGCCTCCTGCACACCCCCCACTGGGGATGTGCCCACAACCAAGGTACATGCCCTTGACCGGAATTGAACCTGGGACCTTTCAGTTGGCAGGCTGACGCTCTAGCCACTGAGCCAAACAGGTTAGTGGATTTTTAATGTCACATATAATCAGATTTTTAAATCAGCAACTGAGTGTATACTCCCAAAGTCATGAACAAGCAACTCTGCAAAGCGCCTGAGGCCTTGATTTGTTTTCTTCAGCTTCCCCAGGTTGCCCCCAAAGAGCAGACAGGCCACCCAGTTCCTCCAGCTTGTCAGACCTGCTCCGGCCCCAGGAGGGGTTTATGAGCGCTTCCCTTCAAGGAATACCACCTAGGCCGGTGGGCTGCAAATGTGAGCTGCCTATTATTTCTCCTTCATTTCCCAGGAAGTCCGGGTGAGAGAGCTCCGTGCCTCCTGAGGGGAGCGATTTCCTCCCTGCCTTCTCATATCCCCTTCTCACGCTGAGCAACTTTTTAACTGGAAAATCACAGCTGCTCTTCACCTTCCAGTTCATTTGCTGGCAGTCTGGTGTGCAAAACAGAGGGGAGAGATGGAGAGATTGGGGAACCAAGAGGCTTTTGGAGGCTATGCCGGGAGACAAAAGAGTGATTTTTCCCACCCCTCTACCTATCTTAGCTTCATAATTGGCTGGGGCTCTTGAATTATCAGTGGAAGTGGAGTTCTTGGGGTGCCACGAGGAAAAAAAAAATTCCTGAGACCTGCCAGAGACCGATTCCAGCATGTCATAATTTCTGGAGTTTCATCAAAATGTTGATGAGACTTGGGGACTCAATAGTCACCTGTTGGGAATGGCTGAAGGCATTTCCCCAAACCTGAAAAGGAATGATTGCTTGGATGCCAGAGAGCTCAGGGCATCTTAATCTACATGTTATTGCCTCCTACTGGCCAAACACCTGAACAGCTGTAGGCTAATTCCCCCATTCTGACAATGGAGTCTGTACCAAACCCTGACCCTTTGAAGTGTATATCTCTGCCTTGCCTCAGGACAAATTGTGTTAATAAAAAGCATGGGGTCTTGGGGACGAGGAGAACCTAAGACCTGAGATCTTAGAACTTAGCTCCTTTAGCTAAGCTCCTCTGACCCCCAAATGCCTTTCAAAATTATATTTCATCTCTGAACTCTTATTTAAAATCTACGCACAGCCTTCTCCAGATTCCTGAACACTTCTTGATGCTGGGACAAGAACCCCAGCAGAGACCCCCATGGGAAGATGGAGCTTCATGGAGATCTTTATTGATGATGTAAAATTAAGGGGGTTCCCCTCCAAGTTCCCATCTTTGTTCATCTCACCATGGAAGAAGTCCAATCTTGTCTTCAGCAGGGCCAGAATAAAGGCCACTGCCCATAGTTCTGCTTCAGATTAAAGTCCAGTCCAGTCCAGCACCTGGCTAGTGTAGCTTGTGTTCCCAGCTGCAGTCCATGGCCCATGTGGCTGCTTAAGGCCACGTGGCTATGGAGAGAGAACAGGCGAACTCATGGGCAAGCGGAGGTCACAGAGCAAGCAAGAGAAGAAGTGCGAACAAGCACACAAGAGGGAACGCTTTGTCTAGGGATTTTAACCAGGAGTTTCTTTAACCAATGAACTCTTCAAGATTTAGAGTGCTTCTGATGGGGTTGACCCCCTAGCCACTGATCTTTTTCCCAGTCTAGACTGACAGGCTAGCACCTTCCCTACATTACCCCAACTTCACTGCCCCTGAGACTGAAATGGGAACTTTTAGGGGTGAAATAGGCAGGTTTAGGGAATTTTTTAAATTAAAGAGGTCCATGGAAGAAACACAGCGCTACAGAGCTACAAAAGTTACATTTCCATAAGATAAGGGATCTGGGAGTAGCCAAAGGTCTATATTTACAAAATAAAGGAGGGCCTCACATGTCCCATGTGAGGTTTGACCTTTGAGCTCAGGAGTTGCTATAGTGACCAAATCAAAGGGATATCGAGGCACAAAAACTGCAGCCTTTATAAACCAGGGAAAAAGGAACTTGGTGGGACTCTTTCCCCCTCCCCACATGGGAGTCTGTACTTGTTCTTCAATAAATTTCCACCTTTGCTATATCATCTTCCGTCCATGGTTTCATTCTTCAACTCCGATGGACAAAGAATCCAGGGAAGCCATCCTGCCCAGAGGAACACAGTGTGTTCAAGTCCAAAAATCCGTATCAAGCCCATCTCCCCGTTTGTTTGAGCCCTTCCCCCCAGTGATCCGCAGGGAGTAGACTGGTGGTTCCCTAGAGTGCGAAGCTGCCCAGATAACCATGCTTATACTGTCTGGCCTCCTCTTTGCTCTCTTTCTATTATTAATATTAATAACTAGTTAATTATAATGGTAACAGAATCAAATGATAAAATATATCTTAACAAGAGAGGGAAAAAAAACAAATTTAATTAGATGTGTATCCATAGGAGTTTCACAAAGAAAGGAGACTTAAGAAGGCATCCAGATGATTGTACTTTATATGCCATCATGGGCTAAACAAAGGAAAGGGGGGTTGGAGGCTCCTAGGTGGGGAAGGCAAGGTATGAGAAGGTGACAAGTAAAAATGTGGGAAACAAGGGCTGTTTAGTCAAGTTTGTTATGCAGATTTAAATGGGTTCCTTCTCTGAGAGTTGTTCAGAATCCTCCTGTACCAGAAGGGGAGACATTTTTACAAATGAAATGTCTTCATAAATGTAAATTGCCTTTACAAAAGGATAATGTATGCCCTGTTTTTAGAGCTTTCCCTGCAACTATGGTTCTTAATGGCCTTTCATTCAAAATAGTGTATTTGCCAAGGAGATATTTTGGAATGGCATATTCTGGTATCTGTTAATTTGTTTTGCCTGAAAACAAATATTCGAGGAAGAAAAGAAATGTTTTAAAGCCTGAAGGACTGGACAGTTAGCAATTAGTTTCCAAAAAATAAAGTATGTATCAGTAAGGGTTCAGAACAAGTTATCAAGATTTGCCTCTGTAGTATGTGTCTCTGTAGTATGTGCTATAGTATGTGTCTCTATAATATGTAGTTTTGAGCTAAAGGCAACTTTAGCCGAAGGCTCAAGAGAAACTTCTAACCCTCCCTTAACTACCAAGAAGAATTTGAATTAGGAGCTTTGCTCATAATAAGAGATTATCACAGATAATCTATTTTGACCTATATATAGGGCAGGACAAACATCTAAATTACTAAACATCTGCTCTTCTTATCATCCTATAAAGACCCTTTGAAGCTCCCAAGGCATCTTACCTCATCCTTAGCTCAGAATGTCATATATACCTCATTTTCCTTTTCTGTCTTTGAACCTCTCATATATGTGGGGTCTCTGAATATCTCATGTATGTGGAGTTCCCATATGTATGTATGTCATTCAATTTGGTGATTGCTCTCTTGTTAATCTGTATATTTGATTATTAGACCAGCTGACAGAACTTGAGGGAGAAAAGTTTCTTCCTCCCCCACATTTCTCAATTATAAAAGCTAAAAAAAAAAGAAGTGGTGGAGGTACCCTGGTGGATTAAGGGCGGAAAAGTCCCCAAACATTATGAGCAGACACTCCTAAGCCTACACAAAAGAGAGGGAAACGAGAAAATTGTAGCAAATTTCCCCCCAAATGTTACTCAAGCTCATTTCAAAGATTGAATTCCCTTTGGTTTAAAGGCCTGTCGATGTCCTTCTAATCTGAATACCAAAAACATGGTGATGTCTGGTGGAACCAGTCAATCAGTTCCCATGCACAAAAGAACTAACTATAGGACATTGCGTTCCAAAATATGCCTCTCTGGATGAAGAATTCTTTTGAGTCAATTATTTAAAACTTAGTAGTCACAAGAGAAGTTCTAAAGACAGAACATAAGTTTCCATTTTGCAAAAGAAATTTACATTTATTTTTTAAAAACTCAATTAAAAATATTCATTTGTAAGACTGTGTCTCTGTCTTTTTGTCAGGAAGAGAAGGATGACTCTTAAATCACAAAAGACTCATCAATGGATAAGGCACTACTTTAAATCTGTATAACAAAACTTACCACCCTTTCCTGGTCATATTCCATAACTTGTCTTCTCCTCCTGGAAGCCTCCAAACACTTTTTCTTTTCCTGGTACTTTCTTTAACCTTTGGACAAAAAACAAAAGGCAGGGGTGGGGGGAGTTCTGTAATAAAACTGACAAGTCAAGTGAGGGAAAACAATGTCAAAAGTGATCTGATCATAAATTCCTAACTGGGCAGGTCATGGTGGTTAGTCATGGCATATAACTTTTTAATAAGAGGTTTATCTTTGCCTTAAGCAAGCCATGTCCACTGTTCTTGTGCATCTATGTTAACACATCTTTGAAACGTCAGAGTAATCCTCTTTTTCAGACCCCTCTGAGGTGTAACCACCCTCAAAAGAGCACATAACATTATTAACTATCTGGTAATCCAATCCCCACCTTGCTTTCTCCAACTTTTATTTAATCTTCCTTATGTTCCATCCTTATTTCTTTTTTTTTGTTTGTTTTTTTGTTCACACTTCTTTTATTGGGGAGCATACACAGGTCACTTCCCAGGGTGGAAAGCAGCCCGACGCCACTTGGCAAGACCCAGAACAATGTTGGCCAGAGTCAGGGATGCCACCATTGCTAGGACTAACCCCAGCATCAAAGAGGTGAGCGAAGAGGTCGACTCCTCCACGTCAGGGTTACCAGTCTTTCCCAAGCAGATCAGTGGCCCCACCATGACATCTGCCTCTTCTGTCACGTGACTGCACCTGCGGGAAGCAGACTCTTGCCCCTGTCCCACCAGTCTCCTGGAACGAGTTGGAATGCCACAGCTGCCCTTGTTACAGCAGTGCCTTCTACTGGGGACCAGCTGTTGGAGGACTTGCTGAAGGAACAGGCTTTGTTTAGTTGGTCTGGGACTTGGTCAGCTGAAGTGACCTTCAGATGGCAGGTGATATATATCATGTTTCTGGAGTCATTAGCGAAGTGGAACACATCCACTGTGAACTGGAGAGTCTCTGGCCCCGGTCTGGGTGCTTTGAAAGTGGATGAAGCATCGGAGAGGCCATCCACGAGACAACCATGGAAGTCCACATTGGTGTGATAAGGGGAGGCATTCCGGTTTGGCATTGGTATAGCCACACAGTGGTCCATGAACAGTCGCAGGGGCACATGGCTGCCAGTGTGAACTTCAGCCTGGAGGTGGGCTGTATCTCCCAGCTGGAAGGTGGGGGACCTCTTCTTAGAGCTCCAGTTCTCCATCAGGTACAGGGACAAAACCAGTTATTTCTAAATGCATAAAAGCAAACTGTCATTCTGAAAGGCAGTTTTCTCAGTCTGTTGAGATCTTTGTTTCTAGGTGTATCCATTGTTTGGTTCAAATAAACTCATAAAAATTTTCTACAACTTTGGACATTCTTGCGTTGACAAACACAAGTTCTAACCACCCTTAGAGTCACTCATCTGTGGAGTCCCATGTGTTACTTGTATAATGTTCATGTTGATAAATTTCTGCTTGTTTTTATCTTGTTAATCTTCTCTTTTGTTACAAAGCCTCAGTTGAGAACCTACAAGGGTATGTCAAAACCCAAACTGACCTATCTGAGGAAGGGAAATTGGGGGATTGGGTAAAAGGTGAAAAGATTAAGACACACACACACACACACACACACACAAACTAATAGACACAGACAATAGTATGATGAGTACCAGAGGGAAAGGGGTTGGGGGCAGGTAGGAGAAGGCAAAGGGAAGATGAATGGTGACTGAAGGAAACTTGACCTTGGGTGGTGAACATACCATACAATATACAATGATCTATTATAGAATTGTACACTTGAAACCTATATGATTTTATTAACCAATGTTACCCCAATGAATTCAAATTTAAATTTTTTAAAAAAGAAAAATAACTGCACACTGAGTAAAACAAAACAGAAATATAAGTTTATTGCAAGATTTTCAACTTGCAAGCCAGGAAACTCAAGGTTTCCTGGGGATCGAAGATCAGTGGCTAGGGGGTCAACCCCATCAGCCTGCAAAGCTGCATGAAGTCTCAAGGGGTGAAATTAAATTAAATATGTTTAATTTACAGGGTTACAGGAGCAATGAGCTCCAAGTTGCTAGCAGACTAAGGGTTTTTATGGAGTAAACGTGGAAGTTATTTGTGTGTGTGGTTTTTTTTTTCAGCTGATTGGTTGCTTAGTGGTCTTCTTATTTGGGTCAGGATAGCTGAGTCAGACGAACAGGAAGTCCAGTTAAACAGGCTGAGTAAATACACTGCATTTCTGTTCCAGCAGAGAATTTATCTAAGTTTCACTTTGCTGATGTGGCACTCCAAGCAGGCGTGGCTTCATCTTAGGTCTAGAAATTTATTTCATCAGATAAAAGGAAAATAAAAATTTTCCTTCCTCTATGGAACCAAAGCAAATAAAATAAATTTCTGAGCCGTGATTCTGCAGCCCCAGACTTCCTACTATCTTTAGGGGGGAAATTCCCCCTGAAATGGATTCAGGGCATCAAACACTCTTAGTTCATGATTGTAACTGCCTGTTAACAGCCCTGAAAAGGCTTTAAGAATTGGCCAGAGACTACCAGCTTGGATTCCACGGAGTGACCCTCAAATTGGCCACAGGTCTGAATTTAACAGAGTCCTCTGGTGGACTTAGCTAGAGGAAGCATTTTTATTTGAACCAAAGAAAGAGATTTACTCAACAGGGAGACCAGGAAGCACTTCTCAGGTTCTGGTGGTGCCAATCCTTTGGGTAGAGCCCGGATCTCCACCTGACAGCAAATTAGGATCCTCTGAGGAACTTAAAAAAAAATGTGTTCAACCCAACCAAGACAAACTAACGTGAGTATCTGGGAGAGGGGCCCAGTCTTTTTTCTTTTTTTTTTTTAACTCCCAAGATGGTCTAATACACAGCCAGCTCTAGGGCAACTCTGGCATCAGGGTCACCCTAGGACAGGATAGGGCACCCTCACTGAGCTTTAAGCATTCTCCCTTACATGGGCTGAGTCAAGCAGTAGGTCTGCTGTTAAATGTTGCAGCTCTGTTGCATAGCGTGTACTGAAGAGACAGGAATTCATGCTGCAAGGGTAAATGAAATTTTCTTTGGTTAGTAAAATGGAGTAGGCAGTTGCTCCCCAGCCCTCTCCTTGAGGTGTCTCCTTGAAGACATAATAGTTCCAATAATAGGCCTGACCTTTCGATTTTACACTGCAAGGTCACAAGCCTTCTGACTCTTGGAACTGCAAACACATCCCTCTGAAATGACCTGAGGAGTCTCTCTGGAGGAGTACAAGAGACTAAGACAAGGCCCATTCATTTGTCTCTGGAGGAGATAGAAGAAGTTTCACATGTTTCTTCTTCTACTTTACTATATAAATTTGTGTGAAATTCTGTGCATATTTAGTCATCTCTCACAGATTGCTTGCCTGCATGCAATCTGATACCCATACTCAAAAATAAATCGTGTTCTGTCTGTATCCTATATTGGTATAAAGGGGTCTTTTTATTGACTAGTTTTTAGAAATGTTCCCAATGCTCTGGATAGGAGTTGCAGGTCAAGATAGAGGGTGGAGCCCTGGCCAGATACCTAGTTAGAGCATCGTTCCAATACACCAAGGTTGTGGGTTCCATCCCCAGTCAGGGCTCATACAAGAATCAAACAATGAATCTCTCTCTCTCTCTCTCTCTCTCTCTCTCTCTCTCTCTCTCTCTCTCACAATTTTTTTAAAAAGAAAAAACACATAGGGGATGGTAGGGATACCATGGAAGCAAAGGATGAAATGCGGTCAGAGTCCATGGATCAGACCAAATCCAAGGGCTCAGACCTAGTTGGAAATAGTAACCAGAGCCAGCTGTACCCTTCCATCCTTGGCTTTTATTTTCACCCCTTGAGACCTCATGCAGCTTTGCAGGCTGAAGCCTCTATCTTGTCCCTGGTCACTGAAGGTGGCTCCCTGACCAAGAGACTGGAAAGTCCCCTGTCCTGTAGGTGCTCTTAAGACAAGGTTACAGCATTTGCTGCAGCCCAGCACAAGAAAGAGTAGTGAGTAACAAGACAGGACAGAAAAATATGAACTGTGGGCACATGAGTGTTCAGAATGGTGACAGAAATTAGAAGGGATGTGAGACAAGAAGTAGAACCAATAGAACCTGGCAACCAGTTAAGGATGAGGAGAAAGAAAGAAAAATAAAAAATAAAAATGAGACTATACAAGATTTCCTATCTGGATGACTAGACCAGCAGGGTCACAGCTGTGGGCAGATGAGGAAGTCAGGTGAATGAGAAGGGGGCTAGGGAAGAGGTCATCACAGATTAGTTTAGTTTTAGACAAAGTTAATTCAAGACACTGGTAGGACATCCAGGTTGAATATATTCTACAGAAAATAAAAATGTTAAAAAATAATAATAAAGAAAGAAAAATAAATAAATAAATAAAAATGTTAGACACGCTCAGGAGAAGTTATTTCAAATTCATTCCATTTGTGTTGAAATGAGTAAGAGGACCAACTCTATAAATAGAGACCTGAAACTGAAGTACAAAACCCTGGTCAATGCTTAGCACGGGAGACCAGGAGGAGGAAGAGGAGTCAGAAAAGGAGTCAGAGAGAACTTGTTAGAGAGGAGGATAGAGAACCAGGCCCTGCAAGATCACAATATGTTTAAGATTAGTATATTAATTTCCTAGGGCTGCCATGACAAAATGCCATAAATTAAATGACCTGAAACAACAGAGACTTACTGTTTCAAAATTCTAGGGACTATAAGTCCAAACTCAAGGTGTTGGCAGGGCCATGCTTCCTCTGAGGCCTGTAAGAGAGAATCCTTCCTTGTCTGGTGGTTGCCAGCTATGTGACTTGTAGCTACATCACACCAACCCTGCCCCCATTGTCACATGGCCATCTTCTTTCTTTGTGTGTGTGTGTCTCTCTCTTTTTTTAATTTATCAAATTTATTAGGGTTATATTGGGTAATAAAATGTATAGGTTTCAGGTGTACAATTCTATAATAAATCATCTGTATATTACATTGTGTGTTCACCACCCCAAGTCAAGTCTCTTTCCATCACCATTTATTCTCAGTTTACCTTCTTCTACATCCCCCGCCCCCATTCCCCTTTTCCCTCTCTTTTCTTACAAGGACACCAGTCATATTGGATTAAGAACCAAATTAATGTATCATCTTAATTTGATTACTTCTACAATGACATGATTTCTAAATAAGGTCAGATTCACAGATATTGGGGGTTAGTACCTCACTTACCTTTTGGGAGGACACAGTTCAACCCATAACAATTAGCAATCTCCAAGGAGGAGAAAGTGATTGTTATTATATGTTTTTGAGGAAGCTGTGACGGAAAGAGGGTGGTTTTTAAGAGCTAATGAGTGAAAATTTTAATAAATGTAGATGGTGATGAAAGTCAGCTTTCAAGAGGTGAACAGAGCCTGGCCAGCATGGCTCAGTGGTTGAGCATTGACCTATGAACTAGGAGGTCACTGTTCAATTCCGGGTCAGGGCACGTGCACGGGTTGCAGGCTTCATCCCCAGCTCCATCCCCAGTGTGGGGCATGCAGGAGGCAGCCGATCAGTGATTCTCTCTCATCACCAATATTTCTATCTCCCTCTCCTTTCTTCTCTGAAAACAATAAAAATATATATATTTTTAAAAGAGGTGAGCAGAAAGTAAAAGGCAGTAAGAATAGCCTGCCATTCAGAATGTGGCTGGTGAAGGTGTGGGATAGGCTGGCGGGATGATGCCACTGTGGCCCTGACCACAGGATCCCTTACCTGGATCCCTCCCACATTGCTCTGTCATTTTCCTGCTTCAAAATCTGTGTACTCTTGGGGGCCACCCACCAACATCCTATTTCCTGTCTGAAGGACAATGGCTCATCTGCAGAGGAGAGATAACGGATATGCCAGTGAATGATGAGCCCAGGGACCCAGTCACCTCCCTTTTCCTGAAAGGCTTTCTGGTGACTCATCGCTCTGGTGTTCCCAATGAAGTTTAGATGGTTTTCCTAAGAGTATTAAATTGCATCATTAAGGTTTACACATGAGAACTATGCAACTAAGGGTATGTACTTTTTAAAACAATAGAGCAATTTAAGCCCCAGATTCCTATAGAGTATACAGGAAGAGCTGATCAGATGTGTACGAACAAGCAGGGAGGCTTAGGAGGTGACCCAGGCCCCAGACCAGAGAGAAGTAAAGCAAGCCACACTTGCAGACTCACTCAAGCCTGAGTATTTAGACAGCAATCAAATCCAGGCAAGGAAGCCAGGGCCAGTGCCCATGGGCATGGTACAGAAGGTGGATTATAGATTCAGTGCCTGGAAAGTCTGTCCTCTGTCCTGGTTTGCCTCCTCTGTGACCTAATTTGTTATACATCTTTCTTATTCTAAAAGAACAGCCCTACTGATACATTGGCCCCAAAGTATGTGTTTATTCTCTCCATGCAACATAAATGTGTCCTTTAACAAGGAACACATATATGGTATATGCAGAAGACTCAAAAGTGAAGAGTTATGAGCTGGAAAAAACCCTGCAGATCTCTAGGTACTGAAGGGCTCAAAAAGGAGCCATTGTGGCATAAAAATTATTTTGAGCTGAAGGCATTTGAGATCCTGAAGTCCTTACCTGCCTAAAAGCAGAGTCTCCCAAAAGAAAACAATTGTTATAAATTCTCTCCCCAGAGCAATTTTAATCTTCTCAGGAAGAAGTTGGCACCACACCCAAAAAGACATTGTCCCAAACCTATCCAATCTCCTATATATTCTCTTAAGGGCTCATTTATCTTTGTAATTAGTCATTTGTTTTTCCATGCATGCTCTTTATTCCCCTGCCCCAACCCAAGAAGTCATTTGTTCTTCCCAAAGTGCCCCCTGCCTTTCCCCATTCCCTACTAAGATGGTATAGAAGTTCCAAATTTTAACAGTTTCCTTGAGTCACATTACTCTGTGAACTCCCATGCATACATATGTAATTAACCCCCCCCATTCCTTCCCCCCCCCAACCCCCACCACTTTTGTCAGATTAATTTGCGGGCCCTTGAGCACTAAACCTAAGAAGGCAGAGGAAAAGTTTTTCTTCCACAACAGTACTTTGGAAACATATTTGCATTTCAGACCATAATCAAAGAAGGTTGCCGTGGGCCCAGGTAACCCCAGAGATAGAGTTCAATCAATCTAGGAAAAAGCTCAGGAGCCGATCCTAGCATTGATCATATTTCCCCTCAAGGGAAAGGGCATATTACTACATTATTCTCCAAGGCCACCCTCCAATCTTAAAGCAACTATACTTGATGATTCATCAGATGTCTGAGTTCACCAAACAATGCCAGGCTGAATCATGACCCCCCAAACGTGTTCAGGTCCTAATCCCTAGACCCTGTAAATGTGGCCTTGTATGGCAAAAGTCTTCACAGATGAGATTACCAGTAAGTTTAGGATCTTGAGATGGGGAGATTATCTAGATTATCCACATGGGCACTGAATATAATGTGTCCTTAAAAGTGGGAGGCAGAGGGAGCTTTGACCACAGATGAGGAAGAAGGTGAGATTAAGATGACAGCAGAGACTGGAGTGACTGCAGCATCTAGAGGCAAGGAGCGAGGCCTCTCCTGGAGCCTCTAGGAAGCTGCCCCGCCAACACATTGCTTTTAGTTCCATACCATTCAGCTCAGACTCCTGCCCTCAAGAAGTGTAAAGGAATAAATGTGTGTTTTGTTCTGTTTTTCATGGCACTATCTTCCGTGATTGTTATACACATGGAGAAACTATTAGATATTCACAATATTGTTCTTCTCTTATGTTTTGAATCAGAACCACTTTTCTTTTCTCCATTCATTTTCATTTTAAAAATTAAAATTCAAGAATGAGAATGTTTGATAATGAAATAAAATATCCTTCTAAAAGTCCCCAACCTCCATGTCATAATGACCACGGCAACTGACCTCAATGGGTGTTAAGTTTTCAAATTCACAGCCAGCCTGCAGACTCCTATCTTTGATATTCTGTTATTCCACTCTGCTTGTTCAGAAAATGGATCCATCTGTAAGTGCTAAATGCAATTTTTAGGAAAATGGCATTTTAAAACATGCTGACACAATGTTCCATCAGTAGTCCCTACAGTTAGACAAATAAAGACAATGAAGAGCCATGCAGACCTGTTACCATCTGCTCAAAGCCTGCACCTCATTGCCTTGCCTCTGCTAGCGCTAACTTAATCTAGAATTCACTTAGATAATTCCTTGAGCTCTGAATGCTTAGCATGCCACATTCCCACCAAGTCTCATTTATTTTTTCCCTTTATTATTTTTTCCATTAAATGTGTGTTGTTTTAAGCCACTATTTTGCAGTAACTTTTCCCAGTAGCAATAAAAAAATACACAAATCAACCTTGTACTCGGAGGCCCCCAAAGGCCTCCTACATGCAGCTCAGGCTCTCCTTCCATGCGATCACTCAGCCATGCTGATTTCCGATAAATGCCCCAAATTTCTGGTGTTCTCACTCTTGCCCAGGTGGAATCTTCTCCTTTTTTTAAAAAAATGTTTTTATTGATTTTTAGAGAGAGAGAGGAAGGGAGAAGGATAGAGAAATAGAAATATCAATGAGAAAGGAACATCATTGATTGGCTGCCTCCTGCACACCCCCTACTAGAGATCAAGCCTGCAACCTGGGCATGTGCCTGACCAGGAATCGAACCATAACCCCCTGGTTCATAGGTCAATGCTCAACCACTGAGCCACACCAGTCAGGCCTCCTTGTCCTTCTTGTCCCTTTCTGCACACCCCCCCCCCCCAACTCTGACCCTTCATCCTTTTCTATGTAAGAGGGAAAAAAATCTGTGTCCAACTTGGTAGAGAATGAGGATAGCCAGATAAGGACAAGAAAGAGGCAGAGCCAGTTGCCTTCAGGGTGATATGAACCCAGAGAGGGTGTGATTAGTCATTAAGGCTTGCTGGTAAATGTTCTGGCACTTTACTGAGACTTTGGCAGGTTCACTGCATCAGTTAATATACTAAGTGCTGTGTTCTATAATGTTCATAAAGAGGAGTGCCATTTGGACCTGGCCAGGACCTCTTCTAAGAAAGCTGTAAGTTTTTGGATTTTTGGGAAAGGATTCACCTACATTTCCAGATAAAACAAATTGAAAAAAACAATTGCTCAGCTACCTGACATTTTTGTTTCTAGTCACACCTTTTGGATTTATAAATTTGTGTAGAGGATCAGGAGTTAAGATCTTAGGTCAGTGCCTGGCCCAGATTAGCACAGGTTAAATGTTAGTTGTTGTTGTTGTTACTATTATAATTATTACATTTTCTCTAATGATTCTAAATTAGATCAGTAATTGCCTTCTCCTTTCTAAAAAAGCCTTCAGAAATGTTAGGAAATCAGGAGATGCACAGGGGCTTTGCTTCTCTTGGGAATTGCCTCCTGCTTCAAGTACAACTTTTAAGTGTGCTTCCTGCATTAAATGGGATTTTCTTTCCTTATTCCCTCATCTACCTGAGAATACATGAAATAAATCAGTTGCCCTATCAGAAATACTTAAACTGACGTTGGCCATGGGTTATTCCAGACTCTTCCAAATTACCTACCTTTCTACAGGCAAATCTAAAGAATAGATTCCAAGTGCAGAGATAAATATGATGGCGATTTTGAAAATTTTACACCAATCCCCAATCCTAGTGGAAAAGCTTGTAGAAGCCTGCCCTCCCCCTGCTGAATTCAGGATCAAGAATCAGCCCAGCCGCCTGAGGTGGGGGAGCAGTGAGGATGGGAGCAGGCTGGAAGAGGTTAATGGGAGAAAAAGGAGGACCCGTGTAATACTTTCAACAATAAAGATTAAAAAAAAAGAAAAAGAATCAGCCCAGCCAGCAAGGCTCAGTGGTTGAGTGTCGACCTATGAACCAGGAGGTCCTGGTTCGATTCCCAGTAAGGGCATATGCCTGGGTTTCAGGCTTGATTCCCAGTGTGGGGTGTGCAGGAGGCAGCCCATCAATGATTCTTTCTCAACATTGATGTTTCTATCTCTCTCTCCCGCTCCCTTCCTCTCTAAAATCAATAAAATAATTTTTTAAAGGAATCATTGGGATTGTTAGACATAAGCAGAGCAATGTCTAACAATTCAATGCCCTGAATGCCTGGCAAGGGGCAAAACTGGGAAAATAAGAACCTTGCCCCCAGGCTAACCTATCCTCCCCTAGCATATCACTGGTCATGTGGTTTAGACCCCCCACCTTTCCCTCCCTAAAGGTAACATCTAGGCCTCAGTTGTATTTCAGCTTCAGGCCCAGAAAAGCAGGAAAAGCAGACAAGTGACATTGGGGCTGCCTCAGGACCAGCTACATTGACTAAGGACTCCCTGCCCTGGCACTGACCAATCAGTGGAGACCACAGCCCTGAAAGAGCATGCCTAGAAAGCTGATGAATATTCTTTTAAGACCCTTCCCTAAAACCTCCCCCCTAAGATTTCCACTTGAAAGAAAGATAAATATGCTCAGGACAAAGGACCCAGTGTGTACTCTCTCCCAAGGGAGAATGCCAGCACCATTCCCTTTCCCCCTCTCCCCTCTAAGGGACTCCATGAGACTTCTAACCAGGGGAGCAATGGGCAGTGGCAGCTCATCCCGGGCTAACCCCTGAGCCTGTCTTCAAAACCCAGCCAAAGCAGCAAAACATAGGCTCTCCTGCTGCTTTTCCTATGCCCTTCCTTATTTCATTGTCCTAAGTATATTTTTGCTGCCATCATGGAGCCAGTACCCTTAGGCTCAGTGCTGTGTAGCCCTTCCCTTTGGAAAGCCCCATCCCCCACCCCCTTTTCCTTAAAGAAATTCAATTTCTCTTTATTCACCCTCTGAGACGGCTATTTAAACTGCCTGCGCATCACTGACTTTAATCTTTCAGGGATGAAATCCCAAGTAGCCTGGCCTCACACCTTGGGTTTGACCTCACATCTGATCATGCTGGCCCATCCCTTTGCAGCCCACCCCACCTTCTGCTGGTCCTCAATATTTCAGGATCTTCCCTCTCTCTGCACACTCCCTTCCACAGAAGCCCTGACTTTCCCACCTCTACCTCCACAATAGGGTTCTCTGTGCCTTGCCCATTTTTCTCTGAATAGAAGAAGTCTTTTAACAAGGAAAACAGAGAGCTACAACACTTGGGATTCATTTTTGATAACTGTACATGCATTTATGTGTATTATGTGTATAAATTCAAGGCAGGGAATAGAGTCACAAAGGATGATTTTCAAAGTAAACAGTATCATCTTCTGGGGTTCAAATTAACTTATAAACTATAAAGAAATAAATTAACTTGTGTTTTTCACTCCTCCATACTTCCAGCCAGCAAATGCCTACTGTGGAATTTTAATAAGCCATTTCATGTTATTAAAGGGACTAGAATTTCTATGCAAAGGTGAGAGCCTCAGCAGTCAGCTGTTTTGCAGCCTTGTTCAATCTCAGCTGACTTACCCTAAGAGGCTCCGATAAAGGCCTGTACTCCAGCCTGGAAATGTAATGTCAGCTCATGATGTATCCCAGCAACTATAGCTGCATTTCCAGAGCACACCAGTGGGAGCAATTACTTGTATTTCCAGGAAACCATATTTGTCTGAGAAATCTTTACATCTATTTTCTCCCTTAAAAACAATGAAAATCAATCCTGAGTGGAGAAGTAACCACTAGCTTTCAGTCTGCATCAACCACTTTATGTTGCTCTATACTTCACTCGTTCATGACGATCACAATGCTGTTTTCAAGTTTGTAGGAAGTACAGTTATTTACTGGCCATAACTTTAAGGGGGGGGTGGGACGAGGAAACACAGAAACAACCAATCACTTATCTGGCCATTCCACTACTTCAAGATTGGGCTATAAAATTTACTCCAGAACTTGCTAATGCAAACTGTTTACAATACTCATTACACACTAAGATGTTAGAAGTCTACCTGGTTTGAACTAGTCCTCTTCCACCCCAGTATCTAAGTCTCTTTTCTGAATATGTAAGTTATTTATTAGTAATAAAGTAAGCTGCCCTGGCCGGTTGCTCCAGTGGTTAGAACAGCAGCCCTCAGACCCAAAGGACCTCAGGCTCGATTCCCAGTCAAGGGCATGTACCTTGGTTGTAGGTTCAATCCCTGGCATGGTTGGGGCATGATCTGGAGGCAATGATCGATGTGTCTCTCTCACCTTGATGTTTCTCTCTCACCCCCCCACCCCCTTCCTTCTACTCTCTTTGAAAATCAGTGGGAAAAATATCCTCGAGTGAGGATAAAAAAAAAAAGGAGTTAGCTGAGTAAGCTTCCCTTAAGTCTAATTTGGATAGCAGAAGATAAATGAGGTATATCCTTGGATTTTATGTCATCTATAATAATAAAAGCATAATATGCTAATTAGACCGGACAGCCAAACGACCTTCTGGACGACCTTCCTGACAAAGCCAGGGCTGCAAGGATCCAGCCCCTTGCACAAATTTCATGCATTGGGCCTCTATTGTTGAATAAGCATGTACAAACTTTTAGGAATACAGTTAAAAATGTGAATGAATACACAATCCCAAGAAAGATTTCTGGATGTCCTTGACAAGTGTCTGAAATGATCAAGACCCCATATCTAATACCAAGACTCACTTGTCTTCAATAATTCAGCTCAGTAAACCTTTATCAGTCATCTACCATGTCCAAGTGACTAGGCTTGTCATACCAATGGGCATTAAGATGAGTAAGACATGGTACCTACACTAGAAGAACTTATTCATTTCTCATCCATTAAGGTGTTGACACCTTTTTAGTACCCAATTTTATTTTCGGTTCCCAACAAGACTTGCATTTGACAGAATCAAAGCATATCCTGCCTCTTGTGGCATGAATTGAGTCCATAGTGAAAACATCAATGCTGAAATAAAGAAGGAGGAAAAAATTATCAATTTTTCCTAGAAAAACAGTTTGTTGATTGGAATCTCTTTATTTAGAGCAATACATATATCAATACATATACATATATATATTTATAATTTTAATTTATTTCAGAGAGGAAGGGAGAGGGAGAAAGAGATAGAAACATCAATAATGAAAGAGATCAGCTGCCTCCAGCACGTCCCCTACTGTGGGTTGAGCCTGCAACTGGGGCATGTGCCCTGATTGGGAATCAAATCATGACCTCCTGGTTCATAGGATGACACTCTGCCATCGAGCCACACCTGCCAGGCTACGGCATTTTTAAAAAAATCCTCACCCAAAGTTATGTTCTCTGATTTTTTTTGAGAGAGAGAGAAAGGGGGGGGAGGAGGAGAGAGAGAGAGAGAGAGAGAGAGAGAGAGAGAGAGAGAGAGAGAGAGAGAGAAAGAGAGAGATTTGTTGTTCCACTTATTTATGTATTCATTGGTTGAGTCTCGTGTGTGCCCTGATTGGGGAGGGGAAATTGAACCCACAACCTTGGCCTATCAGGACGATGCTATAACCCAGCAGTCACTGAAAGATCAGACAGAGGCCGAAAACCAGGACTACAGGCTTTATTAGAGGAGAAGGACCTGCCAGGCTGTCTCACAAAGGGAGGACAACAGCACGTGCAGGGGTGGGCATGCCTTTTAAGGGGTGGAATGGGAAGCAGTAGGGGCTTAGTGTAGTCGGTGCACACTGATTGGTGGTTTACTGTATTGTCCATATAGGAACAAGGGCTTAGGGTATTTGGCAGGTGTGGATTGGTGGTCCAATGTATAGTCCATATAAGGTACATAGTTAATCACTCAGGTATTTCCAGGCTGCAGGTTACGTCATACTCTGCTCACCAGTTGGGGGAAGGGAGGATCTATCAGTCACCAACCTTTCAGACTTCATGGACCACCAGTAGACCGCTGCCTAACCAACTGAGCTACCTGGCCAGGGCTAAATCTTTATCATTTATTTCTGGCCAAAGCTTCCAGACTCTTTGAATTGGGTTGATGTGAAGAATTTCAGAGGCATCTCTTTGTGTGGGTGCTTTGCTTGGGAGCTTCAACTGACACCAACGATAGGACAGGAGGGAAAAACAGTCACTGGGAGTATGAAATGAGCCCCGAAGTTCCTGTGTTGCAAAACCCCAGTCACACTGACCCCTGGAATTAAGCAATGGGGATAAATTGGTGCTTCCATGGACAACTCTGCTTTGTCTAGACTTTAGAAGACTTCTCAGTTATATGATTGCATGAAATCTATTTTACAACCTTATGAGTTGTATGTAACTGATAGCAATGTAAAATAATTTTTAGCTATAGACATGTACATTTTGTCCTATCCCTAGAGGTTCCATTGACTTCCCTCTCTTAATGCAAACACTGTGTTGGGGTGCTCTTACACATTCATTTCAACATTCCTATATCCCATAGATTGGTGCTTTTTTGTTGTTGTTGTTTTACATTTCCATTGACCTAGTTATAACATCAGTATGAGTAAAATAAAATCTTTAGCATGTGTTCATTTTTATACCTGTATGAGATTTCTGATTTTATCCTTTTTTGAGAAATTATTCTTAAAAAATTCAGAGTAAGAACCTACCTGGGTCTTTCTTGTGATCCAGTCACAAGCATCCAAAATATTACAAAAGGGAAGCCATAGAGAACAAAATGTTCATGCCTACTCAGTAACATTAGCATAATAATAGATGCTTCTCTCTGGAGGCCCAGCCTTTTTTCTTTTCTTCCCTCCAGGGCTCCTCAGAGGTGAAATCCTTGTACCCAAGGGAAGGTGTTTTAATTCACATCTAATTGACTAGACCACAGGCTAGGTTTGCATCCTCAATCCACTGGAGCCTGGATTCATTTGCAAGTAAATAAAATGTAACTGTTCTTCTAACAGTCCTTAATGCCAGTAACAACAAGGAACCACTATGAAATTTTCATAACTAAAAGGCAAGCTTTGGCCTTGATTGCTAAGTAAGGCCCTTTAAAGATAAAAATCAAAACCCTGGCCCTCTTTCTTTCCCCTTCCTACCTCCCTCCATTGGAAGTCACACTATTCTGTGTATATTCATCTGCCAGGAATCTTAGCCTGTTGGAGCTACCTTGGGATTCCTAGGTCTTTTATTTTGCTAAAACTCAGCAACTCAGAGGAGATAATACAATGGATAGATAAAGTGGAAGGTCAGGATCTAAAATTAGTGGTTCCAAATTCATTGCTTTTATTCCTATTACAACCTGACCCTCAAGCAGTGATCTCTAGAGTAAAGTGTAGGAAGCAATTATATAAATTTGCTTCAAATTCTTTATTTTTAAGTTGAAAATTTTTCTTGTATTTATTTTTAAATACTTTATGTATACCTTACAATATTATATAGCATATATATGTATATATATGTAATCCTATCTAATAATAGACAAACATGGTAATTGACTGTACCTTTGCTACACCTCCCACTGGCTAATCAGCGTGATATGCAAATCAACCACCAACAAAGATGGCAGCTAATTTGCATACTGCAGGCAGGGAGAGACAGCGTCATCCCACCTGCCCTGCTGCCATCCGGACCTGCTATCTGCGACCCGGGGTGGTGGGCGTCCCGTGTGCGACCCAACCCGGGGCGGCCAGGCGGGGCAGCAGCGATCGGCCGGCCCGCCTGGGTGTCCTATGTGCAACCCAACCCAGGGCGGCGGGGCGGGACAGCGTGGCTCCTCTGTCACCCCAGCTTCCTCATCACAGCTCCCTTAGGGGCCTAAGCTTTTAGTCGGACATTCCCCGAGGGCTCCCTGGCTGCCAGAAGGATGTCTGACTGCAAGCTTAGGCCTGATCCCCCTGGGGAGTGGGCCTAAGTCGACAGGTGGACATCCCCCAAGGGGTCCTGGAATGCAAATGGGTGCAGGCCGGGCTGAGGGACCCCCTCCCCCACCCCGAGTGCACAAATTTTTGTGCACTGGGCCTCTAGTTTATAAATAAATGAATAAACAAATGTCAAGGGTATATGCACAAAAAATATATGATAAGGATGGCCAATCAAAATAATTTAGAGGACTTTTCCTTAATTAAACTTTAAGCCTTTGTGTTCAATAAAAGCAGGGATGGTAGAGAAATTATCTCACCATTTTGTGTTACTATAAAACACAAAGGATCACCAAAGTAAGACCCACCTCTTCCCTTATTCAATGAATTAGGGGCTATAAAATAATGAGTAAAACCAATGAGAAAGAATTAGAAAAATTAGAACAAGTAATGGCTGGTTCTGAGATGATAAGGGCTGGTTGACCTTTAAATTGAGTTATTTTGTTGTTATGAACTGAATTGTTACCCCCAAAATTCATACATTGAAGCTCCAGTCCCCAGTGTGGCTATATTTGGAAATAGGAACTTTAGAGAAGTAATTAGGGTCAAATGAGGTAAGAAAGGTGGGTCCCTAATCCTAAGGACTGGTGTCCCCCTATAAGAAGAAAAACCAGAGATCTCTCTTCTCTTCTTCCTCCTTCGAACATGCAAGCACAGAGGAAAAACCATATGAACAAATAATGAGAAGGCGGCTATTTGCAAGCCAGGATGAGTGATCTCACCAGAAACCATCCTGAAGGCACCTTGATCTTAGCCATCCAGCCTCCAGAACTGTGAGACAAAATTTCTGTTGTTTTAGTCATCAGTTTCTGTAGTATTTTGTTATAGCAGCTGTGAGAAATGCTCACCTGTCCAAATTCAAATAAAAACTCGGAGACAGAATATGGTGAAAATAAGACTTTTAATAGTTCTTGAGATCGGGTGTCTGTCGGGTTGTATAGGCATATCTGGGGCAGTGAACACAGCCCATTTATTCAGTCCCTCCTCCCTTTCCTCGTTGGCTGAGTACTATGGGGTCACCTGTTTCCTCATAGGTCACCTAGGTCTTGCTGTCTTCCATTGGACCATTAAAAAAAATTGGGCTGAGGCCCTTTCTAGTTGCCTCCACCTCCCCCTATCTAGCTGAGGCAGGCACCTCAGGGGTTTCCACCACGATGCCGGCCCACAGTTCCTTGCTTTTACATCCTCTTCTTACATTCTGTTTGCCCTGGGGAAATTCAGCAACCATTTCCATCAAAAGCCAACCATGCTGGAGATGGATCATAGAGGCCCATTTCCTACAGCAGCCCACATGGACTAAGACAGCCCAATACTTAATGCACATGTATGCTATTGGGATTAGAGGGAAGTCACAGAAGGCATAATGAAGTGGGATTTGAAGTCTGTATATTGAGGCAAGATAGTTGGAGATGCTATAAAAAGCCATCTTGGCATGACCCTCAGACATAGTCCTGGTCATGTTCTGTGAAGGCCCTCCGCCCTGTGTCCTCACTTGGTGAAAGAGGCTAGTAATGTCTATGAATCCTCTTTCATAGGGCACTCATCCCATTCATGAAGGCTCCACTCTCATGAGTTAAACACCTCCCAAAAGCCCCCACTTCCTAGTGCCATTATCTTTGGGGGTTAGGATTTCAGCATATAAATTCTGAGGAGGCACAGAGGCTTTTCATTGTCCTCATGATTCCAAATAAAATCATTGCAACTAAAGAAGAAGCATCCACAAATGGCCCAGACAAGCGTGCTTAGATCAACAACTATAGTGCCCTGAGGCCTAGAAGGCTTCTGGGTGACAAGAACTGTGAGAAAGAAGGGGTATAGGAGAAAGGGCATAACCCTCAGACATAGTTAGTCCATCTTCAAACTTAGCCTCTCTCCTCTAGTAACCTTACTTTCAAGGATAATTTGATGTCCATGTTAACAACACTCAGAACATTAATCTGGGCCTTCTTTCTTTAAAAAATTTTTTTTTATTGTTTTCAGAGAGTAAGGGAGACAGAGAGATAAAAACCATCTAGATGAGAGAGAATCATTGATTGGCTGCCTCCTGCACGCCCCCTATTGGGGATTGAGCCCACACCCCAGGCATGTGCCCTGACTGGGAATTGAACCGTGACCTCTTGGTTCATAGGTCAATGCTCAACCACTGAGCTACACCAGCCAGGCTGGGCCTCCTTTCTTATCACCCTTCTTAAGCCTAACATTCATAACATTTTGTCCTTTGGATAAGATTTTTCTCTATACCCGACAGAGAGAGATTTTCTATCACCAGTAGAATCATCATGCTAGAGGAAAGGGCCCATACAATCTAAGCACCTACAGCTCTGGAAAGATGGTGACATGTTCAGCTAAAATCTAAAATGAGAACCAGAGGACTCAACAGGACTCTTCTCGGAGGAATCACACCCAAGTCGCATGACCAAGCTGTCCCTCAATCTTATCCTTAAGAAGGGCACATTCACTCTTGAACTGGGAGAAATTTTATAGGCTTGGGTTTGCAAAGCCAAGCTGAAAGGGCTATTAATCTCCCCCTGCATGCCCTGTTATCCAGATACATGTTAATGCTTGCATATAGCTTTCAGTCTCAGAAGCCCAGCTTTCCATAGCTGTTGTTAACTGAATTGAAAGATTACTTTGTTGGGACCTATGAGTTCTGTGTTGAATTTTGAATTTCTGAAATGGAAGTTGAAAAACAGATGGTGAAAAATTTACTTAAGATATTCTCAAGAATTTCCATGCCCAGTTTGCAAGAGACATGAAAGAAGGAACCTCCACCTGTTTTACTCTGTCTCCCTTTACCCCCTGCCTGGGTGTGTTGTGAAACAGCCTTTGCTGGAGCCAGGCTACCACAAAATGCTGCTGCTGTGATTACCATGACCTTAATTACTATTGCCTATTATTCAAAAACACTAATTGAGTCATGGTCCCACTGCAAATGCGACTTAACTTGCTGTTTTACTGCTTGCTCAGGCACTGCAAATAAAAAATAATGGCAGTTGTAATTAACTCAGAACCAGTAATCTAACCTGCCCCTTGGCGCATGAAGGGTAAAAGTTCAATTAAAAAGTAAAGTTAGTAACAGAGCAAGGTTTGGATATACATCTGTCATACAGAGTATGACAGGACACAAAAATTACCCCATGCTACCAGAGAATCACTAGGGGCCTGTGGTGATTTTATTTTGGGACTTTCAAAGATAAATAGATCCATATATTAAGCAATTAAAATTATTCCATATATACAGTCATATGATTAGTCACTAGCTTAAAAAGTCTAAATAGAAGTGTTTATTTTAGAGTCATGAAAAGTGCATTAGCACTACATTACTAAACTAAAAGAAAAAAAAAGGATGATGAAGAAATGCTAAGACTATAAGAGCCTCATAGAAATGTCTGCAAACCACCTGAAAGGTTAGTTTGTTATTCAAAACCTTCAAAAGGATATTTGGGAGAGAATCAAGATGGCGGCATAGGTAAACACCTGTACTTGCTGCCTCCCACAACCACATCAAAATTACAACTAAAATACAGAGCAACTATCATCCAGAACTGCGGGAACACTGACTGAGTGGAAGTACTACAACTAGAGAGGTGAAGAAGAAAGCACATTGAGACTGGTAGAAAGTGTGGAGGCATGGAACAGGCTGGCACCTGAGTGTGCCACTTTTTTAATCGGGAGGGAGATACAAGCTCCCGCTTGCTCTGAGCTCGTGCTGGGGGACCCAGACATATACGGGGAGAAACTGGACTGTCTGGCATCAAGGCAGGAATGCGGAGGTGGCTTTCTTCTAGACAGAGGTGCTCTCAACGGTCAATGTTCCTGTGCTGGGACCTCCCCAGTACAGGGCTGACTGGCAGCATTGCTGTTTGCTCCACCCTGGAGATTCCTTGAGACCCTGCCCTACCCAATTTACAACCCCACCCAAGCTGTGCGCAACGGCTTTTGCATATCAATGTCCTGTCCTTTCTCAGTCTAAAACCTGTCAAACAAGCTTCAGCTGGGCCAGAGAGCCTGAAGTTATCAAAAAAAGGCCCAAGGCCAGGACTAGCAGCAGCCTACCTTCCTTCATAGCTGGGCCTCGTCTGGGCACTTCCAAACCTGATACAAAGAGGAGGAATCTGCAGATCTCTCTGTAGCTCCTGCTGGGTGGCCCCAGGCAGTGGCTGACTTTGCAACTCCTTGGAGATCCACGAGCCAGTGTATCCAGTGGTCAGTGTGAGACCATACCAGATTACAACTCTTCACATCCATAAGTGACACACTCAAGGGTCAAATTCAGTGAGTATCAAAGCCCAACTGAAGCAAGTCCTGCCCTGTAAGGGTGTCTCCTGCACAGCAGCTCTTCCACTGTAGACACAGCTGGTCCTCACAGCTAATTGGCCTGGAGGTCAATTCCTCCCATTGATAGCAACAGCAATCAAGGTTCAACTACAACAAGACTGTGCCCACAGCCCACAAAGGGGTGCACCCAGAGCTCCCAACTCAGGTGACTGGGGATGCTGAGCCACTGGACCCTATAGAACACCTACTACACAAGGCCACTCTACCAACTCAAGGAGACATAATGGCTCTACTCAATACATAGAAACAAAACAGGGAAGCAGCCAAAATGTGGAGGCAAAGAAACATGTTACAAATGAAAGAAATGGAAGAAAACAAACTACTGGATATAGAGTTCAAAACTACCATTATAAGGTTACTCAAGAATCTTCTAGAAACCTCCAAGGAACTTAGTGAGACCTTCAAGGATCTTAGTGAGAATGCCAAAAAAATGGAAAAGGACCAGTCAGAAATTAAGCATACACTGACTAAAATAAAGAATAATATAAAGAGATTCAACAGCAGACTAAAGGATTCCAAGAATCAAGTCAAAGATTTGAAATACAAGGAAGCAAAAAACACCCAACCAGAAGAACAGAAAGAAAAAGAATCCAAAAATATGAAGAGAGTGTAAGGAGCTTCTGGGACAACATCAAGCATACCAACATCCAAATTATGGGGGTGCCAGAAGAATAGAGAGAGCAAGATATTGAAAACCTATTTGAAGAAATAATGACAGAAAACTTCCCCTACCTGGTGAAAAAAATAGACTTACAAGTCCAGGAAGCATAGAGAACCCCAAACAAGAGGAATCCAAAGAGGACCACACATAGACACATCATAATTAAAATGCCAAGGGCAAAAGACCAAAAGAGAACCTTGAAAGCAGCAAGAGAAAAACAGTTAGTTACCTACGAGGGAGTACCCATACGACTGTCAGCTGATTTCTCAACAGAAACTATGCAGGTCAGAAGGGAGTGACAAGAAATATTCAAAGTGATGAATGCCAAGAACCTACAACCAAGATTACTCTACCCAGCAAAGATATCATTTAGAATTGAAGGTCAGATAAAGGTCTTCACAGACAAGAAAAAGCTAAAGGAGTTAATCACCACCAAACCAATATTATATGAAATGCTGAAGGGTATTCTTGAAGAAGAGGGAGAAGAAGAAGAAGAAGAAGAAGAAGAAGAAGAAGAAGAAGAAGAAGAAGAAGAAGAAGGTGAAGATAAGAAATTATGAACCACAAAGTGACATATTTCCAACAAATACATATCTATCAACAAGTGAATCTAAAAATCAAATGAATAAAAAATCTGATGAATAGAATAAACTGGTGAATGTAATAGAATCAGGGGCATAGAAATGTAGTGGACTAACAATTCTCAAGGGGAAGAAGGTGTGGGGGGGTGCGGGAAGAGATAGGACAAAGATCTTATATGCATGTATGCAGTACCTATGGATGCGGACAGTGGGTGGTGAGGGCCTGGGGTGGGGTGGGAACCGGATAGAGGGGAGCTATGGGGGAGGGGATAAATAGGGACATCTATAATAATCTGAAAAATAAAGATTAAAAAAAAGATATTTGACACAAGGAGATACTGCTCACATCCACTAGGATGGCTCTCATCAAAAAGCAGGACAATAACAAGAACTGACAAGGATGTGGGGATGAAAAATGGAATAGCCTCTTGGAAAGCAGTTTGGTGGTTCCTAAAAAGTTAAACAAAGTACTCAAATGCCCCAGCATTTCCACTCCTAAGTAAATACTCAGGATAATTAAAAACATATGTCCACACAAAAGCTGTACACAAATGTTTACAGCAGCATTATTCATAATAGGTCCATGGTAAAAACTGCCCAATGTCCATTGATTGATGAATAAATAAAATGTGATCTATCCATACAATGGAATATTACTCAGCCATAAAAATGGGTGAAGCACTGTTATAGGCTACAACATGGATGAATCTTAAAAACATTATGCTCAGTGAACGAAGCCAGACACAAAAGGCCATGTGTCATATGATTCCATTTAGATGAAAAGACCAGAATAGGCCAATCTACAGAGCCAGAAAGTAGATTAGTGGTCACTGAGGCTGAGAGTTGGAGTGTAGGGGAGGAAAAATGTTCTCCATGGGCTGGGCCCACAAATTATACTGAAAAAAGCTGGATTAACAAAATGAAAAAAATTAATTACATATGTATGCACAGGAGTTTCACACAAAAAATGATATTCAAGGAGTCAGCCAGATGATTGAGGCCTGTATATCATCTTAAGCTAAACAAGAAAAAGGGGTTTGGGCTTCTGGGAAGGGGAGGCAAGTTATGGAAGAGAAGGGACGGGAGGAAATAGATAGTAAATAAGGGATGTCTTGTTATGCTGATAAAAGTCTCTCAGATGATACGTTGTTTGTAAGAGTTGCTGCTTTCCTGGTTTGGAAGCACCTTTACAAATATGTTTCCTTTACAAAAGGAGAAATTCATACTTAATTTTAGGCAGTTTGGAGGGGGTAGTAAAGAGTTTTTTCTGCTGGTTCTCAATTGTCTTCAACTCAAAATAATCTTTATGCCAACAGGTATTGGCATTAGTTGACTTATTCTTCTGTTAGTCCCATGACTCCGTTCCTACAGATAGCTACTGCCTCAGGAAGTAGTGCACACTAGCAAAGCAAATAATTGAGATAATAAAGAAACAACTAAGAGTGAAATCAAAAGAATTCATATAGGCATGGTCCTTGATGTTTTTGCTTGGGTGTATACATTGTTGTAAGACACCACTGCACTCGGACCAGCCAAGGGTGTATATATTGTATCAAGATTGCAAACTTTAACACACATATAGGGAAAATATCATTTTTAATTTTTTTAAATGTTTTTTATTGATTTTTAGAGGGAGAAGAAGGAGAGGGATAGAGAGATAGAAACATTGATGAGAAAGAAACATCATTGATTGGTTGCCTCCCACACACCCCCTACTGGGGATTGAGTCCACAATGTGCCCTGACCAGGAATTGAACCATGACTTCTTGGTTCCTAGGTTGACACTCAACCACTGAGCCACACCAGCCAGGCTCAGTTTTTATTTTGTTTGTAGGTAATTTGGCCTCCCTCCCATGATTTTTATGTTTTTAAAATTTTTAACTGAATATCCAAACTTGTTTAAAACTAAATCCAATCTGGTAATGTAGACAATGCTTTTGGAAGTCTCTGGTATGTCTTGAGTAAAGGTGTTCAAACTCTTGGATAGCTTCAGCTTCCCCCAGCTTCTTCTCCCCTGTAGACAATGCCTGGACCTTTGGACTGCAGGACTGGTAGCTCTGCCAGTATTCTTGGCTGAATTCTGAAAACAGTGTAAATTATTATCTGGTCTTTCCTCTGCACTTACAGACCTCCACCAATTCCAGCTTCAGCTCTTATGTCTCTTTACCCTACCACGGCAGGCCTGGGGAAGATCCATGGCTCTTAGCTCAGCATCCTGCCATGTGGGATCCCAGGCAGCCTTTCTGGGTCCTTCCTCTCTGGTATAATTGGCACAGTTGCCCCCCAGGTTCAAATGGACAGGTCTGAGAATTCATGCAGAGAGATTTTCAGGGTCCTAATGAGATCTTGGTTTGTCATTCTTTGGCCCTTGGCTTTTCTCTTTCCTTACTCGACTCAAAGCCAAAGGAGGCAAGAATCTAGGCATACACAATGACTCTCGAGCTCCTACTGCCCTCTCCAGGCCTCTTCACAATGCCCAGGGGCTGGAAAAATCAAGTTTTCCAACAATAAATCTCGCTCTCATATCATGTCTACCCTCCCCAGCAGAACTATATGGGCTGAGTTGTCCAGGATTGACCTATGTTAAAGGGGAGAAGTGAATGGGAAGTGAAGTGAATAGGAATAATCTCTTAATTCTTTTTTGAATCAGAGGCCCAACACTATCTCATTTCTCCCTGCATTCACACTAGAATATGCCGAATCTCCCAGTCCTATATGCTCCTCCACCCTTAACCCAAGAAAAATGTATGCTTGGGGCCAACTAGGCCAAAGCCTAGCACTCAGAAAGAAAAAAGAGAAATGCACATTAATACTCTACAAAACCTTTCACTTTGCCATTTATGTACACACTATCTGATATAAGTGTTTAGTCATTGAGAATGTGAAGGAATCCTGGAATAGTTTTGAATATTCAAGTCCTGCTGTGTGTGTGTATCCAGGCTGAAGACAAAGACCTGCACAAGCTCATTGTGCCTAGCAAGATCAAGGTATTCTCTCTCAGGGAATTCCTCAGTTAGCCAGAGTGGCATAGCTCCTCAGAGGCCACCCCATTTGAAATGTTGCCCTAGTTTGCACGTGTGTCTTTTGCCAACATGTTTAATCAATGACCTTTCAGCTCTATCCACAACCCTTTGTGTATCCCAAGGTCTTTGGATCTTCCCAAGGGTGTGGTTAGTCTGGGACTCAGTTCTTCCATCCATGAAACACAAGGGGGCAGTGGTGGCACTTGGGCTTTAACGTGATGAGGCTCAAAATTGATCCCTAAAAAGAAAGAAAGATAAAAGTGATGGAAAGGGAAGGAGAAAGAGAGGAAAGAGGAGAGAAGAAGGGAGGAAGGAGAAAGGAGGCAAAAATAAATAACTTAATATGCAGTGTAAGAAGAGCTCAAATTTTAATGAGTCAGGTCCTTGCTCCCTTCTTAACATCAGTGAATCATGGGATTAATCCCTGAAGTGCACATGAGGAGGAAGGTCTGATGTGGAGGGAAGAGTGCAAGGCCATTGATGCTGGAGCACTCCTTAGGAAGGCTTTCCCACAATCAGGCCATTTAGAACCCAGATCAGCTCCTTCAGCACCCTGTTCTTCCTTTCTATTGGTCCCAGAATGTAACTTGCATTCTTTTTTTTTTTTTTTTTTTTTTTTTTTTTACCTGAAGCTGCCATCAGCCATTGCAGCTTTAGAGGTTCCTCTGTTCTGAGCCTGCTGCAGAGTATGGGCCCATGTTCCAGTTACCACTCCCTGCCCAGCCCCGAGCAAACCACAGTCCATTTTCTTTATAAGAGATTTACTACCAGGAAACAGATAACAGGTAACAAAAATAAGCAGAGAGGGAATTAGAAAGATAAAAGCAATCTTTTACAGATTGTAGTGTACCTCTGGTTATTTTCTTTTCAAAACTAGATTGAATTGAATGCCTTGCTTTTTCTGAGAGATTTAAGGTGACCAAATATCCAGGTTTGCCCAGGAAGGAGGGACACCCTGAGACAGGAGACCTTCAGTGCTGAACAAACAGGGAAAAGCTGGTTACCCTGCAAGAAGCTCAAATATGCCCCCTCCTTGCCTTCAGACTTGCTTCCCAACTTGTGGGCAGACCCCCTAGTTAGAGCTAAACAAAAATGGAAGTTCTAGCTCTGAGTGCTTATGGTCTTAAGTAGACAATGTCCATTATGCAAGACCAGCACTAGGGAATCACTGTGTAGGTGACCCTGTCTCCTAGGACTCAGCTAGATGGGAAGGAGAAGTAGGGCAGGTTGTTTATGGGTGCTCACCTGGCCAGTTTTTAAACATTTTTTATTGATTGGGTTTTTTTAAAGAGGAAGAAGAAGGAGGAGGAGGAGGAGAGAAGAAGAAGAAAAAGAAGAGGAAGAAGAAAGAAGAATAAGAAGGAAGAGGAGGAGGAGGAGGAGGAGGAGGAGGAGGAGGAGGAGGAGGAAGAGAGAGAGAGAAATTTATTATTCCACATATGTATGCATTCATTAGTTGATTCTTGTATGTACTCTAACTGGGTATTGAACCTGCAACCTTGGCATATCAGGATGAGGCTCTAATCAACTTAACCTGGCCATTTTAAAGAGAGTGTTACTTTTTCAAACACAGGAAACCCTCTCATGTCTGACCCCCAAGGGCATTTTGAAAACTGGTATTTCCTGAAAGACTATAATAGAAAGCATCTCAAAGTTAAACCAGTTTTTTGTTTGTTTGTTTGTTTGTTTTTGCTCCAGGATTCCAACATTGTACTTGCTAGCAAACACCATGCATTTCCTAGAGGGACATAAAGATGTAACCTCACTAACTTTCCTCTCTTTTTTTTAGGGAGTCACTATAATATGCTCCAGAACCTGTGTCCACAAGAGCACATGACTCTAGGGCCTTCATTTGATCCTACATAAGAGGGCTTTGGGCCCTCTCCTAGTGATACCTGGCATGATCGAAGGGGTTCAGAATGAGCCTTCCCAAATGTGCCTCTTTGGCATATGGATTATTTGAGCTGAAGGCAATCAAGACACAGTAGACTCAAGAAAAACTTACCTCTCCCTTGATTATCTAAAAGAATTTAGGTAGGGAACCTAAGCTAGAAAAAGAGCTGTTACAAAAGATCACTTTCCCCCTGAATTACCTATCTGCATGGCATTACTAATTACTAAACATCTGCTCTTCTTACTGTCCTGTGAATTACCCTATTCCCTTTTAAAGCCCAGACTCATATCCCATTCCTGAGCTCAGAATGGCATATAGGCCTCAACTGCCTGGCTTGTCCTGGAATCTCATTGTCTTTGCAGGGGTCCCATATGTACGTAATTAAATGTGTGTTTTTTCTATTAATCTGTGTTATGTTAATTTGATTATTAGACCAACCAAAGAACCTAGAAGGGTAGAGGGAAAACTTTTCTCCCCTACTATTTCTCTATGGAGAGAGAAATAGTCCATAACACCAGGGGGATTTCACTAAGGTGAACCCACTACCCTCCAGCAGCATACAGTGTGTGTGTGTGTGTGTGTGTGTGTGTGTGTGTGTGAGCACACATGCGGGCACATGCACTCACGGGCAGTGTGCCCTACTCAGTTCTTTGCACCACAACACGAGTGCATATGCCATCTATGCTGGCTTAGGGAGGGTTGCTTAAAGTCTCTCTATAAAGGCTGCTGCATCTGCATGACCACTTATACTTCCTGAAAATTGTGGGGTTCAATTGGTGCAGATTCCAGCCAATACAGTTCTTGGGTCATCCTCTCCTGAGCCAACATACAGGATTCATGTCCAGTCACTGTAAACAAATGCTAATGTTGTTATATTCTTGTTGAAATGTGTTCTATTATATACGAACATTTTGTTTTCTAGTAGCACTGAAGACTGTTGAATTGACAATAATTAAAAGCAACACATATGTAATAGGTTTTCTTCCCCAACTGACATATCTTTTTCGCTTTTTTCCCTACATTTTGTTTTTGCAATTTTTCTAAATGGCAAAAAACAACAAGGACTGATTTATATATTAAAAGCTGGCTCTCTGAAGTCAATTGGGAAATGGAATTTGAATTCCTTAATTTATTTATTTTCCCCTTGAGCTAATGTGACTTGTTTGTTATTTTGAATCTGCGTGTTGATGCAAGAAAGAGAAAGGGGTGCCTTCCTGCAGGGCTTTTGTCACCTGTAAATTTCAGAGAAGCTGCGCCTCTAAGCTCTGAATTCCTTTCCTCCAGAGAAAATGGACTTTCACTGAAGTGGCTCCGGAACCAAGTGGGTTTGCAGGTTCACAGGGTAAGCTCTGCCGGCCACGGCCACGCAGCTGAGCCCACCGCCCACCCCCTCTCCTCAGCGCTGGTTCCAGGGTGCAGTAGTCACCCAAGCCAATCAAGTTGTTTAATTAAAAGACTGCCAGCTCCTTATTTCCTAAGCGAAACAGAACAGTAAGTGCCCCTGCGTATTGTAAATAATGGAGAGCAGTCTTCTCTCGCACGTCCTGGCCAGGGAAATCACTCTTAGAAGAGTTGTCCTCCTTCCCAAGACAGCCCTCTGGGCCGCGTCTCACACATCCGTGCTATTAAAGTGGATTTCTGGCAAGTGCCATTAGTGTATTTATTCAAAAGAAGCCAAGAATTTAAATGGAGTTTAAACAAACAGGTCTTTCACTCTGCCATTCCCAACCTAAACCTTCGGCTCAACCTTCTCTGAGTTTTGTTTGGCTTTTTAGAAATTGACAACAGCCTTTAATAAATTCCCTCTTTCTGTACCAACTGGTCTCAGCTGGCATTGGAAATGCCGAAATGCCAACGGGAATGTTGAAGCTGTCTAAGTGGCAGTTTCCTGAGAAAAATGAACCTCCCTTGGTTTTCTCCCCGGGTTTTAGACCAATTGAGGTCACCTTTTAAAGAACAGCCAGTCCACTCTTTCCACCTGCAAATGCCGGTGGTTCTGACCAGCAGCTCACATTACTGACTGTGGCAGCCGGGCTCCGGGACCTGATTGCTCTGCTGCTTAGGGGACATTGACCAAGTTAAGGTTGAATTTAAATGTCAGAGATTGTGACAGCTATAGGGGAGAAGATGAATTCCCTGGAGAAGATGAATTCCCGAATTTTACTGGAGGGGAAGCTGAGGTCCAAGGCCATAGAGCTGGCAGATTGTGTGTATGGGGGGGGGGGGGCGGGGGGGGGGGGGCGGCGGGAAGCAAAGTGACTGCTTATTCCTGCCAACCCTTCTTTTGGCCACTAGACTTACCCACCTCCACACTGGGTCCCAGCTTGGATTTCTTTGCTGGGGACAAGGAAGGGAGGGACAGGGAAAAGGAGGCCTGAAGGCTAGGAAGACTAGCCCGTCTTCCAAATAGCAGCAAGCACTGTAGGGGAGGACAGGGCAGGACCAGAAACAGCTGATGTGTTTTCTCTGCCTTCCCTTTTATTTTAACTTTTTGTTACTTATGTGCAAAAGTTTCAATTAATCATGCTCTTCAGTTCATGGTACATTATCATCATCTTTGTCCTCTCAATGGACCTCTGCGCTTTGTTTATTTATTCTCTTTACCTTTGTTATGCCCAGATTTCAAGATTTCAAGGGCCCACCAGGGAGCCAGCCAGTCCGATGCAAAAGCAAAGAGTCCTTCATTTCGAACTAGTTTGGCTCCCCGACCACACTCACCGATGCAACGGTAAGCCCAGTGGCCAAGAGAGAGCGAAGCCTGATGGGACTGTGGGTTTTATAGGGGGGTGGAGTGAGGGCAGGAGAGGGGACTGTGGGCCCCGCCGATTGGCCAGGAGCGAAAGAAATCCTGGGCGTGGCCAGCAGGGGCCTGGGCTTCCGGGAAGAAGGTACTCTCCTGAGCACATGGTGGCTGCCCCAAAAATGGAGGACCCAGGGCAAGATGGAGGGCGCAGTCCTCGCCCCTCGATAGGCATCCTTCCCTGAAGGCCGCAGGCCACTCCCCAGCACCCAGGAGCCCAAGGCGCCGTTCCCCTGCTGGAGGGGGCTCGGGCGCCCCTGCTCCCCCCAGAGCCCCGGGCCTGCCCCCTCTCCGCAGCCCTCGGCCTTCCCGGGCAGGAAACTAGACCGGGGCCAGCCAACCCAGCGCCAGTGCCGGGAGACGGGCGGGGACGAGCTGGCGGGAGCCCGCTGCAGGGAACACCGGGACCAACCGCGGGGAGCGCTGGGCATCAGGGCCTCTAGGTTGAGGTCTCGCCCTTTCAACCTTCAAATCCCATTCATTTCCCCTCATAGGTAACCATTCCAATCTGTTTAATGTGTATCTTTTTATTTGTATGTGTTTTAGCAAAATGGTATCACTGTGTGGTATGAATGGATAGAGAAATAAATAGATATTAAATTTACATATATAAATGAAATGTGTACACATATACATATACATATATACATATACACATACATGTGAGCTTTTTATTTTGAAACAATTATGGACACAAGAAGTTGTTTAAAAATAGTAAGAAAAACACATGAAAAGATATTCAACATCATTACTCATTAAAGAAATGCAAATCAAAACCACAATGAAATACCACTTCACACCCACTAGAATGGCTATTATTAAAAACAAACAAACAAAAAACCCCCCACAGAAAATAACAAGTGTTGGTAAGGGTGTGAAGAAATTGGAAACATCCTCCTTTGTTGGTGGGGAAATGGTGCAGCCACACTGGATAACAGTTTGGTGGTTCCCAAAAAAGGTAAACATAGAATTTCTATATTTTACTCTCACATTTATTCCATATGAAAATGTTGGAGTTACCTGAAGCTGGAAGAAGCCAGGAAGGATACTTCTGCTACTGGTGTCAGAGAGAGACTGGCCCTGCCAACACCTTATTTTCAGACTTCTGGCTTCTTGAACTATCAGATAATACATTTCTGCTATTCTATGCCACTGATTTGTGGTATTTGGTGGTGGCAGCACTAGGAAGTGAACACACTCTGTTAATTGCCCATTTCTTGGGGGCTTCTGCATTCTCCTATTGAATGTGCAGAAGTTCCTGGTCTGCTCCAGATTCACCTTCATTTTTATCTTCTCCCTCTCTCCATCACCCCTGCCTGCCCGCCCTGGGGCTGCTTTGAGAGCAAAATTTTATGTAGAAGGGAAGAGCAACCTAGGCAGCTAGAGGTGAGAGGGGAAAAGGGGAACAGAGGTATTTTTAGGTGGAGGAGGCTTTGTGCTGCCCCCAGACAGAAGTGGGAAGGCAGTCCTGATCTGGAAGAGGATCAGCCTGGAGACAATGAGAATTCTCTGTGATTCTCTAATTGTCTTAAACTCTTCATCCCCAAAGTCTCTGATGTCCCCTATGGCTAAGAACAGTAAGTCTCATCTAGATCTCCAAACAATTTTGGGGCGAGGTTTACAGGTGATTCAGTCCACCCAATGCCCACCTTCAAGGAAGCTGGCAATTTGCCTCCTGTTCAGGATGTGGTTTCTAAAATGAGCCTTTTCATCCATCATTATTTTTTACTTCCCTGGACACTGTCATCTCTTTGCTTTCTGGTGGTATCTCCCCTCGGAGGTCTCCATGGGTCCCCAAACACAGCACCTGGGTCTCCATGTAGGCCACACATTTGGGAATACTCACTAGGCAAATCCTATCCTAGATGTGCTGTGGGGAGGTGACAAGTTCATGTGCATGCAAAAAGTTACTTCTGCCCAGCCAGTGTGGTCTAGTGGTTGTGCGTTGGCCATGAACCAAGAGATCCCCAGTGCCGTTCCTGGTCAGGGCACATGCCTGGGTTGTGGGCTCGATCCCCAGTAGGGGATGTGCAAGAGGCATCCAATCGATGTTTCTCTCTCATTGATGTTTCTATCTCTCTATTCCTTTCCCTTCTTCTCTATCAAATAAATAAATAAATAATCAATAAAAACATATTTTTTAAAAAATTTACTTCTACATCACACCAAGAAAAGCAAGAAGACTCCATCAATATATCCTTTGCAAATTAAGATTTAAAAAGAAAAAATTTTAAAGCCCTCCCTCTTAGAAAGATTGAATGGCATGACTGGGAACATTTACAGAGCTATTGCAAGTCTGGAGAACTCAATCTATTATAAATATTTTGGTAAAGAAACCTTTTGAAGGATGTCAATCAACAGTGTAACAAGTATGTATTGCTATCAATTCCAGACACTTTGTGGCTGTATTTTTTAAATAAAATCTCACTACTGAGCCAAACTGAATCCCTATATATAAAATTTAAGATTCTTTGTTATATTTTGTAATCTTGGGGTGGGGAAAGGAGCTTCACAAACAAGACATTAAATTCAGCAGGCATAAAGGAAAATGTGCAGATTATATATTAAAAAATTTTCAAAAGTTTCTCTCTGGTAACAACAAACACAAGACAATCCAAATTAAAAGACAAGATATAGACTGGAAAAAAGATGTACAAGATACTGGTCCTACTATTCAAAGACCTTGTATAAACCTAAGAACAGACAGTGAAAAAAAACAACAGAGGGAATAAAGGTGAGGTAGGTACAGGAATCATAGAGGAAATACAAAGGGCAAAAGGATATGTGGGAAAATATTCAACCTACTAAAGAAATAAAAATCTAAAATATAACATGTTTCTGCTAATATTATGTAAATAGTTGAAGAGTGTGGGGAAAACTGTACCTTTTATGTATTATTAGTAGGCATATAACTGGTAAAGAAGTTTATTGGAAGGCATTTTTTCAATGCCTTTTAAACTTTGACATATGCCTATCTAGTGACCTACTAGACCACATCTGGAAACTTATTCTAGGATAATGCTTATACATGCACATACCAATATGTATATAAATGGGGATAATCAAATGAATTATGGTATATCCAATTCAACAAATACCAGGTACCTCTTAAGAAGAATGGAGTGTGGATAGCTGGATACTGACTTCAAAAATGCCTATGATGTATTGGTAAATGAAAGAATCAAATTGCAGAATAAAATGAACTTATATAATAATTTCACTTATGTAAAACTGTACAAATATAGATAGGTGAAGGGGTTCAGAATGAGCCTCTCTAAAATATGCCACTTGTGCATGCAGATGATTTGACCTGAAGGCAATCAAGACCCATCAGATTTCTACTATACCTTTTCCATGTGTAGATACACAAATACTTACCATTGTGTTATAATTGAGTACAGTATTCAGTAGGCAATTATAGAAGCAACAGGCTATACCATTTAGCCTTGGTATGCAGTAGGCTACCTAGTGTACTCTATGATGTTTGCCCAACGATAAAATCACCTCATGGTGCATGTCTCAGAACGTACCAGTGTCCTGTCAATTACCTTCCTTCCCTTTGCTATTCCTTAGCTCAGAATAACATATAAGCCTCAACTGTCCAACTTGTCCTTGGATGTCAATGTCTTTGTGGGGTCTCTGAATATATACAATTAAATTTTTTCTTCCATTAATCTGTTATGTTAATTTAATTATTAGACCAGCCAAAACAAACAAACAAAAACAAACAAACAAACAAAAAAACAACAACCTAGAATGGCAGAGAAGAACATTTTTCTTCCCAAACAGTGGCAAATAGATAAATAGGTGATAGAGCTATCATGTGTTTAGCAAAATGGAATGATACATACCAAGACATTAAGTGGTGGGATTGCCAGTTTTTCCATATTACTTACTGGTATAGAACTTTCCTTAAAATTACCTGTTCGAGGCCTCTCACATCATCACATCACCCCATAGATAATGGAGCAAGCTCTTCAAAGTCATGATCTGAGACATTCCTCTATATATTCCCAGATCTTCCCACACAAGTCTGGTATGGCTTCTCCTCACTGCTGCTGTCACAGTGACCACCAGCCTGTACCAGTCTCAAAGCTCTCAACTCAGTTCACAAGGAAAAGCCCAGAAATGAAAGCCCCAGGAGAATAAATAACTACCTGGTGAGATGGGTGAGGACCAGGGAGGGGTCAGAGAAGCCAGAAGGAAGAAACAGAAGACAAAGTGAGTCAAGTGAAAGAAACCATGAGGAAGAAATGCACAGGATTATAAATTTACAGATAAAACAATTCACAAAAAGGCCAGAGAACCTGGCCTTGTCTTTCAACTGCTCCTGCTTTAGTCATAAATCCCTGTTTGAATATGACCACAAATAGGTAAATCTTTCCAGAATGAGTGTCACACATTAGGAAAGTGAACTCCTTGAGATAAATCTCTGAATGGGATTTTCCAGCTTTGGTTTACAAGAATGTACCTATCAGCAGGCTGAACCTTGAGATGGGTCTGACACCCAACAACCTGTCTTACTCTTAAGTCTAGTGTCATATTACTAAGAGCTAATATTTGTCCAGGTCTTACTAAATGCCATTATTCTAAGGTTTATGCATATTAACTCTTTTAATCTCCACAATAGTCCTAAGAGGTGTATGAAGTAGGAGCCTCATTGTATGCTTGTAGAAGTGTCTGTGTGGTTAAGTAATTTGTCCAAGACCGCTCAGCTAGTACATGTGGAACCCTTAAACAACATTTCTCAAACTTTCATATGCACTGGAATCACCTGGGCATCTATTAAAATGCAGATTTTGACTCAGGAAGTCCAGAGTAGGGCCTGAGATTGTGCATTGCTAACAAGCTCCCGGGGAAATCATTGCTGCTGGTCCCACCAACCACATTTTGAGTAGCAAGGCTCTAGAACTCGGGCCATTTTAGTTATACTTTCGGAGCTAAACTGCAATGCCCACTGTGTCCCCCCAGGACTTAAATTAAGCCCTCCATTAAAAATATGAGATTGGAACCCTAGCGGGTTTGGCTCAGTGATAGAGCATGGCCCATGGACTGAAGGGTCTCAGGTTTGATTCTAGTCAAGGGCACGTACCTCAGTTGCAGGCTCAATCTCTGGCCCTGGTAGGGGCGTGTGTGGGAGGCAACCAATCGATGTGTCTTTCTGACATCAATGTTTCTCTCTCTCTGTCTCTCCTCCTCCCTTCCACTCTCTCTAAAAAAATCAATGGAAAAATATCCTAGGTTGAAGATTAACAAAAAAGACAAACAAACAAAGAGATGAAATTGAAGGATGATATCTGGATGCTACCCAGCTCAACAGTTTATTAACTACTGCAAAAATCTAGAAGAAAAAGTCACCACAACACTCCTGGGCCACATTCAATGCCCAGGACCCAAGTCACACATAGCCAAGAAATTTTTTGGGGGGTAGTGAATGAAACAATAGTGGCTACAAGAGCTACTAAGACAATCTGTCTTCTGGAGAATAAAGAATGTAGCCCCACAGTGTTATACACTTCACTATAGAGAAAAAGCAGGGCAGACAATGGACAAAACTTCCCATAGAAAGTGACATCTGAGGGGGACCAAAATATTCCACACCAACATAAGTCTCTTTGACATATGGGTTATTTTGAGCTAAAGGAAATTGAGAATCAGCAGATGCAGGTAAAGCTCTTTAACTCCCCCTAACTACCTAAAAATAAAGTACTGTAAAACTCCTCTTTTGTAAAGAAATTTACATGCACAAAGGAAATTTCCATTTGTAAAGATGTCTTTGTACCAGGAGAGAGCTACTCTGGAGACAAGTTATCATCCAAAAGACTCTTATGTGCATAACAGGACAATTCATATTTTTCATATTTGCCATACATTTCCTTCCTCCCTCTCCCCCTAACGGGCCTCCCCAGCCAGAAGCCCTGAACCCCTTTTCCTTTGTTAAACTTAAGTTGTTATATAAACCTCAATCATCTGACCATCCCTTAAGCCCCATTTTCTTCGTAAAGCTCCCATGCAAAGTATATTATTAAAATTGTTTTTCTCTTGTTAATTTGTCTTTTTTTTTCTACTTGATTTGCATGCCCTGGACATTGAACCTAGGAGGTGTGAGAATAAACAAATCATCTTTTCTGTCAAAGAACAATTTAGACAGCTGCCATTTTGGACTGTGTGACTTGGCAGCCGCCATGTTGGCCGCATGGCTTGCAGCTCCCCTGGGGGCCGCCATCTTGAAACAGCAAAGGCCAACCCCTCCCTTTGAATTAGCCAATCACGAAAGACTGTGCACCTGAGCTCCAATCAAGAGCAAGGGACAGGTCATGTGTGTCAGGGATTATAAATCCTGAGCAGACCACCTTCTTGGTGTGCGTGTGCTTCCAGACCATGTGTGCGCACCCTTCTACATAGAAGTAAAGATATTTGCCTTGCTGCCTGGCTCCCGTGGATGTCCAGTATGTTTTGTGTTCTACCAGGACCCCTGAATTTGGGGGCTCGCCTTATTTCTAACAGAGGGTAGAGGGAAAATGATTTTTCACCCTTACACATCTAAGCTGAGACACCTAAGCTAGGTACCTAGGAGCTAGCCCAGTGAAGGAAGCCGAGAAAGGCCCAGAAGCCAGAGAAGTGTTGAAAGGTATTAAAAATAAAATTGTGGTTGGCCTTCAGATTGAAAAAGAAAGGGAGTGAGAGATTGAGTTATGAGAGAGCCCAGCACACAATGTGTCTTAAACGCCTGATGTCTTAACGTGGCCAGTGGTCTAAGGTGATGCAAAGCCTTTGAGGAGTTCTGGCAGGAAAGGCGGAGCATGGCTTTGCAGTTTCAGGAGCTAAGGTGTGTAAACAGAACATGGGGAGGGGCGGGGATGCCAGGCTGGAGGCGTGGTAGCAGTTAGAAGGCTGTTGCAGTTATCTGTGTGAAAAGTGACAGTGACCTGAACTGGGAGAACAGCAGTGGGGCTGCAGGGAAAGAGACAAATTAGAGAGACATTTAAAGAGAGAGAACCGATGAGCACTATGAAGGACAAGAAGCAACGAGTAAAAAAAAGGCAGTGTTCAAAGATAATTTGGGGGGGGGGGGAGGGTAAAAGCATGACTCACAAGGGTATAAAATGAACACGTTAAAGATTTTATTTTACTCATAAAAAAGGAAGCAGGCAGATGTGATAACTGCTTGAGGGGAGAAATGGAAGAAAAGACATTTATAGATGAGGCATATTGAAATGAATGTGCAAACGGAGGTACAGCTAGCTTCTTCCGCAGTGGGGGAGAGAATTCAGCGGAACCTCTGAAAGATCAAGTAGAATTTGCACATCTATAGCTAGGAATCATTTTGCATTCTATCAGTTACTACAATTTACAGAGTTATACGATAACCCCCCCTGGACTCAGAATCCTGTAAGCGATGCAGTTTTCCACTGAAGCACACATTTTTCCTTGCAGCAGCATGACTCTGTGATATCGGACTTGGACACCAGGGCACGGTTGGGGCATCTCCTATATAGAGAATATGGGAAGAGAGGAGGCTTTGAGGGGCTGAGAGAGAAGAGGGGGCAATGAATCGACCTGGTCACATGTCAGTAGCTGACATCTCCACCTGATGGACATATAAATAGGACAATGTTTGAAGATATTAAGGGGAACTTTTCCTCTCAAAGTGGGATGCTGTTCAAAAAAAGGGAGGGACTAAAACTGGATAGGCATGGAAGGCCAAATGTCTAAGGCTGGCTGGCCTGCCTTGGGCAGGGCTGGTCCTATTTTAAATTCAAGGATAAAGTCCCTGGGACTCTGTGGCTTCCATGTTTGGGGAGGCATTGCTTTAAGGGCATCCCCTACTCTCAGCCACATTTAACATCTACTGAGCACCATTTTACAGAATGTTCTGTATACAGCACTATTGTGTTTTCCAAACAGATCTTGCCTGGAAGGAATTTTTGTGTGGCTGTTTCAAGGGTGAAATGCATTTTTCATTATATATATATATAATTCCCCAGGTGGCCACTTTCCTAAACCAATAACCATGCTCTTCTTTAAGACTCCCCCCCAATAAAGGGACTGCATTCCAGACCAAAAAGTGGAAAATGTGAAGTACAAATGATTGTCTTTAATGTGTCTATTTAGAGGGAGGAACATATAAAAATCTTTTAAAAATTAATTTGGTTTTAGGACTTTCATGTATTAAAAACAATAAAGTTAATTGCAGCTTGAACATTTCAGATCGTATGGTTAGTAGATGCAATATGTAGTTTTAATGGCATATATTGGATTTTTTTATTTTATTAAATAAGCAACATGGTGTCCTAGCAGCAATTACATATAAGTAGAACAGAGGAAGAGGAGGAGAGAGTAGCAATTGCTTGTGCAGATTCTGAAAGGAATTCTTGGTTTCTCCGCCTCTTCTCCTCCCCATTCCTCAAAGCAAGAGATATCAGACCCTTACTGACAGCCCAGTCCCACCTCCAATCTTGGAAGTTGTTAAATAAAGGTGCTGGGGTGCTTCTAGGTAGGTTTGTGATAGCCAAATCCTGCTACTTAGACCAGATTTTCAGAGGAACTGAGTTCAAGGTCTATAAACAAGACCCGCCTTGCTCGAGCCAGTCCTTCTCTGAGCCAAGCCCAGAGATCAGAACCCTGCTCCCTGCTGATGCCAATCTTGCTGGACTTTGAGTACCACCTCCTCCGCATTCTCTTAGGTCATGCTCTGCCTGCCTGCTGGACCTCCTGACCTCTGGAGGCAGGCCCCCCCGACTCACCCTATGCTGAGTGCCACCAGGACTCTGGCCTATACTCATTGTATCCTCCAGACAGCCCTGGGCTCCACACCAGACCTCAGCCCAACACCAGCTGCTGGGCCGCCAGCAAGCAGCATAGCCTGCATCTGTCCACACATCAGTGGACCATGTCTGTCTTCACTCTAAAAATCCAGTTAATGGCCTGGTTGCTGCCCTGTCTAAATTGACATAAAAGCTGGGTCGGCCTTTCTTCATAGACTCATACTCTACAGAAACATGAAAGGATACTGAGGGCTTCTGATTCAAGTTTGCTTATTCATTACCCAGTCATCCCTTTTGACAAACTGAAAGTTTAGTCTTCAGAAATTCTTTTCTTTTCTTTTTTTCTTTCCTTTTTTTGTTAATCCTCATCCAAGGATATTTTTTCCATTGATTTTTAGAGAGAGTGGAAGGAAGGGAAGAAGGGGGAGAGTGAGAGAGAGAGAGAAACATCTTTGAGAGAGAGACACATAGATTGGTTGCCTCCTGCACATGCCCCAACTGTGACAGGAGTGAACCTACAACGCAGGGATGTGCCTTTGACCAGAAATCGAACCTGAAACACTTAGGTCTGAGGGCCGGTGCTCTAACCACTTAACAACACCAGCCAGGGCTCCCGAAATTCTTATATTGCCTGCTCTCCTCTCCTACCCCTACTCTGAAGACCCCTGCTCTCTTCTGCACACCCCAAAACCTTGCTGTTTTACTTCCCTAGATTGTGTGCTATAGATGTATTGTTTAACTCTATAAAAATAATTTTAGATCAAATATTCATCCTTCTTCTCCCCAATAGTAAACATCACTATAGCCCATGTACAAACATGTGTGTGTGTACATGTATGCTTACTGAAATAAATTCTATTGGGGTACAGTTTATCTCCCCTGGTCTTCCCTTACTGAGCACTTACAGTGGGCCAGGCACTTTGCTAAGGGCCTTATATAAACCCTCAGTCTTATGAAATAGGCCCTCTGATTGGCCCACATTGTTGGATGAGAAAATTTCCAAGCTTCACAATTAGTGTGGTGCAGAGAGAGATCTGAATGCAAGCCAGCTGACTTGGAATGTTGTGCTCTCAGCATCATTGTTGCATGCCAGTCCATGGCACAGTGCCAGGCACGGAGAGGCCCTCAACACATGTTTGGTGAGTGAACGAATGCTGAGAGAACAGATTATATAACAGAGTATATATCTACTTCGTACCAACCACCGTGTATTGACATAAAGAAGCAGTTAATGGTTCATCTACAACAATATTCATGATTACAAATTAAAAAACAATTATCATATGACAGAGCCACGTCTAGAACAGACTTTTTTATATAAAATTATATCACCGACCCTTACTTTTATCAGTCATGATGATTCAATTTTTCTTGGAGAACCAGATTCCTTTTTTTTAAGGCAACTGAGGACAACTGAAAAGAAAAAGAAAATCAAGGAGGGTATGTAGTAACCCACAGGATATTAGATGTGGGAGTGATCCAATTCATTTGGAGTGTCCAGGATGAAGTCATTTTTTCCTCCTCAGGTGGTTTAAAATGTCCCTCCCCTTGGCAAAGCACAAGATGATCATAGATCACACCACAGAGAGGCCACCACAGAGAACCCCAGCCCACAGGAGTCAGGTTGCCGGGAGCCTCCCTCAGCCACCCGAGGCAATGGCCAATAGCTCCTCTTGAGTTCAGATTCCATCTCCACTGCTCACTGACCATATGACTGGATCAAGGACAATGACAGTCACCTTATGAGATTATTTCTAAAATGCAATAAAAATAGCTTTTTGGCATTCAACATGTAGTAGCAATAGCTTTTGTTATTAATTATGATTATTGACTAATAAAACATACAATGACGTATTAAGAGAATTTTGAAAAGAAACAAAGCCTCCTATTGGAGTCAATTGATAAAGATCTATTATTTGAAATGCACTTGACACATTTGCAGAAGCAAAGAGCAAGGAGTCATTCCTACAAAGCCTAAAACCTAGAAATGAACATTCTTCCCCAGGTATACTGGGACAAGCCAATATGGGGCAACCGATCTAGCAGACAAATATAACCCCAGACCCAAAGGAGACACAAATGCTAGGCCAGACTCTTTCCTTGTTGACACTAATTAAGGCAATTCCTTAGTAAAGACGAATTGATATTTTTTAAGAGAACTCATTTTATATTTATAATCATTCATCATATATAATATAAAACCTGAAAGTAATCACTATTACAGTGTGGCTTTAGACACTTCCAAATTATTTCATTGTTTGTATAAGATCTGGAGTTAAAAAAAACTCGTCCAGGTATTCATTCTGCCAGAGAAACCTCCTGTGGAGTTGACTTGCCTCTCCCAGTCAAGGTCCTAGAACAGAGTGGAAAAAACTAGCTCAGCTTATTTCTGACTGAGCCGAGACAAGCTGAACAGTCATAGGAGAAAGGTCACCTGATGTGAAATTCACTAAGCACTCAGGTCTTTTAATGTCCAGTTTGGTTGCTGACCACCCCTTTAACAGATAGACTCGGAAGTCAGTAAGTTCAGGCAATGTTTAGGATACAGGAATCAGGCCCACTGAGGTGAGAGAGATTCTCTTCTGAGAAGAATCTGAGAAAAGGGAGAACTCCTTCCAAATTCTCTGCCCAGTTGTTCCATATTCCAGAAGTTATGAATTTTCTCTGCTCCTACTACAGGAAAATGTCTGGTCTCAAGGGACACAAGCCAATAAAACAGTTTCTTAAGGGTGAAACCAAAATAAGTTAGGCCATTTTAATGGAACCACTATCTGTTCCTCCTGAACGCTAATGAGATCGACACTCCGATGGAAATTGGTAGGTAGTTTCCAACAGCGTCAGCCATGGAATGCACTGACATACAGCCTAATGCAATTCAGCAGTCTGAGGCCAGGGGAGGGGCACTGCTCTTTGGTAATACTTGGGGGGACAGAAGCTAGGAAACGCCTTCAGCTGCAGAGGGCAGGTTAGGTAAACCGGGAGCACTTGAGCTGTTCGGAATCCCGTAACCCAAATCCATCGTCTGCCATCTCCTTCCTGTGATGGGTCCCAGAAGGTGAGGGTTCTGGCCCACTTCTTCTGTGATAGAATGTTCTCTACTCACTGGACCTCTCATTATCTTTACTGAGTTCCCGAAAGTCCAGGCTCTGCGGGGATTAGGATCAAAGGCGTAGGATAGGTGCAGAATGTGCTGTAATAAAAGCAGTGCAACTTGCTAAAATGGTCCAATGAGATGGAAAAGAAAATTAAAAATTTAAGCCTCTTAAAGTGTAAATGGTGCCAGCATGCCATGCAATTTAAAGACTCTTGCCCATTAAAAAAAAAAAAGAAGAAAAGAAAAAGAGAAAGAAATACAGAACTCTGAGATGAAGTATAAGAAATTAGGAAGATCATGATTCTGACATCAGCTCATGCCATGACCCTGGGCCCTGCCAGCCTCATTGGGTTTAATGTCACCCTCCCTAACGCTCCCAGGAGGTTGCTCAGAGTACAGATCATGCTCACAATCATAAAACTCTCCTGAAAGGTTAAGAAGTACTGTAATGCTGGATATTATCAGTTTACTAAATTAGCTCTCTACCCGAAATGAAGGGAGAGGAAGCAGTCATTTCTGTCAGAGTATAATGTTTCAGGACACTTCCACCGGCCTCCTATCCCCTGCCCTAAACATACGCTCACATGCCTCACCTGAATGAGAAGGAAAACTCCTGCGACTGGACCACTCTCCGTGGCTGGTGACCACATGTCTTGCCAGCCTTGACTCAGTGATTCTTTATTTCTATAACCAATCTTTGATACCCAGGTGGTGCCAGGCTTTCATCCTACATGGAGTAGGTGCCCTCCCCCATCAGCTGCCCCCAGAAGTCATTAAGGACAGAGCGTAAGTGTCCTCACATTCATGCCCCCCCCGTCAGAATTAAATGCTTTTTCAGATGCAGCTCCACATCCCGAGGCTGAACATCTGTTTAGCATGACATTTGTCATGCCCTGTGCATGCGTGGGTCCTGCGAGGCTGGGGGAACCTAGAGACGTAAGATGATGTCTTCCTGACTTTGTTTCCTTCCAAGTGACCAGCCCAGTGCCTCGCCTGTAGTAGGAACTTGGTCATCTTTTCCCTTAATTGAACATCATTGTTTGTTTTTTTACATACAACTCTTTCTAGTTCTAGGAATGACAGCTAAAGCCAATGTTTCACTGCTTCACAAGTGGAAAACTGCAAATTTGCACTGAGGTGAGCAGAAATTTCCACAGGGTTGTTTTTCTTCCTCGACATCAGGAAAGCCATGTTTCCTGACAAAATACTATTCTCCCATGTGATGAAAGAATCGGAGAACTAGAGCAGGACTGTGTGTGGGACAAACATTTGTTATTATGACTTTACACAAATCAAAAGGTTTTTTCCAGCCTCTCTAACCCAGGTGGCTTTCAACTGCTCACATAATTCAGGCTTGTACAATCCCAAAATGTCGTCATTTGGTTGCTTAGCTATTTCACATTCATTCAATATTTACATAATTTCAAAAGTTCTTATACATTTAAAAATAAAAAAAACTGTTGATGAAAATCTTAGGTAAAAATGAAATGATAGGCTATATGGGATATCATTTGCTTATTGTTTATAAATAGAAAAGGTTTGGAAACATTATTAGCTATCAATTAGTTGGGAAGAAGATTACAAATAAATTGCTTTCTGATTTATTTATATATTTTTTCTGCTTAATGATATTAAAAGATAAGATTATTGAGGACATATTATGTGCTAGATACAATTTTAAGTCTTTTATAAATATTGACTCTTTGAGTTGGTTTTTTTATTGTCCCCATTTTATGAATGAGGAAACTGAGGCACAAAGAAGTTGGGAACTTTCCCAAGGTCCAGAGCAGTAAATGAAAGAGCAGTAGTTTGACTCTGCAGTCTGATTCCAGAATCCAAACTCTTAACCATTATGCTATATTCTGTACCGATCATTAAAGACTTTGAAGAATTACTGAGTTTTAATAATTTAAATACTTGGTCTGAGCCATGTGACCTTGGTTGAGTCACTCAGCTCCGTAGGACACTGTAGTAAGAAATTTAACCCTGCCCAGAAAGAGGTTGGACTTTGCCCTGGGCTTCTAGGAGGTGATCCCTATAGGGGTGATTTTGTTTAGAGTGGGGACTGGCCATGCCAGAAAGACCAATGATGTGATTTAGGGTTGGGGTTTTAGGTGACACACAAAGGAACTGGAGACTGGAGCCTGATATCTAACATGTGAGCTACCAATCAATCATTCCTATGTAATGGAGCCCCAATAAAAACTCTGAACCCCAAAGTTTGGAGGAGCATCCTTGGCTGGCAATATGCCATGTGTGTTGTCACCTGTTGATGATGCCAGGACTACTGATGTGACTCCATGGGAAGAGAAAACAAAAGCTTTGCATTTGGGAACCCTCCTGGTGTCTGCCCTGTATGTTTCTTCATTTAAGGCAGGAGTGGGGAACATCTGGCCTCTGGGCCATATAAGGCCTGGGAAATCATTTGGTCTGGCCTTGCCAAGTCATTTGGGGTGAGTTAATTAAATGTTTGACCAAATATAACAGGCTAATTTTTAAGTTGATAATTTTGTATGATCCATGAATGATATAAATATCCAAATGGTCCTTGACAGAAGAATGGTCCCCCACACCTGCTTTAAGGTGACACACTGTCACCTTAGTCCATGACAACAGCTCTTGCTGCATGGCTTAACTAATAGTGATAAGAATACAGCTATCTTTACTTTTCCAGGCAACGTGTTCATCATAATCTCATTTGACCCTCACTATGACTCAATATATTAGGTATTATTATTTGCGCCCCCACCTTTTTTTTTAGAGCAGAAAAGTGAACCTTAAGGAGGTTAAGTAATTTACCCCTAATAGTATAGTGTGGTCCTCCAAAGATGTTCATGCTCTAATCCCCAGAACCTGTGAATGGGTCCCTTCATGGCAAAGAAACTTTGCCAAGTGTGATTAAGCTAAGGATCTTGCAATGGGGAGGTTAACCTGGATTTTTCAGGAGGATCTGATGTAATCCGAAGGAATCTTATAAGAGGGGGATAGGAGGGTTAGTATGTCAACAGAAACCGAAGTTGGAGTGATTGGAGGAAGGGGCCACAAGCCAGGGAATGCAGGTGGACTCTAGAAACTGGAAAAGGAAAGAACAGATTCTCTTCTAGAGCCTCCAGAAGAAATGCAGCCCTGCTAACACCTCAGCTCTAGAACTCCAGAACGTAAGGTAATAATTTGTGTTGTTTTAAGCCAGTAAGTTTTTGATAATTTATAATAGTAGCAAGAAGAAACTAATATACACAGCTATTAAATAATGGTTGATTGGGGGAGTTTGAACTCAAGAAGTCTACCTCCAAAGACCAGCTCTTACCTCCATATCTCCATCTCAGGTCATCAGCCCCATCAAATCTAGAATCCCCCACTACTGATATTTTCAACATCCAGTGGTCATAGCTCTTCATTACAGGTTAGGGGGAGATACACAGAGATGTGGAGTCCTACAGGCAACAAAGAGACTAAGCACCTGGCAGTGTAAGGTTGGCCAGCATGCTCAGTCCTCCGAACTTCAGTTTCCTCACTTGTAAAGTGAGGACCATTGATGGTACAGGCCTCATGGGGATTTTTAAAGAATTTAATGAAATAGTCCAAGTAAACCACTGAATGCAATGCCTGGCACAGAAAAGCACACTAAAAATATATTATTCTCCTAAAAGTTTATTGAGTGCTTAATATTACCCTCTAGCCTTTTGATGGAGAGTTTTCACTTTGAAGTTCAAGTCTGAAATAGACCATCACATGGTTTCATACATAGAAAAACATTATTTCCTCCTTTTTATACAATGCTTTAGATTTAGTATCCACTTATTAGCTGTTTTTTTCTGAATTCAATGATGTTGTGGGTTGAATAGTGTTCCTCCAAAATTCATGTCCACCCAAAACCTCAGAAAGTGACCTCACTTGGAATAGGGTCTTTGCAGATGTAATCAAGGTAAGGATTGAAATTATATCATCCTGGATTTGGGTGGGTTTTAAATCCAATGAGATTTCCTTATAAGAGACAGAAACGTACACACAGAGACACACAGGGGGAATGCCATGTGACAACGGAGGCAGAGACTAGGGTAACGCAGCTACAAACCAAGGAACACCAAGGATCAAAGCCACCACTAGAAGCTGGAAGAGGCCAGAAAGAATTCTTCCCTGGGGCCTTCAGACATTTTGCTTTCACACTTCTAGCCTTCTGAACTGTGAGAGAATATATCTCTGTTGTTTTAAGCCACCCAGTTGGCCATAACTTGTTACACAACTTGTTAGGGCAGCTCTAGGAAGCTAAGGCAAATGGTGATTTTTGGTGCCCCTCAAGTCACCGCACTGGTGGGAGGGACTGCTTTACCCCTCCAGGCTCCTGCACAGGGAAGGAATATTTCATGTAAAAGAAGAGTTCTTCCTCATCTCCACTTTGCAGCATATGGACTGCAGCAAAAAGCAAGGAAAGCAGCAGGAAGTCATCCAGGGCATAAAGCACCCTACTTGGCAGAACAGTAGCAGGCATGTTTCTCTGCTACTAATTAGCTGTGTGACCTCGAGGAGCAATTTAACCCTTTGGGGCTTCCTCTGCCTCAAAGTGAACTAGTTAAACAAAACATAATAGACTTAGTTAGCAAACAGCCTTAGTTAGCCTTAAGACCAAAGGGAAGAAAAAGAATAGAATATGAAGAACTCTTGGAACCCTGCATACATCCTCCCCAAGAGAAATTAGCTCATGTAAAGGCTTAGAACCCACATGTTCCCTAGGGCCTTAGTCACAGTATGATTTTGCACCTGCGACTATCTACTTTGCATTACTGCTGTGGTATATGGGTTCTGGCAATGGACTGTCCATTTATATGCAGACGCTACTGTTAACTTGGTAGACTGCAATTGTCCTTAGGGGTATTCACATCAACCATCAGCAACTCAGGAAAAAATGCACGTGGTGTACCTCACTCTCTGTTTCTGCTTTCTGTATAAATATGTAGCCCTTGTTTCAGTAACTCTTGCTGCAAGTCACGATCACACAGGTCTCTCCCAGCTTCCCTGGGAATCTACTCCACACAGCAGGTTGAATCTTGCCTGCTCACCTCGCAGGCACTCCATACAAGGTTAGAAGAGATTTAATTAGAGAGAAAATATAATCTTTCAATCTTTAGATTGCATATCAAGGATCAAAGTCCCCCAAAACTCTCACTAGCTATTTGCAATTTTACATAAACTCATTGGCAGTAAGTAAGCAAGATTAGGAAGAATTAATTTAGGTTCTAGGCCACATCAATGCTTCTTTTCTGTTCAGTCCAAGACTTTTGGCCTCTATTTACTTCTTGCATTGTCACATGACTCCCTTTCCCCTAAATCTTTCCATCTACAGCAGCTGGTGAGCTGGGAATTTTGTTTTTGTTTATATTCTTTTACAGCCTATGTCAGGTACATTTACATGTACTTATCCAAAGGAACAGTTGACATCACCAACATATTTCTTCTTTCTTGTATATTTTTAAATTATTTTTTTACAGTATTTTTCTATTTAGGGAAAGTAATCAACAATGTGCCTGCCTACATGTAAGGAAAGGAAGTGAGAGCATTGATGTGTGTAATTTGCTCTCTGTAGACCAGTGTGGAAACCTGAAGACTGGAAAAACCACACCAAGGAAGACTTAGAAAAGGGATTCAACTGTTATTACTAATGTTTTGAAGTTTTAAACCAACAGATTAAAACTGAAAACAGGCTAATGTAGCCCTGGCTGGTGTGGGTCAGTGGTTGAGGGTCAACCTATGAACCAGGAGGTCACAGTTCAAGTCCCAGTCAGAGCACATCCCCAGGTTGTGGGCTCAATTCCCAGTAGGGAGCGTGCAGGAGGCAGCTGATAAGTGATTCTCATCATTGATGTTTCCATCTCTCTTTCCATCTCCCTTCCTCTCTGAAATTAATAAAAATATATATTTTTTAAAGAAAACAGGCTAATATAGCAGGAAAACATAAAAATAAATTATCTAACAAAACCACTTCAGAAAAAAATATATATATATAGTGAATAGAAAAGTGACAACTACTTCCAAGTGAAGATGCAGATGGGGGAAGTTTGGGGACAGGAAGTGCCAACTATAGAAAGAGGAGAGATGAAGGCTACAGAAGTCATGACCTCTTGCCCATCGTTCATCAAGTGCTATTAACTAAACAGGGATAACTGTCACATATCCTCTCTGGGAGCAGCAAGAGTCCCTCTGAGAGGAGGGGACCCCACACACCTCCCTCTAACCTCTGGAGATGTTCTTCTCAGGTAGAATTCAGAACCAACACACCTGTGTAGCCCAGGCCTACTAAAGCTCAGAGGAAGCCCAGGTTACATGAAGACTCCTATAGCTCTGAAGGCAAGATGCCAAAGTAGTCCATTCAGCAGCCAGTAGTGCCTGGTGACTAATTTATCAGGGCTTGGAGGATTATTTTTGAAGGTATAAATGAATGTCACTCTGAGCCCCAGAACACAGCTCACCAAATATGAATCATTGTGCTAATCCAGCGTATGACTCTGTGTGGTGTGGGATGTATTGTTTGTCTTGGGCCCCAGAGAGAAAGCCTTGATATATTTAAAGCAGGGTGTTTTCAGAGAAAGCATCAACACTGTGAATTATATGGAAAATGCAAATGAAAGAGCCGTGAAAGTGACCTTGAGTTCTGCAGTTCAAACTAGTTCCCTGTTAGCTAGTAGTCATGCTGACTGAGAACATCAGGAGTAGAGGGTACAGATGTTCTGTTTACGAAACAGAAAACATTAACAACGTGGTTGTACATTGAAACACACTAAGACAAGAAAATAAGCATGGGGCAAAGGGGAAAAATTCAGTGAATTTTCCTGAGCTTTTTTTTTTTTTTTTAAGTGCCACCTCTGCCCTAGCATTTCTTTTTCAAATATAAGTCAAGAAAGAAATATATAGGAGAATTTTTTAAAAGCTGTTTTTGGCCCTATAAGGTTGACAATTTTAATGCAATCCATTTCAGAAACTGCCTGTTGAAATATAAAACTATAGGTCATATCTTGGAATGAGATAGTAGCATATTTCATCCTTTTGGGTATAACAGAAATGAAGACTATTAGAGCTTCTGGGGATAGTTCTATTTTACAGGAAAGGAAAGGGAAAAATCAAGAAACCCTATGTTTTACAGCTGTGAGTTGTTCCTCATCATCTTTATAAATCTTGGGCTGGGTGTAGATAAAAGGAAAGATTGTCATTGCATTACCTCCGAGTAACTGTAAGCAAGCTATATTAATTAAGTCCCAACTTCTGACCAATATGGCTCACAGGCCAAGTCTTTACTGCTGATTGGACTGAAGTATCATCTATAATTCAGCTAAAAGCTCCCCACATGACCTGAAATCATCCTTAGTTGCCAGCTGAAGTCTGCCCCACCCTACTCCTCCACCCAAACCTCTAAATTTGACCTATAATTATTTTTTCTGCTTTGAGAATGGGCTCAATTAAATGCTAACACCGCCTTCATTGTGGCTCCCTGCGTTCCTTGTCCTATGGACTCTTCCCCTCTCTCTGTTGGGTGAAGCCCACTCAACAGACACACTGCTCACCAGTGGGCAGTTTAGGCAAGGTGGGTGACCCTAGCAGGGGAGATTCAACCTGAATTAAAACAGGATCTCAGCCCTGTAGGAGTTCACATGCAGCTCTTTTGCCTTTCAGTGTGAGATAGAAATCAGCTGCCTGGCAGGCCTGGTGTGACAACCTAGTTGATGTCAGCAACAGTTCGTTTGTTTCTTTCCCTTTGATGGTCATGGTCCTCCTGAAGGGATTGATGACATTCAGAAGCACTGCATTTTGTGGATTCCCCATCTGACTTAGGTCAGAAAAGAAATCTGAATCTGAGTCCACTTTTTCATTTATACAAAACCCATTGCTAGGGTTGAGCCAAGAACAAAATTCTAAAAATTAAAAATTAGCCAACATCTTGGAAAAGGTGAACTGTAGAAATGATGCCAGGAATGATAATATCTAAAAAGGGGGTGACCTCCTTAGCAACAGGCATTCATGCAGGGGTGGGGAATGTCCGGCCTGTGGGTAGTATAAGGCCTAGGAAATCATTTGGTCTGGCCCTGCTAAGGCATTTGGGGTGAGTTAATTAAATGTTTGACCAAATATAGCAGGCTAATTTTTAAGTTGATAATTTTGTATGTTAAAAATTTACATGTTATAAATATCCAAAAGGCTCTTGGCAGAAAAAAGGTTCCCCACCCCCGCAATAGATTGGAGAGGGTTTCAAAGGGCTGTCTGCCTTCCACATTAGCCCAGCCTGGACTTTGTGTCAGACACTCCATTGCCCTCAGACTACTCCTGGGAAAGTAGGGGGCTAGGCCCAGAGCAGAACAGGCCAACAAGCTTGGTTCCCGATGCTATCAAGTCGTTGTGCCTCTGTGGTGAAGACAAAAGGGGTTTTATTCCCTGTGCCTTTCCGGAAGAAAATTTATAGCATCCTACACTGTTGCTACTCATGAATAACCCTCCATAGCCAAGAGAGAGAAATTAGGAAGGGATCCACCAGCAGTTCTAGGCCGTTTGCCAGAGCTCCAATAGGTAGGTACTAGGAACCAGGAGACTTGGACTATACTCCCAGTTCTGCTTCTGAGAAGCTACATGAGTTCAGGCCAGTCCTCAAGCCTCAGTTTTCTCATCCATGAAATGGGACTATTACTTTCCTACTTAACTCATGGGGCTAGTGTGAGGCTCACAAGATACCTTTATGTGTCTGCATCTTGAAAAGGTCCCTGTAAACAAGAGAAAGATTCATTTTAATTAGTGATAGACTATCTTCCCCTCGCTCTCCTTGGTGAGTCTGTGGTTCCAGCTGGCTCCCTGGAGTTAGCAGAGTTATTATTCATCTCTCCAGGACCAGCCAGCTTCCTAGCAGCCCAGGGATCCAAGTAAACCAGGCAGCTGCTGAGCCAAGAAAGTGTGGCTACAGAAAGAACATCTTAGGATACCAACACTCGAAAACCCTGAGGCAGAAGTCCTCTTTGTAAACTGGTGATGAATTTGGTGGCAGCGGGGCAACGGGTGGGGGGACAGGGGGTGGGGGGGGGGCGTGTGAAGAGTTGGGGGGGGGCAGGAATACCTTTCTTTTAATTCAAAAGCAAAAAAACCTTATGTCCTGAAAACCTTCATATATCTCAAAAGAGAACCCTACTACTTTCCTTGTATACCTGCTAATTCAACCTCCAAGTTTCAACACAGATCAGATAGGTCAGATTTTGGAAACAGAACTGTGGTTCATGCAAAACCAGGTCAACAATTAGCAAGTGCAGCCGATTAAGAGCTTCACCCAGCCTGCATTCAGCTACATAATGAGACTGAGTAAAACCTGAATCTTACCTGGACTTACTCACACTCGCAGCTCTATGTATTCCCCTCCCACCTCTTTATTCATTCTACTGCTGACCTCTGTAGTGAGAACCTGAACTATAGAACTAGGAACTGGCTCCCCTTCCCAGAGAAGTACTTTGAATTGCTTGGTTAGTAAGGGACTAAAAGCAACTTGGGGAGTCTGAGTTCTTCTGAAAGGGATGAGGATTCCATGCTCTGATTGGCTACAGCTCTTAGTGGAGAACAAAGGGAAGATGGTTCAGGGTCTTTGAATCCTGCACAGTTGTAGCCATGAGTTCTTGAAGGACATGTGCCAAGGTGACATGCAAACAATCCACACACTGTTATTGGCCAAGGTTTTGGCAATAGATCCTCAGCTGGCTCCGATATGATGAGCTGGTTGGGACTGTGCATGAGCAAGAAGGCTCTTCTGCTTAGGCCAGGTGAAGATTTAAGCAGCATTAATCCCACATGCCTCCTTTCCCTTGATACATGCTTGAGGAATTTTAGGGCAGAGGGCTCCTCCTGAGTTGGAGTAGTCTCAGGTCCAGCACAGAATTAAGAAAAAGAAAGAGGTAGGGGTAGGGGTAGGGGTAGGGGTAGGGGTAGAGGTAGAGATAGAGGTAGAGGTAGAGATGATAGAATATTAAGAAAATATAATATATATATACTTCAAAAGATGACATTTCATAAAAAGCTTTAAGCTTCTGTTCCTTCCCTTACTGCTCCACCCCTCAATACCATAGTATAGCTGTGTCCTTAATCAGAGCTTTGAAAAAGGGAATTGCAGGGAGGTGGGGTTCACACTACCTGTGAGACCCTAACAACTTCGCCCAATTTCTGAGGATAGAGAAGTTCACAGAACTCAAGAACACAGTTTGCTTACTGCTTACCAGTTCATTATGAAAGGATATGATAAGCCCTGGCAGGTGTGGCTCAGTTGGTTGAGCATCTTCCCATCTGCTTTGATTCTGGGTCAGGGCACATATCTGGGTTTCAGGTTCAATCCCTGGGTGGGATGGGGAGAGGGGGAGGAGGGATAGAGGAGGCAAGCCGATCTATGTTACTCTCTCATATCAGTGTTTCTCTCTCTCTCTCCCTTCCTCCCTCCCTTTGTCTCTCTCAAAAATCAATAAAAACACTCTTTAAAAAAATAATATGATAAAGGATACAGATGAGCATCAGATAGAAGAGCTGTGCAGAGCCAAGTATGTGGGAAGGGCATGGAGCTGCCATGTGCTCTCAGAAAGCACCACTCTTTCCCCACCTCAACGTGTTCACCAACCCAGAAGCTCTCTCCAAAATCTTTGGATTTTTATGGAGGCTTCATCCTGTAGGCATGATTGATCGTTAACTCCATTCTGGCCCTTCTCTCCTCTCCGGAGAATGGGGGTGGGGCTGAAAAATCTCAAGCTGCTAATCATGTCTTGGTGTCTCTGGTGACCCACTCCCATCCAGGAGTCCACCAAGAGTCATCTTGTTAGAACCATAAAAAGATGCTCCTGCCTGGCCATTGTTGCTCAATGATTGAGCGTCGACCTATGAACCAGGAAGTCACAGTTGGATTCCAGGTCAGGACACATGCCCAGGTTTCATGTTGGATCCCCAGTGGGGGTATGCAGGAAGCAGCCAATCAATGATTCTCTCTCAATTATTTCCATCTCTCTTTCCCTTTCCCTTCCTCTCTGAAGTCAATAAAATATATATTTAAAAATTAAATAAGATGCTTCTATCATTCAGGAAATTCCAGGGATTAGGAGCTAAGTATCTGGAACCAGGGGCAAAGACCAAATATTAGAACACAGGATGCCCCTAGTGCTCTTAACACTTAGGAAATTACAATCGTTAGGATTCCTCTATGCCAGGAATCAGGGGAGAACACCAATATGTGTTTTTTCCATCATCTCAAGGCCTGTTCATAAGTATCAAGGGTTGGGACCTAGACATAGCCTGGCATAGATATAATCTAATTATCTATTCATCTGCAGATGGACATTTGGATCCTTTTCAGGTTTTGACTATTCTATATAATAAAAGGCCAGGGACCATAAGCATAATGACCAGAATGACCACTCGACCAGCTGCCATGAGGTGCATTGACCACCTCTCGGTTCCTCTTCCCCACCCCGGCCCACCGCAGGTGGGACGACAAGTGACTTGTGGCGGCGGCTGGGGCGGCAAGCTACTTGCACACGAATTTTGTGCACTGGGCCTCTAGTTACCAATGAAACTGCTATGATCAGTTGTGTGCAAACCTTTACCTGTACATAAGCTTTCATTCCTCGTGGGTAAATGCACTTTACACAAGTGTTATCTAATTTGATATAGAGCTGCCAAGAAGTTTTCCAAGTGATTGCACTAGTTTACCTTCCCAGGAGCAGGTAAGAGAATTCTACTTGTTCCACTTCCTCACCTAAACCTGGTGTTTGTAATGTCAGTCTTTTTTGATTTAAGCTGTTTCAGTGGGCATGTAGTGGTATCTCACTGTGGTTTTTATTTGCATTCCCCTGATGACTAATGGTTATGAATATCTTCTCCCTCCAATGCACTCATCCCCTCTCCAGGCCTTCCCCACACTATTTTTCTGTCCATGGGCTGTGCATATATGCATATAAATTCATTTGTTAATCTCTTCCCCTGCCCCTCGCGTCCCCCCCTCCCCCCCAACACACACACACTTGTCTCTAAAATACGTCAGTCTATTGCATGCTTCAATGTCTCTGGATCTTTTTTGTTCATCAGTTTATTTTGTTCATTAGATTCCACATATAAGTGAGATCATGTGATTCTTATCTTTCTTTGATTGGCTTATTTTGCTTAGCATAATGCTTTCCAGGTCCATCCATGCTGTCTCAAAGGTCTTCTTGTTATTGTAGCTATCACTTTTTGAAAGCTTTTTGTTTTTCTAACAAGTATGAGCAAAACTATTTTTTAATTTGGGGCTTAGAAAGCTCGGTCAAATAAATGATTAACAAACAACTCAGCAGAGACATTTTCCAATCCAAGACAGAAATTCTGTCTTGAACAGCACGGTGAAGAGAAAAACTGCCAATCAGTGACCAGAGAGCTGGTATATGGCACCTATGCTGGTACTCTCGACTTCTTCCACAATCCCAAGCAAGTCACACACATCCTTGGAGCTCCATTTCTTCATTTATAAAATAAGGGGATTGCACTAAAGCAACCAGCTTCCTTCAACTTCCAACATGTAAGTAGTTCCTTCTGATAAGCAGTTATAATAGCCACAAAGATCCTTCAGTGAATCCTAAACTGTATTTGAATGCTCAAACAACTTTTTTTTTTAATTCACTGGGGCTCCTGAAGTCTGAGAAAAAAATCAAATTCAAGAAAGGTGAAAGAGTTTTCTGTGACGGGTGGCAGATATCAACATGTTCAGACAGTTCTCAGGAGGTTATTCTCTAATGAATAGCCTCATATCAGTGTAAACATCGGCCCAGCAGTTACAGCATCTCTTGAAGCCCTGTGATTACAGCACACAATAATGCTCATTGCCAAGTCCCTTTACACACAATACCCCAATAACAGCAGCAGCATCTTTCAACATGAGAATAATAGATGAATATACACAATGCAGGAACATGTTCATTTAATATTTTTATTTGTATGGACTCTCTTCCCTGTGGTAATATTTCTGAATTCTTTCAATAATACTACCAACTTTCAAAGCATTTTATTAAAATATTCTCCTTCTAAAAGGAAAATTGTTTACCATCCAAATGAGCTAATATACACTTGGAAGGTTAATCCTATCAAATATCTACGGCCATAAGTTGATAGTTTTTTCCAAAAGTGGTGATAAGTTCGTTTGAGATAAACTTGCTCTCACTTTCCCTTTGTCACAAAGGGCACAGTTGCTAGTGGATAACTCAAGGATCAGGGTTGTTTGGGGCCATTGGATATTGGTTTTATACGAAACAACCGATCTTTGTAATGATTGGGCCCATTGTTCTGATATCAAGTCAGAATTACACTACTTCGGGCTAAAGGCCATTTGGCCAACTCTCCTTGGACTTCATTAACACTACACTCTAGTCCTCAGAACTTTCCAACTGAAACTACAAAGTTAGATATTATGTGATGATAAAGTGGACGATTCAAAATACAATTTCCTTGATCAGCACATTGGGAATTTGACCTTCTACCATGGCAATTAGAATCAATATCACTTCCTTGTTGAATGCCCTGGCCATGATTTGGGAAAGTCTAGTCTTGAGTGGAATTTAACCTGTCTTAATTTTAGGTTTAAAGAAGGGCAAGTGTCACAAAGGGGCAAGACCATACTCCAGTCTTTGAAGGTAAAATTCTCAAAGTACACACATAGATTTTCTCCAAGAAAATCCGAGTGACACTGTTGTCTCTGGGCTCACTTTGATGGTCAACTCATGTCTAGAATTACTGATTCCCTCACCTCTGTCTCTCTATCACCATAATCCTCATCCCCCTCTCCCCCACATTATACTAGGGAAATTTTCAAACACACAATAAAATTGAAATAATTTTAGTGAACACACATATACTCACCACCTAGATTATACCACACTATTTTACTCTAGTTGCTTTATCACATATCTATCCATTCCTCTATCCATTCTTCTTATTTTTAAATATATTTCAAAGTAAATTGAAGATGTTATTAGTTCATTAATTCAAAATTTTTAACCCTTCTTTAGTCAAGTTTTTGTCAGTTTTTATTGAGGAGTTTTTTCCTCTATGAATAATTTTTAAAATGAATTTACACAGAATTCCAGGGGTAGAAAGTTCTGCTCAAACCAATCCAGACCCCCCAATTCTGAGCATATTTTCTCCCCTTTTTCCTCTCATCCAAATGAGCTAGATTTGTTTTCCTTCACATTGACACTTGAGCACTTAGATTTTTCCAAAAACTAGAAAGCTAGATAACTTTTCAAAGAAAAAAAGTCCGCCATCTGCCCGTGGTATTAAAAATCTATTTATATATCTAAGAACATTCCTTGTCAAACAATAGCATTCTTTTTCTCTCTTTATTAGTTTTCCCCACTTTTGGATACTCCTCATACTACTTCATTGCCAAGGTCAATTTTGACATAGAATTAGAGTATGAGAAAGACTCTAGAAGGTTAGTTAAGAATTCTATTTCAATGTGCTAAACAAACAAACAAAAAGTGTCTCTGTATCCTCCTAAAATACCATCAATATATAAATAAAGGAATAAAAAATGTATTCAATCAGAAAGAGAAAAAAGGCAGGAGCAGGGATGAAAGCTGACAATAGTTGTCACCAAGTTTAAGAAGGTTAAAAATGAATAGAGCTATGAAACTCACTTAGCCAAACAGAGAAAGCATAGGTCCACCTGCCCTGATAGGAAGCAGAGACGGTTTGCTGATGAGAAACAAGTCAGTGTGCTCTGCAAAACTCAGGGCTGGAACGCAGAGGGCATCATGGGTACCTGAGGACTGGCTCGGGGCTAAAGACCCGATGGTAAGTTACAAGATTACATTACCCCAGCCCATCCCTTTCCCTCACCACAGGTGACTACAGATTTATTGTCTCAACAACATGAATCACAGTGTCTTCTGAAGTGGGGAATACCAAGCACAATGGAAAGAAAGTATGAGGCATGCTTCTGGAAATAGGGGCATTCCGTGAATGTCCATACAACAAGTGGTGAAATACCATTCCTCTCTTTCTCTGTCACGTGCCTGTGGCTAGGGATATTTTAAGATTTTCTCTCTGGGGAAATTAAGGTACCAGAGAGAAAAGATTTTTGGATGCCGACATTTAAGGTTTCCCCCCAAAAAAGTCCAAGTCTCTGTCAAATCATTTTATGGTACAGCCCATCTGTCAACAAGAAAAATGAAAATATACCACACACACCCACTCCAATCAGCTTTTTATTACTCCTCCTCCACATGAACGGAGAGCCAAGGATCAGGAGATAACCGAAGCAAGTCCATGAGAGGAAAGGCAAAGAACAAATGAAGAAGAACACAGAGCAAACATAAATTAGAGGGAGCAGAGAATGCTTCCCCCAAATCTATCATTAATACAGTCAGAAAGGTTAAAAAAAAGAGTACTTCCATAACAAAAGAACAAGAAGCTACGACAAGAAAATAATCAGAAACTAAGAGGGGCTATTGGTCATATAAAATATGATACCTGAAATAATAGGTTTCATACAGACAATGGAAAAATAAAGAAAAAACAATCCCAGAAAGCAGCACAAAAACAAATAAATAGACAATAAGAAAAAAAAGATAATAAAATGAAAGTATCAATCAAGAAAGTCTAGTATCTAAATAATAAGCATTCCATAAAGAGAAACCATACAAAATAGAAAGAAGAAAATTATTAAAAATAATACTATGGGAAATTTTCTTTATACTAAAGATAGAAGGCTGAGGATTGAAAGAGCCCACCGGGTGTACAAGGCAAGAAAAAAAATGTCCAGTCCAATCATAAATTTAAGGTCATTAAGATAAAAAGAGGCTACTAAGTGCTTCCCCAAAGAAAAAGATTGAGACAAACAGTACAAAAGGAACTAGGCCAGCGTGCTCGCTCAGTGGTTGAGCAACAACCTATGAACCTGGAGGTCATGGTTCAATTCTGATCAGGGCACATGTCCAGGTTGTGGTCTCGGCCCTCAGTGTGGAGCATGCCGGAGACAGACAATCAATAATTCTCTCTCATCATTGATACTTCTCTCTCTCTCTCTCTCTCCCTCCCTCCCATTCCCTTCCTCTCTGAAATCAATTTTTAAAAAAAATTTAAAAAGGACCTGGGATGGATCTGACTTCTCAGTAGTAACACTGGATACTAGAAGAGAGTGGAGCAATGACATCAAAATTATGAGGGACAATTATTTCAATCTGCGTTTATATATCTAGCCAACAGGACCAGCAACATAATTTGTGAGGCTCAGTGAAAAATAAAAATATGGGGTCCCTCTTTCCGTCATCGGTCTGTGCCGCCATAATGGTGCGCATGAATGTCCTGGCTGATGCTCTGAAGAGTATCAACAATGCGGAAAAGAGAGCAAACGCCAGTTCTTATTAGGCCATGCTCCAAAGTCATCGTCCAGTTTCTGACTGTGATGATGAAACATGGTTACATTGGCAAATTTGAAATTATTGATGACACAGAGCTGGGAAAATTGTTGTGAACCTCACAGGCAGGTTGAACAAGTGTGGAGAAATCAGCCCCAGATCAGATGTGCAACTCAAAGATCTAGAAAAATGGCAGAACAACTTGCTTCTGTCCAGTCAGTTTGGTTTCATTGTACTGACAACCTCAGCGGGCATCATGGACCATGAAGAAACAAGACGAAAACACACAGGAGGGAAAATCCTGGGATTCCTTTTCTAGAGATGTAGTACATATGTGCAAATAAAATGCCTCAAAGGACAAAAAAAAATGGGGTCCCTGTTCAAAAATTACAAATATGAAGATGGCAGCAACAGAATATTATACCAAGTGTGGGATCCTCTAAACAGGAGACCCCACATGTACATCTAGGAAGCTGGCCCTGCTAGTTAATTACCAATTGTGTGCAAGGGTAAAATAAAGACACCTACTATTCATACATGCTTACTTCAAGATGTGCTCCATCAGGATAAGGGAATAAATCAAGAAAGAGGAAGAGCGGACCCAGGAGAGAATGGTAGAAAGCAGTGCCAGGAAAGCTAACAGGCACAGCCTTACAGATCAATCAGTCCAGAGTGGAATAGGGAGATGGAGAAGTTCAAAATGGAGATTGAGGAGATGTGGGAAGAGTGAGTAGACATGGATTTCATAGTATTTAAAATAGCACTTGAATATTTGGAAAATTTTTCAATAGATGTATGATATCTGTTGGAGTATTTGGAAAAAACATGGCAGTAAAACTCAGAAAAGAAAAAAAAAAGAACAACAAAAAATAACTCCAGGAAGGACAAAAAGTTATATGAGAAAGGAAAATACACTCATATGTGTATAACTTCTAGTAGTAAAAATATCTATTTAGTTTTATAATAGTGTGCATTCTTTCTATTGATTTTATCTAATTTTTGTATAAAATTATATTCAAAAGAAGAGGGATAACAAATAGAAATATGTAAGAAACAATACCCTTAATTAATAAAATGTAGGTATTACATAAAGTTGATCTCAATAAGTAGATTACAGCATGCTATCTATCAAGAAGCATATTATTTATTCATATAAATTGGAACTGGTTGCCTCAGGCGAAAGGTTAATTGTGGGGGGTGGCAAGAGTTAAGCAATGTCCTGATACATTTTCTTTCTTTTTTTTAAAAAAATATATTTTTATTGATTTCAGACAGGAGAGGAGGAAGAGAGAGGAGAGAGAAACATCAATGATGAGAGAGAACCACTAATCGGCTGCCTACTGCATGGCCCACCCTGGGGATCGAGCCCGCAACCCAAGCATGTGCCCTGACCGGGAATCGAACCGTGACCTCCTGGTTCATAGGGTGACTCTCCACCACTGAGCCACGGCAGCCAGGCCTGATACACTTTCTTATAAGTTTTTAGCACCATTTTTTAAAACTTCGTGTTTGTACTCAAACATTTCAAAATGAGCATTGTCATCATCCAGAAACAAAACAAACAAAAAAACAACCAAAAGCCATCTTTCCCTCTCATTCTCCTTTATTCTAGGGCAGCACGTTGACTTAAATTGTTATGGCCTTTGCGACTGATCAGTGTGAGCCTCTAACTTTTGTTTCCTTAAATTAAATTAAAAGCACAGTCTGATCAGGGGAGCAAGGGTTGTCTGCAAGAAGTGGAAACTGTTGAGAGAACCTTGGTAACCTTGTCCCTCCCTTGAAGGGCCCTTTGAAAGCTGGCTTTTCAATTAGGAATCTAAAGTTCCCCTGCCCCTCTTAACATAAAAGACTTCCTCTGTTATGAGCAAACAGACTCAGTTTGTTTTCCTTGAATGGAAAAAATGTAACTAATGACAGGTTTCAAAGAAGGTCGAGATTTTGTTTTCATAAAAGAAAAATCAAAATGCTACCTAATCAATTTTGTTTAGTGTTTAATAAAAGGAACACATACCCTCTTACCAAAAAATTGGAGTGTTAAAAAAGGAAAAAAAAAACCAACTCTATTGCTACTAAGAAGTCAATTAGAAGCACACGAATTAAGACTTTACAAAGGAGAAAATAAGCAATCCTCCTGATGTCTGGCCCGCATGTCCTCTGGAGTGTGTGTGTGTGTGTGTGTGTGTGTGTCCATATCAGTGCAGAAAAGACAGGGTTAAGCTACTGCAGCTTATTCCTGGCTTACATTACATGTCCACCACAAGTCAGCTAAGGACTATATCTCCTTACTCAGGACCCTGTCTGGTGGAGGAGCCACCACTTTGAACTTGAGCAGATAGAAGGAAAGGGAGCTTCAGGGTGTCTCACATCAGCAGTCAAATGCTCCAGGCTAGAAGTGATACAGGTCACTTCTGCTTATAGCTTAAGGGTCAGAACTGGTTGCATGGATCACACTGAGGGAAGCCAAGACGTGTGATCCTAACAGATCCTTCCTCTGGCAAAGAGAAAGCATCCATTCTCTCACTGCCTAAAGCCCAGCACAACCTCAGGCCTCTCATTCTGTTTTACAAAAGGGCACCAACACTGGGAACCACGGAGCAGAAAATTAAAACATGAAAGCTGCAGGAATTCCTGACTGGTAGCCCCACACAAAAAGAAAGGTTAAAAGATCCTTTCAAGCAGAAGGAAAAGGATATCACACGAAATTACACAAAGGAATGAAGAACACTGGAATGATAACTATGTGGGTGATTATATACGATATTTTTCTTATTTAAATCTCTTTGAAGTATATTTTTTGTAAAAATAATAACAATGATAATATATGTAAAAGGAAAATGTATGACAACAACAGCACAATGATTAGGAGGAATAAATGTAAGTGTAGTAGTATTAGTTTCTTATTATTAGTGGTATAATATCACTTAAAGATAGACTGTGATAAATTAAAGATGTATACTATAAACCCTAAAGCAACCACTAAAATAAAAATAAAAGTTAATAAGCTCACAAAGAAAATTATTTTTAAAAAGTTCAATTAATCTAAAAGAGGGCAGAAAAAGAAGGGGGAAAATGACCAAAAACAAAGCACAGTTAGAAAACAAATAATAAGAAGAGTTAAACCTAGTCCTGACCCTTGTGGCTCAGTTGGTTGGCGCATCGTCCATGCACCAAAGAGGGGCAGGTTGGATTTCCAGTCACAGATGTACAGGAGGCAACTGGTCAATATTTCTCCCTTCTCTCTCTCTCCCCCTTCCTCTCTCTAGAAAAAAATCAATAAAATCTAAAAAAAAAAAGAAGAGTTAAACCTAATCATATAAATAATTCCATTAAATCTAAAGGGTCTAAATATTCTAATTAAAAGGTGGGATATTATCAAATTGAATTTTTAAAAAGCAAGACTCAACTATATGCCACCTATAAGAAACAGACTTCAAATGTAAATTAAAAGGATGGAAAAAGGTATCAGAAGAAAGCTGAATTTGGCTGTATTTTTATCAGACAAGTAGATTTCAGAGCAAAACATATTACCAGGGATAAGGAAGGTCTTTTCACAACAATCAAGGGCTAAGTTCATTAAAACGATATAGCAATCCTAAATATTTATGCACTTAATAGCAGAGTTTCAAATTACAGGGTGGGACAAAAGCAGGTTTATAGTTGTTTGCATGGAAAATAATACAATAGTTAATAAAAATACAAAAATAAACTCTGTGTTTTGTGTACTCGCAACTGTAAACCCACTTTGGCCCACCCTGTATCTGAAGTAGATGGTAGAACTGCCGAGAGAAACACACAAATCCATAGTTATAGTTGGAGTTTTCAAGACAGAAATGACCAGTGGTTCAGGAGCTCTTGCCAGCCTCTGGAGAGTCAACACTTACACATTAATACCCTGTGCAGATCCAGAAATAGATGGGTCTCTCAGTAGTGCAAGAGATCTGAAGGAGAAAACTTCAAGAAGGGCTGAACCAGGCACACTCAGTGTTGCCTGAAGTCTCCCATCAGGCAACTCTTCAACAGACAAGGGGAGAGGCTGAAGACCCTCTCCATGGAACCACGTGGCCAGGGAACTAAAGGTTCTCCCAGGTTGGTGATATTTCACAGCAATGCTTTAAAATTCTGTATGTGCCCTGACTGGGAATTAAACCAGTGACCTCCTGGTGCATGGGATGACACTCAGCCAACTGCACCTCACTGGCCAGGTGGGCATAGTTTTTAGTTATTGTTATTTTTGCTTTGAAAACATTTTATTTTGAAATATGTATAGATTCACAAGTGGTTGCAAAGACACTACAGAGGGGTTCTATGTACCCTTTACCCAGTTTCCCCTTTGGTTTGCATCTTACGTAACTACAGTATCAAAACCAGGAAACTGACATTGGCATAATGTGTGCACATAGTTGTATGAGATTTTATCACATGTGTATATTTGTATAACCACTACCATTATTATCACATGTGTATATATATATATAACCACTACTATTATCAAGGTATGGAACAATTCCATCAGGAAAAGACCTCGTGCTTTCCCTTTATAGTCACATCCGTTTCCTCTTTCCCATCATTCCTAACTTCTAGTAACCTTTCATTTGCTCTCAATCTCTATAATTTTGTTATTTCAAGAATGTTATATAAATGGAATCATATACTATGTGATCTTTTGAGACTGACTTTTTCTCTCTCAGCATAATACCCTTGAGATCCATTCCAGTAGTTGGTGAGCATCAGTTTCCTAATGCACTATACAAATTACCAAAAATATGTAATTTGTGATTTAAAACATATAAATTTATTACAGAATGTAAGCTTATCCATCCACACGCATTTGTACTTTATGTACATATGTATGTGTATAAAAATGTATCTATCCATATATGTGTTTTAATATGGGAAAAGACATGCAGGTTATAATAATAATATAAGAATAAATTGTGTTTTGCATACTCACAAATATAAATCTACTTTTGCCTACCCCTGTATGTCACACACACACACACACACACACACACACACACACTCCTCCATCCCCCCAAAATGTCCTTGTTCTATAACATTTCATCATCACCAACTGTTTCTGTTTCTCCCAACTGGAGAAGCAAAATAGGTGGGGTCTCAGAAAAGATGAGACTGAAGTGGAGATGGGTGAACAGTCCAGGCAATCTCCTATATGGAGCTCTTCTCCCTGGGTTCATACTTTGTCACGGAGACTCACTGGGCAGAGGTAAACCTCTGGTGAACCATGGTCATTTGTCTCGGTGCTTTCTCAGCTCGGAACGTAGACTTGTGAAGCTACTTTCCCAAGATTTTATCTTGAGATAATGGAGGTTACATCTCAAAGCCTCACCAACAAGACTCGATTTTTCTCCCAGGAGTGAGAACCCTCGGGAAGACAGCGTTCTCTCTGCTTATTTCTATTGTTCATTCAAGTGCATGACCAGGTTAACTTAGTCCCCATTTAACCCGTCAGCACCATCTATATATGGTCAGGAAGGAGAGTTCATTTTTAATATCCCACTTCTCCTAATTCATTATCCATGATAATCCATTGTGTCCCATAAACTTCTTTTTGAAGATCATAGGGCTCTATAATCCATTTCTTTTTTAGCATCCTAAATTACAGAAAATTAATCAGAGGTATAAGTGGACCACTATTCCAAAGTTTGCATGGAGCTTGTTAACAAAGTAGCAGATTGGTAATGGCCTATGTGCCAGGTGGGTCAAAATGTGGAACAAATCACCCTGGTTGGTTGCTTTTCCCTGAGCTCTTCATTCTAACTTAGCTCTAGATGCCTGCTTGGCCTGCCTGCCTTCCCAGAATCTCATCAATGAATTAACAAAACTCAGCTGGCCTGAGAGCTAATTGGACCTTAAACTTTCCAGTGAGGGCGCCATTCATTCTCATCTTCTCTTCTGCATTAGGTTAGCTGAGACATTTAGGGAAAGCACTCTAGGTCTTTGAACTCTCAAAGAAGGAAAAAAAGCAGTAATTTTCATTAAGCAAAAGCACTATGTTCCAGGCTAAGTGTCCATTTGTCCTTATTCTTATTCTCATCATTGAGAAACAGTATCAGATTATCCCAAAAGGGCTACAGATACGGGTGGCCACTGTGATGCCTTTTAGCTTCAAGAAGGCCCCAAGTTCATGACTATAGCTCCCTCTACATTTTTCAGTTCCCAGTTAAAAGAAAGGATAGTTATTTCTGAACCACTCAATAAAAGAAATTGAGATTACATATTAACTAGAAATACTATATTAGTATTATCCTTTATTAGGAGTTTCCCTTGCCAGAGGAGCTGGATTAACGTGAACATAGAAAAACTCCTGCCTCTGATCACGAGGAGAGGCTTTTAAATTATTCATTATGCAGTAACTAAGTGTTCTTTGGTTAAGAAAAAAGAAAAAGCCTTATTCTAAATAAAACCCATTCGCAGAATGAACAAAAATCCCTGCATTCTTTATGCTCCCCACCTTCAGTGTTTCTACTTTATATAATATGTCTTCATGTGCATTCTAGATGTATAAATGCATTTATGATGGTTAGAAACATTTGTCAGGAGACTGAAAGAAAGACAATAAGAAATTAAATGACTAACTGGTTTGGCTCGGTGGATAGAGCACTGGCCTGCGGACTGAAGGGTCCCGGGTTCAATTCCAGTCAAGGGCATGTACCTTGGTTTCGGGCACATCCCAAGTAGGAGGTGTGCAGGTGGCAACTGATTGATGTTTCTCTCCCATCGATGTTTCTGACTCTTTATCCCTTTCCCTTCCTCTCTGTAAAAAATCAATAAAATATTTTTTTTAAAAAAAAGAAAGAATTTAAATGGACTGAGGGACCTGAGGAGTGATTTTGTTGTGCCCAAAGCATCAGGCCTAAGAAAGAGAATGTTGTTGACTCTGATGGACTGAATGCTTATGTTCCCCTCAAATTCATAAGTTGAAACCTAATCACTGATATGATGGTATTTGGAGATGGGGCCTTTCGGAGGTAATTTGGGTGGGAATCTCCTGATGGGATTAGTGATTTTATAAGAGGAGACACCATAGAGCTTCCCTCTCTCTGCCACGTGAGGAGATAGTGAGAAGGCAGTTTCTGCAATTCAGGAAGAAACGGAACCCTACCAGAATCTTGCGCTTTCTAGGCTCCAGAAATGAGAGAAAACAGATCCATTCTATGATATTTGCTAGGGCAACCTGAACCAACTAAGACAATGACTTATTACTGACAAGTGGCCATGATACAGGGGCACCTGTGGGTATATAGCCAAGGACAGTGATGGTGAACCTATGACACGCGTGTCAGAGGTGACACGCAAACTCATTTTTTTGGTTGATTTTTCTTTGTTAAATGGCATTTAAATATATAAAATACATATCAAAAATATAAATATTTGTTTTACTATGGTTGCAAATATCAAAAAATTTCTATATGTGACATGGCACCCGAGTTAAGTTAGGGTTTTTCAAAATGCTGACACCCCGAGCTCAAAAGGTTCGCCATCACTGGCCAAGGAGGTAATTTGGGAAAGCAGGACCAATGAATCATTATATTTTCTCTTGTATACCATTCTGGCTAAAGAGTTACCTTTGTTTAAGCCTTCAGGAAGAGGAGTGCAAGCCTCCATTTATTTCATGACCTTGATCACTATTCTGTTTCCACAGGAGTTCCCAGCCAATTGGCCATCATGTCATGGTGCCATCGCTCACGAGAATTCCTCATGCGTTCCCTGATTGCCCTTGCAGGGGGTTCTAACCATCTTTGTCCTTTTTCAGCGCTGCCATTACAACTGTCTCCAACAGTGTCTCCCTATCCCTCTGTGATTTACAATAACCTGATTTGGAGGCACATTTCCCATTTACTAGCAATATAACCTAGGGCAATGCGTAATGAAAATTTAAGGATATAATATGTAGAAGATAACTGCACACTATGCTTGGTGAAATGCTCATTTGACATCCCAGAAGGAAGAGGACAGGTAGTGGTAATGTGTTACTGGGAGGTGGGCCTTCCTGGGGGTGGAGCAGGAACTCTGGAAGATAGTATAGGAGAGCCACATGGCACCTCCCGCCTTCTGAGTGAGATTTCAGCCTAGTCATCACGGCCGTTCCTTGTGGACACTGCAGCATCTCCAGCAGCCTGGAGCATGTCTGCCACTGCTCTTGATTAAACAGCCAAAAAGGATATTCACAACAAGGATATTCTAGTTTTTGCCTAAAAGCAATAATTTTCTTTTTATTATTGCTACATCCCTTCCAATTGCTAGTGCTTTTAATGAACTACGATTGTAATGTTGTCCCAGGGTGATGGGGCTCTACAACTGAATAATATCCCCAGATCCTATTTCTTTTATTAAAAAACAAGTGGGACACAGGCTCATCTCATGAATTTTAATGTGATCAAGATCGCTGCCCACTGGAAAAATGTGTTCTCATTGAGTTGTGAAAAAGCATGCCTGGCCACATCAAACAAAAGGAAATCAATAGCCTTCAAAGGATTAGAGTTCCCAGAGGTTGGGTGGGACAAGGGAGGTAATACTATTTTATCAAAATAGTTTTTTTGAAAAAAAAATTTTCAAAAATATCTCCTTCCCTATATAGGACAGGTTCAGTTAAGCATTTCATTTTTCTTGTCAATGAAGTGTCAAAGTGATTTGACACTTCATTGTTGAGTGAATACTCGGTTTCAGTCTCATTACACACACTCTGCCAGCTTGCTTAATGATCAGCTAAGTATTTTCCTCAAAGACTTGGCATCTTCCTACATGGGAATCGGGCCAGGATATTTATTTAATCTTTATAGACTTAGTTCTCCCTCCCATCCAAGCCCTCTTCCCTCGCACTGCCACCAACCAAGTGACTCTGACATGCTTGGGTGCTCCATGCCCTTCGTCACATGCCCCTCCCAAAGGAGAAGTGGATCCCTGCCTCTTTTCTCTGTCCTCCCATCTTAGCATCAAGAAGAGATCCATGTAATTTACCTTGATTAGGGCCAAGGTAAAAAAAAAAAAGCCAAGGTCAAAGTGAATTAGCAAATGCTCCCCATGTGATACAGGTAATACCAGGATACAGAAAACTGAGCAGGCACTTGCCCAGGACACAAGGTGAGGTACTTAAACTGGGTTTATTGACGAGCACATCTCACCTTCCAATGGATACCAACCAGTAGCATTAGAGTGTGCAGAATCTTAATGTTATATACCATGCAAGTGGGATGCTTCATTAGCCTTGGCCTGTGACCTTGGGTGAGAAGCAAGTCAGAGAGGAGAGGACTATATGCACTTGCTCAATCAGGTATTGGTTAAGCACTGCCAGGTGCCAGCTAGATGCTGCCAGATTTTCTAGAATAAAACCAAGTCACGGCCTCTACAAGGACAGGCTCTTGCGTACAAGACAATATTTATTTTCATTCCTCTTGACCACTAGACAGTAAGGCACAAATTACTAAAAGTTTTATTGGTCAAGTGACTGAACCCAGGATGACAGGCAGGAACTCCTTGCAGCCATTGATATGGTCTTTCTTTTCTCCCTTCCACCCCCTTCCCTCAGAGGAGAGCATAAATGTATCCCCCACAACCACATATTATGCAGTCAAGTTTCCCACATTTGGGGAGTCGCAGGAGTCAGCACATCCAAGGGCAATGGATAAGCCTCGCTCTAGGAAAACCATCTTCATAATCATGGCTTCTCCCTGGCCAGGTAAGTATGATGAAGTCTTTCTTCATTAGACATATTTTTAGGTAATTATTAGCATCAATTTAGCCAATTCTCTGACACCTCACAAAAACATTTCCAACTAGCATCCTGCTCATAGAGAAAGGAAATAGTTTGAAAACCCAGTCAGGGATATGCAAACAAGAATGACAAGAAATGCATGGAGTTCTGGGTACTACTATGGCAGGTTTTATGGACTGGAATTCCCAAACCACTCCCAACCCAATCCCCCACTTTCCTCTACTGTAGAGACTAGAAAGACACAACATTTTATTTCCTAGGCTCAATTGTGGCTAAAAGTGGTTATGCAACACAGTAGTAGCCAATAAATAAAAGAGAAACTGGGCAGAGTTTTCAGGGAAGGCTTTTAAAGGGACAGATTCAGCTAGTACAGCTCCTTATCCCATTGTCCTTCAGCCTTCTTCCTCACTCCTTCCCTTTCCTAAAACAGGTATGATACTAGGGGTTCAGCAGCCCTCTGGAGACCACAAAAATGAAAACCACTTGCTAAGGATAGAGAGGAGGAAGATAAACAGACTGGGCCCTTGATGACATTTGGAATTGCTTTTACTTGTCCCTCATCATCTACTCCCTGAGATTTTGTTGCATGTAGCAGATAAACCCCTTACTTAAGTAATCCTGTCAGTTACTTGCAGCTAAGTGCAACCCTAATGGATAAAGACATTTAGTGGCATGTGGCAAATAAACCCCTTACTTGAGTAAGTCCTGTCAGTTAGGTGTTCAGTTACTTGCAGCTAAATGCAATCCTAATAGGTACACTTGACTCTGAGCAGTCAATTATGCTAGCTCAGCTCTGTTCTTCTGCCATTTATTCTACTGACTGGTGCTTGTGATGTTACTACTGCTGTGATATTAGACAAAAAAAAAAGGCTGTCTTTTGACAAACTTCCTGAAAATAGTGAGTCACAATGATTATTCCAACTTAGTTTGCTCTTAAATTCTAAAACCTCCATTGTTACCATTTCTTAACTTGCTGAGATAGAGTTTGTGATTTTTCTGGGTTTATTCTAAACCTCCTTTTCTTCCTAATACTCCACATCACTTTTGTAAAGAAAGCTTCTACAGTTTCCCCTGGAGACAGGCATAGGGGCCAATTCCATCTCCTCTTTCAATTACAAAGCTTAGGTATATTTAAAGACTACCTTCTACACAGAACTCTTTCCATAGGCAATAGTTTTCATTCGGAAGTCTTATAATGCACTCCACAACATAGTTGAAGGACAACAGCTCCTGCTAAGGGACCATAAATATTTGATGGTCCAATCTTAACTTTTCCTAAAGATAAAACCACTTTGTACGGTATCAAATGGTCCCTGAGGACTCTTCTGTTAGAATTGTTGGCTCTAGTCACTTTACTTATCATTTGTGGCATCCCACCTTCCCTTGAGGACCCCAACATCAATCAATAAGAAGCAATTTGTCAAACGTACACCATGCAGCTTATTTGTAATTATCTTGAAACCAGTGTCCATATGCTACGCGCGTGGAAATGACTGAGAAGCACCATGGCTTAAGGCTGTAATGCCACCTCAGAGAGAAGGTAGACATTGCCCAGTGCTGCCCCACCTCTCTAGAAATCACATCAGCAAACAGAAAGAGTAATAATAGCTAACAGGTACATCTTACTACCATATGCCAGGCTGTTTTGAGTACTTTAAATATAATAACTAATGTAAGGTAGGTACTATTATTATCCTTGTTATACAAATGAAGAAACTGAGATACAGAAAAGCACAGATACTAAAGGATAGAGCTGAAATCTGAAAGCAGGCAGAGAGTTCCAACATGCAAGTTTATATTTTACTGCCTGTGGTGGACAGATTCTAAGATGGGCCCCCATAGTCCTTGCCTCCTGGTGTTCATGTCCTTGTGTAACCCGTTCCCCAGAATATGGACTGGTCCTATGACTTGATTTAGCCACTAGAACATGGCAAAGGTGACAGAATGTTGCTTCCAGGATTGTATCACATTTGGAACTAAGAATAGCTCTGGCCAACTACCAGCAAGGAATAGAGGCCCTCAGTCCAACAACCCTCCAGGAACTGAATTCTGCTGACACTACTTGAGAAAACTACTGGAAGAGAGCAGGTCAGTAAAGAGATATACTTCATTCCTTTTGAAACAACTTGCAACATCTTAAATAGTTTCTAAAAGATTTACTTTTAAGAATTATATGATTGTTGCTGTCTTGCAATATTATGTACAATCAGTGAGCATTTGGGATCTAAGAGATAAGAAAAAACTGACAACCCCGGATAAGGGAGAAGCTTAGGAATAAGTAACCCAGACCCAGAAAGGTGTTGGCTGGGGCAGAAGCAAGCATCTGAATGTAGAACATCAGGTGGAAGTGTGGGGTTAATGGGTCAGGCAGGCTGGATGAATGAAGTCACTGGTTCAGCATCTAGGGAGAAAGTCATTGGCTGGGACAGGAAGACAGAGTATGCAACAAAGGAACAAACTGATCAGAATCACTGAATAATAAGCCCCCACACACCAGCAGAAGCAAAGGCCTTGATGACTACAAGCTCCCCTTGGCCTCACCTTAGTCCATGGAATGCACCTCAGGCCATATCAGGGACCGGTCCTCAAGTAAGGCTGGCTGAGAGTCTGATGGGAAAGAGGGATGAGAGAAGAGGTGATGGGACAGAAAGAAAGAGGGCTATCAATATTTCGCCCACTGGCTCTGCTATATCGCATGCGATTCACATGATGATCTTTATGGGCAGTTCTTCCCCAGAAAACATAGGGTAGGAGTGGAAGAACCAATCATAGATTCCGAGTGCTGGAATGGATCTGGAGGTCATCTCAGCACATCATCGCAGTTGACAGACTATGAGAAAACTGAAACCTAGAGAGGTTGGTAACACGCCCAAGCTCACAAAGCTAGTTAGTGGCAGTCTCAGCCAGGAAAGCCTTCCTCGATGCTGCCCTTGCCTATTAATCAATGGGGATTTGAGAGCCTGAGCACTCAGCTCTCTGCAGACAAGTGACACTGTGTCGTTAAGTGCTAAATTGCATGGACAGGCTGTAGTGCTGGAGGACTTCAGAAGATAAATGAAAGAGTGCTGGGGTAATTAGAGAAGACTCGGGGAGAAGGCTCAACGCAAGCCGGGCCATGAAGAATGACGAGCAGCCATGTATTTTTCTAAGCAAGTCTACATTTAATCAGAATCTCTAACCTCCTCCTCATCAAGACAAGGACCTTCAACACTTTAGCTTCTACCCAAACTCCCCCCACTTCTCACATCCATATGTTTGGCTTTTACAGTATGTACATAAGTTTTAAAATACAGGAAAAATTACCTTATTATTTCGACAGTCAATCCAATGTGTTTTAACAATGGTGTCAGCATTGCTTCTTCCTGAGGCACATAACATTCAGGGATTCTTTCAGGCAGGGTCTCTGAGAGTTAACATTCCCAGCCCTGTGTGTCTGCCAGGGTCTATTTTCCCTTTACCCCTGCATGATGCTTTACCTGGGGAAGGACTCCTAGCATTGATTCATTTATTCTTAGACCTGTATAGGCTGCTGTAGATCTCATGGCCACTCTTTCGTGGGTAGTGGGTCTTTTCTTGCTGCCTGCCTGAAAGATTTTTCTCTTTGTTCTCTATGTTCGGCAGTTTTATTATAACTATTATATCTTCACTTGGCTTGTTCCTCACTTCATTCAGGTCTCTGCCACCTCTTCAGAAAGACTTTCTTCAACCCTTCTCTAAAAACAGTTCCTCTGAAAGTATTTTACTCCGACTTACTTGTCCTTCAAAGCACTTATATACACATGAATTTATATACATATATAATGTGTGCATGTATTATGTTGCATATGTGCTCCCCCACTGAATACCCCTAGAACAGTGTCTGACAGTAAATTCCTTAATAAGTAGCTGCTGATAAATTATTGATTATACCTAGATGTGGCGTTGGTGGTTGTTAAATTTATCCTGCTCAGCACTTGGTATTGAAGCTCTTTCAACCTTAACATCCTCATTCCAGAAACACTGGCTATTTCCTATGTTAAATGGTTTAGTCAGGATTCTCCAAAGGAACAGAACCAATAGGATATATATATACCTGTATGTGTGTGTGTGTGTGTATATATATATATATATATATATATATATATATATATATATAGAGAGAGAGAGAGAGAGAGAGAGAGAGAGAGAGAGAGATTGATTTCAAGGAATTGGATCATGCAATTGTGGAGGCATAATTAAGTCCAAAATCTGCAGGATAGGTCAGCAGCCTGGAGACCCAAGGAAGAGTTACCATCCAAGTACAAAGGTGCAGTGAAGGAAGAATTCCCTCCTCTTTAGGGACCTCAGTCTTTTTCTATAAAGGTCTTTAACTGATTGGATGAGGCCCACCCACATTATGGAGGGTAATTTGTTTTACTCAAAAATCTACTGACTTAAATGTTAATCTCATCTAAAATATACCTTCACAGAAACATATAGAATAACATTTCACTACTCTCTGGGCAGCAGGACTGAAGTAAGTTGACACATAACCATGACCATCACAGACTCCCACCTTGGTAAAATTCTTTGTGCCACTCAGCCTAACTTCCATTTTGCGTGGTTGTTTCTATGTGCACCCCAAGCTGCTCACTTCCTCTCGGTTCTCCAGTAGAGTTATTTAATTATCTGCTCTATGCAGGAATCCCAGTGCCCCACCAAGGACAGGACAGGCCCTGCAGACTTTCCCAAGCAACCCCTGATGTCCGTTGCCCACCACCGTATTTGGTCATGAGCTCTGATGACTTCAAAGTCCCCTCTCATCACCATGAGTTTACTCTATTCAGGTTCACAGAGGTTTTCCTCGGTTTTGAGTGGGGTTGTGTAATTTTAAAAAGTTAAATCAGGATTTCACCTTATACTGTTGGAGGAGAAGGTGGGAAACTGTGTACATGCTCACTCTGACATCTGATTGGGAGAAGGTGGGAATCAAGTAGGAAAGATGGGAAGCCATCCCGGGAAAGCAAAGCTGGGCACAGATAGGAGCAAGCATGTCACATGAAGAAGAAAGCTAAGAGCCCTTCTTGAACATTCTAATATTTGGGCACCCACTATGTGCTGGGGAGCTGTGCAGGATGCTGGAGACAGTGATGCACACAACATATGCATTCACATTCTTGTAAGCCTCACAACTAGTTTAGGGCAAGCACCTCGGGCAGAGTGGGAAGTGGGGTTTGATAATGCAGGGTCATATCTAAAAGCATCTTGGGTCCAGCCGGTGTGGCTCAGTGGTTGAGCATTGACCTATGAACCAGGATGTCACAGTTTGATTCCTGGTCAGGGCACATGCCTGGGTTGTGGGCTCAATCCCCAGTGTGGGGCATGCAGGAGGCAGGCCATCAATGATTCACTCTCATCACTGATGTTTCTATCTCTCTCTCCCTCTCCTTTCCTCTCTGAAATTAATAAAATATATTTTTAAAAGAAAATAAATAAATAATAAAAATCACCTTGGGAGGATAATACGGGGTTTGAGCTGAGGTCTGACCTAAAACACAAAGCTGCAGTTTTGGGGGCCTGGAGATTACCTGCTGGAAGCTATGTTTAAGCAAGCGGATTTGATAGAGGTAAGCTAAGCCTAGGGCATCAGCCAACAGATGATGAAACTCCTGGTTTGCCTTGGAGAGTACAGATTTATGTCTCTTGTTCCGGTGTAATTATTTATAGCGCCCTTTTCACTTTCAGAGTGCCCTCTTTGGGTGATAAATCACCAAGTCGCCTAGCTAGGAGCCCGAGAGCGTGAGCTTCTTGAGGGTAGGGCTGGTGGTCTCTTTGCCTCTATGCCTTGAGCACATGGTGCCCAACACATCACAGATATTTCACTGGCTGTCAAAAATATTAATGACTCTAACAGGAGAATCACAAACAGCAGTTATTAAGGAAGCAAGAGATTGAAGGTAATGTAGTTTCTATGAAACCAGAGCTTCAAGAAGGAGGCTGTGGGGTAACAGAATCTAGTGTTCCAGGGACAGCAAGAAGTCTAAAAGAAATAAACTGAACACAGACTTCTTAGAGATACAGCAACCCCAGGGCTGGGGCTGGGAAAGCACAAACCTGCATGAAACATCTTGGGCCCGAAAGTAAGAAGATGCTGAAAGAATAAATATGCCTACATCACAAGCACACTGAAGTTGGCTTAATGGGGCTCCCACTGGCCACGTTTGTACTGATTTGAGCATCAAAAAGAATAATGATGGCTACGGGTTATAAAACAGAAGAAAAGAAAAGAAATCTTGAGCCCATACTTGTGTTGAACAAAAACTAAGCAGGAGAAGCTGTTTTTACACAAAAACACCAGCCAATAAACGTAGAAGGAATGAGAAAATTGCTATTTTGCAGCCATCAGTACAATAATTGGTCGAGGTAAGGGTAATAGATGCATGCTAAAACCACTGAGTGAAGAGTTCTTGGACACAGGCTGTTCATTCACATGGTCTCAAAATAATACTTGTTAATTACGAATGGAAATAAGATATGTTTACAAAGGAGAAATTTGGCAGACAGCATGGTTACCAAATGAATAATGGGACAAAATTGACATGTACCTCCAGATGTGATGCAAGTGGAAATACACATCACTTATGTAGAATTCTTGCCAAAACAGAAGACAAGACAATATTTAACCTGAATCTAAACATGAGAAGACAATCAGAGCATTCCAGAACGAGGGACAGTCTATAAGACAACTGGCCTTGAACACTTCAAAACTGCCAGCTATCATGCAATTCCACAGAAGAAGGATGGACATTCTAGAATCTAGATTAACAGAGAACAGAGCAACAAAACAATGCAAAATGATGCACAAAATGTATTTTGGTCCTGGATTTATAAACAACAACAAAACTTCAAAAGCTATTTGGGCAACAATTTAGGGTTCAATATGGGCTGTTTATTAAATAATGATCTCATTGAATCAATGTTAAATTCCTCGAATGACTTTTTTTAGGAAATACATGCTTAACCATGTAAACTGGAATATTTAGAGTGAAACATTTAGGTGAAATATGATGAATACAACCTTTTTTTCCAAATTTCTCTGCTAAAACACATGCTCATGCAAACACACACACACACACACACACACACACACACACACAGAAGGGATCAAATGTGGTAAAATATTAGTAATTTGGTGAAATAAGGTAAAGATTATATGGGTATTCTTTGCATTGTTCTTTCAACTTTCCTATGGATTGGAAACTTTTCAAAATAAAAAAGGAGAGGAGTTAAAAAAACAAACGAACAGTAAAAGAACGAAAAGCCTGCAGGAAAGGTCATATTGTGACATTGAAGGGAGGCACCTGCCAAGCTTCGGGGTGATGGGAGGTAGTTGATTTGCAGTGCTAGGAAGAAATCCATTGCCACGGGTCAAGGAGGCAATAGAGAGAAAAGAGCTAAAAGTCAAGAGTACCAATAAAATAAGGTTGAAGAAATTAGTCAGAAACCAAAGGAGAAAACAGGATCAAATGAAAGCTTTCGGCAATGCTTTTAAAAACAGGAGAGTTGTGGGGTGGTTTAGAGGCACCGAGTAGAAATGAAGAGGCTGATGAAGCTGGCAAGACAAGCTGGTGGGTCTGGTTCTCGCGCGATTTCGAGGCACGTCCCAGACTCTGACAGGAGGAAGATTTTCATATACATTTTACTAATTTTCTTTCATATCTGACACTTTTATTATAGAGAAAGGACAAGTAGCAACATTAAAATATTTCCTCTAATTACTTCCCTTTTAATGTGCATGAATTTCATGCACTGGGACACTAGTTTATTAATAATTCCCTGAGAGGCCACTTACACAGGAGAGTCAAGAGAGTACCTGACACTGGTTCTCTAAGCCCCTCTTTAGCTCATCTAGTCATCTTTCCAAGGCAGCCACAAGTCCCAGCCACATGCCTTCAGCACTTTATTGCCATTTTTTCTGTTCTACAACAGTGAAGCATGATGGAAAGTTGGAAGCATATGGCATGAAGGCAGGTTGAAAATGGAGGCAAGCACATCTCTGAGGGGAGAATTTGTAGTTTCACACATATCTCTGAGAACTAAAGGCCTATTGTTGTATGTTTTAGAGGCTTCTGGTGACATAACAGATCCTATGAAAATATTTATCTTAAAAAAATATCTTATTTAAATATTTAAAAAATCACTTACCAGAAGTCATATATGGAATGGTATATTCACATAGTTTAAAATGTCAAATAGTGCCAATAAGCTTGTGATAAAACACACACACACCCCCCAAAGCAACACTCCCCTTTCCCTTTAATTTCCATCATTTCTCAGCTATGTTGTGTATTTATAGCCAGAGTTCTAAATAGTAAGCTTATACTATACTTCTTGCTTAATTTTACATATTATCTGTTCATTTCCTTCAACTGAATATAAACATTTAATGATCTTCTCACCACCACCATGTACTCCACAAACACACACACCAAATCCACATCTCCTTTTCTCATCCTCCCAATAGTTCTATCCCAATTTCTGATTAAATTAATGCTCATTGTTTACATTTTTACTTATTGCATTTGCCTCTAGAAAGAAATCTGATGCTTGTCCTATAGATAACTTTTTTAACCTTGCTACATGGATATACCAAAAATTAGCTATTTATTTCAAGACAAATCAAACAGAACCATCTTTGTCTGCTTACCTTTCCTGTTCTTAATCACTACATTCTACCAACAAAAAAATTTAACTTGAAAATCTCTTGCCTTCTATTCACTTATGTGGTTGGAGCTTCCATATAATTCTAAAAGGTATATAGGAAGTTTATTTCAATTCTCTTTTTATAGAGAGTACCATTAGTATGGGGATGAGGATTTATAATAAAAACTAGTCCAAGAAAATATAGAACTTTTGCAAGTGAGCATTTATGTTCCAAAGCCGTGAAAGTATGGCTATTAGTGTGATTTACCACCCTCACCTGGTCTTGGGAGCCTGGAGAATGTGGGGATGGAATTGCTTTGAGAGTTAAAAACTCTACCTTGAGCTAGTGCTGTGCTTGGAGTTAGCTCTGCCTCTTCATTCTCACAAGGGTGATGGCATTCAGAAGGAGCATGAATATGATTGGTACATTAGACCACTTACTGCTTGGGGTGGCGAAGGTATTGAAGGTGTTCAGCAAAATAAGTGTGTATCCCACTGAAGTTCTCTTTAACAAATGAGTTCTGCAGGGGGAATGGCGGCTTTACAGTAGGGTTCACTTTGAGAGCAGGGACAGAGCCTGAGAGAGACATAAAACGCAGCCACAAACGCCATGACAAGAAGCAGCTGCTTTTCAGCGTGGTTCCAGGAAGCTTTTCCAGATTCCTCAGGTAGGGAAAACATTGTGTTTCAATGGAAAACTAGATTTGTTTATCGCACACCCCTCGCCGTGATCTGATTCTGGTGGTATGGAAACAATTTCACCATGTGTAACGTGTAACCGAGGCAGTTCAAGATAATTCTTGTCTATTGACATGCAAATGAATTCTTTCAGGTGGGAAGACAGCCCTCCCCACTGTGGAAAACCAATTTCACCTCCATTTGCATTCATTTCAACATTCCTCTTCTCTTTTTATTTTACTCTTTATCTTATTCCTTACTGGTTATAACATCTGCCTGGTTTTCTCATTATGAGTAACATAAAACCTTTAGCATGCACTTATATTTATATCCCTTTGAGGACATATCCTTTTTATATGCTTGGAATTTATTTTATGATGACGATTCACCAGGGAGGCCCTGCCTCTGGAACGGCCCTTTCCTCCTTGACCCAGCTCTGACCCGGGCTCTGCAGAGTACAGCTTTACGTTATGGCTCTTGGTTCAGGAGCAGATAATGTTCACCCTCCCCAAGCTTGAGGGTCTCCATGCCACACCCATAGATTGACAAATGATTTCCCTTTGGCATTCTATCCAAAAGCTGAGGTGTCAATAGGCATAACATTTTAATCAGCTTTATTAAAGTATTAAAGTACAATTCATATACAATAAAATTCATCATTTTAAGTGTGCTGTTTGATGAGCTTTGACAAATGGGTATAGTTGCCTACCATCTCCACAATTAAGATATATAACATTTCTGTCTCCGAAAAGTTCCTCTTTGTAGTCAGTCCCATTCCCTTACTACTGTCCCCAGCAGTCGCTGATCTGTTTTCTTCAACCATTAGGTTTGCCTTTTCTAGAACTTCATATAAATAAGATCCTACAACATTTAGTCTTTTGGCTTCTTTCACTTTTGAGACTCATCCATGTTGTTTTAGATATTTGTACTTCATTCATTTTTATTGCTGAGTGATATTCCATTGTATGGACTGACCACAATGCATTTATCCATTCACCAGTTGATGGAGATTTGGATTATTTCCAGTTTGGGATTATTATGAATAATAATGAGTAAGATTACTGGGTCATATAGTATGTAAGTGTCTGTCAAAAAGAATTCCAAACTTTTCCAAGGTGGCTCTATCATTTTACATTCCCTTCAACTGTGCATGTGAGTTCCAGTAGCTCCAAACCCTCACCAATACTTGGCATTGTCAATCTTTTTAATTCCAGCTTTTCTAATGAGTGTATAGTTTTATTTCATTGTATTTTTAACTTCCATTTCCTTAATGATCAATAATGTTGGACATCTTTTCATGTATTTATTTGCCATCTGTACATCTTCTAGGGTGAAGTTTCTATTGAAATTTTCTGCCCATATTTAAATCAGACTGTTTTTCTTCATATTATTGAGTTTTAAACGTTCTTTATATATTCTGCATACAAGTCCTTTATGAGACTTGTGTTTTGCAAATATCTTCTCCCAGTCTGTGGCCTGAGAAAGCCAGTACATTTTGACAAATGAGAATCTTCTAATTCAGAATCTCTGGAGCTGAAAACCAGCACACCAGGTCTGTTGACAGTCTGCAGAGGAGGCCAGCCTTCCAAGGGGAGGGAAAGGAACAACAGGAAGTTCTAAAAATTTGGCCTCAAAAGAAGCTGCTCTCTGCTTTCACCTCCATCTCTTGATTTCCTTGTGTTTTATTTATTCCAATTATTTTCTTTCCTATGTTACTGCTTCCTGTAGCTATTGAAATGTCTGTCTCTTTCTTTCCTGATACAAATGAACATCTTAGCGTTTGTACTTCATAGTGAACCCAAAGTATAGTCTCAAAAGCAATGGAACTGCTCACATGGAAATTGTTCCTGATTGGTCCCAACTCAACCTCTGGATGTCACTTCATTATCTCTAACTCCATCTAGGGACCAGCCTCTGACTTCTTCAGTCTTTGGGGGAGATAAGGAGGAGAAAGTTCCCCTCTAAAGGGAGCACTATATTATCCACTGCTTACCAAAACCCTAACTCTACAGTAAAGAATTTCTGTTACAAACACAAGGAAGGTCCCGTGTCACGTGGAGCTGAGCATCATGGAGAGACCACAGGTTGGCACATTTATTACAGCTTTCATCACATCTATCTCTTCTCAAATATCTAGAGGCGAGAAAACGTGGATGGTTTTCTGGTAGCCCGCTATGGCTGAGAAGCTGGATGCCTATGTAGGCAAAGAAGCACTTAATTTTCAGGCATACAGTTTCACTTAAGGAAGGTGAAGAAGCCCCAGAGATCCAGGTACAACATTGAACCCACAATCAACAATAATGGATTGTACACTTAAAATCTGTTAGGAGGACAGATCTCATGTTAAATGTTGTTACCACAATAAAAATTATTCTTTGTTAAAAAATAAAAAGGCGATAAGGCATAACACACCTCAGAACCACTTGAGCAGGAAGATTCTTCAGTGCTGAAGCATCATTTCATAGCCTTTCAGACAAAGGGTTTCCATGTCAGATATCTCGGTGACAGGAAACTCATGCTTGAATGGCTTCTGCAGATGCATGTCGTTCTGATGGCTCCTCTGGAACGGAGCCCCTTATTCAGCCCCAGCTCTTCCATGACTGATTAAAATCAGCAAGTGAAGGACTACCACTTTTTATGCTGAAGACAATTCTCAAATTTTCAAGAGGGTCACAATTTTCAACATATTTCCTCCATAGTTCAGATGCCAGTAACCAAATAAATCTTCTGTTTTGTTTCTTTAAATGCATTTCTATTTGTCAGTGCATGTGTTGGGGTTTGGATACGGCCTCCTGTTCATGATAACCCCATTCCACTCCACTTTACAGCCTGGCCCACTCTATTATTTCGCCCACACTCCCTATTAAAAGGGAAATATTAGGCACAATTATGAGGCATCAGTTCAGATTCCTTTTAGCCTCACCCCCTACTCCAGCTATTGCCATGGTGACCAGATGCATGAGGCTTTGCCCACAGTTCTGGGGGGTGGGGTGTCAATTGGGGAAAAAGGAGACATATGTAAAACTTTAGACAATAAAGAAAAAAACCTCCATAGTCTAAAAAATAAAAGAATTCCCACAGTCCAAGAATGCCTTGTCCTGGGCCTTCTCCCTTAACTCCTGCTTTCAGCCCTGGAGCTTCCCTGAACAAGGGGCTGCTCTACACTCAGATGAGCCACCCAGAGTGGGCTGGGGATCAATTTGGCAAGACTATTGGGCAAATACACCTGGCTTTGGCTCCTTGGGCAATCAGTCTCAAAAGCATCTCATGCAATTTCTCAGAAGGTTCCAGCAGGACTGAGCACTGGATGCTTATAGCAGTGACCAGTAATGCATTTGTGCTTTGGCTTTGCCTGCTCTGGTGCCTTGCTCAGGTCCTCACCCTGCTCCCTGGGATCATGTACACCCCAAATAAATTACTAACAGGTAAGACTCTCTTAGGCTCTTCTTTTGGGGAAATCAAACTAAGACAAAGGGTGCTAAACAATAAGAAAACAAATAATGTTTCTATCCTCAGTCCCAGTCAACCACCAGGTATTGAACCCTATTACATCCCACCTTATGCAATTGTTCCCTTCCAGACAGTTCTGCACACTCAGATTTTGCATATGTCAAAATTACTGCTATGGTATCACCCTGGATTCTAAAGGTTGTAAAGCCTACAATGCAAACATTTATGTGTATAATATTTAAAATAGTTTTTACTATGGATGTTACTAAAATGATTTACATGCAATGGAATAACTCTGACCTCTTCCTTGGGGGTTAGCATTTTCTTTTTTTCTCTAAATCAACTGTCTAAGGTTTACAGATGGTCCTCCTCTCTTGTTCTCTCCTGGTGGCTTTTAGGATAAGATTGGAAGGATATAAAGGTAATGACACGGATGCCCGGAAATAACATGAATTGCTGCTGTGAGAAACCCCACAAAGCCCCATAAACCTGAAAGCAAAAAGCCTTCCTCTGGAGAGCTGCTGCCTCTCTGGAGCCTTTGCTTCATGGCATCAGTCTATGCTCCAGCTTAATGTGTGTTTGCATGCGTAATGCAACCTTTCCCGCCATATCTCTAACATACCATCAGCACCTTCTGGAACAATCTGTATAGGTCTGGTTGGCATTAGTCATGTCTGTGGGACCCAGGGAGCAGCTATCCCTGATCACCAGGGACACTGGAAGTTTAGATTTGAGTCTCCACTTTGCCTGACTCTATGATACTAGAAAGGACTGGGAGTCTTTTGTTCCTAGGAGTCTGGTGATGTTTATGAATGGCCTTATGAACAAGTATCCATTAGCCTGTTTACTTTTTATTTTATTTTATTAAGATTTTTTATTGATTTATTTTTATTGTATTTATTTTTAGAAAAAGAGGAAGTAAGAGGGAGAAAGACAAAAACATCAATGTGAGAGTGAAACATCGATCGGCTGTCTCCTGCACATCCCCTGCAAAGGATTAAGTCTGCAACACAGGCATGTGCCCTGACTGGGAATGGAACCTGCAACCTTTCGGTGCGCAAGATGACGCCCAACCAACCGAGCCACACACTGAAGCCTGTTCATTTTTAAATATTATATTAGACATTCCAGCAGAGAAATACAAGATCAAGAACCCCACAGGTCAAAAGCCTATTTCCTAGTTGGGGTTTCAGAATTGCTTAGAAACTTAAAGCTACCAAGTCCCAAGGCATTAATATCCAGTGAAAGCATGGAGGACGCCTGTCCCTGGGGGAGCCTTTCCCAGGTTTGAAGGCATTTTGCACTCTATCAGGCAAAAGGAAACACACATTAGCCAAATACAGGCAGACTGCTCAAATGCTATAACAGATTCCCAATAGGGGTCCTTAAAGCTTTTCTGACTGATCTTTGACTTCAAGGTTATAGCCAAGCAATCTGCACTGGAAGCTGATGTGTGCACACGGGCTGACAGCTCACTACAATCCAACCAGTTCAGATCTTCAACAAATCCCTTCCATAGGCTGAGACATGAGTCACGGGGCTTGGGCTCCGAGGGTCTAAATCCCTAAATGGACCCCCGAGTCAGGTCAGAGGCACAGGCATGGAAAGTGAGGAGTAGAAAGGGCTGAGTTCCCCTCTGCTGACTGTCATACTGCTGTTCCTGATATTAGCTAAACATTCCAAGCCAAATTTTAAAGAAAAATCAGCATTCAATGGAAAGGGTGAGGTTCTGTTTACATGCCTGGAAAGGTCATTACCAAAGAAGATGCCGTGCCCTGACCCTCTGGCTCATCTCTGTGTCTATAGCCTCCTGATATGTTCTATATATTCTCGCCTCGTAATCCCTGAACATTCAATGGGATCTGGGCCCACAAATTTGCTGGCTCTGCTGAGAAAGTGGACCTGGGAACTGGTCCTGAGATGGCCCCAGAAAGCACCTCCCCTTCTCTCTCTACGCCAGGGTTAGATAGAGAGGTATCAGCAGTTCCTGAAAACCTCTGCTCCGAGGGACTTCGGACAGGAACAGAAAAATCAAGGGACTTTGGACACTTGTGCCCACAGAAGTCTGGGAAATGACCAGGTCAGGTATTTGCTAAGCTGTTTAATGAGGCTGCATAAGCAATAAGAAGAGGTTGATGGGGTTTTAGGGTCACTGAGGTTTCCAGGGCGAATTAAAGAAAGCAGTGAAGTAAGGGAAGAGTGGACTTAAAAATTAACCTGTGTGTGAATGTACTATGTTCAGAACAGGAATTAAAAGGCAAACAAGGATTAATTGATCCCCTCCTCCCTCAGAAGCAGGACTCTGGCATTTCAGGAACGAAATTGATTGGTTGATAATACACTCTGCTAGGTAATTAAACAAGGAGGCGCCGATCAATACTCAGGAGCTGGGATTTAGATACCCACTGACAGGCTAACAGAGGGATCCAGAAGAGAACAGAATTGCTGACTGGCTCAAGCAAGATGGGAACTTAAGGTTTCTGAGTTTAAAAACAACGACAACATGATGCTTGCTCTTCTCTCCCCTCTCACTTTAAAACTCCTCCGATTCAGTATTAACCCAATTCAAAATAAGGATCCCCACTCAGAGCATTTCTCTCAGTGGCGGGTGACAGAAGTAAAGGGCCAAATTTGTGATCACATGGTTCATTTATGCAACTGCAATTAAGCTGCCTAAGTTCACATAGTTAAATAAAAATATTACAACCAAGTTACTTATTAGCTACCTTAAACCTGCCTCCCTAAGAGCCAGAGGGCTGGTGAGAGCCAATTTACAAGCAAGCTGGAATGATCCGCCTTGCTATCTATTGTGGTTTATACACCAGATAGGTCATGAGGGTCCTCTGTGTGGCTGAATGACCAGAGCTGCCCAGAGAGATCTCTTGGCCTATCAGATTAGCATACCCACCAGCTACTTACCAGCTCCTAATCAGACAAACCAGACAGAACTTTCCTACAAAGAAGTGGTGGGCCTGAGCCCTTCTCTTTAGCACCCACCAGATGAAGGTGGGACATATCAGGCAAAAGACACAGAAGCAGAAAGAACTTTTCTTCCAAGCACTTGGAGGGAAAGCCCTGTTAGCGGGGAGGGTTTAGGGCAAAGACATCACCGCGGTTTCATCTGTGACTATTGTTGGTTGGTCCTGGGATTCTCCAGGGGAGAGGAGGAATGGAAGGAAAATCGGGGGTTACCAGCTCACAATTATCCCAGTGAGCAAGGACACCTCTCAGGCACTCATTCAGGATTTCCTAGATTCCTGGGCCTTCCAGTTTCTTCCACTCGTTGCTTATAAACCCATGTATTTCTCTAGATACATAAGCAGTTTGACTTTCTGGCTAGGAAAAGGGAGGGAGAAGAAGACCATGTAGCAAAAGGCCTTTGGAGACATAAATGGCTAAAACAGGAAAACACGGCCAAGAAGAGAATTGATTTTATCCAAGAGAGAGAGATTCAGAGTATAAGCAAGTAATTTGTGACTTGGAGGATCCATATTATAAAATTCTGGTCATTCATAGAGACAGAAAGTAGAACAGTAGTTTCCAGGACTGGAGAGAGGGGGGCAGGGGGAGTTAGTATTTAATGGGTACAAAGTTCCTGTGTGGGATGATGAAAAAGTTCTGGAGGTGGACAGTGATGATGGTTGCACAACTATGTGAATGTATTTAATGCCACAAACTGTGCACTTAAAAATGGTTAAAATGGTAAGTTTCATATTATGTATATTTAACCATAATAAAAAAAATACTAGTCAGTGATGACAATATAATTTCCTATATAATTCATAGAAACATACAGGCTACTACTAAGGTTTCTCCACATTTTAAAGAAACATTGCTGAGGAACACCAGAAAGATCAAGACTTTAAGGTATTTGACATGTGCCTGTATTCATTCGAGCTCAAGCCATTCATGTGAAACATTTCCCGAAGAAATGTCAGCCCAGGTTCCCATGTCCTCAGCCTGTTGTGTGTGCCGCCATCTCTGTGCTCTGCACCTTCCTCATATCCGGCAGAGTCATGGCTGAAGAGCCAGAGTTTGTCTTCTTGGCTCCCAGCCCCTGTCCCTTCTGCTCTTCTTTGCCAATTATCATTCTCTTTTCTCCCCTGATTTCAGGAAAGGATCTAATACACTCATTCCCACTGAGGCATAAGGGTCTAAGAAGATGTATACAGCCTACTTAGGGATATTTACATTTCATCCAGAAGCAGAAGCCCAGACCATACTCTAACCCACGTGCTCTTTTGGCCACAACCCCAAGCCAAGTTAAGTTGTTCATTGGGCACAGAAATGTCTCCAAGGCACCTCCTATATTTGTCAAGGCCAATTTAGAAACACAGGCTGAGGCCGAATGGAAAAGTCTGGGAGCATTGGTGGAGAACAGAGCTAGCCCAGGCCTGGAGGCAATTTGTTCCTAATGTAATGAGTGGCTCCAACCAAACGAGGCCACATGGACATTGGCAAAGAGCACCAGGGACGTTCTATCTTCACGCGAGCCTGTAGCCTGTCCTAGAACAAAGGAGCAAAGGCTCCTTAAACATAAACACAGCTGACTCTCTGGAGGGAAAGACAGTCTCTCCTTTATGTCTGCTAAACCACAACCAGCAGGGGCCAGGCCCAAGAATCTGTGTTTTTCCAAAGCTCCCCTGGAGAGTTTATGGTCTAAATTAAAATGATGACAAATAAAAAAACAAAGTAGGGCACTTTGTGTTAGCTTTTGTTCTGTGGTGTTGTGAACATCAACAACAAAGAATGTGATATTTAGCTTATTTATTTACTTATTTTTTTGAAACAGCCGGAAGATGCTGAGATAGGAGTCTGTGCTCAACAAGGCAGCTCTAAATGACCACAAAGGACCTGTTGTTTCACACTCAAAGAGTCACCAACTGTCAGAAGTGACAAGTAAGTCCAACAAAAATATGTTCTATGGCTTTGGTTTCCCTTTTATTTCCCTTGATGCATAGAAAACCCTTTTCCCAAGCTAAGTTATAGGGCAGAAAGCTTCTTTTGTTTCTGACAGGGGTGGGGGGAGAGTTTGGGGCCTAAGACAGAAGGCCCCAAACAGAAGGGAGGATCCAAGGATGTCTGCACCTTGCAGAGTGAGCTTTAGGGACTCCTTGGGATTCTGTACAGAATTACCCTCAGTTTAGGGAAGAGGCTGACTCTGGGTGGACAGAGAAGCTGTGCCTGCCTCTCTCATGGGCGAAGTCCATGGCAGCACCTGTCTCAGCCTGCTCAGACTGCTCTAACAGACCACCACAGACTGGGTGGCTTATAAACAACAGAATCTATTTCTCACAGTTCTAGAGGCTGGAAGCCTGAGATCAGGGGGCCAGCATGGTCGGATCAGAGCCTTCTTCCAGGTTCCAGATTCTCATAGCCTCACCTGGTGAAAGGGTCATGATTACTCTCCAGACTCTTATAAAGGCACTAATCCCATTCATGAGGGCTCCATCCTTATGAGCTAATCACTTCCCAAAGGCCCCAACTCCTAATATCAACACCTTTGGGAGTTAGGATTCAACATACGAATGGGGGTATCATAAAATTCAGGCCATAGCAGCACCCAATCTGTCCTCCATCTGAGAGCAGCTATAGCACTGCTACTGTCTTTCACAGTTTGCTTCTTTCCTCTGCTCCTCTTTCCCTTTACCTCAACTCTGTTTGCTTTCTCTCTCAACCTCCCATTCCTCCCATTCCTCCAGCCTCAAAACCTTTTATGAGGTAGAATGAAAAAAGAAATTGATTTGGGGTCTGAAAACCTGAGTCTGAATCCCAGCACCATAACTTGGGGCAAGTCACCAATACTTTGATATTCTGTGCTTCAGTTTCTAACAACTGCCCAATCCACCCTCTGGGCTACTGGGAAAATCAAATGAGCTATATGAGATGTACTTTGTATGTCTCTATGTATATATGGTCCTGTTTTTTACATACCTTCTCACTGACCACCATATTTCATCAGTCACCAAATCTTGCTGACTCTGATCTTCACTGGGTCTCTCCCATCCATTTTTGCTTTTCCACTTTTATTGCTATCACTATCTGCTTAAAACTACTCATCCAAGTTGACCTGAACCCATGGTTGCTCACTATTACAATACTGGGTTTTGAGTCTTCTGACAGCCTTCAGTGGATAGAGGGATTGACAACCATAAGTCTCCTCTCCCACCACCTCTCGGCCAGGTGGCCTGTTACAATAAAAGCAAGTCTCCTACCAAATTCTGACACACAGAGATACTTATCAGCCAGCAGCAACAAACATCAGACCACCTGGTCTGTATGCTCAGCAAAGTCCCAGCTCTCCGTCCTTTTACTCGAAACAGATGTCACAAGAAGCTAGCAGCAAGATTCAGTTAATTGGTCAGATGATAGAATTCTCCTTAAGCAGATGGACATGGGGTCTAGTGGAATTCTAAGACCTGGAGGCCATTTAAAAGGATATGAGCTGCTTATAGCCTGCTCATGCAAATACAAGAATGCCTGCACAACTTGTCTAACCAGTCCAACAAACAACACCGATTCCACAGATGAAAAAAATAAAATCTAACACCCAGTATGCTAATTAATACATTTTCTGATATTCCCTGGAAATAATTTCACTGAAGTGTTAGTGTCAGCCTCTGGGACATAATATATTCCTAAATAACCTCTATATAACCCGATACTTTGAAGAGTATTAGAAAACTTCAAATGTTAAATAACTATGCCTAGGGTAGCAATTAAACAAACTCAAATGCACATCATCACTTGTTTAAACAGAGTTCTTTTTATTTTATTTTTTAAAATATATTTTATTGATTTTTTTACAGAGAGAAAGGGAGAAGGATAGAGAGTTAGAAACATCGATGAGAGAGAAACATTGATCAGCTGCCTCCTGCACACCCCCTACTGGGAATGTGCCTGCAACCAAGGTACATGCCCTTGACTGGAATCAAACCTGGGACCCTTCAGTCCGCAGGCTGAGGCTCTATCCACTGAGCCAAACTGGTCAGGGCTAAACAGAGTTCTTTTTAAAAAAATTACAAATAGCCTTGGCGGGGTAGTTCAGTGGGTTAGAGCATTGTTCCGATATACCAAATTTGTGGGTTTGATCCCTGGTCAGGACACATGCAAGAAGCAACCACTGTGTGCATAAATCAGTTTATCTCCCTTTCTCCCTCTCTCTAAAAAAAAATCAATTAAAAATTATAGATAATACAACAATGCCATGCATAGAGTTTTATTTACACATCCCATGAGCATTAGTAAATTGCTTCTCTTTCCTCAGACTACAGGCTCGATGAACTGTAACAACACTTTACCTCTTAAATGATGCAATATTATCTTCCTATTCATTTATTCAGCAAACACTTGAACCCCTAACACAATAAAAAAATTATGCAAGCCCGAAGGGAAGGGACTAAGTCAAACAGTGCCCTGACTTCCAGGAGCTCTCAGTCTGATGGAGAGGCAGACACCGGAACTGGCTATGATAACACAAGGTGGCAAATCCGAGAACAGAGATGGGTCACAATGGAAGCACAAAGGAGATGCTCACAAGAGGGAAAGTGTCTGAGGACTGGACTGGGCCTTAGAGAAAGAGTGGAGGGTTAGTCTGTGCATTCTAAGCCAAGAAGACAAAAAAAAAAAATCTAATAATAATAGCTAAAAGCTATGAAACTCCTACTCTGTTAAACTCCAGACAGTTTTCTAGGTATATCACCATCATAATTTCGCTTACTCCTCATAATAACACTCAAAGTTAGACACTATTATCTCCATTGTACAGATGAAAAACTAGACTTGGAGCATTTAAATCCCTTGCCCCAGATCAGAAAGTGGCAGAGCTGGAATTTGAACTGAGGGCTTTCTGACTCATAAGGCATTACACTGTAGACTCTATTCAGGAACTACATACAAGCAACTGAGTGCACCTCAAACTCAAGTTCATGACGGAATGGTGCCATCAAGTTGCAGGGGTAAGTCAGCCAGGACATAGGTTCATGGTTCATTTTCTCCTCGAGAGTGTTACCAAGTCAGTTACACTCCTCTCTTTCTCCCACAGGGCTAAACACACAGTAGGGGCTCAACAGAATGAAGTGACTGAATTTAGAGAGAGAGAATTTCCAGAATAGATTGCTGCACCAACCACTGGGTAGTGAGTCATTCCTTCTTTACAAAATGAGCTGTTAAAAAAAAAATAGGGCTTCCAACAAGCCCAAAATCAACAGAGATTTGAGTGTCTTTTGCACTAAAATAAGCAGTAGGGATGCAGCCGGGAATCAAACAGACAAGGTCCCTTCTGTTAGACAGCTTAAAACAACTGTCTCCTAATTTAACCTCGCTGGTTCCTGAAAAATGCCAGGGAAATTCCAACCAACAGCCACAGCGGCTCTGACAGTGGGCATCTCCAGATGCAGGCCCACCTGACCATCACCAGTCGCTCAATCCCTGGCATCACTGCTAGATCCCCAACCCCAAGGGGCCCTTATCTGGGCCACCAAGACCCTGTCCAGGGGATATCCTAGACAAAGTGGCCCAGCTGGACAGCACCTGCTGACTTGACACTGCCACCCAGAGCCCTGAATGCTTTGGCCCAAGAGCTCAGCCTTGGGTGAGGCAGTAGGATTTTTCCCCTAAGGACAAAGCACACTATTTGAACTCCACTCTGCAGGAATGCCCGGGTTGCCAGAAAGGGACAGGAGGAAAAGATTCAAAACAGAGCATTTTAATGAGGAGCCTAGTTGTCAGGTCTCACTTTCTTTCTTGCTCTGAAATACAAACTTGCTGAGTGTGGAGGCTGGAAACATCCCCGGGGGCTGAGTCTGGGAAGCAAGGAGTCTGGAGGCTGGGAGTTATCTTTCTTCCCAGCAGCGTGGTGGGCCAGGAAAGGAGAGAATCATGAACCAAGAGCTCAGACAGAAGGCAGGACAAAGGCCGCTTGAGTGGGGCCCTGTGTGGCATGTCATAGGATCGCACGGACCCAGCGCTCAGGCTTCTGTAGGAAGTGGCCTGTCTCCCAGGCCCACCCTGTGGGATTACCTGGCTGAGCTGGCTGAGGCTCAGCACCCACATGGGGCTCCCCTGGGAGGCTTCTCCCATCTGTAGACCTGTGTCCCACCTCTCACCCCCCTTACAGATGGTGACCTTGTCCCCACGTGCCTCATACCCTCTCACCCACAGGCAGAGCCTCAGCCTCAGCCTCAGCCCCGAGATCAGGGCTTCTTATCCTCCCTGGGCCCAGCTCTGTGGAGCCATGGTGAGGATGACTTGATCCTGAGACTTTGCTTGGGCCAGTCACATTGCCGAGTTTGGAGCACAGCATTCCCCTGGAGCCTCTCTGCACTCAAAGCTGCAAGGGCATTCATGACCCTTCCCACTGCATCCCACCTCCCACCCTTCTTCCAGACGTGGGTTCTGATGAAAAACTTGCTGTAAAGAGTCAGACAGTCGATATTTTAGGCTTTATTGGCCTCATACAATGTCACATATTCTTTGGTGTTTGAGGAACATTTTTAATCCTTTAAAAACATATAAACCATTCTGAGCAGAGCCACAGGCCAGATTTGACCTGTAGTTAGCAGGCACTTTTGTGATAGTACATCGGCCTTTCTCAAGTGCAGCACAAGGATAATCTGCTCAGGGGGTTTCCTGACATTCAAACAAGCTGCTCCCAGGTGGTGACCTGCCTGGGTTATGACAATGCCGTCATCCAACAAGCAAACATCTATGTTTGTAATTAACTAAGAGGAACACTTAACCAAGATGGAGGGGGACTTTCCACCCAACTTTTCATATATATATACATATACATACACATATACATATACATATTTTAATTGATTTCAGAGAAGAAGGGAGAGAGAGAGAGAAGCATCAATGATGAGAGAGAATCATTGATCAGCTGCCTTCTGCATACCCCACACTACGGGGGATAGAGCCCACAACCTGGGCATGGTCCTTGACCAGAATCAAACTGTGACCTCCATAGGTCAACCTCAACCACTGAGCAATACTGGCCAGGCCCAACTCTTCTTTATGAAAATAGAATTCCTTATCAAAATAGATAAGCTTGGCAATTTAAAAAATAATGGTATTTAAGAACAACCAGCACAGGAATCATGGTTACCAATTGCTACAAGTGGCCACATCTGCATTGGTCCCTGCAGCTGCCACATGCACCATGGACACAATGCAATCTAGGAGTGTACTGAGGTCACTGTGTCATTGAGACTGAAATAAAATCGGCTGAATGCCTCTATCTGTGGGAAGGCCATGATTCTGTCAAGTTCTGGCAAATTGCACTTCTGGTTCCACCTTCCCACTATGCCCTCACCCAGCTCTACTCTTTTCCCCATCAGCTGTGGCCCAAGACCTGGAACATGGCCTTTTCCTATGATTTCCTTCCAAATATATTCATCCAGTAGCTTTGTGTTGAAGTTGACTGCACTGAAGGTTTGAGACAATGGAGAGACCTGGTCTTAAAGCAGCACAAAGTCAAAATTATCAGGATCCATAAAATCAAGCATGAACCACCCCATCAAATATCAGGGTTTCCCACCAGCCACATTTCTCCAGAGCCTCTTCCCTCTCAGGACCCTCTTATTCCTCTCTGCCTCATCATCTCCTGGAATCACCTTCCTCCCAAACTCAACACCGCTCTTAGCCCTACTTTGGGCTCATCTTGTCTATCCGTGAGTATCTCTGGCAGTGATGGCACCACTCCATATCTCTGAGCTGGCTTACCCTTTGAAATTTCAGTCTTTCCCTTCTTTTCTCCAGCCATGGTCAATGACATGGAGAGGTCTAGAGCATATTTTGTCTTTGATATGAATGATAATCTCTGCTTTAAAAAGCAGAAGTGGCTATAGGCAATTTTCAGCTTATTACTATACGTTTTCCTCTTTGTTCAGCCTATACCTCCACTTTACAATGAGAAAATAGAGGCTGACCCGCAGGAACATAGGGCAGATCTGCAGTTGAAATCTAGGCCTGCCTCACTCTGGTCACCTGCACCAGTGATTCCCAAACCTGCGTGCTCCTGAAAATCACCTGGAGGACTTGTTAGAATACAGCCCTCCTGGAATCACCTTCCTCCGAAACTCAACATGAGGATGCTGGGCCCCATTTTCATGGGATCTCTGAGTCAGTAGCTCAAGGGTGGAGCCCGAGAATATGCATTTCTAATGAGTTTTCAGGTGACGCTGATCCATGGACCACACTTTGAGAACCTATGCAGTAGGCCATCCATGTTTTTAAATCACAATGTGTGTCAGGGAATGTGGATATAACTGGCAAATGTTGATACGTTCTTCCCTAAATTGTGCACTCATTGTTTCTAAAAAAGAATCCCATCTCCAGTTTCATGGTGTGGTGGCCTCTGCTGCTTCACACCAGTTTACTGTCACACCAGAGGTTGGAAAACTCTCACCCATTCCAGCCCAATGTCATTTTTGTATGACCTGTAAGATAGCATGGTTTTTACATTCTTAAATGGTTGGGGGGTTGGGGGATAGAGACTATTATTTGTGATACATGAAAATTATATGAAACTCTAACTTCACTGCCTATCAATGAAGTTTTATGGGGACATAGTCACACCCATTCATTGACGTATTGTTGCTTTTCTGTACTATAATAGAACTGAGTCATTGAGACAGGGACCCTGTGACCCATCAAATTTAAATCATTTAGTTTCATCTGGTGTTCCCTTACAGAAAAGTTTGCTTATCTCTGGTCTATGCTCTTTTCTTCCTACACTACGATTTCCCTAGTAAGATAAATCTAATACTCTGGGCGTTTGTACGGTCCTATGACTCTGTATTTTTCTATTTCACTTCCACCCTTTATAGCAGCTGCTTGGTTGTCCTCTAGCCACAGTGGACATCATTATTGACCTCAGACTGTCTCTAGTAAGTAGTGGGGTACACTGACCTACACCTTCCTCACTCAGAAGTTGCCCTGCCTATATACAAATTTGGAATGCAGATCTTTCAATTTCCCTGTTCTTGTACAAGCTGAAACTGAATACCACCATTCCTTTGGCAACTACCTTTAACATAGAGCCTGAAGTCAGAAGCAATTTTCTCAAAAGCACTATCTCTTCCAGTATAAAAAAATGTAACCTACAAATGTGAATACACATACATACACACATAACCAACGTTTCCAAATAGACACATACAGTGCCTTTCAGACAGTTCATGCCTCTTCATCTACAGCAGAGCTTAACAGAATTTCAAAACAGAATAACAAAACATCTAGGAAGCTTAGAACAGCTGCAGGAAATGCTCAGAGTTCATGCTCTTCTAGTTCCTACTCGAGAAAGCGTGTCCACCAATATGTCTCCTTGCTCAAGAATATGCTGGGTACTATTTAGAAGTCAGAGAGCTTCCTTGGCCTTCTGGGCCAATTATCTCATAGTCTGTTTCTAGGGCCACTTAACAACCAGTGAAAAGGCACAGACTTTTTGCAAAACCCCAACAATAACCAGTCTCTTTTTTTCTGAATAGAAGACAAATTTCTTTGCCTGAGCAATAATTTTCTAGCTTCTGTATTATATTCAGAGAATCTCCATGGTCTTGGCACCAGAGAAAGCAAGAACCATCTGTCCCTCTATGCTTCTTGGCTTGAATTCCTGGGGCCATTGTTACTCTCTTTTAGGAGGGCTAATGCACAGGCATTCCTCAGCTCAAGAGAACAATAACAGGCAGGTAATAAGTTGGAGTTGTAATGGGAGGAAATGAGTGAGCATGCAAAACCCTCCCTTTGACTAACCAACCACAGCTGTACAACCGCAGCACCAGGATATGTGGAAGGTTGGGATGTAGGAAGTCTGGTAATTGTTTTATGGTGGGGAATTGCAGTGTTTATCTAAAGATTACTCTATCATGTGCTCTCTTAACGGATGGTTTTTGGCTCACTTGGAAGTTCTATGAGCTAAATTTAAAGGGGCAACTGTTTTCCCAGGAGAAGAAGAAGAGAATAAATTTCGATGAAAAAGGACAGCTTTGGGGATAAATGCTTTGAAGAAGCTAGATCCTCAGGGCAGGTGTCTACAAATAATTGGTATAGTACCTTGGTAATTAACCACTACAAAAAAACTGCTACAGAGGAGGGCACTGCACAGCACACATGGGCGGCAGAGTTTTTAGGTGCCAGTTCTATTTTCCTTGAACCCTGTGAATCCACCATATTTCTTCATAGCCAGAGTCCCAGCATGGAAGAGATGACGCATCTCCTTCCAGTAGCCCTTGGAGTTCTCAGAAAACAGCGTGGACTTGTTTTTTATGTTCTTTGATGCTATTTGTCTATCTGTGGGCTCTGCCCATGCAGCCAAGGTTGATCCTGGAGTGGACCCATGATGTGGCTACAAGCAAAAAGTAAAAGCAAGTGCCCCCATCTGCTATAACCCGGGGGTACCAAAGGACCCTCTTGATGCAAGCCCTAGAATCAAGCACTTTTATGAGATGTCATCCCACCACCTGGTGCAACGACTTCCTCAATCAAAGAGAAATTGGCAAAGAGAAAATTCACTATCTGAGGACATAGTTCTGAACCACACACCTACTAATTCAATGCTTCTTAGCTTTGATGATCTAGTGGCTAATTTTACTTGTGAAATCTTATCGTGTGCATTTCCTTCCTCCCTGCTCATTGACGGCCCATGTAAAACAATTGTCCTTATGGAGTCATCATCCCCGTGGGAGACTGGCCATACGGTAGTGATTGCTCAGGCTGGTAAACAGGTCGAAAGAGCGGAGAATGGCACCGTATCCCTACGGAGCATCCAGACTGTGCCAGGCTGGCCCGTTATGAGCATATCATTTAGTCCTCGGCGCACACACACCCAAACCCAGGCACACGCTCAAGGACACCCAGGAATGAAGATGGAGGATACAGAATTCTAGTTTCCTTTTTGGGTAAATAAAAACGAGGCACCTTTCCCAAATTTACTGTAAAAGCAGCTAACAGTCCCTCCATTCTCAGAAAGGTTATAATGAAGCAAGAAGTACTTGGGAGGAAGAACAAATATTTTGCAGACATTCACGGAAAGAATTTCCTTAAGCAGTGTTTTGCATATGTAGGAATTGGGGGCTGCCAATCAAACCAGTTTGCTATTCTGACAGTGATGATTTCTGTCACTTGCTGATAGCAGCTTTAAAAGCAGGAAGCGATGGCAAATTGTAGACGGTAAAATGAAATAAACCCGTCACCCTAAGTGCTCACGATGTGCTCTGCACCGCTCTAAGCGCTTCACATTACTAACCCATGTAACCTTCACAAACCTTATGAGTGAAGTATCACTAATAGTCCTGTTTTATAGACGAGGAAACTGAGGCCCAGAGAGGATTAGCCAGCTTCTACAGAGCCTTCATTCCAAAGGTCACATGGCCGGTGAGCGGCATAGATAGGATTCAAACCCAGTCTGGCTGCAGGGCCCATACTCTTAATAATTACACTATTTTGCTCCTCTACATCACTGCCTAAGCAATTATGCCACAAAGAAATACAAAGCTCTCAACAGGCCTAACCAACCCAGAAAAGGCAGCTTCTGTCTTATTCATCTTCCCAGGTCATGGCCAAGAAAGCCTAGCGTGACCGCTGTCAGCATCAGGTGACCTGTGAGACCTAGCCTAATTGAAACAAAATATAGTTTAAACCCAGCACACAATTCTCTTTGCAGGATTCTAGTAAATTAATTAAACAAGGGGGCCACTGGGCTGAGATGGCCCAAATGCTTTATACCTACATAAGTAACCCAAAATCCAAGCCTGTAAATGCTTCAAGGTTAAGAAATCGAAACCTAAGGACAACCAATCACAGGAGATGAGGCTTTAAGCCACAGCCAATCAAGTAAGTTCCTTTTTGTTTCTGCGTCTGCTCTCTCTGTCTCTCCCTTGGCTCCTGTGGGTGAACATCTCCTAACGACTCCCAATGTGGTACTGCCTGATTCAAATAAATTTTTAAATGCTCAATATGCTGGAGTTTACCTTTTAACTGTTCTAAATATAACTAGGCAAAGGTTCATATTTTAGTTGGAAATGACCAGATGCAAAGTAACTGTTAAAAGTAACCTGAATGGGGCCAGTGTCCCACACGATGTTTCCTTGGCTTTCCTTCTTTAAAGGAATACAGGAGACACGCCTGAGGTCAAATATTTGAAAAAATCTTGATGATGGTTTTGCACCCTCCCTCGTTAAGGGGACGATGCCCGAATAAGCCTGGGGCTCCTGAGCCATATGCCAAGCACCCAGCATCATCCTGTAGCATCTCATCAAGAACTGTTTTGGAAATGGAGTCTCGCTCTCCAGCCACCACCATAACTGGGTGTCTGGGTGTGTAAAGAGGTGACAGGCAGCCAGACACCCACAGGGACTCGCAAAATGTGCCCAAGGCACTTCTAATGCACCCTCACTCCAACACCCTCATGATAATGGAGTGATCTTCCCCCTCTTTCCTCCAGGAGCAGGGAAGTGGGTTTGTAGGACCAGTGACAGATCCTGGGCAGGCTCTGCTCAGAGGAGGTTTATGGGACAGTGGAGGTTTTCATTCCTTTCTTGGTGCTAGACAATGAATGTTTGTGTCCCTGCCAAAATTCAAATATTGAAATCTAATCCCCAGTGTGATGGTATTAGGAGGTGGGGCCTTTGGGAGGTAATGAGGTCATGAAGGTGGAGCCCTCATAAATGGAATTCATGCCCTTATAAGACATCCAGACAGCCCCCTCACCTTCCACCACGTGAAAACACAGTGAGAAGACTGCTGTCTATGAACCGGGAAGTGGGCTCTCACAGACACCAAATCTACCAGCGCTTTGATCATGGACCGTCCAGCCTCCACACTGTGAGAAATAAATGTCTGTTGCTCAAACCACTGTCTATGGCATGTATTTTTGTTATAGTAGCCCAGATGGACTACAACACTTGTCCTTTTTCTCCCTCTCTACGGTAGGTGCAAGCTTTCTACATAGAAAGCTGATGGGTGTGTCCTTCCCACAGATGCGAAGGCAGCTGCTCAGAGCAGTGGCCAGCGAGCTGTGGTTGGCTGGCCAGCAGGGGTGCAGCCTATGGAGCCCCCTGACCCTCTGTCCTTTGTTAACTCTCTCTTCCTCCCTCTTTCCCTGTCTCCCTGCAGAGAACTTCCTGCCAGGCTACACCCTGTCTGGTTACAGCACCCTCCCCCCGTTACAGCACCCCTCCCCAGTTACAGGACCTCTCCCCCAGTTACAGTGCTGTTCCCCCAGTTACAGCGCCATCCCCCATTTACAGCACCTTCCCCCCGTTACAGCACCCCTCCCCCAGTTACAGCACCCTTCCCCCATTTATAGCACCCTTCCCCAGTTACAGCATCCCCCATTTATAGCACCCCTCCCCAGTTATAGCACCCTGCCCCAGTTATAGCACCCTGCCCCAGTTATAGCACCCCTCCCCAGTTATAGTGCCTCTCCCCCAGTTTCAGAGCCCTCCCTCTTCCAGTTGCAGAGTTTTACAATCATGGCCGGGAGTGTCTCTGCCCAGATACCTCTGGGAAGTTTCCAGGGCCCACAGGCTCTGGGGCAATACCCAGCTTTGTGGGATGAAGTCCCCATCGAAAGGAAGCAGAGAACTATAGCTGTCAAAATAGCCCCTTCCACCACTGCCACTGTCCCCAGTATCCCAGACACTGGAAGCTTTTAGAGCATCTGCAGGACAACGTTGTCTAACATCTGCAGACCACCCACAGCAAAAACAGCTGGGATGCTGGTTAAAACACAAACACCCCCGCCACATCCCAGGCCTCCTGAAGTGGAACCGCTGGAGCGAGCCTCTGAAACCTGAGGGAAGGGCCCACAGACGTGGAGAAACACTGCTTAAAGGCCTTGATCAAATGGGGCCTGAGTAACAGGAATAGAGTAACCCATTAACAGAGGTGGGAACTGAGGGGACCCGAGATTGGGAAGGCCCAAAAGAGAAAAGGATCACCTAGGTTCGAGGTTCTGGTAACCCCCAACCCTTCTCCACAGAGAGCTGCTGGTCCCTAAGGGGCTAGGGGCGTCTTCCTGAAGCCTCAGCCTGTTCCTCCTCACACCAGTTATTTGGTTATTTTGTATTTTCTTATGATGACATCAAGGAGTGTCCCCTCTACCCTTCCTGCCCTCCCCCCAATTCTACCTCCTCTAGGAGGGGCCCTGTGGTAGCAAGCACGGTATGGAGGCTCAGGGAGCTAGAGGTCCCATTGGTGAGTGACAGGATCACACATTTATGACAAATCCTTGCTGAACCCCTTCCAGATGGGTCCAAAGGGGTAAATTGAGGGTGTGTGGATGGTGGTGAGGAACTAGGCTGGGTGGGATCTGAGAGTGACAGGGCTCTCAGAGAGGATGGGAGGAAGGGGAAGGAGATCCTTGGGACACTGACATGATACCCTGCAGTCTACCAAGGTCATAGGGCAGAAGCCCTTATAAGAACCAAGACAGACCAGGAGCATTGGGCAAGAAGCCTGTTAACCCAGGGACAGGACACATGAAGGGAGACGAATACAGCACTCGGCCTGGCCCTGGCTCTCTGTCCTGCTTCCCAGGTCCCCAGTCACTTCTCCACAATGGCTGGGGCCTCACAGTTAACCTAGACCCTGTAGAAGGTGCATCTAGACTCTACGGAAAGCCATCAAAGGTGGCCGGGTGTGCTCTGCTACATTTATAAGGAAGCTCTACGCTCCCCAAGTACACGGTTTCCGAAGCCTGGTGTCACTTTCCAGGGCTGCCATAACAGAGCGCCACACGCTGGGTGGCTTAAAATAACAGCAATCACTGTCTCACAGTTCCGCAGGCCAGATGTTTCAAATCAAGGTGGCAGCAAGGTTGATTCCTTCTGGAAGGCCCTGAGGGAGGGAGGGTCTGTTCCTTGCTTCTCTGCCAGCTTCTGGTGGCAGCTGGCAATCTGTGGCGTCCTTGCCTTGTAAATGCCTCACTCTCATCTCTGCCTCCATCTTCAGATCCTGGCTCCCCTGTCTCTATGTCTGGCCTTGTGTCCTCTTCTTACAATGACACCAGTCATATGGGATGAAAGGCCCACCCTACGCTGGTATAACCTCATTTTAACTTGATAACATCCACAGAGGCCCTGGTTTCAAACAAGGTCACATTCAAAGGTACCAAAGGTTAGGACTTGGACACATCTTTTTAGGAGACATTTAACCCACAGTGTCTGGGTAACTAAGCGAGGGCTGCAGGGGTGCAGAGAGACTCCTGTCCACTGACTCAGTGGCCTGTTGCCACGTTATTTCCCCTCCCTGGACGGCAGCTTTCTTGCTTAGAAAGGAAGGAGTTCACTTAGTCTCTGCCAGGCCTCAAGGTTGTGACTCTGTTTGCTCCTGCAATGTTCCCTCTGCTCTCTCCTCCAATTCCAGACGAGGAGCTGGGGCCTCAGACGGCCCTCCCTTCCTCTGGTCAGCTTGTGAGTCTTCTGGCTGCAAGGATTCTGTCTGGTACTCCAGCTCCCACCCTCGGTCTCCGTGTGCACACAAACTCCTCAGTTCCCTCCTGGCCTGGCGGCTACTGAGCAGCTAACTCCACTCATGCCTTCCATCCATCAGGTTCCTGCCCCAGCCAGCCTGTCTCCAGCTCCTTTGATTTATTTCTGGCTCGCATTCTCTTGTCTCACCTGTCTCCTTACAAACACCTCTGTTTACATAAAACACACAGAGTTTGGCATCTTGTCTACAGACAAATGGTCGGCAGGCCGAAGGGGTAGTGAAGTGGGCTCCTGGCTGAGACAGGAGGACCAGCTTTTACCAGGCTGTGCTGCTGCCTGCTGCCGTGACTGCCCCCATCCTCGTGCCTCAGAAGTGGGCCTCGATGGGAGTAACAGGCTCCAAACAAGCGAAGGAGGGGGAGCAGGGGATGTTAGATACACTCTGCTGACCTTGTGTTAACCCACTCCAAATAGCAGGCACAACTTCCCCAAATCTGTGGCTCCTGGGGCTGCAAGGATGAGGCCCAGGCTTGCTTCTGAAATTGAGTGCATTGAAATAAAAGCTACTTAGTGAGGTCCCCACCCCAACTAAGGTTTCCCGAATTCTAGGGATCAAACGCTAGGCTGCAGGGGCTCTGAGGAAGCAGTTTCCTGCATGGGAAGCAGCGCACTGGCCACACATTTTGATGCTCAACTTCAAAATGGAATTCTGTGAGCTGCTGTGTACACTGCCCCCTGACAGCACTGTGTCATGGAAACAGGCACAGGCGGGATTTCTAGGCAGAGGCGCTGTTTACCCTTCTTACATGGGCACAAGGTCAGCAAAAATGGAAGTCCCTCCAGAGCCTGACAAGCAAGGTGAGAGTCAGGGAGGGGAGGTGTCAGGTTCCAGCCACTTTTCCAGCTAATGTATTCATGGAAGGAGGAAACCTTGGTCTTATGCTGGGCCCTTAAATTCATGCTGTCATTTCAGCCTCATAACTTCTACAGGCATTATCATCACTATTTGTTTGTTTTGTTAATCCTCACCTGAGGATATATTTTCCCATTTATTTATTTATTTATTTATTTATTTATTTATTTATTTATTTTTTAGTGAGAAACATCAATGTGAGAGAGACACATTGATTAGTTGCCTCCCACAGGAGGGCCGGCCAGGGCCGGGGATCGAGCTTGCAACGCAGGTACATGTCCTTGACTGGAATCAAACCTAGACCCTTCAGTCTGCAGGCCAACACTCCAACCACTGAGCCAAACCAGCTAGGGCATCATCATTATTTTTTTGTTTCTGTTTTAGCTGAAGGCAGGGAGGGTGAACCACTTCCGCAGACACACACAGCTAAAGAGAAAGTGAAGATTTGAACCCAACTCCAGCCTGTGCTTTTCCTGACGTGCCTTGCCTTTGTGTGGTGTGAGGGGAAGGACAGCAGTACAGTCATCTTGAAGGGGTAACAAGTTTCATTGAATGATTATTTTTATGTTAGGAAGAGAGTGTGTTTGATAGGAAGAAAAGGAGCAAAAGGAAGAGAAAGAGGAAGGACTCCAGGACCAGGAGGAGGGCTCTTCTTTGCCAGTTAAGGGGGGAAAGGATGGGAGAGAGGCAAGGGAACAGAGATCTTTTTCCATTTAGAATGGTTTGCAAAGAGCCTCGCATTGGAAACTTCCCACTGCCTCAGACTGGCCGCTTCTCTAACAGGTGTAAGCCAGTGAGGTTTCTCTGGCTGCCTTGCTGAGTCACTGCCAAGTTCACCTAGAAAAGCTCAGATATTGCTGATTCAATGTCCATGTCTGTCTCCCTGTCACCACCCGCCTTTGCTACCCCAGGTGAAATGTCCTGAAGAAGAGAGGGAGGCTAATGACATAGAAACAGAAACAGGGTATAACCTGGACAAATTTTAGCATGAAAAAGTTGAGAAAATGTTACATTTTGCTTTTGATTTCTCTGTCATCAGTGATTCTTGGCCATTGTTACAGAACTTCAGAGCCCGGAGATGACACCTCTTATTACTGTCTCCTATGTGGATGCTAGAAGAACCTGGCAGATATGATTAGGTCCACTCCAGAGGTGAGGAAACTGAGTCAGGGAGAGCAAACACCAGACCTGTCTGAGCTCAGTGGCGACAAAGAGGCAGAGAGTTGAAAAACAGCCTCAGAGAAAGAATGGGCTAAAATGCATTGTTTTGTCTAGGATAACAAAAATCAGAATTCAAAGTGTATTCCCTTACTTACCCTGGGGGAAGGGGGGCTCAAGAACTCTTTCCTCTTGCATTTTATGACTCTGGTTTTGCTTGTAGAAGTAAGTGGCACTATAAATCCCAAATAGCTCCCTACCTGCGGTTCCTCCCCACTGAGACTTGAAGTGATTACTAGATATGGTTTCAGGCTCTGCAGAATGATAGGAATCTCAGAGTTTGCTTTCTGCTCAGATTTTCCAGGAAGAGAGGGTAATTTAAGTGGTATTTTATTATCTCGAAAGAAATGGCAGTAAATACATTCTGTTACCGAGAACTGACACTTAACTAATTTTCTGTTACCAGAGATCTTTGTACTGGAATCAGAGTGAAACTCTCAAGTTCAAAAAATTTGCCTTCCCAGATTAGATGATTTTGTACTAAATTGCCACTCTTTAAGACCACCTGCAGTTGGAAATATCATTCCTTTGAACAATGGGTGGGGGTAGAGAAGAAAGGAACTCATCCCCTTATCTGCCTCAATTCCAATGCAGCCCTACTCGTGCTAGCCCAACGAGGGCTGCATGGGAAAACTTGGTTGTCTTTTGTTGTTGTTTTCTTTGGGGGGGTGGGGGGGGAGGAAGGGGATAACATTGGTTTATAACATCATGTAAGTTTTGGGTATAAAACTTAATAACTCAACATCTGTATACTAGCATACTCACCACCAAAAGTGTAGTTTCCATCTGTCATCATGTATTTAACACCCTTACCCATTTTGCCCTCCCTCCACCCTTCCCCTCTGGTAACCACCAGTCCATATTGAATAGTTTGCTTTTGTTTTGTTTGTTTGTTTCTTTGTTTTATATTCCACATACAAGTGAAATCATACAATTTTTGTCTTTTTTCCATCCGATTTATTTCACTTAGCATAATGCGCTCAAGTTCCATTCATGTTACAGCAAATGGCATACTGTCATCATTTTTATGGCTGAGTAGTATTCCATTCTATATACACTGCATCTTCTTCATCCATTCATTGGTCGATGGACACATAAGTTGTTTCCATATTCTGTCTATCCTATATAATAAAAGGCTAATATACTGAATGGCAGAACGACCAGTCGCTATGACACGCACTGACCACCAGGGGGCAGACGTTTAATGGTGGTCAGTGTGCTCTCATAGTGGGAATGCCACTCAGCCAGAAGCTGGGCTCACAGCTGGTGAGTGCAGCGGCAGTGGCAGGAGCCTCTCCTGCCTCAGCAGCAGTGCTAAGAATGTCCAACTGATAGCTTAGGCCTACAGGGAGCGGGCCTAAGCCATCAGTCAGACATCCCCCAAGAGGTCCCAGACTGCGAGAGAGCACATGCAAGGCTGAGGGACCCCCCAACCCTCAAGTGCACGAATTTCGTGCACCAAACCTCTAGTTGTAAATAATGCTGCAATGAACATAGAGTTGCCCATATCTTTTCAAACTAGTGTTTTCATATTCTTTGGATAAATATCCAGAAGTGGAGTAACTGGATCATATGGATGCTCTATTCTTAGTATTTGGAGAAACCTCCGTACTCTTTTCCAGAGTGGCTTCACCAATTTACAATCCTACCAACAATGTATACGGGTTCCCTTTTCTCTACATCCTCTCCAACATTCAAGTTGTTTTTTGAAGAGGATAATACCTGCTCCAGGCCCCAAGTTATTGAGAAGTACACATTAAGCCAGAATCACATGATAGTGGTCTAAATTACAGTGACTGATAGCATAAATCCCATTATGCATTTCTGCAGGATTGCAGTAAAGCTTTGATTAGTATTTAGATGTTTACATTTTCAGATGCAGCATTTTCCTTTGCTCTTAAAGAATGTCTGATAACACTGCGGCCTAGCTTTGAAGCTCTATGATGTGTTGAGGATGAGGCCAGTTCCATATAAAACTAAGGTGTGTTTTGTTTTATTTCTTCTTCATTTCATCTTGTCTAGGTCAACTCTGGTTTTCCTTCTCTTGGACAAAGAAGGAGCTGAACAGAAGTTATTCAGCCTCCAATTCATTCCAGGATATAACAGATTTGCTCTTGACCTCTGAAAAAACATTCTCAAATGCTTACATAATAGGAATAAATGGCAAAGCAAGCAGTTTTGAGATAAATAAACTATCTTTATTTGCAACCAAGAAAGATCAAATGTAAATATTTGGTTAAATAAAACTCCATAATTACAAGGAAATTAGCATGTGGTCAATAAGGATATTTTCACAGAATCTTAACTTGATGTTTCAAGTGATTAATGGTAAAAAATGAAATTTTTTCCCCAAAAAAACTAGTCCTGTAGCAGAACATATGGTGCTGTCATATTGTAGGGCCATGAGTTCCACTCATTGGAATCGGCTTTGGAAATAATTGTGTTGGTTATTAAGCTACTAGAGGCCCAATGTATGAAATTCATGCAAGGGGCTCGGCCCCCACTGTGGTGGCGGCTTGCCTTGGCCCTCGCAGCCCAGGCTTTGTCTGGAAGGTCATCGGGAAGAATGTCCGGAAGGTCGTTCGGCTGTCTAGTCTAATTAGCATATTACACTTTTATTATTATAGATTGCAGCTCTGCTCTAAATCCACTATCTTAAATTCTGCTTTGTGATTCCAATGCTGCAAACCCCATTCATCCTTTTTTTCTACTCTTTTAAAATAGCCTTTAACAAATAGAGTTTTATTTTACTAATACATATTTCAAATTTTAAAAATATTTTGAAATCCATTAATTGGAGGGCTTCATTCACATAAAAATTCTTCCAAATGGGCATTTTATGAACAAGGAATGTTTAATGAAGCCTTCGGGTGAAGGACTGCTCTGGGTTAGGCTCCCATAAGAGATAAGGAGCACAAAGTATATGTATATGCAGCAGTTCTGAAAAACGCCTACTCATTCTACTAATCTCATGGTAGATAGAACAGTACAATCTCCAAGGCTACATACAACTATTCCCTGCAATACACATGCTGTTTCAATATTTGTGATCCCCCCCCCACAAAAAAAATTTCATATGTTGAAATACTAACCCAAAAATGATGGTGGTAAGTGGTAGGAGCTTTGGGAGGTACCTAGGTTATGAAGCAAGGATGGTGCCCTCATGAATAAGATTAGTGCCCTTGTAAAAAAGGCTCCAGAGAGAGATCTCTGGACCCTCCCACCATGTGAGGACATAGGGACAAGGTGCCAGCTATGAATTAGGTAGAAGGCTCTCAGAAAGAAATAACCAGAATATAATCGCATTGGCACCTTGATCTTGGACTTCCAGCTTTCAGAATTGTGAAAAATAAATTTCTATTGTTTATAAGCCACCCAGTCCATGATATTTTGTTAAAGTAGCCTGAATAAACTCAGACACGAGGTATACTCCAGCTAACCTTTTCTGAGTTAGGAAGAAATACCTACTGGGAAATGTGGAAGCCTGCAGGGCCCTGAGGAATCTCTTTAAAGGTTTTGAACGATGGGGCATGACTGCTCAAGTTCCCACCAAAAAAGACCCAACCAAAGCCCTCTGCCTCATTCCATCTCCAAAGCCTCAAACTGAAGTTGTTCATTCCCATATTAGCAATTTTTAATATATTGACATTTATGATGGACAATTCCTGAGACTTTCTCTTGAAGTTCCAATATCCATGAGTACTTTTGATAACTGGCAGGCCATTGTAGCATTTCCATGTAAAATACATAAAGAAACAGAGTAACATTGAGATGCAGATGCTTGGTAAGCTACTCTGAATGTGAGAGGCCGTCCCCACACCCCAGTCTCTAAGAGATTCAGATCATGTTTCAGCAATTTAATTCCCTAAGTCATGGCTCTTCCAGGTCATTCATTAAAGGTACCCAAGAATAGTCGAGCAAATAGTCAATGCCAAGAAAGTTAAATCTTCAAATGCTAAGGGTCTGGTCTGTGTATTGACTTTGGTTGGTCTATTTTGAGTAAAACACAGTAACTACAGTTCATATAAAGTGAGAATACAGCATAATCTATTGGAAATAGAATGAAATTTGGAGGGTAGGTTTTACATATAAGTCCTCAGGCACAGCATTTGACTTCCCTGAGCTTCAGTTTCTTTATCAGTAAAATGGAGCTAATGATGAAATCTACTTCCCCATGATGTTTGAGAATAATGCAACACTTCACACCAAAACACTCTACCACGGGACAATTTTTGATCTCAGGAGTCACCTTAGAATTCTTTATAGCACCCATGGCTAAAATAATTTCTGGCATATAATGAGTGTTCAAGAAATGTTTGTTGACTAAGTGACTGACTGAGTAAATGGATGCATTTCCTGTTTTATTAAGTATCCTGACAGCATCTCTGCACTATGAAAGAATTTATATAGCTCTTAAAGGAACCCATATCAGGGAGAAGCAACCTAGAAATTGAAAGGATCTGGGCCATTTTAAGTCTTAGACTGTATTCTAATTCATTTCAATGGGATATTTTTCTGGAGAAGCTTTAAGAACTTTCCACGAATTATGTCATGAATCCTTCTGATAAGAACGAGTGCAAGAAAAAAGCATGCCAGAAACAGCAGCTGTATGACAGTGACAACTGAAGACACTGAGGCAACTTACCTGATCAGCTACCCTGGGCTATGGGACCTCTGGTATGCAGAGATTGGCTGCTTCCAGAACTCAGGCATAAAGAATGGCAAAAACCTATCTTTTGGATATAAGTAACCAAAGTGCGTTTCTGCTGGCAGGCCATTTTCTAAGTCTTTCTTTCCTCTTCCCGACAGGAGAAAAGAAATTGGTGTTCTCCACTGACTCCTGGTATGAATGTCTGGCCATGGAATCTGCTCAGTAAATACAGTTGCGGGTTCTGGCCTTTCTGTAAAAGATGCTCAAGGTTTAGATAAAATAGAGCATGAAGATTATGTGACCAAAACTACTTAATTCTCTTATTAAGATCCATGGCCTGAACTCTGTGTTTGTAAAGAAAACAAGACCCCGCAGCTTAGCACTTGCAGGGGAAAATAAAAAGCTGTGCTTGTTGCTGACTCCTCCACCACACTCCCCAGTTCTGTTTCAGTGCCACTCACAAACCCATTACAAGCCAGGTGGATTTCTCGAATGCTATCAGTGAAAATGCCCAGGAATCCAAAGATGGTTTTCATGTTGCTTAAAGCTCTGGGCATTACACTTAAATCTTAGGCAAAGCTATGAACAAAACTCAAGCCTATTTATATGTGGCATTATTCCTTCTGCGTCTTCTTACTAAAACACCAAGGATGACAACGCCGAAGTCTCCATAGGAGCACCTCTTCTGAGAATCCAAAGGGCCCTCTAACATATGGGAGGAGAGGACTCTGGGAGGGGTGGAGGCTAGGCAGCAGTCCAGGGACATAAAAAGGTGACCAGTCCCTTTGGAAATGGGACTCAGAGGTCTGCTTGGGACTGGGCCAAAAATAACAGAAAATTATGTTTATGTTCAACTAATATTTATCACGTCTTAGTCCATTTTAGCTCCTATAACAAAAATACCATAGACTGAGTGGCTGAAATCCAAGACCAAGGAACCAGCAAGCACACTGAGTATCTGGCGAGAGCCTGCTTCCTGGTCTGCAGATGTACATCTTCTCACTGTGTCCTCACATGAGCAAAAGAGTGAAAGAGCTGTCTGGGGTCTCCTATATGAGGGCATTAATCCCATTCATGAAAGCTCTACCCTCAAGACCTAATCACCCCCAAAGGCCCAACCTCCAAATACGAGGATTTCAATGTATACATTTTGGGGAGACACATTCAGTCGATAGCAACCATCTTTTCAGGACTCGCCCATTGATAACCAATTCCTTTGGACTTTCTAGATCTGGATGCATTCTTTCACCCCTTCTTAGGCAGAGCAGTGAGTGGAATCTGGGGAGTGCCTGGGAAACTCAAATGCGCCATTTGCTAACTGTGGGAAAGTAAAGAAGTTTTTTCATCTTCTTGAACTTCATTCTCTCACCTGAAAATAAGGATAATAATAACTGCCTGGGAATTCAGTGAAGCTTAAGTGTCCAAGGAAGTTACTATCATAGTTTGTGGCACTCAGGCACTCAATTAAAAAGAAAAAACAACTATTGGATATGTGCTATATTCTAGCAACATCCTACTGCTATGGGGCTGACAGCTGTCAGAATCTGTAACACACTTGAGATGAGTAGGAAGAAGGGTGGCCCAGAAGTGTTAAAAAATAGGGATCATTGCAGTGGAGGATATATCACCTAAATACCCATACAGCACCATAGTTATCACTCAACAAGTATTAGTCTTTCTTCTTCAATTACAGCAAATGATTATTGTCAACTCTGACTTTTTAGGGTCACAGAGTGTGATTCAACGGAGCAAAAGACTCATGGGCACACAAAAAGCCTGTCTCTCCTGTGATAATTCAGACCAAAATCTGGCCAGTTTCATCTAGGACAGACAAATAAAAGAAATATACAAAAGAGGCCTCTCTAACCTATATGCTCATCACTTGTTTAAATGACATCACCGGTCTGTTTAGAAGCGCTGGGGAAGCACAGTAAGGGTCTGATGAGAGGGGGGGTGGGAATGCTTCTGCGGGAAGCACTAAGCCACAGCGTGGCACGGCGGAAATAGTGGGCACTGGAGACCAGAGACACAGGCTCCTAATCCAGCCCTGCTTTTACTGGTTATACAACTGGAGGTGAGCTCTAACCTTGCCTCGGTTTATCAGTTTCTCTCTCTGTAGAATGGGCCATTAATGTATACTTTTCAAGGTTGTAGAGAAAATTAAATAAAATGAGGCCCATCGAACCCCTGTCCAATAAAAATTTATTTTTCCTCCTCTTGAGTTCTTCTAATGGTACAATAGAGGTTTATGCCATGTTATTAATCATTAGCTTATGACATGCATGATAATGTAGGCTGACAATAATATATGTCTTTTACTTAAGGACAATTCATATCATCATACAGTAAGTAATTTGTCTAAGAGAATTAAAGGAACGACAGTGCTGGTCACACGGCAGCACTCAATAAGTGTTTGTGGAAACTGGTCAGTTTGCCTCAAAACATTCAGATCTTCCATTTTATTAGTTCTACGTGGCATCCCTAAAATAAACTGTAGAGCCTCAATATTTGTAAGACACACCTTGTTCAGTGTTTCCACTTTGAGTTTTTCAACTCTTGGATTTTCCAAGGGAATCTGTAGAGGCGAGAAGTTTGGGAAGCATGATGTCATTTGTTCCTTCCTTTTATGTGTTCTTCCCTCACTGGGCAGGACAGTGAGTACAATAACCAGATAGTGACCTAGGGTCCCAGATCTGCCATTTTTTATCTGTGTAACTGTGCACATGCATCATCTCCTCAAACTGATTATTATTCTGCTCTTCTTCAAACTTACTGAATTGAAACAAAAGGGCTGAATCTATTACTCCGGGGATAATTGTAGTGGTTTCTGCTTCTGATTATATTCAGTCTGGCAAAACCACTTTTAAGTGTAGGTTAAAAAGTCAGTGAATACAGGTCTTTGAAGTATTCCCTCCAGCCCAACTCACAAAGGAATATGTTCTTACTAGGGGCCCAGTGCAAGAATTCATGCACCTTGAAAGGAACTGTGGGCCATGAGGCTATGGTGGGCACCGGGGTGGGTCTCAGCCCATCCTCCATGCCCCGCCCGGCCCCTCCCGCCACAGCCCCTAGTCTTCTCTCTGCCAGCAGTCCCACTCCCACATGCTGATGGTACCGGCCCTGCTTGCACCTACTGATGGTGTGGAGTGATTGGGGCTGGCGCCAGCAGCAGGTAAAAGTGGAACATCACTGTCAGTGGGTGTGAGTAGCAGCTGCTGCCCCGATTGTCCCTCAGGAGCAGGGGGAGGTGGAGAAGCCCTCAGGGGCAATCAGGGACGGCAGCCGCCCCTCACACCCACTGACTGCACCGAATGATCGGGATCAGTGCCGGCAGCAGGTGCGAGCAGCAGCTCTGGCACTGGCAGCAGGTGCAAGTGCTCAGTGGGACCGCGGCACATGGGAGCAAAGAATTTTCAGTAACAAACAGAGGCTCACCGGGATGACAGCGACCGGTGCCCGACCTTGGTCTGGCACCCCCACTCACCTGCTCTACCATCCTGCCATGGCCAATGCCCACCATGCTCCATGAGCATCTCCCCCTGGTGGTCAGCCCATGTCATAGCGACCGGTTATTCGGTTGTTCCACCGTTCAGTCTATTTGCATATTAGGGTTTTATATATAGAGATAGATTCTCACTAGCTTGCCCAGGCTTCTAAAATCCCCTGCACCAGGTCTGAAGAGATGATACATGTGCTTAGTTCCACAGAGAGATTCATTCTCCGAGGTAAGGCATTGTCCATCTGCCATCCTCTTACCCAATGTCAACAGTCAGTCTCTTGGCTTACGAATTTCCAAAGTCAAGCAACAGAGGTCTTCCTTCAAGTCTTTGAAGGCAGTGGGCACTTTTTGGTCTACCACAGTTTGACTACCTTTCTCTCTACCAGAAAATTACTTCTTGCCCATCATAACCACTATTATCAGCCCTTCTCCACCCTGCCCAGTGACTTCTACTTCTTATCCAGAAAGCCCTCCCTACCTTTCTATGTGTTCCCATAACACCTGTTTGTTTTCCAACCATAGTCAATTAATATTCAACAAAATAAGTGCTAATTATGACTGTGCATGCCCCATTACACTATAAGCCTCATGGGACCAGGGACACATCAGTCTTATTTCTCCAGTGCCTGCCACAATCCCACTTACCATTTATAGCAGCTATACCCATCAATTTCCATTTTGAAAGTATCTCCCAACCAAATTGCATATATAAACAAAAATTTATTTTGTTGTTTGTATTAACCAATGACATAAATAAATATATACCAACCTCCCATCAGAACAAATCAGGTTCCTTTGGTTATAAGAAATGGAAACTGTGATGAGGGCAATGTGTTGGCAAGGTACCTAGTAGATCAGATACGGGAGAGCTAAGTCTAGGAACTTAGATCTGGGGGAGAGAAGGAGGTCTTAGAGCTTAGATAACTACTTACAATCTTATTGGGGTGCTGCCTCTGGAAACTATAGCCACAAAGTTTCACACTCAGTCTATTTCTCATTCTGCTCAAAATTTAAATTCCAGGATAACTTGGGCCATGATGCCATCCCTGAGCTAAGGCAAGACAGGACACCTTGAGTAACAATCTCACCAACCATCTTGAGTAACAGTCTCACAAAGCTATATTAAATGGGGGAGAAATAATTTCCCACAAGGAAAGCAAATACTATTACTAAAATAGGTACTGAATGATAGATAGCCGAAAGTATTCTTACTTTAATAAAATATGCAGTGCTTTCACACTCAGTCAAGTAATAACTGGAAGCAAATAAAGTTAACATTTTTGTTAGCCCAAGTAAACTTATGATAGATAATTTTCTTAAAACAAAAACTTATTTTATTGCACTTTAAATTAAGCCTTGAAAAAGAGTAACTCAATAGGATGTAAGCAGAACACAACTCTATTGCTTCCCTTCACTGTTTGAGCTATTTCTGCCCTGCACCCTCTTGAATAAATTCCTGGCTAGCTCCCATATCTGTGTCAGGCATCCACTGATTAAAAAAATTCTCTGGTCACTTTTGGAACCAAGGACAGCCTCCATTCAGTAGCTAAAATTCCTCTCATGTGTAATAATAAAACTATGAACTTCATTGAAAATTCCTGCCTGCACAAATTAGCTTTCCTCCTGGCTGGGAACCTACAGGGAGGAGGGCTGGCCCCATTGACTCTTGCCAGTTCCCCTGCCTTTCCCTTCCTCTACCCTACCTGGGCAGCCTACATGTCTGAATCCTTCACGGCTGTAGCTTGAAGGTGGAACTTGGAGCCAAGGGATTAGGGAGCAAGAGGAGCCCTGGAAAAGCTTACTTGGCTGCCACTGTCAAGGTCTGCTCAAGTGTTCTGTGTATATGGGTGAGTCTCTTGCTCACTTCCTCTCATGGGCACCTCTTACAAAATACCCACCTGCATGTCTCTTGACTGAAAAGGCAAAGGCTCCCCTCCAACTATCTTCCTAGGACATTCCAATCAGCTTTTGCATTCAGAAGAGCACCTCCAGCTCCTTCCTGGTAGATGCCATCTTGGGTGAGCTGCCCTCAGAGTGGCCTATATTTAGTCTAAAGGGTACCTCTGCATTGTTATCAGCAGAAGCCCAGCATTCTCCCTATAGTGCCACCTCAGTGAAGGGAAATGCCATAGCACATCAACACCTTAACAAAGGAATTATCCTACCATCTTCATCCCCAATCCCTTTTTACACAGGCCCATAGAAACCTCATTTGCAAGTCCTACAAAGGCAATCCAGCATCTCACTTCAGAACATGAAGTTACTTGCCATCTATTCTTTTGCTTTGTCTCTGAAATAGTCTCATTTTCAAATTTGATGTATAAACATCTAGTATATTTTTTTAATGTCGATCATCTATCAGGCACTGCTAGTCAGTTGGAATCCAAAAATGAATTAAGTAAACTTTCTGCTCTCTAGAAGGTCTTAAGATGCATTTTGAGGTAGGAAGAAGTACATGTAAAACAAAATATATGGTAACCAAACCTTCTTAATGAGTTTGATCTTTTAAAAAAAACCTAATGGGTCCTTCCCAATCCTTTAAAATCCTTTTAAAATTTGGGGCTGGTTCCTCAAAAGATTAAACATAGAATCACCATATGATCCAGCACTTTCACACCTAAAAAGACTTGACAGCTTAAACTCAAATAGATGACCTGTGAATACCAATGTTCACAGCAGCATTATTCACAAGAGCACAAAGCAGAGAGTAGAAAAAAAACCAAATGTCCATCAATAGATGAATGGATAAACAAAATGTAATATGTATGTACACTGGAATATTATTCGTCATAAAAAGAAATGAAATCCTGACACATGCTACAACATAAATGAACCTTAAAGATATTATGGTCAGTGAAATAAGCCAGACACAAAAGGGTAAATATTATTCCACCTATATGCGGTATGTAGAACAGTCGAATTCATAGAGACAGAAAGTAGAATACTGGTTACCAGGGACTGAAAGGAGAGGGAAGGGGGGAGTTATTGCTTAATGGCTATAGAGTTTCTGTCTGGAATGATAAAAACATTCTGGAAATAGATACTGGTGATGGTTGCAAACCACTGTAAATATATGATGCCCCCAAATTATACACTTTAAAAAAACTGAAATGGTAAATTTTGTTACCTTATATTTTACCACAAAATAAATAAATAAATAACAACAAAGAAGATCTGAGCATGAGAAACCACCCTATTTCAGTTGGATTCTAATTTCTCTAAGTATGGAAATTGCTACTATGGTGGAATCATTCTGGGTTATTAACTTTTTAGTTACAAATTTACAAATTCTAATAGAAAAAAAAAATAGAAATGATCCACTCACCAAATTCACCTCAACCTTAAAAGGGAGAGGATGGAAATGAAGTCAGATGACTGAGGCAACATGATTCTTATTCTCAGAAACCACAGCTGTCAGGGAGCTCTTTAATTTATCCATTTATTGACTGTGAACACCAGGGCTAAATGTCTGAGGTGCGACTTCTCAACCAGAAAGTTCGATGACATGGTGTGAAGAAGTCAAGTGAAGCAATGTTCTCTGCTGGGGAACCAATTGCACGGGAACTGAGTTTTCAGTGGGTTTTCACAAGTAAGCAGAACTTGGCGAGTGAGACTTCCAGTTGGAAAAACTGAGCATGCCACCGAGCTGCCAACTCGGCTCTGGGGGATTGAGTGGCTGTTTCATTTTTAAGGACATTTCAGGAGACAGTGGCTATGGGATCCCGGGAATTTGGCTAACCATGAAAGCTGAGGTTTTACCACCTGGATAATGCAGCTGACTGGCAGCTTGGGCGACTTCATTGACACTGAATATTTCACAAGTCTCATTTCAAAACCTAAGTGTGTTAAGGCCATGATTTTGTGAAATGTTGCACCTCCAACTCCTCAGGGCAAAGCCAATTTAGAAGAGGTGGTTATTGGGAGTAAAATGGGCCACAGAGGGGCAGAGAAGTGGAAAACACAGACTTCTGCCCACCATACAGAATAAGGCTTGCCCCCCAAAAAGCATCTGCAAAGTTTCTAGCAAACACGCCTCATCAGAAATCTCTGCTTCTTGCTGAGTTCTTATGCCCAAGTCCCCTCTGCTAAACTGCTTTTATCCCAGCTCCTTACTGAAAGATGAAATTCTGAGGAGAGGCTTTCTTCTAAATGAGTAATGCTAACTGTCCTCACCGGAAAGGGGGGCAGGGAGGGAGAGACCACACTGACTAACAGCCTAATCTGCAGAGAGCAGCCTCTCAGGACAGCAGGCAGGCTCCCGTCCCTTTGCAGCATCAGTCAAGGCCTTTCTATATATCACTGGCCTTGCCAGTTACTTTATTTTATTTTTGTTGTTTGTGCTTGTTTCTTTGCTTTGCTTTATAAATGTTAATAAATGTTAATACCATCTTATATTCCCACCAGTAATTCCAGTTGCCCCACATTTTTGTCAATATTGGTATTACCTTTTTATTTTAGCTATTCTAACAGATGTGGTATCTCATTTTGGTGTTAATTTGCATATCATTGTTGACGAATGAAGGCAGCCTCTAAGATGGCCTTCACTATTCCCCACCTCCTCAGAGTAACTGAAAGGGCGAGGGCTATGCCCTCCATCTTGCCCCAGGGTAAGGGCCACGCCCTCCATCTTACCCTGGATCCTCCATTTTTGGGCAGCCATGTGCTCGGCAAGAAGCTTCTTCCCAGACGCCCAAGCCTCTGCTAGCCACACCCAGGATTTCTTTAAACTAACCAATGACAATCAAGGGAAGTGCGTGCCATAGATATGACCACATCCTGTGTAACAAGACACCGACTTGTGCCTGGCCAATCAGCAGGGCCCACAGTCCTTTCTCCTCCCCTTACTCCAACCTTCCTATAAAACCCCTCTCCCCACAGAGCTCAGCCTCTCTCTGCCGCTTGCCGCTGAGTTGGTGAGTGTGGTCGGGGAGCCGAGCTAGCTCGAATAAAGACTCTTTGCTTTTGCATCAGACTCGGCTGGCTCCCTGGTGGTCTTTTGGGGATCCTGAAATCTGGGCATAACTGTCACACCTTCATGTAATGGACTGAACTTAATGACTTGCTTCTAATGGTAGACTACTGCAAAACTGATAGGATGTCACTTTTGCAACTAGGTTACAAAAAGACTGTGGCTTCCACCTTGGGCTGCTCCTCTTTCCCCCTCTCTGAAAAGCAAGCTGCAATGGAAGATTTTCAGGTATTATCTTTTTATGTATTTCCTCTGTCCACCCTTTTTTTTTTTTTTCACACACACACCCCTTTCTGGAACTCGGATGAGATATATGTTAGAACTTCTTACTTTAGCTTCCACGTATCTTAACTTCTTTTAAAATATTTTCAGTCTCTTTATTTCTCTCTGCTGCATTCTAGATCATTTCTTCTAATCTGTCTTCCAGTTCATAATTCCCTCTTCAGTTGTGTTTACTCTGCTATGAAACTTTATGTTTTTAATTTTGAGGACTTTAATTTCTAAAGTTCTATTGGCTGAAACCGGTTTGGCTCAGTGGATAGAGCGCCAGCCTGCAGACTGAAAGGTCCCAGGTTCGATTCCAGTCAAGGGCATGTACCTGGGTTGTGAGCACATCCCCAGTAGGAGATGTGCAGGAGGCAGCTGATCGATGTTTCTCTCTCATCAATGTTTCTAACTCTCTATCTCTCTCCCTTCCTCTCTGTAAAAAATCAATAAAATATATTTTAAAAAAAAGTTCTATTGGTTCTTTTTTATTTTAAAGTTGTTACTCTTTGTGCATGTTTTCAGTCTATTCTGTTATTTCTTTAAACATTCAGCATATTTATTTTCTGTATCTGACCATTCTAACATCTGAAATACTTTTTATATCTGCTTGTACTATCTGTTTTGTTTTGTTTTTTTAAAAATATATTTGATTGATTTTTAAAGAGAGAAGAAGGGAGAGGGAGAGAGACAGAAACATCAATGATGAGAATCATTGATCAGCTTCCTCCTGCACACCCCCTCCTGAGAATCGAGATTGAAAAATTTGGGGCCTGAGCCGCAGTGGCTCAGTGGTTGAGCATTGACCTAAGGCTATGAACAAGGAGATCACAGTTCAATTCCTGGTCAGGGCACATGCCCGGGTTGTGGGCTCGATCCCCAATTGGGGTGTGCAGGAGACAGCCGATCAATCTGATCAATAATTCTCTCTCATCATTGATGTTTCTCTCTCTCTCTCTCTCTCTCTCTCTCTCTCTCTCTCTCTCCTCCCTCTCCCTTTCCCTTCCTCTCTAAAATCAATAAAAATATTTTTTAAAAAAAGAAAAATTTTGATTAATTATATAACTTACTAAGCAACTTTAGCATATTCCCTGACCAGGAATCAAACCCTGACCTCTTGGTTCAGAGGTCAACACTCAATCACTGAGCAACACTAGCCGGGCTGCTTGTACTACCTGTTATTCCTGCTAGCTTGCATTTATTGTGCTCTATTTACTTGTTATTTTGTAATTTTTGACTGATTTGTAAATCTTGACCGATTTTCATATTATATAAAACTTTGTCTTTGAGAATTCTTTGAGGCCTGTGTTGAAGATGGTTTCTTCCAGAGAGGATTTCTATTTCTTTTGCCATATTCCTGCAGCACCAATTCATCCTGAAGCCCCTTTCATATCCTCCTGCCTTAAGGTTTGAGGAATCAAAAGATAAGCTTATAATTTTGAATTCTCAAGAAAGATTTGTTTTGATTGATTCACTTTTCCTTATAGTTTCTTTATAGTTCCCCAACCCCGCCCTTTAACCCGGGTGTGAGTTTATCTCCAATTCATCATTACCCTTGGGACATAGCACGCTCAGTCTCAGCCTCATGCATGGGACCTCTAATTAGACACTCTATGGCTGGGTCTTGGCTTTTATCAAATGTTACTGTCTCCATAAGGCTTTGAAAAAAGCTAATGGCACTATTCACACAACCCGGGACTCACTCTCTGAAAATGATCTTAGGGGTTTTGTAGTACAATCATTCCCCCAGAGAAACTTCTTTCCACCATCTAATAAAACACACTGAAATATTGTTCATTTATGATTTAAAATGAATTTCTGCTTCTAATTTTGGTCACATCTTTGATTTGGCCACTTATAATTTTTATGTGCTATTTTTGTACTTTATGGCCCATTGGAAGCTTGTTATATAATATGCACAGTGCATTTATGATCAATTTATAGACACTACTATTTGAATTAATTGAAAAGGTTAATAGTTTGTATATTTGACTTTATGGCACATATTTCGCATACCCATTATTTATTTTATACTGCATTTTTTATCAGAAGTTAACCCCCTAATTATAATATGGCTCTCCTGGGAAAATATAGCTTGCTTTATGACAGTCACTTTATGACAACAATTTCTAGAAATGAATTATGATCTACCTATAAATGTAGCGATTACTTTATGGGTAAGGGAATTAGAACATGTGGCCTGTGTGCTATAATTTGAGAGACAGTGTAAACAACAGCAAAATTTTTATAATTTTCCATGGGAAAACTAAGATTGTATGATAATTTGGTAGAGAAGAGGGAATTGGAAGTGAAGCCTTTAAAGAAAGATTATACATTATTAACAGTGATATAAAATTATCTCATCCCACTAACAAAAAAATGCTGAATTCGTTATTTTATAGCAGGCTGTCTGTCTCCTAGGGAATAGCAACATTGGCAATTTTTTTTCATGGGGGGGAAACATTATTGGTTAATTATATAACTTACAAAGCAACTTTAGAAAAGGAATAATAATGATTCGGGTGTGTATCTATGTTAAAGTAGAGAAGATACAGTCGAGATTCAGCATGTTAGAAAATGTAAAATATGAGTTATCATGGAAAAGGAGGCTACTAAGATATGAAAATAAGGAGAATCATCATTTGCTCAAAAGAATTAAGTCAAACATTGACTTAGCATTCAATACCTCCAAAAGTCTTTTGCATCTTTGATTTAGCCATAATCCTAGCAAAGATTTCTGTCACCATTTAATGTTAACAAATCACTGAACAACCATAGTTACTTGTTATGGTTACCCATGTTTTCTTAGTCAGCGTTCAAGCTCTTAACAAGCAGCATCTCCATGAGTAGGTGGTTATGGAAGATCTATATGCTCCTTGAGAAGCAACCTGGCCTCTGAGAGTGATAACCTTAATCTAATAATATTGGCCACTGGTCATCATCACAACATGAATAAAATCCATTCTGACCATCTAGTTACCACTTAATCTGATTATTGTTGCTCACCACATTCCTAAAATAAGTCTTATCAGACTTTTTCATTTAAGCCTAATTGAGAGCTAAGTTAACATTATCAGTAAGGTAGCCAAGAAGTTTTATCTGCTTTGTTGAGACCATGAGCTGCTCAGTGATGGAAGTATTCAAGAAGGACCTGGAGGACTTCTAGGATCACTTTCAAAACCCTGCTTCTCAATCTCTGAAAGAAGGTGTACATGACAATAAGCCAAAATTGAAGTTGCTCTCCTGACTGAAGAGTAACAGGACACAAAGAGCAATCAGAGCTGTGAATTTCCACTTCAAGGGGAAACAAGTTCAGCCTGAAATTGCTGATATCGCCAGTAAAACATTCACCCATATGGTATTAGGGAAAAGCACTGTTCCAAAAGTTGGGAGTTCAAAGTTCAAGTCCCAGCTCTGCCATTAAATAATTGTATGCTCTTAAGCAAGTTTCTTCGCTGTTCTGGGCTGAGTTGGGACCTGATAATCCTTTCCAGCCTCAACTTTTTGCCTATTACTTTCCTGTTTAGAGTGGGCCAACCTATTTCACATTTCTCAAGGAGACATTTGTCCACATCAACCTCACCCTCTCAGCTCTCCTAGGTATAGCAGAGAATGCAAGGACGGTATTAAGAGATATACGACCTGCTTTCACAGACTTTATAATCAACCCATAGATCAGAGGGTTCTTCCCCACAGGGAAGTAAGAATTATCCTGTACAATGTGAAGTATAAATAGTCTGAGGCTCCCTTCCCTAAAATTCAAGGCATACTTTTTAGTCCTTACCTGGATGGACCACGGAGCAGCAGTTTATCCCGTTGACGTCCTCCTCCTCCTTTAAATTGTTTCTATCTTTTGTCACATTGGACTCTGGGACTCCTGGCTTGTCTGCTACAGCTGGTCTCAGTCCCCTCACTCTCCCCTTCAGGTTTCTTCATGGCCACTCCTCCCATATGCATTAGTGCCAGGGAAGGGGCAGGGGGGAGGTAGTTCCATCCTAGCTTCTCTGTTATTCTCACTCGGCACACTTTCTGAGTGACTGTATCCACAAGGCTTTGACTCTGGCCGCAGTCACCAGCACGCATACACGACGCCGGAGTCAATGTCCACGGTAGGGCTCTCACCAGGGAACCCTCCGCCCGCAGTCACTGGCCTGTGGATATCTCCACTTGGGTGTCCCACAAACACTTCAAACCCAACTCGCTCAAACTAACGTCTGCAGGTTTGACGTAAACACCTTTGCTGCAAACACCGGGGCTGTATCACTAATTGGCCGTCAGGTCATTTTGCCGTAAAAGATGGATGCCAATTCGGTTTACATTTGACAGACTTAATGTAGTTTGTCAGTGTGGTTTCATTTCTCTGTGGACAAAGTTCTTGCATTACTTCCCTTTTTATGTTATGCAAATCTTAGTCCTCGTAGTGGCCTATCCAGTAAGGAGTAGACTGGTGTGAAGCCAGATTGCACACTCTGCTAGAAAATGATCACATAGAAATTTGCAAATCTCTTCAGTGAGCAGTCAGCCCTCACACACTTCAAAACCAAAAGTTTACAATATCCCTCTTTTATTTTCTGTTCTTTTATCTTTTACAGCCAGTCAGTTATGCAGTGAAAAGGCCTGAGGCAAATTTGCTTGTGGAAAAAACGTTTACTGTGAAACTACCTGCAACTGTTCACATGTGAACTCATTTTGGCCCTTCCCCTGTGAACTCGTTTGGCCCTTCCCCTACACCAGTGGTTCTCAACCTTGGCTGCACATTAGAATCACCTGGGAATCTTTTTAAAATCCTGATTTCTTGGCCTCATCCTCCGGAAATTCTGTTTCTTTGTTATGGAGTGGGGCCACAACATTAGTAACAAAGAAACAGAATTTCCAGAGGATGAGGCCCAGAAATCAGGATTTTAAAAAGATTCCCAGGTGATTCTAATGTGTAGCTAAGATTGAGAACCACTGCCCCACACACTTATACCAGCTCCTCCTCCAATATGCCCTTTGTTAAAGTGGCAGGATTACCATTAAGTACCCCAACTGGAAAGTTCACATTGTCTTTTCCTTCTCCTTCTCTCTCATGCCCATTTCCCATCAGTTAGAATCAGGTCGATTTACCTATCCAGGGAAACTGGAAAATCCTCAGGGAGGCCAGTGTCTCTGCGGAGAAACTTTAGGATGCTCTGCTCACCTGAGAGGCCACTGATAAGCTTAACAGTGTGTCAAAGGACATGTTTTTATTTATTTTTTATTTTTTAAATGTTTTTATTTATTTGAGATAGATAGGTAGATAGATAGATTTGTTGTTCCACTTATTTAAGCATTCTTTGATTGATTCTTGTATGTGCCCTGGCAGGGATTGAACCCACAGCCTTGGCGTTTCAGGATGATGCTGCAACCAGCTGATCTAGAACTAAAGGAAATGGTTTAATGGCGGTGTGATCGGTGTATTAGGAAAAAGGATTTGAGTATTCAGATGACTGACATTCGTTGGTAATAAATATTTTAGGATGATATAGTAACCTGCCATTGAGTATACTCTTCAAAGTCTGCTTTTGAAACATTTGAATTGAATTTTTTGTAAAAATGTGTATTTAATATTAATATTGGCCAATGTGATAAGTTGCTTTCAGAAGCCTTGGGGACAACATCTGTTGCCAGATGATAAGGTATCAGTTTTAATGCCCTAGAGCCCTGATAAGTAGCAAGCAGGCAGTCAGCTGGAGTTGCTGGGGAGGTCTGATTGAGGGAGCCCCCTGTCTCCTCCTCCAAAGCCTATTGGAAGCTCACCCAGATTTTCAGAGCCCCTTTGAAGCTCAAACACTTGGCTCACTCACTAAAAGTAGGAAGTTGCATCATCTGACCCTCCAAGAACCTCCTTCCCAGACTACTCGGAGCAAAGATGTCATATAGCAGGGTGATGGCAATAAAATTCATGAAAATGAAACAATACAGTTGGCTACTGAATTGTCTTTGCTGTGACTGAAACCTCATAAAGGGCATTGTAGGTCGAATTGTGTCCCCAAAGAGACATGTTGGAGTCCTAGCCCCTGGTACCTATTAAAGGGACCTTATTTCGAAATAGGTCTTTGCAGATGTAATGAAGTTAAGATGATGTCATACTGGAGGAGAGTGGGTCCTGATCTGATGATGGGTGTCCTAATGGGAAGACATGTGGACACACAGACACAGGGAAGAATGTCGGGGGAAGGCAGAGAATGGAACAATGTGTCTACAGGTCAGGGAACACCAAGGATGGCCACAGCTGTCAGAAGCTGGGAGGGAGACGTGGAACATTCCTCCTGAAAACCTCAGAGGAAGCCTTCAGTTCAGACTTCTGGCCTCCAGCACTGTGAGCAAATGCATTTCTGCTGTTTGAAGCCACCCACTTCGTGGCCCTTTGTTACAGCAGCAGCCTTAGGAAATGAAAACAATGGGGTACCCCTGCGTGGGACCAAAACAGGAGCCAAAAGGGCGGCCTCCAAAACCTCCACCGCAGAGTTAAGTGCAGCCTAACCAACAGGCTGTATCTTAAATGGCTCTGAGTCACCCTCGTCTCCCAACGAGGCCCATGCCATCTTGGCTGGATTGCACAATGGTCTCCTAACTCCAGTCTTACACTAAGGGACAGGGGCAACACTAACCGTAAAAATAGTCACATATCGTGGAAACTGTGTCCCTGACACTGTCTGAGGCCGTTCACGAAGTGTGTAAAAGTACAAGCAGAATCCTAATGAGGATCCTAATACCCCTTTAATGTTCACAATAGTCCTAACTAGTTGGGTGCGTTTGGGGCATGGGGAGACTGCAGCCCAGGGACGTTGAGTAATTAGTGTAAGGTCACACAGCTAGAACTTGAACTCAGGCCTGGCTAATTCATTTACTCTTTACTGGGATACTGTATTGCAGGGGTGAGGTGGGGGACCACAGTCCAGGGCTTGAAGAAGCAGGCAGAGGCCCTAAAAGAGAGGGAGCATGCATCTTGAACATTGTTTAAACTGGGAAGAGGCATCACCCTTATTTCTCAATGGAGGTGCTGAAATCTGCGATTTGCCTCAGGTCCCAGTGTGAGTCAGAACTTGGACCAGAAATACCACTTTCCACGTTTTCTCTTCTCTTGTCTACCAACCACTGCTTGTTCCTTCTCCGGGCCTCCTGCAGTCTGGGCTGTGAGGAGAGCCTGAGGGATCCCAGGGCCCGAGCCAGCTGCTGATGAGGCAGATCTCCCGGGGTGAACCAAGGCAAAGGCTCGCTTGCTTACACTCGACAGTCAGCATGTTATCAGTAACTTTCCCAAGCGTGCAGTGAGAGTTAGTGTTTATAAAGGGCTTGGTAAGCCTCTGGTCAAAGGCATCAAATGGCATTAATAGAACCCGTCTCACTCGGGCTTGATGGATACGCGTCCCTCTTGCGCAATAGGCGGACTCCTTGCTCCAGATGAATTGAGCTCATTAATTAGGATTCTGCCTGCAGCTTGTTGTGAAAGATGCTCGGTTATTCCTGTAATTAGGACCCTGAGACAACCCCCAGACTATCTCACTATAAACATACGGGGGGTGGAGGCTGTCTCCTTGAACCCATTGTGCTCATTGTTGCTAAATTCAAACCATTATCTTGCACAGACAGGCAGCCGAGGCTCGAATAAAATAAGAAGATTGCTGATTTCAACAGTGCTTTCTTAGACAATTGGTGTATGAGCACAATAGTGATAAATACATTGCTTAATAGTGCTTCCCTGTTTCCAGACATGAGCTCAATTCTGGAACCGTAACACCTCTATACATCATTTCCACTCAGCATCTAATAGACATTTTAAAGCAAAACCAAGCTTCTTTACCCATTTGCCATCACGAAGCTACTTCCACTGGCCAGAAAAATGGCAGCACCAAAGCAATCCTTCACTAACGGGTTGCACATTAGAAGCCTCTGGGGAGCTTTAAAAAATCCAGATGCTCAGGCCTCAGCCTCAGGAATTTCTGATGCATTTTGTCTGGGGACCAGGCATCAGAACAACAATATTTGTGCATCTGCATGTGTGTGTGTGTGTGTGTGTGTACCTTCTGTATGTCCATCTTCCTTGCTTGCTTTTAATTAATAGACTTCATGTTTTAGAGTAGTTTTAGGTTTACAGAAAAACTGAGCAGAGTCCATAGAGTCCCCCTATACCCAGGCCCATATGCCATATAATATATATTTTTAAATATATATATATTTTTTTAATGGCTTGAGTGATTCAAATGTGTAGGCAGCAATCATTACAGCTGGAATTCAACAGCCTTTAAAAAATTAATTTCTGATCAAACCACAGCCCAAACTCTTCCAGGTTTTCTCAGTATTTTTCCCTAACTTAACAGCCCAAGGTTGAGAATGTGACTGGCATTCATTCAAACAAAGATGACTAATCACTATCGTGGTTGGTGCCTTCAGATTGTGTAACAAATGGCCTTATCAGTTATTACAGGTCTTGGAGGGTTCTCTTCCTTGTTGGATTAAAAGGAGTATAAATAGAGATAATAGAAACCCAGGCAATCTAGAACTCTTTGAAATGGTAGGTGACTTGCAGATCTTAAGGAAATTTAACATATTAGTTCTAAAAAGGAGTTATTTGAATATTTTTAACATTAGTAGTCATGCTGGAATGATAATTAAGAAGAGTGAAGGCAGCAATCCACTTATAGAGGATAGAGAATATAAAGAAATGTTTTACAATACCCAAAGGGGAGCTACACACTTAACCAAGTCTTTTGAGTCCATAATCGTTCATTCATTCATTTACAACAAATATTTATTGAGCACTTACTACATAGATTTCAGGTTCTAGATGCTGTGCCTAAACAATTTATCCAACAGGCAGTAGAGCTGCTCTTACAGAGTTCATGTTCCGGTGGCACATGTAAACAATAACATGAGCAGAGCCGCTTCGAAACGGAGTGGGAGTTGCATGTCAGAGGAACTGCCTTACATGTCTTCTACCTCACATCTTGGACTGTCAAGCACAGGGCAAAATAGCCTTTGGCTGGGCCTACGCGACCTTGTTTCCCAAAGAACTGTTTGTAAAGATGATAAGAAGGCAGTTATGATGACTACTGGACTGATTAGTAAAAACATTGTCTAGAGTGGACATTATTATGTTATGTTATCTGCACCAACAGAAATGCCTTCCTTCTATGGGGTAATTGTTCCCCTTCCCCTTCTCATAAATGCCCATGGCCTGTGTCTCCTATTTGGAGCATTCTTTGGGCTTCTACCTGAATTAATAATCCCCCTAATAGCTCTTCTTATTAATCTCAATAAGTGCTTGTTTGCCCATCACTTTGAAATTCCTTTCTTTTGAGGTCAGTACATATTTGTATGTATACTTTCCATTTATCTAAATACTATTGAAATTGTCCAATTAAAAACAGTTGGACATCTTTTGAAATGTGAAATATTATGTAAAGTCTATACATTATTAGTATTGACATCAGTTTGGCCTTCCATTTCACTGACATCAAGATACAACAAAAAAACACTGAAATTCACTATGGAACATTCTTAGTTTGACTTTAGAGGAAGTTAATATGCTTTGATATTGGTGTATTGTAACAATTGGATTGTTGAAGTATGTCATTAATCATATAAAGTATAGAAAAGCAATGAGTTTAAGTTCATTCATAAGGTTAATAGCTATGGGCCTATTTAAGTTGATAGGAATATTTAGAATCTTGTTAGAATTATTTATTGAAGGGCACTGATATGTATAAGTTAGTTTACACTGCATAATAAACTTCCCTAAAATGAAGTAGCTTAAAACAGCCACCATTTTATTTAGCTCACAATTCTGTGGTCAGCTGGGAGTTCCTTGTGGAATGGCTCAGCTGATCTCTGTCGGGCAGTCTCATGCGCCATGGTCAACTGATGAGAAGGCCTCACTCCCAAGTCTGGTGGCTGGCAGACTGGTTGGTCTGGAGTCCTCCAGCTGGGATGGCTCATCTCTTCTCCATGTGGCCTCTCATCCTAAGCTAGCCTGGGATGGCCTGGATAGTAGGCTAGCCTGAACTTCTTCGTGTGGGTGTCAGGGTTTCAGATATCAGAAAGAGAGAGCAAGTCCCAAATCTCAATTAGTCAGAGATTGTGCACCACTCAAAGCATCTCACGTGGCTATGCCGAGTCAGTGTGGGAGGGTACTGGTGAAAGGCAGAGAAGGAAATTATTGGGGCCATTTGTGTAAACAATTTATCCCTACTTGCCATTTCTGGGTGTAGGTTTTTAGGTGATGAATCTCTTATAAAGTGCTATTTTATACAAGAAATTCCCCCTTTGGTCCTAGGCCCCACATACTACACCTCAGCTCTAATTTTTCCCAGTGAATGCAGCCCAGGGATGATGGCTCCTTGTTGCATCACCACCTTTCATGCAGTTCTGGGGACTCAGGGTGCACACTTCACCCATCCCTGGACTGCACTAACCTCCACTGCTGGGGGGCCATGCTTTCTTATCTTAAAGTGGCCTCATACATTTCACATATACCTTTGTCTCCATGGGACCAAACCCCCACATCTTTAAGAGCAGAGAAAGAAGCTTGTCTTTCTACTACTCATGCTGGCAGGTATCACAAAAGTGATGAGACAGAAATGGATCTGCCTAATTTTGGAGGATGAGAGGTCTGAAAGAGAGATGGGTACCTAACCAAAAAGTTTATGTCTAGGGAAGGTCTATGTAGAAGATCTCTATTGCATACTGCTGTGAATACTATTTCCCTGCACTCAAATCCAAACTATGTTCCTCTTTTTTAGTCCAAAACCATGATTGAATTATTGTCAGAACCATTGGTAGGAGATTGAAGACTCGAAATTCATGGGCTGGGTCAAAAAACGGCTCAGGAAAGAGAGACTATATTGTCTCCTGAGCAGACTCAGAATGGAGCTATCCCCCTGGAGATGAGAGGAAGTGTAATTAGTAGGAAAAAGCCAGAAGGTCCCTTCTATCATCCACATCTCCTTATTTAGAATTTGGTAAAATTTATTTTTAAAATTTTGTTTTGTCTTGTCTTTGTATATTGAGTTTGAATATAATTACCATGAGTAATTCACTATCCTTATGCAGGAGGTAATATAGTCTAGTGCAGTGATGGCGAACCTATGACACGCGTGTCAGAGGTGACACGCGAACTCATTTTTTTGTTGATTTTTCTTTGTTAAATGGCATTTAAATATATAAAATAAATATCAAAAATATAAGTCTTTGTTTTACTATGGTTGCAAATATCAAAAAATTTCTATATGTGACACGGCACCAGAGTTAAGTTAGGGTTTTTCAAAATGCTGACACGCCGAGCTCAAAAGGTTCGCCATCACTGGTCTAGTGGTTAGGAGAACAGCTTTCTCTCAGGTCCTCTTCCACCACTTATTACCTATTACCTGTGTAACCTTCAATGAGAAACAGAACCAATAGGTATAACTATAGATATAGATATAGATATGGATATGGGCGCGCGTGCGCGTACACACACACACACACACACACACACACACACACACACACAGGGTGGGCAAAGTTAGGTTTATAGTTATAATACAATAATTAATAAATAGTGATATAAGAATAAACTCTGTGTTTTGCATACTCACAACTGTAAACCTACTTGATAGATATATGAGAGAGTGAAAGAGATTGATTTGAAGAAAATAATCCATGCAGTGGTGGCAGCTGGCGAGTATGACTTGTAGGACAGGCCAGCAGCTGGAAATTCTGATAAAAATTGATGTTGCCCTGTTGAGTCTGAGCCCCACAGGACTGCAAGGCCAGGCAGGATTTTTACATTGTGCTCTTGAGGGTAATTTCTTCTTCTTTGGGAGGGGACCTCAGTCTTTGCTCTTAACTGATTGGATGAGGCCCACCCAAATTATGGAGAGCAAGCTACTTTACTCAGTTACTGATGTAGATGTTAATTACATCTAAAAAATACTTTCACAGTAACATCTAGACTAGTGTTTGACCAAACAACTGGGCACCATAGCCAAGTCAAGTTGACCCACAAAATTAACTATCATGCCATCCATTAAAGGGAAGAAAAATAGTATATATGTCATAAAATAGTGATTCAATGAAGCATACAGAGTAGAGAGAATGGCTCCTAGCATTAATCTTGGGGATCATTATTCTTACATGCCCTACAATACAGTAAAGGCTGGTCATCCATATATATCGGGGTTCTCTGGTTTGGAGAGCAGAAGGTTCGATGGATTTATGGCAGGTAGGTTGCTTTACTCTTTATAAAACCAGAGTGGGGCGGTGGGGTTAGTTTTAAATTGTTGTTTGCTTTCAAAAGAAAAAGAATTTAAAAAGAGCTCTGATCCTTTAAGACTGAACTATTGCTTTAGAGATCCATCACCTAGCAACAGGAAGATAATACCTTCTCTCCTCCAACAGGTAAACCTCTGGCTTATCTAATTGAAATTTCAGGCTTCCTGCCACACTCCTGAAAAACTATCACTTTGAAGGGATCAAACTATAGAGGCCAAACAAAGCTAGATTTGAATGTGCTACTTTTCAAATGGCAGGCTAATGAGATTTTCATTGGGAGAAGAGATTTGAAGCTTTACAGCTCATAATTTAAGTAGCTTTGTTCCATTTGCATTCACTGAATATCACAAAAGAAAAAAAAGTGTTTGCAGTAAAATTCCCTTTTTGACTCTTGTCTGGGATCAAAGACAAGTCTTAAAAGCAGAAACAAAGTGTAAATTAATAGAAAATAAAGAATTACCTAGACTGTTCACCAGGTTGGGTTATCTTTTATTCTCACTTCTGTATGCCCTGACCCTATTCATTAAAGTGCTACTCATTCTACTCCTAACATGACTGCTCACTTCATGCTTTTTCATCCCACTTACACTGTCTTTTTCAAGGTTTTAATTGACCTCCCTGACCAGACAATCCCCAATCTTTTCACACAGTTGGTCTGTTTATTCATTTTTAAGACAGAGCCTTTCCTCATTCTACTTATCTGCTCTAAAGTTTCAATAACTACAATTGCTTTTTTCAACAAAGTTCGAACTTCTTTGCCTGGAATTTAAGATCTTCTGTGATCTGACCTCAAATTTTCTTAGTAAACTCATTACCATTCTTTCTATCCACCAATTCTTGCCAAACCCAACTTTTTTGTCCTCTCTTTACATGCCCTGTGTCCTTTTAACTCCACACGATTTTATATTAGAACCTCCTCAAATTCCATCCCCTTGAATTCCAGTAATTTGTCTAGGCCCAGGTCAAATGCCACTTCCTTCAAGAAGCCTTTTTTGATCCACCCTCCCCCCCCCACCCCCCACCCCCCACCAAGTAGATTCTCGCTTTTCAGTTACACCTCTGTGGGAATAACTAGCACATTTAGAGGTCAACAGGACACAAGGGTCAAGAGCACAACTGTGGAGACAGAGAACTGGCTTTGAGTCCCAGCCCTGCTGCTTCCTAGCTGTGTTACCTTGGACAAATTACTTATCTTCTCTGAGTCATGGCTCATGTTTATTTGTCTTTTTGAAAAATGAGGTAACCAGTGGCTGGATAAGTTAAATCAAGGAAAGTGCTTACTGAGCACAGAGCCTGGCATGTAGCTGACAGGAAATATTAACTCCTATTTTTTAAAAAAATCACATTTCAACTTTATTGTAGTCCAAATCACTTCCATCTCCTTTCTCCACTGTAAAATCCTCAGAGGGTAGAATCTGTAGGAATCCCACCCAGTACCACTACTCACAGTCCTGCCTGTATTACTACTTGAAAAAAGAATTGTATAATTCAAAGTCACGCTCAGCATGGACTTTCCTGAGCACCTTATCTAAACCCCAGTCATGCTGTATCGCTTCACTGGGCCTTATATGACTCAACACTAACCATCATCTAAAGTTACAGTCTATGCTTACTGTTTTTGTAATCTGGAACATCTTGTCATGTCTATGTTACCTTATGAAAGATAATACATAATAAGGGCCATGAGCGGAGTACACACACTGTGTGCTACAGGAATGAAGAGCCGCTGTGGGAGGGGACTGGGGACAGGGCTAAGTGCTACTGAGGAGGTGAGATAAAGGGAGGGGAGGACTTATACCAGAGATGAGAACACAAATGTGCACAGGGCCAAGCAGAGAGCATGAGTGCATGAGCCTTGTGCAGGATAGAAGCATTCATTCCACGTGCCCAGTCTTCATGGCAGCCATGACTCCTCTGCTGCGTAGGAGGGTGGGACCTGTGCTACTGGACCTTCTGATTTTCAAGAAAAGTTACAACTCCGGATATTTGTAAGAAAGAGCCAGATTTTTTAAATATTGGCAATTCACATAAACACCGTTGTGGGTCAGTTTCTGGCTGAACTGAACCGGTGCTTTGCAACCGGTGCTGATGCAGGTCAATGAGGTGGGCAACTTGAGAAACGTTCTCTCTTCTCTCTCATGGAGCCTTTGCATTTCCAATGACTCTGGGAGTTGGACTGTATGCAGAATATATTTAACCTCGGCTAAATTGATATTAGATATAGTGCATTGACTGCATAATTCCTTGATTTTGAAGAAGAAATCTCAGCTATCCTCCTTCCTCCCCTCCCCCTTGCATATAATTTCGCTGTGTCAACAGTAATTGTCCTGAGCTGCTCCGTGCTGGTGAGAGCTGCTGATGGGGGATTGGCTGTGATTAATTAAACTATTTGCTGAGAGCAAATGGCAGAGCCCTCAATCACGCTTCAAGCCTCTCCGGCAGCCTCAGGAGGAAGCTGTTGTCCATGATTATAAAACCGCTATTGCATTCCTCCCCATTCACTTTTTATCTATTTTTTTTAACTGTGGTAAAATATATAGAACATTTAGTATTTTAACCCTTTTATAGCATTTGGTACATTCATCATGCTGTGCACTGCGTCACCACTATCCGTTCCCAAATCTTTTTCATCATCCCCAATAGGAACCACGTACCCATTAAACAGCAACTCCCCATTCTTCCCTCCTCCAAGTCCCTAGGGACCCTCTGTCTCTTTGAACTTGCCTCTTCTAGATCCCTCATGTACGTGGAATCATACAGTATCTGTCTTCCTGTGTCTGCCTATGTAATTAAGCATAATGCTTTCAAGGTCCGTGTAGTAGCGAATATTCCATTTTTATTTTGTTCCTTTCCCCGTGTTCCTTCACCCCTTTCCCTACTTTAGTGGTTAATACATACAAAGAGAGTAATGCTTTTAGCATAAAAACCACTTATTATACATCATTCAGAGCTTTGATTCTCTTAAAGAGAAAAGAACCTGATTTGTCCCGATCTACGGTTTTCCAACAGTCTGCACTTGAACCCTGGCACCACCATTAACTTCTTGTATGGCTCTAGGAATGCTATTGAACCTTTCTGGTCCATAGTTTCTGAAAAAACACACTCACATAAATAAAGAGGGTGAAAAGCAGGGAGAAGAGAGAGAGCAAAGGGCAGGGACATGAACCAACAGTCCATTGGATTCTCCTGCTGAGCATCTAAACCAGGTCAGTGGCCAAAATCATGTAGAAAAAAAAAGAAATAGTGCAGTTTTTCTTTAATTATCTCTTACAGTCTTTATAGTCCTTTATTTAGCAGGTGTTTAATGAGCATTCACTGTTAATGGGAGCATTTCATTAATGCATATTTTAAGTTTTCTGAAGCATTTTCACAAGCTTTATTATCTTGCTTGATCCCCAGAGTAACTATGCAAGATCAGAGGAATAAGTTCTATCATCCCCATTTCACAGATGAAGAAAGTGAGGTTCAGAGAGCTGAACTCGTCTTCCCCAAGGTTACACAGATAACAAGCTGAAAAGCCTGAGCTTAGATCCAAATCTTACTCTGGTCCAGATGTACTCTCCACCCTCACCCCCTGACATCATAGCTAAAAACAATTTCTCTACTTATGCATCCCCAGGAAATGAAATCTGCTTGGTAATGGGCTATCCATCAGGGAAATGGAAAATTTCAAAGAAAGCCAAAACGCTTAGCAAACTATAGAATTCTTAGTCATTGATCTAGACACAAATGGCCCAGCAAACGGGAAGGAATGCAGGACTATTTCTGGCTTGTTTTCTAAGTAAGCAGCGAGCCCACTTATCCCCGCACCCAGCTCGGGCACAGTGAGTAACGAGGATTCATGGAATGGCTGACAGGACGCCTTCCTCCAGTTTCCGGGGTAGGATCTGTAAAAACTTTGCGTTACGTGGAAAGGCCAAGAGGCATGATGAGTACCTGTCCTGACCACAGAGGAAAACCAAAAAGCAGTTGGTGACCCAGTTAGGCTTAATTGCTTTTAGGCTCCCCTGCCATCTGTGGGTACCAGGAGGTGAGCTCTGTTCTGCCCGTTCATTCACACTAATTTTGTCTCGCGTCTCCATTCGCCTGTGTCCCAAACACGAGGGCCTTCAAAAAGGCAAAGTCCTATCTCCCACCTCTTGCTCAGCTGTCATTTACTTGTGCCTCCCAGACCTACAACATTTCCTATGCTCCCTTCATTGCTCAATCGGGCTGATTCGGCCACTGTGGTTAGTGACCGGGTTTGCGTGCTATTGCTGCACAAAGAGATGAATCCTGCTGTAATAATAATTCCCACTTAGAGAGCACGTTGGGCTGAGTGGCCCAGGCAAAGCCACATTGTTTAGATGCTGCTTTTCTAAAAACCCCTACTTTATCCCATCGAACTTTGTGAAAGTGATCAGTGGCTCCAGGTACACCCCCTCAATGACCTGGTAGGAGAATGGCCTTGAGGAAGGTTGTGTTGGCAATTGTCCTGAACCCCCGTGGGGAAGGTCGCCAAAACCTCCAGTTTAGACCCAAATGGGAGTCAGAATATTAGCCGGAAAAGGCTGGCTGGAGAACAGTAAAGAGCTGGAGAGACCCTTAGAAATCACCATGAAGAGTGACTTTCAAGCTGACTTCTCCCGGTAGAACTCCTTTGACCAGACAAATATATGCCAACTAACTGAGGTGGCCACAGCCTCCCTCACATCCCCCCTTCCTCCACTGGTGGCCCCTGGGCTCCCAGGGAACATTCTTTGAAACTTCTCCTGCAGGCCAACGTCCTCACTTTGTCAGGTAAGAAAATGGACATCCGAAGAGGCGAGGTGACCAGGTCAAAGCAAATGACAGGGACAGTGTGGTGTCCTAACAGGTTTCCTCAGCAGCGGTAGGACTTCAAAGGAGGAACAGGGATGACATTCTGGTTCCTCTTCCATCGTTTCGTTGTTAGGGCTTTTCTCCTGAGTGGAGACCTTCAGAACATAGTCAGTTTGGTTCCTCAGGTTTGTTCCTCTCTGGTTAGCTCCCTCCTGTTAGTGGAGATGAGCATGTTCCCTTTCCCTTGAATGGAGGTTGAAACTATTAGAGACCTTTCAAGGACACGCAGAATAATCTACCACAAAGCCTTCTCTTTCGTGAGTCATAAACTAGACCTCCAGGGGACAAAACCCAGTCCTTTGCAGATGGTTGGGGGGTACCCCTCACTTCTGGGTCCCCCCTGCCCTGCATGGGGCTCCTCTCTATCTGCTCCATCCTCGCCAGGGACTTCTCTTGTTGTATATATCAAATAAAAAGGCAAGTGTGAACCTAAAATGTCAGGATCCAAGAAAACTGGAAGATCAGCTGCTTAAAGAAGCATTTCTGGAAGGCAAGAGTTCTTTTTGACGAATGTTTTTAGACTGATTGCTCACTATCCATCCATCACCAGTCCTTGTTTGCCTAGCAGGTCATTTATATGTGCCCAGAATCCCTGGGTAATGGGCATGCTGTAAAAATAAATGGAATAAATAAATTAGTGCTTGAAGTTCTCAAATAAATCCAGTTGAATTAGACATACCTAAAGTCACTCAGTCTTGAAGAGCAAAGTGGAGACTAATGAAATAAGAAATGGGCTCTTTGTTTTAAAAAAAAAAGTGAAAAGAGAAGAAAAATCACTCAAAAAGCATAAAAATATTCAAGAAATAAAGGGAATTGTATTTTCATAGTCATTGCTATTTTTGAGGCATTGTCTTTCAACTGCCTTTTTCTGTAGCCTCAATTCACCTTATATTTCCAGAACCGTCCACTGACATTTGAATTCATGTCTTTTCAAAAGTAGAGTCAGTGATGGTTACTAGACAATTACTGTGTATACCCCAAGAAAAGATAAGGTTGCACCTCACACAATTACCCTCAGAAAGACAGAAAGAGGGAAGTAGCCCAGATTTTCACATCTTTACTGTCTTTCCTAATATGAAGTTCATATATTTTGAATAACAAGGTTCTACTTCGGTTAGACACATGAGCTAGAAGCACAAATACACACACACACACACACACACACACACACGTATACATGTAGTTACCCTTGGTTGAGACCCCACAATATACCGGGCACTGTTCTAAGCCCTTTCTTTGCATTAACTGCTTTAATCCTCACAACAACCCTATAAACCATGTACTGTTATTATCATCCCCATTATAATATGAAGAAACTGCTAATTTTAGGTTCTTCTAAAGGCCACCTGATAAAATTGTTTTTTAAAGAGAGAAGAGAAAAATATTACCTAATATTTAAAATGCATTGCACAATTAAGGTAGAGTATATTTAAAGCAGACATTTGTCATCTACCCCTGTATAAGTTTATGTATTCAAGCTGGCCTAATGCACATTACTCTTTTCTAGATCTTACAACTGGGAAGATGAAGCATGACCTCATAATTTGGATAATTTTCTACTTGGGGATAGCCAGTGATTCCTGAGCACCCACTGTGTATGGAAGACTGCCTTAGCAACTGTTGGGAAAACCAACAATGTATGTCTGGATCTTTCCTTCAATCCAGTCATGGTCAAGACTAACACACACACACACACATACACACACACACACACACACACTCACATGCTCCCACTCACACTTACCAGCCCTTCCTCCTCCCAGAGCTGGGACTGGGGTGAGGTGAGTGAGCCTCTCAGAGAGTGAGCACCTCCTAGGTGCCTCACTTGCCTCACCCTAATCCAGGCCCTGTCACCGCCCTCCTAAACATACACCACATACCACAATTAAATACAACAACATAGAGCGTGGTCATGTTTTTAAATGAACAGACTATGGAGAGTGCACAACATCTGTAGGTGGTCAAAGTGAGAGGGTCAGTGTAGACTCATCAGTGAATTCTGATTCACAAGTGAAGTTGCCAAGCCAGTGAGCCTGGAGCATGAACATTTTGAGGAAGAGGAAATGACTTCTTGCAGGAAGACAGCTGAACAGGAAGAGCTCATTAAACTGGGTTTGATGGACAGGAAGGAGAACGCAAACGTTTCCCCACAGCAATAGCAAGAATCTAAGGGCAGACAGTGATGAGATCTGCAAAGAAGAGAGCCCCAACCTCCCAGGTATTCCAAAACTGTCAGTGCCTCCAAAGCCTGATGCTACTGAGTTATCTCAGCAGACAAGGCACTCATTCATTCAGCAAATCGTTACGGAGCGTCAATCATTCCACTGGATGCTGGGGGTGCATTGGTGAGTGCAAAGCACAGATAGGTCCCAGCCTTACCGGAACAGATCCCAGGCAGGATCAACAGGATTTCCCCCATCAGGGGTCCCTAGTTTGAAATCTCTTATAGGAAGTCTTTCCCCATTTAACCCCACATTCACTAATTCTGTATCTTCAAAATTTACATATGCAGTTTATCTTTTTTTTTTTTTTTAAAAGCAAAACCCCATTTGCCAGAATTATATAAACTGAAGTCATTCTGAAATTAATAGAGGTCTTTATAAAACAAAAACCTCAAAATATCTTCCTGGGAAAAAGCTAGGAGAGCTGGGTTGAAGCTTCAGGAGGTACAAACATTTTACTTTGGAATGAATGTTACCCTTCCTGGTGATTGGAGGATGAGGATGAAATTGAGACCATTTCTTGGTTGCCCCACATGAAGCTAGGAAAGAGATGTGCTTTGTCCTAAATGGTGGGGATAGTGAAATGTAATTTAATGGGGAACTTAACTGTGTAGTGGGAACTCATGTTTAAAAATACACAAAACTGATGGAGATTCATAGAAGCCCAGATAGTTGAGTATACTTGAAAAATTTTAGAGCTTAAAATCATGGCCTGGCAGGCGTGGCTTGGTGGTTGAGCATTTACCTATGAACCAGGAGGTCACCGTTCAAGTCCTGGTCAGGGCACATGCCAGGGTTGCAGGCTCGATCCCCAGTAGGGGGTGTGCAGGGGGCAGCCAATCAATGATTCTCTCTCATCATTGATGTTTCTATCTCTCTCTCCCTCTCCCTTCCTCTCTAAAATCAATAAAAATATATTTTTAAAATTTCAATAAAAGCATGAATGCTTTTTTGGAGTTTACAGAGTTCAGGCATGTCTCCAATTCCATATTTTACTAATTCAGTATTTTACTAAATTTTGTAAATTTAGTAAAATACTGAATTTGCACATAACTCTTATTGCACATATGTGTATGCAAATAGTTGAACTCCTATAATTTAGGGGAGGGACACAGATTCATTATTAGTACTGCGTTGAAGCCTTGAATAATATTTTTTTTTACACTAAGTCTATATAATGGATAGTCTCGTAGAGGAGAGAACACTGGAATAGGTTAGACTTTGTTGCTATAGCAAGCTCAAATTATGTCAGACAGTTTTGATCATCTGCCACAGAGCATTGCTTGCAATGATCAGGTTTTTAATTGCTGCTCTTCTTGCTTCTTAATAGCAAATTATTGTTAGTTTTCCTCGTTATTATCAATTTAGTTTCTTCTGGGTTGTTTTTAACCCCACAGTACATATTAATGAATAGTTAAGAATTTTTAGGCTATAATTTTCCAAAACTACTCTAGTATGTATGTACTGTGCTCAAGTATGAATCATCCACACCCTTATTACTAAAGCAGATGTATACATATATTCCCCCTATAATTTGCTAATGTGAGAACATTTTACTAGCAATGTGTGCAGTGCATGGAATTTTAGCATGCAAATTACTTACAATCTACCATCAAGGTAAATCTAACACAAGTATTAAGTTATTTTACATTTGCATGATATTGTTTTAAAATAAAAAAGCAAACATATGAATTAATGATTTAATCTTATTATACACACTAGATGCCCAGTGCACGGATTTGTGCACCGGTAGGGTCCCTTAGCCTGCCCTGTGGGGATCAGGCTGAAACCAGCTCTCTGACAGTCCCTGAGGGGTCCCAGATTGTGAGTGGGTGATTCTCAGGTGACACACCCCAGAATAGGGCTCCCTCCTCTCTGGTTCCAGGTGCATCACCCGAGAACCGCAGCTACCAAGTCACCACAGTTTAGCAGCTCCTGCATTGAGCGTCTGCCCCCTAGTGGTCATTGTGCATCATAGCTATAGGTTGGACGGTCAAATGGTCACTTTGGCATATATATATATATATATATATATATATATATATATATATATATATATATAGAGAGAGAGAGAGAGAGAGAGAGAGAGAGAGAGACTATAAGCACTTAATGCATTTCCTCCCAGATTTTGATTATCTGGGATAAGTTAAAAATGTGAATCATTACTCAAGGTCAATATTCCCCAAACTGTGTTCTACCAGATGTTAATAGGTGTTCTACAAATAATGGAGTTTTCACTCAGATAAGTCAGAAGAAAGCAATATATATTGTGTTTCCCTTTTAGAGGTTTGCAAGGACCTTTAGCATATTGTAATAGTTAATTGTATGTGTCAACTGGGATAAACCACAATACCTAGATATTTGATCAAACACTAGTCTGGATGTTGCTGTGAAGGTATGTTTTACATGAGATTAACATTTAAATCAGTAAACTTTGAATTAAGTAGATTGTTCTCCATAATGTGCATGGGCCTATTCAAGCAGCTGAAGGTCCTGAAGACTGACCTCCTGAGGAAGAGGGAATTCTGCCTGCAGGCTGTCTTGGAATCTCTGGGTCTGCAGCCTAGTGGCCTACTTTGAAGATTTTGTTTACCAGCCTCTACAATTATGTGAGCCAATTCCTTAAAATAAATCTCCATGTAAATGATAGACAGACAGATATATATATATATATATATATATATATATATATATATATATAGATAGATAGATATGGCTATAGATATATATGGCTATAGATATATACTATGTTTGTTATATTTGTATATATGATAAAAATATATAGAAATACACTCTATATTAGATCTTATGCATACATATATGAGAGAAGAGATTACACACACACACATTCTATTGGTTCTGTTTCTCTAGAACAAATACTTGTGTTAAAGCTCTGAAAAGTTCTGCAATTTAAAACACTATGTGAACTGAGTATTTTCCCAGTTTATTTAACACAAAACATTTTTCATACAACCCCTACTAATATCTCAAAATATAGCTTGGGAAATGCTTTTCTCAAGACCTTACCTTAGACAGAGGCTGATGTGTATCCTTTGTCCACACATCAGATTCTAAGTCCACCTGATTCAGAAACTAATAAATATTGGAACAAAAGATTCCACGTGCATTTTTCTCTGCACAGGGCATAGGCAGAGGACAACAACCCCGTGTTATGCAAGCACAATGAGCTTGCATAATGCCCATTGTGGAGCCGGTTCACACGTAGTGATGCCTGGTGAAAATATGTTCCGGTGTAACGGACCCCACACTGTGCTTTTGTAAAATGCTCCTTTGTGGATATTCCTGGGGACTGGAGAGTCATACTGAAATGTCATCCACCGCCACGTAACAGGGCACAAGGCAATGCACGAATGGTTGAAGCCCAACAAGAAAGGTCGGCTCTGTCTCCTAAAAGGCCTATGCCTCCTTTGTCTCTTATTGTCCCTTCTGAAATGTGTTTCTTCGAAGGGTCCTCACTGGTCCCAATTTACGCTTCGGGTCTTATCCTAGAAGACACTTCCTCCAGAAAGCCTTTTCTGACTGCACCCCCACCCTGACCCCACCGGGCAGCCCTTTTCCCAGTTAAATGCATTCACACACCATGTGCCTCTCTCTGCACTGGATGCGCACATCATTTATTTCGTAATGCCTGTCTCCCCTACAAGATTGTGAGGCCCACAGGAACAGGGGACATTTCCAGCTTCCTGTTTGTCTCAGCAGCCCGAGTGCCTGGCGATCAGTGGGAACTCCACATGATTGAAGGGAACTTCCTTCTCCCTAATTTTCCTCATTAGTCTATATAAATTATCCTTTCTTTGTAGGGAAATCCAAGTACTTTTCTCTACGCTGATCTCTCTCTAATGATCTTCACTCTTTCAACCTATAAAAAAAAAAAATCTGTGCCAAGAGTCCATGAAATGTTCGTGTGTGTGTGTGTGTGTGTGTGTGTGTGTATGCTTGCATTCACACACACGTACATCTATACATTCATTCACTCTTGCAAATAATAATAAAAAATTATTTACCTAGCCTAATAGTGTGAAGAGATGGGGAACACAGGGGTAGTAAGTACGTGGAATAGGAGAGACCGATTCCAATTACAGCTGTTACCATTTTGGGGGTTCAAGTAAAATCGTGCAAAAGTTTTCAAACCTATAAAAAGAAAAGCAGAGGCTCAGTCTAATTCTAGCATCGGTTTCTCCTCTGGTTCCCCAGGTGCCATTTACCCAGCCCTGGTGCTACACTTCAGAGTGTACACTGAAAATGGGTTTCTCTTACATGAATGATCACCGGAAACAAAAGCAGTAAGAAAAATAATGCATTGGCAGATAGACAGGCTTTCATTTCAGAACATTTGGCCAAGTATTTGGAGAGGGGTGTGTATGTAAGGATTGAAGGTGAGGATGACATCCAGTGGACACCTGACTCCACTTTCTCTCTGTGCACCCTCCAACATCCCTTCTGGACCCTCAGCTACTCACTTTGCAGGGAGGGGCCAGAATGGCAAAGATCTTGGAGCTGACACAGGCTCACCCTCTCCTTCCAGCCTTACCCCCAGGGGCAGAAAGCCTGTGCCATCCAAATAGTGTCATCTGAAGTTGCCAAGGTGGATTACCCCCAGACAAGATGTACATGCAGGGTTCTTCTGTGACTCCCTCTCCTCTTAAGTCTACAGAGAAGTCTCCTCCAATCCAGTCCTGGCATGGAAGATCCAAGACATGGAGAAGCTAATGCATCACTAGCTGTAGGAAACCTCAAGCATGAGCGAGCAGCTCTCTAATAAGAGTATCCCTCCCCACCCTACTGGTTTGGCTCAGTGGATAGAGCATCAGCCTGCGGACTGAAGGGTCCCATGTTCGATTCTGGTTAAGGGCATGTACCTTGGTTGCAGGCATATCCCTAGTAGGGAGTGTGTAGGAGGCAGCTGGTCGATGTTTCTAACTCTCTATCCCTCTCCCCTCCTCTCTGTAAAAAAATCAATAAAATATATATTTTTAAAAAGTATCCCTCCCTGGTTCCTGTTCCACCCCCCACCTGGCACCTGTACTTGGGACCAGGGAAATTTATGCCAGAATTCTAAAATATGCTAAACAAATTTTCATACTTTCAAAAAAATCTGGGCTCCCTATCCAAAGCTTCATTTTTGGTATAAGAAATGGGTATTAAATCACAGTAACCTCTCACTTTTTGAAAAAAATACATTTTATTGATTTTTACAGAGAGGAAGAGAGAGGGATAGAGAGTTAGAAACATCGATGAGAGAGAAACATCAATCAGCTGCTTCCTGCACACATCCTGCCGGGGATGTGCCCGCAACCAAGGTACATGGCCTTGACTGGAATCGAACCTGGGACCTTTCATTCCGCCAACACTCTATCCACTGAGCCAAACTAGTTAAGGCCTCTCACTTTTTAAATTGTGGGGACTATTTTTTACCTTGCCAGAGCCAAAGCATGCTTACCCTAGCATCTGTGCATATTTGCTCATTGATAACTCCTTAACTAGGAGTAGGCCACCTGCTAAATTGAAATTCTTTGACATGATCCAGAGTCATTGAAAGACAGGATGCTTTCAGCAAAAAAGGCTTTCTAAAACACACTGTCCCATTGATGAAAACATTTATTGAAGAATACCTTTCCAGATTCAGAGCCCAGGCAGGGCACACTGCCTCTCACCTCACATGCATAAAATTGTTCTCCACTCAGTATGAGATGGTCCACTTGGGGCCATACACACATAGTATCATTCCTAAAAATAGAAGATAAAGGTAAGGGCCACCAGAAGTCTCACACACACACACACGCACACACACACGCACACACGCACACACACACACACAGTTGCAAAAACATGCCTGGGCATACTCGTTATAAATGCATTCTTTGGCTTCTCAGAGAAGCTACTTGAAGGTCACCTCCACTTAAAATCCTTGGCTGGAGAGCTCCTTGTTTCTTTATCACCATAATCTATTAAAATCTAAGAATAGCTGACGATGAAAATTCCAGCCATATTTTTAAATCACTGTGAGGGGCAGGGGAGAAAAACCAACACATGAGTCTATTTGAAATCATTTTATGAATTTTAATCATAGCAAATGTGTTTTAACAGTAGTCATAAAATCAACATTACCACATATACAAAGGACAAGACACCAGTTTGGCATACAAAAATACCATATATTAAAATTGGGTTCATTGGAAAAACGCAGGACTTGCTAAGACACCATCTACAACAGAGAGAGCAAGCAAGAATGCTTCCAAGACATTCAGATTTATAAACAGCAGCTTGATAGCCCCCTTATGAAGTCAATATTTGGCAACATTTGGACAATATTTTCTACACAGCCCAGCAGCTCATTTATCTGTAGGGCGATTCAGCCCTTTAAAAGAAAAGCTCCTCAAATAATCCACATAATTTTAAATGAAACATGTCAAGGACTTGAGTGAACAGCCTCTACGAAGCATTAATCTAGCCTTTTGACTGGAGTATTAGTTATCCTGGGAACCCACCAGTGGAGCCGTAATGGCAGGAACCTCGTGGAGCAGCTGCATGGCTTATGCTGGGAGCTCACAACCACCCATTGCTGAAGCCAGCCTCCCACCTGCAACTGTCAAGTGGGGCAAACAGGAACAAGTGGTGGAAGAAAAAATATAATAAATGACAACAACCAGATAGAAACCAAATATCCTCAAAAGAGTCTTTCCAATAGTATTAACCTATTCAAGTCAGGATACATCCATAGGTACAGTCATTGCATTCCATGGCTAAGATGTGATTAGAGTTTGTCTATGACTCAGCAACCAACTCTAGAGCAGGCTCTGAAGTTGCCCAGTATACTGACAATCCCTGTATTCAATTTAAACATCCTGAATTGAATTTGGGAGATCACAATGGAATGACCAATTGTGCTTGGCCATTATTTCCAATTGGTGAGTTTCTTCCAGCTGAAATCCACCGCGACTAACCTCCAGCTCCTATACAATTTGTTTTGGCGCTATAATCCCACTACAGATTTCCTTCCCTTTTATGCTAGACCAGTGGTCGGCAAACTGCGGCTCGTGAGCCACATGAGGTTCTTTGGCCCCTTGAGTGTGGCCACAAAGTTTCAATCGCACTGTACGTGCGCGCCCGCACGTGGCATTTTGTGGAAGAGCCACACTCAAGGGGCTGCAGTTTGCCGACCACTGTGCTAGACAGATCTGTCCACCTTTTGCTCTATACCCAAGGCCACATCTACATCTCTCCCAGACAGGAACTACTTCATAGTTGGGTTATCCCTCAGCTAGGAAAACCTGAATAGGAATTATCTGAAGCAAGTGTAAAATACCAGCTAATGCACCCTCCCACTATTTAAACAGAGATGACATGTTAACTCCTTCCCCTTTAAGGGGCATTTGTCTCATCTATTTCCTTTCTCTTACAGTTTAGGCTCCTTCACCACCATCATATCAAACCTTCCACTTTTGGATTCTCAAAAAGCAAATTAAAAATTGAGCATACCTTTGGGAAACTCTTGTTAGAACAGCTCAATAGCTCACACCCCAGGGAGGTCATAGAGACTTTCACGTGGGCTGCTGGCCCTACACCCCACAGTGATGAGTTCAGAGTGGTGCTGTAGAACAGGAACAGCTATAGAAAACACTCCCAGAAAACAAATATAATACATGCTGTTGCAAACTTCAAGAGACCCCTCAGTACTTTACCACAAATATTACTGATTGTCCCTAAAAAGATCATAATATGAATAGTATCAAAAACCTTAGACTAGAATAATAAAGTCTAGCTAATGAGATGAGTGTTTTCAAGCACCACTACACCATAAGTGAGATATACATAGTGGGATATCCCAGGCAGTGAATCCTGAAAAAATAAAAAAATAAATAAAGGTCATTGGCTCAACTGGGCAAGGAAACCTGTGCAGAAAAATCAGAGCCACATTCTAAGAGTTCAGGAAAAACGGTGCTCTATCCAAGACCACTTGAGCAAAACCAAACAAGAAGTATTTTTGGAAGACAGAAATTAAATTCCCCACCTGCTTATGGTCTTCAAATTTCCAATAAAATGTATGCAGAAACCACCCCTTCCTAGATTTGAAAAGTCTCAAGATTTTGATTATATAGACATTCACAATAGTGGATAGTTTGACATAACGTATGCAGTCAATACAATTTATTAAGATATTGACATCTAAATTCAACATTGTATAACCCACAAATTGGAAACATGACAAACAACATTTTTACTTGATTTTTAACTCGTATTACTGTTAAATTGTGTATCTACATATATATCTATATTTATATGTGAATCAATTGTCAGAAAAATCAATGGCTTAAATATCCACTTATTTTTAAGAAGTGTTTCATGTTGAACAAAATTCAGCAACTAATCATCACTTTTGAAGTAGACTACTATTTTCAAAACAGTTACCAAATTATCTTGACTATCTCACTCTTCTTTGCAGTCTGTTTTGGTAAGGATTATTCTGTGGGTGATATTTTACTGAGAATGATGGAAATGGTAAGGAACAGCTCCTTTCTTCTAGGTCAAGGATGACAGAGCAATTGACTGATGACTCGTCTTGTATGGAAACAAAATGCTGACGGATTAGCAGCAGCATTTTTCTCAGAGAAGAAATTCAAATCTTTTGCATATCACTCCTCCAACAACTTCTGCACCTCTAACTTCCTTGTAAGTCTAACAAAAACCTATCATTTTGGCAAAAAATAATTTTTAGTAATTTTCATAAACAAGCTAAAAAAGAATGGTCAATGCCCATTGATGAGTTCTTTCGGGGGGAGGAGGGGCAGTCAAGGGGGTCCCGATTCAATTCTGCTAATTAGAAGCAAATGCATTTGGTTTACATTATATTCTAAAAACAATTAAAAACAGACTAACCAATTTTGACACAGCATGGGTTTTCAAATAAAGCAATGGGAACTTTTAAAATAAAAATCTAGAGTGGAATACTGTACTATCAGGAAGCATCTGATCTTTCTATGAATATGAATATATATATATATATATATATATATATATATATCAAATTGAATTTTCTGCTTCCACTTACTCACTTAAAAAGCAATTTTAGTAACTTCCACGGGTAATGTTTTTAATGTTAAAAAAAAAAAAGTGTCTTTGTGCCAGGCTGCAAATCTTCTATTCTTTCCATGATAATGAAAATAAAATGCAAGACTAAAACAATGTCAAATCTGACTCTAAAAATAGTACCTATGTTTTAGTCTGGCAAATGAAAAATGATGCCCACATATGCCCACACCACATACAATAACAAACTGGAAGACTTCAAGGGCAAACAAAAACACTCTTTATGAACACTGTGAAACATGCTTGCTCTTACACCTCACACCTTACTAATGTAGCAGTGAAGTCTGTGTAAGATGCTGGAAGTGAAGAGAGATTTCATTAGGCTTTTTTTTTCCCCCACAGTAAATTTACTTTTTGGCCATAAGACCCTAAACACATTTTCACAGTTACAGGTCATGCAAAACTTGCAAGTCGAAAGTTGAATGTTTTACAGCTACTGTGCAACTACTATTTTTGGACAATAAATTCACATGCAGCAAATGATCCCAGAAAAGGGGCTTCATAAAGCACTCTCAGCTTCACTGATCGTGCTCTGACCCAAAGTATCTAATAACCCCAAAGGGCAATCAATGAATTTTTACTATCATACTTGCAATCATATACTTTTTAAATCCAGAAAGGTTTGTTTTTAGTCAACTGCATGTTACTACTAAACCACGAACTGTCTTAGCCTTACTCTGTTACTCCTAACACTTTGATGCTAGATATCATTGTACAACCATCCAGAATTGTGCTATCCAATGTGTTAGCCACTAACCACATGAGCTACTCAACTTAAATAACTTAAAATTAAATACTAAAACACAAAATCCAGTAACTCAGGAAACTAATCCCATTTCAACTGCCTATAGCCAATGTGGCTAGCAACTACTGTATTGGACTGCATAGGCTACATAATATTTCCATCATCACAGAAAGTTCTACTGAGCAGTGCCAACCTAGAAGATCCCAAGGGCTGCATCCTCAATGGTTTAACCTTCAAGGGATCCACTATTCAGTCGTGAGCAAGATTAAATTTAATTATATGTTTAAAGAAAATACCTTAAAGCTTTCTGATCATAAAGTATGACTGGAACTAAGAAATGATTTGCCTTTTCATCACAACTTATGCCCCAGGTTATTGTACAAAAAAAATGTTCCAAAGACAATGCTTTTTGATAGCCTACTTGGCTCTACTTAACATATTAAGCATTCTCTTGCTTAGGTCAAGATCATTAATAAAGGTGAAAATTCATGCTTCTTATAGTTTACTATTTACACAACACTCGTCCTTTACACAGAAGGGAAGGATGGAGGGAAACCAATGGCTTGCAATTTTAAAAATTCAAATGACATGGTTTCTTTTAAACTTCTGTAACTCATCCTCTAAATCAACCTTTCTTTCATTTCCCAGAGAGGTAGATGCTAACTAAAATGAATACCAGTATAGAAAGCTACACACACACACACATACACACACATACACACACACAAACACACTTTAAAGCAAGAGTTGAGTTAGTAAAGGGTATTCATCCACCCTGAAGATCATGCAGAGCCCATGACAGGCCTAGGAAGAAGTACGAAGTTCTTGTCTCCCTTTTGCTGCAGAATTTCAAGCAGCTCTATCAGTCTGTGGGCCTCAATGGACTCACCTACAAATGAAGCCACTGGAGGTTGCTTTCAACTCTAACTTTCTGTGCTTTCAGTTGTGACTTTTTCATTGATATGCAACTGTCAATGCTGGCCAATTGTGCCACTGGACTTTGGTCACATGGGGTCGACGAGTTGTTAGTTTCATGGGTTAATGCCAGAAGAGGCCAGAGCAATGGGATGCCAAATACCATTAAAACATCAAGTCCATAAAAATTCTATCTGGCAGGCTAAGACATCACACACACACACACGTACACCCTAACAAAGAGGTGCACAAGTAACTGTAGGCAGAATTCATTCAAACTGTTTTTTATGTCAGTAAGACTCACATAGAAAATTCTGCTTTTGGTTGTTATTGTTAACCTAGGTTGTAAAGTCAAGGTTCTATCACGGAGCTGATTAACTTCGCACTGCTTAATTGCAGCTCTAGCATCGGATTGTTTTTAAATAAAAGTTACGTGAATGGTAACTTGACTCAATATTTTTACACTAAGAAACACGGGGCGCTGTACTATCACATACTTTAGTGTCTGTATATAACCTACTTAACACATAGAAGTCTATCAAATACTACACTACACGGCCGGTCATTTCTTACTGTACATAAACATATGTAGATATCATTTACAAAATTATTTGGAATATGGCATGGCTTAAAATTGCAAGGGTAAAGTCCATTTGAAATGTAGTGTTCTCAATGCAACATTTCTGTGTTTTTGGTGTTATTTTTTCCCCCCAAAAGGAGCAGAAATTGGGTCAGATGTGCATTACAGCAGCCTGGTTCAGTTGGAGAAATTGACACTAACCCAACAGTATATTATGTTACATAACAGAGGATAGCATCCAGCTAATATGATACCTAAATTATTAATACCAAATAAATCCTAGATTTTTGTATAATGCCCAATAGCTTACACAATAAAATGGCATTTAACCTAATATCTAGTTTGAGCTTTCAAATACATTTCCTAAAGGTCTTATGAAAAATTTGAAAGATTTGAAAAGCCCGAGTTCATATTTTTTTTTTATTGAATCCTCACACCAATGAACAGTGTTGGCTCTGGATTCTAGTCATTATATTGTCATTTTATCTTTCCTAATTTCCATCACTTTAATGTGCATATTTTGTGCTGCTTGAAGGTCATAGCTAGCATAGAAGTAAATTAAATTGTCTCCATCTTAGAGGGTTATTTCCAGCTTTGCTTTTTGGAGCCAGTCACTGCTTATCTTCCGCTCCCCTATTTTCATAGATTCAATGGAACATAAACATAGATATTCATGAGAGGAGTCCTTGTCACATACCACTTGCTTCAGGAATGTCATAAAGGAAATTAGGACTGTAAAGCTCACAGCTATTTACACACACACACACACACACACACACACAGCATAGGAATTCGTCATTTCATCTAGCAAATCTTTCTTTGTGAGCATCTACAGACCATTATCCACTTAAGAATTTAGGATGAACTGGTCCATTTAAATTGAGAATGTGAGTTCTAGGTTTACCTCACCACTTTTCTCAATAAAAACACATTTCCAGATATAAGGGATATTCTTACTTATACAACAAAAGGAAACTGGAATTCGGAATGGTTCAACTCTCATGGAACAATAATCTCTTTCAAAAAATAACTGTGGACTGTCTATTAAAATGCCAGTCCAGGTTTATCATCGGTTAACAACACTATTACAATATTCCCAAACTGGGAGAAAAGACAGAAGGTTCTGTTACTCTCCATTTGTGCCTCACAACTCGACTGCACAAAAGAAGAGCAGGTGTTGGAAGTGACGAGTGTGTGATTCCTCACTGAGTGGGTCCCAGTGCCCAGGAGGTAGGTGACACCGTTTCAGACCCTGCACTCATTCATGCCTACTGAGTCTTACTACCAAGATTCTTCTGAAAAGATTCAAAACCCGAGGTAAACCGAATTACACACACATATAAATACACAATATTTACATTTAAAATTCTTATTTTGTGAGATGGCTTGAGAAAAATTGGCATATAGTTTTCCTGTGGGATTAGACATTTCTCATCATTACTCAGTTTATTGCTCCCCTGTTGAGCTTTCCATTTAATAAACACATATCGAGCTCTAATTACAAGGGAAGAAAAATGAAGGAACACGACAAACAAAACACAATACATTGGAAACACTTGTTCAAATAGTTTCTTCAAAAAACGACGGTCCGCTTAACTTAGTTTAATTCGGGCGCCATTCAAAAAGTATAAAAAGCCTTAGCAACTAAGTGAAGACTGGATTTCGGTTGTAAAAGAAAAGAAAACAGCACTGCGTGTCGTCACTGAATTGGTCATGGATTCATTCTCAGGTTGGATTCTACTTGTACACATAGCATCTTGGTTTTAATCTACCACATGTAGAGAAGATCACATCGTATGCACTTGCACAGGTCAACATCTAAGCAGAATATGTCTATCTCATCACGTGACTTTGGAAAATCGTAAGTTACAGTCCATTTTATAAATGACTATGAGGATGCATGCAATCGTCTTCGAAGCTGCGCCATCAATGCTCAGAGCGACCCGTCTGGCATCTTTGTTGAGACCTCACATTCTGCCCCTCCGTGTCTGTCTTGGGTTAATCAACCGGCAGCCCGGAGGCCAGCGCTTGGCACCAAATGATCAGCGTCGCCCCCATCTTCTCACCCAAGTCCCATCATCAAGGCCTGCTCCACCCCGAGTTGGCACCCACCAGTCACGCCCCCGCAGCCCGCTTCAGCCACAGGATATCACAGTGAAGCGCTTGGAAATGCAAGACATGTTGTGAAGCACGATGCCCAGCAGGAAGACCAGGACGCAGGCCACCAAGATCACAGTGCACACCCCCGACCAAGTGGAGCTTTTCACCACGCCCCGCCGGTCTGGCTCCTCCTCCGCTGCCTCTGGGGGAGCCCCGCCTTGCAGAGGCTGCTGCTCCGCAGGGATGGTCACCACAGTGACCGGCTTCTGCTGGCTCCCGGGCAGCAGGCGGCAGCCCATGTTTCCGGGCAGCAGCGCGCGCTCCTTGGAGATGGGAAGGGGCAGCATGTAGCACCCGTTGCTGGGAAGTTTGATGAAGACCGGGGTGTGCTCGGAGGCGTGCGGGATGGCGATAACGGCGAGGACCTCGGGGTCGTCGGGGAGCTGTGACACGGAGAAGCCCGGAGGCAGCTTGGTGATGCCTCGGCACCACGGGCACCTCACGTCCTTCTGGCTCGTCCTCATCTGCTGAAGGCACACCGAGCAGCAGGTGTGTTTGCAATCCAGCAGCTTGGGCCTTCGCCGGGGACTGTAATAATTGAAACAGATCTGACATTCCAGCAAGGAATCTTGGGAGAGCGTCTCCATCGTGCACTGGGTACAGGAAGGTCAAGGCCACAGGGAAGAAGCTTGCCCTCAGAGGCCACTGCGCCAGCACCTGCCTTCTCTGAGGCTTCCCAACGTCGTGAGGTGATGGGGGAGCTCACAGGCATCAAGCATGCTCAGGTGTGTTCATTTCTGAAGGAGACAAAAAAATGCAGACAAAGTTAGTTACTTCAAACAAGCTGAGACGGCAGCATAACTGATGGATTTACACCACTGCTCAAAAGTCTTGACACTAGGCCAAACGCTTAAAACTGCCCCACCTGTGAGACCGTAGGATTCCTGTAATGTCCAGTGGCCGGTGAATGGCTTATCACAGACGGCTTGTCATGGCACATACTTTGCTCATTTCTAACGGCACAGATGCCTCTGGGATGGATGGGTACACAGTGTCCCCATATTTCATAAAAGGGGGCGACTGTTTGTTTTGTATATTTCAGTGGACCTGGATTATTCTTCTAATACATCAGAGAAACTCTCTTGCTTCCAATTAGTTTGCAGAATTTTCTGAAAGTAAATTTCTTTCCTTCAATCTTCTGACCTTCTTTCACTGACTCTCCTCCTCATTGCCAAATGCAGGCAACTTCACAACCTAAGTCCTTTGTGTAACTAACTTGCCCCTTTATATGGGTTAGGCCTGTTCCTCTCTCATAGGTCATTGGAATGATGCCAAGAACACACACACACAGTTATCTGTTATCGTTTCCACCAAGTCCTTTGAACCAAGGTAATTCTTGTCAATTGGTTTCAAAAGAGACAAAAACAAAACAAGACACAAAGTACAAGACACCACAACCAAAACCACCAGCAGCAATGAACCTTCAGGCAGCCGGGGTCACAAAGGCACACAGGACCATGAATATTTTCCAGGCAGTTCTATTCATTTCGCTCCTACGTAGGCTTGTACCAAGTAAGATGACCACAAGCAAAGACTATTAATAAACTGATCCTAATCAAATGTTATATAGTGAAAGGTTGTCAGAAGACTGGCAGGCAGCCTTCGCCATAAAAACAGGAGCACAGTGTTAGCCTCTTGGTGTGCACCGGAAGCAGAGTAACTGGGTACCATTTAATTGGGGCTGGAGGAACCCCTTAGGGCTCCAGCGGTGGCGATAAAGGCTGCCCAACTCCATTTCCTACTGAAAGCATTCAAATGTGTCTCTGGATGGAGCCATGATTCTGAAACGAACTACTCAACCACTACTGTAGAAATAATTGCTAGTCCTGGAAGCCCACCCACACACAGAGGCAGGAGCTAATGACATAGAGAAGCTCTTTCATGTTTTTCTTAAAAAGCGAACCTTCTTTTTCTTTTCTTTTTTTTAAATATATTTTTATTGATTTTAGAGAAGAAGGGAGAGGAAGAGAGAGATAGAAATATCAATGATGAAAGAGAATCATTGATCAGCTGCCTCCTGCACATCCCCTACTGGGGATCGAGCCTGCAACCCAGGCATGTGCCCTTGACTGGAATCGAACCTGGGACCTCTCAGTCCGCAGGCCGATGCTCTATCCACTGAGCCAAACCAGCTAGGGCGAACCTTCTTTTTCTAACTTCCTCTGTGAAATTAAGAATGCACAAGATGCCACGTGTTAAAGTCAAAATTAAGAAGAAGTTTAAAGTAAAAAATAATCACTGATAAAAATTAACAGTGATGCCCTGGCTGGGTGGCTCAGTTGGTTAGAGCATCATCCTGTACACCAAACTGTGGTGGGTTCGATCACTGGTCGGGGCATGTATGGAAGGCAATCTCTCTCTCTCTCTCTCTCTCTCTCTCTCTCTCTCTCTCTGTATGTATGGAAGGCAATCTCCCTCTCTCTCTCTCAAAATCAGTAGAAATGTTTCCTCAGGTGAGGATTAAAAAAAAAAATTACCAGTGACAATCAAGAGAGCAACATATTTTAAAAATATTTTAGCTGTAGTAAGAGCCCCTACATTACATTATTAAAAGTAAAATATAGCAATATAGCATTCAGAAAGTTCATATCATAATAAACTATTTATCCATCCACTGATTCAAGAAATATTTATTGAATAATTAAAATTCACTAAAAGTAGAACTTTAATGTTCTCACCAAAAGGAAAAACAAAGAATATAAACATGTTAGGTGACATATATGTTAATCAGCTAGATGGGGGGAATCCTTTCACAATGTATACATTTATCAAATCACCACATTGTACACTTTAAATATCTTAGAGTTGTATTTGTCAATCAATTTGTCACAATAAAGCTGAAAAAAATAAAAAAAAGAGTATCTATCATGCACAAATCCAGCTACTGTAGGATATGAAGAAGAATCAGCCCCAAATCCAACACTTAAGCAATTTAAAGTTAGGTAAGAATGACTGTATATATTTTTCTCTTCCTTTCATTTATTCATTCAAATTTTCATTGAATATCTACCATGTTTCAAGCATGATGGTATTTGTTTTTGTTCCTTGTAGCTAAGACCTTGTCACTGCCCATAAGAAGCTCCCAGCCTGAAAGGACTCAGCAGTTATAAACACAAAGTGATGTGTGACCTACAGGACCTGGGGGAATCAGGACGGCCCAGGGACTAGTGAGGATTATGGAGAGGATTTGGACATGTAAAATCAGAGGACAGGTCCTTTTCAGGTCAGAATCAGCCCAAGCAAAGGAAAGGAGGTGAGCAACCACAGGATTATTTTTATATAGCAGGCGTGACACTGACTAGGGGATTTTTTTTCCTAACAAGAGTAACTGAAAGATCCCATCTCTAAGGGTTTTCTAGTTTTAGCTCTTATATTGAGGTTTGTGATACAGATACCTGTTAAAGAAACAAAGTCCTCACAAAACCTGCAAGCACCCTCCCACAGGCGCAGGCAGGGACAGCAGGTCCTACAGGGAGGGAAGAGATGAGCATAGCCAGGCATATGTCAAGGGCATGTACTTTGATGGGGCCACTTCCTCACTGGCAAAGCAGGGAGGATGGAGTTGTGGCTGAAGGTCAAGTGAGTTCAGAGTCCACATACTGCCAGGCAGTGAAGGACTCAGCACCAGTCCTGACTGTCCCTGCTACGCTGTGTGTGACCTGCTCAGAGGCACTTCGGGCTCTCAAAGAACTGCCCTTTCAAACAGATTGGGAGGAATGAGTGTTCCCCTTGGCCCTGCCCCAAGACCTGCCACACCTTTTTCCACCCCCAACAAAACCAACATGCAATTTTACTCATGAATTTGTTTCGAGTAATGTTCACTTAATTGCTGTTAAGCTTCCTTCAAATTAGATTATACTACTCAAATTTCCAACTCCATCCAAGTAAGCTCTAACCCTTACCATACAGGCTGAACACAAAAGCAGAACGGTGACACAGCTCCGTGCTCAACCACTCAAGCCACTTTGACAGCAGCCTCTCTGATTATTCACGGATTTGATCTCTATTAAGCCAGTTGGTACTGCATTCCAGTTTACTTTCTGGAGCATAACCAGTAATGATGATGATTAGTTAGGTAAAGAGAAGAACATTTATGAGACTATGGACCGAAGCTAATGATGACTCATTCTTCCTCCCTTTCATCATAAACTCAAAAGATGTGAGTCAATATAGAAGAAAGAGAATGGAAACAAGGGCCACATTAGCTAGAAAAGAAAACTCCAAGTTCATAGTCAAAGACACAAGCACACACCAGTGACCGCTTTAGAAGCCTGTGTTTGGCAAGATGGGATGCCCAAATACTCATTAAATTTAAAAGGAAAGAATACTTTGCTAGAATGTATAAGAACAAATATACACTGAAATATATTGGAACAATTTTTAAATGTCACCACAATTTATTTTGAAAGATCCTAAAGTAAAGAGCAAAGAGAAAAACAGACCACCAAAAGGGAGGGCATTCTCAAAATAATTATGGCTTACAGGATAGAACTTATAGCTTCATAAAACAGTACTTAGTTTCATATATAATTATCAATTGTACCATATGCAGATAACAGGCTTTGACTAATCATTGAACTCAATATTAATACATGCCTTGATTTTAAAATACTTTAAAAAACGAATGGAGATGTATTTACATGGGGGAGGAATGATTTGGGGGGAAAACTATCAAAATGTCTGTATTGCTGCTACTGTTTGGGGCAATAGATATCTGGCACTTTATAACATTACATATTTTCACAAAATAAAAATTCTTTTAAATATTTTTAATTGATTTTTAGATAGAAACATGAATGTGAGAATGAAACACAGATCAGCTGCATCCTGGATGCCCCCTACCAGGAACTGAGTCCATAACCTGGGTATGTGCCCCGACCAGGAATAAGCCAGCAACCTTTTGGTGCACAGGATGACACCCAACTAACTGAGCCACATCAGCCAGGGCTAAAATTTCTTCTTTAAAAAACAACAACAACAACAACAAACTCTGTAATTTTAAGCATCTTTATAAAAGGTGTGAATATGACTTGAGTGACTGGTAAAATCACAAAGGTCTCCAACACTGAATTTTTATAAACTCTATTGCTTTTAGAAGTCCAGGCATGGGGGGGGGGGGGGGAAATAAGCCAATGAAATAAATAATCCAGAGAGTTCTACTCTTATAATCTTTCACTATTATACTCTTTCAAAGACTCTTCATACATCCTGATTTAGGTTTGCAACATGGCATTAATTATGGAGCCTCAGAACTGTTGCAAGAACTGATATTGATTATGCCTGTCTGACCTTGAATTGTTCCATTTGATGATCTAAATGAGGACCTTAAATTCAATGGTTGTGTTGAGAAAAATATCAGTCAGATACGAAACTAGACACTCTACTATTTTTCTTATACTGTTGAAACAGCATGTCTTTCTGATGCAGGCCATTTCCTTCATTCTTCGAGAAAATGTAAATATTTGAAATGGGATTAGACAAAATAATTACAATTCCATTTAACTTGGTATTTCAGCTGGCGAGACTACTTAGTTATATTAGACGTTAGTAAACACTTGGGTTAGTGGCAAGAAAGGGCATGGCTTGGTAGGATAGATGTCACTGACTTTTGGTCCTCTGGTAGCACAGAGCAATCCGTTCAGGGCACAACTGCCTAATCCATTTAGAGCACAATTGGTGTAACTACTGTCTTTGTGTTAATGGGGAAGGCAGCAAATTCTGACACATCTCAAATGAGAATTCCTTTGGCCAGTCTCTAATATTTGCACTGTTTTCTCCTATGAGCATCCTGGCTGGCTGTATTTGATGGTGCAGAGAATCCAGAAAGTGAAAATTGTCCTAAAAGTCTTGAATGACCATAGGGGATGGTGACAGTGCTGGAGGCAGACTGGCCCAAGTGGGACAGAGAGATCAATGGTGAAACAGACAGAGAGCAGCAGATGGGTCAGGATGCCAAAGTCAGGGGGACTTGCTACTAAAGGATTGGCCAAGTGGGACATCCACTGGCCTAATGGGCCTGACCACAGCGTAGGTGCCATACCTGCCTATCTGCATGTGCTGATTCTGCTGCTGCAAAAATACAGCTAACCAGGCAGCTTAAACAAAACCACAGTCTCCAGAAATGTATTTACTCAGGAGTATTTCATTGAGTCGAGTCAGGAAAAAGGATGAATGAATGAGTCATCCACAGTATAGTGATGTGTATTTACAAATCAAAGAATATTGGAATGAAGACATTTTAAGGAATTAAAGATAAATTTCAGTATTGTTATGAGTGAAGATAACCACTGGTTTTTTGTTGGTTTGTTTTAATATCTATCAGGTAATTATTACTATTAGGCAACAGGAGGTGAGGATTTTAGCTCTATTTCCACCTTTAGGTGTATAGGTTACCTTAAACAAATCACCTCTCTGTGCACCACCGTGTCCTCATCTGTGAGGGCACTGGACTAGGTGATCCCTAGAGTATCAGCTAGTAAAAATAATCTATGACCTAAGTAACTACTAAACACACTCCTGGGTTTCTGACAGCAAGACAAGAGCTGTCCGGCTGATTGTTCTATACTAATTATGCCTGACAGATAATTTATAAGTAATCTCTGTTAATGATCTCAAAATGCATATTGACATGAGCTATTGAGCATCTAAATAAATGGAAGGCAACTTACGCTAGAAGCTTCTTCTTTATGCTTTTGGTTTAATGAATGAGTCTAATTAGCACTAACACCCTAACAAAAACAGCCACAACTTTGATGGTAGCAACAATCAAAAGAATAACTATTTTATATCTAATCAACAACCTTCTCAGATCAAGTAAGATATGTCTATTACCTAAACTTGCTACTAGGTGAAGGTGGTCCCAACTCTCCCTTGAAAAGAAGCCTGTGTGGCTGCCCAGCTTCTACGGAGGCCAAAGTTAACACGGGCATTAATCAGACACACTGCTTCACCTTCACTTGCTCCGGTCACCCAGTGACAGCAAATAAAAAGTTGTGGACAGTCATGAAAGCAGGGAAGAGATATAAAAGACTGTCAGGGGATCCCCTGGCTCCCTGAAGAGAAGGGATGATAAAAGATACCATCAGACAGACCAACAGGCAGAACAAAGGGAAAATGATCAATTGCCCCAACTCTTCGAATTCTGAGCAGAGCTAAAGGAACTGACGAGTCAGGCACAGAAGTAAAGCCAAAAAAAAAAAAAAGAAAACAAATAAAAATGCTACGTCTTCCCAATGGTTGGGCATCTACTAGGGCAAAATACGATGTGGGAGGAAAACCAATATCTACTGGGACCCCACCATGTGCCGAGCATTGCTCAAGGCACCAGGGACATGATGGCAAACAAATATCTGACCACAAGGAGCCTGGATGTGCAACCTGAAGGAAGATTATGCAAAGAGAACCATCGGGAAGGAGGAAAGGCAGACAGAGCACTGAGGGAGACTCTTCGTCAGGTGACCAAATATTTTCAATTGACCCTGCAAAGGGCTTAGAACCACTAAGCAAAGCATAGTCATTACCTGTTAGAGCCAGAGGGCATAGAACCACTAAGCAAAGCATAGTCATTACCTGTTAGAGCCAGAAAGAGTATTGGAACCCAAGGAGCTCATTGTTACTTCCACTGCAGAGACACTGGAGAGCAAGAAAGGACACCCACATTTTCTTTATTTGATTAAGCATCACATCTGACCTATATCGGCACCAACCTGGGCAGCAATGGGGCCCTAAGCCTCAAGATGGTAGCTCAAGGCAGTCTTAAGACAGCCCAACGGGGGGGGGGGGGGGTGGGGGGCTACACATGAAGTCATTGTTGGCTGGAAGGGTTTGGGAGCCTGAAGTTATGAGACTCTCCCAGTAGGCCAGCTCCTTGGGGAGCAGGACTCTCTCTGCTGCTATTCTCCCCGGCCCTGCCCTGCTCTCCGAAGGCCCAAACTACCAATGTAAATATTGAATTTTCATAATACAAACCACACATGTGCAGTCCCCACCACAGATTCTAGCGCAAACTGAAACCTTAAGGCAATTTGCTTTTAAATGTTTTCCTGTTACATTTTACCTATGTCAGGGATCCACAACTTTTCTGTAAAGGGGCAAGCAATAAGAATTTTAGGCTCTTAGGCTTCGCAGATACTCTTTGCCATCAAACTGTGCAAGCAGTCCTAGATAACAGACAACATGTCAAAGATCAGGCAGGGCTACATTCCAATAAAACTGTTTACAAAAACAGGCCGCAGCTGGATTGGGCCAACAGGCCATCATTTGCTGATCCCAGAACTATGTAATTTCTCATCAGCCCTGCCTTTAATCCCCTAAATTCAGTATATTACTCTGGAGACACAAATCCTCCAATTAACGTATTGCTCTATGATGAATCATCTCACCTGAATTTCCTGTCAAGCTACAGAATGCAAAACATTTTCATAGTTACTTAGAGGAAATGATAGGAAATATCAGCTTTACAGATGCAACGTCTTTTCCGGTGACCATTTCCAGATAACTGGAGCAAAAAGAGCTGAGCAAAGCACATTAACATGCCATCATTTGCTGGTCCCACCAACAGCAAGTACTAAGACCATTAGTAAGAAATATAGACAGAGTTGCAAACTTTCCTTCACACTTAGAAATACAAATCTAGCCCTAGCTGGTTTGGCTCAGTGGATAGAGTGTTGGCCTGCAGACTGAAGGGTCCCAGGTTCATTTCTGGTTAAAGGCACATACCTTGGTTGCAGGCTCCATCCCTGGCCCTGGTTGGGGCACATGCAGGAGGCAATCAATCGATGTATAGTTCTCACATTGATGTTTTCCTCTCTCTGTCTCTCCCTCTCCCTTCCACTCTCTCTAAAAATCAATGAAAAAATATATTTGAATGAGGATTAACAAAAAGAAAATAAAGGAAAAGAAATATAGATCTATTTCTTCAATGAACACTGACTCTAGAATTCATTATGACAGCCCCAGATTAAAGTCAACCCTCCGTTGGATGGAACTTCAGAAACCTGATGATCCTCTGAACTTTGGATACCACTCCTGCATCCATGTGCATAGTTATGGCAGGCCACAAAGCAGCTGAACAAATTTAGATTTGGCAGGTTAATCTCCACTCTCCAAGGCAGCCAGCACCTTCTGGTGGCTCACCTTCATCCAGAAGGGACACTGGGTAAATTCCCCCCACATAGGGAGCATCCCTTCAAAGTACCTCTGAACATTTTTTTTCTTACGACTTCTTCAAATTACCCAGAGAACATTCTATATTAAACACTTGAAAAGAATGGTACATTAAAAACCTGGTAGGTTTTACAGATATTTCCTTAAATAAGTCTATTCAAAAGCCATTCATAAGATCGTTCTCTTTGAGCAGAGTGTTTATTGCTGCAATCTCCCTCCCTCCCCTCAATATCCATGATTCATCGCAGGAGCTGAGCCTCCAACTGAAGTTACAAAGATTTCCTACAGGCATTGGTACTGAAATTACACGCTGTGGGGAGTCAGCTGTCAGTCTGCTCATTACTTCAGTTTTTTCTCCCTCCCAGCTGCAGTAACTCAATGAGGGTTGATTTTCCATTTAGGCAAGGTAAGAGGTAAAGAAAAAGAGGACAAAAATATTGAACAGTGCTGCAACCAAATGCCACCAGTCATTAATCCGTCTTTCTAAACAAATAATAAATCCCAAAGATTTCCCCTCTTGCTTCTATTTAAGTCAACTTTGAGATAAAATTCATCAACAATATAATGCATGTATTTTAAACGCACAGTTCAATGAGTTTTGACAAATGTACATAGCTGTGCAACCACTATGCTGATCAAGCCATTTCCATCACCACAAAAGGTCCCCTAGTGCCTCATTGGTCCATTCTGCCTACCCCGATTGATCCCTCCACCCATCTACTTTCCATCTTTAAATTTGTTTGTGTATTTAAAACACTACCTATGGGTTTTGGTTGAGGGGGAAATGGTAATATTCAGAGCATACTGTCGCATGGCCTAGGACTGTGATTTCAGAAATAAGGTATTCAACTTCACCTTCATATTTCCCAGAGAAAACACTAGTATAACAAATCCCACTACGAGTGCATTCATTCAAATATGTACTGAGTACAAGACACTATTCTAGGTTTGGGGGAATCTCAGAAAATGATGGGGCCCTTCCCCTGCAAAGACAGTCATGCCAATAACTGAAGACACGCATGTGCAAAAGAACAGAGGCCTAGACGAGGCAGAGTGAGTGAGTGTGAGTAGGAGTGGGGACCAGAGCCTGGAATCTCCAGCAAGTGACTCAAATATCATTCGAGTGATAGCAAAAGCACCTGCCTCATAGGCTGTTCAGAGTAAAGTGCATTAACATATGTGCAGCACCCGGAACAGTACCTCGCTGTTCCTGGTACGATGGGTGAGGTAGGAAAGAGAAGGCCAGTCTGCATGCCACGCAAGGCAGTGGGGTTGGAGCCGTTCTGACTCATCAACCAATGAAGCAGACAGTCCTCCTTCCTTCCAAAATCCGAGTCCAGGGAAGAAGCAGGTGAAGAAACAGGTGGAGGGTAAAACATGGCCTCAGGCCTTGTTCCAAAGCAATACTGGAGGGAACAGCAGGGCCCCAAATCTGAAATGGCACTTCCTCCACCTTCTGGTCCTAATGAACAGAGCAGCTGTCCCTGACAGGCCAGGTCACTAGGTGGCCACAGGGGCAGAGAGCAAAACCTGACCCCCAGGAGGACAGACAGGCCTGGGAGGGAGAGGGAAAGGACAGGAGGGGGTTTGGGAAGGAGGAAGGATGCAAAACAGGGTCCTTTCCCTCCCCCTTCCATCCTCAACGAGGGTACTGAGCAATGAGGCCCCAGGAGAGGGCAGAAGCACTACTTCTTATCTGGTGGGAAACCAAGGAATAGAAGAGGGGACCCTCTCCTTCCCACTGGGAATGTTTTATTTTATTTTTTTTAAAATATATTTTATTGATCTTTCACAGAGAGGAAGGGAGAGGGACAGAGAGTCAGAAACATCGATGGGAGAGAAACATCGATCAGCTGCCTCCTGCACATATCCACAGGGGATGTGCCCGCAACCAAGGCACACGCCCTTGACCAGAATCGAACCTGGGACCCTTCAGTCTGCAGGCCCACGCTCTATCCACTGAGCCAAACCGGCCAGAGCCCCACTGGGCATGTTTTAGACTGAACCCTGTAAGGAGCAGGACCTGTCAATCATACCTGCATTATCAATATCATTTTAAACATAATTTTAACCATATGAAAGTGTACAATTCAGTGGCAGTAAGTACATTCATCCTGTTGTAAACATCATCACTATTTCCAGAACTTTTTCATCTTCCCAACAGAAACTCTGGGCCCATTAAACACTTAAGTCCCCACTTCCCTCCTCCCCCAAGCCTCCATCCTGCTTTCTGTCTCTATGAACTTGCCTAGTCTGGGTACCTCCTATCAGTGGGATCAGGTAATAATTGTTCTTTTGTGTCTGGCCCAGTCGCTAAATATGTTTTCAGGATTCATCCATGTTGAAGAATGGATCAGAATGTCATCCTTTTTTATATCTGAGTAATATTCCCATTGTGCATAATTTTTTTAAGCCAGACCCAACTATATGTTTTTATTGATTTTAGAGAGGAAAGGAGAAAAAGAAACATTGACCAAAACCAAGAAGACGGCATAGGTAAACACCAGAAATTGCTGCCTTGCACAACCACTTCAAAAATACAATTAAAAGACAAAACAGACATCATCCAGAACCACAGGAAGGCTGGCTGAGTGGAAATTCTACAACTAGAAGGAAAGAGAAAAGTACACTGAAACTCAGAGGAGGTGCGGAAGTAAAGTGCAGAGGTATGGAGGCGCATGCGGAAAGGGCTGGCAACTGAGGACACGGTTGTCTTTTTCAATTGGGAGGGAGTCACAAGCTCCTGACTGCTCTGAACTCCAGTTCTGGGCGTGTCTCTGGGGACCCAGACTCATACAGGGAGAAACTGGACTATCTGGCAGCAGGCAGAACTCGAGGGCGGCTTTCTCTCAGAGGTGCTTGCAGCAATTACCTCAGGACACTGAGACCCGCGGCCTCTTAGGGCAGGGCTGAGGATCAGCTATAGCTGTTTGCTCCACCCTGTTGATTCCCTGAGACCCCACCCCACCCAAGCTGTGTGCAGAGGCTTTTGCATATGAATGGCCTGGCCCTTTGCAATCTAAAATTACCTAACAAACTGCAGCTGGGTCAGAGAGACCCAGAACATCCAAAAGAAGGCCCAAGGGCCCACAGCAGCTTGCATTGCTTCACAGCTGGGCACCTCCAAACCCCAAACAAAGAAGAGGAATCTGCCGATCTCTCCATAGCTCCTGCTGGGTAGCCTCAGGCAGAGGCTAGATTAGCACCTCCTTAGAGATCCAAGAGCCAGTGTACCCAGTGGTCAGAGTGGGACCATCCAGATTACAACTCCTCAGATCCATAAGGGACACACTCAGGGGGCAGACTCAGTGAGCACCAAAGCCCCACTGAAGCAAGTCTTGCCCCAGAAGGGTGTCTCCAGCACAAAATTCTCCCATTGTAGACACAGATGATTCTCACAGCCAATTGGCCTGGAAGTCAATTCCTCCCAGTGGTACCTACAACAATCAAGACTTAACTACAACAAGACTGTGCACAAAGCCCACAAAGGGGTGCATCAAGAGTGTCCACCTCAGGTAATTGGGGAGGCTGAGCCACTGGGCCCTATAGGACACCTAGCACACAAAGCCACTCTATCAACACAGGGAAGCATAAAAAATGTGGAGACAAAGAAAGAGGTCACAGATGACAGAAATGGAGGAAAGCAAACTATTGGATATAGAGTTCAAAACTGCGGTTATAAGGTTTTTCAAGAATTTTCTAGAAACTGCCAATAAATTTAGTGAGACCCTCAATAAATCTAGTGAGACCCTTGACAATATGAAAAAGAACCAACTAGAAATTAAGCATACACTGACAGAAATAAAGAATATTATACAGAGATCCAACAGCAGACTAGAGGATCGCAAGAACCAAGTCAAACATTTGAAATACAAAGAAGCAAAAAACACCCAACCAGAAAAGCAAAATGAAAAAAGAATCCAAAAATATCAAGATAGTGTAATGAGCCTCTGGGACAACTTCAAGCGTACCAACATCCGAATTATGAGGGTGCCAGAAGAAGAGAAAGAGCAAGATACTGAAAACCTATTTGAAGAAATAATGACAGAAAACTTCCCCCACCTGGTAAAAGAAATAGACTTACAAGTCCAGGAAGTGCAGAGAACCCCAAACAAAAGGAATCCAAAGAGGACCACACCAATGCACATCATAATTAAAAATGCCAAGAGCAAAAGACAAAGAGAGAATCTTAAAAGCAGCAAGAGAAAAACAGTTACCTACAAGGGAGTACCCATAAGATTGTCAGCTGATTTCTCAATAGAAACTATGCAGGCCAGAAGGGAGTGGCAAGAAATATTCAAAGTGATGAATACCAAGAACCTACAACCAAGATTACTTTACCCAGCAAAGCTATCATTCAGAATTGAAGGTCAGATAAAGAGTTTCACAGATAAGAAAAAGCTAAAGGAGTTCATCACCACCAAACCAGTATTATATGAAATGCTGAAAGGTATCCTTTAAGAGGAAGAAGAAGAAAAAGGTAAAGATAAAAATTATGAACAACAAATACATATCTATGAACAAGTGAATCTAAAAATCAAGTGAATAAATAATCTGATGAACAGAATAAACTGGTGAATATAATAGAATCAGGGGCATAGAAAGGGAGTGGACTGACAATTCTCAGGGGAAAAGGGGTGTGGGGGGGGGCGTGCGGGAAGAGACTGGAAAAAAATGGTACACCTATGGATGAGGACAATGGGGTGTGGTGAGGGCGGAGGGTGGGGTGGGAACCAGGTGGAGGGAAGCTATGCGGGGAATAAAGAGGAACAACTGTAATAATCTGAACAATAAAGATTTAATTTACAAAAAAAGAGAAAGAGAAACATGATGTGAGGGAGAAACATCAATCGGTTGCCCCACCCCCCCCCCCCCACTTTACAGGCTCCAACTGGGGATCAAACCCACAACCTAGATATGAGCCCTGACCAGGGATAGAACCGGAATCCTTCTGGTGTACAGGACAATGCTCCAAGCAACTGAGCCACCAGCCAGGACCCATTGTGCATTATTTTTAAAAGCTCTTCTGGCAGCAGAACAGAGAACAATTGGCAAGGGGTTTGACTGAAAGGGAGGATGGGCAAGGCTGGAATGAAGCATTGGGGATGGAAGGGAGGTGAAGGCAAAGGAGGAATGAGGACTAGATCTCTGGATTCCTAGTTCAGGCAGCTGGACAGAGGTAGCATGTGTGAGGAGCGCTGCTCTGATGCAACTCCGCGAGGGGTCTGAAGATCACAGCTGGCCAAACACTCCCAACCTTGACACTGTCTATCTCCAGAAGTCCTAACTTACATGTGAAATTTAAATAACTATTGGGAAACCAGCTTTACCACATAATTTTATTTACATGAAGTAATATTTCACCAATCAATTATTACACAACAAAGAAGTAAATATTTTAATCAATAGGACTTCTAGAAAAAACGGGGGAGGGGAAGAGACTGAGGCACAAATGTTTACAGAATTTTAACAGTGTTCAAATTCTTCACATCTATGAAGTTACAGTGAGACTTGTAAGAGGTTCTGTGGAGCCGTGCTAGAGCCATTTATTAGATCATCCTATTGTCAAATGACACTATCTCCAGGCCCACAGCCATTTCTTACCTTGTAAATCCCTCTCTCTAGACACTGGCTGGCATCACAGAATCAATGTGGGGAAATGCTAGATTCACCCTCTTTCCCTTTGTTCCTAATTCACTGTGAGTTCCTTCCTCCTCTAAAAACTGACATGTCTTTACAGATTACTGAAGCTGTGTGCAGGGTAGACAGCAGCACATAGTGGGCACTTTCATTCAATGACACCTGGATAAAAGTGCAAGCCTGCCACTCACTCTCTTATCACCTCAAGAACAAGAATGTTCAGTCCAAGGAGCCCAAAACTGAAAGGTGAGGGTATGAATGATCCAAATATTTTATTAATCCTCACCCTAGGATATGTTTGTTTTTTTTAATATAATTTTATTGATTTCAGAGAGGAAGGGAGAGGGAGAGAGAGATAGAAATATCAATGATGAGAGAGAATCATGGATTGGCTGCCTCCTGCACGCCCCACACTGGGGATTGAGCCCACAACCTGGGCATGTGCCCTGAACCAGGAATAGAACTGTGACTCCTGGCTCATAGTTCGACTCTCAACCGCTGAGCCAGGACAGCTGGGCTTTATTGATTTTGAGAGAGAGAGAGAGAGAGAGAGAGAGAGAGAGAGAATATGAATCAAACATTGATCAATTGCCTCCCAGAACACGCCCCGACCAGGATCAAATCCAAAACCTGGGTATGTGCCCTGACCAGGAATTGAACCCGCCACCTTTTGGTGTATAGGATGATGCTCCAACCAACTGAGCAACACTGGCCAGGGCTGATCAAAATTTTTATATCCAAGACTATACACAAATATTAAGCTGTAAGAGAAAAAAGTGAGCAATTTAGGAACACAATGCTTTTACCCCTATTCCCACCAAGTTCCCTTGGAGCAAAAAACACTATAAAAATACAATCTTTATGTCTGATAGAGAGCAATGATTCATTTTATTAAAGAACTTTATATGTAAATGTCTTCTATAAAAAATAAGTTTTCTTGTTGCATGTTGAAGCTTAAAGGTCTCATCATCAAATAAAAACCAATTTACTCCCAAAACATTTTATTTAGTTATGTAACCTTTTAGAATATAAATACATATTCTAAATATAGCACTGTGGGGATATATATGTGTCATGACCTATAAGCATATTTATATATGTAGGCCACATAACATCCAATTCATTTTTTTAACTAAAAGAAACAGACAATTCCTAAGACTTAACCTGGCTTTGTTATGGAGTTATTGTAATTATTCTTCATAATATTAAATATATTTAATTATAGGGGAAGTAAAATATTTAAGTCATATTTTTAAGCAATTGAGAGTCACTTAAACATCAGAATTAATCAGTAATAATCAACACTTAAGGGTAATTTCCACCCATGAAAAAGGTTATTCTTTTGGTTGTGGTAAAGTCATTCTAAGGTATTTTTTATCTGAATAAGAAGAAAATTCTGTATTGCTATTTACAATATATGAATATTTAATTTTTGTATGGCTATTTAATTTTGTGCTAAGTACACATGTATACAGACATTACTTAAAACATACAAATATCGCCGAAACCGGTTTGGCTCAGTGGATAGAGCGTCGGCCTGCAGACTGAAAGGTCCCAGGTTCGATTCCGGTCAAGGGCATGTACCTGGGTTGCGGGCATATCCCCAGCGGGGGATGTGCAGGAGGCAGCTGATCGATGTTTCTCTCTCATCGATGTTTCTAACTCTCTATCTCTCTCCCTTCCTCTCTGTAAAAAATCAATAAAATATATTAAAAAAAAAAAAAAAAAAAAAACATACAAATATCTACCGTTATAGTACAGAATGTTTATTTGTCCTAAGCTAGTAGTTTTAGCTAAATAAAGTAATTGATAATTCTTACTTGGTAGAAACTAGTATCCCAATTCAGTAAGGCAAAAATATTTCCCAAATAACCATGCACTAACCATATTAAAGGAAGCCTGTTTTATCTACTAGTAACTTATTACATTCCAGCTTTCATTTCACCCTTGGGGAAAAATCTCATTAATTTATCTTTCTTAGAATAGTCACAAAATTTCTAAAGAGAATAAATTACCCAAATGCTGCCTTTGATTTTTTTCTTTGTTATTTAATACATTTTTATTGATTATAGAGAGGAAGGGAGAGGGAGAGAGAGATAGAAACATCAATGATGACAGAAAATCATTGATCGGCTGCCTCCTGCATGCTCCCTGACCGGAAATCAAACTGTGACCTTTTGGTTCATAGGTCGATGCTCAACCACAAAGCCACATTATCCGGGCTGCCTTTGAATTTAAAACAGTCTGACTTAGCAAGCATGTATTTTGTAAGTAGAAAATAAATTAAAACAGAGTCTTTTAAGCTAGCAAATAAAATTGCTAGGATTTTAGAAACCATGCCCAAGATAGAACCCGCCTGTGCTAGGTCTTGCCTGATAGGAAGAATGTGTTTTCAGCTACCAAATAGAAATTTGCTATTGCTGACATTGCTGAGCTTTTGTGGGTCTGTTCTCATTTTGTGAGTACCTATAACAACAAAGCAAATCTATACTAAATCAAAAATTTTATCAAACCAGAAGAAATGGTGAAGCATCTCAGGTCACTGTGCCATCCACTCCTGATTCTATATTTCTACTAAAATTCACTGATGTTGTCTCTGGCCGGGTAGCTCAGTTAGTTAGAGTGTTGCCTTGATATGCCAAGGTTGCAGGTTCAATCTTGGGTCAAGACACAGACAAGAATCAACCAATAAATTCAAAATAGGTGAAACAATAAATTGGTGTCTCCCTCTCTCTCAAATAAATAAAAAATTTTTAAAAATAAAATTCACCAATGTTTACCAGCAGAGGAAATAGCCATTCCCTTCCTCTGTGCATATTCTAGCACTTTTCATAGAGACATAGCAAGAATAGGAGTAAAAGAACAAATATAGATTTAAATGAAAATAGATTTTTCACAAAGAACTAACTGATGTAGGTCAAAGAAGATTAAATTGGTTTATTGAGATAGCCAGTCCATTTCAGAAAATAATTCTCTAATGCTCTTAGTTATTGAGTAACTTAAAGCAAGGTCAAATTTAACCTACTTTAAAAGGAGAGAAGAGGTAGCAAAGCCTCAAAGAAATTTAAGTGTACAATGATTCCCAGTGCTCCACTATGCTATGCCTGTTCTTCAAGCTTTAATTGCTGTGTTTCCCTCTAATGGAATATCAATGAGACCACAGAACCACAGATAAACACAAACACAATTTCCTGAGGAAGTGATTGTAGAGCTGACATCACTGAACATGGGGTGTCTGTCTTCTCATCTGTTTGTTTTTCTTTAGCTGAAGGGAAACACTCCTGGGCTCTATCCCAGAGCTGGATTATAATAAGCAGACAAAAAGACAGGAGCATCATGACAACAATTTGAAGAACTTTTCCTTCCTGTCCATCAATCCAGAATGGAGCAATACATCATCAGGTGACCCTTCTCAATTATGGCTACTTTCATAATCTGATTGCCATTTGCACTAAAAAAATCAGTTTTATTATGAGATAAAATATCAAATACACTTGGAACATGAACTCCTTTTATTGTGAGTGTGGTTAACAAACCACTACTGCAAAACTGCTCTATTCCACAAACAACCATCCACTCTCATTCAATGATTTACTGAGCACCTACTATACACCAGGCACTGGAGCAAATGATGTAGCCTCTGGTTACTTTTCCAAACTTTTTATTGTCATCTCCTGGCTTAAATCCCACACTCCGGCCATTCTGAGTTCTTTGAACATCTCTAAAAGCAACACAACATGCCTCTCTCACCTCTAAGCCTTTGCGCACACATCATTCCCTTAGCTTAAAATTCTGTCCTTCCCTTTTTTGACCTGGAAAATTTCAGCCCAAATGTCCAGCCCCACTCCAAGAGGTCTTCTCTTACTGCTCTATCCACATGATGGAGTAGTTAGGAAGAGGTGGCACAAAAGAATGAAGATGTCTATGAACTGCTTAGGAATGACAACAGGTTGATATGGTCAAGTGAAGAAAAAAGCCAAGTGAAGGAAAGGAGGAAAGTAAGAATATATACTTACTTATTTTTACAAAAATAAATACAGAGGACAAACCAATTAATGTAAATGGTCACCAATAAGAGGGTGGGTGGGAAGCGTGAGGAAGGGCATGGGAGTCAGACCTCTCTCAGTATAACTTGTAGACTTTATGGCTTTTGAGTCATGCAAACAATTTATATATCCAAAGAAAGCAACTAAATCAAAAAAGATGAACAAAATCAAACCCTTAAATCAAATATATACAGAAACAAGTGAACCGAATTCAAGCTGACAACATAACCACATTCATGTAATGTTTGAACATAAACACTACATTTATTACATTCTTTAACAGCAATAATATCAAAAGCTTCCAAGCAATCCTGAACTTTAACTTACTTGGTTTGTTGTTGATACTGTTGCTAATGTAGTAGTAATTCTAAAACTACTTTGTATATACTACTAGAGGCCCGATGCACGAAATTTGTGCAAGGGGCTTGGCCCTCACAGCTGCAGTGGCTTGCCTCAGCCCCCTGGCTTTGTCTGGAAGGTTGTTCGGATGTCTGGTCTAATTAGCATGTTATGCTTTTATTATTATAGATATGCTACAACAAATAAACTGATGTTATTAGGAAACAAGATTTCCTGCTGTGGGAGAAGGAAAATAAAAACACTGGAATGAAGGTGAGAAGGAACTTATTGTGTTGAATTTAAATTGTAACTATCAGATTATAAAAGTGATTATAATAAGAGACATATATTTCTAAGTTTTGCCCACTAAAAAGGCCTAGAAACAATGACAGTCCAGCAATAATGAGCACACTTAGTTCCTAGATCTTGGACACCATTTCTCACTAATATGAACCTGTACTCTTTGGAAATGGCTGATTCCAGGTCTGGGGCAGGGAAAACACAAATGAGCCCCCAAATCATTCTATAGTACCATCAAGTGAGAATGATGGGGACATGTCAAATGGCCCAGGAGTCAGCTTGAAGTTGCTTGAACTGCACTGGCCAAATTTGGTAACATTTGATCAAAGAAAAGAATGATGGTGCTATGGACTGATGGTGTTATGTGTGCCCCCAAATCCGTATCTTGAAGCCCTAACCCACAAAGTGATGGTATCTGGAGATGGGGTTGTTAAGAGATCATTAAGATGAGGTTATGATGGTGAAGCCCTCCCCATGACGGGATCAGTCAATAAATATAAACTTCCAATTCATTCTCAACCTTCCTCCCCCATCTGCAATCACAGCTGACCTTTGCTGTGGTCTTCTACAGCTTCAATAAAAATAAGAATTACTCATAGGATATCACCATGTTGCAAAAAATAAATCTCCCCCACCCCCACCCCGTCTCTGAACCATTTGGTAGTTAAGTTGCAGACCTGAGATCTCATTACTCCTGTCTGTTCTAAGTATTCCCTAGATAACTGCAGTAGAATCATTCAAATCAGGACATTAACACTGGTACACTACCATAGACCCCACAGTTCAAATTTCACCAAATGTCCTAACAATGCAAAGGGATAAAAACCAGGGTCACATGTTGCATTCATTTGTCATGTTTCTTTATTCTTCTTCAATCTGAAATAATTCCTTGGTCTTCCCTTGACCTTGGAATAATTCCTTGGTCTTCCCTTATAACCTTGTCAGTTTTGAAGTTTACTGGAAGTTATTTTGTAGACTGTCTCTCAATTTGAGTTTGTCTGATATTTTCTCATAAATAGATTCAGGTTAGACATTTTTCCCCCATGGGGATAGGGTAGACATTATAGGATGTAATATAATTTTCTCATTCCATCCCAGCAAATGGTTATATTAACTTGATCACTTGTGTCTCCTGAGTTTCTCCACTATAATGGCACCCCCTTTTATATTTAACAAGTATTTTGTGGAGGAATACTCTGAAGATATGTAAATATCTTGTTCCTTATCAAACTTTTTGATCCACTTTTTAGCATGCTTTAAAATGTCTTGCCTGAATTAATTATAAGAAGATGATTGCCAGATGATGATTTTTAATTCTATCCCATTTTCTACATTTATTATTTGACAGTCTATGAGAAGTAAAATATCCTCATTTCCTTATTTTATTCATATTAGTATGGACTCATTGATTTCATATTATTCAATGAGTTATGATCCTATCTTTATTTTGATGCTGAAATGCTCCACATTTGCTTACTGGGAGCTCCTTTGAGCTGGCTCTTGTGTCTTTTTGAAACGTGCACATCATTCCTTTAGCACTTCCTTTATAGAAAAAAAAAGTTTGGTGCAGAATGGCATCTGGAAACGAAGATCTGGGTCATAAGTGAGTATGCTCGTGGCCATGGGGGATCACTACTCTTGGGCACTGTCAGAGGACACAGCTAGGAAATACATAAAACCTCTGGGCTCACTGGAGACATACAAAGTCTTGTTCCCGTGACATAGATAAGGCTTAGCTTCAGCAAAAGGTCCTAGGATCCTGCAACCTGGACTGGTCTGTCTTTTCTTCATAACCCACAACCCCAAGGAGCTGTGCCCTCAAAGCAGGGGTCCTGTCCAGCTTCTCACAGCTCCTCCTCCTACTCTTACAAAGTCTCATGTTCTGGTCTGGTGGCTCCTGGTTCCATCCAATGTGTCATCCTTGGTCTCTTTCCTGGACATATCTCTGTGTGTTTGCTTCTGATGTCTTGGCTTCATAGGCAGACTTTCCAAGTCCCCGAGTCAGCCCTGCCCTGCATATAGCTCCTCCCCAGTTCCCAGAACCCACCACCCTGGGAACCTCTTTGTCCCAAAGGAGAACACCTCCCTCACACACACACTGAAAAAGAGCACCAAAAAGGACTTACACTCTTAATAATGGAGTCATCTTACCCTATATTAATTTCCAATGGACAAAATGTTTTAGGTCCTATAGCAGTGACCTGGGCCTTTTTAAGTTTGTGGGGTGACATTTTGGTCCCAAGGTCAGTGCCCCTCAGCTAGTCCTGCTTTTCTGAGCTTCTTTCCTTTCTCTACCTCTGACACCACAGTTTGGTTATTCCCTTCTTCTTTACTGATCTGCCCAGCTTCCATCCTCAGGGGCATGTGTACATCTGGGTAACCTAGAGATGACATATCAATCTTCCAATTCCTACTACCTACTATAGGAGCCTCGTACAGGATATGGAAGTCCCACAGTGTACGTGGAACAGCCATTCATGGGAAAGGTAGACAGAAGTCAGCCTCAGACCATACTATATTCCACCTTCTACTTGTTAGAAAGTCCTATAGGGTTCCATACAGGATGGATGTTTAATAACATTGTCAGGCTCATGAGCAGTGATTTCTAGTGGGTCCCCACCAAAAGTCATTACAAAGACCTATAATTTTGGACCATAGAGCTTTCATTTTCCAAGGTGGGAGAAGCATACCACACTGTTATATGACACTAGCTATTCGGGCTCAAGGAACCAATATCCATGAAATAGTTCCTTGTCCATTAATAATAGTTATGAAATGGCATATCCCACAGCTGTCCTGTGCTACAAATCTGATATTCTTTATTTAAGAAAAGCCTAATATGCAAATTGTCCCCTCGACCTGGGGTTTGACCAGGAGTTTGACCAGGGGGCGGGGCCAGCGGTGGCGGCAGGCGGCCAGGGGAAGGGAGGCACCCCCAGCCGGCAGCTGCTAAGGACCCTACGCGTGCATGAATTTTGTACACTGGGCCTCTGGTAAATAAATAAATGAGTATAAGCTGGGTCTGACATTTTTTGGCATAGAGTAGTGAGGTCTTTCTAACCATCCCTTTTCTAGCCTAATGATTCTTAACTTTGGGGGGTTTCAAACCACTCTGAGAAAGTGGTAGGGTACAGACCCCTCTATCTCTGAGAGGGAAGAGGCGCAGAAAAATATAGAGAATTGTACCTGTAACTTCATCGAGTCCCATCACTGACGCCCCAGGAGAAGAACCTTTACCCCAGCCCACTGCTTCTCCGCTGCAATGTGCCAACGACTGACCAATGCTGCCTTGAGTGGCCAAGTTCTAGAACAGAGGTCAACACATTTTTTTCTGTACAACATAATATTTTAGGCTTTGTGGGCCATGTAGTACCTGTGACAACTATTCAACTCAGCCATATCCAATGCACAAATGAGTGGATGTGCCTGTGTTCCAATAAAACTTTATTTACAAAAACAAAACATTGCCTGGACTTGAGCCCATGACTATACTAGTACACATTACTTCAAAGCCAGAACAAGATACAGAATAGCAAATCACAAAACTAAACCCCATGCTGATTTTCTCTGAGGGTTCACGTTTATTTTTACTGCACATTTATCATATTCACTTCGTTATACACTTAACCAGAAATTCCCATTACTACATTTTTTCCTACTGAACAATTTGTTATGAAAAAGCCATTGTTCCATTTTCCAGTGGACACAATGAGGGTCAGAATAATTCCACATTGTGAACATTTCCTGAAAGACCCTGTGGCCTGTTTTCTAACTCACAGCACAGTTCTATTGATTTACAGCTGACCACCCACCAGACATGAACACAGAACACACTCTCATGTTCCAAGCTGCTGTTGTGCTTCTGGAGGCCACTGTCATTTCTTTAACAAGCCTGGCAGCTGTCAGACTTAGGCCAACAGTCAGAAGGGCTTTGTTTCCCTGGAGACTTGTTTTCTCAAGAATTAGGATGGGCACCAGGCTCATCTTTGCCCTGTCCTTTCCTTCATGTAAGAGGTCAAGTGCTTGACTATCAGGCACCTTTCTGGGTGAGCTTCACACAGTCACTTCCTGTTTCCCTGACCCAATCTGGCAACTCGCTTCAACCACAATCATCTGACTCCACAGAATGTACGTGGTTTACACAGATTTCCTCCCAACTGTCCTGAACTTTAAAGGTCAGACCTGGCCAGGTGCCTGTTCACCTGCTCTGTGGGAAGAATTTCAGAATGGCCCTTACCAGCAAGGCACCTTGACAACTGTTTCCGAGTGATTGCGGAAACTATTTTCTTTCCAACTCATGCACATTCTAACAGAAAAGCCAGCTCCAGATAGAAATGACTTAGGCTGATGGTGTGTTTTCAGCCATTTTCAATGGTGTTGGTGTAAGACAAGCGCCCCCCCCCCCCACCCCCCCAGATTAGATATTAACTTTCTTCAGGATTGTTGGCTGTTGTTTTAAAACTTGCAGTGGTACCTAGGTGTCTAAAAAGCACAAGTGTAAAACGCTACAAAACATAAATGACGCTTATTTTGTAGGGAAGCCAAAGTCAAATTCAGGAGCACACGCCTTCTATAAAATCTCATACAACTAGTGGGAAAAGGGCCATGAGTAACAGGATGCTGGAAATCATAAAAACAATTCCCTACTGCCATCCTTCACCATGACAAAGGACAGTCATCGCTCCATCTGGTGTCTGATGGAACAAGATACACTGGCTCTTGTGTTTTTTATGTATTTGTCATTGTTGTTTGTGTCTGAGACGTGTTCGGGACTGTAGGATATTCACATCAGCATTTTTTACCTAGAAGGTAGGCCTCTTTCTCTAAATCATGAGCACAAATAGTCTGACAAATGATTCGTCTTTCACCTACCCAGTAACTCTGCAGGTTATGAGAGAATAAAAGTAATGAGAACACGGGGCTGTAGATCATATGTGCTTAAAACCCGGAACTCCAATGAGGGCAATAAGATGCAATGAAACTTGATTTCCCAAGGGAACGTGCAAAATGCACTTCACCCTAGTTTTTAAAGGCTCTGATGACCTTTAGATATCTACAATGACCTTGCAAAAAGGCATTTATTCACCTCCTCACCCTAGTGATGTACAATTTATGTAGGGCAAGTAACAAAGAGTTCATTTCATTCATTTTATTCCCTCTGTCCCTCCTGGGGGCTATAAGTGGACCCGAGGGCAGGAAAATGTTGGTGACACTGTAGGGTTTGTATCCTAGCAGAAGGCTGGGTTAAAACGATTTTCTTATTCACTGTAGAGGTGACAGTGTTGGCTGTGCTGCGTAAGCAGGGAAATGCCAGGGATCGCAGATTAAGCCCAGTTAAACAATGAAGATGCTCAGAGTGCCAGACCTCTCGCCAAGCCCACACGCCGGCTCATGCCAGCTGGGCACACAGTGCATACCATTCAGGCCGCTGCTCAAGCCAACTGGGCCACCTGGGAGCTTTTGTGCTAGAAAGCATCAACCTTTCCTCTATTTAGGTGCTGATGTTTGAACTTTATAGTCAAAAAGGTTTCTTCCATTACAACAGGTTTGAAAGATTAATAAGTACAAATTGGTAGTTACAAAATAGTCACAGGGATGTAAAATTCAGTGTAGGGAATATAGTCAATAATATTACAATAAATATGTATGGGGCCAGATGGGTACTGGATGTACAGAGGGGAACACTTTCTATGATTGTCATTTAGTACCAAAGAGTAGACGACTTTATCCACCCTCGGCCCACTTCGCCTTCTGCTGCCTACGGCACCGGAGTACTCACTTCTAAACCAACCTCAGCCTGACCTCGGGCCCTTGTTTGTGCTGTTCCTGCTGCTAGGGGCTTCTTCCCCATCTCCTTGGCTGGACAAGTCTTGATCTCTAAGTCTTTGGCTTAGAGACTAAGATGGGGTGAATGGTGATCCCAAACAGACCGATGCACGCTTGCAAAACACCTGCTCCTCCCTTATCCTCACATCATTTCCCATGTAATTCCTATTTGATGTTTGCTGGAGTTTAAGCTCCAGAACTTCCTGCCACCTACCAGCACCGAGCACATAGCAGGTGTGCACCACACATTCTGGTAAACTCATCGAAACATTTATGAAAGAATCTTTAAGCAGACACATATTAGCACTGCTCCCCTCTTCTTCAACAGGAGAAAAGGCAGACAAAGCAATGCATCAACACCTAGAAGCACTAAAATGCCTGAAAAGATAACTTCACGTAGGCAGGGCGGACACCATAGTCCTTGAAAATTCACTAATCCAGGCTGGAACTTAACCTCTTCTGACATTATGCAAGTCACTTAACCTCAGTGAGTTTCAGTTTCCTCATATGTTAAGCAAGAACAATCCCGCCTATGTCACAATGTTTTGAGGATTAAATGGGTAGCTAGTAAGGTATCCAGCTCAATAACCAACATGTAATCGCTGCCGAATAAAACACTGGTATTCTCTTTTCCCTACGAACAGTCTAAATTCACTTTGGGAGCAACTGTGGCATTGTCAACAAGAAAACAGAACTTTCAGAAAGAAGAAAAAAAAGTGGTGAGAAAGCACAAGAAAAACATACCAGAATAACATTGAAAAGCAAAAAGCTACCTAATAGGACAGCAATGCTTTAACACACAGTGAATCGGGGCTTTGCTAGATGTGCTATTTCCATGTGCATGAGGTCCGCTGTTGTGGTTGACGTGAAACGCTCATTGCACAATACCCCAAAAGGCAGCTCGCCCTCCAAAAGATTTGGTGTCGTTATAGTCAGAGCTGGTAAAATGGTGCCAAAGTCTCTTGGCCCTGAATAAATTCCCACAGTGTCGCTGAATCTGTTAACTATGCAAAGATGGTTTTGCGTCAATGGAAAATATAGGCATTGACTATTCTGCCTTGAGGCTTGCTCTCAAAATCACACAGCCATGGTGTAAACATTTTCTTAAAACACGACTCAGAGAAAGCCAGCCACCAAGGTGGTAAAATTGTAAACTTAAAACTATTGTACAAACATTGACAATAGTCACACATTTGAGTTCACGGCTGGTGGACATGTCAAACTTAACATGGAATTCCTGGTCTTCCTCCAAACCATCCCACAGCCTGTTCTTCCCACAGTCCTCCCAGCTCGGTTACTGGCAACTCCCAGGAGCTGAGGCCAAAACCCTCAGCATCACCCATGAATCCTCAGTCTGTCACACCATAGTCCACCTAAACCATTAGCTTCATCTTTTTAAAAATGTCTGGAATCTGACCACTTTTTTTGTCTGCCACTGCCCCACACCCTGGTCCAGGCCACTACACCTATCATGGGAAATGACAATATCCTGGTGGCTCCAAATCCCTCCCTTGTCCCCCTACAGTCTGCTCTCAGTACTGCAGCCAGAGTGATGTGTGACAACAGAAGCCTATGGGATCCTTAAACCTACAGTAGACACAGGTTTCTCAGGAAGTAACCAAAGTTCTCACAGTGGCCCACAGGGCCCCGTACCCCAGGGTTCCCTCTTCCTGCTCACTCCCTTCCTCCCTCCGCTCCAGGCTTGCTCATCTCTTCTCTCAGACATTGATGTGTCTTTCCTCTTCACCTCCTACAAGTCTGTGCTCAAACATCTGCCTTTCTACAAATTGCAATGCCTCCCAGCATCCCCTCTCCCCTTTCTTTGATTATTGTTATCAAGACACATACCATCTGCTAATACCTTATGTAAGTCAACCATTTCATTTTGCTTCGAGTCACCCCTAAGTCCCCAGAACAAGAGCTCCCATGTGTTTGAATCGATGATGCATCCCCAGCATCTAGAACTGTGCCTGGCACATGGTAGCCACTCAATTGCAACACTGCTTCTGGGCTTCCATCACACCAGCCAACAAAAGCCTATGAAGCAGCAGGAAAAACAAGCTCTTACTGCCCTATCCTCCACCCCCTCCCCATCATATCCCACCACACCAGTTAAAATTCTCTATTTCCCAATATTTATGCAGCACGTAGTGCTTCCACAATTTTTCTGACCATTAATAATTACACCATGGATGAACCATTCAATATACTAAAAGAGATTATATGTCATATATACTAGTAGTCTCCCCTACCATCATTTTCCCCCCAGATAAATCTGGAAGTTATTAACAGAAGAGCAAGCAACACCCATATGCTTCACTTTTTCATAAAGTCTGTGCATGGCCTAAGTGGGACACAGCTACATTTTCCTAAGGAGAGTTTGAAATAGGCTAAGAAAGGGAGTGTATACAGGTCTGTGCAGGGTTCAGTGTCCTGTCAAGACTCCTCCCAACCTCAGGGCTAAAGAACAAGGGAAAGGAGCTGTCACCAGAATCATTAAAAACTCATCAGCATGGACAGAAGATGGCCACCCAGCAGGAGCTAATAGACAGGAAAGGAAATGGGGCTCCAGCAGGGAGGGAGCAGGATTGTAGGGAAGGGAAGGAGTGCTCCAACCTCCCTCTTATCTTGTTTCTCCATCTTCTGCCAGTGGCCAGACCCAACCTGAAGCCAGAGAGCAAGGGAGCCAGCATAACGCAGCCCCAAAAAAGTCTGGGAAGTTGGGAGAATGATCTGGAAAGACGAGTGGAGAGTGTTCAGCACACTCTTGTTAGCCAACGGAGATCCTGAACTCTTGACCAATCCAGGGAAAAGCATGGAAAGGGATTTGGATAGGAGCCAGTGAACTTCCCCATTTGCTCACTGTTACCTGTTGACCCTCTAGGATTTAGAAGCCAAGTCTGTATCCGGAAGTCATTAGTGTTGTTGACAGTTCATAATCTAAGTATTAACTCCTTTGTCCTAAGCAACTGGTCTCCAGTATTCAACACACAAAAACTAAGCTGCAACTGCCATGTGGTATGGCCAGAGTTTCCTTTTCAGATAATCTCCATTTCTGATATCTTGGAGTTGACCCTGAGGAATTTCCCTAGACCCATGATCAGTTTTGAGAACTCTGCTCTCTCCTCTGAAGTTATTTTAAAATGTGTAATAAGAGACTAGTCACTGAGCAATTGATAGCAAATTCCTACAAAGCTCCAAGTGTCATGAGCATATACTCCCCCCAACAGCCAAACAAAGTAAGTATTCGTTGCTGAGTTGAAGTAACCTGCCAAAGTGACCACTGCCGAAGCCTGTGCAGTTTTCTAAAGTATATTTTAAAAAGAAGTTCAGAATTTGATCAATAACCTCTGGTTATGTATTACCCAAAACAAAATGGATCTCTCCTTCACCACTTCATTTGAATTTATGTAGATTGTGCAAGTATGTAGGTTGGGTCTTTGTGGAATGAGTTTGAGGAGTACCCAGCTTCTGGATTAAGTTTACTTTATGGCCTGAAACACTTTTCAATTTCTCTGCATCTCAGTGTCCGTATCTCCTAGATAAATACTCATCCACACCTGTCAGGGACATACTGGAGTGAATGAGCTAATAGATCTTCCCACCTCTTTTAGAGGCTCTTCTCTACTAAGGCAGAAATACATCAGTGTGGAAAGCACATCTGAGTCAGATACATTTGGAATTGAATGATAGACCTTCCACTAATGAGCCCTGTGGGGTGCGGCTATAGTGTTTTGGCCAGGCTCAAGCCTCGGACTAATGAAAGGACAGGGTCCTCTCATTGCCACGTGCAAAGTCCCAGCTGGAAGGGCAGGGCCCTCCCAGCACAATCATAGCCAACAGCTATGGTTGTAAGCTTGAACCTATGGTCCAAACACGTGGCCCCACGTGCCTTGTGCTAGAGTTCGGGTGCATGTAGTTAAGTGAGGTTGAAACTCACGAGAATGCTGTAAACAACTTGATCACGCCCCTACTTTGCCTTGTGGCATCTGCTATAAAATAAAGACACGGCTTGTGGGCGCTGGCGCTGTCTCCTCATCAGGGAGCAGCGTCCCACCGAGACCCAGCTTTCATTCTCTTGTCTGTCTTTTCTCAATCCTTTCACCCCCCACTCAGGGTCACTGAACCAGGCTGAGCTGGCATGGGACATAAGGCACCCTGGGGCTGAGTATGCCATGGCCGTGCTGGCTCCACACAGAGCCCTTTGAACATGGACAAGTTATCCAACCTTGTTGTGCCTTCATGCCCCTCATCTGTAAAATGTGAAAACTAAGATAGCATGCCCCTCATCCTTTTGCTGGGTGATAAAATGAGAACATGTGTGTAAAGCTCCCAGGATATTGTCACACATAGAATTAACACTGGAAAACAGAATGCAATCACTGTTACCATGATGATTCTCATTATTTTTCCTATGTGGTTCTAAGTAGAACGGTGAAAGCACAAAATTTCTTTGAGCATTCTCTAGAATCATCCTAGCTCCTTAAAGTAATTATCTTTTTTCAGTCTTGAAAAGTGGAGTTGAAAACAACATAAATGGCAATTATAATCACCACCAAACTTAATAGCTCTAATCACTAATAAAACCCAAGTTAGTGAAAAGCATGACCAAGCTACATTAAATGACCAGTAAGAAAGCACATACCATCTAGAGGTACTAGAGTCAGTGCCTCTACTTGGTCACTAAGAACCCTAGAAAATAAGGAAACCACCCCCCCCCCCCCCCATCTGTTTTTATGCTACAGTCTTTCCATCAGTTTTCTAACTTCAACCCAGAATTCCCACTGAAAATACAACAGCAACATCTTCAATTTGTGATGTATAAAAACAATTTTATCTACAATATTTTCCTTGTGATGTCAAAGGCCAGGGTGCTGGGGGCCTAGATACCCTCAGCGGCACATTGTAGCTCAAAGCGCCCAAAAACAACAGTGAAGATTTTCAACAGTGGTTCCAACGTCAAAATGATTATTTTCTCCTACACACTAGAGACATAAGGACATATGCCATATGTAAAAACAATATTTATCAAATCTCAAGACACTCAGCCATTTGAAGAGAAAGCCTCAACGTCTTTCTTTTCTCCTCCCCTTACAATTGCTTTTAGAAACCTTTGGGCAATATAAGAGGAAAAGTGTTTGCTTATTGAAACTGTGTTTGCCACCAGGGCACACCAATCTGTGTGCTGAACATCTCAAGAATACTGGCTAATACTTCTGTGTTTCTTGGCGGAAACACACCACAGCTCATAAACTGATATGTTCATAACACTGGAAGATATGACAGTCTTTGGCAGAGCACTTCCCTAAAGACTCAAAGGAACTTCTAGGCCATCAGACTTCAAAGAGGCTGGATTTAAAATCTTATTAGCAGACACAACACACTGCAGTCACCTGGAGAGCTTAAAAATTATCAATGCTCGGATTCCACCTGCAGAGATTCTGATGTACCTGTCCTGGGGTGCAGCCTGGACACTGGACTTTTTAAAGCTCTACTGGTGACTCTAATGAGCATCCAATGTTGAGATCCACAGGTACAGAAAGTAAGGCACAGACCTGCCTGCTCACTAACAAGCAAATCACAGGTAGTAATGATCATCCACAATTGCACAATTAATAATTATTTCATAAATTCCCAGATACGATCTGTTTCCTGCATAATTGAAAAGTCCTGCTTACTGTTCTCCTGGTCTTCCTAGCATATCTTGGCCACTTTAACCTGGAAATCTAGATGAATATAAAAATTCATTTTAGAAGTACTAACATCTAGGTAGCACTTTGATATTCATAAAAATAAAAACATATATAAATACTTAAATACAGTCACATTTAAGCATTCCAAGAACTACGAGGTAGGTAAGTGGATTAGTTTCCTATTGGCTGCTTTAACAAATTATCACAAGCTCAGTGGCTTAACACATGAATTTATTCTTATAGTTCTAGAGCCCAGATGTTGAAAATTAGTCTCCTTGGGCTAAAGTCGAAGTGTGGGCATGGCTGGTTCCTTCTGGGGAATCTGAGGAGAGGAATCTGTTTCTCTCTCTCCTCTTTCTATAAGTCAATTTAAAATCTTAAAAAGAACAAGTATACATCTGTGGAATGAAAACAAAAGCCCACAGTTGGTTGGTTGGTGGCACTGGAACTATAAACAAAGTCTCTCATCTCTCCATCTTGGGCTTGGACAACTGCACCAAAATACACAATTGAATTTCCAACTGACAGCTCTTACAGAGACTATCTTCTTTTATGTCATTGGAAGTGGGTTTCTAAACTAGCAAATTGTACCTGCTGCTCATTTCTTTCATGAAAGTCAAATCACACTCAGGTGAGCTCTGGATTTCCATCTGCCCACAGGGTGATGAGGGCTCGATGGAACTCAGATCAGTTTAGCATGGACCCTGCTGGGGCATAAGTTGCAAGCAAAGAAGAAAGCACAAAGACAATTCAAGTTTGGGAAAGCTGGAAAGGGAAAGGAAGTTGTGGAATGCACAACATTCTCTTTCTCCAGGTTTCTTGGTTTCTGTCATAGTTCTGTTATTTAATAATTGTGTGACCTAGAGCAGGTCACTTAATCACAAAGGAAATATAAAATTTACCAGTTAAAAAAAGAAGTGTTTTCAGCCCCAATTGTTATCTCTGTTCCTCAGCAAATACATGCCAATGTCAACATCCAGTTCCATGCACCACAGGTAAATCTGTTTCAAAACAGATCCCTCCCTACGGCTCTGAAGAACCAGCAAGCCACAGACCATGATGCCACAAGTGTCTGAGATTCATCACACAAGAAAGTACACGGGGGGAAAGCAAGCTCTCAGTTTTAAGAGAGCAACAGCAACTGAACTTGCTAAGACACACACACACAGTAACTGTATCCAGGAAAATTTATAACAGCTGATGCCCATACCCTCCAGATTGGAAACAGCCTATTCAGGATTCCATAGGAAACCATCCTCTTGGTGATTTTCCATGGTTCCTTTCTCTCTTCTCCACTGAGGGAACTCTAGACAGTGGTAATTGGAGTCTCTAGTGCTCTTCTACAAAGTGGTATATTTTAGCTGGAATAATCGGGAAGTAGTGGGGAAGGCTTTCTACATGAAGGATATTCTAATGTGAGGGTCACACTTCCATTGATGACTTGGAGTTTCACATCTCCCTGCTCTACTAGCGCCCGTGGTCGGCAAACTGCAGCTCGCGAGCCACATGCGGCTCTTTGGTCCCTTGAGTGTGGCTCTTCCTAAGCCTTAGGAGTACCCTAATTAAGTTAATAACAATGTACCTACCTATATAGTTTAAGTTTAAAAAATTTGGCTCTCAAAATAAATTTCGATCGTTGTACTGTTGATATTTGGCTCTGTTGACTAATGAGTTTGTCGACCACTGCACTAGTCCATCAGGGAGAGGAGATCCTGGTGCTGAATCACAGCCACTTTACCAACAGGGAAAGTAAACAGCCACACAAATCTCACTGCCAAGCTGCCTTGCCTGAGTCTGTGTTCAATCTGATGTGAAAATGATGGGGAAGGAACAACAATAACAAAAATCAATGCCACATCAGAAGGCAACTGGTATACCAACAACGCATCGACTGTCCCCAGAACTGTAAACTAACAGCAAATATGGCTTTTAAAGAATGGAAGAATTTGAAAAAGAACATTGTACTTGAAATAAGATAAGAAGAGGCAGTGCTGTAATATATTCTGTGGCTCATGTCCATGTCGAATTCATGCTCTGAAGCTATAACTGTATATGATTATAACCAATATTTGTAATGATTCTAAGGGGCAGCAAGATTCCCTGATATCTAAAAGTCAGCTTTGGTCACTAATTTAGAAAAGCAAACCAATGCATTTGGTAAAGGTTTTCAACAAGAATAGCATCCTAAGGGAATTCTGGTTGACCAGCAGTCGACCACAAGCATGGAATGAAATTAGGATGTTCTACTCCATGTGACTCATTATGGTGGTAATACCATAGCCTCAGAAATAACCTGGCTGAATTACAAGAGAGTACACCTGCTAAGTATTCCTTACTCCATACTTCAATGTGACCCCTTGGTATTTCCCGACATCCAGGGCCCCGAGTTCTTGTCCTGGCTCTGTTGTTAACTCATTGCAGAACCTGGACCAGTCCCTCAAGTTCTCTGGGTCTCAAGAGTTCTCATCAGACTGGACAAATGACCTCCAAGGGCTCCTCCAGTTCTAAATCTAGATATTTCCCAAAGATCCACTAACAAAATGAAACTGGCTGACTTCTACCTGAAATTAGATTCCAATAGTGAGTCAAGTGAAGACAATGAAGCTGATGTTTCAGACTCTTAACAACTGAAAGCTGGAGAACACACACGAACTGGAGAAGGACATGGTGAAATACACAATGGGTCCCTCTCCTGGGAAAGCCACAAAGCCTGGGGGCCCCAAAAGTTTGTTTCAATGACACCTGAAGGTACTTAGACTTCTCTGCCACCTCCTTTTTATGCCACCTCCAGCACTCGGAGCCTCAAGTACAGGCACAGAAGGGATGGGTGATGTGGGGTCATCCTTGGGGTGCAGATTCCCCAGAGCACCATCGGTAGGGCCCTTCTGGCCACCGAAGGTTCAGCACTCAAGTCACTGTGACCCAGGGACGGAGCCGGAAACAGTGTCTAGGGGACGTGCTACACCTTCCTCCTGTCCTTATTAGGCCTGGGGAAGGGAGGCAACAGAGCAACCTGTCCTCCTGGGGTCTGCAAAATTAGCCACCTAAAATGAAAATTGGATTCACAGAGCTGCTGAGCTCTCTTGGGATTCAGATCCCTGAACAGCTAGTTCCGTGAAACAAATGTGCTTGCTTAAGTGGGAGCCCAGAAAAAAGTGACAGGAAAATTGAGGACTTGCTATAAAACTCATCTTCAAAAAGCCATAATTATCACAATAGTGTCACCTAAACATTATTTACAAACATCCTTCTGCACAATTCCTGCTCTTCAAACAGCCCTCGTCTAGATTATAGTGCTATTACTCCGGGTAACATTTTAAATTAATTAAGTAGTAAAATAACTAAAACCCAGAATTTTTCAATCAAAACTCAGGAAAGTATATAATTAAAATAGAAGCAGAGGAACAGGCGTAAAAGAGAATCTGGCTTTTTAGCTCTGTGCTGCTAATTCCTACTTATCAGTTGTATGATACATCAGTTTTCACACTGTCTGAGGGAGAAAGTGTAAACATTTTTCTGGTTCACCAGCAGTCGACCACAAGCATGGAATGAAATTAGGATGTTACCCAACACTGTCTGAGGGAGAAAGTGTAAACATTTTTCTCGTTTGCAGATGAGAAAACGGAGACTTAAACCCAAATCACCAAATTCCTCATTTCAGTGCCTCAAACAGTGTCCACGTGGTGTTAATTTCATGGTGAAACAAATGGTTTTTATATCAAAAGCTGTCATATCTTTTGGCTGAGCCTTGCCTTTGAACGCTGAGGGACTCAGAAAACTAGATCTGAATCCTGGCAAAATTAAGCAAATTTTCAACAGCCACATAAATGGAGGTTTCTCTATGAGCAGCAGCAACAGGCAAGAGAATGCCCCCCCTCCCCGCCCCCCCCCCCCGGTCTGTTATTACTGCAGTTCCCTCAACTACTGTCACTTCTTTCCTATGACCACGCCTTGTGGTTCATGGTCCCCTTCTAATCCCACAGGGGCACAAAAGTAGCAAATAATCCCACACTCTGCCTCCGTATCTTCCAGGCCCTGACCAGCAATCAAGGCTCTAACTGTAGGCCTTTGTTCATTCTATTTTGGACGGTACCCTATCACAGAACACACATCAGCCTCAGCCCTGTAAATCAATAGTCATTTAAAGTAAGTTTGTCATGGGCATATATGAACACCTACATTCAACAGTGTTTTCCAAAATAATGCATTTGCCCAGGGATTATAAATAATCAGGTAACTCAAACAGCAGCAGCAGCAAAAACAATTCCAGTCCGTGCTGAAGTGGTGGGTATATTTTATTTTGGGACCTTCTCTGCTACTACTGTATGAAATAAATGAAGCAGGACAATTGCTCTGTCCCAAACATGGTGTGTCCCAACCTGGAGTCAGGCGCCCAGCCTCGTTTTTTTTTAACTGGAATTCCTCCCCGCCCCACCCTCACTCCCGTTTCTAGGTCCGGCCCTACCCTTAATGGGGGCATCTAGGCAGTTTGGGTGCAACTCTCTGGGACCCCATCCAAGTCCTCCTTAACCTTCCAGGTCTGAAGCTCAACAGACTCCTGGCTGCCCCTTTCATTCTCCCCCAAGCCACCTGGACCTGCCATCCCTACAACCCTGCACCCTAGAACCAGGAGCCTGTCCCCGAGACACTGCCACCTTTGGAAATATTCACCAATTCTGTCTCCAACATCCTATGGCAACCTGTCAGTCGGAAGGGTCATTCAGGCCTCCACCCTCCTGCAGCTCCTCCACTTTATCTGCAGGTGAAGTCCACCCAGGGCTCCCACCTGGTGCTCCTCCCAGGTGGTCCAGGCCCTGAGACCAGCAGCTCCTAAGCAGAGCATATGCATGTCAGACCTTGCTCTGACCTCAAAGTCTCTGTCCAAGCCTGTGTGTTAAATGTTACTATTCCTTCATGGAGAGAGCTGACGAGTGCCTGTCCTCACCCTCACCCCCTGTTTACTTGAAGTCTGCCAGCGGCTTGCACACAGCAACCTATTCATTGCCCTGCAAACATCATGATGCAGCAAATTTCACCACTTTCACCAAGATGAGGAACCTGGGGTCCCTTTTAAGAAGAAATGTGCTGCCCTAGCCCGTTTGGCTCAGTGGACTGAGTGTCCACCTGTGACTGAGGGGTCCTGGGTTCAATTCCAGTCAAGGGCAGTTTCCTGGGTTATAGGCTCGGTCCCAACCATGTGCTGGAGGCAACCAATCAATGTGCCTCTCTCACATTGGTGTTTTTCTCTCTTTCTGTCTCTCCCCCTCCCTTCCACTCTCTCTACACTAAAAATCAGATGAGGATTAACCAAAAAAACCCAAACAAAACAAAAAAAAGAAGAAGAAATGTGCTTCTGTGCAGTCGGTAAGACTGGTGCAAAACCAGGGCTAAACTCAGTGTCTCCTGGCTTCCTTCTTCCTGAGTGAACTCCATTTGGAAAAAGTCTGGGTTTCTTATGCACCCTCAGGTGATGCCAATCACTGAGTGTTGAGGGCAGAGGAGGCACTTTCTCCCCAACGTGGGCCCATCTAATGCCCCTTGGCCTCGCCCTGTATTACAGATGAGCGCTGGGGTTCCTGGCAGCCCAGTCACCTGCCTGCACCATTCAGAAGCCACCGCGGACTCCCACGACCTCACAAAATGGGACAGTAGCATTTGCTCAAATTCCCACCTCAGTACTTCTGATAAAACCAATTGTTTCCAATAAAACTGGAAGGACTTCTGTGCTTCCCAGAGGCACCATCTAAGCTGCTGGGTTTCGAGCTTAGTTGACTGAAGTGAAATCGGCAGCAGAGCAGGAGGGCTGTTTCGGTGCTAATTCAAACTCTGAGTCGCTTCCGAAATGCTAGGTAACTCTCACAGTCCGTGTTCCCAGGGGCTCCACAGTCATTAGAAGCATGATGTCACGGCTGCCGGTTCTGGAAACAGCCAGGGGTCTGCATCCCATCTTGGGTGAGATATGCTGCCTCTGAAGATGGACTAGAAGCTGAGGTGTGGATGGATTCCAAACACCTGGCGTGGGGTAGGGAGTTGTTCTAGGTTGAATGGTGTCTCCCACTTTAAGTCCTAACTCCAATACCCCTTGTGGGGAAATAGGGTTGTTGCACATGTAATTAGTTAAGATGAGGTCATACTGGACTGGGGGGAGGGGGGGGGCGGGTACTTAATCCAACATGACTCATGTGCTTAAGAGAAGAGATGCAGAAGGAGAGAAGGCCATGCGATAAGAGGTGGAGATCGGAGGGCTGCATCTATGAGCTAAGGGTCTCGGCAACACCAGAAGCTAGAAGAGACAGGAAAGACTGTTCCCTACAGGTTTCAGTGGGATCGAGGCCCTGCTGACACCAGGACCTATCCCCCAGAACTATCACACATTTCTGTGCTTTGCAGCCACGTGCTTTGTGGTGCTTTGTTAGGCAGCCCTAGGAAATTTATACAAGGGGGAAATGAACAACCAGGTAACCATAATGACCTCTTGATTTAGAAAAAGCACCAAATAGGAAAGAGAAAATACAGATCTGTGCTCAGGAATGACTTCCACACATGGCCAACTGCCTGGTTGGAATGCAGGGAGAAAGACAAGACCCTGAGTCCCTCAGAGGAAACTTTCTTTCCCTAAGAAACTATTTAATTCAGGTTTTAAGTTGGGGAAGGAATGGGGACATGCAGGGGGATTGATTTTTCTTCCTGTCTACATATAAAGTCCTGCCTCCTCCATCCAGCCTCACCCCCTCCCTTCCTCTCTGACTCCCATGCTTGTAGAAAGGGACTAGCCAGGTGTTTTCATACCCACGATCTCACCCAATCATCACAACCATCTGTATGGCGGGAAGGGCAGGTATTATCATCCCCATTCTACACACAGGGGAAACTGAGGCTCAGAGGAGATCAGAGGCTGCCCCCAGATGAGATGACCATCCTGAAAAGAACTTCAGTTAACAAAGCAAAAGGCTTTTTTAAAAGGTGCAGTGGAGGGGGGTGGGGTAAAGCCATTATGTTTTAGGATAATTATTATCCTATATAATAAAGAGGTAATAAGCAAATTGACCATCACATCCTCACACAAGATGGCCGCCCCCATGTGGTCACAAGATGGCCACCACAAGATGGCCGGCAGGGAGGGCAGTTGTGGGCGATCAGGCCAGCAGGGGAGGGCAGTTAGGGGCAATCAGACTAGCAGGGGAGGGCAGTTGGGGGTGACCAGGCCAGCAGGGGAGGGCAGTTGAGGGTGACCAGACCAGCAGGGGAGGGCAGTTGGGGGTGACCAGGCCAGCAGGGGAGGGCAGTTGGGGGTGACAGGCCAGCAGGGGAGGGCAGTTAGGGGCGACCGGGCCAGCAGAGGAGGGTAGTTGGGGGTGACCAGACCAGCAGGGGAGGGCAGTTGGGGGTGCCCAGGCCAGCAGGGGAGGGCAGTTGGGGGTGACAGGCCAGCAGGGGAGGGCAATTAGGGGCGACTGGGCCAGCAGGGGAGGGCATTTGTGGCGACCAGGCCGGCAGGGGAGGGTAGTTGGGGGTGATTGGGCTGGCAAGGGAGTGGTTAGGGGATGATCAGGCTGGCAGGCAGAAGCAGTTGGGGCAATCAGGAAGGCAGGCAGGCAGGCAGGCAAGCAGTTGGGAGCCCAGTCCTGGATTGTGAGAGGGATGTCCCAGATTGGAGAGGGTGCAGGCTAGGTTGAGGGACACCCCCCCCCCCTCCAGTGCACGAATTTCATGCACTGGGCCTCTAGTGCAGTAATAATTAAGAAAAATAAAGTATGGTTAAAAAGTAGTTTGTACCCTGGCTAGGGTTTCTCAGTGGTTAGAGCATCAGCCCACACATGGAAGGGTCATGAGTTCAATTCTTGGTCAAGGGCACATATCTGGGTTGTAGGTTCAATCCCCAGCCCTGGTTGGGGTGCGTGCAGGAAACAGCCAATTGATGTGTGTATCTCACATCAATGTTTCTCTCTCTCTCTCTCTCTCTCTCTCTCTCTCTCTCTCTCTCTCTCTCAAAATCAATGGAAAAATATCCTTGGGTGGGGACTAACGAAAAAGAAAAAAAGAAATTTGGGTGGGAAGCTCTGATTCTAATCAGCTGCCTGTTACACAAATTTCCATATTTCCCTTCTGGAAAATATCCAGTCCCTGGTCACTGAGAAATCTTGACTTCACTTTTCTTGCCCCCAAACCTGCAACCAAGACACCAGGCACATTGACCCCCGATACCTACCACTAACCACCTTGGGCAATGACACTCTCAAAAAGATGTTCCACGTTTGTCAGTTTGAAAATATTGAACACCACTGAAAAAAATGTAAGGTTTCTTTTTCAGTTTTAAATGCCTACTTTCTTCAAAATGAATTAGTAGTTCTCTAGATTTCATAATGTTAAATTCATTAATGATAACTACAGCTTGAAAATGTGAAAGGAAATTGCTTCCGGGATAAAATTAAATGGGAAACTCTAAGCAGTGATTCATGGCGGTCCCTATCTAAATGACTAATCCATGTGACAAACCTGCTTGGCAGCACAGAAAGGCAACATGATTTCCCCCCATTGCCTTTTTATACTTTGCTGAATTGTTTTGCAGACTGACTAAACCCAAGGCCTCGCTAATCCCCTGCTAGGAATTTAGAACTTAAGAGTACTTGTGGAATTTAGAGTCTCTCTTGCCTCAAAATGGAACATAAAGTGCAAAGGCTTTTGTGCCTCAGAAAAGACTTTTTTCAACATTAGTGTTTAAACTCACAGTCTAATAGATTTAGAAGGAAACTCATTTTAAATTGAAGGCAAATATCCCCATGATATCTGTCCACATCTCCCCAAAGAAAACTGTGTGAAAGTCTAAAAATGGCCATTTTATTTTAGAGTAGAGGCCAAGTTCACCAATTCGTGCATGGGTGGGGTCTGCCAGCCCGACCTGATCAGGGCTAATCGGGCTGAGCCAGCCAGGAGGGGCCCGTCAGTGGTTGATGGGCTGGCCCCGCCCCCTGGTTGAACTCCCAGTAGAGGGGACAATTTGCATATTAGCCTTTTATTATATAGGATTACAAGGCAGGCTAGCCAACCAACTCCCAGCCTCTCTGTTAGAACAAGTGGGCACTGGAGTAACCCTGTCATCCAAGACAAGCTAATATAATGCACCTAGCCCTGGCTATTCTGCCCCCTAACATTTTTCTTAGATCTATTCCTACAACAACCCTAGGCTAGTGGGAAAGCAGGCAGGGGTGCTCCCAGAGCTCAGCGGACTAGTGTCCCAAAGGTTATACCTTGCTGGGAACTGCTGGCCAGACCACAAAAACCCTGCAAACCAGTTCCCTCGTCTCCAATCTCTCCCTCACTCCTACCACCCTGGAAACTCCTAAATGATAAGTTGGATCCCCGCCAGCCTTCAGGAGGACTGCTCCATGCCAGGGCTTTACATATGGTGACTCCTTTATCCTTGGGACAACTCAAGGAAGGTGGCCCCATTGTCCCCATATTGCAGATCAAGAACTAGCAACAGAGATGTTCAAAATACTTGCTCATATTACAAAGTAACTGGCAGAGCTAAGACTATCATTCACACTTCCTGCCCAATTGCCCACACCTTGACCTACCTGGGGATGCCAGGCCAATTGGAAGCTAAGGGGGTAGGGCCCACATGCCCACCAGGGTCTATGGGTCTTTTGGTGATTTGGTTATCTTTCCAGCCTCATCTAACCCACACCCTCTTCTCCATCCACACCCCATCTGGCCGTTTCCTCTTTTCCTCCTGGAGGGCTTTGAGATGCTTTGTGATGTTCCCCAATACCCTGCCCTCTCCCCCCACTGCCCAACCCCTGGTGTCCCTTCTCCCACCTAGATGCTCCTGAAGTACCGTTCCCCACGTTCTACTGACACTGGGATGCAGACGTGTGTCCCCTCAAGCCTGCAAGTCAACAGCTCTGGCTGCCTCTGTGTCCCCATGACTTAAAGGTCCATGGTCAGATGGCCATCACCTTCGGAACTAATGAGTGTGCTCTGGCAAGTCATCAGTTAAACAAGCAAAAACCAAACCAACAACGGACTGCAGGGCTCATCCCAAACTGACTCAGTCAGGGATAGGAAGGGTTTGTGTGCACTTTTTAAAAGCTCTGCCTGTCAGGCTAATTTTTCCCCCACCAAGCATCCAAATGTCACACCCACTGATGGGGAGAACACCCAGATATCTGTTGGCTAGCTAATGGGCTTAGGAAGCAAGCGTGTGAACTCAAGATTACCCATGCATTACAAAGGCAAAGAGATGACAAACCGAACCCACGACTCACACTGCTTTTTATCTGCGTTTCCTGGCAGCAGGAGGGAGCAAAGAGATAGCTGAAAGAAGACTTTTTTTTTTTTTAACCATCCAGGAATCCATTCCTGACTGTGAACCTGGCATCAAATAAATCCTGATACCAACAGCAATGCAGCACAAAAAGCAAAGAGAACAACTGTAACTCACAGTAATCATTAAAAATGTAAAATAATGCTTCTACATCCCATAAAACAGTTACAAATGCCCAGGGCATCTGAATTCTCTGGGGAAACCCACGGTGCTCTAAAAAGACACAAAATGCACCAAAAAAAAAACCACTTCACGGTTATGTAAATTTCACCTGAAACTAATATGCTAGCTAAAATAACATATCAACTGCATTTCGCTCACCTTCTTAGAACTTAATGAGCCCCAGGGGGCCGTCTGGATGCCTCGCGCCTGCTTCTCACACAAGGTCCAAGGAGGCTCATGGTAAGGAATGGAGCGAGTTTTCCTATCCGTCTCCAATGCTTTCCCCTGTAGCCAGCACAGGCATTCAGAACAAGCTGCTGACAAGAGAGGCTGGCCTTCAAGAGTTGCTGAAGGCTTACAACACATGTCTGTTATGTTTAAGGGTGTTCCTCCCAGAAAAAAAGCACTGAAAAATATTTTCCAATATTTCTTTTTTTCCATTGTTTATTCAATGTCACAAAAGCAGCCACACCTGCTCAGTGTCAGCTGAGAGACCCCAGGATGGAGGGAAGTCCAGCCGGTCACCCTCAGCTGACCCGCAGGACCCTGAAAGGCCACGTCAGGTCAGGAGAATCAGTCCCAGCTTTAGAAGCAACTGCAAAGGAATAAAAAGCATAAATCAGTACTCTGCTTTGTAATTACGTGGAGGAAAAATGCAGAGCAGAAAAGTATGCAGGAAAGTCAGGAGTAGGCATTACCAAGGCAACCTCATAAAAAGGCCAATAACATCCAGGATTCTTCACGCATGACTTAAAAGTGGACTGATAAGAAATTGCTTATCCTTAAGGTTCTTAGGGTTCCCTCTTTAAGATAAGTATTTATCATTTTTAAGAAAAAAGGTCTTTGTCATAAACACCTGAGGTTTTTGGAAAGCTTTTTTGAACATTCTAAGGTCTTACAGGTAATACTGTTTGTCCAATGCCTACCCTAGGTTCTCCATTTCTTTGTCAGTGGGAGCAGCTAACGTAAACCCCACTCTTAACCATTTCAATTATCACAAAGTTCTAACTAGTAAAATCCATGGAAATGGAAAATTTCTATCCACTGCTAACTATACAAGCAACAATACAAAAGCAAAAAATTAGAAAGCTTGTGTAAGCAGATGTCGGCGGGAAACCATGAGAGTAACAGTTACATTAGTATTCACTGTGCACGCTTGTAATTTCTGATATAGACTTATACGCTGAGCTTGTTCATTCTGAATTCAACCCAGGAAGGGTTGACTCAGACTAGGCAACACCATATACCTTGTCAATCATATCCATCCATTTCTCCCAAACCTCACTCACCCTCTCTTAGAAAGAAATAATTTGAAAATATAAGAATATTATTTTACTGGACACATATTCAACACTACTCCCCTGCTGTCAGAATTCTAGAGACAGGGGTGGGGGTGGGGAGTAAAACGCACAGAGGAAGCCATCGGGGCCAAATTTCACTGCAGACATGACATGCACTCCAAAGAGAAACAGGCTTTACTGCTCAGAGGGTGAGATTTATTCTTGCAAATATACATGAGCACAACATTAAAAAAAAATTCTTCATGTTGCCCTGGCCAGATAGCTCAGTTGGTTAGAGCATCGTCCCTAAACACACAAGTTGTGTGCAGGTTCAATCGCAGGTCATGAATGCATTTATAAGTGGAACAACAAATCAATGTTTCTCTCCCTCTCTCACTCTCTTACTCTTTCTCTCTAAAAATCAATAAATAGCTCTGACCAGGTGGCTCAGTTGTTTGAAGCATCGTACCCTGCACCAAAGGGTTGTGGGTTCGATTCCCAGTTAGGGCACATACCTAGATGGTGGGTTCAATCCCTGATCGGGGAACCTATGGGAGGCAACCAATCAATGTTACTCTCTCACATCAATGTTTCTCTCTCTCTCTCTCTCTCAAATCAATATAAATATGTCCTTGGGTGAGGATTAAAAAATAAATTTTTAAAATTAAAAAAAAAGAAAACGACTTCATATCATACACATCATCTCCTTGCCTCCCACATAGCTTTTTTTGAACAAATGCTCTTGTCTGCTCTGGTTTCCTTTTACCCAAGCAAGAAAGGGTGGAGACCACACCTTCCTTTCAGGTGCCCAGGTCTGTCCCCGCACCCCTTGGTCCTTCACAGCTGGCTTGTTCCCCTTGAGAAAAGACTTCAAATCCCTGCTGACTCCATGGGTCCAAGGTCCAGTCTGGTGTTTGTGTCTTGGCCGAATACGACCCAAGCCCCACTCCATTTAGGTTTTGCTTCAGGACATCACTTTTCTCTCTCTACCTTTTCTTAAGGATGTGGGAAGAAAGAGATCTTTAAGGTTAACCAAGAAAGAAAAAGGATCAATGTCCTATTTTCCTACCATTGTGTTTATAGACCTCACTTCTTCAATCCAAAATAAGGAAAATGAAGCCAGGTGAGGGCCTGGCCCATCCCAGGCAAACGGTCCAGATGACAGCGAGTGCCTGTGTCTTCCCGTGTCCACACCTCCTGCTCTGTTTCTGATGCTGACCTTACTCCTCCTACCACCTCTGGAGTCCCTGCCACCATTCCTCCCCAAGTCTCAGCAGTGCCTAGTAATGTTACAACCTGTGCTCTGCTTTTTTATACTCCCGCTCTTTCTGCACTTGCACCCCAATAGGGCTGGTACATACTGGACTCAAATGATTAGCTAGCCTTCTAGAATTTAATGAACTAAGATATACATAATATTTTAAAAAGCACCTGACACCTTGCCAGGGCTCCACACACAACCGTGACCATTATTAACCTTCACTGTGACCTCCCAAGATAGGTATTGCTGGTCTCATCTTAAATGAGGTCATTTATTCACAATCAGAAGGCTGATAAATAAGTCACAGAGTAGGGACATAGCCCTCAGCCTACCAAGTGACCACAATTCCTGCTGTTTTCACCCCACAAGGAAGGAATCTCTAATGGTAAAACCATGGACACTGCAGGCCCCCAGGGTGAGGTCACACTGGTGTCCTGTGGTGTGCTGCTAACGTACTGCCAGAAGGAAGGGCTCAGGTGGGCACAGACTGATTCCCGAGCATGACCGGGTGAGCAGCCTGGCATGTTCTACCCACCTGTGAACTGTAGAATACTACCTCACATTCAGTCTCAAGGTTTTCCCAACTTTAAAATGGAAACAATTTACTTGGGACATGGTAAGCTCCCAATACCTAGATATGTTCATGGCAAAAGCTAAAACCTCTTGAGAAGAAGACTCCAGAGAGGGACCCTGAAGTAGAGAAGGCAGCAAACCTGGTGATGTGAGTCACTCCCAACACTGGAAATGGAGACTTCACAGAACAGGCTAGAGATTAACAATGTTTTTTAAAAGCTTACTACCAGTTGCCCCGGCCAGTGTGGCTCAGCAGTTGAGTGTCCACCCAGAAACCAAGAGGTCACCAGTTCGATTACTAGTCAGAGCACATGCCCAGGTTGTGGGATCCATCCCCGGTGGGAGGCGTGCAGCAGGCAGCCAATCAATGTTCCTTTCTAATCAATGTTTCTATCTCTCTATCCCTCTCCCTTCCTCTCTAAAAATCAATAAAAACATAATTAAAAACAAAAAACAGAACACTTACTACCAGAGCTGAAAATATCACTAATGGTTTGGTTAAAAACTCTGAATGAACTCTGAGCTGTCTAATTTTTAATCTTTAAAACAGTCCTGAAAACTCATCCATTTCCATTATATATTACAAACCCATAATTAGGCCTTTTTCCTTTCTGGCTTGTCCTACATTTGAAAAGCATTCACCATTCTACTAAAGCAACTTCCCTCAGAATAACCTCATCATTCTGTACTTGCACAATTTTGTCATGGACATAATCACTGCCATCATGATTTCAGCAGCTATTTGTTGCACTACAATTTCCAGATGAAATTTTGGTGTGGAAACAACACAGCCACAAGAAGATAATTACTCACAACTCTACCATGAATATAGCACAGGGAGAATGAAATTAAAATGCTAATATTTTTATTATTTCATTTTTAATATCATATTCATCTTTATATCCAGAAATTAATGACTGGAGACATTTATTGCTAGTATATTTTGTTTCTGATAGCTCATCCTCCTCCTTTTCCCCCTCATTTATTGTTAGTATGTTTTGTTTCTGATTCCTCCCTCCCTCCCTCCTCCTCCTCCTCCCCCTCCTCCTCTTCTTCCTCCTCCTCCTCTTCTTCTCCCTTTTCTCCCTCTTCTCCTGCTACAGTAACTACTTCTGCAAAGTCTGAAAACCCACTGTAGCTCAGCGGGCTCAGCTGAGTGGCTGAGCTGTCTGCAGTGCAAGGATTTGATTCCCATTCAGGGTACATACCTAGGTTGTAGGTTCGATCTTCTGTCAGAGCGTGTATTGGAGGCAACAGATTGATATTTCTCTCTCACATCAATGTTTCTCCTACCACCCCCACCCGCACCCCCCGTTCCTCTCTCTAAAAATTAATAAATACATCCTCGGGTGAGGATAAAAAAAAAGAAGAGAAAAAGAAAATCCGCTGTAATGGACTGACATACCAATGCTACCATTGATCAGATTGGGATTTCTATCGGGTTTGCCCTTGGCAGCATAATCTTGAGCAAGCTCCTAAACTTATCTGTGCCTCAGTTTGCTCATCCAAAAACTGGGGACAAAAACAGAACTTACTCTTAAATTATTCTGAGAATTAAATTGGGTAACTTAGAGCTTCACAAATGCTCTGGATTTAGTTACTGCCAAGTCCATATCAGCAATTATCTCTTCAACTTATAAACTCAATTCAAAGATATTCAATATTTAACATTTTACTCAGGCGTGGATCAGTGGTTGAGCATTGACCTATGAATCAGGAGGTCATGGTTCAATTCCTGGTCATGGCACATGCCTGGGTTGCGGGCTTGATCCCTAGGGTGGGGCATGCAGAAGGCAGCCGATCAATGATTCTCTCTCATCATTGATGTTTCTCTCTCTTTACTTCTCCCTTACAGCGGTGGGGCTTTCAGTACCATTTGCTTCTTTTTCTGACAATGTATTAAACTTGATTATTCAAAGGTCACTTATGGCCCTAGCCGCTTTGGTACAGTGGATAGAACGTCAGCCTGCGGACTGAAAGTTCAGGGTTCTATTCTGGTCAAGGGGACATGCCCAAGTTGTGGGCTCGATCCCCAGCAGAGGGAATGCAGAAGGCAGCCGATCAATGATTCTCTCTCATCATTTATATTTCTATCTCTCTTTCCCTCTCCCTTCCTCTCTGAAATATATATATATATAAATACACACACACACACACACACACACACACATATATTTAAAAGTCATTTATGAACATCAGTCCACACATTCTCTGAAGGCATAAGAGTTCTTTCTCCAAAACCCAAAGAAAGTGGATTTGTTCTCTGAGAAAATGGAACAGGCCAGCATGCTTGGTATCAGATTCTAACTAATTGGTACTGGTTACTAGAGGCTTTTTGAGACTGACAGAAATGAGATCGTATTAGTAAACAAATCTGATGAAAGGAAAATTAGAGCCATTGCACTCCCAAGTATTTTCCAAATCTACCTTAATAAGCAGTTTCATTCTGTTGGTTCACAACCATCCCACGTACCGTATTACGTGAATTTTGTCTGATTAACTTTAGAATATTAAAACTAATTTTTGGCTTCTGCCACCATGTTACCCATTTGGTCTCTGAGTATATTTTGGTTCCTGCAAACCTACCCCCAACATCTTACATAAAACCAAAGGCAAAACTCAGGGTAATTTGCCCTACTCCAATCCCCTTGCTGCCACCGTCTCAGAGCATTAACTGACTGAAGAGAAGACTCAATCAAGATAGCCACTATGTGTTTTGAATAGTAGACAAATACAAGCTAAGCCAATGGTGGTAACCAATATATCATACTTCTAACTCACTGAAGGTTCAAGAATCCACTACCAAGATGTTGGGCTTCCCCAAGAGAAAAGAAAAGTTCCTGATGATATAGTCCAGTGATGGCGAACCTTTTGAGCTCGGCATGTCAGCATTGTGAAAAACCCTAACTTAACTCTGGTGCCGTGTCACATATGGAAATTTTTTGATATTTGCAACCATAGTAAAACAAAGGCTTATATTTTTGATATTTATTTTATATATTCAAATGCCATTTAACAAAGAAAAATCAACCAAAAAAATGAATTTGCGTGTCACCTCTGACACACGTGTCATAGGTTCGCTGTCACTGATATAGTCCTTAATCAACCAGTAGCATGAAGATACCATGGCCCAAATAGTGTGGGGAATATTAAAAAAGTGGAATATCACTGTAGTCTCTACAGAGATTAAGAACTAGTTACAGTCATAGACGCATGAACAGACTGAACCTCAGAGGGAAGAAAGGAGAGGGTGAATGGGAAGAGATCAACCAATGCACTTGTATGCATATCTGCATAACCCGTGAACATGGACAATGAGGTGGTGAGGGCCTAGGTGCAGGGGAAGATGGGAACGGGCTGGAAGAGATTAATGAAGGGAAACTAAGGACCTATGTAATACTTTCAACGATAAAGATTTTTTTTAAAGAATTTAAAAGGATTTAAAAGGTATATCTCAACATTCTGAATAAAATGCAATAATATTTTTAAAAAAGAACAAGTTAGAGATATAACAATTCATGACAACATTTACTGGTAAAAAATATATCTACACTAATAAAAGAGAAAAATGGTAATTGGCGTAAGGCGATACCTTTTTCATTGGCTAATCAGGGCTATATGCAAATTAACTGCCAACTAAGATTGGCAGTTAACTGCCAACAAGATGGCGACTAATTTGCATATGTAGGCACAATGCAGGGAGGCGAAAGGGAAAGCAGGAAGAAGCCCCCTGCCACTGACAGTGATCAGAAACCCAGGGGGGAGCTAAGAGCTGGGGGGCAGGGCAAAGGCGGCCCTGGGGCCACCTTTGCCCTGCCCCCCAGCCATGATCGGAGAATCAGGCGCCTTTGCCGCCCTGGCCAGTGATAGCAGGAAGTAGGGGCGGAGCCAGCGATGGGAGCTGGGCAAGGTCGAAGCTGGCAGTCCCAGGAGCTAGGGGTCCCTTGCCTGGGCCTAAAGCGAAGCCCACGATCGCCGCACCCCCCGCTGCCACTGCAGGTCCCCGCTGCCTGGGCCGGACGCCTAAGCCAGAGGCGTTAGGCCTGGGCAGGGGCGGAGCCTGCAACCGCGGGGAGCTGGGGGTCTCCTGCCCAGGCCTGACACCTCTGCCGGAGGCCTCAGGCCTGGTCAAGGGGCCGATCCGGTGATTGGTGATCGGAGGGTGATGAGGGTCAACTCCTCTGGCCGAGGCATCAGGCCTGGGTGGGGGGCGGAGCCGGGGATTGGGGGGATATGGTGGTCCCCTTGCCCAGGCCTGAAGCCTGGGTCAGAGGCGTCAGGCTTGGGCGGGGGGTGGAGCAAGCGATCAGAGGGAGATGGGGGTCCCCTGCCCAGGCATGATTCCTGGGCCAGAGGCCTCAGGCCTGGGCGGGGGCCAGAGCCAGTGATCGGGGGGAAATGGGGGTCCCCTGTCCAAGCCTGACACCTCTGGCGGAGGCGTCAGGCCTGGGCAAGGGGCCGATCAGGCGATCGGAGGGTGATGGGGGTCAACGCCTGAGGGCTCCCAGTATGTGAGAGGGGGCAGGCTGGGCTGAGGGACACTCTCCCCCCCCCCACACACACACACCCAGTGCATGAATTTCGTGCACCGGGCCCCTAGTATATATATAAATCAGGTACCTGGAATGCAAAGATGCATAGAGGCCCCAGCTAGTCTGGCTCAGTGGATAAAGTGTCAGCCTGCAGACTGAAAGGTCCCATTCAATTCCAGCCAGGGCACATGCCCAAGTTGCGGGGTGTGCAGGAGGCAGCTGATCAATGATTCTCTCTCATCATTGATGTTTCTCTCTCTCTCCCTCTCCCTTCCTCTCTGAAATCAATAAAAATATATTAAAAAAAAAAAAAGATGTATAGGGCAGGCACAGCCATCAAAGGACACACATCTACCACAGGTCAGCAGCTGGCCATCCCCAGGACATACACTAAGATCTGTGAGATGTAGGAGGCAGCCTAGGTCATTGTCAGCTGCAATCATCTAGGATTCAGATAAAATGTGAGTAGGGTATTAACGGAAGAGTTAGGATTTGAACATAAGGACAGAGGAAGAACGAGAAGGCAAGTATCCTAAAGGAGGCAAGAAGGGGAAGGCAGGCTTGCCTGCAGCACAGCTGGGGCTGATGAGTTAGCAGACAGACCAGATGAGCAGGGGGTCTTCCAACCAGATTCCCAATATCCCAGGCAAAGTTCGGAATGGAACATTCTTCACGCATGGTCTGCAAAACATTTTAAATATTTTAAATCTAGGAAAAATCATAACTAAGTTGGGGATAATAAATATACACTAAGCCACACCAGAACATGAAGTCACATATCACTCCTAGTTTTCAATAAACGCGTGTCCTCTGCTCCAGAAATTAGACTTTTTTCTTTAGGCCTATGTCCTTCCACAGCCAGCTCCCTAGAGGCTCTCTCCCCCACTTGGCAACGTGGTTCAACCTCAGACTCATAATGACCATCTGGATGGGATTAGTCTTAAAGGCACAGCTCTGATCAATCTACTAAATGCCATTTCCAAACTGAACTTTTGATTTCTCTGAAATCTGGCCTTTTCGATGAAATTTAATATGTGTTACCATTATCCATCCAGTACTTCAGACTTGAAAACCTGTTTACCTCCCACCTCTCATTTAATCAGTCTCTAAAATTCTGCTAATTTTGTCTCTAAAATGTGTCTTTTATTCACACGTCCTTTCCATTCCTGTCACCCTCCCCTGGGGTCCAGGTCTTCACCGTATCTTCTCCGAACCTGGGCTGGTCTCCCCACCTTTGTCCTTTCCTGCTCCATATCGCTTGCTGCCAAATTAAGTTTGAGAATATACAGCTTCATACCCACATCCTTCCCATTCCCCAAACCACCAATGGCTTCCTGCCAAACAAATCCAAAACCCCTGTTCCCACCAACATTTCTCATCTTTTTCTTATTAGTCTGGCTCACAGCTCTATGGCCCAGTCATACTGCATTATTTGTTGTCCAGAAGACATGATCCACCGCCCCTACCACCTTGGTACTGCAGGAACGCCACCCCACTTGCCCACATGTCCAGATTACTGCCTTCCCTTCAAGGACATCATCAAATGCTACCTCTTCTATCCAGCCATTCTGAAACCTCGAGCAAGGAGTAATCTTTCCCTCTCTAAACTCCAATAGCACTTCATCCAGAACCACCTGGCATTTGAGTTCCTTGTGTACCTGTATTCCTACTCCTACAGGGGTAACCTTCTAAAGGAGCATCTCTGTATGAAAATAACCAAACCAATGTTCTAAGTAAGTTAGCACTTTTTTTTTTAAAGAATGGTCTTTTTTTTTTTAATTGATTTTTTACAGAAAGGAAGGGAGAGGGATAGAGAGTTAGAAACATCGATGAGAGAGAAACATCGATCAGCTGCCTCCTGCACACCCCCTACTGGGGAAGTGCTCACAACCAAGGTACATGCCCTTGACCGGAATCAAACCTGAGACCCTTCAGTCCGCAAGCCAATGCTCTATCCACTGAGCCAAACCAGTTAGGGCAGTTAGCACTTTTTTATGAGGAGGCATTATGCCAAGAGTTATGGAAGACATAAGAGCATCAGCTGATAGCTACTTTGGAAAATTATGTTCGACCCATGCAAAAGAAATAAGCCCATGTAATAATATTAATAACTTTGTTTAATCATCATGTACAGATATTAGCTACTTAAAGTCATCAAAATACAGGACATCTCAGAGAAAGGGAGTCTCCTTAACAGAAGGACAAATCTGAGGTAGCATACCACAGTGGCTTCTAGCATAAACTCTGAAGCCATTCAAACTCTGGGTTCTAATCTCAGCTCTGACACTCTCTTTGTGACCTTGGGTAAGTCAGTCTCCCTGTGCTTCAATTTCTTATAAATAAATTAAAGTAGAGATATTAATACGACTGTGAGAATTATGCACATACTATATGCAAAACACTTAGGCAGTGGTTCTCAACCTTCTGGCCCTTTAAATACAGTTCCTCATGTTGTGACCCAACCATAAAATTATTTTCGTTGCTACTTCATAATTGTAATGTTGCTACTGTTATGAATCGTAATGTAAATATCTGATATGCAGGATGGTCTTAGGCGACCCCTATGAAAGGGTCATTTGACCGCCAAAGGGTCGCGACCCACAGGATGGGAACCGCTGACTTAAAGCCTGGCACACAATTAGTGCCATGCGTGTTCGTTAGTCTTATTATCATAGTGAAAATGTTTTCTATGGGGAGAAAAAAAAAAAAAAACAGGAACCAGATATTTGACAGCTCAGATGCCTAGCCAGATTTTTACTAGAGAGACTTCACCATCTTACAATCGTCAAGTCAGATTTGCTCTATTCCCTGACAAGGAGCCTTTGACTGACAGGTAGGATGGGATTCACTAGGGGTGGCTCTTTGTACAATTGACTGAATGCTGTGAAAACAGAGCAGGCTGCAAGACCACTGAATCAAACACAAAGCTTTTAGCCACTGAGGGCTGGCCCACAAACAGCCACTGTTTGCCATAAACAACCCCACTGTTGTCATCCAGATGGGTGCCAAATGAAGCCCATTGACTTACCCATTTTGGTCAGTGGCTCTGCATAGACACACCACAAATGCAATTAATTGCTGCAAAAGAAATCTAGAACTATGCACTGAATGGAGCCTGATAAGCAAGGTTTTAAGTTGAGCTTTTTAAAGGACACTAATCCACAGCATTCAGTAACACTACGCACATATGAGTCCGTTTCAAAGGCCACCACATCACACAGTGATTTACTAGCAGTGTGGGAAACAGCTGTAACTAGAGGGTACCAACATCCGTCATTTTCCCTCAAAATTTTTAGAACACAGACATAAATTGCCACAAATATCTCAACCTGAACTTGCATTGCAGGTACATATTCATACATAGTAAAATGAAAACTTCTAGGACACTTGATGCTTTACTATTTTTTACTAAAATTACTTATAGTTCATTACTGATATGTCATAATGATTAGAGTGGCAGAATAACAAATTCACATGTATCATCATCTCATTTTCTGATAAAAATAGAAATTATAAGAATTATGGTAATAAGACTGATGCTACACAAGAACAAACAAAAAATCTGTCTCTTTTTCCAAGGTTGGAATCTCTGTTTTCATTCACTAGTTGGAATACAAACATGGCTGCTTCAGCAAGGTATCTTCATTCCAAGTGTGAGAGGTTAGGCAAGATAGACTGACTACCAAAATAAACACCCCAAAATCTCATTGGAGTAAGGCAATGATGGTTTGCCTTAATCTCTTCTTAACACTGCATTCCAGAGCAGCTTTGTAAGGGAGGCTCTGCTCCACACTGTCATTCAGGACCCAGGTTCCTTCCACCTTGTGGCTCCATCATACCCTAGGACTCCAGCATTCACCCCTGCAGCTGGCCAGCAGACCAGAAAGAGAGCAAGTGTGCAACAGGCACCCCATTCCTAACTGCCTCTCATCTTTACATACATCCTATCCTGTCGGTCAGAATCAGTCCTGTGACCCATCTAGATGCAGAAAATAGTCTGTACAGTGGTTGTCAACTAGGGGTCATTTTGACTCCTGGGGACATTTGGCAATGTCTAGAGACATCTTTGCTTGCATCTGGTGGGTAGAGTAAGTCCAGGGATGCTCTATCCCACAGTGGGCAGGACAGTTTCCCTACAACAACAAAATTATCTGGCCCCAGATGTCAATAATGTTGAAATTTGGTAAGCATCTAGCCCAGCCGTGGGCAAACTACGGCCCGCGGGCCGGATCCGGCCCATTTGAAATGAATAAAACTAAAAAAAAAAAAAAAAAGACCATTCCCTTTTATGTAATGATGTTTACTTTGAATTTATATTAGTTCACACAAACACTCCATCCATGCTTTTGTTCTGGCCCTCCGGTCCAGTTTAAGAACCCATTGTGGCCCTCGAGTCAAAAAGTTTGCCCACCCCTGATCTAGCCAGTTGCCACAATCGCACAACAATGCTCAGGTCTACCACTATTTTCCACTAACATACACTCAAATTAATCCCAACAAATCCACATTATCAATAGTTTGTTTATTCATTTGCTTCTGTTCATTCATCCAAACTCCTAAACAAAACAAGGTCCCTAAGGACAAAGAATTCACAATGGAGCAGGGGCGCAACCATATTTAGAATTATCATACACAGCGTAAGTGGGATTAAAAAGAACAAATGGAAGGAAAGTTAATTCTGTCTGAGAGGGTTGGGGGAGCACCCATAGGGCAAGTGAAATGGGAGGGAAATCTTGATGAATATAGTTACAACTTCCATGAAGATGTTGTGGGGGTTGTGATTTGGGGTTGTGTATGTGTGTGTGTGTGTGTGTGTGTGTGTGTGTGTGTGTTTGGGGTGGAGGAGGTATTGTGAGGGTGTGACCCAGGGAAAGGGAACTGCATGAACAAAGCAAAGACAATATGAAAGGATATGATTTATTCCACTTTCTGATATGGGAGAAAATAGTAATTGGGATAGGAGGGGATTTTTGTTGAAACATGTTTTAATGCTGTATTCACGAATGTTTTCAGCTCCTAGCAGCTGATCGAATCTCTCACACCTACATTCTGTAGAGTGGTCCCTCCAGAAACATTTCACACCACCACACATTGCAGACACTTGTTAGCACAGGGCAAACCTCAGATAATAACCAGAAATATCACTGCAAATTCCCCCAAAAATATTCCATCACCAACTCTTTCAAACAACATGGCCTCAAAATCACATCAAATCGATTCGGTGGTTCACCAAAACCATCCATCTTCCCAAAGACAGGACAGTTTAGAAGTCAAACCTCTTAAATTATGTTACATTGAACCTGTTTAAGTTTTCACCTCTTCCAATTCTTAATCCCAGTGGTGAATGTGGGTCCCAAGATGAGGTTAAGAGCATGGACTGTCTGGACTCTGGCATACCCCGGCTCTGGCATAAACTCACCTAAGTTTCTAGGCTCAGCTACCTCCCAGATAACAGGCTTAAAGTACTTAGTACTATACTTAAAGCATATAATATCTAAATACTATTATCCTTGTACTACAGTTAGGTCCCCCAACCCCAAAATTATTATAAATTGTGGAATCTAACATAGTTTGGGAAAGAAAATATCTGATCAACTTCCATGTCATTTTGTAGAACATTAAGAACAATTGCAATTTGCTTTGGGCAAGATGTTTTTAATTCCAGAGCCAACAACAGTGTAAAATAACAGTTTTTCTTGATTTTGAAGCTAAAATTGAATTTTAAAATTGCCATATTCCTACACAAATATTTACCCTTCTTAGTCTCCTTACTTATTCTTCCTCTCTCAAATTGTTGCCTCTCTCTCTCACACACACTCTCTTTCTACTTGTCTTATTTTAACTGTGATCAGCTTTGGGAAAACAAAGTGTATTGAGCTGTTAAATACTATAGATTATATTGAACACACCAGTCACCTACTACTAAAAAGCCTCATAAAAGGAAGAAATTTGTTTCTTTACAAGTCAGAATCTCAAAGGAGAAGTTAAATTGAGGGAAGTGGACTGCAGAACCAAGAGGGGAGCCAGCATGTTCAGAATCGCTTCCTCCTATGGTGGGACAAGAATTCCAGATTGTAGTCCACCAGTCATTTATTTCTAAGATTTTAGTCTAAGTGAAACCCCATTCACCTGTACCAAAAGCAGTAACAGAATCTAATGGTCCTGCCCTTTGCAATAAGTCAGAGGTAAGGAATTAGATGAAAGCTGAGGCAACTAGAACCAGGCTGAATCCTACTTAGACTTCACAACTGATTGTTACAGCCCTTCTAATTTACAAGGAATTCTAAAAGTTATTCTAAGGAGCATGTTAAAGAGAGGGTTTGCTGCATCTACAGGCTCCACAAATAAGGTGAATTAAGTCTGGGGTAAAACCCGACATGTTCTTTTTAACTTCTTAGTGAAGACATTTTTCTGTAAATGAGCTTCTTATTAAGAAGTATGACCACCAAGGGATGCAATTCTCAAATGCTCTATATGTTATTTTGTCATAAATCCAAGGTGTGTGAAGCATTAATTTCTGATAGACCTGATTTCAATGTTGGAAAAAATAAGTGAACTACTGACTGCAAAGAAACACTAATTCTTTGAATTGATGTTTTTCATTTGTGTACAGAAATAAAGGTAATTTATTAAATGATTCTGTTTGCCTAAAAGATTCCCCTTTTTCTTAGACAAAGTAATAGACCATGAAGAACTCTGGCTTATTGGGAACATAAATGAATATATCTTGGCAGACATAACGATTACAGGGAAATCTGACGGAAGGGGTGACGTAGATGTCTAGCAATTGCCTTCAGGTGCTCTGTGGATGGGATTCACAGAACTGGCGACCAGCCAGCTCATGACTGTTGCTGGCAATAGGCTGCAGGTCCAGCCCGCACCAACCTAACACCTCCAGATAACCAGTTACACTTCCAAAGAAGAAACAACACAAAGGGTTATTGTTTGAGACATCAGCTAAACACTAGAAAAATGGTGGCTTATCTAAGGGTTTTATCTGTTGCCATTGAGGGGGTGGAATAAACTTTTCTCTGCCCTCCAGGTTCTTCTGGATGGTCTAATAATCAAATAGACATGAGACAAGATTAGCAAGAGGAAATAACCAAAAACAGAAAGTCAGAGACACACCCCCACCCCCCACCCACGAGAGGTTCAGAGGCAGAAAGAGGCAGAAAGGTCTGTGAGACATCCTGAGCTAGGGATGAGGTCATGCACTTTGGGGGGGCTTCAAAAGCTCATGGCAGGATGATCAGAGCAGATGTTTAGTAAATAAAAGTTGCCTGCCACATAGGTGGGTCAAAAAATAATCTCTTACTATGGGCAACGTCCTAATTCAAGTGTTCTAGGTAGTAAAAGGGGAGGGCAGAAGTCTTTTTGAGCCTGAAGCTAAAATTGTCATTAGTTCAAAACAACCCACACACCATCAATCTCATGAGTTAGAGATTCAGAGAGAAGGAATACCAGCAAATTGGAGTCAGGGCTTCAGACATCTCCACTCAGTAATTTGGCACAGGCCTGGTTCCCTTCCCAGCCCCTCATGGCATGAACAGACTCACTAAGAAGTCTCTCTGGGAGGAAAGCTCTGGGCACTGTGCTCACAAGCACCCCCATCACAGTCCACACTATGCTCATGTTCATAACATGGGCACATTCCAGAAGCATCCTAGCTGCAAAAGGAAAAGGCATCTTGTCTGCTAGCATCCTGTGGTTCCACCAAGAAGAAAAAAAAAATAGTCAAGAAGAGCAGAGGCTCACACATAAATACACTCCAGACATCAGTGCACCGAGGAACCCAGAGCAGATGTAGGTTCATGCATTTTCAAATTAGCTACCAAAGGGCCCAGACTGAAATCCTACAAGCAGCAACCCAGGCGGAACTAAAACCCCGCTCTCCAAGTTATTTCTGAAGAATTGATTACACCATTCCTTCAACAAGTGCCTGCAGTGTACCAAGTCCTGTGCCACACAACCCTACCAAGCACAACTGTTGAAGTGTAATTTCTTAAAGATCCCATTAACTTTACATTTAACTTGTATTGTCTAGCTCTCTTGCCTTTATTAAACAGCTATCTTCCTTAAAATAATAATAATCCCATTCCAAAAAGCAGATTCATAAATTAGGGCACTGACAAAGCCACACTGCCTCCACCTGTCTATCCTGCCCATTCTCTCCTGCCCCTTCTCAGAGGGTGGCTATTATGTCTAACGATGTATAACATCCGCAAAGCCTGACTCAGGATTCCGAGCAACCACAGAACAAGGACAAGGACAAGACCCCTCAGTATAGTGAGCAAACGACCCTGGGTCTTCTGGGATTGTTCTGGTTTTAAAATGTAAAGTCTCGCTCTTGCAACTCGGCCACCGACATGCCATCCAGACTGAGGAAGACCCGAAAACTTTGGGGCCACGTGAACCACGGCCACGGCCGCATCCGCAAGCACAGGAAGCACCTGGGAGGGGTAGCCTGCATCATCACAGGATCAACTTCGACAAATATCACCCAGGTTACTTTGGGAAAGTGGGTATGAAGCATTACCACTTGAAGAGGAGCCAGAGCTTCTGCCCAACTGTCAACCTTGATAAACTGTGGACCCTGGTCAGTGAGCAGACACGGGTGAATGTTGCCAAAAGCAAGAGTGGAGTTGCTCCCATCATTGATGTGGTGTGATCGGGCTACTACAAAGTTCTGGGGAAGGGAAAGCTCCCAAAGCAGCCTGTCATTGTGAAGGCCAAGTTCTTCAGCAGAAGAGCCGAGGAGAAGATTAAGGGTGTTGCTGGGGCCTGTGTCCTGGTAGCTTGAAGCTACATGGAGGGGAGTTCATTAAAATGTCCAAGTACTTTAAAATAAATAAAATAAAATGTAAAGTCTCTCCACCCAGATATCCTCTTAGTCCTGCACAAACTGAGTCCAGACCCTAGGAAAGGGAGGTCCCTTGCAGGAGGTCTTCATTTTGCTGGGGAGGAGTGAAGCCACAGGAGAAAAAAGGTGGTGTCCTTTGGCTGTGGGCTGTCTCAGAACCAGCTCTCTCTGGCTTCCTCCTGAGATGGCCTATCATTTTCAACTCTGGGCCATTTAAACAAAGCTTTACAAAGGCTCTCATGACAATGACACAAAAGAAATTCCTCATAAATGCCAAAGGCTGTAGTTTTTTGGATGTGGTTATTTATCTCCATGGCTAGTTTAAGAGCTTCTTCCGGACCAAGACTATTCATCCTGAGATTTCCAGCACAATGACTGGATGGTAGACGCTGAATAAAATGGACTTCAATCACATTTCCATGTATGTAGCACTTGTGATGTATAAGGCAACGCTTTATATGAATGACCTCACTCTTACATAACTCAACGAGGTTGACTGTCTCCCATTTTACAGATGAAGAAACACAGGTTCAGTCAGACCATATTCACTCAAGGTCATTGTGGCAGAGCTCACATTTGAACCCAAACTCCTCTCACTTGAAAATGTTTTCAGAAGCCCTGGCCTGGCACTTCGGTTGCAGTGGTTCTCAACCTTCTGGGCTTTAAATTCAGTTCCTCACGTTGTGACCCAACCATAAAATGATTTTCGTTGCTACTTCATAACTGTAATGTTGCTGCTGTTATGAATCGTAATGTAAATATCTGATATGCAGGATGGTCTTAGGCGACCCCTGTGAAAGGGTCGTTTGACCGCCAAAGGGGTCGCGACCCACAGGTAGAGAACCACTGGGTTAGAGCATCGTCCCAATACACCAAGGTTTCAGGTTTAATCCCCTGCAGGTTCAGTCCTCAGTCAGGGCACATACAAGAATCAACTAATGAATGCATAAATAAATAAGACAAAAAATCTTCTCTCTCTCTCTCTCTCTCTCTCTCTCTCTCTCTCTCTCTCTCCCTTCCTTTCTGTAAAAATCCGCATATTTTTAAGTACTCAACTGAATTCGAATCAAGTAATGTGGGCATATATGGCAAGGGAATCAAGAATTGAGAGAGAAAAATATCAGATTCATTTCTTTTATTCTCTGCCCTTTTACCTTTGCCATTGCCTAAAAAGCAGAAAATCAAATTAATTATGAGTTAAGTTCACATGTTAAGTTACAGCAAGTCCGGTATTTTAGTTAGAATTGTGCAGAATTATGCCTGGCAAACAGTAAGCACTCAATATTTAAGTAAATTTAATAAAAACAATTGTATACCTAAATCACTGATGTTCAGTGTTTCCAATGCTATTTTATCCACCCCCACAGGTGAATAGATGTATTTTGAAGCATCCGTGTGGAGCAGTAATGGATCGACAGATACTTACCACAGTTAAAAATGGCTTTCTACCTGCATGATTGAATTAGCTGGTACCACATGAAATGACAGTAATCCTTATGTCTCAGGCAACAAAGGGGCAAATTCTCTCAACAAAGTACAGAGCTCTATCCAGTGCTCTCCAACCACTTTTAATCTCATATTAACCTGTAAAGAAGCAATTTGCAAACCTACCCCAGAGCAATACAACTGCAAAAGAATGTCAGACTAAATACTTTGTTTGGGGACATTTATCTTAGCTCCATTCACTATTTGTCAAGCTGAGAACATTTTAATGTTAATGTATTCCTGGCCATTTTCTCCAAGCAATAGAGCACATTCCCTCTTTCATAATAACACTATCCATAATGATCAAGCATTCCAAGTGTTAAAGAAGATCTTCTAGTACTGGCAGGTTTGGCTCGGTGGATACAGCATCCTGGCCTGCAGACTGAGGGTCCCAGGTTTGATTCCCAGTCAAAGGCACAAGCCAGGGTTGCCATCTCGAACCCCAGTAGGGGGCGTGCAGGAGGCAATGGATCAATGATTCTCTCTCATCATTGCGGTTTTTCTCTCTCCCTTCCTCTCTGAAATCAATAAAAATATATTTTTTTAAAAAAAAAAAAAGATCTTCTATCAGGTGGGTGATATTCCAAAGAAGTGAGGTACACCAGATGTCTGTCACAAAGGCACTTATGGTCACAAGTGAATTAGGAAGATATGTTAGCCAGTTGTAGCAACTGATACCCACTGGTGTCAAACCCTAACAGCACAGTCTGCTCCTTGAGATTGTGGGGTGACCAGGTGGGGTGCAAAGTTCTAATACTGCTTGCTTTATGTCACCAAGAGAGTGCTTTTGTTTTGTCGTTGCTTTAGAAGAAGCCGGATAATTGAAGTTGAAAAACTGACTGTCAATAACAATTCATTTTGTTAGCACGATAAGCCTCATAGAAGCCATTCTCCTCCCAACCATTGGTATGCAGGCTGTAGCCTGGCAGCTCTAATTTGATTCAATTTTTAATCATTATTAATGCAAGTAGGCAAAGCTCTTAAAAATAAGTCTCTCTTAAAAGTTCCTTTAAATCTACAGACCAAAAGTATCTATAATTCCTTTATCACAGTAGGTCAAAATCATTTCTGTATTGTGAATGATTATTTACTGAGCCCTTACTTTGTACGAACATGGCGGGAGGTACAAGTAGGGTCAAACCTCATCAAGTCTTTATCTTTAAGGATTTTGCAAAGGAACTGAGATCCTGCTGGACCTGGTCTCTACATCTACCAGCTCAAAGAGGGATGTGTAGCCCTCACCTCTCCCCCCACTCAGCAATGACTGGAAGAGTCCTTGCTCTAGTGATGTGTGGCCTGATGAGAAAAGACATCCTGAGACATTTTTTCAATACCCCTCCCTTTAGCTTGAGTGGGTTTCTGTTCTTTGCAATTAAACAGAAACAAAAAGACACATCAATCTTAGGTGATGATACAAGATATAAGTGCCCTCTGTAAAATGAATGAGTGAATGTTGAATGAAATGAAAGATGGAGGCAACTTTGCCAAAGAACTTTGGAGTGAAGGACTGGTAAGTTCTGAAGTGATAGAGTTAACTTTTTCACAGGAGTTAAGAGCGGAATCGACCTTTAAAGATGGGGTATAGACAGAGGACTCCATAGGCCACAGAATGTTCCAAAATTAAGAAAGAGGCTATGCAATGTGTTTTTGAGAAACAGTGGGTTAACCATCCAAGCTAATGGGGTGGTTTAAAATCAGGCAGAGCAAGTCAAGGTTGAAATAGCTTTTAAGAAAAGAATATGAGCTTCTCCCCCCTCCCACAACCAACAAACAACAAAAACCATAAGCCACTGAAGGCTATTACACAAGGGAACAAACAATTAGAACAGCACACCATTGTAAGGGTATTTGTAATATGAATTGGTAGTGGGAAGCCAGGAGGTGAGGGTACCCACTGTAATAGCCCAGAGAGAAACAAGATTCTCAGTCAGGATGGGGCAGTGGGGGTGGAAATTAAGGGAAAGGTGGGGACTGTCACTAGGGAGGGACAGTTAACCCATTCATAAACAAAATATCAATATAATAACAATGTTCCCTACTTCCACAGTGTCTATCTGTCAAAGCTTTTACCAAAATCCCCACAATTCATACAGAAGTCCAGTGAAGAGTGTATCCAGTGTGATTATTTGAATTTATAAATGGGAACTAAGCCAGAAAAGTCACATTTGCTGGTAGGTAGGAGTAAGATGGGAGGAGCAGAAAGTAGTGAAGAGCAGAAAGAGAAAAGAGCACAGAATAGGGCATCTGTGATTCCACTTTATTCTGAGGACTTTGCCCGACTTTGTCCCAAGGTGGCACATCTGCATTTGCCCCACATCTGGCCTAGTCATTTTGATCCCTTTTTTGCATGAAGGTCTGACATCCCTTTTATCATGCAGGAATGAGTTTAATCTATGCAGGAATAACTTTTATCACTTGCAATGAGTTTAATCTATGCGGGAATTAACAAATCAATTGGTGAATAAGGAGTCTTTTCCCACTCATCCCCTCCACTCCCAGCACAGCACAAGCAGCCTCCTCCCATCCCCCCTCCACCACCCCCAATCCTACCCCCCAGATCCACAAGGAATGTCCTCTCAGCCTCAAGCAGCCATACAGGGTCAGGCCAGGAAATCCCAGGCTGAGAAGCACTCAAAGAAAATGCAAGTTGCAAATACACAACTTGAGGCCTTCCTCTTTAAATCTGACAATGACTAAGTCAAGCAGAAGTAAAAAATCCTTTAAAACAAGTGCTTATTTTATCCAAATTGTGACTTCTATCATTGAGGCCGACCCTGGAATAAATACCCAGTGCAGCTCCAGAAGCCATGAGGGAAGGAGCAGGGAAACCGACGCCTTCCTCCCTTCAGGCTCTGGGACCTTGCCCCTGGCAGCGCCAGGAACCATATTCACTCCACAAGTGTCTACCTGGCTGGTTTTGTTAGGAAATTAAAGTGGTGGGAAGTCAGAGGCCAAACAAAATACAGAAATGTGTTTTGGAGCTTCCCAAATATATTCCAAGATTAGTCCCTCAGGGCTTAATTTTCCCTCTCAGTCTGTCCTCGCTCTCAGCCCAACCCCGCACTGGTTCTTGGAGGTCAAGGCTCTATCTGGCTCCCCTACTTGGTCTCTTGGCTGCTCATCCCCCACTTCAGAAGCTTTTTGGGTGCAACCTTTAGTTACTCAAGGGACACTGGGCCAGGGGGCAGCCTGTGTTCTCAGGCCAACACTCATGTCCTCTAGTCACTGTGACTTGAGGGCTCACGGTCAGCTCAGTCTGTCACCCATCTGTGGAGAACTGTCTGTACAAGATGACTTCAGCGAGTTGATTGAGTCAGAAGCAATACGATTCTGTTCAATTCCATGCTTTTGCTAAAAGTACTCATCAAATCCTAAAAATTCTAATCCATGCATGTATTTATCACAACATGAACCAAGATATTTGAGTGACCCGCACTTCCCACAGCCAAATCTCTCTACAAGCCACCAACTGCTTGATCCAGAGCTCTTTGCAATGCCTGTTTCACCCAACTGTTTGTAGGGAGTGCAGCAAGGAAGGCCTTAAAACTTACCGTCGAGTCACCCTGGTTGCTGATGGAAATACGCACACACCAGAACTCTTGAGTGTCCTATTGGTCCTGTGACCAAAAAAGCTCTCATCCAAATTGCTCTTTCTAAACATCAAAGTGACAAGAGTATATGACAAGGCTACCCTACACTCACCCTTGCCTGTTCTAGGTCCCATCTGTTGCCCTAGTCTTTGCTGGATGAGGCCACCCCGTGGTTGATGCTCGGCCCTTTGCCACTTTTTCTACCCTGAGCTGTTCCAAACAAACTCAGGAAGTCTTAGACAAGTGGCAGATGGTGAGGGAGGGAAAGTCTGTAGGTAACACCTCTTGGTTACATAATGCTAAGCACCAAACCTCCTAGAATCAACCAGCCTTGGAAATATCTCCTGGCTTCACACTTCAGAATAACTAACTATGCAGAAAGAGAGAAAATTATAATATTTTCACTTGATGACCAGTGTACAGTCATATTAGATTGGGGCAGAACTAGATTAAGATACATATCACTCATTCATTCATTCATTCATTCATTCATTCATTCGATTCTTGTGTAATGCCCAGTACCTACAAAGCACTAAGCTGGGCCCAGTAGGGAGACACTTTATAAACTTGTCTAGGCCACATCACTTGTGGAAGCTATTCATGCTGCCCCTACATCCCGTTCTCCCTTTTCAGGACAAGAAATATTGAATTGTGGCTAAATGGGGTCACAGCACTAGTCCTGGCAGAGGCAATGTAAGTCACTTCTGGGTCAGATCATGTCATGAAAACAAGATCCGCTAGCTTCCTTTCCAGTGCTGCGGGGATCTTGCAAGCACACCCGAGATCACACCTCTATTGACTTGGGTCCCTGAGGGACTACAATGAGCAGGACCTACCTGCTGACCACACTGGATACACACCATACAAAAGAAACCAGACTCAGTACTCAGCCACTGAGATTTGGAGGTTATTTGTTACTGCAGAATAACCTAACCTATCTTGCTGATACATTACCATTTTAAAAAGAGAGGAACCTGCAAAGCCCCCTCCCCCCCCATTCTGTTTTCTAAATCAGATCATTCAGAAAAGCAGACCTTGTTTCAAAATTCAAGTGCAGCAGGGACTGAATAAAACCTTGAAATGCGGAGGGTGCCGACAGGATGGACACATTCAAACCCTGAAAGAGTAAGGAATGAAAACAGAATGACTTTTCAACAGCAGTGAAATCTAACCATTTGTGAGATTCAGCTGAAGAGTTCAAAGGCTATGAAGGAAAGGTCACCTTCTAACAACAGGCCCAGTCCCTTACGAAGTAGTGAGCACCCCAATGAAAGCGGCATTCAAGTAAAGGCTGAATGGTCAGATGCCCCCTCCGCAGCAGTCCCCCTCCTCTTACTCCTTCTCACTAGCTACCACTGAACTTAACAAGAATCAGGTCATCATTTCTCTACCACCCTATAAGCTCCCTGAAGGTGGCTCATTTTTATGTCACCACACCACACCCCCATTCCTTGGCCCTTATCACAAGGCCCTTTATCTATTAGGTGCTTGATAAACATCTGCTGAGTGAATTAAATGAATGCTGAAGAAAGAGCTCTGGAGGCAAAGGTTGGTCTAATAACCTCTAGGGCTGCCCCTACCTAAAGCTAAACACACTACTGCAGACATCTGGGGGCGGGGGAGCCTCCACCTAAAAAAGTAAAAATAAAATAAAAATTGAACAGCAATATGACACTTTATTATGATTTATTACTGCACACAATTTAAAGCCACAGTGAAACCTAACACTGGACAATGTTCATCTTTGTTCCTGGATGTGCATTTACATGTGCAGGTAGCTGTTTTCTCATACGGAATTGTGTGTGTGAGGTATTTATTTTTTCTATTTAAAAAAAAACACACACACCACACCCTTTGTTTCTATTGCATTGTTACATTCCCTATTACCACCATCACGTGGTTTTTCTTCTTGCAGGAACACAGCACACACCCTGCATTATTGCTGACATAAAGACTGTCAAAATACCTCTATCCTAACAGCATTACACATCTGATCTTTCTAACGCCTTGGCCTTTGTTTCAGCTGGGACTGGGTAACTCACCTACTTCTCCCAGTGATTCCTGCATGCTTACAGCAGAAGGATAAATGCCAGTGTCACTATATTTTTTAAAGTCACCTTTCAAGACAAAACTACCCTGGAGGTGAAGGACAAACCTTTCAAGTTATTTTATTTTTTTAAGGGTTTGGGGGGGAGGGGGGAGGAATGGTGAAGAGAGAATCTGCCACAGATACTGTGCTGCTGCCACTGCTGCAGAGCAAGAACACCAATAACCAGTAGCCTTTGGTCCTCAGCAGCCCCTCCTTCCTACAAGACAAACCCCGAGTCCATGTCCATGACCATTCTTATCCCCTGCTACTTGTGCAGGTTGCCGGGACTCTGCCCTCTAGGAGAAAATGCCAATGCCAAGGTGTCCTGTGTCTGAAGGTTACGTTTTCATTGAGCTTTTTCAAGATAACCCCAGATCTGGTTAGGTTGCCGTCAAAACAGGACTATCCTTGGAAAGAAAAGAGCAGGCCAGAGTTTTTGGAAAAGAACCAACAACCTAAAGATAAAATGCAGACTGAGAGCCTAATGGTTCACAGCTTTATAAATGGAAACTTAACAGAAGCTCTGTTTTCTGTTCTTTCTGCTCCCCCAACAGCCTTCCCTTCCACCGCCCAGTAACTTACAGCTGGCAGGGTGATGTTGCAAACACTGTTACAAGGAAGGGATGGAGGAGAAACATCATTTCATAAGAAAGTCACTACATTTGACTGGTGCTCTAACTGAGCACCAGTCCAACCTGTAATCAGCCTTAGGATGATACCTTCTCAACAAACACTATGTCCCACTGAAGCCAAAATATATTACTACAGATAAGAAACCCAGCATATATCCAAACCCCACATTCAGATACAGCTATGTATTGATTATATCAAAATTCTCATCCAAAGAAACCAGGTGTAATTTACACAACCCCAAACGCACCCTGCCTGCCCTCAATGACTTCTTCAAAAGGAAGGTTTGAAGTCATTGGCGATTTCTTTCCAGCAGCCCCCACTCATCCTCCTCACGGGTAGGAATGGAATGGTGTGATGCAGAAACCACCCCAACGGCCCCGAGCAAAGCACTGTGGGCCCAAATGACCCGGGGACACCCAGGCGGCTACCCAGATTATTGGGGGGAGAAGGGGGTTACCTGAATCTGTCACCGAGTCTCTTTCACCCCCTTCTGCCTGATGACATCAAGTGGAAATGGTACGCGTTTGGGATGCAAGAGGCTGACAAGCAGGAAGCACAATTGAGTCTGAGCTTTGTTCAGCCTGCGGTGAAATACATGCAGTAGGGGTTAGATACGAGCAGCAGAGAAAGAAATCCAAGCTTCCACCGGGCCAGTGGCGGAGGGGTGCACTGAGGCGGTGGGGGACGGCGGCGGAGGTGTGGAGGGCTGGCGGGCGGCGAGGGGGCGGAACGCTTCTAATTGTCTCTACAGGATAAATAACCACCTCCCTCCTTCCTCCCCCCCCCCCCCCCATTCATCTGCAGTCTCCCCCGCCCCCAAGTTCTCCTTTGGTGGTAGGGCTTCTGCTAGCAACTGTACTCCCTCAAGAACGAAATACGAGAAAGCGGAGGATAACATCTTGGGGCGAATACACACTAGCAAAATCTACTAGGTAAAGCCGGTTACATGGGAATGCGGGGCGCCCAATCACCCGCCCAGACAGACACGCCAGCGCTGCATTCGCGAGCATCCTCCTTTCCTTCACGCCGTCTGCCACCTCATCAAGTCCCTCACTGTGGCCGATTTCTCTACTCTTCCCAAAACCATGCCACGCTCCCCCCACCCATCCCCACCCTAGGCGGGATCGGGGGGCGCCGCTTCTCAGGCGGAGTCCCACGAGTCCAGCCTGCTTTGTCCTGTCGCTGCCCTTCCAGGAGCAAGCGCCCCGGGCGCGTGGGTCGGCACAAAAGACCCCCCACATCTGGCCCGCCACTGCGCCCCGTCCTCCCGGGAGGGGCCGTGGGGCCGCAGGGGGCGCGCAAGGGCAACTTCTGCGGGTGGGGAAGCCGCTCGCCAAGGGGCTTGCGAGGGGACCTACTCGAGTGTGTGCGAGGTGGGGGCGCAGCTGGGACGCGCGCGGCGCGGGCGGGAGACAGCTCCTTCGGACCGGAGCTCCAGGGGGCATCCGAGGACTCGGCGGAGCCGCCGACAGCGCCATTCCCCTCCCCAACCCCAGTCCACAGCCCAACTCCGCCAGCGCTCCCAACAAACGCAACTCCAGGGACCCCCCCACCGTGCCCCTCGCTCCCCGCCCCGAAACCCCTGCGGCCCGCCACCTCCATCCACAGGCCAGAAGGTACCCCTCCATGCCCCAGGCGGCGGCTCCCCTTTCCCGCTTCCCGCTCCGGGCGAGGCAGCCTTGGGGACGCTGACATCCCCGCGCGCCCCGCGCGCCGCCCCCGACCCAGGAGAGACAGAGCAGAGGAACAAACCGAAACTCACCGACCTCTCCCGGCGGCGGGCTCGGGCGCTCCCTACAGAGGCGGCGGCGGAGGCAGCATTGCCGGGTGGTCCCGGAGCGCCCGCCACCCGCTCGGCCAGACGCGCGGCGCGGGAGCCCGGCGAGCGCAGGGAGCGCGGCGTCGGCGTCTGCAGCCCCAGCTCCGCGCCCCGCCCGCGGGGAAGCGCCCCACCTGCCCGGCCGCCCTCCGCGCTCGCGGCCGGACTCCGCCGCCTGGCGCTGGGCTGCGAGCGGGCGCTTTCGTGTCACCGCCCAACAAACGCACCGAGCGGGTGGGGGCGGGAGGCCGGGCCGGCTCCCCGCGGTACCGCCCTCCCCGGCGGCTCCGCCTCCGCCAACCCCTCCCCCCTACTCGTCTCGGACGTCCGTCCGTCCGTCTGTCTGTCTGGAATCGCAAACCACCTCCGGGGTGAGGAGCTGCCCGCTCTCCCTCGTGCCCTCCCTCGGCCTTGCCCCCATGGGCCCAAACCTCAGCGGGGACCTCGACATGGTCTTTCCCACGCGTGAATGTGGGACCTAAGTTGGAAGCAGGTGTGAAAGGAGGCCGAGCTCAGCCGACAGAAGGGCGGGAGGGAGCTGGTGGCCCGCCAGGCCGGCGGGAAGCAGTCTGCAGCTCCGGACCGGGGATGAGCGAGGGAGGAGTTGCGATCCTCACGTTAACCGAAACTGCCTGGTTCCCTGTCACCTGGCTGACCCCTAAAGTTCACATAGTCCAGCCCGGGCGGGCCCTGCTTTCGTGGACAGAAGACCTGGATGCATCCCACCACCTGGCTCCCTTGGATGGGGTAAGAGGAGCGGGGAGGCGCAAGTTTGAGGAATCTGTGGCCGCGCTAACCACTGGGCCTCGGGCCCACCCTAATCTCCACCTTAAAACCGAACTCCTACCGCAGGGACGTGCTTAGAATGTCTAGTTCTCCCCCCTCCCCTCCCCACCCCCAACAACAACAAAAAAATCTAAAGCAATGGTCTCTTGCTTCTGGTGTTAACTGCAAAATAGGAGAATGGAGGAGGGAGTTCGCCGGTAGAGGACGGTGTCCATGCAGTCTGGTGCCTTTTTAAAGGGTTTCTTTGCGGAATGAAGACCCAGAACTCTATTCTATGATGGGGAGAGTTAAGCCTTCCAGCAGCACCAGGTTCAGCTGAGTGGTCCCGTAGTCATCCAACAGAGCCGGCTTTATGTCCTCCCGACGTGTCACGCGAAAGAACTACCATCCTAACCTCTCCCCATGGCTCCTGGAAGTGCTTCTGCCAAGATGTGGAAAAGGAAACCCAGTAAACCAAAGGGGGCTCTATGTGAGCTCCTAAAAGTCCTAATGCACTCAACTCACCCATCCTTGTCTTGTCCCACAAATAAACCTGCTAGTAGTACTTCCAAATATGGTATCACCAAGCACATGGAGAAATCAGTCACCCAGAGACAGATAAAGCCTAAGGACTGTCAGTCGTCTCCAGGATCTCAGTGACAGCTTCACCGGCTCATCCCTGTGCTTTTGCTCCCTAAAGTTAGCTTCTACTGAATACTTGGCAGGAGTGAAAGTTATATGTGTGTTTTAAAAGCCTTAGTGTATCTTGGAGTAGAAGACTTCAAGAGTATTTTTGGCCTCAACTTTAGGGCAGAAAAAAAAAATTTTTTTTTTTCAATGAGAAACTAGTGAGAGGATTGAAAACTGATGTTGGCCAGGACCTTGGAATAGGACTGTGAGTTATAACCACTCAAGATTTTACTAGGAAAATGTAGCCCAGACATATTATGATTATACAAGAGTGACTTTAAAGACTACTTTTAAGCAACTAATTTCAGGGATCAGTAATGATTTCAAAATGTTTAAACTTTTTCTTCAGCTGCTTTCAAAGCAATTCTCTGGGAGAATTCAAGCATTCAGCATGGTGTGGGGTAAATGCTTCCATCCTCCCTTGGTCATTCATTCCCACTGGCTGGTGTTTTAATTCACATAGCTTCATGGGTGTTCTGCCTTCCGTCCAGTCTTGTAAGCTGTCACACAGAGAAGGTTAATTAACTGGGGCAGACTGGGATAAGCCAGTTCTTAAGACTAGTTGGGGGGGGGGGGGGGCCAGCGCTGGGCCAGGCAGCAACAGTTTGAGGCAGGGGAGGAACAAGCAACAACATGTTGTGGAAACAGATTCATAAGTGAGACAGTTCCAAGAGCAAGGCGGCTGGGCCAAGCAGTGTTCAGAGCTGCAAGCTCAAAGCTTCAGAATCCCATTCCAGACTGAGGCACTGTCTATGCCTGGGTTAGATAGGATCAAGGCATCGTCCCAGGTCTTGATAAAGTACATTGTCAGGGTGGGGTCCCCACACTGAGGAACAAGATAAGGAGAAGAGTTCAGTAATTCACTTAACAAATATTCCTGGAGTTTGGACTATGTATCAGGAACCAGGGTTAGGACACAGAAGAAAACAGATTCAAATCCCTACCCTCACAGAACTTACAGTCTAATGGAGGAAGCAGAGAATACACAACATATACACAACATAATAAATAAGTAAAATAAATTGTATTGGAGAGTGAAAAGGGGGAGGGGAGAAAAATCAAGCAGAGAAGGGGGTTATGATGTTTCCATTGGAAGAGGGTTGAAATTTTATTATATATATATGAAGGGAGAGGGAGAGAGAGATAGAAACATCAATGAGAGAGAATCATTGATCGGCTACCTCCTGCACGCCCACACTGGAGATCACGTTAACATTAACAGAAACTGCCTGGTTCCGTGTCACCACAGATGCTTTCTGGCTGACCCTTAAAGTTCACATAGTCCAGTCCGGACATATGCCCTGACTGGGAATCCAACTGTGACCTCCTGGTTCACAGGTTTATGCTCAACCACTGAGTCATACCAGCTGGACGCAGGTTTAGCTCCATGGTCAAGGAGGTGCCTTTGGAACAGAGAGCTGAAGGAAGTGGGAAACAAGCCCTGTCAGTCAATAGGGAAGACTTCCTGGCAGACCTCGGAGGTATTGTGGGTTCGGTTCCAGACCACCACAATGAAGTGAGTGGTCATCTCTGTTTGGTGGAGGGTCTTGCCTTCAATTGTAAAAAAAAAAAAAAAAAAAAGCAACATCTGTGAAGCACAATAAAACCAAATGCAATAAAATGGAGTATGCCTGTATTTCCCCAATGGCAAAGATTGAGATGCTGGAAATGGGTCACAAGGTCAGTCAGACCAATAGCATTGATTGATGCTTAGTCTCCCGAGGTTGAATTAAAGCTGCTTAAATCAGGACAGGGCTGAGTTCTTATCTCTGTATTGCAGCATGGAGCACAAGTATGCGATAAATGTTTATTGAGCCGAGTCCTTAAATCTTCCAGGATCTGGGTGAGGCTGAGAATAAAGGTGACCCATAATACTCAGGACAACCCTTCAATCCATGATGACCCTTCCACAAAAAAAAAGTGTTGATCTCTTTCATCACTTTTCCTGACTGTCCTCCTGACTGGGGCAGGAATTATCCTCTCAATTGTACCTAATGCACTCAGTGGGAGGGAGAGAACCAAGAAAAGTAGAGAAAGAAGAAGGGAGGGTGAAGAATCAGGACAGAGAAACAAATCCTGCTCTGTGTTTTCTACCCTAAAGATCTTAATCCAGCCCAATAATGACGGTCAGTTTTCCATTTAATATGGTTGAGGTTTACAGATTAAAATTGAATCTTGAAACTGAATTATAGTGATAGCTGCACATTTAAAACAAGTGGGTTTTATGATACATAAATTATACCTCAACAAAGTTGTTTAAAAACATTGAAGCAGGCACCCACGTTGAGGACACTTTTGTTGTTGCTGTTTAATTTTTGGACCATTTTCATGTTGCCATCAATGATCAGACAAAGGGGCATATTTAACCAAATACATTATCAACCTTCCTGATAGATGTTTAACCCAATTGATTTACATGAAATAGAAAAGTTTGTTTTAGAAAAGTATATTTTGGTTTCTGCCACTTAGCTCCCTTGGAATTTCCTGGGTGATAGGAGTGTCTTTTTGTGGTTCTAATGGGATGACTCTTGGTGGGCACCTGGATAGGGGCTGGTCATCAGAGAGACCAAGCCATGGTTAGCAGCTTGGGATTTTCAGCCCCACCCCCATTCTCCAGCGAGGGGAGAAAGGCTAGAGTGGAGTAAATAATGATTGATCATGCCTACAGGATGAAGCCTCCATAAAAATCCCGAAACTATGGGGTTCAGAGAGCTGCGTTAGTGAACACATGGAGGTGGGAAGAGAGTTGCATTCAGAGAGCACATGGCAGCTCCATGCAGAAAGCAGTAAGTAAACGCTGTTCTTGAGTTCTGTGAGCAAATTAATCAAACCTGAGGAGGATGCCCTGGGAACCTCCGATTTACAAACCTCCAGGTGACAACCTGGACTTGTGCTTGGCAACTCCTGGTGGGGAATAGTCTTGTAGGACTGAGCCCTAAACCTGTGGGATCTGCCACTATGTCCAAGTAAACGAGTTAAATTATCAGACACCCAACTGGTGTTGCAGAGAATCACTTGTGGGAGAAAAAAATCCACACATTTGGTGACCAGAAGTCTCAGAAGGGAAGTATTTTCTGTGAAAGTAAAGAAGAGAAACATGGGAAGAAGAGTGAATTTTTCTTACTCAATTTGAAAATGTATTTTTCCCTTATGGGATATTTGTCACCTGAAAGTATATATAGTCTTTTTAAAAATCTAAAAGAAAGTCTTCAAGCACAAATAGTCTATGATATTTTACTAATAATGACTGCTAAGTATAGCGTAGTACACATTTCAAAACTGGTTTTTATTTTGGGGCCCTACTTAAGCCAATTCCAATGGACTAATTACTCTGATGCATGAGAGGGGTGCCAAACATGACATATTGGTACTATCTAAGGACAACAAAGCCTCGTCAGAACAAAATACTGAAGTGTTCTGGAAACCCCAAAGGATTTCACAGGAGCTTTATTCAGATTGCTTTTCTACAGTAGTGATGGGCTGAATAAAGACATCTCTTTTTTACTTTAACCTCACCTTTGATTTCTATAACAGGCATCCAAAACAGCTGGTTGGAATTATGTGACCATACTCAGGAGTGACAGTCAACGTGTTTAACAGGCTGTAGGCTAGACATCCACAAGTCAGTTTGGATGATGACCATGAACAAAATATGTCCTGGCTGAAGGTCAACTTAGACTATGATGCCACCAGCCTCTGAACACCCTCCTTAACAGCAGGTATCTGGTGTTTTCTCATCACATTTGTACCATTTGGGTACACCCACCAATAAGTTGCTAGTGTCTTTGCTTTAAGGATAGCAGAGGGAAGTCTAATACACTGAACTCCATTCCTGCACAATTAGTGTGAGATGCTGTTCTCACTGCCTAAAGGGCTGGAGTGACTCCATTTGATCAGCCAGGGAAGGATTGGAAGGTATAACTCCTCTTACCCTTCGGTCCCTCACTTCTATCATCTGTCCTATTCTCCTTCCCACCAGGTACACCTCGCCTTCTGTTCATCCATGTCATTCCTCCTGTTCTCCCTATTTTTCCTTTCCATCAGCTGTCAGGAGCCTGGCATCCACTTAGCTCCTCCCCTTACTTGGCCACTAAACCAAATGCCAATTAATGAAATGGTGCATATTTGAGAAATAAAAGCAGGAGGAAGTTCCACCACTGTTTTTCAAGACCCAAGTCTAAATCCAATGTTTTGCCCCACTGAGCCCCAGAACCTGGCTCCAGTTCCTCCAGGATCTCAATACTCCATCCCGAGCTGCAACTTACCTAAGTTGATCTGACACCCCTGTACCTGGCTTCACCCAGCCCCCTCACCCCAATGTCTCTGCTCTCAGCCAGGACCAGCCACAATCATTGGAACCAACCTCTGTTGCTGTCCCTTCTGGATCCAGAGGATCAAGTTAGGGCATCCTCTAGTGGTCAGGAGGAGAAATGGCATCCTCTGGCATCATCCAGAGGTCAGGCCCTTGAAGAGGTCAGCACAGAGCAAACAGAGCCTAATAAACTGTTCTCCAGTTCCTGGCTTCCTCTTCTTGCTTCAGTGTCTTTCCTCTGCTATTGCTTACCGCCCTTCCTAGTGGGTGGAGTGTGCTGTAAGGGGGCGTGGACTAAAGCACATATCTCCCCCTTCAGAGTGTCCACAGCTGTTTGGGCATGTTCACATATTAGATTGTTTTAAAGAATACAAATTGTTCTGCCACAAGGCAAGGGACTTCAGGAGAGAAATTAAGTCTAAAATCAGTAAATAACAATAATTTTTGTTAGTGAATGGTTATTGAGCCCATGTACCAGATAGGGTAGCTGACCATTACCTACTGTATTTCCATTCATCCTGGCAAGAATTGGAAGTAGTATGATCATCCCCTCTTCATAGACAAGGAAACTGATGCCTAGAAAATTTAAGCACCTTGCCCAACGTGACATAACCAGCAAATAGAGAATAGGAACTTGACCCAGGTCTGCTGAACCCAAAGCATTTCCCCTAAATCCTAGACCAAGATTCTTCCCATGCACCACAAAATCAAGGCAGTTCTGCTTGATTTGACTTAAAACCATCTCAATTGGTCCGAAGTCTCTTCTATGAGAGCTCAAGTTCAGCAAGTGGCTTCCAAGCCTGACACTATGGCTCACAAGTCATTAAAAATGTTAAGACGGTGGCAAGAGCATTAACAGAAGCATTGGGCCCTTTAGAGGGTGGGGCCCTGTGTGACTCCACAGGTCACATGTCCATGCATCTCCCCATAGCACTAGGCCTATGCTAGGATATGACAGGAACTCAAACATTCACTGGTTGGCTGGCTCTACTTGGGAAATAGAAAGTAAGTTAGAAAAGTAGTTTGAGTTTCTGCCTGAGGTTATCTAGAGTGGTGAACTTTGTTTGGAAATGAAAAAGCAGGGTGGTTTTTGAGCAAAAGTGTGAATTTAAAGAGCTGTTCTGGTCCTGGCTTGGAGGGTGAGTTGAAGGGCAGAGATGGTAGAAGTGAGGAGAGCAGCTGGAAAGCCATTACCCATGTGCCCAGAAGGTGACTAGAAGTGGAGTAGACTGGTGAGAGTGTGATCATGTTGCTATAACAGTGCCTGGTTCCGTACTGATACCAAGCCTTTCACACTGCTGTTTCCTTTGCTCCTTCAATAGTCCTGCTGGCAAGTGTTATCACATTCAATAGAACTGGAAATTGATTCTCACAAAATGTGAATGATTTCCCAGGTCAGAACAATTAAAAACCAGGTCAGCAGCAGATCCCAATGGACACCATGGTTACACATTAGAATTGAAGGATGAACTTTTAAACAATAAGATGTCTAGGCTCTACCCCAGAGATTCTGATTTAATTGGTCTTGAGAGAGGCCCAAGCAAGGGAGTTTTTTTGTTTGTTTATTGATTTCAGAAAGGAAGGGAGGGGGAGACAGGGATAGAAACATCAATGATGAGAGAGAATCGTTGATTGGCTGCTTCCTGCGTGGCCCCTACTAGGGACCAAGCCCACAACCCGAACATGTGCCCTTAACTAGAATCAAACCTGGGATTCTTTAGTCCACAGACCAATGTTCTATCCACTGAGCAAAACCAGCGAGGGCTTTGTCTTTTTTTCTTTGTTTTTTTTTGTTGTTGTTGTTTATTTTTTTTGTTGTTGTTTTTTTGTTTTTTGTTTTTTTGCAAGGGAGTTTTTAAAAGCTCTGCAGAGACTCTAATTGGCAGCCAGTTTGAAGAACCTCTGGAAAACATCACCAACCAGGCCAATTGGGGGTTGGAGGGAATTTGGCTAAAAACTGGAGATAACGGGAAACATAATTGATGAGACTTGACAAGTAATTGCAGAAAAATACCAGTGTGATGACAAAGTTTTTAGCCTGAGGAGCTAACTTCAACAACCTCATCTCACCAGTATCCAATGGATGCTTTACACCTGCAACAGCTACACTCAGAGTTACAACCAAAAGAAAATTGCACCTTGTGATCTGTAACAGTCATCATCGATTGGTAGCAAGTGAATATATGACAAATGTGGGGGGAGGGGCTCACTATACAGTGGAGACATGGCCACTGCTTCCTCTGGATTGGCCCCTGGACTTCATTTCAGTGCCATAGAATGTGTCCTTGGGAACATTTCAGGAGAGTTTGCCTTTGGATTCCCACAACTATCCCCAGAGAAATGGTCCATGGGAAAACAACCTGGATGGTGAGGATTCTAATATCATCATTTTGTGACCAAATATCTAGATCCTTCTGCAATTCCGTCTCTGACCCTGCTTGGGTGATAAGGAAGGCCATTTTGCTGTTTAAACTCTGGTTCTGTCTACTTGATGAACTGCATACTCTGCAATGTCTGCTTCAGCTTCACCACAAAACTGTTTTATTAATGTATTTTGCAGGTTCCAAGGGAAACTGAAGCATTAGACCCTACCTGTGACCATTCCACTCCCTTGCTGATCACATCGATTTGTTGTAGGCAGTAAGACAGACGAGCAAGGACCATGAGCCAGGTACAGAAGGTCATCAAGGTGGATAGCCCCAGGTGCCTAGCAATGGACAATCAATTGTAGGGTGGGACCTCACACCCAGAGTGACTTTTTCTCCCCCAGCAGGTCACTGGTCATGCAGTTTGGCCGCCTAAACGTTCCTCCCTAGAGATAATATCTAGGCCTCAGTTGTGTTTCAGCTCCAGGCCCAGAGCAACAAAACCAGCCACAGCTGACATCAGGACCAGCTGCCCTAGGGCCGGTAAATCAATCGTGGAGACCACAACCATGAAAGGACACACCTGGAAAACTGCTGAATAGTCTATTGCAGTGGTCGGCAAACTCATTAGTCAACAGAGCCAAATATCAACAGTACTTCTTCAAAATAGACTCGCCCAGGCCGAAAACTGATTTCTGCACATGGGCCACGAAGTTCCAATAGCACTGTACGTGCACGCCCACACGTGGTATTTTGTGGAAGAGCCACACTCAAGGGGCCAAAGAGCCGCATATGGCTCGCAAGCCACAGTTTGCCGACCACTGGTCTATTGAGATCTTCCCCTGGGACCTCCCCTAAATCTCCACCCTTAAAACCCTTAGGACAGATGACCCAGTATGCTCTCCCTCCAGGAAGCATGCCAGTGCCTTCTCCCCCACTCCTTCTCTCCTCCCCCGACACATTATCATTAGCTTCCTCACTCCCAAACTCCAAGGGCTCTTCTTTTACCTCTATAACTTGTTTCTCATGCCCATTTCTTCTAGGAATTACTTTTTCTACCTCTGTAGTTGACCCAATAAATGTTCTCTTACAGTTTGGATCTGGATTTTGAATCCTTTCCTAGCCAGAACCCAAGCACTGAGGTTGCTGAAACTTGGTTTGGTCTGAACCCACTGGTCAGACACCTGGTGCCGTTCCTGCTGCCTACAATAGATTGACTCCAACTATTGACCATATCCCTGCTGACCACGAGTCCACCAAACTACACATCATTCTTATCTCACAACCCCTCTTGCTGACCTCGACCTGAGTCAGCTGACCCTTGAAAGTTCAGTCAGAAAATGAAGATGTAAGTTCATGGTCTGTTTCCCTAGCAACCCTTTCCTTTAACTCTCACTTTTAAGACTCTTGCCTTATTCTTCCTATCTCTGAGCATATCTTCAGTTCATGCTGAAGGCTATATTCTCTGATTTGCAAATCATATCAGAATAAAACTCTCTTTAATTCCTCTGGAGAGTCCTGTGGAATTTGTTTACAATGATGACAATGGTAGCAGTATCATCCTTGAGATTTGAGGTAGTCAGTTAGGAGAATGGCTGGAGGGGAAGGTGAATATAGGAGCCTGAAGTATTTGAGATGCTGATAACATATCCAAGTGGAAAAGACCAGCAAGCAATTGCAGATGTGAGCCTGGATCACTGACATTATGTCTGGGTTAGATTTTAAAGCAATCCAGGTAGATATTGGTTAAAATCCTAAATGTGAATGAGATCACCAAGAAACTCCATAAAGAAAGAAAAGAGGCCGTAACCAGTTTGGCTCAGTGGATAGAGCGTCAGCCTGCAGACTGAAAGGTCCCAGGTTCGATTCCGGTCAAGGTCATGTACCTTTGTTGCGGGAACATCCCCAGTAGGGGATATGCAGGAGGCAGCTGATCCATGTTTCTCTCTCATCGATATTTCTAACTGTCTATTCCTCTCCCTTCCTCTCTGTAAAAAATCAATAAAATATATTTTAAAAAAAAAGAAAGAAAGAAAGAAAAGAGGCTCTGGCTCAGCTGGTTGAGCATGCTCCCATGTACCCAGAATCGCTGGTTTGATTCCCTGTCAAGGCACTTGTCTGTATTGCAGTAGGGAGAGTGCAAGAGGCATTGATGTTTCTCTCTCTCTCTCTCTCTCTCTCTCTCCTTTTCTCTCTAAGAAAAAATAAATCGATGAAACATTTTTTTAAAAAGAAAGAAAGAGGTCCAAGGACCAAACTATGGTCAGCAAATTTGAGAGAGAATAAGCAAACAGGCCATAGCTGAAAAATTCAATATGGAGGGGAATTTAAATAGATTAGCATAGGCTTGAATATGCAATTATCATACCATGTTCAACTCTATGCTAATAAATTTCAAACTCTGGTGATTTTCTGAAAAATGTAAATTTCCAAAATTGGAACCAGAAATATAAAATTTACTATATCAAAAATAATAAAAATAAGCTGAAAAAACAATTTAAAAATACTTCCCCAGAAATGTCTCCAGAATGTAATAATTTTACTAATAGTCTTTCAAATTCCCAAAGAATAAAATGTCACAGCCTCCCTAATTTGTTCCAGAGCATGTGAAAATGGAAATTACTCCATTAATTTTGTATTCCTTCTCTTCCACCTTCTTTTGCCCCTATCTTCACCATTTGTTTATTTTATTGGTCCTTTACACTCAGTTAACTTCATATTCTATCAAACTTGCTGCCTCACAAAAATGGTTTAAAAAGCATTTTGCTTCTGAGTTTGAATAGGCTGTGAAACATGTTTATAGATAAGAAGTAAACAGGAAGGTATTTCTCTCCTTCTTTTCAGAAACCAAAGTAATCACACAGGGTGGTTTGAACTGCAAAATTCCTAACTTTAAGCAGGTCCTGGTGGGTAGTCACATCCTGAGTCTGCAGGCAAAGGTAAATTTCACCCCTTGCTTTGATTCTAATGTATAAAATAAGCTACAAAACTGCCATTCCCTGGAGCGTTTTATTCAATCCATTGAGATTTTGTTTTCTGACCACTGTCATCATTTTGGCTCTAATAAACTTTCATAAGACTTTTCTCTAGGCTGATGTTCTTTCTTCAGCACATTAAAGTTCACACACACACACACACACACACACACACACACACACATTTGCACGCACTCTAGATATTGGAAGGAAGGTATAACTCAACTTTTTGTTCCTTGGATCCTACCACAGTAACTAGTACATAGTTTACCCTTAATAAATGTTATTTCAAACTAAATCAAATCAAATTGAATTGAATCTACTTAAAACAGAGGTGTATAGAAAAAGCTATGGAAGCAACAGAGGAAAGCGGTTTCTAACTCTGCCTGGGGGAATTAGGAAAAGTGGAAATAAAATTAACACAAAATGTGTTTTGAAGAGTTATACAAACCATGTTGACAATGCAATTTAATTGCATGAAGGAAACATTTATTTAATTTTAATAATAAAGGCTTACACGTTTTTACGCAGCATTTTAATCTTTGAAAAATGCTCCAGGCACTAAATAATTGAATTTTCTAGATTATATTCTTCAAAAATCATCCACATTGATTTAATGCTAACAATGTAGTTAAATGAAAACATAAACAAATTAAAGTAGAGAAGTATTGAGTTCTGAGTACCAAGCTCAGATGCCTCTCCATCTTCAGACCACCCACTACCCAAGAGGGGGTACCAATGTGGTACCAAGAGGAGACAGATGGCCCTGATTCTGTCTCTGACCAATGAGAAAACCTTTGTCACTGTGAACACCAATGTCACCTTATCATGTGCACAGGGAGATAACCTAAGAAGACACTCAGATCTTCTAGGCCCTAAAGTGTAAAATACTAGTGATACCATTATAATTAGCTAGTTATTAATAACTAGAGGCCCGTTGCACAAAGAGATTCGTGCAATAGGCCTTCCCTTCCCCTGGCCGCTGGCACTGTTTTTCCTCCGGCACCCAGGACCCAGGCCTTCCCTCTGGCCCGGAGCCTTCTGTCTTCGTTCCGCCACTTCACGCCTATGTATGCAAATTAACCGCCATCTTTGTTGGGTTAATGTGAATACTCTCCTGATTGGCTGGTGAGCATAGCAGAGGGATGGTCAATTTACATGTTGTCTATTATTAGGTAAAAAATAGGAAAGGAGCAAAAGGGAGGCCAGACATAAGAATGGCCATTTGGGCAGCTTCCCCACGAAGCTACAATTTCACACTCTCCAGAGAACCACTGGCCCATTCCCTGCAGGTCACTGGGGGAAGGGGAGGTACACGCATGTGCAGTGAAGTTGAGGTGACTAGGGAAGGTGCCTGTCAGTCAAACCTGGGAATAAAGATCATTGGCAAGAATGGGCAGGGCCACTACAGCCTGTGAAAATTTGGGGATACATAATCCCCCAAACAAAAGATTTCACTCTTTTGGCTCGTGGCTCTCTTAGCTTTCTGGTTCCTTTGGCTTTGCTCCTGCCTATGTTCCTTCCATGGCCATGTAGCCATGTGGACCCCACACACAATGGATTGATGAACTGCAGCAGGGGACACAAGCTAAGCTAGCCTGATGCTGGACTGGACACTGGTCCAATATGGAACAAAAACTCTGGACACTGGCTCTGATCTTAGTCCTTGTGGAACAAAGGGAAACGGGAGCTTGGAAATTCAGAGGTATAATTCCATGAAAATAAAACTTTATAATACCTTGTGCTCCCATGCAAGTTTTAGAAGATTCCTTTCCTCTGGATATCACAAGAAGCCTACTCCCACCAGCCACTGACGGGGATGAGGGCTTCTCCCCTGACCATAACAATAGCATCCAAAGGTCAACGTTGGCTATTCTTTCACCATTCACTCTCTATTGTCACTTCTTTCCTAATAAATGAAAGAATCTCTAAGAATTGTGTTGATCTCTGACAAACACTAATCATGTGAAGTGAAACTGCTACCCAGGAATCTACCTGTGCTGTAATATATGTAAAAAAGTGTTTAGTGCTTTTATTGATTTCAGAGAGAGGAAGGGAGAAGAAGACAGATAGAAATATCAATCATGAGAGAGAATCATTGATTTGGCTGCCTACTGCATGACCCCTACTGAGGATCAAGCCCACAACCCAGGCATGTGCCCTGACCAGGAATTGGAGTATGACCTTCTGGGTCATGGGTTGACACTCAACCACTGAATCACGCTGGCTGGGAAAAGGGACATTTCTTGTCACATGCTGTGAGTACAGCCGTAATGCTGAGAATAATAGGGGGGGGGGGGGGCGCAGGGGGAAATCCCTGTAGTCCACCTCTAGCTTATTTAAGAAAGATTAGAAATAGGAAAGAGTAATTAGATAAATTTATCAGGTGTCAGAATGACAGCTTCCTTCCACTCATGGGCAGAATTGGGAAACCACCAAGACTGGATCATGGCGGGGGAACGGGAGGGGAAGGGCAAGGAAAGCAGGAAGAAGAGTGAAGGAACTAGCCCTTTTGGGCTGTCTCCTACCTAGGGTGAGGCAGGGGTAGGGAAGAAAGAAGCTCTGGCTTGAATGGGAAAACTTTTGATTTAGACTAGAGGAGACATTTTAACTCTTGAAAGGAAGTCACATACTCGTGGTGCCATCACGGGTCAGGGGACAGAGATCTGACAGAGCTGCAAAGGGAAAAATAAGTCACGCCATGTCCTGTTTGTATCCATTGAGATCATCCCATTCACTAAACTGGTTACACGGTCCTAAAACATCACCTCATTTGTCCTAACATGTCCAAAGTAAATGCTACATAGTTGATTCTGTTCACTGTTGTAATGACCCAGTTGGCTTAACTACAGGGCATTCCAAATAATTGTGCAAAAATCAAATAAAATAAACAGCCACACAGAAGTTTAACTGAATAGCCAAATATAGCTAGCTACAGCTTTAGACTTTGTCTCCCTTTGTGATATAATGTAACCCCCAATAAAACAGAATAATGAAATTTAGATCAAGATATCATTAACAGGACATTATGACTTGTCTGGATCATCAAAACCTGGCAGACATTTAGCATCATCGTTATTTTAAACACTTTTGGTTTTCTACTCAGGAATAGGACAAGGAACTAACCTCAATGATTAAGGATGAAATTTAGCTGGAGAAATTAATTTCAGCTAAGCCACCAAAATGTCCCAAGCTGACACTACTTTTTGTAAGGACAAGATGCTTTGTGGAATAATCTAACCCCCCACCCCCAGATTGTTGTAGAAATGGCCTCGATTTTGAATCACTGAGATGCCCAGGTCTCACTGACCACCTGGAGGAAACTGAAGACAGCTTCTTTCACTGGGAACTGCTTTCATTTTCACCTGTTGGACAGATCAGTAATCCTGACAAAATAAAAAACACAATAAAACTGATCAGGAGATGGCTAGAGAGATTAACTAATAAAATTTGCAATGCTTTATAACTGGTAATGACAGAATCTACAATAATAAAATGGCCCACAATTTAAATTTACAATCCCTACTCACTCCATAAAGCCCTTGCATTTTAGAGGTGAGATTATCTATTCACAAGGCTTCTGCCCAACTCACGTAAGAGGATTCTATTGTAGTTAAACTGGAGATAAAATGAGAGTTTTAATATGATTATAGGTCAATGGTTTTTGAATTGTTAATGTATAAAAGACCCTGGAGGCAAATGCTGAATATATAATTCCTGAAAGACAAAATTAAATAAACAACAAGCAATTTACAACCTGGAAAACATTTTTAGTTCTCATGGAGCGTTATAACACATGTCCTCTAGCTTCCAACTCAACAGGGCTGAGCTGACACCACAGAAAGGCGGCAAGGAAATTAATTTTGCTTCATGGACTCAGAAGTGAAAAAAAATGGTTTGTGAGAAAGCTTTTCAAAATTGAAAATATGAACCACAGTCATAGACATGATTTCTGAGGGCATGGGAGCTCCTTAATGAGATTCATCCTAGTGATATAGCAAGATAAAGAAGATGAGACATAGTGATTTATGTTTATTATACTCTACCCACTTCCGGAAAGGGTTTGCCGTGAATGAGAAAATCCTGGGGAGCAGGAGGGATATTTTCAGTCTGGACCAGGCAGTGTTTTGAACATATCTATAAGGCTGTCCTAGTAAGAATGGTACCTGTGGCAGGTCATACACACAGCTTCCCCTTTTGCAGTTCAAGGATGACCTTGACCCTGGTGACTAACTTCCCTATTTTCTTGACTATTGGCCCTATAGCTGCTCATTTAGGACATCAGTTTCTCACTCTAAAATGCCCATCTGATAACAGCATGGAGAAGAGAGAGGCGACCCTCCCTCTCAGTGTCACTGCGCACACCCTGTGGAGATGCTGGGAAGAAATGCACACACCTCTGAGAAACTTCGTTCCTGCCACTCTTCTAGTTACTGGTTTAGAAACAAGAGACATGGATGGGGTGGTTACAAAGCTCAGCAGAAACGGTCATTCTAAGCTCTCAGATTCTCTGGCACCAACTGGGTGTCCAACAATTCAGCTTGATTCTACAGTAACTACCGGGAGTTAGCATCAGACTGAGTGGTTGTAAGGGCTCAGTCCTGCAAGACTTCTCACTTCAAATGCCAGTCGCAAATGGGATGCCAGGTTGCTCGCACTTCTCTGCCACTTGACTAGAGATTTCAGGGTTCCCACACCCCACCCCCTTTCAGGTTCCATAATTTGCTAGAACAACTCACAGCACTCGGGAAACTGTTTACTTACTATTAGAGTTTATTTTAAAGGGTACCAGTGAACAACCAGATGAAAAGCTACACGGGGCAAGTCCAGAAGGGCCCCCAATGCAGGAGCCTTTGTCCTTGTGGAGTTGGGTGCACCATCCTCCTGGCACATGGATATGTTCACCAACTTGGAAGATCCCTGAACTCCCTGATTTGGGTTTTTTTTTAATGAAGTTTTTATTAAGTAGGCATGATTGATTAAATCATTGGCATTAGTGATGAAACTCAAACTCCAGCCACTCTCTCCTCCTCAGAGGCCAGGGAGTTCCAAACTTCTGACGGGGCTTGGTCTTTCTGGCCACCAGCCCTCATCCTGAAGCTATCCACTGCCCCTACCAAGAGTCATCTCATTAACAAAATCTCAGTGGTTGAAAGGAGCTCATTATAAATAAAAAAATAAATAAATAAAATAAAAAATGGCCCAATCACCCCATAACTCAGGAAATTCCACGGGATTTAGGAGCTCTGTGCTAGGAACCCGGGACAAAGACCAAATGTATATTTCTGATTATACTACGTAGGCTCATCTAGCATCCAACCTAAAAGGGCTCTGTGAGATCTTCTAATCCAAACCAACTGTCCCACAATAAAATCAAATGAGGCCCAATTCTTTTTCACAAGATACAGATAGTGGTGATTTCAATTTTGTCCCATAAACATTTCCTCTACGCCACTTGTGGATGTTGGACATTACCGGGCTTAGGAGAGGAAGACCTAGAGTAAGTTCATACCGCTGGCTGACATTTACATGGCACATTGAAGAGCACGGTCCCTGCTTTACCCAGTACAATCCCGCTAACTATCCTATGAAGTAGGACCCATTTTACAGATGTGGAACCTGAGGCTTAGATAAGTTAAGGTCATGTGTTAGTAAGCAGTGGAAATGTTATTTGAGTTCAGGTCTGACTCTGGAGTTCTTTCCCCTGTACCATGCTGCCTCCCAGCCATCTTAGGAGAGTGGATGGCTGTGGAACAAACCACAGCTCAGGATTAAAATAACCTGTCTTGATCACAAATAATGAATCAGGCCTGTCTTCAAAACTGATGCCTCTAAGCCCTGGCTGGTGTGGCCCCATTGGTTGGAGTGTCATCCGGTACACCAAAAGGTTGAGGGCTCAATTCCCGGTCAGGGCACATACCCAAGTTTTTGGTTTGATCCCCGTTCCGGGCATGCAGGAGGTAATGGATCAGTTTCTCTTTCACATTGATGTTTCTCTCTCTCTCTCTCTCTCTCCCTCTCTCTCTCTCTCTCTCTCTCTCTCTCTCTCTCTCCTTTTTGCTTCCTCTCTCTCTAAAATTAATAAAAGCATATCCTTATTAATGAGGATTTTTTTAATTAAATCTTTATTGTTCAGATTATTACATTTGTTCCTCTTTTTCCCCCCATAACTCCCCTCCTCCCAGTTCCCGCCCCACCCTCCGCCCTCACTCCCCACCCACTGTCCTCATCCATAGGTGCACGATTTTTGTCCAGTCCCTTCCCGCATCTCCCACACCCCTTTCCCCCCCAAGAATGGTCAGTCCATTCCCTTTCTATGTCCCTGATTCTATTATAATCACCAGTTCATTCTGTTCATCAGATTATTTATTCACTTGATTCTTAGATTCACTTGTTGATGGATGCGTATTTGTTGTTCATAATTTGTATCTTTACCTTTTTCTTCTTCTTCCTCTTCTTAAAGGATACCTTTCAGCATTTCATATAATCCTGGTTTGGTGGTGATGAACTCCTTTAGCTTTTCCTTATCTGTGAAGCTCTTTATCTGACCTTCAATTCTGAATGATAGCTTTGCTGGATAAAGTAATCTTGGTTGTAGGTTCTTGGTATTCATCACTTTGAATATTTCTTGCCACTCCCTTCTGGCCTGCAAAGTTTCTGTTGAGAAATCAGCTGACAGTCGTATGGGTATTCCCTTGTAGGTAACTGAGTTTCTTTCTCTTGCTGCTTTTAAGATTCTCTCTTTGTCTTTTGCTCTTGGCATTTTAATTATGATGTGTCTTGGTGTAGTCCTCTTTGGATTCCTTTCGTTTGGGGTTCTCCACGCTTCTTGGACCTGTAAGTCCATTTCTTTCACCAGGTGGGAGAAGTTTTCTGTCATTATTTCTTCAAATAGGTTTTCAATATCTTGGTCTCTCTCATCTTCTGGCACCCCTATAATTCTGATGTTGGTACGCTTGAAGCTGTCCCAGAGGCTCCTTACACTATCCTCGCATTTTTGGATTCTTTTTTCATTTTGCTTTTCCGGTTGGGTGTTTTTTGCTTCCTCGCATTTCAAATCATTGACTTGATTCTTGCGCTCCTCTGGTCTGCTGTTGGGAGTCTGTATAGTATTCTTTATTTCAGTCAGTGTATGCTTAATTTCTAGTTGGTTCCCCAATATAACATTGAGGGTCTCATTAGTTTTCTTGTAGATCTCATGAAGTTTATCGGCGGCTTCTAAACAGTTCTTGAGAGACCTTAAAAGTGTGGTTCTGAACTCAATATCCTCCATTGACAATTTTGTCCTGTTTCTTTGTCTCCGCATTTTTTATGCTTTCTTGGTGCACCCCCTAGTGGTCTTTGTGCGCAGTCTTGTAGTTAAGCCTTGATTGTTGTAGCTAATACCAGGCCAAGTGGCTGTGAGAATCAGCTGTGTCTGTAGTGAGAGAACTTCTGTCCTCTAGGGAGGTGCTAATCTAGCCTTTGCCTGAGGCTATCCGGCAAATGCCTCTGTGCAGGGCTTGGGCGGGGCAGGTCGCACAGGATCAACAGGGTGGGCCGGAGAGAGCAGTTATGGCGGCTCTCAGTCCTGTCCCCAGGGGCTCTGCCTCTCTGAGTCCCAGCATCCGCTGCAAACCTCGGAGAGAAAGCTGCACTCGCTCTGACCGAAGCCAGACAGTCCCGCTTCTCCCGTTTGAGTCTGGGTCCCTAAAGACTCGCCCGTATCTGGAGCTCAGAATCTGCGACTCCCTCCCAATTGAAAACGCCAACCGCGCCCTCTGCCGCCAGCCCGCTCCGCACACTCCGCACCTCAGAATTTGACTTCAGCACTGCGCCTCCTCTGAATGTCCGTATGCGTTTCTCTTTCCTCCTAGTTGTAGGACTTCCACTCAGCCAGCGTTCCTGTGGTTCTGGGTGATGTCCGTTCCGTCTTTTAGTTTCACTTTTGAAGTAGTTGTTCAAGGCAGCAAACTCTGGCGTTAACCTATGCCGCCATCTTGGTTCTCCGAGCGAGGATTTTTTTTAAGAGCTGCCTCTGAGACAATAGCCTTAAGGGTGACAGCTTTAGCTCTCATGAATGGGCACTTTCAGGTATTCAAGACATCATGGATGCAACCACCCACAAAAAATGCTATTTAATTGAAAAAATCTTTTTAAAAATTAAAGTTTCATTAAAAAAAAAAAACTTTGTTAATTGTGGGAGCCGGCACGGCCATGGCATACTCATGCCAGCTCAGCCTGGTTCAGTGACCCTGAGTGGGGGCGATGAAAGGCTTAGAAAAGACAGACAAGAGAATGAAAGCTGGGTCTCGGTGGGACGCTGTCCCTCATCGCCCCCACTCAGGGTCACTGAACTGGGCTGAGCTGGCATGAGTATGCCATGGCCTTGCCGGCTCCCTACAGTTAATTCAGATGCCACTAATTCATAACAAATGTTACATGAATAGGACCTAGGGTGAATTTTACCTTTGCCAACCCTTTCCTAATAAATTAAGAAATTAATTGTACAGTTGTGTGAGATTCATATTCACTATCAAGTTCCAGTGCATTTTATTATTCTCAATTAAAATTGTACAGTGCTGCCCTGACTGGTTTGGCTCAGTGGATAGAGCGTTGGCCTGCAGACTGAAGGGTCCTGGGTTTGATTCCAGTCAAGGGTACATGCCTGCTTATGGGCTCGATTCCCAGTAGGGGGCATGCAGGAGGCAGCCAGTCAATGATTCTCTCTCATCATTGATGTTTCTCTCTCTCTCTCTCTCTCCCTTCCTATCTGAAATCAATAAAAATATTTTTTAAGTAATAAAATAAAATTATACAGTGCTATTTTGACTATAATTATCATTATTATTCTGAAGCCATACTTTCAAAACCTAATAGAAAGGTAAAATATAGTTCCTAGTACATGTAATATAGAGTATAGATATTAGAAATATTTATGCAGCAAATATTTGCTTATTTTCCAAAATTTACATAATTACTTTAGCAAGTATACATTAAAGCATACATTTTCTGCATACACAGAAAAATATATACCTTTGTAGTGTATTCAATATAATCCTGAAAAAGGATGTGGTTTGGATATTTATTTCCTAAGTAATGACATCATTCATAACAAAAAATACAACTTCTAATTCTCCAGTAGCATTGGGATTTAAAAGTTATTTAACAAGAAAGCCTTAGGGAGACCCCAAGGGTTCTTCTAGGCTATGAAATATGTTCAATTGCTTCATAAGTATGAAACAAATAGTCTCCTTTATGGAGTACTTGCTAGACTAAAGAATTTTGTCCTTTATTTTAGGTTTTCATGAGTCTCCGGGCCCATTTTTAGCCTGGTCATGGGCATGTACCTGGGTTGCCACTTTTCAGTGGCACACCTGACATCATTGAATCCTCCTAACAACACAATGATGCATTATCCTCCCCATTTGAAAGATAAGGAAAGCGGTTTGGAGAACTTTAAGAAACTTCCTTACAGTCAATAAACTAGTCAATGCTGAAGCTGGGAATCAAATCTGGGAGTGCGTACCTCGAGACCCATGCTTTTGCACCACCGTGGTGTGTGGCGGGTTGGCCTGTGTACTAAAAGTATACAGGCTGAGCAACACAGCAGCCCCACACTGGATCATGGAGACGCAACCACTACAAAGAAGCTAAGAGAAATTTAATATGCCACTAAAATGTCAGATAGCAATCTATATATATAAAACCCTAATATGCAAATAGACCAAACAGCAGAACAGCCAGACAACCGGTCGCTATGACATGCGCTGATCACTAGGGGGTGTGCGGGGAACATGGCGGGCATTGGCAGCAGGCAGCAGAGCGCAGAACATGGCGGTCATCAGCCACGGCGGGATGGTGGAGCAGGTGAGCGGGCACCAGACCAATGTGGGGCACCAGCGGCTGTTATCGGGGTGAGCCTCTGGTGGTTACTGAAAATATTTTACTCCCACACACCGCCATGGTCCCACCGGATGCTCACACCTGCTGCCAGAGCCGGCCCCACTTACGTCTGCTGCTGGTGCCGGAGCCGCCACTCACACCTGCTGTCAGCGACGGCCCCATGTGCACCCACTGTCAGTGCCAGCCCTGCTCGCACCCACTGCCAGCGCCTGGCGCCTGTCCTGATCGCTCAGCGCCGTCAGTGCCTGTGAGTGGTGGCTGCTGGCCCTGATCTCCCCTGAAGGCTTCTCCACCTCCCCCTGCTCCTGAGGAGCAATCAGGGCAGCAGCCGCCGCTAGGACCAGCTGAAGGCGCCGGCACCAATCACTCCGGCAGCAGCGGGAGCGGGCTGCTGGCAGACGGGACTGGGGGCCATGGCGAGAGGGGCTGGGTGGAGGTGCAGAGGATGGGCTGAGATCCGCCTCTATGCCCACTGCAGCCTTGTGGCCCACAGTTCCTTTCAAGGTACATGAATTCATGCACTGGGCCCCTACTCCAACTATAATAGTTCACCCTCCTACCAAGCATCCCTCTATGTCCATGTGTCCAGGTTCACTCATTCTTTCTTAGAATAAACATATGCTACATGACTTCGTACACAGCCACTGCCTTGAGGTCTTCTGTGGCCACTCAGAGGACAAAACACTAGCTTTGCTCAGACAGGGCTTACCAGGAAGTTGTGGTAGAAGTTGAAAAGCTTCAGTCCTTGCCTGAAAAAGTCAGAAACCTTCCCTGTGGTTTGCAGACTCCAGCTGTTTAGTGAATTTAGGACTTTTCTCTTTGTATTTAAAATGTAGCTCAGGAGACTCCAGGCAGCAGACCACTCATTGGACCCTGTGAATTTCTCCTCACTCACCCAAAGGCAAGGGAGCGAAAGCTCAAAAACATAAACCTGAAACAGACCAGCACATTTCCCAAATGTGCGCCAGCCAAGAGAAACTGAATTTGGTTTCATGTTCTTCACAGCTAGATTTTAGGGGCAAATGAGTGGTTTCAACAGTCACACAAGGTGAGGAATCGGCAAAAGCAGAGACAGGAGGAATGAAAGTTTGAGTATGCAGAGGGCTGTGAGGTTCATACGGCCAAAGCACTGTGTGTGTGTGTGTGTGTGTGTGTGTGTGTGTGTGTGTGTGTGTGTCCATCGCGCCCAGGTACACATGCACAGACGTGCACACACACAGTCCCTGGGGCAGGGCTGGCTGATGATGCTGGGGGGTAAATGGGTGCAGCTGAGGTCTAATGTTTACCACAAAGGCACACAGAACATGTGGTTCAGAAAGGAGCAGCGTGGGAGTGTGGTCTGGGAGGAAGAAGCCCTCCTCCATAAACTAGTCCTGCATTCGACAGACCCAGCCCTGGGGGATAAGAGTGAGCCTTTTCTCTCTTAACTGAAGTTAAATAAAGAGGCTAGAGGCTTTCCCATTGAAGCGAATACTTGCTGCCAATGAACATTACAGCCTTAATTTTAAACCTGATCACTCCCCTCTTCTGCAGCCATCACTAAATATAGAGAAGCCTGACCTAAATATAGAGAAGCTTCACAACTCTCAGAGCAAGAAAAAAGTGAGGTTTTATTTTATTTTAAATATTCTTCTATTATAAAATGAACTTTGTTTTATGTAGAAAAAGGTTTGCCCCCCTATACATATCCACGTTTCAGAGACTAATTTTGTCCGGCCCAAAAATTACCTCTGGACTAGAGGGTGGCAGATGTTTTCAATAACGGACCAATAGTAAATATTTTTAAATATGTTTTTAATTGATTTTAGAGAAATAGGAAGGGGGAGGGAGAGAGAGAGACACACACACACAATGCCCAGCCAACTGAGCCACACCAACCAGGACACTGGTTAACTTCTTGATGGCAACCTCATGAGAGACCCTGAGCCAGACCACCAGCAAAGCCACTGCTGAATTCCTGACCCTCAGAAACCAGGTGAGATCATACACATCTGTGTTTTCTATGTTTGGGGGTAATTTGTCTCCCAGCACAGTAATAGATAACTAATACATAGAGAATGCATGCATGGCCAATTAGTCTTGTTAGATAATCAAAAATTATCAGCTTTTTGCCTGAAACTGGCAGAATTCTTTTTTTGGTTCATTGTCATGAAATCGCCATTTTCCTCTAGTTCTTAATGAAATTGTAAATCATTTATCAATAACTTTCCAATACCATTTCTTGAATTGCAAGTTTTTACCTATCTCACCCCCGCCTGCTCCCCAACCTCAGCCATGTAAAAGCTAAAACTGCCAATAGTTGCCCTACCAGGACTTAAATCCCATCAATAGATGCCCGGCCACCTCACCTTAAGAGCTACAGAGCACATTTCTTAACAAGAATGGGGCAGAGCCAGAGGCCGCAGGGTGAGTCCTTATTTTGGTTTGTTTCATTGATTATCTTTTTTATATTTCTCTTCCTAGACCCTTTCCAAAATCTTATATAATAAAAGGCTAATATGCAAAATGTCCCCACAGGTGGGAGTTTGACCGACCGGGAGTTAGACGTGCACTGACCACCAGGGGGCGGCGCAGAAAATGGCAGGCATTGGCGATGCGGTGCTGGCAGCGGGCGGCAGTGGAGGTGCTGCTGGCCCTGACGAGAGTGGGACCACGGCGGGATGGTGGAACAGGTGAGCAGGCGGCACAAGGCCAAGGCGGTGCAAGTGGGGGCCCCAATTGTCCCACCAGTCACCCCACAGATTAGCCCTGATCACCAGCCAGGCCTAGGGACCCTACCTGTGCATGAATTTCATGCACCAGGCCTCTAGTGATCTTATAAGAGCAATATTTGGTTTTGGCCCATTAAAAAAAAAAAATACCTCCCTGTCTTTGGTGCCTTATGAACAAAATAGCAAGAAACAGCCCAGCCAACTCCATTGACTCTGGCCAATTAGAGTTTCAGCTTAGAAGTATTTCCACATAAGGCAAGGGTGGCCTGTGCCTTCCAGACTGCTGTGGGAAGTAACAAAACAGTGAATTAGTGGGGGAAAGAGCTGGCCTTTTGTCCTTGATACCACTTCTCTGGCAGCAGCCACTAGGCTTCTCCTTGTGGTGGATTGAATTTACCTTGTTTTCTTTTTTCACCAAACAGCCGCTGTTGCAAGTTATTGCTTGCCAGAACTTATTATTCTTATATCTGTTCAAACATCTATGAGTGAGGAAAGGCTGATGGTAGGGAAAGGGTACCTTGCTGTCGTCAAATTATGAGTGAATAAAGAACGCAATTCATACTGACACCAGGATAGAATCAAGGATATTTTTCCCCACAGTTCTGTCAGAACTAGAGAGTGAAACAGAATGCTGGTTGTGGGTATAAATATATATGCTCATGTTCTTAAAAAATATTGTTGGCATGATTTGGAACTTCCAAGTCAATTAGAGTGTGGCTCATCACAGTTATTATGTTGAAATCATCCTTCAAAAAAAAAAGAAAACATAGTTTACCTGGTAATAAAAATTTCTCAGGGTGAGTCAGGGAGTTCATGAGCATCTCAGGTGCTGATTTTTCACCTCAGATCCTGGACACTCAGCTGCCCAAGAGTCCAGGAACCAATATATCAGTGCCCAGTTTGAGCCTCTTCCATTTGGGTGCTCATCTGAGCGTCTTTCTTGCCATCCCAATTTACACCTGAAATGGAGATTCTGTAGGCCAATTCAAATTGGTGCATTTCAATATAAGCATAATCCATGGACACAGACAGGAGGGGGATGAGGGCAAGTGCTGGGGGCGAGAGGGGGGGGGGGAAACGGCTGGGGAGAGGTCAATGGGGGAAAAAGGAGACATATGTAATACTTTAAACAGTAAAGAATTTAAATTGAAAAAAAATAATAATGGCAAAAAAATTGGTGCATTTCAAGGGTTTATTCCAATCTCTTCCATTGTTCTGTGATTATGAGTTAGGTCCAAGATGATTCAGAATCTTGTGCCAATCCTGAAATTATTCCAAATTGCTTTTTTGAGAGATGAGTACTAGAAAGTCTTGTATACTGTAGGCACTCAATGTATGTGTATGGAATCCTAGTATTTATACATGGTATTTTTTGGTTTTTTTTACTGAGATAATTCCTATTTTCAATAGACAGTTAGAAGCAAGATGTTCCTGGCATGTGACACAATGACTCAAGGTCTCTTGATAATAGGGAGCACTAAACAGGATTCCTGGAAGGGATGAGTTCTCCCAGCTTTTTTATGATTATGTCATATCCCACTCTTAACTGATTTCCTCAAAGACCCACAGATAGAGTAAACTGGAGCCTTATAGTTCCATGAGGATGTACAACTCAGTAGTCTACCCAAGACATGTCGCGGCCGGAGCTATGAGGCCCTGTCATATACCCTCTTGTATGAGCTCAGGTACTAACATGATAGTTTGGCCCTGGGAGTATTTCTTTTAATAAAAAGAAGGAAAAAGAGGGGGAGGGAGGAAGAGAAAAATAAGAGAGGAAGAGAGGGACTTTCAACCCCAAATTCAGCATATTCATATGATTATATAAGAGCAAAAAGATGCAATGTCAAAATTGAGCTCCGTTTTTGTTGTTGTTAATCCTCACCTGAGGATATTTTTTCCATTGATTTTTAGAGATAGTGGAAGGGAGGGGGAGAGACACAGAGAGAGAAACAAAGATGTGAGAGAAACATATCGATTTGTTTGCCTCCATGCACCCCAACTGGGCCTCCAAGATTGCAACCCAGGCCCTAACCGGTTTGGCTCAGTGGATAGAGCGTCGGCCTGAGGACTCAAGGGTCCCAGGTACGATTCCAATCAAGGGCGTGTACCTTGGTTTCGGGCACATACCCAGTAGGGAGTGTGCAGGAGGCAGCTGATCGGTTTCTCTCTCATCGATGTTTCTAACTCTCTATCCCTCTCCCTTCCTCTCTGTAAAAATTCAGGTAGATATAAAAGATTGCTACCCAGGTATATGCCCTTCACTGGAATCAAACCTGAGACCCTTCAGTCCATGGACCAATGCTTTATCCACTGAGTCAAACTTGCTAGGGCAAAACTGAGCTCTTAAAATTCCATCCTAGGAATGGCTTTTTTCTTTTTTTTTCTTTTTTTCCTCCCATAAAATGAAACTTTTCCATCTCCTTACTCTGGTGAAAGAAATGAGAAAGGTTGACGGAAGGACCTTTCTTTCAAAAGTCCTCTCTGTCAGTTTAGAACCAGCAAAATGAAACTATCAAACAAACTCATCCATCATGATATGCCTCTTGTCTCCTTTCCATCTTTCTTCTACTTCCTAAATTGCTAATCTCTCAATCACCATGTTTTCACTCCCTGTCTCATGGTGAACATATTTATAATACTTAATACTTGCTATATCTAAAGATACTGGTGCTTTAGTACTAAATATTTGCCATATGCCCAGGATTTCAAAGAACTTTATGAATATTAATTAGGTGCCTCAAGCTATTTCAGAAATTAGAATAGGTAAGGAAAACAAGCCTTATAAAAATAAAAATAATAACTGTTGTCTCTAGTAAAAACTTCCAGATTTTATCAAGACACTGGGGGTTTCTATCACATTTAACCATTGGCTGCATGACCAGAGGTATAAATTAGGTTATGCTGTGATAACAAAAAACCCAAAACCACAGTATTACCACAGCACCAACTTGAAATGTTCTTATCCTGTTTGATGAGGAGCTGAGTTGCCTTTCAGAGACAATAGCCCAATACTACAAGCCATGCACCTGGGGCATGTGCAAAGGAGAGACCTTTGACCTCCAGCTGTACCCAGAACCAAAGTCTTGCTCTCCCCAAACACCCACTGAACTAAAGGACCAGGACATAATGGGAACTGAAACACTGGAACCCTTTCAGAAATCAAGGGTTCTTTGTCCAGGAAGATCCAATGTTGATGCCCAGTTACATAAACGGTCAAGTTCTGAGGTCCTCCAACTAAAACTCGCCCCACCAGCACTTCCACATACCTGTTCCCCCAGCCACCTAAAATCTCCTGGACCAGCGAGCAAGATGTACCTGAGGCACCACCGGGTCTCTCATCTTCTCCATTGGCACCTTTTCTGTCAGTAAACCTTTCCTTACTCCAAACCCTGACGTTTTGCGTTTTCACCTTAGGAAATGACCAGATTATGGACTTTGCTTTGGTAACAACAGTGGTTTATAACAACTCAGGCTTATTTCCCGTTCACACCACATGTCCATCACTGGGAGGTCATGGCTTTGTGCCATGTCATCCTCACTCGCAGGTCCTGGCTAATGAAGCTGTTTCTAATTTGGACCTGATCAGTGCTGTGACAGAAGGAAAGATCATGTGGAAAATAACATGCTGGCCCTTAACACTTTTTCAGGAGTGGCCCTGTCATGTACACTCACAGTCTGCTGGCCAGAGCAAATTCAAGGGCTCTGCCCGTGGGGCAGGGGTACATAAACCACGCACAAGGAGGAAAGCCAGGACTGTGAACAATATGCAGTCATCACAGCGAGAGACCTCTGTTTTCTTACTTGTGAAAAAATGTGGCCTAAGTTATCTCCTAGATCAAGCTTACCCTACATAATAAAAGCCTAATATGCAAATCAACCGAACGGCAGAACAACCAGCAGAATGACCAGTCGCTATGACGTGCACTGATCACCAGGGGGCGGACGTTCAATGCAGGAGCTGCCCCCAGCCCGCAGGCCCCAGACCAGCCAAGGCAGGTGCCAATGGGGACCCCCTGATCACCCCACCGGTCGCCCCACAGATTGGCCCTGACTGCCGGCCAGGCCTAGGGACCCTACCCAAGCACAAATTTTGTGCATTGGGCCTCTACTCTTATATAATAAAAGCCTAATATGTTAAGTGTCCGACCATTCGACCAGTCACTATGACGCACACTGACCACAAGGGGTCACTCCAACCGGTAGGTTAGCTTGCTGCTGGGGTCCAGCTGATCAGGACTGGGCAAGATGGGCCGGACATGCCCTGGAGCCCTCCCTTGGTCCCTCCCCAGCCCTGATCATGCACCAGTAGAGTCCTTCGGCCTGGCCTCTCGCAATCCAGGACCCCTCGGGGATGTCAGAGAGTCAGTTTCGACCCGATTCCAGGAGGCCAGGCCGAGGGACTCCACCAGTACATGAATCCATGCACTGGGGCCTCTAGTTATATAATAATTCTGTAAACCACTTAGCAATAAAGTAGGGCAGTAGTATCATTATCTTTCATACCTGCCTGCTATAAGCACCATAAATTCAACAGTTCCCCATAAAAGCAATAGGCAAAATTAGGAAAGGCTTCTTGTTCAAGTCCAGGTCACCCCAGTTCTTCTGGAGGATGTTTACCAGCAATGACCAATATTCTTTCCACCTCAAAATTCTATGATACTCTACACAGGACAGGTCCACAAAATCTGGGAATTTTGTGAAAACACTCTAGCCAGGAATTTCTTTAAAACATGTCGCTTCAGCCTAGCTAGTGGTGTAGCTCAGCAGTTGAGCATCAACCTATGAACCAGGAGGTCACAGACTGATTCCCGGTCAGGGCATATGCCGGGGTTGTGGGCTCGATCCCCAGTGTGGGGCATGCAGGAGGCAGCTGATCAATGATTCTCTCTCATCACTGATGTTTCTATCTCCCTCTCTCCCTCTCCCTTCCTCTCTGAAATCAATAAAAAAATATATATTTAAAAAACATGTCTGCTTTATAGTTATACTCAAAATTTCAAAATACTAACCTAAGTCTTGTAAGCCTCTCACCAGAAATCTTTGCTCCTGATTTACCTATGAAGTCATAGAACCCCACCCAGTCTTGACCTGTGGAAAGAAAACCCATGGGCATGGGTTTCTGGGTCCCATTCAGTTCACACTGAGAGAACCTCATGGTTTACCTGGTTGTTCTAAAATGGGAGGCTCAGCATTACAGTCAGAATCATTTTTTAAAAATCCAAAAACAGGTGTTGGGAGAAGGAAAAGGACTAAAAGTTACTAACAAGTGATTTATTATATTATAGGTTCAGAATGCCTTATTTGAAATCCTTGGAGCCAGATATATTTCAGAGTTCATATTTTCAGGTTTCAGAAAGGTAATTCAGTGTACAGGAGATCTATTATTTAACCCTTCTATCAGGCTGGACCCAGACTCAACTATATTAAATATTCCAGCATCAAAAATGTATCAAATATAAATGCACATAAATGTAAAAATAAAGATAATAAATAAGTTTATATGTGTTCAGATCTGATTTTCCCCCCAAATGGGTGTGCTGTAAGCTTATAATAAAATTATGGGTTTTCAGAACTCTGAGAATTTGGGAATTGTGGATAAGAGTCTATGGACTTGTATTTTATTTAATATTTAAAATATTCCTATTTAGTGATCTGCAGCATACATATTAAGTGACAAAAGCAAGGTGAATAAAAGTATGTATATTATAGTATGTACCTTTATATTTGGGAGGGGTGGACAGTATTTCCTTATACTTATAAAATTTGTTTATACTTAAAGGGAAAAATAGGAGAAGAAAAGATAAGCCAAAAACTGAAACAATGAAAGCAAGCGGAACAGGATGAAGAAGACTGATAAAAGCTAGCTTTCTCAGGGTATACCTTGACTATAAAGCAAATTTAAATTTCATAAATCCTAAAGGAGCTAAACCAAAATGACCCATGTGAATGGGCTAGTGGAGAACTGAACTATATAGAATAACCACACCGACAGGGATTATTTCAATGACTCTAAAGCAGTGGTCGGCAAACTTATTAGTCCTCAGAGCCAAATATCAACAGTACAGCGACTGAAATTTCTTTTGAGAGCCAAATTTTTTAAACTTAAACTATATAGGTAGGTACACTGTTATTAACTTAATTAGGGTACTCCTAAAACTGGCCTTTGCTAAAAATGTTTCATTTTATAATAATAAAGCCACCAACACAAAATAATTACAATTCTTAAATTGATGACAAAAATACCTGCAGGATTTGCAGCTGGTTGGAAAAATACAGGTAACTTTATGCTTCGAGCAGGTACTTTTGTCACCCGCGCGCGATTTGCGGATGCGACTAGCACTAACCACTGCACATGAGACTGCTGACTGACTGGCTCACTCAACTCGTGCATGAATCGCATGCGCTTCCCCCGCGCTGCGTATCCCGCGGCCCCTGCGCGGAGTCTCCCGCCCGACCGACAGACACCCCCCACTTCTCCTAACACCACTTCTTCAAAATAGACTCGCCCAGGCCGAAAACCGACTTCTGCGCATGGGCCACAAAGTTTCAATCACACTGTATGTGCGCGCCCGCACGTGGTATTTTGTGCAAGAGCCACACTCAAGGGGCCAAAGTGCCGCATATGGCTTGTGAGCCACGGTTTGCTGACCACTGCTCTAAAGCATAGAATTTAAATGAACAACCTTTAGTGAAATATACTTAAGGACAAAAAGAACTATTAAAAAATGAAACTGTTTGCCCACCTGGTGTGGCTCATTGGTTGAGTGTCAACCCATGAACCAAGAGGTCACAGTTCAATTCCAGGCAGGGCACATGCCCAGGTTTCAGGCTCAATCCCCAACAGGGGGGGCGTGCAGGAGTCAGCCAATTGATAATGTTTCTCTCTCATTGATGTTTCTATTTTCTATCCTTCTCCCTAAAAAGCAATAAAAACATATTTTCTTAAAAAAAGAAACTGTTTTCAGTTACATTGTTGATGGTAGTGTGGCAATTGTTATTCTGAGACTGTCATCTGTGTATTTTGAGGTAAAGCAAATGAGTAAATATGATGGTTTGAGTTGGGAACCATATTTTCAGCATAGAAAAACGTGATGCAGATGTATTATTGGAAAAGTTAGAGAAAAAACCTTAGTACCTGAATTTGAGTTGGAAGTATCAGTATGAACTCAATAATCCAATGGAAAGGGAGTATACCTAAGTAAAGAAGAAAAACTGAGAAGGGAAACCAATATTTAAAAAAGAATTAACATGTCAACCAATTATTTATATGAGTATTTCTTTCTTCTCTCCATTGATAAGACTCAGAAGCAATGAGCAGTGAAAAGCAATGACATTATAGTTTCTAAAAGGAACAGGGTTTCTTGGAGATATGGTTGATTCCAGGTCTGGGGCAGGAAATGTATAAATAACATAAGCCTGGAACTCTTCCGTCCAAAAAGACACATCAACCACTGGTTTTCTATCAAAATAAGTCAAGGGCCAACTTGAATAAGTTCCCAGTGGCCAAAATGGGACAATTTCAGCAAGAAAAAGCTGTGAGACATTTACACAATAGAATACTACTCTTACCCTTTGTGACAGCATGGATGGACCTGCAGATTAGTATACTGAGTGAAATAAGCCAGTCAGAGAAAGACAAATACCACATGATCTCACTTATATGTAGAATCCAATGAGCAAAATAAACTGACCAAAAAAATAGAACTAGAGGCATGGAGCATTGAAACAGGCTGAGGGATGTCAGAGAAGAGGGGGTGGGAGGGACTGAATAAAAGAAGTTGAAGAGATTAGCCAAAGACCATGTATGCATAGCCCATGGACACAGACAACAGTGTGGTGAAGGCCAGAGGAGGGAGTGGGGGTTGGGGGGGGCACAGGCTGGGAGGAGGGGGGCAAAAAAAGAGGGGGAAAAGGGGACATCTGTAATAGTGTCAACAATGAAAATAAATTTTAAAAATAACAACAATGAATTGAAACCAATGAAATGTGTTTAAATCTATGAAACAAACTCACTGGTCACTTTCAGAGGATGCTATTGTTAGCATGAAAACATTCAAACCTATAAAGATTTTTTTTTAAAATTAAATCTTTATTGTTCAGATTATTACAGTTGTTCCTCTTTTTTCCCCCCATAGCTCAGCTCCACCCGGTTCCCACTCCATCCTCCGCCCTCACCCCCCGCCACTGTCCTCATCCATAGGTGCACGATTATTGTCCAGTCTCTTCCCGAATCCACCACACCCTTTCCCCGCCCAAGAATAGTCAGTCCACTCCCTTTCTATGTCCCTGATTCTATTATAATCACCAGTTTATTCTGTTCATCAGATTATTTATTCACTTGATTTTTAGATTCACTTGTTGATAGATGTGTGTTTGTTGTTCATAATTTGTATCTTTACCTTTTTCTTCCTCTTCCTCTTCTTAAAGATTACCTTTCAGCATTTCATATAATACTGGTTTGGTGGTGATGAACTCCTTTAGCTTTTCCTTATTTTTGAAGTTATTTATCTGACCTTCAGTTCTGAATGATAGCTTTGCTGGATAAAGTAATCTTGGTTGTAGGTTCTTGGCATTCATTGCTTTGAATATTTCTTGCCACTCCCTTCTGGCTTGCTAAGTTTCTGTTGAGAAATCAGCTGACAGTCGTATGGGTACTCCCTTGTAGGTAACTGACTGTCTTTCTCTTGCTGCTTTTAAGATTCTCTCTTTGTCTTTTGCTCTTGGCATTTTAATTATGATGTGTCTTGGTGTGGTCCTCTTTGGATTCCTTTTGTTTGGGATTCTCTGCGCTTCCTGGACTTGTAAGTCTATTTCTTTGACCAGGTAGGGGAAGTTTTCTGTCATTGTTTCTTCAAATAGGTTTTCAATATCTTGCTCTCTCTCTTCTTCTGGCACTCCTGTAATTCAGATGTTGGTGCGCTTGAAGCTGTCCCAGAGGCTCTTACGCTATCTTCGTATTTTTGGATTCTTTTTTCATTTTGCTTTCCTGGTTGGGTGTTTTTTGCTTCTTTGTATTTCAAATCTTTGACTTGATTCTTGTGACCCTCTAGTCTGCTGTTGGGAGTCTGTATAATATTCTTTATTTCAGTCAGTGTATGCTTAATTTCTAGTTGGTCCTTTTTCATAACATCGAGGGTCTCACTATATTTCTTGAGGGTCTCACTACATTTATCAGCAGTCTCACCAGACTTTTTGAGGGTCTTACTAAATTTATTGGCGGTTTCTAGAAAGTTCTTGAAAAACCTTAAAAGTGTGGTTTTGAACTCTATATCCAGTAGTTTGCTTTTCTCCACTTCTGTCATTTGTGTCCTGTTTCTTTGTCTCCACATTTTTTATGCTTCCCTGTGTTGGTAGAGTGGCTTTGTGTGCTAGGTGTCCTATAGGGCCCAGTGACTCAGCCTCCCCAATTACCTGAGGTGGACACTCTTGGTGCACCCCTTTGTGAGCTTTGTACACAGTCTTGTTGTAGGTAAGCCTTGATTGTTGTAGGTATCACTGAGAGGAATTGACTTCCAGGCCAATTGGCTGTGAGAATCAGCTGTGTCTACAGTGGGAAAACTTCTATGCTGAAGACACCCTTCTGGGGCCAGACTTGCTTCAGTGGGGCTTTTGTGCTCACTGAGTCTGCCCCCTGAGAGTGTCCCTTATGGATCTGAGTTGTAATCTGGATGGTCCCACTCTGACCACTGGGTACACTGGCTCTTGGATCTAAGGAGGTGCTAATTTAGCCTCTGCCTGAGGCTACCCAGCAGGAGCTATGAAGAGATCTGCAGATTCCCCTTCCTTGTTTGGGGTTTGGAGGTGCCCAAATGAGGCCCAGCTGTGAAGCAATGCAAGCTGCTGTGGGGCCTTGGGCCTTCTCTTGGAAGTTCTGGGTCTGTCTGGCCCAGCTGCAGTTTGTTAGGTAATGTTCAGATTACAAAGGGCCAGGGCATTCATATGCAAAAGCCTCTGCCGAAGCTTGGGTGGGCAGGGTCTCAGGGGATCAACAGGGCAGAGCAAGCAGCTATGGCTGATCCTCAGCCCTGCCCTCAGGGGTCCCGCGTCTCAGTGTCCCGGTAATTGCTGCAAGCACCTCCGAGAGAAAGCCGCCCTCGAGTTCCAAGTTCTGCCCGCTGCCAGACCATCCAGTCTCTCCCCGCACGAGTCTGGGTCCCCAGAGACTTCCTGAAACCGGAGTTCAGAGCAGTTGGGGGCTTGTGACTCCCTCCCAATTCAAAAAGACAGCCGCGTCATCAGTCGCCAGCCCTTGCCGTGTGCGCCTCCGTACCTCTGCACTCCACCTCCTCAGCTCCTCTGCGTTTCAGTGTGCTTTTCTCTTTCCTTCTAGTTGTAGAATTTCCACTCAGCCAGCCTTCCTGTAGTTCTGGATGATGTCTGTTTTGTCTATTAGTTGTATTTTTTAATTTGTTGTGGGAGGCAGCAATTTCTGGTGTTTACCTATGTCGCCATCTTGTTTTCTCTAAAGAATTTTTATGAGTTTATTTGAGCCAAACTGTCGACAATTGCAAGGAAGCAGAATCTCAATGGATTGGGATAATGCTCCAGAGAATGGCAGTTTTTCACCTATATTTATACATTACAGTCAAAGGAGAAGACATAGGTGGGTTACATGAAATGCACTGGTGATAGAGAGGTGGGAGAAAGCAAGGCGGGGAAGGGGAGGAATCTCTGGGATTGGATAAAGAGTAAAATGATAGACACATACTTCTTTTACTTAGATGGGTACAGAATAGTTAACAGTCAACAATTAACATGAAACAATAACAATGAAGTAATTTGTGGGATCTGTCCTGGCCCTGATACCATTTGGTTGTTCCCTGAGGGGTCCAGAAAAAAGGGAAGTTACAAGCTACCCTGACATTTCAACGATATGTTATCATAGATGCAAAAAGGCAATAGGCTTAGTTAAGGTAAAGATTGACCTTGTCAGGGAAGATACTGGTCTAGGGCATGACTACCGACCATAACTGCTTTTAGTTAAAGTTTTAATTTCAGACCATCCTTTGTGGTTACTTTAGGTCTTGGAGTTTGCAGGACTGCCATGCAGGCCTCCCCTGAGCTTGTCAGATTAGGGTGTGGCCCCTTTCATCCACACTATCACCAACTTATTATTTTTGAAAACTGGTAAATAAAGGGAAAGAATCAAGATTTACTCTACCTTTCCTATACAATCTAAATCTGGGTTTCCAAATAGTTGATGAGGAGATATTTCTCTGTATAGAAAAAACTATCAAGCTAATAAATAAAGAAGGAATGGTAGAATTAGAATCCCTAATTAAATAATGCGACTAGCCATTGATCATCAGTGGCTGCTAGCATAACAAAAGGAGAGATAATTGGATATTATGTTGTGATAGAAGTCACAAAATAGAATTTGAATGCAATCAAGGCTCCAAATTTCATTATCAATTTATAGCAAATACAGCAGGCAAAGAATTACATCTTAGGGATGTAATAGGCCTTTGAAAGTCTTGTGTAATGAGCATTGTCTTTTGTGTGTGTTAATCCTCACCCAGGGATATTTTTCCATTGATTTTTAGAGAGAGTAGAAGGAAGGGGGAGAGACAGAGAGAGAAACATCAATGTGAGAGAGAGACATCGATTGGTTGCCTCCAGCACACACTGACCAGGATCAAACCTGCAACCAAGTGGCCAGGATAAAACCTGGGACTCTTCAGTCCTTGGCCTGATGGTCTATTAACTGAGCCAAACTGGCTATGGCTTGAGCATGTCTTTTTATTCTGACTGTCATATAATTTGCAATAACCTAGAGTGGAGAGTGATGTGTAAAAGTAGGAAAAAAAGATAAGATTGGTTTAAAGATAAGATTGGTTTAAAGAAGCAGGGTTGTGAACAACGCAGGGGTTTTATGTATACTGTTTTGTTTAATTGTGAAGTACTTGAAAAAATTTGTAATAAAAATCAGAAACTCCTTTAAAGAATATGTTAAATGCTCACCCCCCTTTTTTAGAAAAGATATGTCAATTCAGAATGGCTAAATAACGTGTCCAATTGCTAATACATGGCGGAGCCAAAATCCACCCCCAGGTGTGTCTGACCACCCAAACTCCCTGTCCTTCAAAGTCAAGAGACGCTACCCCTGGAGGCTGTCCCCCCTCTGCGCATCCACAAGAAGATCAGTTCTTCCTCTGACCCCAGGGCACAAGCCAGGAGCAAGTGGGACCCTTGTACCTGTGGCAACAGCAGCCTCGGCCCTGAGGCCTCCTGCTGGCATCCTGTTACTTGGTTTCTCTGGGTTATACCCCACCCCTGGCCTCCAACTCTCCCCAGCAGCAGAGCCTCCCTGAATTCTAAAAAAATTCCCCTCCATACACCCTGCAGAAAGTACACCAGGAGCTTACTTTCGAGATATTTTTGAAGTTTTCTCTTTTCCAGTAGCTTTCCGTGAAATACGCCCTTGCACTCTCTGAGCATGCACCACATGAAACAATCACACCACTTTCGCCTGCATTTTGGACTCCAAATGCCAGGTGCTGGTTTGACCCCCTTCCTTATCCATTAGACTTCTCTCTAAATTACGTTAGATTGCTTGCAAAAATCACATCTAATATTAATAATTGTCAAAACAAAAAACCACAATGTCTCCCACTTATATTCAGGGCTTGGAATTGCACAAAGTGCTTTAGAATATGATCCCCATTAATCCTTACAATAGTCATCAAAGGAGGAAGATTTGCCAGCACCGAGGAAGTTCAAAGAGAGATTACAGTGGGCCCAATTAACCAGGGCCTTGACAGAGGATTGACTAGTCTGGACACTAATATGAGTCTTTAAACATCACTTCGTCCTGTCATCTGTGACTCCAGAGATCATCCTCAAAGGGGAAAAAAAACAAAACACTACAAATACCAGTAATCTGTTCTCTCCAATGTCCTCCCAACAACCACCATCAAACAGCACAGGAAATTCTTTTTCTGAATCCAACATTCTTTACTGAGGATGCATAGAATTTGTTTTCGCATTACAGGATATGTTAATCTGTTTGGGAAAGCCAATATTCAGCGTGCACAAACCCTCCCTGAATTGTCCCTTCATGGAACAGAATATACAACAAGGAAAACAACTCCCCACCCGCACCCCCAGTTCTTCTTGCCCTCTCCCCTAAATAGTAGGTGTTTGCTGCTACTAGTTTTCGTTACTCAGACATCAAATTTCCACCTGCACACATGGACTGTAAATGCCCTCCAGCCACCACAGGGCAGAGGCAGTGCTGCTCTCTCCTACAAGAATTGCACCGTGTACAGACTAAATTTAGGACGTTATCAATGGCTTGAAAGGGTTAGGGAGTTCTCAGATTCAATTTCCTTGTTATAGGCTTTCAACTGTTTCCTAGTTCTGGTGCATGAAATCCTGGGCCTGGAGAAAAACATTTGCTGTGTGGATTTCAGAAAGAAAAGCAGGTTCGGGCTTCCAATCACTATTTAAGAGCCAGTGTTCTCCTTCTCCTTTCATCATCGGACAGAGCTATGATCTTAAATATTTTTAATCCTTCCAGCTAGGCTGTCTTCATTCCTCACCTGATGACAACTATGACAGCACCAGGTGTCACATTCATAAGCCCCTCAGCACCTGTCACATTCCCATTTCAAAATTAAAGCATGAGTTAATCTTTGAAAAGTGACATATTTTTCTTTATTTGATGTTACAAGTTATATTCCAAATAATTAACTTAATAAATCTATTATTTCTGTATGAGTTCAGTCCCTATACCTTTTAGAGGTTTATCTCTCTTACCTGTAAGTGCTCCTGTTCTTGCATTTATCCTTTGAAATGCATCTGTTCCATCTTTCCAGACTAAACCCCACTCCTGACCCATTCTTTGGTTCACACGCCGTAAGCACAAATGTATCTTCAAGCCTCAATCACTTAGTAGCAAGTTGCTTTTGCATATGTTTATTGCTTGTATCTCACTAGTTTGGTTAACTAGATTGGAAACTCTCCAAGGCAGGAATTATTGTGTCTATTATTTTATCCTCTATGCAGAGCTTAGCTCTCAATAAATGCACAGTAACTCACAGCAATTAATTATTTGGGTAAATGTCAAATGGTTTGAGATGATGGTTTAATAATAATCACCTGCAGGGATGACAACACTACTAATCTCATCGGAGTCCTTGGCTATCTTCTTCTAGACAGTACTTATGAATTTTGCATAAGATTGCTGTCGTCTTGACATTACTGTTTCATGATATTTATAATCTTGCAAACCATTTGTCTCTGAAACAATGTGGAAGATAAAAGGAATTTCAGTAATACATTGAACATGTCCTGCTTGTTGATATGTTAGTACAAACAATCCTATAAAATGAGGAGAGACATGTTTTGGAAATATTTTAAGTTGGCAACAAGATTGGACATAGAAGGAAGTGCCACCAGGCCCTGTGCAAGCATTTAACTAATTCACAATGAGCCAATTTTCTCAGGATCCAACTGAAGATTGGGATCCAAGAAAGAGCAAGGCCTGCCTACCCTTCCCCCTCAGATTCACTGGGAGACAAGGCTTAAGGCTCGTCACCAGTCAAGAATAACTCCTCCTCAACCAGATTTCATGCTATATAATAATCCATTAGGGCAAGTGAGACATATTAATTTTCAGTACAAAAAAATAGCCAAAACAAGGATGGTGGAGGGGGTATGCCACAGCTACAAAAACCTCATCACAGCAGAAACATGATTCATTTATTCATTCATTCAACAAACATTTATTACCTACCACATGCCAGTCACAACCTTCAATACCTCACAGTCTAGGGGCAGAGATGGGCATAAACACATACAGGGCCATGGGGCATACACCACAATGCAGGCATTGCACAAAGTTCCAGGGGAGGCACCTTGGCCTCAGCCCAGGCCATACCCCCTAAATCAAGCTTGGGAACTTCAAAAAATGCCTTAACATGAGGTATTTATTTCCCCAGAAGCTTATCCCTACCTCAACCCCACCCCCAAAATGGAGATAAAATTCTATGATTTAGCGTTACCCAAAGTGTACTCATGGACCACTAGTTCTGAAGGAGGATGATGGCAGTTATCTGGAGGAAAAAGAAAAAGGAGAGGGAAATTCCTGGTCACTGAAGTCTGGAAACTGCTGATTTAATTAATGGAGAATTTCATGGATCCCTTGAAATGTTAATGTGAGTTATGAATCATGAGGAGAAGATATGGTATGCAGTAGTTCCCAGAGTTAGCTAAATACAGATTTCTTGTTGTCAATGAACAGTTTTCTCATTGAACATACTCAGAAATACTGCTCTAAGGCTTTCCCAAGGCCCCTTCATCTCCATGCCCCCTTCCAGAAATAAGACATCGGGCTTCATAGAAGCATGATATAGAGAAGAATATCAGAGAAGGCTGGGTTCTTGGGAAAAGATAATACTGTTCGGAAAGTAGAAGGCAGCAGGAAAAGAGGAAGAAAATCTGAGATGGACTGACTCCATAAAAGAGGCCATAGCATCATCAGCCTACGGTATAGGAGCTGAGCAGGCTGCTGGGGACTAGACATCGTGGCCATCGCTCATTCACAGGGTCACCAGGAGTCAGAGCTGACTCAACAGCACGGAACACACACACACATAATCAAAATATGTTCGTTGATCTCAGTGACCAAATATTAAGGTCCTACAGAAGGGTATACATTCATTTCAAAGATCGAGAAATGATGATTGGTAGATTTTTTTTTAAATGACTTCTTCCTAGTTTAGATATGTGCAGCCAAACTACTTTTCCCAGATCCCAACATCAGACTCTCTCTACTGCCCTTAGGGTGCCCTACTTTAGGTTTACAAATTGGAACACAAGCTGGGTTTCCTGTTTTTCCAGCAGGACTCAGAAATATGTTGATGCGGCTTAAAAAGCACACACCACAACTAGAGGCTTGGGTGGACTACCTTCAGGGAGGTTAAAGCACCTCTGCAAAACTTGGGGTTGTGGACATGGGTTCTCACCTTGCCTGCATCTTGGCATCATGTGGGGAGCTTAAATAACCACCCCCCACCCCACCCAAAGTCCAAGCCCGCCCAGGAGAATTAAGTCAGATTCTCTAGAAGTAAAGCCTGATGACTGCACTTTATTTATTTATTTATTTATTTATTTATTTATTTATTTATTGTTCTGCCATTTGGTCAATTTGCATATTAGCCTTTTATTATATAGGATATTATATAGGATGGTGTGCCACACAGATTTAAGCAATTATGTGTTTATATGATCCTTTTCCTCTCTCCATAATTCTCTTTCTGGTTGGATATTAATTTTTTTAATAATTGAGATTTTGTTTTCTTTTAAACAAACACTTCTTTATCCAAGCACTTCCTGCAGACACCATTCTAAGAACTTTACACATTTTAACTCATTTAATCCTGACCACAACTCTATGAAGTATTATATGTTACCCATTTCACAGATGGGAAAAATGGAGCCCAGAGAAGTTAAGGAACTTGCTGGGGTACAACCCCAGCAGGTCCAGGGGTCCCCAAAGGTGTGGACGGAGTCGGCGAAGAGGGAATGACACGGAGGCAGCGTTCAGGTGATCATCATAGCCAGGTTCCCTAGCCAGGACCTCCAGCCAAGTTCTGTCCAGGTTCTCTAGCCAGGTTCTGTAGCCATGTTCTCTCGCTAGGTTCTCCAGCCAGGTTCTTCAGGTTCTCCAGCCAGGTTCAGTCGCCAGGCTCTGTGGCCAGGTTCTTCAGCCAGGTTCTGTCTAGGTTCTCCAGCCAAGTTCTGTAGCCAGGTTCTGTCCAGGATCTTCTGCCATGTTCTCTCGCTAGGTTCTGTCTCTAGGTTCTGTGTCTCTAGGTTCTGTGTCTCTAGGTTCTGCACTTTAAAAAAAAAAAAAAAAAACTTCCTGGGAATCCTTAAGATACAGCCAGGATTGAGAAGCACTGTCCTAAAAGGTCCAGCTGCAAGTCACCACAGCCGGCTGCCACCCTGCCTCATTTTGGGCTCTCAGGGAGTTAGCAATAGTCAGATTGGTCTGTCAGAACAAAGTACCACAGACAAACGTATTTTCTCACAGTTGTGGAGGCTGGAAGTCCAAGGTCAAGATTCTGGCAGGGTTGGTTTCTGCTGAGACAGCTCTCCTAGGCTTGCAGCGGCTGTCTTCTCTCTGTGTCCTCACATCATTCTTCCCTGTGAGCATCCCTGGTATCTCTCTGTGCGTCCAAATTTCTACTAGTCACATGGGATTAGGGCCCAACCTAATGGCCTCATCTTAAGTTAATTGCCCTTTCACAAGCCCTGCCTCCACAGATGGTCATATCGGAAGTAATGGGGGTTAGAGTTGCAACATGAGTATTTGGTCAATAACAGGGGTGATAGGAAACCCAAGTCTCCAGGAAACATCGTGTCTCATCATATCCACAACACTGACACTTTTTCCTGCACATGACATAACATAGTGAGATAAAGCCCCTTGAGATAAACCAAAAATTACAAAGGTACCCTGCCTAGTTATGGCCCCCAAGATAACAAAAACTTGAACAGTCCTATAAACCTTAATTCTCTTAAAAAAAAAAAAAAGGAGGGGTGCTTTATCTTTGGTTTTTATAATAGTGGTGTCTATAGGTGTAATATAAACTTTGAGAATATGATGATCATGTGAAAACTATTTTTCTCATCACGAATAGACTAATAAAAACTAAAATAAATCACATAATAATTATAAGTATAATATAAACATAAACCAATATTATAAATATAATAATCTTGTTAAGTATTTTTCCACTCAATGCCTGTTGTGTTTTTATTTGGCATGTTAATCCTTTTGAAGTCTGATAACCTTGCACTTTAAAAGTGAGAGAGAAAAAAAGATGTGTGTAGTTTTCCCCCAGTGTTCTTGCCTCTGAGCCTTTTATTTTTTAAAGATATATTTTTATTGATTTCAGAGAGGAAGAGAGAGATAGGAACATCAGTGATGAGAGAGAGTCATGGATTGTCTGCCTCCTGCACACCCCCCACTGGGGACTGAGCCCACAACCCAGGCATGTGGCCTTGACTGGAATTGAACCCGGGACCCTTCAGTCAGTAGGCCTACACTCTATCCACTGAACCAAACCAGCTAGGGCAGTCGCTGACCCTTTTTGCAGCTCTGGGGGCTGCAGTGAGATTGATCTGAGGAAGATGCCTCACCTGCCAGGCTGATGGAACCACTGTACCTGAGAACACACCTACCTCAGGTGCTGTGTGAACCAAACATGCCGGGTTTTGGTTTCCAGATGAATCTCATGCAACAATAGGGCTTTACTACCACTGCCCTTTTTTTCTCTTCCTGACTAGAGCTTTCTGGCTGTTTCTATGTGCGTTTCTGGATGGAGTCTGGTTCTAGTCTGTTTTGAGCACGGGCAGTAATTTACTCCCCGTGAATGATGGAAAAGAAGGGGATCTAGGTTTCTGATCTCGGTGAGATGCCAAGTAATAGAGAAGCTGGCTTCCCTGCCTTGTTTGTTTGTTTGACCTGGGGATTCTGAGCTCTTCTGTTGTTGAAATGTTAGTACAAACGCCCTATAAAATGAGATGTGTTTTAGAAATGTTCGAGCTGGCCACAAGATTTGCTATAGAAAGCAGTGCCATCGGGCCCTGGGCAAGGACGCACCTGACTTACATGAATCAATGTTCTTGGTCCCCAGGTGAAGATTAACAGGGGCCCAAAGAGCCTCTCAGAGTGGGTACGAGGCTCGGGACGAGTCACCAGCCAAGAATACCTCTCCTTCCATGGGATCCCATCACTCTGGAAAATTTCCTGTGCCTACAGGAAAGGCAAGCAGTCTTTTGAGACTTACAGTGGCTGGGCCTGTGAGCTTCTGTGTTCTGTTTATTTTTTCTCTCTAACTGAGGTTATAAAACTGAAGCTACTAGTTCTATTTTGTGGGAGAATTTTTTTTTCTTTTTCTATCCTTACAAAAGGAAGATCATTAAGTAGTTTATTTGTCACATTCTGTATCTGTGGCTACTCCATCTTCTCTCACCTTTTATTTTTTCCTCCCTTCTAAAAAACTTTCATAAATTAATTGCTTATAAAGATCTTTCATTTTTGTGTGCACTCTTTGGATAACTAGTTTAGTTAGATTAAAAAAAATGAACAAATTACATTACAAAGTTATATTACAAAGTTAAAGCTTTTTGAATCAAGAAAGTTTTTTAATAAATTAAAAAAGATTTTGTTATTATAAGAATGTAAAACTATTTGTTCAAGTAAAAAATATATAACTAATGTCCTTTAAAAGGTTTTACTCTTGCCCTAGCTAGTTTTGCTCAGTGGATAGAGTGTCAGCCCGTAGATTGAAGGGTCCTGGGTCCGATTCCGTCAAGTCAAGGGCACATACCTCCGTTGCAGGCTCGATCCCCAGTCCTGGTTGGGGCGTGTGTGTGAGACAATCAATCGATGTGTCTCTCTCACATCAATGTTTCTCTGCTCCCTTCCACTAACCTCCCTTAAAAAAAAAATCAGTGGAAAATATCCTCAGGTGAGGATTAACAAAAATAAATAAATAAAAGGGTTTCCTCTTGTTAACTGTTTATAACTCTACATATCATATATACATGTGAAATCCTATATCTATAGGAAGTCCCCATTTTTAAAAATTAAAGTGAAATTCATATAACATAAAATTAGTCAATTTGAAGTGTATAAGTCAGTGGCATTTAGGACATTTGCAATGTTGGCAACCATCAATTCTACCTAGCTCCAGAACTAGATGGGGTTTTCATCACCCAAAAGACCTTGCACCTACCCATTAAGCAGTCACTCCCTAGTCATCCCTTTCCCTAGGCCCAGGCAACCACAGTCTGCTTTCTGTATCTATGGACTCACCTGTTCTGGACATTTCATATAAATGGAATCATATACTATGCGAGGTTACTGAGGTTAATACATTGTAGTATATCAGTCTTCCACTCATTTCTACAGCAGAATAGTATTCCATTACACAGATAGATCACATTTTGTTTGTCCATTCATCTGTGATGAACATTTGGGTGTTTCCACCTGGCTACTGTGAATGGTGCTGCTATAAACATTCTTGTACAAGTAGTTGTTGGAGTACTTGTTTTCAGTTTTTGAGTATAGACCCAGGTAAAAAAGTAATTCTATATTTAACTTTCTCAGGAATAATCAAATTGTTTTCCATAGTGTTTGCACCAATTTACATCCCCATCAATTAACTTTAAGACTTCAAACTAATAGTAAATTGATTAATATATACCTTGTACACCTGAAAACATTAGTTTTACTATATATTCTTGCCATCATTTAGCAGGTTAGAATAGATGTACAAATGTACTACTTTAAAAATTATTTAAAAGGTGTATTTGATCGTAGAGAGATATGTATGCAAGATGACAGATGCACTTTATTTGTTTTGTTTTCAATAAAAAGTGTCTGGTTGTGCCAGAAAATGAAAGAAGGTGATAAAAGACAATTTGAGGGTATACAAATATAGAAAGAAAAAGTAAAGTTAAGAGCCTGAGCTTATAGTGAACTTGAAATGAGCAAAGAAATATGTTAAACATTTCTGCAAGGTTGGCTCAGTGATAATTGATTTTTGATTTATTCATAAGGTGAAAAGAAGTTTGTGCTCCCTTTACTACGAATTGCTACATAGATTATAATAAAAAAGGATAAAGTAAGAAATTGGGTCTCTTTCTGTTAAAGTAATAAATTGATCCTTGAATATATAGAATGTTCTTAACAGAAAAAGAAAAAAAGGGAAGACTTAAAAGGCATTATTTTTTAAAATATATGTTTTTATTGATTTCAGAGAGAGAGAGAGAGGGCGAGGGAGAGATAGAAACATTGATGAACGAGAAATACTGATCAGCTTCCTGCACACACCCTATTGGGGATTGAGCCCACAATCCAGGCCTGTGCCCTAATCAGGAATCCAATGGGTGACCTCCTAGTGCATGGGATGATGCTCAACCAATTGAGTCACACTGGCTGGGCAAAAGGTATTGCTTGTCCAGAAATCATTGGTTCCCTTTCTTACTAAAATGCTCTTTAACTCGTTGTTTTAGTCACACTTTTCATATATACATATATACATATATATATAATTTTTTATTTTTTTATTTTTATTGTTGACATTACTACAGATGTCCTCCATTTTGCTCCCATTTGCCCCCCCTTCACCTTTAATCAATTTTAACAAACGCCTTTAGTTTTAAAATACGGAGGTTGTGCACCAAAAAAGTATGAATAAAAAAATGCCCTGGCTGTTGGTTGTGGCTCAGTTGGTTGAGCATCGTCCCATGCACCGAGAGGTCACTGGTTCAATTTTCAGGTGCAGACTTGATCCCCAGTAGGGGGTGTGCAGGAGGTAACTGATCGATGTTTTCTCTCTCATCAATATTTCTCTCTCTCCCTTTCCATTCCTCTCTCTCTCTCTAAAATCAATAAAAACATGTATTTTAAAAAAGCAGGTGGCCATATTTCCTTATTTATTCCAATTCAGTGTTTCCTTTCTCTTTTCAACTGAAAAATAAAATTTTCAGATTAAACAACAAAAAAAGAGTTTCAAATAATAATTCTTATGTATTGCTGTGTTTCCTTTAAATATTACCTGAAACCACTTCTTATCTTCAGGCATCTATGGCTAATGCTCATATCATGTCCCCTCTGATAACTCTTTTTGATATTCCCTTTCTCTTCAGAGCCTAAAATCTAAATTCCAAATATCTCTATATTTACAATACCTACATTATCTGTGGAATTTCCCAGATGTCCACTGGGTATCCCAGATGTTCACTGCATGCCCCCTAATGGAGATCTATCCCACAACATGGGCATGTGCCCTGATCAGGAATCGAACTAGTAACCTGTTGGTGCACAGGATGATGCTCAATCCACTGAGCCACACCAGACAGGCTCCATATAAATACTCTTGCCAATTGATAATGATCAGAAAACATTTTATGGGGTAAATTAAAGACCCTAGAGGTCTGACAAAGCCCTCACTGTTGATCTTACCTTTAAGATAAGCAATGACAAAATCCTTATAAATTGATTGCTTGTTGTCCCTCAATAGAGGGTTCTAGTTTTCTGCATTTTGATATCATTGGTTATTACAATAAATAAATAAGCCCTTGAATCTTGTCCACAAGCATTTTCTGTACACCAACCTAAAGGTCCCTGCTACAAGAATAAATGAGAAATTAAGTCCTCTAGAAAAAAAATACAAAGAATTCAACAAAGAACTGAAGCAGAGAGCAGTGAAACCATGAGGACTAGACGCAGGGGCACACGCTTCCCACTGTAAGATGACACCTTCACCACATTCTGTGAGACCCTCAAGTGACCGAATCAGGATTCCCAGGACTTTCCTCTCCAAAAGTAAACATCATGGAAATAAACTGTTTAGCTTGAGATCAACAAAACATAACTGAATTCCCTAGAGCTAAGTGAATGGAATGAACTGATTTAATTGTGGCTAGTGTGCTATTTTATGGGCACAGGTGAGGAAAACTTTTCTAAATTCAGCTCTGACCTTCAATTTAACAGGTCACACTTGTTACACTGGTATGAAACGCTCGTTCAATGATATATTGTTCCAACTGAACCCTCAGCTTCGGGGGTGGGGGAAATCCTGTGAAAGAACTTACGGGTAGATTGTAAATTAATAAACCATGAGGGAGAACTTAAGAATAATGATTCTATAAAATAAAACAATGTCAATAATGGTAAATATTATTTAAAATGCCTTTTCTAAGCTCCTCCACTCCCTGTAACCATGGTATTATTTACATAGGCTCATCGAATATGTTCTTAAAAAAAAAAAAAAAAGAATGTGTTCTTTCTCCAACCAGAATACAATTAGATAAGTCTAATCAAACCTATACCAGTATCACGCCAGAGATCTCATCTAATTAGGTAAGACAGTCCAAGGACTACGCCTTCACACGGGGAACAAGGCCTTCAGTGTCTTCTCCCGAACAGGTCTCAACCTGCTCTGTGGCTGTGGAACTCCAGCCTCACATGAGGCCTGGGACATTGACAAACAAGCCCCCCCCCCCCCCCCCCCGGAAAGATGAGACCCTGATACACTGTGATGGTCAATATTACGTCTGAGTCCTAGGGTGCCCAGATCTTTGGTAAACACTATTTCTTGGTGTCTGTGAGGGCGTTTCCAGATGAGACTGGACTGAGTACAGCCGACAGCTCTCCCCCATGTGGGTGGGCCTCCTCCAATCCGCTGAGGGCCTGGGTTTTCCCTTTCCCTGTCTGACTGAGCTGGGATGTCAGCCTTCTGCCCTCAGGCATTAGTGCTCCTGGTTCTCAGAACTTCAGACTCCAAAATCATTAGTTTTCTCTGATCTCCATCTTGCAGATCATGGAGCTTACCAGCCTCCATAATCATGTGATCTAATTCCTTATTATCTATCATCTATCTATCACCTTCATCTCTCTCCCTCTCTCTCTCTCTGTCTTCTATTTATTAATTACCTATTTAAGCTATCATCTATCCATTATCAATTTCATCTATTACCTACCTATCTAATCTATCATCTAACTAACTAGCTAATCTATCACTTACTTATACTCTATCTATCTAATATCTATCTATCTAATATCTATCTATCTATCTATCTATCTATCTATCTATCTATCTTTGTATCCAGCTCCTATTGGTTGATGCTCCTATTGGTTCTGTTTCTTTGGAGAACCCAAAACAATACTTAGACCCAAAAGTTAAAGGTACTGAGGGAAAAGCCTGGTAGAAGTGAATGTGATCATTCTTAGTTCATGACCTCAATGGACAAGCTGACAAGGAAAATAAAATACTAAGAAGACATAAAATTTATACCCCTACGGGCTTTATAAGGTCTCCAGATAGAAGTAACTCTTAAGCCTTAATATCATGTTGTTCTGGGTTTTTTCCTTTGAATCTACAAAAGCGTCTTTGCATATTAACCATGTCTTGCTGCTATGAAAATAAAACTCATCAAATAAAATAAAACATCATTTTAATGATACTGAGTCAGAAAATCACTGAGCACCTTGAGTGTCTGAATCCGCACCTGAGGGGCAGGAACTTGGACAAAGGAGAGACTCCAGAAGCAAAACTGCTACTTTGCTCTCCCTCCATCGTGATTAAGGGTATGAAAGACCACAGTCAGGAAAATAAAGAGAATTTGCACCCTGAGATAAACCAAAAACAACAGGTCACTCTGTCTGTGTCTGGTCCACAAAATAATAAAAGCTTGAGCAATTCCTACAAACCTGAACTCCCTAAACAAATACAGGGGTGGGCAAAAGTAGGTTTAGAGTTATTCATATGGAAAATGTGTAATACAAGAATAAATAATAATATAAGAATAAATTCGGTGTTTTGGGTACTTACAACTGTAAACCTACCTTTGCCCACCCCTGTATAATCTTCTGCCTGGCCTTCAAAATGACAATATGGATATGATGGTCCCCTCCCAGAGGCACCAGAGCCACAGGCTGAAGGGAGGCTGCAAAGACAGCACATGGGTCACCTCAGGTGAGGGCTAATTTGCTATTCGGTAGGTGGTTTGCAGCGAAGGTCTATCCAAAAGCAGATCTGTGAGTGTGTTCCCAAATGCAAGGGGACTCTTGGTGCACTTTGCTTAGGGTCGCCACGCGTCTCATTGAGCGGCATCTGTAAACTCTGCCCTGTGCAGCCTTCATCCCGTGGCATCCCATAAGATCTTGTCCCAGTTCTGCTCAGGAAACCTGTGCTAAAGCAGAAAAGGGAAAAACCGCGCTGCTGTTCTTGGTCAGCTCCATGGCGAGAAGCTTCAGATTCTCTATGAAATGAGAGATTCAATTGCGTGAGGTCACCAGGTCACAGTCTCCCAGAGAACACTGCTCTGTGGGGCCAAACATCCCTCTCAGAGGGGTCCTTAAACTTCAATAGCATCAGTCAGCTGCGGCCAGGCCCTGTGAGCACACAATCCCAAAATGAGCCTCTGTGTGCTGTCTGTCACAGAGGAGGCCAGCCTACCTGGGTGCAATTTTAGCCCATCAAAGGTGACATTGAACGCTGCCTCCTAAATTTCAATCACAGCCTTAACCACCCTGTGATTTAGCCAATAGCAGCTCTGTGGCTCTTTGGGAACGAAAGGCCACCTCCGCAGGGCTGGAGGAAATGTTTACAGCGCAGCGGGAAGCAGAGCGGCACACGCAGTAAAAAGCAGGCAATGTGAAGCGTTTGCTTCGTTGCTGGCGTGTCACGGGACTGCTGTGTCCCCCGCACCCCACTGTCAGAAATTTGTACATAGAACTTCTCTTCTAGTTTACAGAATTTACTTATAATGACAACCGTCCTCTTGACACTTAACAGCAACCTTAATAAAAGTGAAATAAGTACCAAAGGTAGGGGAAAGCTTGTCTCTCAAATGGCTACCAACCAATGCCTCCAACAAGGATGACTCTCAAATACGTAATGTTGAGTGAAAAGGGCAGACACACAATGTATATGGTTAAGATTCCATTCATAGGAAGTTCAACAACAGGCAAAATGAATGTATGGTGACAGAAATCAGGGAGTGGCTGCCTCTGAGCGGCACCATTGACCAGGAGTCCTGGGGTAAAAGAAATAGTTGTTTAGCTCAGCTGGTGTGGCTCAGTAATTGAGTGTCAACCTATGAACCAGGAGGTGACAGTTCAATTCCCAGTCAGGGCACTTGCCCCGGTCGCAGGTTCAATCCTCCGTGGGGGGCGTGCAGGAGGCGCTGATCAATGATTCGCTCTCATCATTGATGTTTCTGTCTTTCCCTCTCCCTCTCTGAAATCAATAAATATATGTTTTTTAAAAAGACATGGTTGTTTACACGGGCATATGTATTTGCAAAAATTCAAGTTTTACTGTATGTAACTTTACTGCGTGCTATGGTCTGAATGTTGTGCTCCCTCCAAATTCATAGGTTGAAATCCTAACCCCAGATAATGATGGTATTGGGAGGTGGGGCGTTTGAGAGGTGAGTAGGTCCTGCGGGTGGGGCTCTCATGAAGGGGATTAGTGCGCTTATAAAAAAGACTCCACGGAGATCCCTTGCCCTTTTACCCTGCGAGGACACATCGAGAAGGGGATGGCTATGAACTCAGAGAGCCTGTACCAGAAAACAACCATGCTCCCGCCTTGACCTTAAACTTCCCAGCCTCCAGAACTGCCAGCCATAAATTTGTTGTTTACAAGCTACCCAGTCTGTAGTATTTTGTTATAGCAGCCTTAATGGTTTGAGACACTATATAATTTATGATTCAACTTTTTAATGTTTTTAAAACCCACTAGCTACACACATGAGCTCTGAAGTTGGGGCTAAGAAGACCACACTCTACTGCTAAGGATGAACATGGGACCCCATTTCCTGCCCCTCCCCTCACTGAGCAGCCCAATATGGCCCAATGTCACTTGTTGCCCCTCACAGGAGGGTGGCTGTCCTACTGTTCACGTGGCCCATACTTGCCCTCTACGGTATAGAAATGCTGGGATACAGCCAAGGTGCACCTTCTCCATATGCTCGCCCAGTCCAACAGTATTTTTTCTCCTTGTGACAAATATTAATACATTGCAGGGTGGCTGCCGTCAAGTCGAAGGGTGTTGTTTGGCATCTCTCTGCACCCCTGTCCCTCTCACCATTTCCATTTAGAAATAAATGCCCAGCCTGGCGCAGTCTGACCTGCAGGCCACTCACTGTTTCTGACTCTGCAGCAGCTCCTGGAGAGTAGCCCACCCACATTACTGTCTGTTTTATTCAAAGCATTTTCCGTCATTAATCATAATATCCACGTGCTAATTGGTGCCCCAGTCATGAGTCACTGAGCATGATGGGACCTGAAGCAGAATAGGAATGCAAAACCCTAGGGCTGAGTCTGATTCTTAGGAGGAATCAGACCTCAGCTCACATCCCTGGTGCTTCCCCCATCAATCCCGCCGCCCCAGGGCAGTGACTCATGGGCTCCGATTAGATTTGTGTTCTCAGTGATTGAGTTTCCATTTATGCATAAATAACATACGAGGATCCTATCAGCCCATTAGGCACTGGGATTGGGATGCTTAAGCAGAAAAGAGATAAATTTGAAGATGTCCTTTGCCAAACTTAGAAGCAAAGCTACATTGCAGGAGAAGCCCCATTATGATTTTCACTCTGGTGCAGTGACATTTTTAAAATCGAGCAGAGTGCCCCACCAGTGTGGCTCAGAGGTTGAGCGCCGATCTATGAACCAGGAGGTCACAGTTCAATTCCCTGACAGGGCACATGCCTGGGTTGCGGGCTCGATCCCCACAGGAGGTAACTGATCAATGATCTCTGTCATCATTGATGTTTCAACCTCTCCTTCCTCTTCCTCTCTGAAATCAATTCAAAAAATATATTTAAAAAAATATAATAAGAGGGAGAAGAAAGATTTTTTCCATAAGTTCCCTTCTATTGGCAAGATCCCCTGCAACGCCTCTGAGGAAAATAATCGTGTGTTTTGTTTTCGCCCCGGATTACAGACCAGCAGCAAAGGAATGCGGCCTCTGCACTCCCCGAGACCAGGCCATAGTCTCCGAAACCTGGGGTGTGCCTTCAGAGTGCTGGCACTGGGCGTGAGTCTCAAGATGATCTTTTCCTCTCCAAATAACTGTCCTTGTCTATGCTTGGTCAGGGGTTTTCTCTCCTAAAGCCCCAGGTTTGAATTAAAATCCTAACGGGAAGGAAATGCTACTCATTTTTATCCACTTAAGTATAATGGCTTTCTGTTCATGTTAATTCTGGTCACAGGCTATGCAGGGTCAAGCAAACTAATCTTTATTTCTATCGGGGTTTTATATTTGCAAACATGATTGAGATTTTAGTTTGTCAGTCCTTATCGCACCTTTGAAAGTCAGAGCAGAATTATATTCCCATTTCGTAGGTGACAAAAACGGAAGGCAAGGTCACTTAGCAAATCCATGGCCAAAAAAACATTTTAGAACCTTGGGCTTGAATTTCCAATTCATGTCATCATTTCTTAAGTTTTATCAAATACTATAACTTCATCTCCATTATTTCCCTGTCAGCCACCCCGAAGCATTGGAATGTCACTCACCAGGGATCCATGGATGCCAGAAGGATGGTGGTCTTACCAGAGGTCCAGGCTTCCTGCATGTTGGTTAACGTTCCCCCCGAGAGAAGCCGCCTGCAGTGGTTCAGCTTGACTAGTTCCACGGTAATCGGTTCTATCTCTGACAGTCCAAAGACGGAGGTTCCATTTAATTCAGCCAGGCCCTCGAAGGCTCTGTGTATTAGTTCTCCTTCAATGCCACAAGCCAATTCTTCTTACATTAACCCAAGAAAGCATGAGGACTCGTGACACTGACTGTCCCTGCTGTCTGTGGTTAATTATGATAGACATGGGCCGTTTGCTTGGACACACATGAATATGTATTTCAACTAGAGGGAGCCTGCTGAGTTCCCCCCAAACATCCTCTCATGGCAGCGTTCCACAAAGGCTGCCGGGTGGGAAAATGATAACATCTTCAGTGGCTTTAAACAGGAACTCGCCCCTCTGAGGAAGGAGGAGCTGGCTCCACTCCGCCTGGAGACGGCAATGCCTCCAACAGCCAGGCACCTCTTTCTCTATCCGAGAAGGGCCCACACACTGTTGTGTGGAGAGAGAGACAGAAATTCTATCATCTCAAAAGCAGGCTGGAGAGCTAGTCTGATTCCCAGATCCTTTTTTTAACTTGTCAGTTGGTTCCAAGACATTACCTGCCGCTATTGCGGTGGTTAATCCGGGTGCTTTCTGCTTTACAACAAAGAACTAAAACTCATGAGTCGGTTTCATTTCCTTTAAAGTCTGCTCATTACTAAGAAGCACCAGCCCTCAAGCTCGTTAAAATCAGAGCGTGGGATGCTTATCACCTGGGAGAAGTCAGTTCCCTGTAAGAGAACTCAATTTGCACTCTCCCAGCCCCCAGGGATTTTCCTCATCTCTTCCAAGGAGATTCAGCCAGTCTCCACTCCTCAGCCAGAGGCAGGGGACAGGCAGGATTGTCATTGTTGGACCCAAGAGTCTTCGAGGCTGCACATTCTCCCCAGTCTCAGCAGAAGCTGGGCTCCATCCAACTTCCCTGAGGCTGCCTCTTAAACAATTCTCCACCTTTGAAAAGTTCATTTTAAAGCAGTTGTTGGAATGCAGACTGCATCCCCACTGTCCACCTCCAAACCAGCCCTGGATCCCCAATTGTTATTCTTACAATTAGACAGTGCTGGCCCACTGCCACGTCATGAGAACCATTATGGGTCAGAAAGACAAATAAATATTCAAGCTTTTAGAGACTCTACGTGCTTAGAGGAATTAAATGCAGGCAGGATTTTGGGCAGTTGATACCAGGAGAGAGGTCTTGGTTAGAAATAACCTGCCTACAGGTCAAATGGCTTAACTGGCCAAGACGATCTTCACTCACACCACCTAGAAATATTTACCCTCTACTGTCAACATACTGTACAGAAACAATGACCTTGCACATATCTCTGAGGGCCCCAAGGTGAGATTCCATCCACAGCTCACCTGGGTTGGCCCAGTGCTTTGTGGGGCCCCTGGGAGGCCTGTGAGATCTCGCCTCCTCCCCACCTGGGAGGCAGTTTCTCTTCACCTCCCAGATTCTGAAGAGGTATGAGGTGTCCTTGCTCGCCCCTTCAGAATCAAGCTGCAGACGATCAGTCTGCTTAGCCACCTTCTCAGATTGGCCCCTCAGCTCCAGGGCATCCATATGCAGACACAAGGGTAAGCACTTGGGATGCAAGGATGGGCAAAGATTGCATGTCTTAATGGACCATATGACTAGTTAGTCAAATGTGGAAGACAGACATTAATCACACAGTCACAGACATAAATATAAAATGCAACTGTAGTAAGCAAAAAGGTACATGGTGCCAAGAAGATGTGACCCAGTCAGGGAGATCAGAGAAGCATCCCCTGAGAAAATGAGACTGGAGCTGAGAGCTGAAGATGGCCAAGTCAAAGAGGGCAGCATGTGCCAAGGCCCTGTGGCAGGTGGCAGCAGAGAGTCTGAGGGACTGAAGAAAGCCAGTGTGGTTGGAGAGCAGAGTAAGGACAGCAAGGGTGAGATGAGGCAGGAGAGGTGGGTGAGGAGCAGGCTACACAGGGCCTTTCAACCCTCAATAAAGAGTTTTCACCATGCTGTAAGAAAAGTGAGAGGACATAAAATTGGGGGCAGTGTAGTGGGGTGCTGGGTAGGGGTGATGTAATTAGATTTGGGTTTCAAACGGACTGCAGTGTGGAGAATGGACTAGAATGGGGATGAAGAAGGCACAGGAAAGCCAAGTAGAGGGCTGACAGAAGATAGGTTCAAGGCTTGGGGAATCTGGTGGAGTGGAGGGAAGGGACATATCTGAGGGCCAGTTAGGAGATAAAACTGGCAGGATGTAACTGAAGCATGCTGGGCAGGTCTGAGCATCTTGGGTGGGGGGCGAAATTAGTAACTGGAGCATGGAGCACTCTGAGCTCTGGGTCAGGGGAGGGACCCGGGTAGCATGCGAAGAGTAGAGGAAGAATGGATGTTTCCTGTTTTAGAGTAAGATTGACTTTGAAAAGATTTCATAATGACTGGATTTGCCTTTGTTGCTATTTCTACAACCTTCCACTGCCCAATCACTCTTCATTCGGATGGTATCTGCTCTCATTTCTCGTGGGCTGTGGATTCTAGAATTAGAAAAAAAAACACATGGCCCAACTTAACACCTTTATTTTCAGTTGAGGTTCAGGGGTGAAAACACAACCTAAGATTATTGATGTTGTTTTGAATAAACAATAAATTTATTCCGCTAAAATGTTTCCTATTGAACACTAGTCCCATGAGACACTCTTCAAATCTTAGCTGAAATAAACTTGTCAGACACCATATATTTTTGGATATCCATGGTGCTTATTAGCATATTGGAGGTTAAGAGAAGTCCTGCAGCAAGGAAACCACTAAATCTAGTTTACCTGAAGTGAACTTTCTTATCCTAGCATGTTCTAAGGTACAGACCTTAGGAAGCCCATCGTCAGACCTATGCTATTATTTCTATATTCCAACTACATTATGGCCTGGAGAAGTTTCTTGGGCCTGTCCTCCTTTTTTGGCATTCTCCCTAGATTCTTAGTCTCCAGGGTCTCAAGCTGCACTCTGGTTCCTACTTCAGAATCCTACCCAGGCTTATCTCATTCCTTCAAAGTGCTCCAGGCTCCACAGCCACCCAATTCCTCTTCACTTGCTTTCAGATCATCAGTCTATTGCTCAGTACAACCAATACCAGCTATAATAGGGGGGGGGGGGGGAAGCAAGTTTCATGGACTAATTCACACTAACATGTGAATGACTAATCGCTTGTGCCATCTTTCTCCCCCCCCTCCCCCCCCTGCCCCGCCCAAAGACACATCTAATCCCAAACAATCCCTCATCAATGAACCAATACATTTAAGGCACATCAGGGAAAGAGATTTTAGGCTAAAAGAGCCACCATTTAGAGCAGACCAGGTCTGGTACATAATCTCCTCTAAATGATTTCTCCTCTCAAAAATCTTCACTTCATGTACTCTTGAAATCATAGGATCTATGCAATTCCCAAGTTTATCCATTATTTAGTCCCCCACTACCGCAGCCATGCCAATCTGTACCAAATAACCACTCATATTCTTCACGGTCATTGTCCGTGGTGAGGATGGCCACAGGAAACAAGGCCTGTTGCAAGATTGCTTTTGAAATCAGGCATTCGTAAACACACCTTTTTGTGATGTTAATTCTATATAGTCCTTAAGTCCCTACGGAAGGATCACAATGATATTCATGCAGCTGTTACACAATATAATACCAAAGGTAATATCATCTTGTCCAGAGTCTTTCTTTTTTTTATCAGGGATGAGGCAAGTATTTTCATCATCACCTGTTACTAGTATTTTGATGGCAAATATCATCTCGTATTGAGCCTCTCCCTCTCTTGCTTCCCTAACACATCCCTGGATCTTTTCACTTTGTTTAGCCTTTATGTTTTCATTCCTTAAGCCTATCATGAATGTGGCCCAACGTAATCAGCCTCTCTAGGTTTCTCAGGGCTTCCTTTTGGTTCAGCTGGACTAAAGGAAAGCTACACGGTGTTTGCTGAGTGCAGGCTGCACCTTTTGCTGCACGGACTTCTTGGATGTGCTCTTGACATTGGTGGGGCGGGAGGAGAGGGGCTGCAAGGTACCATGGTACAAGGCCACAGGCTTAGAAGCACCTTTCCACGCTGAGCCAATGGCCTTACTTCTGGGAAGTGACATTCTTCAACCTCTCTTTGTAGGAAACTCTTCTCCACCCAGCAGGTTGTATGAAGCCCCTATTGGTTTTAGTAAGACTGTTTCCTTCTCTGTATCTTAGACAATATTCCTTAACTTCTCCTTGTTCATGCTGTTCTTTGTGCCTACAAGCTTTTCTGACTTCTCAACCAATGCCCACCCACGTCTCTCACTGCAGTCTTCGATGCTCTGAAAGTCATGTCCATTGCCTCTAAGATTTTCTTCCTGGGCAGTCATCTCTCTCTCTCTCTCTCTCTCTCTCTCTCTCTCTCTCTCTCTCTCTCTTTCTCTCTCTCTCTCTCTCACACACACACACACACACACACACACAGACACAGTCTCAGACCCCACTTTAGGAAACACTCTTAGAAATATTGCTGGTATCTGGTATAACTCAGTAGAACAAAACGACCTGAAGCCTGCCAGTGTTCCTGGAAACAGAAGATACTCTTATTGCCAACAGTCTGAAATCTTCAAGTGCTCAGATTTTTCAAGCCACTTTGCCAAACAGCTAAAAATGATGCAAGTCTGTGTCCTTTCAAGTTCTTTATGGGAGGGGTTACCTTAGCCCATGTCCAAATGAACGAGAAAACACCAGCACAACACGGTGAAAAGCATCTGTATTGCTTAGATAGTGAAGGGGTGACCAGGTTAATGAATTCTCCGTATCCGTCATCCACACTGACCATTCTACGGCTCTTCCCCAGAACAGCACTGCCGTCAACTTCTCCAGGGTTGGCCTCAACAGGACACACAGAGCATCATTAGTTGGTGTCAGGTTGGGACTAGACTAGACTCAATCAGGGTGATCTCCTTGTAAGATATAAATGCTAATCACTCTGTTGTATACCTGAAACTAATATAATATTACATGTCAATTGAAACTGAAAAATAAATTGCAAAGCCACTGTTCTCAAAACTGCCTGGTACTGACACAAGAACAGACATATAGACCCATGGAAGAGAACAAAGAACCCAGAAATCAATCCAAGCCATTATGCTCAATTAATATTTGACAAAGGAGGGAAGAGCCTACAATGGAATCAAGACAGTCTCTTCAATAAATGGTGTTGGGAAAATTGGACAGATACATGCAAAAAAATGAAACTAGAGCACCAACTTACACCATACACAAAAATAAACTCAAAATGGATAAAGGACTTAAACGTAAGATGGGAAACCATAAAAATCTTAGAAGAAGCCATAGGTAGTAAAATAGCAAACATTAGTTGTAGCAATATCTTTACTGATACAGCTCCTAGGGCAATGGAAACTAAGGAGAAAATAAACAAATGGGACTACATCAAAATAAAAAGCTTCTGCACAGCAAAAGAAACCATTAAGAAAACAACAAGAAAGCCCACTGCATGGGAGAACATACGTATTTGCCAATGTTATCTCCTATAATGGTTTAATCTCCAAAATTTACAGGGAACTCATACAACTTAACAAAAGGAAGATAAACAATCCAATCAAAAAAATGGGCAAAGGACCTAAATAGATACTTTTTGAAAGAGGACATACAGAAAGCCAAGAGACATATGAAAACATGCTCAAAGTCACTAATCATTTGAGAGATGCAAATCAAAACAATGTGGTACCATTTCACACCTGTCAGAATGGCTATCATCAACAAATTAACAAACGACAAGTGCTGGCAATAAAGCAGAGAAAAAGGAACCCTCTTGCACTGCTGGTGGGAATGCAGACTGGTGTAGCCACTGTGGAAAACAGTATGGCGTTTCCTCAAAAAATTAAAAAATGGAACTTCCATTTGACCCAGTGATCCCACTTCTAGGAATATATCCCAAGAAACCAGAAACACCAACCAGAAAGGATATATGCACCCCTATGTTCATAGCAGCACCATTTACAATAGCAAAGATTTGGAAACAGCCTAAGTGCCCATCAGCAGATGGGTGGATTAAAAAACTGTGGTACATCTACACAATGGAATACTATGCTGCTGTAAAAAAGGAATTCTTACCATTTGCAACAGCATGGATGAAACTGGAGAGCATTATGCTAAGCAAAATAAGCCAGTCAGAGAAAGATAAATATCACATGATCTCACTCATTTGTGGAATATAATGAACAACATAAACTGATGAACAAAAATAGAACCAGAGACATAGAAGCATCGAACAGACTGTCCAACCTATGAGGAAAGGTGGGGAGTGACGAGGTAAGAGATCAACCGAAGAACTTGTATGCATGCATATGAGCAAAACCAATGGACACAGACAGTAAAGGGGCGAGGGCATGTGCTGGGGGTTGGGAGCAGCCGGGGAGAGGTCAATGGGGGAAAAAGGAGACTCATGTAATACTTTAAACAATAAAGAATTTAAATTAAAATAAATAAATAAGTAAAATAAAATAAGCTTTTAACATAATGATGTCACCTCCTTAGCCCATGCTATTTTGAAATTTGAAAAGCATCTTTACAAATGCTCATCCAGTATAATCAAAAGCAGTATTGTTGAGTTAATCAATCTGTGCAGTATCGTTGAGTTAATTTACTCACTGGGAACAATCTAATTCCCAAGACTTTCTGGGCCTGCCCCATGCGCTGAATGTAACTGACACTTGACAAATAGCAGCCAAGGGCCTATGACCTAGTTGGTGTTGTCTGGACTTCAAAGTTACCCAGAGCTTTGGCATCCACCCCAAAAGTAGTTTTCCCAAACAAAGACCAAGGAACTTCCCCCAAATGATTGAACTCCAGATGGAAAAATAAATATTAAAAATACGGGGGGGAAAATGTAGTTCCCACCCCCTAAGAGGATTTCTAAATATTAGTGCCAAATATTCAGTAAAAACCCAGCAAACAAGAATGTTAGGAAAAGATACAGAAAAGTGTTTATAAGTTCTGTTGAAAGAATGAGAACCCTGAAAAGGCCTCTTTGTACAACTACTTTGCCAATATTTCCTGTAGATTTTATTAGTCTGCCTTTAACACACATGAAAATTAGGAACGAGATGCAGACCTAAATAATTTTTTCTCCAACTTCTTGTTCTTTGGTGGATGGTGGTGACCTAACAGATAGGAATGGACGGTGTTCAAAGCCAGCTGGAGTCCCCAAGAGGCACTGACAGGTGGCAAAGCTCCAGGGACATCTTGGTTGATCAGCAGTCCACAACACTCACTAATGCATCATCTGACACTGACACACCTGTGTTCCTAGAAAGAGGTACACAGTAATAACAAACAACTTAGAAATGGGTATGCTTCCTTGAAAATGGATAATAATTAACAGCTTTGAAGTTGCAAAAAAGGCTGAGCCCATAAAGTGAGGGGCTAAAACTAGAATATTTGTAAACACAGAGATACTGTCTTTCTGATTATAGTTTAATGCCCCATCTTTGTGGCCTCAATGAGCAGGGGTAAGGTGGGAGCATGTTATTATAGGTGGATGCCATGTGGTGTAAGGAGGAGAATATAGAAATGACTCATAAACTCCATGAGGGGAAACTATTTTTAGTTAAAAAGGATCTAGCCCAAATGGGACCATTGAGTCTACTGTTCTTTTTAAATTTTTTTAGGTACAGAAACCCAGCAATTGGCCTCTGGGCAAAGCTAAAGCTAGCCTCCTAATCACTGTTATTTACTTATAATTTTCTGCAGTTCATTCTGTAGAGAGTCAGTTGACTTGCTAGGTTGCCCTGATAGTAGTATTTCACTACTTCTCTGTGCCGCCTGGATGTCAAACAAACTTGACAGTGATCTACAATCCATGCAGAGCCTGAGAACAGCCAGCAACCCTGGGTTAGAATGGAGATATTAGAATTAGAATGGAGATATCTCCCACAGTATTGGTCGGAGATACGTAAGTAAAATTCACTCTCAGGGAAGAAAGGACATCAATCCCTCTACTGAAAATGGGTGTAGATGGAAGAATAAGGGGACGAAGGAGCAGAAGCTCTCTCTAGGTGTCTCCAGGTTAAAGGGAAGAACCCCAGAGAGATTATAGGATATAGAAAGGAGTGAGTTAACGGCAGCCCAGACAATTTTAAGTTTCTACTTTGCCAAGGGCAAATTGACTCTGAATGCCACAGCCTCCAGAGGACATGGTACTCTGTAAGCTATGTTCAGGACTCCACTGGCTCTCTCTCCTGGCTGGTTGGAGGACATCATTGATAAGTCATCTTCAGTTATGTCAGGAGTTTCAGGGACATATAGAGATAGCAACGGAATTTAGAAGAGACTAAAAGGTAGTGCCTCTTGGGATCCACTCCCAGCTTTATCACTGACTCAGAGAGTAACTTTATTCCTCTCATGGTTATTAGGGCGACTTTATGAAGGTGATACAATACGAGATTGGGAGGTCAATCCAGCACCCCTCCTTGCTTAGTATCTAAATTAAATGTAAACTTTCTTAGGATACAAGTAATGAGAAAGGCAGACAGGAAGCATATAAAAACCTAAGAGAAACAAAGTTGGAAAATTTTATGAATTTCCCTCTTCAATTTTTAAAATTTATTGAGGTGAAAATTTTATATTATATGACTTTCACCTCAATACATTTAAAAGTGAACAATTCAGTGATGTTTAGTACACTCACAATGCTGTACAACCGCCCCTTTGCCCCTTTTTTGCCCTTTGCCTCTTTGCCAAGGAGGGGCAACAGTGGAGGTCCCAAGTTGCAAAAGTCTGCACTCTCTGGGGCTCCCTGGACATGCTGTGATGGTCAGCTTTAAGCAGCACACTCCTCACATCCTCAGAAAGGCTCATGCAGGCAATAATGGCTTCCTGACTCAGAACATTATCCACTGCAGAGAGAGGTCAATGAATGAAATTCCTATGGCCTGAGGAGCAGAGTCTCTTCATTTACCCCTCCTGCAAGGAAGCACAAAATCAAGACAGCAAAGAGAGTGCAGACAGGCCCCCCTACAAAAAGAAAAGTCATCACTACCTCTATACCCACAAAAGTCCTTCAAATTATACAGAAAACGAAAACAAAACTTCTACATGTATCACGAACAGTGTGACTATGAAGCAGAGATTTAATGTCAACCTCTGGATAGTTTGTTTCAGGACACACCTAAAACCTCTCCTTGCCTTTAGAAATCTCATCTTGTGTTGATTATTCTTGGTACTATTTCATAAATAGACAGCACTTTGCTGTTATGTGGGTACTTATTGGAATATAAGCTGCACCTGTTACATTTTTAGAAATCAAAATATTTGATGGGAATACACATTACACATAAACTAGAAGTTTCTGAAGTTAATGCTTTGGCTCTACATTATCTAACCAGACCCTGCATTCAATCTAAAATCATCCATATCAGCCCTCAGGACCTAGCTCTGATGCCTAGGATGAGCCTAATATGTTTGGACCATGGTCACAGATCCTTCTCTTGTCAGTGGTTTTGACATTGATCTAACAGCATTAAAATTATTCTGTTGATGACATTTTCAGTCCTTTGTTGCACTTCCTGATTTTATAAATAATAAATAATGTTAGTGCAATGCATGATAAATGCACTTGCAATATACAGCAGATTTAAAGCCATCAATGTCAGAGTTAAACATTCAAGAGTGGGGTAACTGAATAAACATACAATATTGATGGCTACTCTGAGAACTAAATATTCTATCTCCTTGTGACTACATGGTCAACCTCATTGCTCTTCTCTTCCTCTATATATACTAAATGTGATTAAAAATAGGTATCTTGCTTGGTATTTTCAATAATAAGTTGCAAAGTTCAGTCTTGATCATTGTGATATGACTACACAGGGGGAGAAGATACTAAATTTGGGAAGTCACAGACTGCATTCATGCTAGAAAAAAAGAAAATTAAAATAGAAGAAGAGCCGAAACCGGTTTGGCTCAGTGGATAGAGCGTGGGCCTGCGGACTGAAAGGTCCCAGGTTCAATTCCGGTCAAGGGCATGTACCTGGGTTGCGGGCACTTCCCCAGTGGGGGATGTGCAGGAGGCAGCTGATCGATGTTTCTCTCTCATCGATGTTTCTAACTCTCTATCTCTCTCTCTTCCTCTCTGTAAAAAAATCAATAAAATATATTTTTTAAAAAAATAGAAGAAGAACCTAAAAACCACCAAAGAAATTGAGGCCTGATGCCAAAGGGCAGGCTCTTACCTCTGAACCTGTTCAGCATGTCTAGGAGTCCAGTGAAGCACCGTGAGGGGAGCTCAGGATTCACTGGCTGAGGCTTTTGCATCTGCATCAGTTCAGTCCTGTGAACAATGACATCAGTGGTATCTGAGGCCACAGGTTAGTCACACAACCATTATAAAGATTGGAGCTTTCAATCCAAGATATTTCACCACCACACTCCCATTCTGACATAATGGGGCATACATTTTAGTCTACCTTCCTAGGGATATAAAAAAAATGTTGCCTTACTTCTTTTTCTAAATTTAAATTATATAAAATGCTGACTTTCCCATTCTCCTCAGAAATTATTCCATTTCTAAAATGATTGAGAATCATTTCCTCCATCTACTCCACCTTAGGGAATGCAAACCCCTGGGTAACTTACAGGGAGCAGAACATACAGACAGAGACTTTGGGACTTGAGTCTCAGAGTCACCACCAATGAGACATTCAGTGCCTGAAAGAGAAGAGTCCACAAGCCAGGTAGCTTTGCTCTCTTTTCTCAAGCAAGGAAATCTATCCTGCCTGGCAGCCTGCTCCTAAAGCTGTAGCTTCTTAGAAGGCACGAGGAGGTCATTCCCCCGAGGTCTGCCTACAAGGGGGACATGCAGTGATGGATCAGGCTGAGTCACTGCTAGACCTGGGAACCCTGTAACAGAATGTAAATGTGTTTTGTGGTAAGATGCATGAAACCTTCCAATATGCAATACCTTTTCATTAATTACAGTTGCCATCTTATAGATGCTGTAGGAAATCATTTTTAGCAGAGGTGCCATGCTACCTGTATTTTGTTGAAACCTATCACAACTTAACAAATCATGTGATAGGCTTCATATCTTTAGAAGGCAGGGGGTGGGTGGGAAGATATTAAAGAACTTGTATGCATATATGCATAACCCATGGACACAGAATATAGGGTGCTGAAGGCCTGAGGAGGGTAGAGGGGGTAGGCTAGGAAGAGTCAATGAAGGGAAAAAGGCGGATATCAATGTAAGCAAATAGAGGAAGAAGTTTCATTTTTCAGCAAAAAATCAAATAATTTTGTGAGAGACTGCCCTCCAATAATTGAACAAAAAATAGTGGAATCTCTTTTTAGGCCTAAAAAGTCTAGTAGCAATGTGGTATTAAAATTTAAAAAAAAAATCAAATATCTTATTATAAGAAATATATTATAATTGCTCTAATCACAGATAATTTAAATATTGATGTCATTTCAATTAACAAGGAAATCTACTCGTCTACTTAGAGAAGATCCAAGTACTCCAATAGGTAAATTGAAAGCATTTGTGGGCATGAAAATATTTACTCTAAATGCATATGCCACAGAGTCTACTAGGAGTGATCTCACCTCTAAGTTCTGGCAGCTCCAAATGTGGTCAGTCTACCCTGGAGAAGTGGCCTCTTGAGAGATGTGGCTTTTATATGATCCCATCCAGGTAAGGCCACACTCACTTGCTGGGATTGGCTATATCTTCAGAAGGCAGGGGAGGGAGGGTAGGTGGGAAGAGATTAAAGAATTTATATGCATATTTGCATAACCCATGGACATAGACAATAGGATGTTGAAGGCCTGGGGAGCGTAGTGGGGGCAAGTAGAAGGTGTCAATGGTGGGAAAAGGAGACATATGTAATACTTTCAACAGTAAAGAATTATTTTAAAAAATAATAATAATAAATATTATAAAAGGAAGTGGCATGGCTAATTAATTTCTACATAGGGCTGGGTAGGTTTACAATGTATAGAAAGCAACATTTGGGGCCCTTGCTGGTTTGGCTGAGTGGATAGAGTGTTGGCCTGGGATGGAACGGTTCCTGGTTCCATTCTGGCCAAGGGCACATGCCAGGGTTTCCAGCTTGATCTCCAGCAGGGAGGATGCAGGAGGTAACCAATCAATGATTCTTTCCCATCATTGATGTTAAAGATGAAAGAAAGAAAGAAAGAAAGAAAGAAAGAAAGAAAGAAAGAAAGAAAGAAAGAGAGAGAGAGAGAGAGAGGAAGGAAGGAAGGAAGGAAGGAAGGAAGGAAGGAAGGAAGGAAGGAAGGAAGGAAGGAAGGAAAGAGAAAGAAAGAAAGAAAGAAAGAAAGAAAGAAAGAAAGAAAGAAAGAAAGAAAGAAAGAAAGAAAGAGGAAGGAAGGAAGGAAGGAAGGAAGGAAGGAAGGAAGGAAGGAAGGAAGGAAGGAAGGAAAGAGAAAGAAAGAAAGAAAGAAAGAAAGAAAGAAAGAAAGAAAGAAAGAAAGAAAGAAAGAAAGAAAGGAAGGAAGGAAGGAAGGAAGGAAGAAAGAAAAAAAGAAAGAAAGAAAGAAAGAAAGAAAGAAAGAAAGAAAGAAAGAAAGAAAGAAAGAAAGAAAGAAAGAAAGAATGTTTGAGGGCATACACCTTAACAGAATGTAAATGTGTTTGAAGTAAGATACCTGAAACTTTCAAATATGCAATACAGTATTATTAACTATAGTCAGCCTCTTATAGATGCTATAGAAAATTATTTTTTAAATATATTTTTATTTATATCAGAGATGAATGGAGAGGGAGAGAGAGAGAGAAGGAAACGTCAATGATGAGAGAGTCATTGATTAGCTGCCTCCTGCAAGGCCCACAATGGGGATCCAGCTAGCAACTGCCTGACCAGTAATTGAACTCTCATCTCTTGCTTCATAGGTCAATGCTCAACCATTGAGCAATGCTGACCAGGAAAAATAAATCTCTTTTTAAAAATTATTGAAAAGCAAATAATAAATCCATCAAAACCACATACACTAGAAAGAGGTGAAGTACATGCCCACTTACTCAATGTATAGGATTGTAAATTAACGTAAGGGCCATTGACTAGCAAATGATCCCAAAATTAATTCTGGGAAAATTATCTCAAACATTTCTCAACATGTTACATGCCATCTATGGAAGCATATGGATAAAGAAGTTTCATTTTTCAGCAAAATTCAAATAATTCTGTGAGAGTCTGTCCCCTGTAGTGCTTTTACATGATGCTGTCCCTTACAGGGACTAGTCCAGGGGTGGGCAAACTTTTTGACTCGAGGGCCACAATGGGTTCTTAAACTGGACCGGAGGGCCGGAACAAAAGCATGGATGGAGTGTTTGTGTGAACTAATATAAATTCAAAGTAAACATCATTACATAAAAGGGTACGGTCTTTTTTTTTCAATAGTTTTATTCATTTCAAATGGGCCGGATCCGGCCCGCGGGCCGTAGTTTGCCCACGGCTGGACTAGTCCAACAATCACTGACACTACTGTTTCCTGGATTTGTGATTCTGTCACAAAGAATTTTAAAATCCTATAACCCTGCAATCTCATTCCTTCCTAAACAATAAAGATAATAACTAGCCCAGCTGCTTTTACTCAGTGGTTGAGTGTTGACCCATGAACCAAGAGGTCACGGTTTGATTCCACGTCAGGGCACATGCCTGGCATTAAGGTTTGATTCCCGGTAGAGGGCTTATAAGGAGCAGCTGGCCAATGATTCTCTCTCATCATTGATATGTCTATATTTTTTCTCTCTCTCTTTCTTCCTCTCTCTGAAATTAATAAGAAAACATATTTACAAAAATAAATATAGGAAGTAAGCCATCATAGAATATAAAATAAGAAAGGAATCTCAGGTTCAGTGATCTGCTCTTTGTTTTCTTCTTCAGTTGTACACAGCAGATTCCTCTTCCTTATTTGAGCTGTTATGATTATTTTATTTCTCTGTGAATGCATTCATCTTTGCTACTAACATATAATCTCCAGATTCTAGGCGATTTTTCTCACCATTGCAGACTTGAGTTTGGGGAAAGGGAACTGAGAAGTTACTATGGTACCTAGAAAAATTTAGTTATGGTTTAGATACTATATTTATTGATTTAATTTTTATTTTTATAAATTTCTTTTTCATTGGTTTCAGAGAGGAGAAGGAAGAGGGTGAAAGAGATAGAAACATCAATGAAGAGTGGAAATAATGGGTGGGCTTAAAAGCTCCCTATTGATGATTGAGCCAGCATCTCACGTCTGTGTCCTGATCATGATTCCAACTGTGACCATGGGCAGCCAGCCCACAGAATTATTTGAATTGCTGAAAAATGAAACTTCTTCCACTATATGCTTATATAGATGACTTGCAACATGTTGAGGAGTATTTGAGATAGTTTTCCCAGAATTAATTTTGGGATCATTGTTGGTCAATGACCCTTTTCCAAGAATTAATTTTGTGATCATTGCTGGTCAATGACCCTTATCTTAATTTACAATCCTATTCAGTGAGTAAAAGGGCAGGTACTTCACTTCTTTCTAGGAAATGTGGGCTTTGGTGGATTTATCATTCATTTTTCAATAAATGTTAAAAGATGAGTTTTATTTAGATTTTCACTTTTCAAGTTTCCAGCAAGGTTAAATTATTTTCATTTCATACATTTATAAAAATCAGATCTAAATTCCCAAACATTTTATAATTTAGGGAAACAACTTACATGGTGGGGGTATCAGTGATTTGTAAATTGTGATAAGGTACAAAATAAGGTAGCATGGCACCTCTGTTAAAAATAATTTTCTACCCCTAACCAGTTTGGCTCAGTGGATAGAGTGTCGGCCTGTGGACTGAAGGGTCCCAGGTTCGATTCTGGTCAAGAGCATGTACCTTGGTTGCAGGCACATCCCCAGTAGGGGGTGTGCAGGAGGCAGCTGATCGATGTTTCTCGCTCATCGATGTTTCTAACTCTCTATCCCTCTCTCTTCCTCTCTGTAAAAAATCAATAAAATATATTTAGAAAAATAATAATTTTCTACAGCATCTATAAGATGGTGACTATAGTTAATAATACTATATTTGAAAGTTTCATGCATCTTACTGCAAAACACATTTACATTCTGTTAGGATGAAAGTGTTTTTCTAGCCCTAGCCCTAAACCCTAAGCCCTAAGCCCTAGCCCCCCCGAGCCCGAGCCCCGCTATCCCTAGCCCTAAGCCCTAAGCCCTAAGCCCTAAGCCCTAGCCCTAGCCGCCCGAGCCCCCCTAGCCCAAGCCCTCCTAGCCTGAGCAATACAGTATTATTAACACTGAGTAATGGGTGGATGAGAGTGTAACCTCGCCAAGCCTTGGTTTCCTTATTGCCAAGTGATTCGTGGAGTTTTCTTTTCACTAAAATTAAGTTGTCCCTCCAGGCATTCATTTAAGAAGATGCTGTGCTTTTAACCAGACACACCTGTGCTCAGAACCTATGGGGACATTCCTTACAATCACCAGAGCCCGGCTCTCTCTCTTTTTTTCTTTTTAATCCTCACCTGAGGATATTTTTCCATTGATTTTTAGAGAGAGAAATATCGATGTGAAAGAAACGCATTGATTGGTTGCCTCCTGCATGAGCCCTGACCAGGGCCTGGGCTGGGGAGGAGCCTGCAACTGAGGTACGTGCCCTTGACCAGAATAAAACTTGAGACTCTTTGATCCGCAGGCTGATGCTCTCCACTGAGCAAAACCGGCTAGGACAGCCCCGCCCTCTTTACTTCCAACTTCTGCTCTATTTAGACTCAGCCTGTCTCCTGACCTTTGACAATGTCTTCCAGCTGGAGTCTTCCCTCCCTTTGGAAAAGGCATTTGTACTCAATTTTCTGCTTCCTAAGAGCCAGAACTCAGACTATGTCATTCTATCTTTGCTGACTTGGATAAGAGTCTGTATTCAAAGCATCAGTCACTCCAGGTCGACCTGCCTTCCCTCAGCCCAAGACCTCCCTGAGATTATAAAGTGTGAATCCCCTAGAAATTGGCTAAGTCAGTTAGCTGCCACCAGATGGCAATCATGATGTCAGAGGCCCAGCTATGGAACTACTGCCAGGTGCAAATAGCTGAGGAGAGAGGTAAATAGGCAATGCCACTACCTATGTTTTTTTTCTAGAAAGAGTAAAGAAAGAAAACCAAAACAATATAACCCCAAGGCCATTTTTCAGAAGTGGATATCCTCTTTGAATTCCAGTTCCTTCATTTCTAAAACCCTGATTATGCCTTCTCTGCAGGTTCATGGTGAGGAAATGGGGGAATGTAAGAAAGGAGACCAGAGGTGTCTCTCAGTAAGGCAAGTATTTGCTTAGAGTTGTAATAATATAATACCCAAAAGATGGGGGAAATTTTGAATGTCCAACAATACCCACTAAATCATAGAGCAACTGTATAATGAAAGTTTATGAAATGACTTATAATTATGTTGTAAAGAATAAAATTAATGGGGAATTATTTACCACACAATGTTATGTGAACAAAGCAGGATATAAAAATGCATGTAATATGATTAAAAAAAAAGAAGATAAAACCCAGCTGGTGTGGCTCAGTGGTTGAGCATCGACCTATGAACCAGGAGGTCACGGTTCCTGGTCAGGGCACATGCCCAGGTTTCAGGCTCGATCCCCAGTAGGGGTTGTGCAGGAGGCAGCCGATCAAATGATTCTCTCTCATCATTAATGTTTCAATCTCTCTCTTTCTCTCTCTCTCTCTCTCTCTCTCTCTCTTCCTCTCTGAAATCAATAAAGATATATTTAAAAACAATAATAAAAAGAAAAAATATATCAAAATGTTAACAGTAGTTGAGAGATTATAGGAGATTTCAGGTTTGTTTTTACAAAAAAACACACAAATTTTTGACATTTTTCTGTGAGAATGAATTGCTTTCATAGAACACGAAATTTTAATTGGAGATAATAAAGTAACTGTGATTGTTACCCTTATTAGTGTATTGTTCTTGTTTGCTGTCCCTCAAATCCACCTTTGGCTTAGCCCCTGGGAAAATGGCAACACTCCAGGGGAACCCAAAAATGTGTGCCTAGAGCAGTGGTCGGCAAACTCAGAGCCAAATATCAACAGTACAATGATTGAAATTTCTTTTGAGAGCCAAATTTTTTAAACTTAAACTATATAGGTAGGTACATTGTTATTAACTTAATTAGGGTACTCCTAAGCTGGCCTTTGCTAAAAACGTCCTCAATCTGATTGAGGTATGTTCACTGAGATCGACCCCTTCCAACTCTCCCATCCACACTCGTCTTGTATACTTGCTTCGTCTACCTCCTTTAGTTCATCCTCTCTATATGTCCAAACCATCTCAACATACCTTTCTCAATCCTCGACACTACATCTTCTTTCACTCCACAGCATTCCCTAAAATTAACTTAATAAACTTTACTTAAAGTTTTAAGCCTTAGTTAAACTATAGGTACGTTGAATAAAACTTGATATCATACTTAATAATGATATTATTTATTGATAAAATTAAATTCCTTACAATTTACCTTACAATATCCATAAAATTAAATCATGACAATGACTAACAAACACTAATGTGAACAATGGCTTTGCATCTCCTTGGAAAGTTTGGGTAAGTCAGGTTTGTATGTTGTTGTTTTTAATGTTAGGCACGATTCCAGGTTCTCATCCATAAGACGACTTCTCAGTTTACTCTTGATAAGGTTCATGCTTGAAAATGATTGTTGGCATAAATATGTAGACCGGAACAAGGAAAGAACAGCAAACGCTAGTTTTTTCAGTGATTATATGAGTCAGGAATACTATTCCAGGTGTAAAAAATCAACATATCTTCCTTCTCCAGGTCTTTCAAAGCAGACCACTTGTGCTATGAACTAAGATCACATTTGCTTTTCTCCAATATTTCTTTATTCAGCACAAAGACGTTCAAATTTCGAGCTCCACAGTTCTTCGTTTTTTAAATCCAGCAATTGCATTTCAAAGTTGCCAATGTCAATACTAAAGGGAGAAAAATTTAATTCTGTTACAGTAGCACTGAGAGGTTTTTTAACAAAGGCTAACGTTGCTTTGCTGTTTCTGAATTCCTGGAACCTGTTGAGAAAAGCTTCCCTCATATTTAAAAGTGTTGTTTTGAAATAGCATATGTCAATATCAGAATTATTTTCTTGGCGATGTTTCAACAGACTTGGAAAGTGAATCAAAGTTTCTCTTTCAAAATCTTGGAGCAAAAAGAGATAATTTGTTTTTGAATGAAATAACTTCTAACATCGAAAAAACTGTTTCCTTTCCCCTGGAGTTTACGATTAAGCTGATTTAGATGAGATGTAACGTCTACCATGAAATAAAATTTTTGGATCCACTGATTGTTCCTTAGTTCTGGATAGTGAACACCCTTCTCAAGGAGAAATGCTTTAATTTCTGTTAATAAGGAAGCGAAACGTATCAAAACGTTTCCTCTTAATAGCCAACGTACCTTGTTATGCAGCAGAAGATCTGCGTACTCACTCTCCATTTCAACTAAAAATTCTTTAAATTGGCGATTAAGAGCTTTAGGTATAATGGAGTTGATAATCTTAATCACCAATTCCATAACTTTGCAAATTTCTTCTGGAAATGTCTGCGCACAAGTGCTTCTTGATGAATGATGCAATGGTAAGTAAGTATCGCGTGATTAATTTTTTCTTTCAAAATAGCAACAAACCCGTTTCTTACGCCGGTCATACTTTTCGACCCATCTGTTGAAATTGAGACAATTTTATTGAGTGGAATATGATGTTCTTCAATGCACTCAATTATAGTATTTGCTATATCCTCTCCACGTGTTTGACCTTTGAGTGGCAATAATCCTAAAAGTTCTTCTTTAGGACCTGTAGATGAAATAAATCATACAAAAAGTGAAACTTGTGCTGTATCATTTATGTCACAAGACTCGTCAACTGCTATTGATAAAGCTGAAACCAATTTAAGATCTTCAACTTGCTGGTTGGTTATATTCAAAGACATTTTCACTGTTCTATCTTTCACTGTTTTAGCAGACAATGGTAACTCTTTAATATTTTTAGAATATCTGCTTTGTTCTTAAAATCCCAAAATAGCTCTTCGGATGCATTTATAAAACAACTTTTTATGTACTCGCCATCTATATATGGTTTTCCTCTCTTAGCAATCTCTTGACTAACCACAAAACTTTCAATATTAACATTGTTGGAACATTGCATCCAATAATTAAATACAGAACTTGATTTTTCTTGATTCTTCTGAAGTTCCTCAACTGCTTTCTTCCTTGCATCACCGACAGGATATTTAGTACTAAATGACAGGTGTTTAGTTGTAAAGTGTCTCTCCAAATTTGATTTCTTGTTATGCGCCAATTTTTCCTGACAAATAAGACAGGTCAGAAGGCCATTTAAGTTTTGAATAAATGCGAAAGTCTCGGTCCATTCAACTTTAAATTCCCGGTTTTCATCTTCAGTTTTTCTTTGCTTCTTCTTTGTAGCCATGTCAAACAGGGCACCTAAAAAATGTTTCATTTTATAATAATAAAGCCACCAACACAAAATAATTACAATTCTTAAATTGATGACAAAAATACCTGTAGGCTTTGCAGCTGGTTGGAAAAATACAGGTAACTTTATGCTTCTAGTAGGTACTTTTGTCACCCGTGTGCGATTTGCGGACGTGACTAGCACTAACCACTGCACAATGAGACTGCTGACTCAACTAGTGCATGAATCGCGCGCACCTCCCCGGCGCTGTGTATCCTGCGACCCGCCTGCGCCGCGTCTCCCGTCACCCGACCGACCGACACCCCCCACTTCTGAACCACTTCTTCAAAATAGACTCTCCTAGGCCGAAAACCGACTTCTGTGCACAGGCCACGAAGTTTCAATCGCACTGTATGTGCGCGCCCACACGTGGTATTTGTGCAAGAGCCACACTCAAGGGGCCAAAGAGCCACATATGGCTCGTGAGCTGCGGTTTGCCGACCACTGCTCTAGACGTGAGCCGCGGTTTGCCGACCACTGCTCTAGAGTAAATCCATACCCAGTAAGCAGTCACTCTCTAGGCCCTGGCAACCACCAATCTTCGTTCTGCATCTACGGCTTTATCTATTCTGGATATTTTGTGTAAGTGGAATCATAAAATAGTGATTCCATTCTCTGTCTGGCTTCTTTCACTTATCATAATGATTTTTGAGTTTTGTCCATGTAGTAGCATGTATCACTATTTTACTTCTTTTTATGGCTGAGTAATATTCCATTGTTTGTATATACCACACTGTTTACACATTCATCTGTTGGTGGAAATTTGGGCTGTTTCTCTCTTTGTGCTCCCCTTTGAAAAATTCTATGCCCCCCACCCTTCCTCATATACACTCCAGGTGTTAATTACAATATAACATCCTAGAACCCCTATTCCAACCCTGAGCAGTGTTGTTCTTTTTCATTTTGTGTGTGAGTGATTTCTGTATAATTTAAAAATTATCTCTGGCACATGTCCAAATAAGAAGCTCAAATTCTCTATTGCAGATCAGAAAACAGATACGGTAGCAATTTTGACACTGAGAAAATGTACAGTAGCTATCTTTGACAATGAAAACATGATACAATAGCAATCTTTGATACTAAAAAGATACAATAGCAATCTGACAGTTTCATTGGTACTCTGTATCTCAACAATCTGACATTAAAATCTTATGAGCTCTTCTCTCAACACCCAGGGGTAAGGAGGCAAGTGATAGAAGGATTCCATATGCACAGTGTTACACGTTTTCATGGGACAGAGCATAAATAGCAAACAGCAGAATCCACTGGTTCTTAAGCCTAAAATCAGCACTTAAATTCTACAAGGATAAAATAAAAGAGATCATTTAAAAAGATATCTAGACCACACTAAAGTGGCTGAAGGCCAGCAAGATTTGAAACAGTGATTTTCAAAGTGAGTTCCAATGCCTACCACACCAGCAGCAGGGTCACCTGGAACCTGTTAAAAATGTATATTCTCAGTCCCCACCCCAAACTGACTGAATCAGAAATACTAGGGGATGGAGCCCAGTCAAAACTGTTGTAGCAATTTCTCCAGGAGATTTGATGCATGCTAACATTTGAGAAGACTGATTTAAAATGAATGGATTGCTCTTTGATACCTGGGTTCTTAAAGTAATGATGTGTGATATTTATTCAACTGAAGGACATTCTTTTCATCAGGAGTATTTGAAAAGTGGGCCTATAGAACTTGCCAAAATGATTAATTGTGTTGACTTCTTGTTATCTAGGACTGAGAGTGTTTTCATGAGGATTTTTGGAAAAGCAAATGTAAGCTACACATTGTGAGAAGGAAAGGAGCTAAATAATTTAATGGGGCTAGAAAGGGCTTTTCAGCTGGGTCAGCTGCCATTGGAGGGCTGACCAGCAGTATTTGCATATTAATTATTGCCATTATGTCTCTGGCCCAGCATTTGTGGGAAGAGAAAGAAGTTCAGAGGTATATGTCCTGGGCCAGAGAAAGGGACTTGTAATTGTTCCACTAAAAAAAAAAAATTATAGCAGGACTTTGTTTTGGCTTTTGTTTGCTGTATTGGTTTTATTTTTTATTGATGTGTAAAGAGAGAGGAAGAGAGAAACATCTATGTGAGAGCATACCATTGATTGGTTGCCTCCTGCATGCCCCCTACCAGGGACTCAGCTGCAACCCAGGCATGTGCCCTGACTAGGAATGGAATCGGCAACCCTTTGGCGCACAGGAAGATGCCCAACCAACTGAGCCACACCAGCCAAGGCAATGTATTGATTTTAAAAGATATTTTTATAAGTAACATTTTGGAGAAATTTAGGAAAATAAAAAAAAAGGGTAAAGGGCCTGAAAAATAGAAGGAAATTTAGACTTTGGGTGAAAAACACACAATGCAATCTACAGGTGATGTATCATAGAATTGTACATTTGAAACCTATATGATTTTATTAACCAGTGTCACCCCAATAAATTTAACTTTAAAAAAGAAATACATTTGCATCATTACCCAGTACACACATGCACACATATCTGAAACAGAAGTTCTATTAAACAGTACCTCCCCACCCCTCATGCAATGCATTTTGATATATTTCTCTTCCATTCAATTCCATTTCATTATTTTAAAAAGCTGGTTACCACTTAGCTGGCATGGCTCAGTGGTTGAACATCAACCTATGAACCAGGATGTCACGGTTGGTTTCCAAGTTAGGGGTGCATGCCTGGGTTGCAGGTTCCATCCCCAGTGTTGTGTGTGCAGGAGGAAGGCAATCAATGATTCTCTCTCATCATTGATGTTTCTCTCTCTCTCCCTCTGCCTTCCTCTCTGAAATCAATACCAAAAAATTAAAAAAATAAATAAAAAGATGGTCACTCACTAAGTTGCTTCTATGGCCCACTAATTGGTTGTAATTTTCAACTTGAAAAAAACAGGTCTATAGTATTGTTTTTTTCTTTAAACATATTTTTATCGATTTCAGAGAGGAAGTGAGAGGGAGAGAAAGATAGAAACATTAGTGATGAGAGAGAATCATTGATTGGTTGCCTCCTGCACACCCTACACTGGAAATGGATCCTGCAACTCAGGCCTGTGCCCTGACCGGGAATTGAACCGTGACCTCCTGGTTCATAGGTTGACTCCCAACCACTGAGCCATGCTGGCCAGGCTATAATATTCTTTTTAAAACACTGGGAATTAAGTAGAGTTTTGTGTGCTGGCCTGGGACTCTAACCATCATTTACAACCTTGTCCCACTGCAAACATGTATTCTTATTTTCAAACAACTGGATTAGAATCCAATTTGGGGAACTCAATCTATCGGTAAGCTGGGGACTGTTAAAGTCTAAACCAGGAACATTTTTATATTAGGAGTTCATTTAGACGAAAACAAGGAAGAGCTGACAGCCTTCCAGAAGTCTTCCCGCAGTAATTCTAATGAACTCATCTGCTTGGAAACAGCTTATCAGGAAGTAGTCAACCTTAGCATTTATGCAACTTCTTCTTCCTTTGTAAAAGGACTTAATTTGAATTTCCGAAGGCAGCACAGAGGCAATTCATTTTCCCCATAACACATGGATTGGAAGTTAATGTGTTTGCTAAAAAATATAATCCTGTAGTGGCCTGAAGGGTTTATGAAATCTACCAGGTTTGCAACTATAGTTCCAGTTCTATCTTAGGCGAGACCTTTTCCATCCTGACTGGTCCTGCTGGAGAGAACGAGCCAGGCAGTTTGGGAAATGCTTCCCCATCACCCAAGCTTCTTCAAAGCTGCATTCAGGAACTTTCAGAATATCGTTAAAAATAACGGAGGCTGGCCTTATTTTTAGGTGCTCTGTTCCCTAAAGCGTTTTTACTCTATATTGTGTAAACTCGAACAATAATCTAATCCAATGAACTCTAAACCATATGTGTATTGGTAGTTAAACTTGGGCTTCTTATAGAGGCCTAGAAATTAATCATTTTATGAAATTATTTCAGAAAGCATTGGGGTTTGAAAGTACATGAGTGTATCTCACCAATTTTCATCACTTTTAAAGTATATCCTATTATCATTTACTGTTTTCTACCCCTCAAAAATAAAAGCTAGATAGCCTTTCAAGATAGTACACAGTGAAATGGTGCAGACTCCCGCTTCCGGGCCAGCTGATGGGGACTCCAGGAGGCTCCAAGCAAAGCCTAAGGCCTCTCCTCAAGGAGTCATATGTCTAAATGTCCCCAAACTATGTTTATCCTATGTCTTCTGTCCTGAACCCCCTTGTGAGAGGGCAGTAAATGTCCTATATGTGGTAGGGTGGTATAAAGAAAAGATTTCAAGCATCTGAAATCCCCCTTATTCCATCATCAGCCCTTTAGCCTTTCAGGCTGTGATCTTGAGCAAGTATCTTAATCTCCTAGGTAACCTTCAGTTTCCTCATCTGCAAAGTGGAAATCAATGTACCCACACATGATGGGGACCAAGAGAGATCATTTAGCTGATATGTGAGAAGTACTTCATACAGTGTCGGGCACATGGTAAGCTGCTCAAAAAGTACTACTTCTTTTCCTTTCTCTTTATTTTTCTAGAATCTCATTTTAAAAGAATAATTCAAAAAAAAATACTGTTAGGGCTTCCAGTTCAAGATGGAGCACTGGGCACAGGTATTTGCTCTCCCTCCCTTGCTCTGCCCCTTCCACCCACTACCCCTAAGATCCCAAGTAATGGCCGTGAAGGAATAACACCATGACAGCGAAGAGAGCAGGAGCAGGACAACCAGTAGCACAGTGGAGGAAAGACCAGCTCTGACTGACTATATCCTCGCCAGGCTCCAGGACCAGAAAGGGAAACAGGCAAATCTGGACTTTAAGGAAAGAGCCTCCTCAAAGAAGTCATGACCTTGAACAAGCCCAAAGGGACAATCATCCTAGTACATGGCATAAGAATAGATGACTGGTTTTTCAACTTTAAAAATCCACTTGTGGAAGATTTTAATATAATTTCAGAAAAAAAGTTATGTTATCAACCTTGACTTGAGGTTGAATAAAATTAAGAGTGGGTGCTTTGTAGCTAGACTGCCTGGATTTAAATCCCAGAAGCTGGATCTTATTGAGATGACCGGTAAGCCATGACTGGAGGCAGTGTGATGTGTACAGACCCAGAGGAATGCATTCCAGGAAGTGGGAACGGCAAGGAAACTGAGGCAGGATAAGCCAGGTGCATTTGAGGAACAGGTCTGCCCCTCAGTAGAGGAGAGTAATGGGATATGAGGTCAGAGAGCATGCAGTTGTGGCCATGAAATAATAATATCAAAATTCAAAAGGGATAAATGAATAAACAATGATTTTGATAAGTCAAGAAGTAGCATAGTATTTAAAGGTGTTCAAGTAGCTACCAGAAGAAGGAAAGAGAACTGTTCGAAGTGCCTGACTCTAAGAAATTGGCCTGGAGGTAACGGCACACTTTATTATTAAATCTTCCACACAACAACAAAAAAACCCATGTGCAAGAAGGAAAAGAGAACATGTGCATTTAATTGTACTTTGATAAAAGGGAAATGAAATTAAAAACTCTCCAAGTGGAAAAAAATATGTATTTGTCTGCCACAAAAGTGATCATAATGAAATTAGCATGATTTTACACCCCTGAAGTAATTCAACAGTAAATATGTCCCAAGTGGACTCTTACCTTTGAGATTTTGCATTTCCCTAAAAAAGCCTTTCCACGCTCCTGCTCTTTGCTTGGGAAATGGGTTATGCAAATTAATTAACACTTCTAACTCCATGATTGCCACGGTTTCTGTCCTGAAGTATTTGGATTCTCCAGTCTCCCAGAAGCCACAGATTGGAGACAGTGCCACTGACCAGACACCCGCGAAGAAGGGGATAAAAAGGAGCAACTTAAGAGCTGAAGTCTTTGGACCCACAATGCCTGGGAGACCAGAAGAAGGAAAGCAGTGTCTCTGGTTAGGTTGGAGGCACCTTCACACAAACCTGGGACACTCATGCAATCATGAATGCTTCTAGAGCAGCAGTTCTTAACCTGTGGGTCACGACCCCTTTGGGGGTCGATGACCCTTTCACAGGGGTCGCCTAAATACATCCTGCATATCAGATATTTACATTACCATTCATAACAGTAGCAAAATTACAGTTATGAAGTAGCAAGGAAAATAATTTTATGGTTGGGGGTCACCACAACATGAGGAACTGTATTAAAGGGTCGTGGCATTAGGAAGGTTGAGAACCACTGTTCTAGAGGCTGCTTGTCACATGTGTCACTGCCATTCTTCCACAGGATCCACAAAAAGCAGGTGAGTTAATAGGCTAACAATTAATCAGAAGCTTGCTTTCAAGTTAACTAGGAGCTAAGCTAGAGTTCCCTTTTTTGATTCAAATCTGAAGAATTATTTGCCCAACAAGCAAGGGAAAGATGAACACAACATTCAGAGTTGTACTAGTTAACGAAGATCAGATAGAGATCTGGTTAGAGAGGGAGAAGCAGGTTGATGCAATGATGTTGTCAATGTTCCAGTTCTTAAGTGGTGGGTTCACAGGAGTTTCTATTATTATGCTTCATTATTTACATATACAATATTTTTTGTATGTGTCAGATATTACTAGTACTTAAAAAAACATTTTATTGATTTTTAGAAAGAGAGGAAGGGAGAGGGAGAGAGAGAGAAACATAAATGTGAGAGCAAAACATCGATTGGCTGCCTTCTGCATGCCCCTAACCAGGGATTGAACCCACAACCCAGGCATGTGCCCTGACAAGGAATTGAACTGGCAACCTTTCAGTGCACAGGACAACACTCAATCAACTGATCACACTGGCCAGGGCACTAATACATTTTTTAAAGAAAAAAGTATAAGTTGCCTGAGAGATATCTACTGCATTACCTTGCAACATCATTCCATTTCTTAATAACACCAAGTTATATATTCCTTTTTAACCCATTTTTCAAATTCTACCACATTTTAGTGCTCCAAGAAATCCTGTGTAGAAGTATAACATCAATTCTAATGTTCCCATAAATAAAATAACCCTAAACAAACAAGAAACCCTATGTAGGTTATAGTGGAAGAATGGGGATTAGAATCAAAGCAACTCAAGTTCAATACTTGTGGCCTCTAAAACTTTCAAATTTCAGCTGTTGATTTTCATTGTTATAACCCTTTCTTTCCTCATTTCACTTGATCATATGCATTGCCTTGATTGTGTCAATAATTATAATATTCCACAGAGAGGCACCATCATCCTATAACTCTAGTTTGGAGAGTGGTATATACTGTGGTCAGAACCGATCTCACAGAGACAATCATTTCAGACACAAAGAATGCACAGCTCCTTTTCCATGACAATGGTCCCTGCTCCCAGGCTGGAACCCTAGATCCAGGACCTCAGCATGGGCAGCCCCTGGACCTCAGTTCAGCCAGCTGGGAGAGGCCGACGGTATGCTTAGGCTGGCGGACATTCAAAGACATGACTTGAATGTTCAGACGATCATCAGTGAAAGACGTCTTGCTAAGTCTAGATGGTGACTTGCATGAATACGTCTATAATACAATAAAATATGCATTGAAACTCAGGTAGCCACAGTCCTTGTTGTAGGCTGACTCCAAAGTTAGATATCAACAAATGCTCCCAACCTGTGTGTGGAGTCCATTTCTCCCCCTGAATCTGAGCTGGCCCTGTAATTTGCCTTAACCTACAGAATACAGTGGGATTCAACTAGTGATAGCTCTGGGCTTAACCCATAGATGTCCGGTAGCTTCCGCTTTTACTGTCTCAAAACCTTGAGCCTCCAGAAAAAGAGGCCAGCTACTCAAATGGAGAGACTACATGGGAAGAGGGAGAGAGAGAGAGAGAGAGAGAGAGAGAGAGAGAGAGAGAATGAATCTTGGTCAGATTCCAGCTCTGGAGGCTACAAGTCCAAAGTCAAGTGTGTTGGCAGGGCTGGAGTCTTCTGGAGCTTCTGAGGGAGCATCTATTCCTTGCTTCTTCCAGCTTCTCGTGGTTTCCAGAAAACCTCGATGTTCTCCTGGCTCACAGCCACATCACGCCCATCTGTCTCTGTTGTCACACGGCATCCCCCTGTGTGTGTCTACTTGTCCCCTTCTTTTCTCCCAAGGACACCAGTAATTTTGGATTAGGACCCCCTCTACTCTAGCATGACCTCATCTTAACTAATTACATCTGCAAAGACCCTTTTCCAAATAACGCCACATTCTGAGGTTCTGGGTAAATGTGAGTTTGGGAGATAATATTTAACCCCGTGCAGAAACCATCTGCACGTTCTTACCCTAGTCAAGCCTCCAGACCATGGCAGCTGCCTGGGAGCCTCCAGGAGAGATGAGTGGGACAACCCAAATGACCTTTCCTGCTGCCTGCCCAAATTGCAAAATCAAAACCAAATGAAATGTTTTTTAAGCCACTGAATTTTGAGATGGTTTGTTAACGGTAGAGGTAACCAGAACAGTCCTTTGAAACATTAGAAGCGATTCAACTAATCATTGACATGAATTACTAATAAAATGCTGTTAACATATAAATAAAATGACTAGTAAAGAGATGAAAACATTGAGGTTTTTGGAAAAAGCTATTGTAACTTTCATGAGATGTTCTACACATGATTTCATTACATTGTTTTGCTTCACCCAAGGGTTTCTGAGAGGTGATTTCCTGTTTAAAATGAGAAGGAAAAAGGGGGAGGTGTTCTATGCCTCAAAATGACCATGAATTGCTGAATAACATGGAAGGAATGTGAAATGCTCTGAATCAGAGAGGAGTTTTGTTTCTTGCGAAGGACCGTGGGTTTTATTATATTTGATAGCCCCTGGGAAGAAAAAGGAAGGGACTTGATTGCTACAGCTGGCATCCTGGTCATAAAGATTAGAAGGTGAACAGACAAAGGTGTGAAAAAAAATGAGATCTGACCCTGACCAGGTGCTCAATAATTCAGCTCTCATCTCGACAAGTTCAAGTTTCCATCTTCTGAAAGCTTTGCATCATTCCAGATGAAGAAAGATATGCTGCCAATTTTCCATAACCACCACCAAAATTTATGCAGGATGGGAAACAGCAAGTGTTAGTCCTTTGTGACCCCAGAAGCATCAAGGTTTGTTATAAAACTGTGGAGTAAGAGGCTATAACTCGAGGGGAAAAAATTCTCCAAAATGGATGGTGACTATGTCCACTGGGAAAATAATTACAAATCTTCATACAGAGACAAGGACAGAGTAGACTTAAATTTAAGTAAAAAGATAGGGGTCCTTCCTAGAGACTATTATGCTAAGAGAAATAAGCTAGTTAGAGAAAGACAAATACCATGTGATCTACGTAGAATCTAAAGAACAAAATAAACTGATGAACAAAATAGGTCCAGAGCTATGGATACATGGAACAGAATAACACACCTTAGTCGAGGAGGAGAGTTGGGGTGTGAGGGGAGGTATAGGAAGAGATTAACCAAAGAACATATATGCATATATGTATAATCCATGGACACAGACAATAGCTTGGGGAAAGGCCTGGGGTGAGGCTGGGGTAGGTGGAGGGGGACAAAAAGGGAGAAAGTGGGAGACTCTGTAATACTGTCAACAATAAAATAAAAAGCTAGGGGTCCTCTCCACTCAGCAATTGTGAGCATTAGAGGAAAGCTCCCTGAGCCATTTGGCATTTCAAGTTTCTCATTCAGAAAAGGGGGACACAAATAGCCTACTTTTTTCAGAAGGTCATTGTGGAAAACATGACATTTTAAATGTGAAAGCACTTTGAACTCTTCAAACATACATCTCAGAGGGAAGGCAGGGGAGGGTGGGTAGGAAGAGATCAACCAAAGAACTTATATGCATATATGCACAACCCATGGACACAGACAATAGGGTGGTGAAGGCCTGGGGCAGGAATGGGCTAGAAGGGGTCAATGGAGGAAAACAGGGGACAACAATAAAGATTAAGAAAAAAAAACATAACAAAGGTGAGGTTTTGTCATTACTCTTCAACATATATTTAAGCACATTCATGGGGGAAATATTTTCTGGAGTGCCAATGTCAGACAGATATGGCTGATGAAAAGGAATTGCCAAAGAAACATGTGGAACAGTGTTGGTGAAGGCAGCCACAACTCATGCTTCCACTTCCCACTTTCAGCCCTGTGCAGGAATCCTAGGACTTTCTATTGCAGGGCATTTCCTCTATCCCTACTCTCATGGATTTACAGCAATGATAATTACTTGCCATACGTGAGCTTCCAGTTAAAGTCCTCCCGGAAAATCATCATCCTGGAATCTCCCCACCAGGTTCACCTGTCACCTCCTACTTACTGTCAAGCCAAACACAGACCATTGCCAAGATGAGGCTGGTGTCGGAGCACATGTCTTCTCTTTAAGGTCTGATTACCAGCCAGTTTGGCATCTTACAAGATGATGAGAAGAGGAAAAACTGAATCTATTCTTGTACACAACCATAAAGTCTCTAGATGTTTGGATTTCCAAGCAAATCTAAAAGAAACTAATGAAGAACTGCTAACTATGAGCGAGACAACTTGCAAAAGTTATGTCATACTTTCTAATATTGATAATATTATTTCCCCCATTTATAAATATAATAGTTGAAGGTCAAGTCTTCAGTAATTTGCAGTAGAGCCAGAACATGTACCTGGGTGGTTTGACTCCAGAAGTGAAGCTCTTGCTATTACACAGCACCTTGCCGGGAACCTTTATATAAGAAGCGTAGAATTAATGGTGAAGCTTACGTGTTCCTTCCAAACTTGGCTTGTTGGCGGCTGTTCTACCACCTGGGTGAGCACACAAGCTGTGGCTTGTCTGTTCTTTTGGTGGAAATTTAGCCAGGTTTTCCTTCTTTTGCCTGTGATATATATGAGTTATTTTCTCTCCCCACCCCCTTTTTTGGTAACAAAATTCATACTATTAGTCCTTCTCTATTCAATCTAATGATTTCTTCAGTGATGGTTACAGTGAAAGTCTACATTCCTAAGTATGACATTTAAGACTCTCCATGAGCTGATCCTCTCCTAATTCCTGTCTCATCTCCCCTCATCTCCCCTCATTTGCTTGAAGCACTAGGCAAACAATATTCAGATCACAACCTGTGGGTCCCATGTATTTTTTTACAATGACCTTCTATGCAGAATAATGTTCCCATCTAGGATTAGTTCTTGTCACTGTTTCAAAAAATTGTTCATAGAAATTAAACAGTTACCTGGAATAAAAACTTCCTAGGCCAACTAAAACTTTAAGCTGCTTGGTTTTGGGCCAAAAATGCTAACTCAATATAAGAATACTGATTATCTTGCTTGATTATTAGTTCTGAATACCAGTAATGCACAGCTTTTCCCATCAAATTGAGAAGGAAAGTAAGTCTTGGTAAATGCAAATTTATTTATAATGATACAAATCTTTTTGGAAACAACATGGGATGGGGGAGGGGATAGATCATAAAAGTGCCCCTTGGTGATAGAAAGCTTAGGAACCAATTGACCCACTGCTGTCTTTATTTTAGCTCACTCTTTCATATTGAAATCCTTCATGTTTTTGACAACTTATATAAAAGCTTCTTCCCCTATGTTATCAGAGAGAAGTAATCTCTCCTTGTTTTTTGATCCTATGGCATGGAGTATATACTGTTCTTACTTGTGTATTTTCTTGGCTCTAAAATGCTATTAATTATAATCTGCCTCATTATTCTATATACCACAGAGGAAGAAAAAACACTACCAACTAAATTATGGCACTACAACTAAATTATGTAACACTACCATCTTCATTTCAACATGTAAAAAAGTAAAAAGAAAATGTGTGTTACAATTTGATGGACATAGTATTTTGAGTAGTTTGCATTTCATTTCCCTTGTTAGAATATTAAGAGGGAGCTACTATGCCTTGCTCATTTCTATTTCCCTAGGACCTTATCCTAGGCCAGTGATGGCGAACCTATGACACGCGTGTCAGAGGTGAAACGTGAACTCATTTTTCTGGTTGATTTTTCTTTGTTAAATGGCATTTAAATATATTAAATAAATATCAAAAATTTAAGTCTCTGTTTTACTATGGTTGCAAATATCAAAAAATTTCTGTATGTGACACGGCACCAGAGTTAAGTTAGGGTTTTTCAAATACTGACACGCTGAGCTCAAAAGGTTCGCCATCACTGTCCTATGCCTTACATGTAGTATATATTTAATCTGTGTTTGTTACATGAAATTGTTAGCTTAGAATTGTCCTAAAAGACTCCCAAAGCTGGGTGACACTAAGGCTCTTAGTGAAAATACTTACTCGGTTTCTGTCTTTTGCATTCATTTATAGATCAGTCTAGTCTATCAATTCAACCATGAAGAAAGCATGTGATCCTAACAGCCTCCTTGCCTACATATCAGTTAAAAGTAAACATCTTCACTAAAATATTATTTGTTAGACTCCAGCAAGCCTTTTATTCAGATAACTTGGGGTGCTAGACAGAGAATTTCATATTTGCAAACCTTGAGCCATTCACTTTTGAAAATTAGGCCAGGGAAGGAAGAGCATAGGGAAGTTAGGGAGAGAAAGAAAAGTCCATTCAAAACTGGCATCTATTGTCTTTGTCCCTGGAAGATGCCATATTCTTAATGAACCAATGGCTGGATAGGTGGATGATGTAGCAGTAAACTATTGCTATACAAATGCTCATAACAAAGTACAGCAACACTCCAGTGTCATATAACAATACATGCTTATTTGGTCCATATGGTTTGGCTGGGTGTTCTGCTCGCCTGGGCTGGACTTACCCATGTATCTGGAAGTCAGCTGGGAGCCGGCAAGTCTAGGCTGGGCTCAGCTGGGGCAGCTAGACTACAGTGGTTCTGCTCCACCTGCCCTCATCCTCTTCCTGGGACCAGAACCACACCAGGCTCCTAGGCTCAGAACCTCACACTGCCGCTTTGCAGTCTACTGGCCAGAGCAAGTAATAAATGCAAACTAGAATCAAGAGACAGGAGAATATACCCTCCCTCTTTCAAAGAAGACTTGCAAAGTCACATGGCAAATGGCATAGTTACAGGAAGGGGTGAGGAACGAGTCAATAATGCGATTCTACCCTGAATACCTGGTAGTAATAATGGCGTCCTACACATAAATACTGATTTAGGGTTTACAAAGTATGCTCACAAATATTTTCTCATTTGCTCTCACACCAGACCAAAAGGGCAGAGCAGATATAATTATCCTTTACTGATGAAAAAGAGGGAAACTTGGAGAACTTAAGTGACTTGTTCAAGATATATAATGTTAAGTGACTGAGGTGGGATTCAATCAGAATGATCAAGTACATTACATGTAGTATTGAGTGATTCAGCTAGAACTCAAAGCCACACAATAGCCCTTTGTGGAAATACAGTAGGCACCTGGTTGGAGTGTTTTTGGAAAAGGGCTAGGTCAATTCAGAGAAACAACAACATGAGGCTTTATCTTCAGGAACAACCAACCACACCCAAGGTTTCTGGGAACTATGTTCTGGCTGGTTCCTACACGACATACACAAATGAGAATTGCTGCTTGTTTTTATGTAAACACATTAGTTTACGAAGAGACTGGACTAAGAGTACGAAGAAGGATGAGAACCCAAATTGGTGGCGGCACTGAGAAGCCAACAGCATCACACGCTGATAAACGGCTTATGGGTTTTCTGTCTTCAACTGATTGGAAAAACAAACAAACTGGTTTGGGGTGATGAACTGTAACATGTTGGAAGTAATTGGTTTAGTAAGGAAAAGGGTGTTAATTTAGAAATATCAATACTGCTACCCTCTTGGGGGATTAGAAAGACACAGAACAACATCAGAGCTGCCCAGTGACGTGGTAGTTCACTGTTTCACTTATCACCACATATGCCTCACAGCCATGCCACTCCGAACCAGGGGGCTTTTGTGTTTCTGCTAGAGAACACTGGACCTTGCTACCACCACTCACTGCTGTTTATATACAGAGGAAGAAAGCATGAGTCAAGGTCACCGAATGAAGTAAGGGGTGGGGGTAGAAAACAGGAACCTAATGGAAGCTCCCAGTGGCCTTCCAATAACCCTCCCAATAATATTTAGTCAGCTTTGCCTTCAGTGGAAACCTTCCTGAGGCTTCCCCACCCACTCCCACCCACGGTTATTGCTATACTTTTCTTTTGTTGCTTTATGTCAATGGCAATTAATTATTTATTCATGTGACTACAATGCATGTTGCCTCTTACCTAGACTGTAAACCTTAGGAGGGGAGATCAGTAACGTTCTGGTTCATCTTCTATTCCCTTGGACCTAGAACAGTGCTGGCCACGTAATAATCACTCATTGGTCAAATGAGAGATTGATTCCCCTGAACCAATTGTTACCATGTGTACCTCCCTCCAGCACGTTTTCTGTGACCCTGGACGGAGGGGTAGAGGAGAAAGCCTAGGGGGAACATGCTTTTGATTAACTGTCCATCCCCCCTTCCAACGCTTCTTCTTGACAGTAAAACTAAAACCCTTCGCATAATCGATAAGGCACTGCGTGGTCATGCCCCTTACTACCTCTCTTTCCTGTCTCTTGACTTCTCACCACCAAGCTCCAGAGGCACTGCCCTTCATTCTCTTCTTTTGTATTGAATATATTGCAACCCTGCCTGCCCTGGGGCCCTTGCACGCATCACCCTTTCAGCCCTGAACTCTGTGCACCCCCATGTCCCCTCTTAAATGACTACTCTCCCAGCTGCAAGTCAATCATCACCTCAGGGAAGCCCTTCCTGATTCCCCAGACTAGGTCAGGCATCCACCCATCACAGAATCACAGACTGCTGCTCTCCTTGGTAGCACAAACCACAGCTGTTATTTTTCATTTGTTTGCATGACTATTTAATTACTATGTTCCCCTTGGACTGTACAGTCCATGAGGGAGGAACTGTAATGATTTTTGCTTACCACCTAATATGCAGGATTTTTGCTCACCATCGAACACCCAGTGCTTAGCACTGTGCTTGGTGCTTGGTCAGAACTAAATTAATAGTATTAAGTGGGTCAGTCAATGAAAGACACACACACACACACACACACACACACACACACAGAGGCACGGGCCTTTCCTTTCTTCCTTAGGGATGGGAACTTAGAGGCAATAGATCTGTTTCTAAGAATAAATTTCTATTGGTTATACCAATACATTTGAATTCAAGTGACCTAGGTTTTAGCCAAGAAACAAGTCTCAACCAACTGCCCATAGTTTCTTTGCTGATACACAGCAAGAATTTTAATTCAGCCCAACCAGTGTGGCTCAGTGGTTGAACATTGACCTATGAACCAGGAAGTCATGGTTCAATTCCTGGTCAGGGCACTTGCCCAAGTTGCCTGCTCGATCCTCAATAGGGGGTATGCAGGAGGCAGGAGATCAATGATTCTCTCATCATTAATGTTTCTCTCTCTCTCTCTCCCTCTCCCTTCCTCTCTTAAATCAAACCAGGTTTCTTAAAAAAAACGAAAAGAATTTTAATTCACCACAGGGTACCGCTGAGGGATCTTTTGATTTTAAAAAAGAAGATACAGCAATATCTTTTCTCTTTAGTGACAGCTTCAAGGTATCACTTCTTATAGCCAAGCCAATCATTAGTGAGCTTTCTCTTTTTTTAAATATAAATTTTATTGATTTTTTACAGAGAGGAAGAGAGAGGAACACCAATGAGAGAGGAACATCGATCAGCTGCCTCCTGCACACTCCCCACTGGGAATGTGCCCGCAACCAAGGTACATGCCCTTGACCGGAATCGAACCCGGGACCCCTGAGTCCACAGGCCGACGCTCTATCCAGTGAGCCAAACCAGTCAGGGCGAGCTTTCTCTTTATAATTCAGACATTTATCACAGTTTATCACTTGTATTTTAAACACTCCCCCGCACCCTCCCCCTACATACGGCCACAGCTTGTTTGCAAAGACTGCTGATCATGCTTTCAAACAAAACTGTTCCCATATGCCTGTGATTCATTTCCGCCTTCCTGCCTTGCTTCATTTGTTTTAGAATTGGAGTTTAATTCTGAAGTGGTTGCTGTGACAGGAAGTGACTGGGGAGAGGAAGAATTAGAAGAGAGGGACCACAGAGCTGGGGGATGAATGAGACGGATGTAGCTTATTAAACCCACAGCTGGGGTCAAAGACTGTTAGATAGGAAATGCCCTTTAAAGGAATACCAAGTTCCCACTGGATCCCTTCCTTCCATTTTATTTTATTTATTTATTTATTTATTTTTATTGCTTAAAGTATTACAAAGGGTATTACATATGTGTCCATTTTATCCCCCCGCCCTAGACAGTCCCCCAGCCTCCTCTATCCCCCAGTGTCTTATGTCCATTGGTTATGCTTATATGCATGCATACAAGTCCTTTAGTTGATCTCTTACCCCCCTACCTCCTGCCCCCCAACCCTCCCCGGCCTTCCCGCTGCAGTTTGACAATCTGTTTGAGGCAGCTCTGCCTCTGTATCTATTATTATTCAAAAGTTTATAATGGTCTCTATTATCCATGAATGAGTGAGATCATGTGGTATTTTTCCTTCATTGACTGGCTTATTTCACTTAGCATAATGGTCTCCAGTTCCATCCATGACGTTGCAAATGGTAAGAGTTTCTTCCTTTTTAGAGCAGCATAGTATTCCATCGTGTAGATGTACCACAGTTTTCTAATCCATTCATCTACTGATGGGCACTTAGGCTGTTTCCAGATCTTAGCTATGGTGAATTGTGCTGCTATGAACATAGGGGTGCATATATCCTTTCTGATTGGTGTTTCTGGTTTCTTGGGATATATTCCTAGAAGTGGGATCACAGGGTCAAATGGGAGTTCCATTTTCAGTTTTTTAAGGAAACGCCATACTGTCTTCCATAGTGGCTGCACCAGTCTGCATTCCCACCAGCAGTGCACAAGTGCTGGTCCGAATGTAGTGAGTTATCACAAACAACTGTACACAGTCTGTTACAGCTTGAAAGCCTCCTTTCTTCCATTTTAAAGTAGGGGCACGGAAACCCGGAGATGGAGAGAAGGCCTCCCTTTCTGGAATGTGCGAGAATCCCATTACTTCCATCACAACTGAAGCCAACATCTGGTTCAGTGGCTCACCAGAGTGACATTTGGAAAAGGGGAAGCATCCTGTCTCCAGAGAATATGAATGAAATCAAGGAATGAGTTCAGTGATTGCTTATTACAATTCAGTGCATGACCTTTTAATGGAGTAAAGTGTTTGTACATATAAAACTAACTTGGGATGCTGGGTTCATTTATTCTTCAGCAAATATTCTTCAGCATCCATTATGTGCCATAGCTCTTTCTAGCCACTGGAGACCACAACAGTGAAGAAAACCTCAGCTATTCCTGTCCTCACAGGGAGGATAGACAATTGAACAGCCAAGCAAGAAAATATATGTCAGAAGTTAATGTGCACCATGGAGGAAGTAGGAAGCAGTGCAGAATTTACCAGGCGACCAGAAAATACACAGTGAGTACCCGGAGATTCAGGAAAAACCCTTTATTTAAAGCAGTGCTGCTGGCTCAGGGGATTCGAAGATCCAAAGCCTGAACAACTTATACGGTGAGATTACTCCTTATATATATTTCTAAATTCTTTGTTTCCTTACTTTGGGGCTTTTGCAGCCCTACCTAAGTTAGTTAGGACTGGGAAGTAAGATTACAGCTAAAGGCCTGCCCTGGGCGACAGACGACTAGGACATATGAGTGAGTGAGGTTGGAGGGTTGGTATTTTGAAAAGTGTCAAAGAAGGTATCATCTCTCAGGTGAAGCAATAAGCCATGTGGCTATCTATCAGGTGAAGGAATAAGCCATGTGGCTATGGGAGGGAGGGGAGAACAATGCAAGCAGATGGAATAGGAAGTGCAAGGTCCTGAGACAGGACGTAGCTAGTATGCTCAAGGAACATCAAGGAAGCTACTGTGGCATGTCAGAGGTAAAGTCAGACAAGTAAAAAGGTGCCAAATGAAGTAGGCTCTAGAGCTGCCGTGGGCAAACTATGGCCCCCCGGGCCGGATCCGGCCTGTTTGAAATGAATAAAACTACTGAAAAAAAAGACCGTACCCTTTTATGTAATGATGTTTACTTTGAATTTATATTAGTTCACACAAACACTCCATCCATGCTTTTGTTCCGGCCCTCCGGTCCAGTTTAAGAACCCATTGTGGCCCTCGAGTCAAAAAGTTTGCCCACCCCTGCTCTGGAGTCTGAGAATGGTGGGTATTACTCTATATGAGATGGGAAGCACCTGTACGTTTTTGGAAAAGAAGTAATGTGATTTGGCTTATATTTTTAAAGGGTCCCTCTGGCTGCGGTGTTGAGACAAGACCTCAGGGAGTGGGGCAACGCCAGAGCAGGCAGACGAGTTGCAATCCAAGCAAGAGATGACGAGGCTCTGAAGCAGGGTTGCTGTAGAGGAAATGGTAAACGTTGTATTGGTTTCCAGGGGCTGCTGTACCAAATACCACAAACTTGGTGCTGAAAGTGTTATCAGTGGGGAGTCCTCTGAGTCCCTACCTGTTGCTGGTAGAAGAGGGCCTCTTGAGGTGCCACAGAAATAAGAATTTCCTGAGACCCCCATGGGAGGATGAGGAATCATGGAAAGCTTATTGATGCGGCAACATTAAGGAGTTTCCCTTCCAAGGTTCCACCTCCCTCCATCCACCATTAAAAAGGTCCCATTTGTCTTCAGCAGGGCTGGGATTACAGCCACTGCCCAGAGTTTCCGCTCCATGTTTGCACATTCAGTCCAGCATCTGGCTAACTCAGTGTTCCCAGCTGTAGTCCATTGAGTGTGTGTGTGTGTGTGTGTGTGTGTGTGTGTGTGAGAGAGAGAGAGAGAGAGAGAGAGAGAGAGAGAGAGAGAGAGAGAGAATTCTTTGTCTAGGAGCATAACCAATTGAGCCTTCAGGATTTTTTGTGCTGGCAGTGGCCCTGCCCCGCAGCCGATGATTTTTGTTCCCCAGGCTAGACTGATAGGCAAGCACCTTCCCTACATCATCCCCAACTTCACTGCGATGTGCCTATCTTCCCCTTTGTTAGAACATTTCCCCCAGTGAAACAAAAGGTCTGAGCAGCCCATGTGAACAAGACCCAGGATGACTGATTCTACAGAAGGTACACATTGAAGCAATCTGAGCCCTCCAGGAATTTCAGAAGCAGGTGAAAATTTTCATGTCTCATTACTACAGACTGCATGGCCCCAAGAACTAACCAATGACTTTATTTTTTTATTTTTATTTTTTAGTTAAATCTTTATTGTTCAGATTATTAAATTTGTTCCTCTTTTTTCCCCCCATAACTCCCCTCCTCCCATTTCCCACCCCACCCTCCGCCCTCACTCCCCACCGTCCTCATCCATAGGTGCACGATTTTTGTCCAGTCTCTTGCCGCATCTCCCACACCCCTTTCCCCCGCAAGAATAGTCAGTCCATTCCCTTTCTATGTCCCTGATTCTATTATAATCACCAGTTCATTCTGTTCATCAGATTATTTATTCACTTGATTCTTAGATTCACTTGTTGATGGATGCGTATTTGTTGTTCATAATTTGTATCTTTACCTTTTTCTTCTTCTTCCTCTTCTTAAAGGATACCTTTCAGCATTTCATATAATACTGGTTTGGTGGTGATGAACTCCTTTAGCTTTTCCTTATCTGTGAAGCTCTTTATCTGACCTTCAGTTCTGAATGATAGCTTTGCTGGATAAAGTAATCTTGGTTGTAGGTTCTTGGTATTCATCACTTTGAATATTTCTTGCCACTCCCTTCTGGCCTGCAAAGTTTCTGTTGAGAAATCAGCTGACAATCGTATGGGTACTCCCTTGTAGGTAACTAAGTTTCTTTCTCTTGCTGCTTTTAAGATTCTCTCTTTGTCTTTTGCTCTTGGCATTTTAATTATGATGTGTCTTGGTGTGGTCCTCTTTGGATTCCTTTTGTTTGGGGTTCTCTGCGCTTCCTGGACTTGTAAGTCTATTTCTTTGACCAGGTAGGGGAAGTTTTCTGTCATTGTTTCTTCAAATAGGTTTTCAATATCTTGCTCTCTCTCATCTTCTGGCACCCCTATAATTCAGATGTTGGTACTCTTGAAGCTGTCCCAGAGGCTCCTTACACTATCCTCGCATTTTTGGATTCTTTTTTCATTTTGCGTTTCCGGTTGGGTGTTTTTTGCTTCTTCGCATTTCAAATCTTTTCCTTGATTCTTGTGACCCTCTAGTCTGCTGTTGGGAGTCTGTATAATATTCTTTATTTCAGTCAGTGTATGCTTAATTTCTAGTTGGTTCTTTATCACAATATCGAGGGTCTCATTAGATTTCTTGAGGATCTCACTATATTTATTGGCAGTCTCACCAGTCTTTTCGAGGGCCTTACTAAATTTATTGGCAGTCTCACCAGTCTTTTTGAGGACCTTACTAAATTTATCGGCGGCTTCTAGACAGTTCTTGAGAGACCTTAAAAGTGTGGTTTTGAACTCTATATTCTCCATTTCTGTCATTTGTGTCCTGTTTCTTTGTCTCCGCATTTTTTATGCTTTCTTGGTGCACCCCCTTGAGGTCTTTGTGCGCAGTCTTGTTGTAGTTAAGCCTTGATTGTTGTAGGTAACACTGGGGTGGATTTGACCTCCAGGCCAACTGGCTGTGAGAATCAGCTGTGTCTGCAGTGGGAGAACTTCTGTCCTCTAGGGAGGTGCTAATCTAGCCTTTGCCTAAGACTATCCCGCAAATGCCTCTGTGCAAGACTTGGGCAGGGCGGGTCCCAGGGGATCAACAGGGTGGGCGGAGCAAGCAGTTATGGCTGCTCTCAGTCCTGTCCCCAGAGGTTCTGCCTCTCAGAGTCCCAGCAACTGCTGCAAACCTCAGAGAGAAAGCTGCCCTCGAGTTCTGACCAATGCCAGACAGTCCCGCTTCTCCCGTTTGAGTCTGGGTCCCCAGAGACTCACCCGGAACTGGAGCTCAGAGCCTGAGACTCCCTCCGGCTTGAAACAGACAACTGCGCCCTCAGCCGCCAGCCCGCTCCGCACACACCTCCGCACCTTTGTATTTTCCGCACTGCGCCTCTTCTGAGTCTCGGTATGCTTTTCTCTTTCCTTCTAGCTGTAGAATTTCCCCTCAGCCAGCCTTCCTGTGGTTCTGGATGATGTCCGTTCCGTCTTTTAGTTGTATTTTTGAAGTGGTTGTGCAAGGCAGCAATCTCCGGTGTTTACCTATGCCGCCATCTTGGTTTCTCCACCAATGACTTTTTATTGTACTGGCATAAAAGTAGAGAGAAACAACCAAACCTTTCCAGTTGGAGAGGAATCTACTTTTAAAATGTCTATTATTGCTTCAAAATGTACCCAATATACTCTCCTTACATGGAGAATCCCAACAGCCTCCATCGCTCTGGGTCTGTTACTGCCACTGTCCAAAGACATTCCAGAAGGAATTTGCTTTGGAGACTTGACAGGCCCATCAGAAGTTGCCAGAGAAGTAAGAAAGAGGTGACACCCTTGTCATCACAGACCGGTGTGGAGCCATAACTACTGCAAATGTGCAGACAGTGTGGCCTGAGAAGGATTTTTCCCGAGGGATGAGGGACGAGCTTTTAAAAAGACAGTAAGGTAATAGTTATTTCTATTTAAATGCACTTTCCCCCCAACAGCACATATTACATTTCCAATAGCATCACTTGGTCTGTGCTCCCCAGTCTGTTGCTCCCACGAGTCTACAATCAACAGGGATCCTGCCGAATGGCTGGGAGAGTCACTTCCAACTCTTGCCCCCTGTTTCTACTAATGACAATGATGGTGATGACAATACCTGACAAGGTGCCGCCTGCCTTTACGGACCTGTTCCTCCTGGGGGTGTCTCTCTGCCAATGGTGACAACAAAGATTCAAAGCAGCATCAATACAACAAAGGGATTCCACGGGCTTGATTCTCCTTCTAAGGTGTCCCACGTCTGAAAGCATAAATCAAACCATCCTTGGGCGGGCTTAGACCAGACCATCTGCTCTAAAAAGAAACAGAAAAAATTAAAGGACTTTACAAATATTTTAGTTAAAGGAAATGCAATTATTGAGGTGGTAGTAGCAGGCAAAGAATTGCCTTGACAAAGCTTCAGGAATTTTCTGCCTAAAAGTTTCAGAACAAGTTTATACTCTTCCTTGGCTATATCATGATTCAAACTGAAAAGCATTGTGCAATAAAAGATAAGAATTCTGAGCCATTTTGACAATGGTCTATATGAGAACCTACAAAGTCACTGGAGTTTCCAAAGTAAGTGATGCCACTGTTCCTTGTAGACTGTTTGATTCTATTTTCTTAGCTCCTTAGAATATGGAGCAAACAAGGCCAATGTTTGGGGTTTGCTTCCCAAGTAAGGAAGTTACCCTCAGGAGGAGAAAGGAGAATCACCTTCATTGAAAGCAACATACCCCATTCCCCAAAAAGCAAGTCAATGTGCCTGTCTTTGGGATCAGGAGATGAGCGCCACGGTCTCTCCATGTGCAGACAGCACCAACATACAGCTCTAGATGGTGGCCAGAGGCAAAGGCCATGGGGAGGTCAAGCACCACACAGACAGGGACAGCCACTGGTGGGGTCACGTGGGCTGCTGGTGACCTTGCTAAGATCGGTAGATGTGAGCTTTCTACACGTCTTCCTCCCGTGCAGTCACACACTTTTGATTGGGACAGGAAAGGGCAGAAAGCAGCACTGAAGGAAGTAGAGGAACATCCATTCTTCCAATGGCTTTAGACCATTTTTCATTTTTTTCTGACCCTTTTGGGTAAACTGGCCCAGGGAACCCAGTGGGTCTCCCCCCGCCCCCTCTTCTCATGCTCTAACTCCTCTGTCCACCTGCAGAGCCTGAGAGGGTGATTGTAAAGTCAGGGTGGGATCTCTAACCATTGTAGGTCCCTTAATCCAACCTCAGAGGGGACACACAAGGGCTCAATGGAGGGAGCTACAAAAGAGGGAGGGAGGGAAGGATGGTAAATGCATGGAAGGAAGTGACTTTTCTTGAAGGAAAATGCATTGCTCTGTTGACAGCCAGTTGACCTGGCTCAATCTGCAAAAGTTGAATTTGATGAGGTGGGGAATGGGATGTTGGTACTGGTGACTGCTGCTCCTCAAGATATTTTCAAGAGCAAGGCCAGAGCTACAAATTGCCAGTCACAAAAGCTGGCGGGTAGGAGTAGGGGAGGAACAACCAGGAATGGGGAGAGAGGGCAGAGTCCTTTGCAGGAAAAGGCACTGACTGGCCTTTAGTTAGACAGCTAATGCAGCGACAGGAGTCACACATCTGCAGTTCACACCAGTGTTCACTGCACTGGGCTGAACGCAGGAAGCCAGCTTTGTCTCTGAGTCAGCAGCCTCCTGGAGGAGCAGGTCCACCGGGTAAATGACGGGGACCAAGGAGCCCATCACACAAGCTCTCAAATGCAGAGACCCAGGGGATGGTTAACAGGCCCTCATCTCATTATTCTTCCATCTCAGACCCCGGTGAGTTTGGTCAGCCTCCGAGGTCCTGGAAGCATTAGGACAGCAGCTGCCGCCAGCAGACTGACATGAGATAAGATCTTACAAAGCAGAATGTCAGTTAACATTATACAAGACTCACAGCTTAACAAAGGCAGGCTTCACTCCAGGCCCCGGGAATGTTCCTGTGAGAGTGCCAGGCCCTGTCGCGGGCCTGCGGTGGCACGTCTAATCTCTGCCAAGTCTGGATCAACACTGGGAGGACTCGTGTGCAGGGCTGCTGTGGGAAAGTTCCTCCGCAGTCTGGACGAGGCCAGGGATGTGGCAGCAGTGGGGAGGGTGGCTCTTCTCAACTAGGCCCCTCAGGCAACATTAAACGACAACCAGACTTCACACAAGCTTTCAACTTTCTCATTTCAAGTCCTGACACATAGGTACCAAAAATATTGAAGGGAAAATAGTAAGGACTTCTTTACTACTTCCAGGAAAATATGGCAAGAATGTTCCAGAAAAGCCAAATCATCAGCAATGGAGACATGAAAGAATAACTAACTACCTTCAGGTTTATGTGCAAATATTTTTATATTCACAGGGCAGGGTGAATTGAACTAGGGTACTCAAATTTGTGACCTGGAATGATGAGGTTGTCATGCCATCAGCACATAGCTGATGATTCTGAACATCCATCTCCCCACATGCATGCTTCCTAGAACTGTCATAAGACATTATTGGTCCTGGTCAGGTAGCTCAGTTGGTTAGAGTGCGTCCCGATACACTGAAGTTTTGGATTTGATCCTCGGTCAGGGCACAATCAAGAAGCAACTGATGAAAGCATAGATAAGTGGAACAACAAATCAATGCTTGATGTTTCTCTCTCTCTCTCAAAAAATCAATTAAAAAAAAAAGGACTGCTCAAGAAATTATCGTAAGTTGGGTAGCTTAAAACAATGGAAATGTATCCTCTCACAGTCCCAGGCCAGAAGTCCTAGGTCAAGGTAGTGGCAGGCCGCGTTTTCTCCAAAGGCTCTAGGGGAGGATCCTTCCTCCTCTTCAGCTTCTGGTGGCTCCATGCTCCTTGGCTTGTGGCAGCATCACTTCCATCTCTGCCTTCATCATCACATGGCCATTTCTGCATCTGTATATTCTCCTCTTCTCTCATTAGGACACTTGTCATTGGATTTATGACCCACCTGGATAATCCAGGACAACCTCATTTCAAGGCCCTTAATTATATATGCAATGACCTTTTTTCCAAATAAGGTCACATTCACAGGTTCTGGGGTTAGGATGTGGACATATCTTTTTGGGGGTGTACCATTCAAGCCACGATACTGTATAAGTACCGCGCGCTAACCGATTGCGCCACTGAGCTCCTAAGCCACGATACTAAGTGTACTCTGGGCTTCTAGGTCTTTAAAAAACTTCCAAGTGCTTAAAAACAGACAGCCAATATTCACTTCCTTTCAAAAGGAAGGAAACACTTCTTTTTGCTTTATATGCCATTTGCCTCAAAATGAATGTTAAAGATTTGGTGCCAGAGTGCCCCATCCCATTTGTATACACATAGGCAACTTCAAAAGTATATTTCCTAGTTATACCATTTATACTTGGTTACCCGCACACAACTGAGAAGTCTAGTTTTCACATCAGCTGCTTAGGCACAGTGACTACATTTTCAGAAGCAAAAACCCACAAATGCTCTTGTGCTGATTCCAGAATAGGATGTTAGGAGTAAACTATTAATGTGTTGTTCTTGTTTTTTGAAAGCCTCCTACTAGTGGTGGGAATCTTGGGCAAGTTATTTATAATCATCCTGTGTTTCAGTTTTCCCATCTGTAAAATGGTATAATCTCCTTCACAGGTTACAAGGATTAAATAGGTTAATTTTATTTATTTATTATTATTTTAAATATATTTTATTGATATTTTACAGAGAGGAAGGGAGAGAGAGGGATAGAGAGTTAGAAACATCGATGACAGAGAAACATCGATTCAGCTGCCTCCTGCACACTCCCCACCGAGGATGTGCCCGCAACCAAGGTACATGCCCCTGACTAGAATCGAACCCGGGACCCCTCAGTCCACAGTCCGACACTCTATCCACTGAGCCAAACCGGTTAGGGCTAGGTTAATATTTATAAAGCAGAACAATGCCTGGCACAAATTCTAACAGGGCTGCTGAGGATGTACTGAAGGTTCTCACAGGAATGACCAGATGAGAACAGCCATAATTTAGAGAGAGGCAGGGAAACTTGCTAGTACATTTTAAAGTTTTCCCACATTAAGGGTAAAAATAAAAACAGTTTTCTAGCTCTCAGGAAAACAAGATTCAATTAAGCACACAACAGCCTTTTTCAAAACAGTATGACAAACTGGGGATTTAAGTGCAAAGTCAGTATATGGGGACATTTCAGAAATGTTTACCAGTTGGAAGGGAGACTTTGAGGTAGGGTCTGTGATCAAGCAAGTGGGCATTTTTGGCATACTGCTATCTCAATGCATATACAAAGTTAAATCCCTAAGTACTCCCATAAAGACACCTGTTTAACTTTGACCCAGTGTTTCTCAAATGTATTCTATCAGAGAACCCTTTCTATTATGTCATCTACTTGGTAAGTTATGGACAGGCTGCAGTTACCTTCCTAAGTCCTTCGGGTGTCCTCCAAGATTGTGTCTTGGTGCATGGGACACAGCACGGCTTTTTTGTGATTCAATATTTTCCTAACTGGATACACCCACTTAATTCTTACAGCAATTCCAAACTTAAAGAGTGTTATTCGGCGAATGTGTAAGTCTTGATTTGGAAATCTGGTAATCATAGTCAAAATGAAAATGTAAATGCCTTAAACAGAAATATATTTTACTTATCTCTTCTTTATTTTTTCTTTTATTCAATACAAAAATAAGCATTTCAAAACACTTTAAAATATTTGATAAGCTGAGCAACAGAAAAGGCCCATCTGGCAGATGCCGGGGATTCTGAGGGGTCCAGACAGTGCAGCAAGGCAAGCCTGTGGCTGCAGGCGTGGACTCCTGCTTTGTAAACTCACTCTGACTCAACACAATATGAAGACAAAGATATATTGTGAAGAGCAAAATAAAGATAAAGCACCGAGCACTTTTTACAATGTTGTAATAAATTATTCATTAATTCCTCTAAAAATCTGGAAAAAGGAAAAGGCAAAAATGATATAAAAAGAGTTAAGTGTTTATAAAGTCCATTTTCTCTGAGCTGTGGAAAAACTGATTAAAAATCCTTTGAGACAAAGAGGAAGTTGGTGGTTCTCTGCCAATGTCACTGTCTGCCACTGACAAGCCTCAGTGGTCCCCCTAGATTTTACAGTGCAAACCGAGGCATGAGGTCTTACAATGACAAAAATACACCTTTCTTTTCTTTTATACTGGAATGCGTTTGCTGGTATACCATGAAGTACTATCATAAATAAATTATAATTATCCTTCATCATAAACAGAAATTAAGAAAGTCCATATTGCCAAACTGATTTTTGAATCTTCTAAATTGTGTTCGTTCACAAACCTGCCAATCTGAAAACTTTATTTGCAGAGGGCCTCGTCATTAATGTGAGTTAGCAATGCTACAACTTAATTCAAAAGCAATTATTTTTTAAAAATGGGACTCAGACCAGTGAAACTTAGTACTAGCCAAAATCTACTGATAGACCATGAACAAAAGGCCAACTCTACAGTGACATGCAAAGGTCCCTTGATGAAAAAGCCAAATAAAAATTACTCTCAAAATATTCTGTCCATAAGAATTAGTTTACAAATAGAAATTTAAATTTAATTAGATGACTTTAGGCCTTTGGGTTAGAATGTCACAAACAGAAAGAGAAGCAATTTTAACTCTGATTCGTATGATATTGTCAGAAAGTTTAACCGTGGATTTAAAGAATTTTGTCGAAACAATACATGGTAAAAGATATGGGGTTAACAAATACTGAATCTATAATTAAAAACAAATCCTTCTATGCACCCCCTCCCCCCCGACGGATAACACATGAACACCAAGCATTTTCTACTTTTCTATCTCCAGGAATTCCATGAGAATCCAGAAATAAAAAAGAAAAAAGTGAAGGTCAAACCTGCATCTAGATGGCTGACTTTGAAAAGCCTAGAAACAGCACTAAGATGCTTAAGATAATATTGTTGCATTCTGAAGAAAAATTATAAACACCTGCAAACACTGTTTTCAAGGGAAGCTTTAGTAAATTTAAATAACACATCCTGATAGTTTTCCTGGTGTTACCGTTTAGTAGTTTGAATTATCTGCAAAACCAGTTCTGAGACTTGATAAATATTGATGGTGCCACCTGGAGATTTTGATCAGGTTCAGCCCTTGCACTGGTTCGGCGCCCCCCCCCCCCCCCCAGGAGCGCTTCTCCTCTGCTGATACGGGGAGCCGTAAGGTTGGGGACCAGATGGTTACAGGTGCTCTGAACTGTCAGAAAGAAGAGCTGCCAGCTCAAGGGAAACCATGAACCTGGAGAATGCTTTACCGGGCTTTCCACAGACATAATCACTACTTAAATTTAACACATGCAGAAACTAAAGAAAATGGAAGCTCCTTTATTCCAGACAACCTGTAAGTTCAGAATTCCACATGTAATTTTCTTTACAGGAGCAGAATGTACCACACATCAAAACCCATCTTCCTTCTGAATCCTCGATAAGCTTTTAATTTCAAAGGAGAATGAGAAACAGGACCCAGATGCGGAAGGATGCTTCGGTGACATCATATGAGGTGGCTTTTAGGTTGGCCACACAGTCTGAGTTTCTTTGTGGTGAGCAGCTGGGCCAGGCCGTTGAGAAACACCAGAACGATGGTCATGCACATGACAATCACGTAGTGGCTGATGCTGCAGAAGAGACAAAGGTGTCACAGGCAGAGAGAACACACATGAGGAAGAGCATAAGATTCTTCTAAGTAATGATTGTGTACACAGAATTACAAAGGATGTCAATGACTTTGAAACAGATATTAAAATGTTAAAAAACAAATCTGTAATAGAAATGGTGATGAACATAAGTAATATTTTGAGATGTCTCCAACAACTGGAGCATGTTATAAAAATGTCTGACTGGTATTAGCATTGACTGTGTGTGTCTTTGTCACAGACTGAATTTCAGACTGAATTCAGAAACTGAATTTCAAAATCTAGCTTTTAGAAAAATAAAGATAATGTTCTCTAATTCTTGGATCCTCTGAACAATATCCACAAACTCCCCAACATGTCCCTGGTTAAGTATCCTGACACTCCAGAGCACGCCAGTCTACACTCTGACATAAGTTACAGGTACTCTGACAAAACTACCAGCCACAAGGAAAGAAAAATGTTACCCAAACTCCAATTCAGTGAAGAGAAAGTTTTAGTCAAGGAATCTAAACAAAGGAGAAAACAAAAAACCCACATCTCTTTATTAATCTCAGCGTCAAAGCTAGTGTCTCCCTGACTTTCAGAAAAAGAATAATGAATACTCTTAAAATTACTCAGTCCCATTTCTTGTCTACCAGCAACAGTCAATTCTCAGTTGTCTTTTAAACACAGAAATTGTACTGCCTACACAGAACATGGGTTGATGATAAATTTAGAAGTATGGCAAGAAATTTAGGATATAGATCTGACAAACATACAATACAGCAGAGCCCTCCCCCTCCCATCCCCGCACTGATACGCGTGCAGATTGGCACGTTATTTATTTACAGAGCCTACCAGACTTGCATTTAACTATCTACCTTCATAACAGATTCACATTTCACATCTTCAACAGGAGGGAGATGTTTGGGCAGGCCTATAAGAGGCTGGCTTGATGGAGGGAGGCCATGCTTTCTCCCCTATCCTAGCCTCTACCCCCAGCAAACAGGTCCTCCGGGTGCTGGTGATAGGAGCGCCTCCCAGGATTGGCTCCCAGGTTTAGCCTCAGAGAACCTGTCTTGGCCCAGTTGAGTAAAACAGGACGATTACTTTCAGGGACAAGGAGATTAAGGGGAAAAGGGAAAGGAGCCTGACAGGTCTCCCTTCCACCTTTTGATAACTCCACTTCACTAGGTGGATAGCGCCCCAAATGTCAATCACTGACCTCGGCCAAACCAGGCAAAGCTTCGCATGCTGTCAGGTGGTTGCCCACAGGCAAGGCCCCCCAAGGCCAGGACAGAAGGGTTCCCTACTCTGAGCAGATTTTATTTTTATTTTTTGGTGATGTTACAGCTTGTAAGCAAGAACCTACGATTGGAAAGCTTTATAGTTTGGTGAGATTGCCTTTGCAAAGACACTGGTTAGGACATTCTCATTTGGATTATTTCTCTAGGTTCATCTTATAAAATAAACTTGCAGTAGAAAGGAAGAGTTGATTAATTAAAAAACAGAAATTAGAACTAGTTCTGTTAGAAATTGGGGTCTGGTCTAGGGTAGGCTCCTGACCTAAAAAAAAAAACAATAAAATCAGATCCTTTTTAATATATTTTATTGATTTTCTACAGAGAGGAAGGGAGAGAGATAGAGAGTTAGAAACATCGATGAGAGAGAAACATTGATCAGCTGCCTCCTGCACATCCCCCACTGGGTACATACCCTTGACCGGAATCGAACCTAGGACCCTTCAGTCCGCAGGCCAATGCCCCATCCACTGAGCCAAACCGGTTTTGGCAAGATCCTTAATTGCTAGACAAATATTAACATTAAGTAGGATTTCTGAAACTTTTGTTTTTACTGTAAAATAAACACGTGATAAGATACTGGATTTGTGACCTCTGCCCTAGACTGCCATAGAGACTGGGTGATGGTCTTTCTTTCTTCCCACACTGCATCTCTGAGGTCCAATACAAGGTATTGTGGGCCTTTGATTACTATTTATTAAATAAGCTATTAAAGCAAGTAATTTGTGCCTTAGCCCATTTGGCTCAATGGATAGAGCATTGGCCTGTGGAATGAAAGGTCCCAGGTTCGATTCCAGTCAAGGGCACATGCCCAGGTTGCAGGCTTGATTCTCAGTAGGGGATGTGCAGGAGGCAGCCAATCACTGATTTTCTATCATCATTGATGTTTCTATCTCTCTCTCCCTCTCTGAAACCAATAAAAAATATATTTTTAAAAAAGCAAGTAATTTGTAATCAGAGAAACTTCTTTTGTTTTACATTATCCAAGCAGGTTAAATCTGGACTGAAATCAGACTCCCCTAAAATAGAAATCATAAACATGTGAACAAAAAGGGGCTACATGCTAACTTGACTAGCTTAGGGAAGGCCTGCATGGCAGCCTTGCAAACTCAGAGACCTAAAGTAACCACAAAGGATGGCCTGAAATTAATTTTTTTTAAACTAAAAAGCTGTTTATGGTGGGTAGTCATGTCCTAGACTGGTATCTTCCCTGACAAAGGTCTTAACTGAGCCTGTCTATTCTCTTTTTGCATCTATGATAACATATTGTTGGGATGTCAAAGTAATTTTCTTTATTTTGGACCCCTCAAAGCACAGGCAACCCTCTGCGGAGCCCACAAATCCCCTCATTGTTATTGACCTAATTGTTGACTTTAACTATCCTGCACCAACCTAAGTAAGAGAAGTATGTGTCTATCATTTTACTTTTTATCCAACCCAGTGCTTTCCCCTACTTTGCTTTCTCCCCAACCTATCTCCAAGGGATTTCATGTAGCCCACTTACAGCTCCTCTTTTGATTGTAATGTATAAAACAAGGTGTAAAACTGCCATTTCCAGAGCATTATCTCAATCCGTTGAGATTCTGCTTCCTGGCATTTGTCAACAGTTTAGCTCAAATAAACTCACAAAATTTTTTTCACAGGTTTGACTGTTTCTTACATTAGCAGAATGCAAACCCATTCCTTGACCATAAACCAAGTTCTCCTTTCTCATCAGATCACTCATCTCCTTACAATGGCCTGAAATGACTGACTCCTGGCTCATTTAAGCTAATGTTATTGGCAGGGAACAGTTGTAAAACTCATTATCTTCATGCAATCGAGCCATAAGGCATTCAGCTCCTGATATTTCCCATCTATCAAGTCTGTGTCATCTCAGCACAGAGAGTTAAAGGAGTAACTAATTCAACTTGAAATGAGTTCGCTGTTCCCACTCTCCCCCCGTGACTATTTTGACATCATTTAAATCAGTAATTTTCAAGGTGTACATGTGTGATGGTACACAGAGTGAGTCGGAAGGGCATGTGGAATCACCAGGCAGGCCTCTTCAACTTGTATAGAAGTGATAAAAGGTTGGCTGTATTCTCCCCAGTCAGTGTACTAGGCAGGTCATATCTGCCAGATGTACTGGGTAAGTAAAAGATTGAGAATTACTGATTTTAATAAAGCTTGGTATTCATTTATAAGAGTAGAGAGATATTTTATGGTACTTAGTAATTACATTTAGGATGATTTTAACATATTATTGAGTACAGTCAGAAATTTTCATTATGTCTAAAGAGAAAAGATATTTTAGCTGTCATTTGTATTTTAATAAGGTATAACAATAGTGAGTGTAGAAAACAAAATCCAAATCAACACCACTATCAAATGAAACTACAATTCACTTCCTATCAAATACATTTAGAACATAAACTTAAATGTTTTATGAAAATTACCTCAAAGGCATTTTTTCCTCTCTCAGTGCGCCATATAAAAGGTTATACTCTGTAAAGTTTATGACCTGCTATGAATGAAGAGGCAGTGTGAAAGATCAGAAGAAGAAAATTATAGCTGTCATAGCCCAGCACAGTTTTATGGCCGGGCAGGACATTTTTCACACAGCCATCAACAGCAGCCCTGGTACCATAGTTTCTCCCCAGACACTGAACTCACAGCCTGTTTCCGTTGATCATATTGACTGCAGTCACCCTTTCAAGAGCCTCAATTTCATTCTGGTAAAATCTGCTCTGAAGATGCATTTGAAACCTGTTGGACTACCCCCATAAACAGATACACTGTCTCATGCCCTCGTACTCTGGCCTTTATTTTTAAAGAAACTATTTATTAACCCAAAACTAATAGCTGAGGAATCTTTCAAACCGACTTGAAAACTGGCTGTGGTCACCACACTGACACTGTAAACATTCCCGATAGAAGTGAAACTACGTTAATGGGGGTAGCTAGCTCCCATTCCTCTCCAAAATGCTGGGACACACTCTCGCCATTTCTGTATTTATAAAGCAATACATTAGTAAGGATAGTAGGACAATATTCCACTGCTGTGAATAATAGGCATGAAATGGCTGACGTTATAAACAGTATCACTGATACAAAGGAACTGGGAAATAAAATCTGTCGCAAAGGGAGGCCAATGTAGGAGTGCAGTTCAGATTACCTGGTTTCCCACTAAGGGAACCCCAATAAGCTTAATAATATCTGTAATGTGACAAGAAGCATCTCAGCTTTTCAAACAGACATTCACATAGGAATAATTAGAAAACCAGAACTTAAAAGCAACACTCTCACAAATAAAGAGCAGGAAAAATAGAATAATGAAGTTTTTAAAAAAATGTTTTTTATTGATTTCAGAGAGGCAGGGAGAGGGAGAGATAGAAACATCAATGATGAGAGAGAATGTTGAACGGTTGCCTCCTGCACGCCCCAGACTGGGATCAAGCCCACAACCCGGGCATGAGGCCTGACTGAGAATCAAACCATGACCTTCTGGTTCATAGGTCGATGCTCAACCACTGAACCACACTGGCCAGGCAGAATAATGAAATTTTGAATGTGAACCCTATTATATAATGCTGCAATTTTGAGTCTTAAAGCATATTTCCCCCCATTAGCAAAGCCTTTCCCTAGCACTCAGATGCTTACGAAGATGCATGAAACACTCTTAATCGTAGACCTGTATCGCATGACTCCTTGCAGCAGTATATGCTATGTCTGTTGTATGGGAAACACAGGGAAAGTTCTAGAATTCTAACTTATGGACAAGAGCAGCAGCAGCAGCAAAAACCTCACCTTGCAGCATCAACTGGGACAATCCCTTTGGAAAGTCCATTTCACTAACACAGACTTCATTTTGTTTCCCCATCCTTACCCCTTTCACTCTCTACCCTGCCTTCTGTATTCACCTCCCTTCATTAAGTGGGCATCTTTGGGACAGAACAATAAGAAATAGGGAAGACAAAAGCAGGGCTTGGAGAAATTTCAGCGGGAATGGCCAGGAAAGTGCATGGGGAATTTGTGCTGGCTAGTCAATGCCTCAGCCTGGTGAGCAGAACTGAGCTCTGGAATCCTCTATTAAATCTGCCTTCGAGAAGTCTCCCAGGGCAAGCACCCCATATGATTATGGGCTTTAGACCTGTGAAGATGAAGCACTGAGAGTGAAATAAACTGAGGCTTCACATAACTCATTAACCGGCTATGCCTTTATCACCTTCCCATCCACTTTGGATTTTTAATGTTGTGTCATGAATACACTAGGACAATAAGCATAAACCAGGGCTGTTCCAGGTGAACCCAGACACAGGGTCACAGTAGGTGTAGGTCAGCCCCCATAGTAAAAACCCACAAATGTTTCCACAGCGGTTCTTACCCGGTCTAGCATTAATTACATAGTATTTTAATATGTGTCATAACTCAGTAAAGTACTGACAAACGAGTTCACATCGTTTTCTTGGGGCTCGTACTGCTGAGAGGGCCGTCACAGCTTTCTCGGCCTTCGGGTGCTAATGCTCATGCTGTTTCCCTCAGTTTGAATGATGCTCACGGTTTGTTTTATGCCTGCGCAGCCTTGCTTTTTGCTATTATTTCCTCTCTGATGAACACTTTATTCCCACAATAGTTATATAAAGGAGTGCAAGGAATAGGGCCAGAGGTACCATACAAGTACCAAGAAGAACATCATAGTAGATGTTATGTGCAAGTTTTGCAATGGATCAAAGCCTTGGTTAAAGATGATCAAGCAAACACAGGTAACAAATATAAAAATAGCCGAACCGGTTTGGCTCAGTGGATAGAGCGTCGGCCTGCGGACTCAAGGGTCCCAGGTTCGATTCCGGTCAAGGGCATGTACCTTGGTTGCGGGCACATCCCCAGTAGAGGGTGTGCAGGAGGCAGCTGATCGATGTTTCTCTCTCATCGATGTTTCTAACTCTCTATCCCTCTCCCTTCCTCTCTGTAAAAAATCAATAAAATATATTTTTTTAAAAAAATAGCTAAACTGAACTACCTCAAAATTAAAAACTCCTGTGCATCAAAGGATACAATTAACAGAGGAAAAAGGCAACCTACAGAATAGGAGAAAATATTTGTAAATCATATATCTGATAAGGAGTTAATATACAGAAAACTAGTATATAAAGAACTCCTACAGCTAAACAATAAAAAGCCAAAACCCACTTAAAAATGGGCAAAGAAGTTGAATAGATATTTCCCCAAAGAAGACATACAAATGGCCAACAAGTATATGAAAAATGTTCAACAAGTTTAATTACTAGGGAAATGCAAATCAAAACTACAATGAGCTACACCTCTCACCCATCAGGATGACTCTATCAAAATAAAACAAAAATGGAAGCAGAAAAGGTTTGGCGAGGATGTAGAGAAATTGGAACTCTGTGTACTGTTGGTAGGAATGTAAAATGGTATGACTCCTATGGAAAATATTATGGCGGTTTCTCAAGAAATTAAGACTACAACTACAATATGATCCAGCAATCCTACTTCTGGGTACATATATCTGATAGAACTGAAAGTAGGGGCTCAAATAGGTAATGCACACCCATGTTCACTGCAGCATTATTCACAATAACCAAAGGGTGGAAGCAACCTAAGTATCCGCTGATAAATGAAAGGAAAACAAAATGATCTATATATATTAAACCCTAATATGCAAATAGACCAAACATTGGAACAGAACCGGTTGCTATGACGTGCACTGACCACCAGGGGGCGTGCGCAGAACATGGCGGGCGTTGGCTGCAGCAGGATGGTGGAGCAGGTGAGTGGGGGTGCCAGACCAAGGCGGGGCACCGGTCGCTGTCATCAGAGTATGCCTCTGGTGGTTACTGAAAATTCTTTGCTCCTACGCATTGCAGTCCCGCCCAGCACTCACACCTGCTGCCAGCGCCGACCCCTGCTCTGCTCACACCCGCTACTGGCGCCGGAGTCGCCGCTTGCACCCACTGCCGGTGCCTGGCGCCAGCTCCAATCACTTGGTGCCATCAGTGGGTGCAAGCACCGGCTGCTGGCCACGATTGCCCATCAGGGCTTCTCCACCTCCCCCAGCTCTTGAGGAGTGATTGGGGCTGGCAGCCACCTCTCGCACCTGCTGCCGGTGCTGCCGCTTGCACCCACTGCCAGTGCCAACCCTACTCGCACTCGGAGCTGGTACCGGAGCTACCAATCCCACTCTCTGCCGGCGCCCAGCACCAGTCCTGATCACTCAGCACCTCAGCTGGTGCAAGTGGCAGCTGCAGGCCCCAATTGCTCCTGAGGGCTTCTCCACCTCCCCCTGCTCCTGAGGGGCATTCGGGGCAGCCGCTCCCGCTCGCACCCACTGATGGTGCCAGCCCTGCTTACACCCGCTGCTAGCACTGGCCCTAATTGCTCAGCGCCATCAGCGGGTGTGAGCGGGGCTGGCACTGTCAGCACGTGGGAGCGCAACAGCAGGAGCGGGGCTGTCAGCAGATAGGGGACTGGGGGCTGCAGCGGGAGGGGCCGATCGGGGGCACAGAGAATGGGCCCAGACCCGCCCCTGTGCCCATCACAGCCTTACAGCCCACAGTTCCTTTCAAGGTGCACAAATTCGTGCACTGGATCCCTAGTATATACATACAATGGAATGTTATTCAGGATTCAAAAAGAAAGAAATCCTGACACATGCTACAACATGGCTGAACCTTGAGAACATTATGCTAAGTGAAAGTAGCCAGTGACACAAGGACAGATATTGTGTAATTCCACTTAGATAAGGTACCTAGAATAGCATAATTCATAGAGACAGAAAAGAGAATGGCAGTTGCCTGGGGCTGGGGTAGGGGCAAATAAGGAATTTTAGTTTTGCAAGATAAAAAAGTTCTAGAGGTTGGATGCACAATGTGAGTATACTTAATACTGAAATACACACTTAAAAATGGTTAAGACGGTAAATCTTATGATATATATATAATCACTAGAGGCCTGGTGCACAAAAACTCGTGCACTCGGGGGAGGGGTTCCTTAGCCTTGCCTGTGCCTCTCGCAGTCCGGAAGCCCTCAGGGGATGTTCAACTGATGGCTTAGACCCAGTCCCCGAGTAGGCCTAAGCTGCATTCTGGCCTCCCTCTGCAGGAGCTGACCGGGCGGGCTGATCAGGGGACAGCGCTGGTGAGCGGCTAGCCCCGCCCCCCCATCACTCTTCTGCCACCGCTGGTCACCCCCCCCCCCCCATTGCCATCCCCTCCCTCTGCCCGCTGGCATGCACCTTGCCTGGTCTTGGCGCTGCCTGCTCACTGGCCCCACCCCCCCACCAACCAGTTATTCTGCTGATTTGCATATTATACTTTTATTATATAGAATACTTTTTTGGTGTTTTTTAAAAAGAATTTTTGTGAGTTTATTTGACCCAAACATCACCATAATTTTTTAAAAAGAAAAAAAAAAATCTATCTAGGAAAATGAGAGTGAAAGTTAGTGAAGGGCCTCCCAGCATAGGAGGTGAAACTGCAGGAAGCAGGAAAAAGCCATGTCTATGTCTGGCAGTACAGAGTGACTTCCAGGGAATGGAAAAAGAACTGAAGACTGGCTGTTAAGGCTGTGACACCAGGCACCCATAGGACAACGCTGTAATGACCCTGGCAGAGCTAACTCAGCCAGTGCCTCCACTTCCAGACACAGTCCCTCCCCTCCCTCCCCCACCTCACCCTGGAGTAAACTTGTTTAACAAAGGCGGTCAAGATTCCTAACTCCCAGGCAATAATTCACTCGTGAAAGTAACATCCAAAATACCAAAGTTCAAGTATAACCAAAAAATATGGCTCCTCATTTATAGGCCAGTAGAATGTACACTGTTGCTTTGTATGCAAGGGAGTCCAAGTCTCAAAGGATGCTTTCTAGAAATTTCTAGGAAACGTATGGTTTCTGAAATCCAAGTAATTTATCCCACTTCACAAACACATGCATTGGGCTTTTTCACCTCAATAGCTTTGCCCATATCCATTCTGTCTGTCTAAAATACTCTTTGCAAACCTCTGAGTCCACTAATTGAAATTATATCCTCCACTGAAGGCCCAGCTTAAATGCAGACGTTGCACAGCTTTTTCAGTCACTGAAGCCTGAAGTGGCCTTGGCCTCCCTTCAGTATTCACATAGCCTTTATCCAGTGCTGCTTGCATTGTAATTATCATGCTCCGGAGTCTGTGCTAGACCACAATCTCCCTAAATGCAGGGCCAGGTAGGTGTCAGTCAGATGCTTCCCGGCTGGAATGACACTCACCCTCACAAGTTATACATTAGGTCCCTCCACTCAGCGCTTAAATTCCCCACATCCTGATGAGTGAGTCTCTCTCTCCAGCCACAGGGCATCACTAAGCCTCGAGGCTGGCAATTTCATTCACTTTTGGGGCCTTGCCAATGCCTGAGAATACTTTACACATTGTGAGTATCCACTATGTGATGTTTTTTCTGAAGAAACTAGAGGCCTGAGGCATGAAATTCGTGCAACAGTAGGCCCTTCCTTCCCCCAGCTGCCGGCACCAGCTTCCCTCTGGCACCTGGGACCCAGGCTTCCCTCGCAGCCCTGACTTCGTCCAGAAGGTCGTCTGGAAGGACATCTGTCTAATTAGCATATTATGCTTTTATTATTATAGATTATCTATATATTAAATGCATATACAATGCAAAAGAATAAAACAGTTATGTCACATTATTGTGTAATCCTAATCTTTTAGAGCCAGTTTCATCCTCCGTAAAATGGAAATAATTATATTTTCTTTGCATTACTGTCATGAGAATTAATGAAATAATATACCTACAACTCAAAATACACTGTGGGCAATAAATGACTTTTTAATACTAATTATTATACCAATTTGTAGCAAAATAACCCATCCTCCAATTAAAACTGCCAAATAAATTTCACACTGTAAACTGAACAGTTTCATTTTTCTAAAGAGAGATGGAATGATGATGAGAACACAGATTTTGGAGTGATCTCTGAACTCCCAGATTCAGGCTGTGTCCCTGCACCTTCCTGCTGTCCTGTCCTTCTCTCCACACTTAACAGCTGATCACATGTCATCCTAGGAAAACATTTGCGAATATGTTAGTGCCAAGAATTTGAGAGATAGGTCTCACTTCCTGAGGCTTAAAATAACTGTTACTTGCTAAGCTTACCTCAAAAATCAATTTGGCATCTTCCATATATACTAAGATATCAATTTACTTTTTCCACTGGACTGTTAAGAATTTCTGTGTGAATATATACTATACCTTGTTCCAATATCAAGCCAGCTGCCATAATCCTTGACCAAGAAGAAAAAATGCTGTGAAATAAAACAAAAGATGGTTCCATGAAAAACAAAGGCTGTTTAGATTTAGTTGGAAAAACAATGTTGTTTTAGGATTATTTGTTTCAGATTTCTGACGCCTAAGAACCACTATATGACTGGAATCAATACGAATTTGTCTATTATTTAAATTTTTGCTTTGACTAAAACGTGCAATCGTCTAAGAGCCAGAAATAGCATTACCATTCAATCAAATGAATGCAAAAGTGAATTTTGTTAATAACTAGAAATAAAGAAAATCAACTTTTATAGAAGGCATTAAATAATACCAAGGACCTCAGTGAAAAGAAGCCGTATCATCATATCATCCATCCATCAACCAATATTCACTGACCACCTACTATGTGCTAGTCACTGTGTTAGGTCCTGGAAGTAAATGCTCTTTCAGAGGGTGTATAATCCGGTGAATGATGCAGTCAAGTTACCGAATGTGTGTGTGTGTGTGTGTGTGTGTGTGTGTGTGTGTGTGAGAGAGAGAGAGATGAGTGTGATCACTAGAAAACTCAGGCCATTAAGGGGCACAGAAGAAGGGGAACACACCTTATTTCCCTGGAATATAAGGGAAAGCAGTTCATTAAAAAGTCTAAAAATCTAAGTGAAAGTAAGCGTCAGATGAAAGATGAGATTGGGGAGATGTGAGAAATATGTTTCTGACAGAGGGAGTAAACTATATAACTGTCAACAGTCCAGGTAGAGCTTGGCAGGTCCAAGGTGTGGCTGGGGTAGAGAAAACAGGAGAGATAGGTGAGAGATGATGCCTATGGAGTAAGCAGAAGCTAGACACAAATCACTTTCTAAGTTAAATTAAACAATTTGACTCTTTATATAAAATTTGAAATCAGAGAATTTAAATTCCCTTCTGTTAATATGTCTTGCCTATTGCCACTTTGTGAATAAAACTGAAAGCTGATTTACTCTAACGTTATGTGTGGTCAATTTCAGACAGATAGAGGCATACCTCATTTTATTTTACTTCGCTTTATTGTGCTTCACAGATAGTGTGTGTGTGTGTGTGTGTGTGTGCCTTTTAAAAATAAATTAAAGACAAGAGAGTCTCCCCCAGCAAAAAGATTATGGCTTACTTTATCGTGATGCTGCTTTATTGAGGTGGTCTGGAACTGAGCCTAAAATATCTGTGAGGTATGCCTGTACTGAAAATCCAGTTCAATACAACATACAAATGCTCTCATCTAAATCAAATGACTAGGAATCTAATGTGAGAAGTTACTGCAATTGCTTTCTCTAATCACTTCTACATAGGATTAGCACAGTAAAGACTTAACCATATCCAAATAGAGGCCTGTCTCTTGCCCAGTTCCTGAGAGGTGATTTCTGGGCCCTTGGACTGTCATGCCTGGGCCCTTGGTCACTGAAAGGTCATGGAGATGAAAGGTCAGCCATGGGAACAGCATGAACACAAGGCTCTGGTGACAATGGCTGGCAGTGCTCTGTGTACCGCCACACACTGATGCTGAAAAAGGGGTGTTGTACTGATTCTCCAGGGAGAGCACGACAGAGCTCTGTGCCTGGACGCCTGGACCCTCCTGGCCTCTGCCCTCTGTCTCTCTTCTCTGGGCAGACTGTAATCTGCATCTTTCTGGCAATAAATCATAGCTGTGAATATAGCTGTCTTCTGTGAGTCTGTGAGCCCATCTAGTGAATCATCCAACCTGAGGGTACACCCTGGGTTGGGAACCCCTAAACTTGCAGGTAAAATAGGTTCTTTTTGTTAACACATTACGTACAAAAGGCCCACCTACATGCTCCTCACTCTGAATTCATTTATTAGCGCTACCATTTTGATAACATCTTCCCACTTGAAAAGCTCCACTTACTCTTTCCTTCCACTTCTCCCTCCCTCCTTTTCCCTTTCTTTTTCAATCTGAGAAAATAGTTAAATAATCGACATTTCAAGTAGAAAAATAATGTATTGCCTAAACCTAAAGTTAGCTTTTCTGTTAACTTCCTATGGAAGTTCTTTCAGACACAATGCACCATAGAAGACTAGGTATAACATGAGAGATTCAAAAAACGTAAAAAAAAAAAAAAAAAAAAAAAACCACAAGAAAAATAAATCAAGAAGACTTTTCACACTTTTTAACAAGAGTACTCTTACTGTATGTCTTATAGAAAGAAATTTATATGTGTACATTATTCCAGCACTTATAACTTAGTATCTAAAGATTCCACGTACAGAAATGAACTCATATTTATCTTGATTAAATTAGCTTCTCAATCTTATTTATACTGAATATCCAAGAATGTCTTACCAAAGCCATAATGTCTGATATGACGAGAACCATGAGAAAAAGACTGAAGAAAAAAAAAGAAAAATTACACATAATACAACAGGCACATTTTTAAAGCACATTAAAAGTGAGAATAGTCAAATAACCCAATATTCTGTATTTTTGCTTTTGAAAATATTACTTTCGACAAAAGCTCTTTTCGTATTAGAAGAATCCTATGTATCCTATGCCCAGTTTCCTCCAATGGTAACATTTTACAAAAACATAGTACAGTATCACAACCAGGAGACTGACATTGATACTGTCAAGATACAGAATGCTTCCATCACTACACTTCCCTCATGATCCTCTTTTACAGCCACACCTATCCTCCTCTCACAGAGCCCTGTCCAGTCCCTAACCCCTGGGAACCAATGTGTTCCCTGTTTCTTTAACTTTGCCATTTCAAGATGCTGTGTAAGTGGAATCATTTATTAAAATTTTTTTTTATTGATTTTTAGAGAGAGTGGGGGAGGGAGAGAAACATCGATGTGAGAGCAGAACATCATTTGGCTGCCTCCCACATGCACCCCAACCAGGGATGAACCCCCAACTTGGGCATGTGCCCTGATTGGGAATTGAACCGACAACCTTTCAAGTGTACAGGACGGCGCTCCAACCAATTGAGCCACACCAGCCAGGGCAAAAGAGAAGACATTTATAAAGCCTCAACTTTGTCACCTTTGCCTCAGTTTTTCCCTTTGTGTTGAGTTTTTCACTGCATTGGTCTCAGGATAGAGTTAATACACATGTGTATACAGGAGTGCATGTGTACACACACACACAAACACAAAAATATACATATGCATACATACACTCATTTTGATGAGCCTTCTATTTCTCACTCCATAATGCCCCAGCTCTTTTGATTTAAACATTAATTAAAATCTCTTCTAAAAAATGTACCCATTAATAAATGCAAGAAAGTACCTATTAGTTACCAGTTTTTATTCCATCTAAGTAACTATCTTTTATGTGATATTGACAAGGTTTAAATGCTTTCAATATTAACTTTATGTAAATATCCTGCAAAAATATACAAAATAAAACTAGAAACCAGATTTCTACTATTTTTAAACAGTGGAAAAAATATGTTTCTTTTTTTATTATGGCACATGCATAATAATATGCTAAGCCCAGCTCTAGCTTAAACTCATCAAGAAGAACATGCAAATTTATTCTAATATTAGTTACTTCTTTCAGCACTGAATATGCTAGTTTGATTCAAGAATAACAGAACTGCTAAAAAGCTTCATATTTATCTCGTGTCTTTCAGTCCAGTGCTGATAAGGCAATTTTATTGGGTAAAAAAGAAAATAATAGAGTTGACAGCTTCTCTTCCAGAGGCTTGATTGCTGAAGACTGATTGCTCCAGAAATTCCCCCAAACTCAGAAAGAGTACTTTCCATTCTGATTGTCAAATGTGTAAAAATCAAGACTAAGAAACAATGTATATTATTGACATTTAGGAGTTAATTTCAAGCCATGCAAAGTGAAATAATGTTAATAGATTTTTCTAATACATATTTAAGAAATAATCCCCAAAACAGACTAATATCCCTCATTTGTTTTGTAGGCACAGTTATATCTATAACATACAAGTTATTCACCACAAAGATTTAACATTTATGTTTTACTATTTTGTAAGGAGGCTCTTCATTAGCTTTAATGATATTCTAATAACATTTCATTGTTAAGAAAGTGTATTTGTCTACCAGAGGCTCTGATCAACTGATTTCCTCTAATGAAATTGAACTCTAAAAGGGTGAAGTATCTTTTTTTCATTTTTATAATAAACAATCTATGTTACAGTGTCTTAACAGTAATCACACCAAATACCCTCAAATGCTTATCCTCATTTCCAAAAAGTGTACAAATCCAATGTTTCTTAAATATTCACCTTACCTTTTTGATGATAACTGGGTAGTTAATTGAACGGCTTCAAAAGCACACATCACCAGAACAAAGGGGATAAAAATCTGTTTAAAAGAACAAAAAATGATGCCATGAACAGCCGAAGCATATGAAAAGCTTTTTTGAAATAAATGTTATTCCTGTTTATAGAAATATTTCAGTTTCTCAAATAACTTTTATCTATATTAGTGTAGAGTGAATGCTGAAATAAAACCATGACACCAATGACACACAGAACAGTGATGAAGCTGATTTTAAAATCTACATCAACAGCATACACAATATAAAAAATAACAAATATCAACACATTCCAAATAAAATCTATACAAATTTTTGTTCCACATAACTACTTATATTAAGGACCATGTTCAAATGCTTCGAAGAGGGTGTGAAAGGCACAGAATGGCCAAATCAAATAAATTTTGGAACCTGATAATTGGATTCACTGATCCCTGAACCCATCTGGTTATTTGATATTATAACTCCATAAACATAATTCAGCTGCTTTACCATTGCTTTGGTTGTTTTATGTTAATGCTAATTTATGTTTATAAAATTCATATCCCTGTAAAAAATTGTAAAACAATGAAAAAGGAATAATAAAATTTATAGAGGTTGAAAATCCATAACCCTGAGCTAACACTGATAATATTTTGAGATGCTGTTATCCAATGACCAATTAATAAAAAATATATATTACTTGATATTTTTAAAAAGAGGAGAGTGAGGCGATATGGAAAAGAAATGTTCAAGACTGCCTAAGATTCCTTTTCAAGTGAAGGTTATGTGACTACACGGAGTTCAGGACGACCTTCGCTCCCAGCCACATCTGCAGAGAGAGTCTTGAGGTGCATTATGTCAGTAAAGCTCACTGAATGAGGACAGAGGCTAAAGGTCTAGCATTCGAATGAAAACTTTTGCTTTTATTTATTTACTTTTTAAATTAAAGGCCTATGGTTTTTAAAAGACTGAGAAAAGAACTACCATTATAAAAAATGTAAATTAAGGAAGCACATGATCTAAAATAATTCACTAGGGAATGGGACACAAGATAATGAACATCTTTTTAACATTTCTTAAAGTTACATTTGTATTAGTGCAGTAACAACAAAAAAATAGGATATTAATCCTATTAAGAGATACATACTTTTAACAATTATTACTTTTGTGATCTGAACAGAAGGCAATCAGATTTTTGGTAGATATTAGTCATTTTATCTAAACAAATATATATATAATTGGCCCTCTGTATCTACAGAGTCAACCAACTATGGATTGAAAATATTTGGGGAGAAAAATTACATTATTGCTAATATGTACTAGAGGCCTGGTGCACGGATTCATACACCAGTGGGGTCCCTCGGCCTGGCCTACACCCTCTCACAATCCGGGACCCCTTTGGGGATGTTGGAGAGTTGGTTTCAGCCCGATCCAGACAGGAGGGAGCCTGATCCCCACAGGCCCAATCCAGACAGGAGGGAGCCTGATCCCACAGGCCCAATCCAGACAGGAGGAAGCCTGATCCTCTGTGTTGAGCATCTGTCCCCTGGTGGTAGTGCATGTCATAGCAACCGGTTGACTGGTCATTTGGTTGCTTAGGCTTTTATATATATAGTAGAGGCCCGGTGCACAAAAATTTGTGCACTCGGGGGGGTGGGGGGGCCCTCAGCCCGGCCTGTGCCCTCTCGCAGTCTGGGACCCCTCGGGAGATAACGACCTGCTGGCTTAGGCCTGCTCCCGGGTGGCAGAGGGCAGGCCCAATCCCTAGGTGCAGCCTCTGGTCGGGCTCAGAGCAGGGCCGATTGGGGAGTTGGGGCACCACCCCCTGTCATGCACAGAGCAGGGCGGATCGGGAGGTTGCGATGCCACCCTCAGTCACGCTCAGGGTAGGGCCGATTGGGGGGTTGGGGCACTGCCACCTGTCACACTCAAGGAAGGGTCGACAGGAAGGTTGCAGCGCCACCCCCTGTCACGCACAGAGCAGGGTCAATCAGGGGGTTGGGGCGCTGCCCCCTGTCACTCACAGAGCAGGGTCCATCGGGGGGTTGGGGCTCCGTACCCTGTCACGCACAGAGCAGGGTCGATCAGGGGGTTAGGGAGCTCCCCCCTGTCACGCACAGAGCAGGGCCCATCAGGGGGTTGGGGAGCTCCCCCCTGTCACTCACAGAGTAGGGCTGATAGGGGAGTTGGGGCACCGCCCCCTGTCACACACAGAGCAGGGCGGATCAGGGGGTTGAGGCGCTGCACCCTGTCACACTCAGGGCAGGGCTGATGGGGAGGTTATGGCTCTACCCCGTCACACACAGAGCAGGGCCCGTGGGAGGCAGCTGGGGCGCCGCCCTCTATCACCCACAGAGCAGGGCTGATCAGGGGGTTGGGGCGCTGCCACTGTCACAGTCAGGGCAGGGCCGATGGGGAGGTTATGGCTCTACCCCGTCACACACAGAGCAGGGCCTGTGGGGGGGTGTTGGGGCACCGCACCCTGTCACACACAGAGCAGGGCTGATCAGGGGGTTGGGGCGCCGCACCCTATCACACACAGAGCAGGGCTGATCAGGAGGTTGGGGCACCGCAGCCTGTCACACACAGAGCTGCAGGGCGATCAGGGGGTTGGGGAGCTCCCCCCTATCAGGCACAGAGCAGGGCTGATCAGGGGGTTGGGGCGCCTTCCCATCACGAACAGAGCAGGACGGATAGGGAGGTTGTGGCCCCGCCCCCTGTCACACACAGAGCCGGAGGGCGATCAGGAGGTTTGGGCACTGCCCCCTGTCACGTCGATCCTGGAGGCATATTACCCTTTTACTATATAGGATAGAGGCCTGGTGCACGGGTGGGGGCCGGCTGGTTTGCCCTGAAGGGTGTCCTGGATTAGGGTGGGGGTCCCCACTGGGGTGCCTGGCCAGCCTGGATGAGGGGATGATGGCTGTTTGCAGCTGGTCACACACCCTTCAGGGTGGGGGTCCCCACTGGGGTGCCTGGCCAGTCTGGGTGAGGGGCTGAGGGCTGTTTTCAGGCTGGCGGGTGACTGAAGCTCCCAACTGCTCCTTTTTTTCTTTTTTCTTTTTTTATTCTGGGCCAGCTTTAGCTCTGAGGCTTGGCTCCAGCTCTTAGGCCTCCGCTGCTGAAAGCACGTATCTGGTGTGTTTGGGTTCTATAATCGAAACACTGTTTCAACTCCAGCTCTGAGATTCCGGCTGGCTGAAAGCAGGTTTCTGGGGTTTTGTTTAGCTTCTATATTTGTAACAATGTTTCAAACTGCAAGCTCAGAGGCCGGCAGCGGCAGGTGGGGAACGTTGGAGTCCTCCTTCACTGAAGCAAGCAAGCCTCATGTTCGCTTCAAGCTGCCTGGCTGCTGGCCACCATCTTGGCTGGCAGTTAATTTGCATATCGCCCTGATTAGCCAATGGGAAGGGTAGCGGATGTATGGCTAATTACCATGTTTCTCTTTTATTAGATAGGATATAGATGTAGTTAGGCCTAATAATGGTTGCACTGTACTGAAAATGCATAGACTTTTTTTCTGCCATTATTCACTAAACAAAACATTGTAATAACAAATTATATAGCATTTACATTATATTAGCTATTATAAATAATCTAGAGATGATTAAAGTAATCAAGAGGATGTGTGTAGGTTACGTATATGCAAATACCACACCATATTACATAAGAGTTGGAAGCATCCATAGATTTTGGTATCTGCAGGGTGGGTGAGGGGTCCTGGAAGCAAACCCTCTCAGATTCCAAGGGAGGACTGTACTAACTATGTAAAATGTGCCAGGCACTATGGTAGAGAGAATAAGACAAGCATAATGACCCTAGGGATGAAGGGGAAGTACACTAATTACATTTCACCGAAGAGAATGAACCCCTGATGAGCTGAGAATTATATTGGTATCCTTAGCACCTAGCTGGTGCCTGGCATGTTACTGAATGTAAGCAGTCAACGGCATATTTGTTGGATGAATGAATCAATTCTAGGTCATGGATTTGGGAAAAGATTAATATGGTCGATAGTCTTGAGGCTGGGGAACATGGATCCGGGGACCCTTAAATCTTGAGAAGTAAAGCAGTTTTGATCTGTACTGTACTTCCTCACAGGCTTTAATCACCTTTGATAGCACTTCCTGGGACTAACACAGAATTTCTAGTTTTTTGAAGTTTAGTGAGTTTAAGAGTGAAACAAAATGATTAGTTATATTTTGGAGTAAAGGCTAGAGGGCCCCACTTCCCATTCTGCAGTGTCTGAGACAGAATCTTCTTTCCATGCTATTTAAATTTGACACAATGACTATACATAACCTTAATGTTACATAATGTTATATAATCTTAATGTTACAATGAGTTCATCATATTAATTAATTAGTATCTTAAGAAAATAAGAAAACTAACCTTCCACAACATCAGGGCTCCCATCATAAAAGGACTAAACACAGTCAGAAAGCAGTAGACAGAGGCAAGATCAAAGCTAAAGAACCAATATAAAGAAAAATTATTTTAGAATTTACACTGTAACTTTAAAAGAATGTCTACTGAAAATGATGTTTAAATGAATTTTCTAAAAATCTCTACTTACTAAAAACACAAACATACAAGGAACATTATGAAGCCACTAAAATGAATGAGGTATATATCAATCCCCACAATATATCCTTCAGTATAAAAATCAATTACAAAAATTACAATTGTATTACTTTTTGGAGATATATATATATATATATATATATATATATATATATATATATATATTTTCATTTAAAATTACCTGTTAATAGAAGCTATATTCCCAGTTCCAAAAAATGCTGTCACTAAGAAGAAAACCTAAAAAGAGTTAAGGAAATGCCAAAACAAGACAGAATTCATATAAATTTCTTTTTCATTTAGAAAAGATATGCCTCTTCTACTATGAGAGCAATTTGCTTTCTCATTTGTACACTTGATCATATATTGTTGCAAACGAATATAACATGTCTTAAGAAAGAACCAGATTGAACAAGCAGTGTCCTAAGAACAATGAGGTCTGGGAGGTCACCCTCACTTGTCACTAGTAATCTTGGGAGGTACTGTTTTCCTCTTCCCTAGCATACGCAAATAGGATTATTGTGCCCACAGTTGGCCACTAATGATATTTTCAAAAGGAGAATGTAGACCTAGTGCATGTGATAGACATTTTCAGCTAAAATACTGTCTCAATTCATATAGATGCTTGCTGTGTGGCCATTACACAAGTAAATATCATGTTTTAAAATAATTCAGTAGAGAATGAGACATGAGAAAATGTCAACTATATTTTTGACATTTCTTAAATTTACATTTGTATTAGTGCTGAAATAAAAAGTAGATATTGCCCTGGACAGTATGGCTCATTTGGTTGAGAACACTTTGAGTGTCATCTCGTGCACAGGAAGGTCACATGTTCAATTCCCAGTCAGGGTACATGCCTAGGTTGCAATTCGCTCCCTGGTTGTGGTACATATGAAGGCAGCTGATCAATGTATCTCTTTCACATCGATGTTCCTCTATGGTGACTTGAGCCTTAAATGTACCCATGGATCCATCCATTCAACCAATCAACTAACCGACCAACATTGTCTGGTGTTTATCAGAAGCAGAGCTAGGCACTAAGCCTATAAACATGAATGAAAGAGTCTCCAAGTGATCAGATGGTGACTAAGATTAAGCTGATATATAGAAGTATATGAGAGAAATTTTAAGATAAATAGTGGAAAAATAAATGAGTCACAAATCAGTAAATAGGTGTGATAAAAAGCTTAGGGTTTATTAAAATAAAGACTATTCAGTGAAAGATGAAACAGGAAATACAGATTGGTGGCATATTAATAAAAATCTTTGGGCTTTATTGTGGAGACAATGAAGAATTAGCAAACATTTTAGGTGAATGATAAAGAAATACCAGTACCAGTGTGCTATCCAGATCAGAGAGAGAAATAATTAGAGGCAGAAATCCTTGTCAGGGACAGGAAATTCTGAACCGGCGCAGTGGAAGTGGAAATGGAGAATGAGGACAGACATTGGGACCTCAGAACTGGATAAGGAGCAGTTAAATCTGACAACAAGTTTGATGCCTTGAGTGGTTGAGAGTATGGCAATGCCATTAAATGTAATGAGGCCTGCTAGAGAGCAACTTTGGAAAGGGGTGGGCAGTTGTCAGCCAGTTTGGGACATAGATCTGGTGATGCCTAGCAGAATGTTGGAAATATGGCTTTTGAGGTCAGGAGAGAGGTCAAGACTGGAAAAGTAGATCTGAGTTATGTTCACAGAAGTGTTGCTCAAAGCTATGGGAGAGGATGACCTTTTCCAGGTACAGTAAGAGGAGAAGGCTAACAATTGAATCTAGAGAAACACATGGTTCAAGATCAGACAGGAAGAATAAGTTTAAGTGAAGGAGAGCAGAGATTATATAAAAAGCTAAGAAGAGACCATGTCCTGGAAGTCAAGGGAAAAGAAGAGAGAAGCCCATGGAGTTAAATGGTACAGAGTGATGATATAAAGCTGAACAGATTAGACTGTGCCATCAGGAAGCCCTGCCAACACTGAGAGGACAGCTTCAGCAGACACCTGACACATAGAGCTACAATGTGCCACACACTGTGTGCCAGGCTTGAGGGTATAGTACATAAAGGGGAGGAAATGGTAGCAGCAACTATAGATTTTTCTTTCAAGGAGCTTGGAAGTAAACAGAAAAAACAAAATGAAGCCCTAGCTTGTTTGGCTCAGTGGATAAAGTGTGGGCCTGCAGACTGAAGGGTCCCGGATTTGATTCTGGTCAAGGGCATATGCCTGGTTGCTGCGCAATCCCCAGTAGGGGGAGTGCAGGAGGCAGCCAATCAATGATTCTCTCTCATCATTGATGTTTCTATCTCTCCCTCTCTCTTTCTCTCTGAATGAATAAAAATATATTTAAAAATAAACAAAAAACCAAAATGAAGTTATAATTTAGGGGGTTGCAGGATTCAAGGAAAGGAGTGTTTTACTTGTCTGTGCTGAGTGGAAGGAACCTGCAAAAAAAAGGAGAAGGCAAGATTGAGTGTGAAAGCAAGAGGTAGAGGAGAGCATGGGCACATTTGTTTTCTGGACCTGTAAGGTCCAGCCCTGCGCCATGGTAAGTTCAAAGGAAACACCTCCCTATGAATTTCTTGAAGCTGGTCAGCCAGCCTTTTCAAAGTGAGACTTTATTCTGCCATACTGTCTTTCAAATTTTGAATTCTAGTAACTTTCACACAACATTTCCTCTGATGTGATCCAAAAACCTTGTGAGGTAGATTTTACATGAGTATAGTATAGGATACACATAAAAGATGCAAACTAAACTCATAATGCAGTTTCTTCTAGGTGAGGAAATTAGATTGGAGTTGGGAGTTGAGACTAACTTTCGCTGTAAAGTTTTAATTTTTTAAAAAAATGTGACATATGTGACAAAATATTAACTGTTGATATATGGATGGTAGATATACACACATATTTATTTATGCCAGCCTTTATGCTTTTTTATAGTTTCAAAAATTTCTTAACAACGTGAACTATGAGAAAATTATGGTTGAGAGGAGGGTTAAATGCTCTCCAAGGTAATACCATTAATGGTGACAGGCAGGGACACCTTCCACATTCTTACTCCATTAAATGGGGGGTTGCAGCAACTGAAAACAAAAGCCCAAATGAAGGATACAAGGAAAAAGGCCCTACGGATGTCATCCAGATAGAGCTGTCGAAACTGGGTTATATCAGTATTGTAGGAGAAATGGATACTGGTGACCTGGGAGAAATAAGAAACACATGAATGCACTGTAACAGTTCCCTTACTTCTACCCCCACAGGCAAACTGACAGTCTAAGTTACAACGGCTAGAAAGATACCTTGTACTAACAACAACAAAAAATCAACAATAAATCTTTTCCTACAGCTTAATTACACCTTAATAAAGTCGCCAGAAAAATAAAATATGTTGCTAATTATGTACTGAACAGAACTGTAGTATTGCTATATGTGTAATAGAAGTGAGAATTGAGCTTTTTCTTATCCTATATATATGCTTCACTTTTAAATCCCTATATAATTCTTTATTTTTCTAAGACCTGATTTCTCAGTGTCCTGATCTTCTCGAACCCAGGTATGGTATGATATTAAAAAGCATGATAAAATTAAATATCTGTTTCTTTGTTCTTCTCTTAATTCTATTTGTAGAGATATCATTTCTCTTTATAAGAAAAACAAAATATTTTCTGTCTTTGGTAAAATAGAAAGTCATTCAATTCCAAGAAGATAGGTGGATTCTTTCTTTCTTTCTTTCTTTTCTTTCTTTCTTTCTTTCTTTCTTTCTTTCTTTCTTTCTTTCTTTCTTTTTCTTTCTTTCTTTCTTTCTTTCCTCCCTCCCTCCCTCTCCCTCTCTCTCTCTCTCTCTCTCTCTCTCTCTCTCTCTCTTTCTTTCTTTCTTTCTTTCTTTTTTCTTAATTCCTCACACTCCCCAAAAAATCATGAGTAAGTTTAAAGGGAGACTTTCCCTATCCCTCACTCTCCATATAATTGCCAATAAGTTCTTAGGATGCTTTCGTACTCTTTCCTAGAAAAAGGAACATCTGCTTTCAGGTAAAAAATAGAACATAAAAAATGAAACAATAAACCTCATTTTAAAATTTAATATTACAAATGTTAATATTTAATATTTGCTTATTAGAGTTTTTAATATTTAATATTAAGGACAGCCTGACCATTTACTTAAATTTGATCAAAATGTATTATTTTAATATTCCAGGACTGAAAGTTAAACAGTAATTATTTAATATACTTCAATAAAGTTTCTTCTTTATTGAAATTAATTATTCTAAATTACCAATTCCTCTCTATAAACTCAAGTGGAACCAGTTAAGAACAGATCAACTATGAAAGAGTTGTTCTGCAATATTCCTTTTACCTGACCTCAGTAAAACTATAAATATTCTATCACTAATTTCTCATAATTACCTCAGTTCTAAAATGAAGGCAAGAGACATCAATTTAACGCTCTACCAAAGATAATAAAGGTGTCCTTAAAATCTGATTGGCTTTTAGGAAATTCATTGTATACTGTGAGGAATAAACAGTCCAAGATTTGGTCTGAGACCACAATCACTAAGGTGACAGAATAAGCATTTTGGATTAGGATTACTAGAAGGAGAAAAACAAGGCAGGGAACATAAATGACCTTTCCGATCAAATTCATTAACTGATTTGTGACAACATAAATATTCTTCTAGATAAAATAAATTGAAAGAAGAAAAATTAGATGTAAAGATAGAGGAAAATGGGATAACATCCCTCCTCCTCCAATCCTTCACCTATATTAATGTTTTTCACATCAGTGATTCTCAAATAATCTCTTTAAAAAGCTCATCCTCTATAATGTCTATAAAACAATAATATGTTTTTCTGTTATACGTAAAAAATTTTCTTACAAACTGTTTAACTTAATTACTAATGATTTAAATAGCATAAAATTTTAAGTAGAAAGATTTAATGAAATAACATTGTAACTTCCTTATAGAATAGAGTATTTTAATATTCTCAGATAAATGCAACAATGATTTTGACAATCTACCTTCTGTTTGCAGGAAACACCAGATTGTTGTAGGGTTTCTTGTTCCATATGTATCCAGACAAACATCAAACATGACAACACTAATGGGAAGAGAGCCTCATACCTAAGAGGTGGGTAGGGGTGGGGTGAAAGTGGGAGGGTAGAAATGAAAAGACAAAAACATTAAACAAATTAAAATGCAAATTTATATTGAGAAGTCTTTTTCAAAATTAAAATAATCTTAATATTTCTAAGGCACAATATCATAAAACTTTTAATTTTTCAGAAGAAGTAGAAAAGAAAAGTAGCATTTAAATATCAACTCCAACACCATCTGTTTTTGAAATATATTAAATCTTGAGATCATGACATGTTTAAAATAGTAGAGATATTTAAAAATAAATTATAAAGTAAATGACAGATACACACACACACACAAAAAGAAAATATACAAAGGTAAAAAGACAATTTCCAAGTTGAATTATTAATACCTGGTATACAGAAAAAAAGAGCAAGACAAATGTTCCAAATTTAAAAAAAAAAAAAAAAGGCTGCCATATAGGAACATAAAACTCTCAAAAACAATAAAAAAGAGCCAATAAGTACACAAAAGTATGTTTGATCTGATTGATAACTGTTATGGAAATCAAAATAATAGGGAGATACCATATTCACTTATCATATTTACCCAAAATTTAAAAAAGTAGTGTTGACAAGAGTGTAATGAAAAAAGAAATAGCATCCTCTCTGTATAGGAATAAAACACTTTTTGGAAGGTAATCTAACACTGTGTATCAAGAGTCTCAAAAATATTCATATGTTCTAACCCAGTATTTTCATCCAGTGTGTCGCAGCACACTGGTGTTATACAAGAATTTTTAAAACATGCAATCCCAAACTATTTAGTCAGAGGCACTAGCCTCTTTTTCCTTAGATTCTCTGCTCTAAATACCATCCATCACTTCAAGAAATTCCCTGAAAACATAATCAGACACATGCACTACAATACACATATGAAGATGTTTGTTGTGATATTGTTTACTGAAGGGAAAAACAGAAAACAACCTGCTCTCCACAGGTGAGCATGGTACATCTCTAGGCTGGAACACGAGGTGGATAAAGGAGAAATGTTCATGAGATAACCCAGTGATAGAAGCCTTTTCCAATCCTTTTGGGCCTTAGTTTGGGATAACCTTTGCAATCCCCCAAACCTCTACAACAATACTTATCACACTGTTTTAATCATGTTTCCTTATGTGCCCTCCCTGATAGTTTGTACAACCTTTGTGTCAGTCTCGTCACCCCTGCAGGCCCAGGTCACAAGCTTTTGTTGACTGGAAATTACAAAACAAAATCAAATAAACCAACCCAAACAAAAAACCCCTTTATTTCTCTTTCAACTTTTCCAACTCTTGAACTCTATTCCTTCCATATGGTACCATTTTCTAAACATGAGAAAGCAAAATAAACAATATGCTTTAAATTCTACCACAGATCATAAAACTAAAGCACTGAAGACTGGGCAGAAGGAACACGTGGGTTTGAGGAAGCACACACGATCGTTTGGTATAGAAGACTGAGGATGAAGAGATTACATACACATAAGGAAGTATCACTAATTTAACAAGCACAGAAAGTTATAAAAAGCTACATCATTTCTGACCTGTTAAAACAGCATTTGATATTTTAAAATAAAAATATCAAATCTTGGGAAGAATATGATGAAATAGGACCCCTCAAAGGCTGTTGGTGCTATTATAAATTGGCATTGTTCTTAAGTGAAAAGCAAACAAACAACAGTTCATACTTTCTGGCCCACCTATGCTACCGATTTATTTCCTTACAAAAACTATAAACTATGATTACTTTCTTTTGTAAAATGTAGATGAATAAATATTCCTATGGGACTTACTTTCTCTCTCTCTCTTGCTCTCTCTCTCTTTCTTTCTTTCTTTTTTTTTGTTAATCCTTAACTGAGGATACTTTTCCATTGAAAAAAAATTTTTTTTTAGAGAGAGTGCAAGGGTTGGGGAGAGACACAGAGAGAGAAACAGTGATGTGAGAGAGACACATCAATGGGTTGCCCCCATATATGCCCCTGGCCCGGGGATTGAGCCTGCAACTGCGGTACATGCTCTTGATCAAAATTGAACCCAGGACCCTTCAATCCGTGGGCTGATGCTCTATCCACTGAGCCAAACTGGCTAGGGCTTCATTTCTTTAGAGAATCAATATCTTGTATGAAATCTGCATATCTGAATTAATATACTGAAACACCAGTAAAATGTCATAGTGCACATAACAAAACCATACTAAATCTGGATCCGCTAGTTAGGTCTCTGCAAATCGAACAGGGCTGAAAGGCATTTAGCTTTCTTTTATAGTGTGCTAAGGGATCATATAAACAAATTTCAGAGGGAAATTTTAACCAACTAAGGAAATTATTTTCAAATACTATAATAGCTTCTATTTGCATAAAAATAATTAAATGTTGATTACAAAATAAATCTTTATTCATAAAATCAAGGATGCATTATAAGTTAAAATTTAGGATTACTGTTACTATCTTTCTTTAAAGTAATAAACTGAATTTTTTAAAATATCCTATAATTCTGACTATTCACTAATATCCATAGAGAACCCTCCAGGTTGCCTTAAATAGTGATGTGAAAAGATGACAATATGGACTGTTTTGCAAAACTGATTTGACACTGAAAATGTTCTAAGTGAAATTATTAGACTGTGCTGCTTCAGGTTACATCTGTGGAATGTTTTTGCAAAGGTAAATGTACTTTCTGATGTTAAAAAATATATTTCTTAATACATTCATTAGTAAGGCCACTCTCACTAGGTGTAAATTTTTACTTTTTAGATTTTCTTAAAATAAATTAAATGTACTTAGGATAATCTGTTTTGGTATCTTTCATGAGTATTAAATTGATGATTTAAAACACTATAATGCTTATCCCTAATGTTAGCTACATGGCTAACGCACTCTACATTATGAAGTACCTTTTCACTCAAAATTCAACTTTAATTATCCTTTCTTAACTTCTAATCCAGCAAACCAGATCTATGTTTAGATTTATTTGTAGTTTTTAATCTACTACACATTCCTTTAAATCTGTCTAGTGCTTTAGAACTTGGAAATTCAAAAAAGAAAAGGGCTTATTGATTATGAAGTGACTGTGTAGAATATACACAAGTTCTGGATCCTGTCAAACATTACTTCCTAAGGCAACCTCTGGGTGTAATCTCTTAATGAAAGTTGTGTTACCCCAAAATGGTGGGTTAGAACAGAAATTATTTTATATTCTGATTTTTATCTAGACAAAAAACTGCATATTCCAATTCACATATACATTTATACATTGGTATATTCTGATTATAACTAAATTATTTATTTTACTGGAAGCTCAGTGCACAGATTCATGCACATTGAAAGGAAATTAATTAGAAGAAATATTTTAGAGGCTGGGAGGGACTGCGGGAGGGCTCTAAGGCATCTCCAACCCATCTCGCCCAGTCCTGATCGGCCAGACCCCAGCAGCAAGCTAACCTATCGGTTGGAGTGTCTTCCCCCTGGTGTCAGTGTGCATCATAGCGACTGGTCAAATAAATGGTTGGACACTTAGCACATTAGGCTTTTATATATAGAAGATAATTTCACCAATAAAGGGAAAAAAGATGAAGAGTTTTTAAGGTTTCATTATATTTATCACTCTTGAGTAAGAATATGCTGATAGACTTCAAGCTTTATTCCAGAGTTTAAAGTTCTAAGTCTGAAAGCAAGCCCATCTGAAGATCTTATTAGGTAACTGGTGAAAATGTCTACACTGATTATACATATTACATCTTCATTGCTGTGCCCAGACCTGTTTGTGCAAAGAGAAATGAAAAGATAGGAGGTGTGGGGGCCTTGGTCACAGGAAGTCCAGCACCCAGTGGATCATCTGCTATATGGGGAATAGACGAACTCCTGGGATCTAGGTCATTTAGGATGTTAGGGTCTACTATGAGAACATTTCTCTAATTCTGAACAAGGAAACCTAAATTTCCCCCAAAATGAACCCAAGTCTTGGACCCAAAATGCCTTTACAAAATCATCTAATGTGGAAAGAATCCATTGCCATCACAATGGTAAATCCCTAGGTTTAGTCTAATTGAAACCAGATCCTATATTTGGGCCAACTATGAGTGGTGGTTATTCGATTTGCCTATATTTGACGTTTGTTATAATGTGCACATTTCTCATCCTCACAAGGACTTAAGTACGGATGAAATAAAATTCAAAAGCAAGTGGAGAATTTTTTTCTTCTAAGTAGACGGGAAGATACATGTCACTGTTTTCACTGAGTTCAAGAGAACGCTTCAGGACCTACCACAAATTAGAATGCTAGTATTTCTTTCTTCTGTAAAAAAATTTCAATCTTAAATAAAAATGCATTCTTTAACTTTTGGGAAAATATTCTAAAAGTCTTCTGAATCAAAAGGACTATTTGGACTGTGATATATGTAACAGTAAAAATAAAATATTAAATTCAAAGAAGAATGAATAAATCAAAGCCTAAGTTAAAGTACATGAAAGAAATGCAACCAAAACTAAAATTCTTCTCAGTCACTGTTTGAGACTTAAAACACCTCCATAATCAATCAGAATTTTCTAATACTAAAATAAAACATTTTAGCCACTTCAGGAAATAAACAGAAAGACAATAGGTAATACTATGAAAACAATAAGAAAAAGAAAGTTAAAGGTTATGGTTCAAGTCATATACAATTCTTATTACAGGAAATACAACTTATTCCTCAAGATTTATACAACATTGTTCATTTCTAAGAGGTTAAATGCTCATAGAGAAATGCCAACATTTAAAACTTGCTACTCTAAATGAAAATTTAAAAAATTTTGTACCCTGTGCTTAGAAGGAGGTAGGCAGACATCGATGAGACGAGTATACTAAACAATCGCTCCAAGAGGTTCCTGGGACTCAGCAGGGGCACCACGAAGGAGGAGGCTGCAATGAAACACAGGGGCGTGTCAGCAAGAGGCACATGACATGTGTGTTTAGAAGCAATAAATAATCTATAATCACATATGACCTTATTGTTTGTGTGACCTTTACAAAGAGGCTATATTTGCCCTAATCATTTCAGTGAGAAGTTTGAAATTTTATATTTCTAATTAAAATTATATCTTATTGTTTTAACCAACTTTTGGCTCAGATTTTCTCAATTTATAGTCAGCGTCACTCACTGTAATATTAACCCTTAAATGAATAACTTATGTTCTATAAATAATAAAATATATTATTCAAGATTCAGCAACTCTTCTCCTAATTAGGCATTTCGTGCAAAAGACCACTTACTCCCCCTCCTCCTCCAAGTTTTCCCACTGCAAAATATTCATTGAGAGTTGTAGTGTGCTCCTTCAGAAATTATAGAGAGGTTGGGGGGGGGGGGGAAATGAGGACACATTTGTAATTCCTTAACTAATAAAGAATTTAAAGATAAAAATAAATAAATAAATAAATAAATAAATAAATAAATAAATAAATAAATAGAAATTATAGAGAGGAGAAAGGACTTCACTGTGTATGAGAGAAGTAATCTTTCCCCACAGCATAAGAAAGCAATTACTTCAATGGGAGGACAGATAAAAAGAGAAGGGGAATGGAAATGTGCATAACTTTGTAATACCTCTAGTTAGGATGGTGATATGCCTGGAGTTCAATACTCTAGAGTATGGAGAGAGACTTGCGATAGAACCCTGGCAGAAACACTTATTGTTAACCATGGGACATGTGAGCAGAATTTCCATCTTTCAAGTAGAGATAAAATAAAAAGTGGTGAGGTTTGAATACAATTCACCTGTAAAACACTCCCTGAGCATAGTGTCTTGGATATAGTAGGTGCTTAATAACTGTTAGCTGCTATTGTTATCACTAGTCAATATGTACTGAGTTCAAAGTCAAGTCACTGCAAAATTTAAGACCATGCAAGTTATATTTATAATACTTTTGGACAAATAGCTTCTAATTTTTTTTCAGATGTGTGGTTCTAATAAGGTTATCATCACCTGATACATATTTTAAGAAGGGAGGATTCTTAAGAGTGCTGAGAGCCTTTTGGTAAATGCAGTAGGAGGGTTAGAGCTAGAAAATCATTTTGAAGCCATCATGACAAAGACTATATCAGGAAAGACTTATGAATGGATGCTAAATCTAGGGAGAAATTTTGATGACAAGGATATTTGATGGTTTCAGAGTGTCACAGATGCCTTATTATTCATAAGGGAGGGGGAAACCATAAAAGATACTGTTTTTTCTTCTGGCTGCACTTAGGTTTTTATCAGATATGAATAAATATACAGCCTTATTATCATGTCATAAATAGTCTATCAAGTAATTCTTGTTAATAATGAATGTTCATAAAAGTTCGAATTTTCTTTGTCAAATGCCAGCAAGCGATAAAAATAATAGCTGGTTATTATTATTGTCCTGCAACAAAATTATGTCTTTTAGTAATAATATAGATGCAAATTGACCATTTTAAACTATGATGATGTAAAGTTACCTCATGTAGTTTGATTGACCTCTTACCTAATATTATCCAGCTAACCACCTGATTAATAAGAGGAAGTCCTTGTTTCTTAAGTAGGCTATTATGGGTGCTATACACAGCCCACATGGAAAACACTGTGCTCAGCATCTGAAAACAAATAAAACACACGGAAATAAAGAGAAGGTGGTGAGAGACTAATTTATATAAGAACACTTCACAAAGTGCTTGAACAAGTGGAATCTGGCCAAATTGCTACCGAAATTGGACCAGGTCACCTTCTTGTGGCCAGGGCTGAGTTAGAACTCTTGCACTAAGCAAAGGTCATCCTTGACAAACATGAGATGAGGCATTATACACCTGCAAGAGTATCTTGGCATATATTATCACACTCTTTCTACCTAGAAGTATTCATTATTAACCTTGAAGTTCACCTAAATCATGGAAATGCAGAGGGTGAAGTACATAGAGTTTAGTGTAGGTGGTTGTGTCTCCCACCTCTGGCTCTTACCCATAGTCCTATCCACTTACTCATTCAACACGTACTTGTGGCCTGAGTATTCACTTGTTACTGGGACTATAAGGAGGACAATATTATTCAGGGAATAAACATAAACTAGTTGGTAAACTACAGCTTAGAGGCCTGAGGCCTGTGTTTAGAAATACTATATTATTGGATCACAGTCATTCCCATTCATTTACGTGTTTCCTATAGCTCCCTTTGCACTGCAGAGGTAGAGATGAAAATTTACAACAGACTCTCCATGGCCCTAAAGCCTAAAATCTTTACAATCTGGCTCGTTAGAGAAATGTTTGCTGACCCCTGAACTAGTGGACCAATTGCCACTATAAGAAGTTATCAGCTAATTTATGGCTGTGGACAAAGTAAATGCTCTTAGAGATCAGATTAGCATCCTCACCACCAAATCTAGATCTATATTTAAGTTACTTATATTTTTAGTGAAGGAAGAACAACAAAAGTGTTATCAATGAAGCTATGACACAATCCTAGGATCCTTTCAATTCTAAGACATTTTTTCATTTCAGATATGTAGCTTGGAATCCATGAAAAATATGGCAAACGGTTCAGGAATTGATGCAAATTAGTAAAGTTAATGTAAAGAGGAATTTTGTAACAGATTTACCTTATTCTTAGGAAAGACTTATGAATGAATGCTAAATCTAGGAAGAAATTTTGATGAGAAAGAATTTATAACAAAGTCTGTTAGAATTTTCACGTGATAGTCTTTGCTCCTCTAGAGTAAGATTCAGAAACATTCACTTCTGCCAAAGTACTCAATATTACTGGTGAATTCTGTCAAATCTGCTACGGGCTTTAGAGAAAAGCCAGTCAGTGTACTATTTAAAATGAAAGATACATTCCAATGGTTGATAGGAGCCTTGACAAAATGTTTCTTCTTTTGTTATGTGTTCTCTGTTGTTCTTCAAGAATGATATCTTTGAAGGGTGGCATATATTTTTATTTCAGAGTGTTCTTGGAAATACTTTCCATCATCCCAGCTTTGTTCTGAGTACATTTTTTGAGTAGACTCATATGTTTTCTTGATCAGTGTTCTAGATGTATATTTTAATTTTTTTATTGTTTAAAAGGAAAAAAATGTGGTTTTCACTATCTACAAAAGTGCTTCATTTTACAGAATATTATAATCTCTAATTTTCACAACACTATTAGATATTATCTCTACAGATTAAAAACAGACTTAAGTTCTATTACTGAAAATCACACATGCAGTAAGCAACATAACTGAAAATTAACTCAATTTTGAAACATCAAGTTCATAGTTCTTTATACCACACCAATGCCACCAACCAAGGTGAAGTTTATTTTCTCCTAGGATGTCCACTGAAGCCTTAAATTGTCTATCCTATATAATAATCCTATCTAATAAAAGAGTAATAAGCAAATTGACCATCACTCCAACACACAGGATGGCCGCCCCCATGTGGACACAAGATGGCTGGCACAAGATGGCCGGCTGGGAAGGGCAGTTAGGAGCAACCAGGCCTGAAAGGGAGGGCGGTGGGGGGGGACCAGGCCGGCAGGGAAGGGCAGTTAGGGGCAATCGGGCTGGCAGGGGAGGGAAGTTAAGGGTGACTGGGCCAGCAGGGGAGGGCAGTTGGGGGCGAGCAGGCCTGCAGGGGAGCAGTTAGGCGTTGATCAGGTTGGCAGGACAGTGGTTAGGGGGTGATCAGGCTGGCAGGACAGTGGTTAGGGGGTGATCAGGCTGGCAGGCAGAAGCGGTTAGGGGCAATCAGGCAGGCGAGCGGTTGGGAGCCAGCAGTCCTGGAATGTGAGAGGGACCCCAGATTGAAGAGGGTGCAGGCTGGGCTGAAGGACACACACCACCCCCTGCATGAATTTCATGCACTGGGCCTCTAGTTCTTCATATAAGCATACTCAGAGGCTGCCTTCACTTCAAATGAGGACAACAAAGAATCTCAGTCTAGAGGAGGCCTTTTCAGGTCAACTTTTTGGTCAGTATAGATGCCTCTTATGCCTCCTTAACCTGCTCTCGGGCATCTCTGAGCTGCCTTCTGTTGACCTCTTTGCTATTTCACACCTTTTAGAAAATGTATTTCCATGTGATATCTTACACAGAAAACTCTCTTCTTAGCTGGTAGGTATTGGATAACTTAACCATGATGACATCTTAAGAGCAACAAAATTAAACACAACTGTAAGATACTTTTTGGTATATCATTAGTAATAAGACAGTGTGACAATCTGTAACTAACCTGTAATAGATGTAACAATAGCTTGTCATTTACAAACCTATCTTTTGTTTTTATGAGAGATGTTACAACAAACAGGGACAGCAGAAGGACCAGCAGGCCTGCACCCATTCTGTTTGAAAACACAATTCACAATTTCAAATTTTCTTAAGATGCTGACTGAACACAGAGCATATGAAAATGTTAGACATTCTAGTGGTTCTCAACCTTCCTAATGCCGCGACCCTTTAATACAGTTCCTCATGTTGTGGTGACCCCCAACCATAAAATTATTTTCGTTGCTACCTCATAACTGTAATTTTGCTACTGATATGAATCGTAGTGTAAATATCTCATAGGCAGGATCTGTATTTTCATTTTTCTCAATGCATAGGTTGAGAACCACTGTATGGAGAACGTCTGAGTCATTTGGTTTAATCAAGATAAAGTAGCAAAATAGATACACATACTTTAAAATTAACACATACTTAAAAATATTGTTTAGTTAACTTTCCCTCAATTAAAAAAGACATACTCTCATCTATTAAAGATTAGGTTAAAATGCTAAAAATATTATTTATACAGAGTTCTAAAGAAAGTAACAATGATGATTACATAATTAGAAAAGAGAGGAAATGTTACATAAAATAATGATTATTTAGCTTGTCAAGCACATGCATAAATACACACACACAGCCAATAGATTACTTGATACTAATTTAAAAGTAAAGTTAAAAGCAAAGGTAACCAATTATTTCATGGATTTATTTAGGACATATTGAAAATAAATATAATAGTAGCATGGAGAATTCCAGAAAGGTATATAGAATTTTCTAACAGTCAAAGTGATTAAAATGAGAAAGTTATCAAAGTATAGCTTCTTTTCATGGAGATCTGTATACATTCAGATTAGAATAGGAATTTAATTTTTTTTAAGACTTAAAGTGTGGACATGCTCACAGGCAAAGACAGAGATGACATCAATGGCTTTTAAACCTTTTTGTTTTGGCAAGAGAAGACTTTTTCATTGAAAGCTTTTCCAGACTCTCCAGTATACAAAGATACAGAAAGCTTCTGGACTTTTTGGGGGGTGGGATGGAAATGGGGGGAGTGGTATTTTAAGTTATCACTGTTTGGTACAATGTCATTCTTGTGAAGGCCCAAAGGCAGCCCAGGGAGCTTTAATGACTCCTAGAGTCATTAATATTTTAACATCTAGTTTGTTTGTCTAATTTTAAACTTATGATCAAGATTAGGTTCATATTTCAAAGTGTTAAGAAAAATAATTGTATTGGAAAGAAAGTAAGTTAAAAAATATTGTTCATACACTAGAAAGATATCTGGCTTTCGTCCTACAACAGGCATCAGTGGGAACACTGCCAGGAGCAAACAGAAGAAAATCCAACTCAGTGAGATGCTCTAAAACAAATTAAAAAAAGTTATTTTTAGGCAAATATGGTAGAGAAAACAGTCTTCAATATTTCACAGACTATATGGCTGTGAATCAAAGAGAAAATTCAAAGCCTTATATCTTTTTACAAAGTAATGGAGGTACTGTCTGTAAAATTTCAGTTATGCAATAGGTAGTATATAGGTATAATATGAGTATCCTATAATAGACAAACATGGTAATTGACCACACCTTCACTATGCCTCCCATTGGCTAATCAGCATGATATGCAAATTAACCACCAACAAAGATGGCGGCTAATTTGCATATACCGGCTGGGAGCGAAGACTGAAGACACTGTAGAAGGAAGCCAAGTAACGGAGCTGAGGTAGCGGAGATGGGCGGGGTAGGAGCCGCAGAGACACGGGAGCAAAGCCCTATTCTTGCCGGAATCCTCCTGCAAGGGGCCTCTAGTTATCTCACAATTTTCATAATAAGCTGGGAGATAGGTTATATTATTCACAGAGTTTCAGATAGGAAACTGACCTCAGAAATGTTAAAGTATAAGTAGTATCAACCTATGATTAGTAAATGAAACAGACAGGACTTTAACCTGGGCCTGAAATTTCAAGGGAAATGCTTCCTTCAATTTACATTATACTGTATATTGATTATATCTGTAAGCAATTTGGACAGCAATCATAATCAAATGATTGAGCCCAGGAGGGAAATGAGCAAAAACACCTTTGTAATTAGATTATGACAAAAATGATCAAGAATCCCATTGAGGAATTTTACTAGTTCTTAGAGGCTGGAAAGAAGATATTTCTATCTTCTTACTACCTCCATCAAAAAGTAGCAAAATGGCCCTCACTGGTTTGGCTCAGTGGATAGAGCAAGCTGAAGGGTCCTGGGTTCCATTCTGGTCAAGGGCACATGCCTGAGCTGTGGGCTTGATCCCCAGTAGGGGGCGTGCAGGAGACAGCCAATCAATGATTCTCTCTCATCATTGATGTATCTATCTCTCTCTCCCTCTCCCTTCCTCTCTGAAATCAATAAAAATATATACAGGATATATATAAAAGTATCATTTTAGCCATTTGGTTTGGCTCAATGGATAGAGCGTCAGCCTATGGACCAAAAGGTCCTGGGTTCCAATCTGGTCAAGAGCATGTACCTAGGTTGCAGGCTCCTCCCTGGCCCAGGCCCCGTGTTTCTCTCAGGTTGATATTTATACCTTTTCCTCTCTCTTCCACTCTCTCTAAAAAAAAAAAAAAAAAAAAAAATCAATGGAAAAATACCCTCGGGAGAGGATTACAAAAAAAAAAAAAGTATCAAAATGGAAATGAGCATATTTCTTGTAGAAGTACATTGTAATTCTCTATCTAGTTGAAGGAAGAAACTTAGGAATAATTATATTTTAAAATAATCCATCATGAACATATGCTTCTCCAGAAAAGAATGGAGGTGGCACAGGGCTGGGAGGGAGGTGACAGCTGTGATCTGAGTTTAGAGAGCGATCCTCTAGCCGCTGCTCCGGGCAGTTCCTCGGCTGCTCCATCATTCAGATACTTGGGGCTAAAGCAATCTAGCAACCACTTCACAGAAGGACACAGCTCCTCTGCTCCTTGAGTATTTCAGTCGTCATATGACAGGCTCATTTTGATATGAAAATCTATGCAATCACTGAAACCTTAAAGCAACCTCCATCCTCCAGTCAAAAGGACCAGACTTTTCATGTAGAAACATGTCCCACCCTTTTCTTTAAAAATGAACAGCTCCCCAAGTTAAACACATGTCAAACCCAGTAACTACTAACTGTCCAGTGTCAAAAAGAGTACATATACCTTTGCTCGCGTCCACAGCTGAGTGGTAAATGGCCAACCCGCAAATACAATAAGTCCAGCAGTAAGCATATAGCGGTAGAAAAAACTGAGAACCTAGTAACATGTTCCAAAGAAGAAATAAAAAGTGAGGTCATTTTAAAGCAGTTACATAAATGTGAAAGAGATGACTATGCTGTAATGTGGTAAATTACTTACTAATACTTCAATTCCCAAGGCAAGTGCTAACAGGTATCCAACAAAATGACGTGAGGGGAAGGTCAACAGTGATGTGACAAGGTCTTGAATAACTTGGTATCTGTTTAGCAAGATTTTTTATAAAAAGATTATCTATATTGAATTGAAAATTTGGCCATATTTAGTAAAAAATAAAAACTTTGTACAAAGCTATAAATCATGAAATATGTAATTCACAAATTATTTTAAAATGATGAGAATCTCTAATAGATTTGTTTCAATGGCTTTACTGACCTAAATCTTTTTTTGAAACCTAGAAGTATTTCAGTAAAAATTGTAATTTCTGGATTAATTTGATAATGATCACAAAAAATTGCTTGTTTTAAAAAATATTGATGACAATAAATGAGTCTTATTTGATCATAGTTTAACCATACCCATCTATCATAATAAAAGCATAAAATGCTAATTAGACTGGACAGCCGAACGACCTTCTGAGTGTCCTTCCAGACGACCTTCCAGACAAAGCCAGGGCTGCAAGGGCCAAGGCAAGCCGCCGCAGCTGTGACGGCCGAGTCCCTTGCATGAATTTCGTGCATCGGGCCTCTAGACCAATGGTCGGCAAACTGCGGCTTGTGAGCCACATGTGGCTCTTTGGCCCCTTGAGTGTGGCCCTTCCACAAAATACCAACTTCTGCGCATGGACCATGAAGTTTCAATCGCACTGTATGTGTGCACCCACATGTGGTATTTTATAGAAGAGCCACACTGAAGGGGCCAAGAGCCACATGTGGCTCACAAGCCGCGGTTTGCCGACCATGGCGCTAGACCAGGGGTGGGCAAACTTTTTGACTCGAGGGCCACAATGGGTTCTTAAACTGGACTCAGAAGAAGGAGCTGCGGCTGTGTTTCCCGACGATGCCATGTTAACACTGCTGCTGGTGAAAGAGCGGAGGGGAGAGCAAGAGAACCCTCCGCTCTTTCGGCTCCACGGGCCGGACAGAACAGCCGAACGGGCCGCATCCAGCCCGCGGGCCGTAGTTTGCCCACGGCTGCTCTAGACTATATAATAAAAGCCTAAACGACCATTATGGTGGAACGACCAGAATGACTGGTTGCTACGATGCGCACTGACCACCGGGGGCAGACGCTCAATGCAGGAGCTGCCCCCTGTTGGTCAGTGCACTCCCACAGGGGGAGTGCCTCTCAGCTAGAAGCCGGGTTCACGGCTGGCGAGCGCAGCGGTGGTGGCGGGAGCCTCTCCTGCCTCCGTGGCAGCGCTAAGGAGCAGCGAGCAGGTGGGTAGTAAAGAGCGAGGGATCCCAGATTGCGAGAGGGATGTCCGCCTGCCAGGTTAGGCCCCAGCGGGATCGGGCCTAAGCCAGCAGGTGGACATCCCCTGAGGAGTCCTGGACTGAGAGAGGGCGCAGGCCCGACTGAGGGGACCCCCACGCCCTCAAGTGAATGGATTTTGTGCACTGGGCCTCTAGTGTTTATATAATTACAGATATAATATCAGAAATAAAATACAGTGAACCCAAGTGAATAAAAACTGGAAAATAATTTTTAATTCACTAAGGTTAATCTTATTTTGAAATCTCAACTGTTTTAATGAAATAAAGGTAGGTTTTTCTTATCTAGTTAGAGTAAATCTTAATTGTACTTTTTACTGAGCTAAATAACCTTTTACAAACCCATTTTAAGATGTCACTAATTATATAGTAATTATAATTAAATATTATTTCATAGCCATTTAAAATGTATTACATACTTGAGTACTTTTTGATATTTAATTATTGGAAATTTTTTTTTAGCATTTGTAGTGATTAAGTAATTACAAAATGTCAGTATCACTTGATTTATGACCTTTTTGCTGATTTAAAACAAGGGCTACATAATGTTATCAAAACTATTAAGATGCCAAGTAGGAAAAAAAAAAGCTAACACCAGGCAAAAGAAGAGTGTTTCTTTTGTTCATAACAGTGAATAAGCACAGAGAGACAAGAGATGATTTTATAAAATCATCTGGAAGATTTTTTTTAGTATCATTTACTCTTTAAAAATTTTTAGAACAAAAGGTTTTACCCCTGCAAAACCCCTTGGGGTTTGGGAGTAGAACAGAAATTTCTGCAAGGTTAAAACCTTTCATTCTAAAAATTTTAAGAGTAAATGACACTAGAAAAAAAAATCTGAGTTACATATGTATATCCAGCAACCCCATTTCTTTCAAATGAAGTAGTAACAGTATATTCTTTTGTCAGTGTCATTTTGCCTTATATTTTAAAATGTGGACATTTTAAACTTAATTTTTATTGACTATTGACTTAAGATAGAGAAAGGGAGAGGGAGAGAGAAACATCCATCGGTTGTCCCCTGTACATGCCTCCGACTGGGGATAAAATGCTCAACCTGGGTATGTGCCCATTCTGGAAACAAACCCGAGACCCTTCAGTGCACAGGACTAACTCCAACCAACTGAGTCACACTGGCCAGGGCTAATTTTTATATTTTCAACATTTTAATATTTTTAATACTAAATGTTTTTAAAGGATGGAAGAGGTGGTCAAAGCTGGAGTTAACAAAAATTAGAACAAGAATACACATTGTGTCAGGACAGACATGCTGGCTAACCCTGAAAATACTCTTATTCTGGGCTCTCATTCCCTGCTCGGCTTGTGGGGTCTGGTTTGCTCTCAGGATGCTTAGATGCCTGATACTAAGTTTAAATTCTAGGTTATTGTGCATATATAGATGTCAACAAACTCTGAGGCCTGTGAACATAAACCAGACTGACGTATTAGTGGTTTTATTTTAAAGGACTTGAAACTTGCCGAGCTCTGATGTTTTCTACAATGTAAGAACCCATTTAAGTACAACTTGTGAGGAGGCATTTTAGAACCACAGCATATGTGAATAATATCCACTAATCTTGTATGCACACTTTAATAGATTTTATTTAACTACAAAGTTTCATTGATCCAGGTTTACTTGATAGCTAAGAAAGGAAGGGCAAAATGCATGGGAAAAGTGCAAATTTTTTTTATGAAACATGAAGAGACACTAGAAATTGAGATATACAAGACAAGTTCAAAGTATGGGTTACTCCAGGCATAGCACAGTCAACATAGTACAGTCATTTTATTTTTACTCCATATTTTTTTCATAAAAGATACACAAAGAAGGCAACAAGGACAATGCTTCCCTAAGGCAATAAAGATGAAGTAAAAAGAAAGAAAAAGGAAGGAAGGAAGGAAGGAAGGAAGGAAGGAAGGAAGGAAGGAAGGAAGGAAGGAAGGAAAGAAGGAAGGAAGCCCTAGCCAGGTAACTCAGTTGGTTGGAACACTGTCCCAACACGCCAAGGTTGTAGGTTCGATCCCTGATCAGAGCACATAAAAGAATCAACCAACGAATGTATAAATAAGTGGAACAACAACACAATATTTCTCTCTCCTCCCTTCCTCTCTAAAATTAATTTTTTTTAAAAGGTAAAACAAAAAGGATACTTATATGCAACATTTATGCTGTCATAAATGAAGTGAGAGGGTTTGGAGATTTGAGGGTATTATAAATATGGTTGATGACTATGCTACAGAAATCTAATGCATTTTAAATACAGATTTATCTGACAGTGAAGTGAAAAACAAGACAGCAAGATATGTTACTTACTCTCTTAGAACCGCATACCATATAGGCACTGGCAACAAGCAATACACATAATAAGTCCAAGGACAGGCTTGAATCAGCAGAAAAAATGCCATTAAAATGCCAATAGTCACAAAACTACACAGCAGGAGATGGCTTGGTTTCTGAAAATCAAACAAAACATTGAAACACTTCCAAACTCATGCTAACTGATTGATAGTTTTTAAAGAGATTTTATAAAGTGAAGAAAATGTATTTCTTTCAATGGTTCTACAACTAGATGATTAATCTAAGAAATACATTTTTCTGTCCTTGGAGAAGCCCAGTACAGAAGAAAAAGCTGGATAGCATGGAATGGGTGCAATAAGGAATTCTCAATTTAAAAGTGACTATGTTCCTAATGTTTGTTTGCAAATAAGTCGCTCGGAACTCAGACATATTTCTCCTTACTAATAATTTAATAAATGCTGACTGAGTTCTGTGACTAGCTCATAAAAGCCCATTTAATCCACAATAAACTGTGGGACCTAATCTTTATTTGGAACAATGCTCCTATCTATTCAGATTCCAACTTGACATGCTGTTCACGCTTCTCTCTCCATTGCCCATCCACAGTGGGTTCATTCAGTCATTTCTCCATTTCAACCACCTGCCAAACAAGGAGTTCCTCAATGTAAAGTCACCATGGATGGCCCATGGGTGTTATCACTTGCTCACTGTATGACTATGAGTATGAGCAAAGTATAAAACTTTTCCAAGACTTAATTTCACTCCATCTATAAAATGGAAACAATAATTCCATATCTACTTATCAAGGTTGGTAATGCTTAAATAAGATTGTATAAAGAGCTTAACAAAATGCCCAGTTTGTCAACTCAATCCCCAGTGTGGGCACATGCAAGAGGCAGCCGGTCAATGATTCTCTCTCATCATTGATGTTTCTATCTCTCTCTCCCTCTCCCTTCCTCTTTGAAATCAATAAAAATAAATTTAAAAAATAAATAAAAGACAAGAGTTAGCTTAGTACAACTTGCACAATGTATGAACTCATTATAGTTGGATTTATTCAGTTTCTTTGTTCAGTCTTTGTGATTTTACACCAACATCTAAATTGTCATGATATTTTCTAAACATACCTTAACTTCTTTACTAACACCTCTGGTAAGGCTGGAATGAGATTTGATAATCAACAAAGAAGCATAAGATGCCCATCCCACAAAACCAAGCAGAACATTGATGCCCAAAAAGAATCTGTCATAAGTGTGATAATAGGTCAATCCTTCCAATGAAAGATGAATCAGCTCCATGCAAAGGAAGACCTAGGGAGAGAGAAAAATGTAACTTGCCACATAGGATGAATATAAAACCTAAGTTTCAAAGGAAGAAAAATTACTAAAATCAGAGTAACTATAGACAATCAAAAATAGATTTTAATTGTTCAAGGATCTTCTTGCAAAGTACAAGAAAAATTCTTGAATAAAATGAATTTTTAAACATTGATAAGAAAGTGCGCCTTACCAGGTAAATGTGTAGAGATTTAAAATGTTTCATTTTGTAGAAATTATTTTTAGGTGACAGATTAAAGAAAGAAATAAAGGCTCTCTAATATAGGTCCCAAATAATGAACATGCCCACCTGCATATTATTTTTTATTTTCTCATATTAGATGACCAAAATCAGTCATAAAACATCATTAAAATAAGATGAATATTTCAGAGGAGAAAAATAAGCACTAGATATGCATGGTATTACATAGGCAACTTTAGAAACTGAAAATGGAATTCTTTCCTACTTTAAAACTATATGACCATTTAACACAGAGAAAATTAATGAAAAGCATAGTGTGGTAGGAGCTGGGAGAAGTCAGAGCTTCTATATGAATCAGTAGACTTCTGATAATGTGTTGATAATTCTAAATGTACAAATATATGACATTCTAAAATGCTATGCATAAGTAAGGTGACAGAAACTTGGATTATACGTTTTCATTATAGAAAATAGCAACTGTTCATTTCCAATGCTAACCCCAAAACATCTACCCATAATTCCATCTGAAATAAGAGAAGTATGTCCAGGGCTAAAGCAGCTACTTAAGAAAGTCAGCCCTTCCTTGAGGGTTCAGGAAAGCTCCCTGGCCTGCCCACCTTGCTCTCCATTGCCACATTGTGTCCTTCTCCACACCCAAAATGGTAATTAGCTATTTATATATACACTAGAGGCCCAGTACACGAATTCATGCACCGGTGGGGTCCCTCATCCTGGCCTGAGCCCTCTTGCAATCTGGGACCCTTCGGGGGATGTTGGACTGCCAGTTTCAACCTCCCCTGAGGGATGTAGTAGTGCGTGAAGCGGCAGATGGCCGGGGAGGAGCCCGAGCCCGAGCCCGGGCCGGGCGCTACACCACTCCTGCTCAGTAGTGCTGCCGCAGAGGCAGGAGAGGCTTGTGCTGCTGCAGCTGCACTTGCCAGCCCTGAGCCCGGCATTTGGTGCCCATTGGTCAGCTGAGTGGTGCTCCCGCTGTGGGAGCACACTGACTATAAGGGGGCAGCTCCCACATTGAGCATGTGCCCCCTGGTGGTCAGTGTGCATCATAGCGACTGGTCTTTTGGTCATTCAGGCTTTTATATATATAGAAGGCCTGCATACTTACTGCTTCATCATAATTTTCCTGTTTTATATAAGATCTTGCTTTCCTTAAAATGTCAAGCTGTTTAGAATCAGAAAGCAACCTGCAAGAGAAAAAAAAGGTTACGTTTAAAATGTTTCTTCATTTCAATTATATTTTTTCTTTTTCTTTTCATTTCTTGCTTAGATAAAAATTAAAGGATGGTGAAAATTGAGAAAATAAAAAAAAGAAAGGAAGACATTAATGTTGAGCTAAATTGTATTATTACAGGTTATCAGAATTCCTCCAAGAAATAGCTTATAGTTAAATTTGGTTTTCGATTGCCAAACTACACTTATAACAGTCAGATAATACATCATTTTGAAGAAGTATAATACTCCAGCTAACAAAGAAATTCTGACTAAATGTGTGTAATTAATGGCACAGCAATTTGAGTCCCAACACTCAGACCCCCAAGTGCTCAGCCTCCCACTGCTCAGCCCCCCAGTGCTCATGGCAGAAACAACAGACTAGGCAGAGCCATCCTGGTGCTTTGTGCCTGAGTCAAACAGCCCAAGAACTGCCTATCAAAAAGCCCCAGGCACAGCCTAAACAACAATCAAATTTAGTAAACACTTTGAACCTATTTGCCATTCTTTTCCTATACCATATATCTTTTTGTTCCCCCTATCTTTTATTTCTCTTTCTATCCTTTCCCTGTCCTTATTTACCGCAAGAGAAATACTGCTAATACTGCACAAACTGAGAAAATCTATAGCTAAAGACATTAAGTTTATGGAATGTAGAAACTGAGGAAATATAATTAGAACTAAATTACCTTACTGAAATAAATATATTTAAACACAAAATTGAACATATACTGCTTAACTATATCTCCTATACTCCTAAACTGAATACTTTCACATTTAACCCTTTGCGGTCGTATTAAATTTGGACATGGGTGTCGTACTGGTCGGAATTAATTTCCATTGAAAGAGCAGTGATACATAACATGCAAGATTATGAAGGATAAACAAGATTTATTAATTCTTTTTTGGAACTATGTCACTACTAGTAGAATCACTACAAACGTTATCACTTTCTACATCAGAGTCAGTATTCAAGGTGCCAAAGTAAAACTCTTCATCGTTACTTTCAGATTCGCAGTACACTTCTTTCGGTAACTTTCTTTTTGCCATTTTGGAGTATTATTTTGAAATATCTTAACAAGCGAGAATGCCTAATAACAGTTAAACATAATTTGTAAAGCTTTATTTGAAATTCTGCGAAGTGTTGGGGTCCAGCCCCAGCAGGTCCAGGGGTCCCCAAAGGTGTGGATGGAGTCGGTGAAGAAGGAATGACACGGAGACAGCGTTCAGTTGATCAGCAGCCTAGCCAGGATCTCTAGCCAAGTTCTGGTCAGGATCTCCAGCCAGGTTCTGTGTCCATGTTCTCTTGCTAGGTTCTCCAGCCAGGTTCTCCAGGTTCTCCAGCCAGGTTCAGTCACCAGGTTCTAGTCAGGTTCTCTTGCCATGTTCTATCCAGGTTCTGTAGCCAGGTTCTGTCTCTAGGTTCTTTGGCCAGGTTCTCTCGCTAGGTTCTGTGGCCAGTTTCTGTCCAGGATCTTTTGCCAAGTTCTCTCCAGCGAAGTTCTTCTGTCTCTAGGTTCTGTGTCTAGGTTCTGTGTGTCTTGGTTCTGTGACCTGTTGTCTTGTTACATCTGTATTTATACCAGTTGATTCCAATCCTATCAATCTCTATTCCAAAGGTTAGGGCGTTTCTTATCTCCATTCCAGGGAGTAAAGATTATGTAGCTTAACATGATTGTTCGTAGTTAAAGTGATTAATTACCTGCCTGGCACTTAGTTAAGGGGTTTTATTCCCTCCCTAACTTCAGGGGAAAATCCCTACCTGGGGAAACAACCTTTCTCAGAGAGGTGACCTTGGTTAAAACACGTAGTGCCAAGAAGGTGAGCAAACATATTAAGAACAGTATGCCATATATGCCAGGTCCCTTGAAACAGCAAGGATGGACCGGCTCCCGGCAGCAAAGTATCTCCGAAGCTTGTCGATTTCTTCACTCTCAAAAGGCGACTGACTCACCACGGTGTTTTGCATGGCGAGTGTGGAACGACCGCGTCTGTTTATATTGAGTTTCGATATCTCCGATTTGTCGTGGCAATGTTTTGGTTCGTGACAAGGTCGCTTAGACACAAGAGCTTTCAGAGAAATTATGAACTGATACATGAATGAATAGAGTTAAGATTCATACGGTTCCTTGCTGTGATGGCTGAGAGCAGACATACGACTGGAACGGTAAAAAAGCTTTGGTGGCTGAGAGTAGACAAACGACCGCAAAGGGCTAAGAAGTGCAAACAAAGTTATTTAAAGACATATCAGGTTAGATCATAAAACTGATATTTTTCTACTAGTGGCCCAGTGCACAAATTTGTGCACATTGAAAGGAAATTAATTAGAAGAAATATTTTAATATCGCTATTTGCCCTTTCTCTGTAATAGAAGTGTCAACCAAATTCACAATCAACAATGACAGATTGAAACACATGTGTGCGATTGGCGCCAGCAAGAGCTTTATATGTATTGCACATGCGCAAATCAACTTAGCCTCTTATATAGAATAAACTTGCTTAATTAGACCTGCTTTCTGATTTAGCTAAGGTTTTTCCACCCCAGTGAAGCAGCCCAACTTCTCTTTCAGGTAATTGTCAGCAACACAGCAGTAAATATCAACACAAAGCAGATTATTATTGTAGATCACACAGGGAGAACAAAGGGTAAAATATTTAACTGCAGCAGTGTTTGACTATTTGAGCAGTGAGAAAACCTGAAGTCATTTTCAAGGTCCACCATTTCTTACTTCTTTTCAGTCGGGTCAAGTTTATAAGCTTTCTAAATCCCTGTTTTCCAGAAAATGAAAAGAAAATAGGATTCCACCGAGTCTCCCATCTACCTGCTCCAGGACTTCTGTGGGGATCAAATGAGATGAGGCATGGGAAAACACTTCACAGAGATTTGGTTAAAGTATGAAATGTTTGCACCTGGCTTTAAAGAAAGTGGTGTTCCTGGGCTGAAGAAACTCCAATAAGGCTAGTCACTAGAGAAAGGAAGCTGGGCATTGCTACGTGACGTCATTACCTGGCACCCAAAGCCACCGTTTCCAGGCTGGGCTAGGCTGTGGGCCGCATTTTGCACCATGGGGTCTCGGCAGCATCAGCTGCGATTTGGTGGCTGTTGCTCTGGGGTGGTGGCAGGGCCTCTGTCCCACTTGGGAGAAGCCGAGTGTTGTTTTGTGGGCACCAGGTCTGTTGTGCCATTTCTCTGTAAATGGCTAGTGCGCATCACCGCACCTCCTGCGTTGAGCATCTGCCCCCATGATGGTCAGTGTGCATTATAGCAACTGGTTGGACAGTTGGACACTTAGCATATTAGCCTTTTATATATATATAGATTTCAATAGCTGCTAAATTAAATATTGGCACTTTCATATGGTGTGCCACAATATGATCACGTATCTTGCTTCTATTTGGTTCTGGGAGTCTCTGAAGAGATAAGATTGAAACTTATAGGAAGCAAAGCTATTGATTTGGGTGGGGTCACAGACTTCTTTCAGAATCTGAAACTCTGCCTAGAAAATGCATATAATCTGAAATCTTACATATAACTTCTGAAAATTCATAAACCCCAGCTCATTTACAAACCCTCTAGAGATCTCTAGAAACTGTGCCTACACTCAGGCTCCCAGCGCTTTCCACTTAGGGGAACCCCACTGCTGTTTCAGACACCAGGAAAATTCACTGCCCCTGGACTCACTGGAATTTGGAGGAAAAAGGTACCAGGAAGCAGGAACACATGAAAGAAAAGTTACTTCAAAATGTTGCCATGACCTAGTTCTCTGTCATTCAGAGATATTTGGGGTATTTTCCTAAAAGTTTTAGAAATGGAATTACTGGGTCAGGGGGCATATGCACTCTTTGAAGGCCCCATCTAAGTTGAATTTTCCAAATTCTGATAAAACCCTTCTAATTGCTCTCCCTCTCCTTGATCTGATCCACTCGGCCTCCTGACATACCAAGTGTATCCTCTAACTTACATGAAATTGATGTGGGCATCTCATTGCCTACTCCATCAGTTCTAAACTGTCTGGACTCCTCATGACCATCTCCTTCTATTCTGCTTAATTTCCCATTATCCCAAATGTACACCCTCAGCTATAAAGTGGTTAAACTTTTCATTCGTCATCAATCTTGTATTAACATCTGAGTTCTTGTTCATAAAGATCCTCCCTTTTCTACTTTCAATAGTCCAATCATCAGCATCCTTTATGATCCACTCCAAACCTCACTTCACACCATCAGCACTTTAGTGTGATCTAATGAGCAAATTATTTCTCAATTAAATTTTAACCTCAATGTGGGGCAATAATTATTTACATTAATATTCACAATAATACAAAGTGCTAAGCACATAAAATGAATCAATAAATCTTAATTGATTAAAATGCTATCAAAATATTGCAGGCCTAAAAAAGGAAGACAAATAAGAGAGTAATATACAGTGTCCTTAAAACACCTAATGATTTGCTAAATTAAGGGATAAAAAGAAAGTTGGTCTAGAACAAAATTACTTCAGAGTCCTAAAAAGAATGAGAGAGAAAAACATTTTAAAAGGGAAATATTTATGTTACATTAATGAATTCTATTACATTGTATTATATATGAAGTACTGAGGTAAAGCAACCCGGGTCGAGCTAATTTATATTTCTCCTAAATGGACTATTTATAAACCTTGGGACATATCAAAGGTTAGGAATATGTCTGGAATTCATCAAAATGTTCTCTACCAACCTCACTGCTGCATTATGACATTAAAGATTCTTAGGAGCCAAAACCGGTTTGGCTCGGTGGATAGAGCGTCGGCCTGTGGATTGAAAGGTCCCGGGTTCGATTCCGGTCAGGGGCATGTACCTGGGTTGCTGGGTTGCGGGCACATCCCCAGTGGGAGATGTGCAGGAGGCAGCTGATCGATGTTTCTCTCTCATCGATGTTTCTAACTCTTTATCTCTCTCCCTTCCTCTCTGTAAAGGATCAATAAAATATATTTAAAATGTATTAAAAAAAAAAAAAGATTCTTAGGAAAAACTTGTCCCCCAATATAACTTTCTTTTCATTTTCCGTAAGTTGAGAAGGGGTGAAAAATAAATCTTGGTATTGTATATTTTATTTTTTTTTTTTTTTTTTTTTTAATTTTTTAATTAAATCTTTATTGTTCAGATTATTACATTTGTTCCTCTTTTTTCCCCCCATAACTCCCCTCCTCCCAGTTCCCGCCCCACCATCCGCCCTCACTCCCCACCCACTGTCCTCATCCATAGGTGCACGATTTTTGTCCAGTCTCTTCCCGCATCTCCCACACCCCTTTCCCCCCCAAGAATAGTCAGTCCATTCCATTTCTATGTCCCTGATTCTATTATAATCACCAGTTCATTCTGTTCATCGGATTATTTATTCACTTGATTCTTAGATTCACTTGTTGATAGATGCATATTTGTTGTTCATAATTTGTATCTTTACCTTTTTCTTCCTCTTCCTCTTCTTAAAGGATACCTTTCAGCATTTCATATAATCCTGGTTTGGTGGTGATGAACTCCTTTAGCTTTTCCTTATCTGTGAAGCTCTTTATCTGACCTTCAATTCTGAATGATAGCTTTGCTGGATAAAGTAATCTTGGTTGTAGGTTCTTGGTATTCATCACTTTGAATATTTCTTGCCACTCCCTTCTGGCCTGCAAAGTTTCTGTTGAGAAATCAGCTGACAGTCGTATGGGTATTCCCTTGTAGGTAACTGAGTTTCTTTCTCTTGCTGTTTTTAAGATTCTCTCTTTATCTTTTGCTCTTGGCATTTTAATTATGATGTGTCTTGGTGTGGTCCTCTTTGGATTCCTTTTGTTTGGGGTTCTCCGCGCTTCTTGGACCTGTAAGTCCATTTCTTTCACCAGGTGAGGGAAGTTTTCTGTCATTATTTCTTCAAATAGGTTTTCAATATCTTGCTCTCTCTCATCTTCTGGCACCCCTATAATTCTGATGTTGGTACGCCTGAAGCTGTCCCAGAGGCTCCTTACACTATCCTCGCATTTTTGGATTCTTTTTTCATTTTGCTTTTCCGGTTGGGTGTTTTTTGCTTCCTCGCATTTCAAATCATTGACTTGATTCTTGCGCTCCTCTGTTCTGCTGTCGGGAGTCTGTATAATATTCTTTATTTCAGTCAGTGTATGCTTAATTTCTAGTTGGTTCCCCAATATAACATCGAGGGTCTCATTAGTTTTCTTGTAGATCTCATTAAGTTTATCGGCGGCTTCTAAACAGTTCTTGAGAGACCTTAAAAGTGTGGTTCTGAACTCTAGATCTTCCATTGACAATTTTGTCCTGTTTCTTTGTCTCCGCATTTTGTTATGCTTCCTTGGTGCACCCCCTAGTGGTCTTTGTTTGTGGTTTTATAGTTAAATCTTGATGTAGCTAATTCCAGGGAGGGTTTGACCTCCAGGCCAAGTGGCTATGAGAATCAGCTGTGTCAGCAGTGAGAGAACTTCTGTCCTCTAGGGAGGTGCTAATCTGGCGTTTGCCTGAGGCTATCCGGCAAATGCCTCTGTGCAGGGCTTGGGCGGGGCGGGTCGCACAGGATCAACAGGGTGGGCCGGAGAGAGCAGTGATGGCGGCTCTCAGTCCTGTCCCCAGGGGCTCTGCCTCTCTGAGTCCCAGCAACGGCTGCAAAGCTCGGAGAGAAAGCTGCACTCGCTCTGACCGAAGCCAGACAGACCCGCTTCTCCCGTTTGAGTCTGGGTCCCTAAAGACTCGCCTGTATCTGGAGCTCAGAGTCTGCGACTCCCTCCTGATTGAAAATGCCAACCGCGCCCTCCGCGGTATTGTATATTTTAAACATAAGGAAGTTTTGTGAAAAATGTAAAGTCCAGAACATAAGGTACAATATATTAACATGTATGTAAAAAGACAAAACAAGTAACAGCAGCAGCATTAGGGGGGTTGGCAGGGAATTGATTCCGAGTGGATCAGAGGAATATCATCTATAAATTAAAATGAATAAAGGAATCTGCATGTGTTAGCATGGATAAATCTTGAAAATCATAATGGGAAAAAGAATTGTAAAAAATTGGTAGATTTCTAAAATAGAGATTCAATTATATTACATCGTTTTATATCTTAAGGAAAAAGAATATCTAAAGAAACATGGTAAAATGTTACCATTTGTTAAACATGGATTATAGGCACAAAGATTTTTGTTATATTCTCCATTTTCATCAGCATGTTTGAAGTACTTCAAAATTAAAATTTAAAATGTTAGCACCCTGGCAGTGTTGCTAAGTGGTTAGAGTGTCGGGCCATGCACTAAAGGGTTTTGGGTTCGATGCCCAGTCAAGGGCACATACCTGGGTTGCAGGTTCACTCCCGGCCCCTGGTCGGGGTGTGTACATGAGGCAACCAGTCGATGTGTCTCTCTCACATCAATGTTTCTTTCTCTCTCTCTCTCTTTCTCTCTCTCTCTCTCTTCAAAGCAATGGAAAAAATCTCAGGTGAGGATTAAAAAAAATTAAAATAGGATTATCAAAAATCTTATCATTGATTATTTAGGATGAACTACTGTTTGGAGGACAAATCTCCTTAAATGCTGCCTTTTAAAGTATTATATCTTCTTATTAAGATTTTTATTACAAAAATAATTGTTGCATGTACACATGATATTTTAAAGACACCTAGTACGATCCAGTACATTTCTTTTTATAATATCTTATATTAAAGAAAAATATTTCAAGAAGATAAAGACAGAGAATGCAGGATAAAAAAATTATTTCTAGAATAATCTGCATTCTTTAAAATGACTAATAATGTAGAACCATGTTACTTTTTGTGTCATTACTGAGTAAATGAATTTTTTTCTATGTCTGTATGTATGTATGTGATGTGTAAAAGTTACCTTTTAAAGTTTTAGAGCATTTTTAAGACAGAAAACGATATTTCTAGCAAGTAATTACTATGTAGGATGGATGAAGTTGTAAAAAGTTTGACATTAAAACCAGTATTTAAATTTGGTCTATGGGAGAAACTTTTAATCATGATAGCCTAAAAGAAACAAATACATTAAAAAGAATCAAAGTATTTTTTTGCCATTTTAGTAGAAAATACATTTAAATACTGTGCTAAAATTTAAGTTCTCTGAATTTACATAGTGAGTTTTAAATAAAAGATAACATGTTTTTGCTTCTATTGGCAAGGTACAATAATCTCCTTCCCATTTTCACTTTTTCTTAAAATATTTAAGAGACCTTTATTGTTCTTTCTTAACTTCAGGAATTTTTTCTTTTAAAGCTTTTCTTATCTTCCTTTGACCTCTATGGTATGCACTTCAAATATAAAGTGTTTTCCTCATTTTTAAAGTGCTTTCACATGGAAGCAAACCTTTCATGCTTCTTCCAGTCATGTAGCTCCACATGCTGGCCAACCCTTGGCATAACATTGGGATCCACTGGACCCAATTTTAGTTTTGAGTTTTTTCAACAGTTCTATATAACTATTTCATTATTTTATTCTTTCTCACGGGTCTTTAAAATATCAAAAATAAAATGTACTTACTTTTTAACGAATAGGGTAAAATAGGATATACAATTACCATATGGACCCATTGGACCCTTTTACAAGTCTAAGATATGTTATAGGATTTTAGCAGTCTTAATTTTTCTTTTTGTTGAAACATTTGCTATTTTATCACCCTAAAAATTATTATATTATTCATCAAGTATTAATGCTGGAAAAGACTAAGTAAGACAATGGAGGAATGGTGAACAGATATCATTAAACTAAAATACAGTGATGCTGGTGAAATGGATCACATAAATAAGATCTCAAGAGTATGAATTTTCAGATCTCCTCCCCCTCTCCTCCCCTCTCCTCCCAAGGAAAAAACAAAGAAAAAAAAAGAGTATGGATTTTCAAATATCAATATCCTAAATTTTCTCAAACTTATGAATCAGTGACTAAACAATATATTTATAAGAATAAAAAGAAAAGATGGTTCTTATTCAAAAGGAACCTCATCACACAATTGTTTGTAACAGGAACCTACCCAAGTAAGCTATCTGTTTGCAAAAAGAATGTATGATGCCCTGGCCAGTGTGTTCAGTGGTTAGAGTGTCTGCCCAAGCACCCAGCCCTGGTTGGGTATGTGCTCCAGGGAGGTGACCAGTTGATGTGTCAAGTTCTCTCTTTCCTCTCCCACTCCCCCTCTGTCCCTCCCTCCCACTCTCTCTCTATAAAAGAAAAAAAAAAGGAAAAAATATCCTCAGTTGAGGATTAACAACAAAAAAAGAATGTGTGGCACAGTATTCTTTCATCTTTTATGATATTTATGTGCCAATATTTATGTGATACAGTTTCTAAGTGGACAATGCTGACATTAGGTGCATATATAATAGTAACTAGAAGAAAACAGATTGTGTAGAAATAAAGAAAATCACTAGACCAGAGAAAAATAAAGAGTTCATTGTACTCAGATGGTAAATGGTGATAACTGTTTTTCCTGGTATATAGAGCTTATGTAATAGAAAAAAAAAAAAAAAGGATACTACACAAGGGTGGAAATAAAATATCCAGGAAAAAAGTAATAAGAAATGTATATTGTGGGAGAAACTACTATTTTTCATAAGGACATAACAGAAGATATAAATAAATAGATGTTAGATGGTAATGTTCAATATTGTAAAAGTTGTAATTCCCTCCAAATTACTTCTGAAATATTGTATACTGTAATAACCAAAGAATTCTTTATATAACTTAAGATGATTCTAAAATTTATATGAAAAAAATATTTTGATTCATGCCAATGATTCAAATATTGTTTCTTTTAAAAATGTTTTATCGAAGCAATATATTCATATAATTTATAAAAATAAAAAATAGTACAGGAGGGCATAATGACAACTAATAAATCCCTGTCCAACCTTCTCATCTCTCAAGTCCCCATATTAGACACACACACTTTTCAAAGGTCTGTTTTTAGTTATTTTGGTAGCTACCTCCATTTTTCTCAGGAATATGCTTTTATTTTTTTAAATCCTCACCTGAGGCTATATTTGTGTTGTTAAAAATTGATTTGAGAGAGAGAAGAGAGAAAAACATTGATTGGTTGTCTCCTGTATGCATCCTGAACAGGGATTGAACAACTACTTTGATGCAGGGGTGATGCTCCAACCAACTGACCCACCCGGCCAAGGCATTAATAATATGCTTTTATTACTATTTCTTGATTTGATGACCTGAGATACTTTCTATTGACTCGCCACTGACTAGCTGTTCCTACTGTCTCCTCCCCCTTCAACATGGTCATATTACTATTTTTGCCTCCTCTATTGGGTACGGTGGTCACTTTATTTATTTTTATTGATTTCAGAGAGTAAGGAAGATGGAGAGATAGAAATATCAATGATGAGAGAGAATCATTGATCTGCTGCCTCTTGCACAACCCCTACTGGAGATCGAGCCTGCAACCGGGCACATGGCTCTTGACTGGAATCGAACCCAGGACCCTTCAGTCCACAGGCCGACACTCTATCCACTGAGCAAAACCAGGTAGGGCTATGCTGGTCACTTTAATAATCTGTCTTATTCTCTAACCTACTGCCTGACTCTCCAAATTCTGTTTTATGAAGACAACAGAATCACTACCATTCTATTTATATTTCTTTCCCCTTCAGCCTTCCAACCTGTAACTCTGTACATTGTCAAGGTTGGTAACATTTGCATTCTATTCTGTAATCTTAAGTCTTCCTTACTTTGTCTAAGGTTTGACTTTAAAAACTGAAAACCAATATTTACATTACGATTATTTAAATACTGTTCACTGAGTAGCAAACTATAATTAGATTTCCTTGATCCATGTGCCAATGTTCAAATGACTTCCCTTTCTGATACTCTGCAACTGTTCAGTCATGTCACATCTTAGGTTGCTTCATAATTAAAGCATGCTTCCTTGTACACTGTGAAATGTACACCCTGAAGTTTCCAATTGTCATTATTTTAGAGGATGAAGAAATGTATTCCTTCTGTGTAAGTCACTGTGTTTCCCCTAGCTCCTTATTCAATCCATATATTACTTAAAATCCATTTCACTTCCTATTCTAATCTGGAGGACTTGCCTCCCATTTGGACTGTTCTTGTACAGTTTACATTCCTTAAATTTTTAGTTGCATTACCCCTTTAAAAAAAAAAAAAAGCATTCTGTACTCTTTCTCATTTTGCAAAGTTTATGCTGATTTTTATTTTATGGATACAATAGTGTCTCAGATATTGCTGAGGATTTTAATATTTATAAGTTCTTTCTGTTCCTTAAATAATCTATTTCCCCAAGAGTCTACTCTTGCCCTAGCCAGTTTGGCTTAATGGATAGAGCATCAGCCCTCGGACTGAAGGGTTCCTGGTTTGATTCCGGTCAAGGGCACGTACCTCACACCTCGGTTGCAGGCTCAATCCCTGGTCCCAGGTCCCCCAGGTCAGGGCATATGTGGGAGGCAACCAATCAATGTGTCTCTCTCACATCCATGTTTCCCTCCCTCTGTTTCTTTCCCTTCCTTCCACTCTCTAAAAAGCAATGGAAATATATCCTCGGGTGAGGATTAACAACAACAAAAAAGTCTATTATTCATATTATCTTAGGTTTTTCTGGTTATATGGCAGGCTTTCTATAAATGGCGATTTTCAAGTCTACAGGCAGAGCCAGTAGCTTTGCTCTAGGGTGGGTGAGCCAGTGAGCGGGAGCCCAGAGATGACACAAAGCGAGCAGTGGCTCTGTAGGCAGATGTTTAGCATAAAATCAGAGCAAGTCAATGGTGAGTCAGCAAGCTGAGTAAAAGAAGGCGGGTAGTGTGCACTTGAACCTCTTAGAGAAGAGTGCTTCCCTGACCATTTTTTCTAAAGTGGCTGGGCTAAAGTAACTCTCAGTTATTCTCAGTTCAATGTCTTACGTATTTACTTCATACCAGAAATTGATAATATATTTCTTGTTCATTAATTTATTTTGTTATGGTCTGACTATACCACTACATTATACATAAACAGATGCATATGATACATATATATGATATAATATGGGGCAAATTCTAAGAGATAAAGACTTGGCTTTATAAGCATATGTAATACTCATAATCAGGAACATTCCTCAAAGGTAAATCTACTTTTGATATATATTTTAAAAAATAAGGGTAATTAATTGCATATGATCATAACTTGCAAGTCATGATTATGCTTTGTTTTTGTCATCTTCTCCCACCCCCTCCTCACACACACAGTCAGGCATACAGTCACATTATTCACAGGGCAATGCAATATATAAGCATTTCTAGTTTATGAATACCATACTCATGCTACGTAAGTTGTTAAATATAATTCCAATAAGTCATTCAATCATATCCCTAACACCCATATTTCAAACAATTTCTGTTTATTTTGATCAAGAGCAAAATTCTTCCAATTATATGCAATTCCCTGTTAATTGAAAACGAACTTCAAGGAGGTTGAACAAACCTGCCCAAGTTAGTACTACAAAGCCAGATTTATGACTCAACTCTCACCATTCCTGGTTCAAGGAAAATATGTCTTCCTGGGATCTAAGATAGCAAAATCTGCTGCCCACTAAAGTCTGCTCTCCTCTTTGCCACCAATAGTTGTCAGTGTTTCCCAGAATTGCATCATTGGCCTTTTCTTGTCACTTTCTACCTTCTGCCTAAAGCTCCTACATGTAAAACAGTTTCCACCACCATCTTTATGCTGATGGCTCCAAAATCTTCAAAATCAACTCTCATCTCTATCTTGAGATCCACGTCCCTATTTCATTGATGTCTTCAATTTTAAATTGAACATTCATCCCTGCCTCTCAAACCAGCTCTTCTTTCTTCCTATAAACCAAAATGGTACCAGTACCTTCCCAGTCAGCCAAGCCAAGAATCCCCCTACCTTCCCAGTCAAGCATAGTTGAATTTATCTCCTTATTTCCCATATCTCTCTGCACCCTCTACCAGTCATACAAAAATATTTAGTTAGCATCTGGCTCATTATTTACAAAAACAATAGATGAGACTTTCATTTTGGAGTTTGCACTAATGTGCACAAAAAACACAAGGCTTCTAAGTAATTTATTCTGTCAGCATTTAAACTCATTGAAAAATTCTTTCCTATAAGCTAATAAATATACTTACTTAAATGGTGTAAACAAAAATGGTAAAGTAACTTCTTTTTTCTGAGTCATTTTCACCTGGGAACCAAGTATGAAAATATTTTATTTTATTATAAATGAGAAAAAATTAACTAATTTCATTTTGAAATATAAACATCTATTAAAATGGGTCTTCAGGGATGGTTAACTACTTTGAAGATAAATGGAATTTTGTGTTACTATATTATTTCATAAATATTTTAAAAAATTTAATATTATCATTCTATCACAATAAACTGAGAATTAAGAATATCAAGTCTGCAAAAGAACATTCAGTAATGTATTCTACTTGAACTCTTAGAAAACAATAAGCCAAGCTGCACTAACTGTTTTAAGAATAACAGAAAGTTTCAATTAAACGGTGAAGTTCTTAATGAATATAATAATGTATAGGAATGACTGGAAATGTTACAATCACTAATGCTACTTTAATGGGGGCAAATTCCAATTAATAAAGACTTGGTTTGTAGTCTTTATAAGCACATGTAATAATCTTACAATTAGAGACCCCTTAAAGGTAGTTCTACACTCTCATACTCATTCATGGATGCTGTATCTCAGAAATGTGAAACTCTGATGCTAGACAAATACATAAAATTTAAAGATAATAACTTATAGAAAATCATTTCTTAAAACACAATTCAAATCTCTTCAGTTAATATATTCAATTTAGGAATTGTAGCAGTGTCCATTTTTTGTGTGTCTCATTTTACCTTGAACTGTTCAAGAATCTGTTTTGCATTTGTATACATGCTCTCTGCTTTGAAGGCATCAGTGTTGTTAAGATAATTCACAGGAAGGATTCCCTATAAATAATAAATACTGGTTTAATATTAGTATTAACAAAGCTCTGGCAATTCTTATAAAACAAAATAGACTTACAAAGGAAGCAATGAAGACAAAAACATATGAACAAATAAGTTACTGGAATAATAAAACAAAAAAATCTTACTTTAAACCATGACTGAAAAGTGTTCGATTATTTTTCTTGCAAAGTAATAATAAATAAAGCAAAAGAAATGAATTAAGTTCAATAAAACCTAACATTTATGAAAAAATTACTATGTGGTAGGCAGTGAATTAAGTGCTTTGTACATGCAAAATACCCCTATGGAAAAAGAAAATAAAGACATAGTAAGAAATATGAGAGTATATTGTGCATATAAGAATAAGGATTATTTTGTGAAACTTTTGTTTCACTTACCCAAAACACACACACACACACACACACACACGACGATAGAACTCACATTACTCAGCATTCTAAATTAGATTTGTTGTTTGTTTTTTGGCTTTTCAGGATCCACTTCCCATTCTTAGCAGTATTACCATTCTATGTGGAGAGATCTCCCCCATTGGATACAGTGTAATGGGTCTCCAATGGGGCTCTGCCTCCCTCACTGAAGGGTAGACTAATAACCCAGGCTAGATGACTAAAATAGTAAGCACAAGAATTTGACTTGAGGGTCAAGGAACAAAAGTATGACAGGGGTAATGCTAGTCTACCCCAGTGTAGACTCTGGCTTGGTTCTTTCTCCCAATTCTCGAGAGCTTTCTTGGTTCCTATTCATTTCCAAGCCTGGTCTTTGAATAGCCCTTTGGATCAACAAACCATCAATATCTTTTAAATACATTTCCTTTAAATGGATTCAGTCTCCGTTGCTTGCAAATAAAAAGTATTTATCTGCTTTTATCACTTAAAACTAAATTACAAATATAGGCCCTGGCCAGGTAGCTCAGTTGGTTAGAGCATATATGCCAAGGTTGTGGGTTCGATCCCCAGTCAGGGCACATACAAAAATCAACCAATAAATGCATAAATAAGTGGAACAACAAATCAATGTGTGTGTCTCTCTCTCTGGCAAATCAATAAATAAAATATTCTTTTAAAACCCTAAATTACAAATATAAGTTTGTAAACATTTAAGGAAAATAAGAATTGTAAAGAAAAGTTATTAGACTTATATTCCATGTTGTAGAAAAGGTATTACATATATAGGAAGAAATAGGAAAATACAGTTTAAATGTAATCAAAGATTATTCACAAACATATAGAAAGTAAATTTTACTGTACAATGTATTTTTTTATTCTGAGAGTTGTTAAGAAAATTTTGTCTCTTACCACTGAATTGAGGGGAAAAGGAACTCCAATAAGAGAAGCCATCAATGGTGCAACATCAGCCTACAAACAGAAAAAGTTCAATTTTAAGAAGTCTATAGATGTCAACAAGAAAAATAATTTAAGGCAACTATTATGTAATATAATCTGCATGTTTGTTATAATCTGTTATCTTCAAACATTTAATACACTTTAGATACTGATCTCTAAAAATGTCATTTGTTAGAAGTACATGACTTCATGAAAAAATAAATTATAAAAGAAACCATTAAGAGCGCCAAATGTGACAGCCAGTTGGCCTAGAGGTCAAATCCCCCTAGTATTAACTACAACAATCAAGGCTTAACTACAGGAGGACTGCACACAAAGACCACTAGGGGGTGCACCAAGAAAGCATAAAAAATGCGGAGACAAAGAAACAGGACAAAATTGTCAATGGAGGATATTGAGTTCAGAACCACACTTTTAAGGTCTCTCAAGAACTGTCTAGAAGCCGCCGATAAACTTATTGAGATCTACAAGAAATCTAATGAGACCCTCGATGTTGTGATAAAGAACCAACTAGAAATTAAACATACACGGACTGAAATAACGAATATTATACAGACTCCCAACAGCAGACCAGAGGAGTGCAAGAATCAAGGCAAAGATCTGAAATGCGAAGAAGCTAAAAACACCCAACCGGAAAAGCAAAATGAAAAAAGAATCCGAAAATACGAAGATAGTGTAAGGAGCCTCTGGGACAGCTTCAAGCGTACCAACATCAGAATTATAGGGGTGCCAGAAGATGAGAGAGAGCAAGATATTGAAAACCTATTTGAAGAGATAATGACAGAAAACTTCCCCTACCTGGTCAAAGAAATAGACTTCCAAGTCCAGGAAGCACAGAGAACCCCAAACAAAAGGAATCCAAAGAGGACCACACCAAGACACATCATAATTAAAATGCCAAGAGCAAAAGACAAAGAGAGAATCTTAAAAGCAGCAAGAAAAAGAAACTCAGTTACCTACAAGGGAGTACCCATACGACTGTCAGCTGATTTCTCAACAGAAACTTTGCAGGCCAGAAGGGAATGGCAAGAAATATTCAAAGTGATGAATGCCAAGAACCTACAACCAAGATTACTTTATCCAGCAAAGCTATCATTCAGAATTGAAGGTCAGATAAAGAGCTTCACAGATAAGGAAAAGCTAAAGGAGTTCATCACCACCAAACCAGGATTATATGAAATGCTGAAAGGTATCCTTTAAGAAGAGGACGAAGAAGAAAAAGGTAAAGATACAAATTATGAACAACAAATACACATCTATCAACAAGTGAATCTAATAATCAAGTGAATAAATAATCTGATGAACAGAAAAAAAAAAGCGCTCCAAATGTTAAACATATTAAGCAAAAAGTTACTTATCCTACTAGCTAGAAATTGACCACTTTATATGATAGATTTTCAGTATCATGAAAGGCTGCCTTAATTAGACAAAAAATAAATAGCAATAGTAGACTTTCGCTGGAGAAGTGTATATATGAACTAAAGAAGGAATGTATCAGAAAGAGGTTTGGCCGACCAAAAGTCCAAAAAAACACATACAAAACAAACAAAAAAACCACACTGAAAAACAAATAAACCAGATAAAAGGTTCTTTAGACAACCCCCCACCTCCAAAAAAAAAAAACAAAAAAACCCACACTGTTTTGGATAGCTCCCTTTCAAGTCCAGTTTCCCAGAAGTTGTTCATGCTTTCTATCTCCATCTTCTTACCTCCCCATCACTCCTGAGCCCACTCTAACTTGACCTTTTATCATCCCATAGACAATTCTCCCTAAAAGAGCTGGTAACCTCCATTTTTTCCAAATTGTACTGCCTGCTCTTATATTAGTCCTTATAATTTTTTAGGCAGTAAAGTGCTTAGGTGTCAGAATGCCCAATTTCAAATCCTTGCTTGTAATCTCTGAGACCGTGGGCAGGTCATTTAACCTCTCTGATGCCTGTTTTCTTATCAGTTAAAAAATAAATGTAAGTTTCTCCCTTACAGAGTTGCAGCATGATTAAATGAGATTAAATTTATGAAGTACCTGGCACAAAATAATCCTGCAATAATTGGTGGCTACGCACGCTGTGGAGATTTTTATAATTAATGGACCTCTCAGCAGCACTGCGTAGACCACTCACTGCCTTCTTGGCCTCTGTACCACACTCAGCTGAGTGTCTTCCATCTCACTGTAGCTCATTTGTCTAGTCCCCTATTTAAAGTAGGAGTTGGTCCCAGGTTCTCAATCCTTCTCACTTTTTACCACCTGGACCCTCTTTACTAAGTACCACCCCACGTAAAACAGGCAAACTCCAATGGCTTCCCAATCGCCTTCTCCCCTTCCCCCGGAATCCACCGCAGGCCTCCTCTTATCTGTTCTCCATGTTGCAGCCCGAAAAATCCTCACACAAAGAAGCAGATCATGTCACTCTCTAGGATTCAAACACTTCATGGGCTTTCCCAAACCACAGAAAGCAAAAGCGTGGATACGGGTGGACTACTGTACATCAGTTCTATGCTCTCATGGCTTCACAGGCCTCTTTTGTAGTACTTACCACAGCTATAAGTTTATACTTATTTGTATAATAATTTGATTAGTATCTGCTTTTACTTACCATTATATCCCTGACACATTGTTTAATAATGTTTGTACAATGTTTATAAACAATACTGCAGACACATAGCAATGTTGATGGAAGTAATGAATAGAGAAATTCTCATCTAATGTAGATCTGAAGTAGGATTACTAAGAGCAATAGTTGAACCCATAGTCAGTTTTTTATTATAACTCAGCCTGGATATAAGAAAAACATGTTCTTGTTCTATGGTCTTCAAGTTATTCTATCCCTTTGACAGTTATTTTTACTGCGAATGAATAAACTGCTATTCTGATTGTAAATATTTTCATTTATTTGGGTAATAAATGTCCATCCGGATAGTAGAGAGCATTCTTAATATGCTGAAGAACAGGCTTCTGTAAGCACAGGCCTGAAAAGGAGATCCTAGACCAGTGATGGCTAACCTATGACGCGTGTCAGAGGTGACACGCGAACTCATTTTTTTGGTTGATTTTTCTTTGTTAAATGGCATTTAAATATATAAAATAAATATCAAAAATATAAGTCTTTGTTTTACTATGGTTGCAAATATCAAAAAATTTCTATATGTGACACGGCACCAGAGTTAAATTAGGGTTTTTCAAAATGCTGACACGCTGAGCTCAAAAGGTTCGCCATCACTAGACCTTGGTTTATCCACCACAGTAAGGAATGTCAGCTTGAGAGCTGACCTGGAGAAGGTCAGTTCTTCCTGCCACTTTGGAGGCCATGTATCAGTGATGCCATGCTTTCTACAAACAGCAAAGATGGCTATGTACATAGCATATATTCAACAATGAAAATTCTGTACTTCCCATTTACAGTTATGTTACTAATCTAAAATATGTATTAATAAAAAAGAAACGGTAACTGGCGTACTACAGGAAAGAAACCTATAATGAGGTTTTATTAGATTTATGCTCAAAGCAACTAAGCAAGGCAACCATGAAATCATAGAAATTTAACAGGCATGCAATTTCAATTTACATATAATTCTTTAATTAGCCAGTGTAACTTGGAGGGAGTCTTCTCCTTTTAGTTTTACTTGAGGCTTTTTATATTTTGTCAAAAGAAAGATTACTTGGGTTAAAATATTTGCACTGAAAGGACTTCCCTTGGTAATTGAAATGTTTTGAAAGATCATTTATTATCATTATTATTAATACATGGTTTTTCAGGGGCTCTTTTTGGTCTAACCTTCTTATAGAAGATAAGGTAAATTTGAACATGATTAAGTTGAGATGAATACCTGATTGATATCTTGCCTCTTCCAGTACTCCAACTTCCATCCTGAAAAACAGACACCATTAGACACAAAAGCTGATGTTCAGATGAAAAAAAGAATGGATCATTTCATTATTATGAGTAGTCAATGCTTGATGAAAAACAAAAGTATTAGAAAAGTCTATTTTAAGGCAGCATGAACCAAAAGGATGCTTATAAAGGCAGAGCTGTATATTTTTAAAATAAGAATTTTAAAAGAAAAACTGAAAAGTAAACATTTGGTGTTTCCTGTGATAATTTATTAAACTTCATATGGAGATAACTATTTCAAAATTTCAAAAGGCTAAGGAAGGAACAATGGAACTAAAAGGCACAATGATAACTGTTAGAATGCCTACAACAAATTACAATCCTGTTCCAGGAGGTTATTAAGGCATTGGTAGTCCATTAATCAATCTAAGTTTTCCCTTTTTTTCTGTAATGGCAATTGCTTGCAAAATACTTAAAACTGTAGCTATGATGCGCCATTAATCCCAAATTTTAAAATAGTATAATAAGTTACTGTTAAAACTGCCTTCAAAGATAACCTTATCCCCTCTTTCTATGTGTAAATTCAGAAATTTCAATAAGCAGTAACCAAAATGATTATGAGACTATGTCTTGATTAATGGCATTAGGATATACATATTACCAAAAGGGTTCTAAGATATTTTTATGAAATTTCCTTTAATAAGCTAATAAAAGTTTAAAATATGTTCCTTCTTCTACTAGTCAGCTACTAAAACTTCACACTAATCACCTGATGAAGAAAAAAAGAATATTCCTTGTCTCTGTAACTTATGATACTTAATAGTCATATAAGAAAAACTACATTTTTTTTCTGTCATGATTCTTGAAGCCATGCAATTCTAAAACATTAATTCACTAAGAAATCAAATGCCAAAGTACAGTTCTATCTCCTAAATACAAACATCCTATTTAACTTAGCTTCTATTTAGACTCAATCTAACACAGTTACCACAGAGCACAAGATATAAAATAATGCAACTGCACTGAAAAAGTTTGGCATTCTGCAAAAAATTAAACATAGTTTCATATGACCTATTTATTCAATTTCTATGTATCCAGCCAAAAGAAATTAAAACACATGTCCACACAAAAACTTTCACACAAATCTTTATGGCAGCATTATCATAAAAGTAAAAAATGTGAAAACAACCCAAATGTCCGGAAGATGATTGTGTAAATAAAATATGATATATACAGCAATAGAATATTATTCAGCTATACAAAGTATACTACAGATACATGCTATAACATAGATGAACCTTGAAAACATGCCATGTGGAAGAAGCCAGGTGCAAAAGCCATGTAGTGAATGATTCCATTTATATGAAATATCCAGAATAGGCAAATCCATAGATACAAAATAGATTAATGGTTGCCAGGTGATGGAGAAGAGGGAGAAAGAAGGAGTGACAGCTAATGGAGTTTTCTTGGGGGGAAGTTTACGAAATATTTTATAGCTAGATAGTAGAGGTGATTGTATGATCTTATTAATAAACTCAAAAGAATACATTGGACAATTTTAAAATGTGAATTTTATGGTATGAGAATGATATCTCAAAAAAAAATAAATTAAAAAAAGAAAGCAAGCATCTAAGGAAATTTAATATATAAATAAAAAAGAGTTCTTCATGGTAAAAATACCTGAACACAGCTTGAGTCTGAAACCCTGGAGAAGGTTTTAAAATCAAAACTTATAGGTCTCACCCAGTCTCATGGAATCAATATGTCTAGTTACAAAATCTGGAAATCTGTATTTTTTAAAAAAAATCTGTATTTTCAACAAAATACAGCTTTGGATGAGTTGATACAACTAATCCAAAGTAAGACATTTGAGAGCAATTTGTTTTGTCCAATTAGTAAAAACTTTGGAACTCTGAATAAAACCTTACCTGACAAAATAAGGAGAGCTCCAGGAAAAAGGCATTCCTTTTCTTCATGGATTGAGAAGCAAGGGAGGTTTGGGCAACACAGAGGGACTTCAAAAGTACTAGAGACAGGGTACTGTTTCACAACAGTACCAGTTGTGAAAGATCAATTATGATACGTGATTTATCTGATTGACAGTCTGCAAATTAGATTTGACTCAAGGTTTAATCTACATGCCAGTATAAATAAGGCATGTAGGAAAAAAGGCAATAGTATAATTTGTACTTAAACTTTCATAAGGCAAATGACTAAGACTGTGTATTTCAAGCTGAATATTGTAAACCAAATAATATGAACATACAAAAGTAATACATAGAAATAGTAGAAGCACAAGATCAAAAAGAAAACTACAACTTGAAAGTGATTTTAAAAAATTAAACTTTGGTTTTATTTTAAAATGTCCTATTTATAAAAACAATAAAGATACATTTTTATACCTTTCAAAAGCACATCATTAAACTGTTGATCTGATACTTTTTGGGGATACTTGATTCCAGCTCCCCAAGCAACGAAAGGAGTAAAGGTCTCTGAAGGATGACCAGCCCCATGGGAACCTGCAAAGAGGACATAAGACCAGTATATATGGACTTATGCCTAAATATTTATTTTAACTACTTAAAGTTAATCCATCTATAGCTAATTTTAGTCACCACACTCCCAAATGCTTGCAACTAACTCTGTATAACAATTAGTTTTAAAATATTCCCACAGGAAGTCAGAGCATCAATAACAAAAAGGCATAAACAAATGAACAAACAAAAAAGGGCAGAATGTCTGTTGAGTGATTCTGGTTGAAAGAAGAAGAAGAAGAATATAACAGTAAGGCTTGGAGGAGATGCCACTAGATGCCACTAGAGTGGCTCCGAAGGCAGAAAGAACAGGGAAAGCTCTGCCTTTGGGGAGTCACGAGCCAGGTTTGGGGCAGGTAGCTGAGACCAGAGCTGTTCTCACGAGCATGGCAAAGTCTCTAGATATTTTTCTTCCAGGCTACTCTGGCTGGTGCAGCCAAAAGCCCTTTATAAAGTGGAAGCAGCTCGCAAGAATTCTATATTGTGATTTGGGGACCCTAACATTCTTTGCCTCATTTTGTTCTCTCTGCACACACTGTGTTTGCCTTGGGAATCTCACAGGGAGGACAGGATCATGTAGAGTGGATTTTCAGTAGTCCAAAGTCCCTCAGTAGTACCACCTTAACCTCGCCACCTACGCCATCATGTACAGTTAATCCTATGGTACTTTTTATTTTCTCCTCCCTACTTTTCTCTAATTTCTCATTTTGAGAATATATTACTTCTATAGTTAGAAGATGCTTTATATAAGTTCAGAACTTTTTACACTTACATTTTAAGCATACATCTATATGCTAGACCAGGGGTCCTCAAACTACGGCCCGCGGGCCACATGCAAATACAAATATCGTATTTGTTCCCGTTTTGTTTTTTTACTTCAAAATAAGATATGTGCAGTGTGATAGGAATTTGTTCATAGTTTTTTTTAAAACTATAGTCCGGCCCTCCAACGGTCTGAGGGACAGTGAACTGGCCCACTGTTTAAAAAGTTTGAGGACCCTGTGCTAGACACTTTGCACACATTAAGACATGTAATCCGCCCTAACTGGTTTGGCTCAGTGGATAGAGCGTCAGCCTACGGACAAAAGGTCCCAGGTTCGATTCCGGTGAAGGGCATGTACCTTGGTTGTGGGCACATCCCCAGTAGGGGGTGTGCAGGAGGCAGCTGATCGATGTTTCTCTCTCATTGATGTTTCTAACTCTCTATCCCTCTCCCTTCCTCTCTGTAAAAAACCAATAAAATATATTTAAAAAAAAGACATGTAATCCTCAACATTATATCTGCAAGCTCCATTTACCACTATTTCAATCATAGAATATAAGTTAATTAAAGAAAGACTAACCCCAGTCTGTCATTCCATGATCAGAGGTAAAGAGAAATGCCGTTTTCTCATCATTTCCATAAAAATCTTTAAGCAGGGACACAATTTCTTTAATTCCCTCATCAACTAGTTTAATATTGTCCTTATATTCCCTGTTTAAAAAGACACAAAAGAAGAAATTAAATTACATTAATTTGGAAAAATCAAATTTATTTAACATGAACTCATGACATTCAAAGTTAGTAACCCCTGAAATACTTTAGATTTCATCTTTAACAGTTTAAAATCAGAACTCTTCAGATTGTTAAAAATAATGTTTTCTCTGTTTAAAGAAGCAAAAGAATATGAAATACTACTCGGAAATGATTTAAGAGGAGGGTACTGATTAGCAAATACATTCTAATGAATGCTTTTAAGTTTCAAATGCAATAATGATGCTTTTCAAGTTCATGTATCTCATAATGCAAACTATACTGTCCTTGTCACAACAGGTAAGCATAACTGCTTCAAATGTAGAATTTTTCCTTAGACTGTGGTATAAAATGTTATAATATATTGTAAAATGATGTCCTACCATATCAAATATGTTTTGAACAAATTATACTTAAGCTTCCATACATATACACTTAAAAATGGCTAGGCTGGCAAGGCTGCTTGAACAGGCTGGTTTGGTACGAACTATCAGTTAAAACAGTGCAGCAGGTGAAAAAAGGGGATCATGAGGTATTCATTATGGACAGCTGATCAATAGGCTTTACAGCTAGACTAATCTAAACCAAATTTGAAATAAAGCATAAAAATATAACATGGGGCCTGGCTGGTTTGGCTCAATGGATAAAGCGTTGGCCTGCGGACTAAGGGGTCCCAGGTTCGATTCCAGTCAGGAGCACATGCCCGGGTTGCAGGCTCGATTCCCCATAGGGGGTGTGCAGGAGGCAGCCAACCAATGATTCTCTCTCATCACTGATGTTTCTATCTATCTCCCTCTCCCTTCCTCTCTGAAATAAATAAAAATATGTTAAAAAATAATAATAACATGGATTTTTCCTCTTTCTTATGGTCTACAAAGTGAAAAAAAATATTTGCTGTTCTAGATAAGGAGTGCTACTGAAATATAGTATACAAAACTTTATACAATTATTTGCTAGCTATAATACTGATTAAATAGAGTAAATAAGGAATAGCTAATTACATCTTTTTGTGATATAAATATTAACTCCATAAAAATGCTTTGATTTCAAGATTTACTGAATTTCTAAAATACATATTTTTTTTCTCTGCCTTGATACATAAGAATACAGAATATATTTTACTTATATTAATGTGCAGTCTGGCCACAGCACATGTGATTTTAGCTTCTATAGTATATCAATCTATAGCTCATATAATTGAGAACTTATTCTACGTTAGAGTTATTTAAAATATATCTGTTGTGATAATCACAAAAAAATTATACTACTTTAAAAGTTCAAACAAAATGGTTGTTACCCACAAAAACAAGAAATTAAACACAGCATTAAAATTACCTTGATGTGGGTCGGTGAGCATGTCCGTTTGTATCAATTCCTAATAGATGTAAGAAAAAAACTACTTTCTCTTCATTTAGTTTAGAAAACAAAGATTGGTTGTTTTTGGCAGCATGAAAGAATTCCTATATGTAACAAATCAGTTAAAAATTTTAGTTCATTTATTTTATTTATAAAATAATTCTGATAAGAACATTTAATTAAATTTATACATAATTATTAAATTATCTTATTTTGTTTAAATTTTTCCTCAGGCCTACCACTACAAGGTCCTTGCTGTCATTTTAGGCATCTATGTTCAAACAGGAAATAAGCTATTTTTTTGTGGCCAAGAAAAGGTTATAGAAAGGAGATGTGATTTCATAAAAATCCCATAATATTGAATAAAATATAGAACCTAGCTGGGTAGCTCAGTTGGTTGGAGTGTCATCCCGATATGCCAAGGTTGCGGGTTCAATCCTAGTCAGGACACATACAAGAAGCAACCAATGAATGCATAAATAAGTAGAACAACAAATTGATGTCTCTCTCTCTCTCTCTCTCAAATCAATAAATAAGAAATATATAGAAGACTGAAGAAATATTTTGACAAGAGCCAAAAATAAAACAGTACTAGTGGCCTTAAGGGAACACAGAAGAGGGTTATTATGTAAATGGAATGGGAAATGAGGTGAAGCAAAGAGAAGTCAGGGAAAACCTAATAGAGGAGATGATGTATTAAACTGAGTTTTAAAACGCAAAAAGATTCAATGTGATTGAACTTAATTCCTGTGAAGTAAATATAAAGACAAATGCAAACACATATTTAAAAACACTATTTATAAACAAATGAACAAAAATAACTACGTTATGGAGAAGTTCACAATGTCAGTTCAAAAGACATCACTCGTAAAAAGAAGCATTAGGGATAAATCAATGAAAGCTTCATACAACAGATAAATTATGTTATAATTTGAAGATGAGAAACAATGGATTGGTCGAGAGGATAGAGCCGATAGTCACCATTTCTCACAATTTTTGATGAATTTTAATTGGATTCCTGGTGAAACTGATAATTGTCCCTATCAAAGTCAAAAAACTCTTATTTCTTACAAAAATGCATAAATATTTTATTATGATTAATTTGCGAATTTGGTTTTACTTATCTAATGTTTCTTTAAAGTAAAATTATTTTTAAAGTAAAAATTTTTAAAAAACGTCTACTTCATCTATAATAATAAAAGGGTAATTGCTAATTAGACCGGACGTCCTTAGGGACAAAGCTGGGGCCGGAGGGAAGCCGTCCAGGACCCAGGTGCCTGCCGGCGGCCAGAGGAGGGAAGCTCAGGTCCCGGGTGCCTGCTGCCTACCAGCGGCCAGAGGGAAGCCGGTCTCAGCAGCCGGGGAAGGAAGGCCCACTCTTGCACGAATTTTCATGCATGGGGCCTCTAGTGTTATTATAATTGCATTACATTTAAACAGCATTTTTCAAGAGGTTCCCACACATCTCACAGGCTGCCACACTGTAAGAAACTGGTTAAGGTTTACACCTCAGATGATTCAGCAGAGTAGGAATAAAATACAGGTTAACTGAATTCCAATGTAGGGCTCATTTTACTATCTGAAACACGTAGTTTAAAAAGGTTATCTTTTTAAAATTATTTTTTAAACTTCTATTAACTGATTATTGTAGAATGTTTAATTTCTTAGAATCCAGTCTTTTAAAAATAGTGTGCTATAGGGGCTTGGCCAGCCTGAAAACGGCCCTCAGCCCCTCACCCAGGCTGGTCAGGCACCCAAGTGGGGACCCCCACCCTGATCCGGGACACCCTTCAGGGCCAACCAGCCTGCCCCCACCCGTGCACCAGGCCTCTATCCTATATAATAAAAGGGTAATATGAAAAAATAAAATAAAATAAAATAAAATAAAATAAAAATAAAAATAGTGTGCTATAATATAAAACTTTTACATTCACACAAATACGAGATGTATTTACTGACAAATCTGTTTCTAGTAATTTAGGTAGAAATATGTGTCCTGTACATTCACCACTCAATAACACGCACCTTAATATTATCAAAGACCCATGTATCCAGTTTTGTTACATCCTTGGCACCAAAATCCTCACTGTCAGCATCATAACTATATGTAAAAACATGGTTTCCTGTAGCACCTGAAAAAAAAAGGGGGGAAATTTTTTTTAAACAATTTTTTAACTGTTAGAAATATGAAGTAGTCATTTAAAGATTTTTGTGAGTAACCAGAATTTTTCACAAAGCATTTTAGATTATGATGGGAAAGAGAAAGACGGGAGGAATAGTTAACATTTATTTTATGTACCATGGACCATGCTTTGTACTTTAATACATGCTGTTACTTTGTTCTCACAAGATACTCAAATTTTACAGATATACTACATGTAAGTTAACTTACTTGCCGAAGTGACAACGCTAATACACAAAAATAAACACCAAAGTTTGTCTCCCTATAAGGATTAAATTATTCAAAATATTTTTTGGTTAGAATGTTATACTCTAAAATAGATGAATTCACTTAGTTTACAAAACTACCCAAAGCAAGAAGAAAATGCAAATAGTCACTTCTCTTATTTAAAGATTATGTGTATATTTCTGCCCTAACTGGTTTGGCTCAGTGGATGGAGCGTCGGCCTGCGGACTGGGGGGTCCCGGGTTCGATTCCGGTCAAGGGCATGTACTTGGGTTGTGGGCGCATCCCCAGTGGGGGGTGTGCAGGAGGCAGCTGATCGATGTTTCTCTCTCATCGATGTTTCTGGCTCTCTATCCCTCTCACTTCCTCTCTGTAAAATATCAATAAAATATATTTAAAAAAAAAAAAGATTATGTGTATATTTCTCAATATTGGGGAATAGATATTGCTTATAGCAGGGGTCCTCAAACTTTTTAAACAGGGGGCCAGTTCATTGTCCCTCAGACCGTTGGAGGGCCGGACTATAGTTTAAAAAAAAACTATGAACAAATTCCTATGCACACTGCACATATCTTATTTTGAAGTAAAAAAACAAAACGGGAACAAATACGATATTTGTATTTGCATGTGGCCCACAGCCGTAGTTTGAGGACCCCTGGCTTATAGGCAAATAGCTTGACAGGGTAAACAAATATATTAATGTTATACATTTGCAATATCTTATAAAGAATCCAATCAACTTAATGAGTTTCTCAGTAAGATAGGCTCTCATAGATTAGAAGGAAGAGATAAAACAAAGTAATAACAATCTCTTACAATGTCAGTTTAGTCCTATTGACACTAGTTATTCCACTGCTCAGCCATTCTAATTCCCACATCCTAAGTAAAAATCTGAGTTGGTTTGTTGGTTACTATAAGAAAGGGAACATTCCCATTAGACTGTCTCCAACTCAGGCATTGGCCCTATCTATCAACTGTAGCCAGAAGAAGGAAGGCAAGTTAAATAAGCCACCTGTCCTCCCCAAAGCTAAACTACTGTCCAAAGAAGCGACTATAAAAATGGCAAGCAGTTTGAGGTTTTTCAGCCTGCCTTACATAATAATGTTTCATGAATGTCATACATAAAATTCTGAATATGTATTTTGCTTTCAAGACATAATAATCTTCAATTATTTCAACTAATATAATTACACCCATGACTAAGTATGTTACAAAACGTTTTCATTAAGTGAAATGACCATTCTGCTCCCACTAAAAGGCATTAAATGACATAAAATTGAAAAAAATTCAGTGATTTTAGAAAGTAATATAAATTTTGTAATCAAGGATGTTCTAATACTTGCAGATTCGTACACAGAAAAAAATACACAACTAATCCAAATAGCAAGATCTTGAATATATGAAAACAGGAATCATAGCATAAATGTTAATGTTTAAATCTTTATGTGACTACCAATTTCTTTAAAAAAAATTTTTTTTACCAACTTCTTAGTAATTCATCAATGTAAAATGAACCAGACATCAGCATCAGCATCATGAGGAGTTATATGATAAGCACTTTGCTAAATGTTTCACATGAATTATCTAATTTAATCCTAAAAACAAACTTGTGACATAAAAATCATATTTACAAAAATGCATACTGAAGTTCAGAGAAGTTATCTAACTTGTCCAAGATTATAAAGTTATTGAATGTTAGAGACATATGTCATTCCATTGAATTCAAGAGTATATAAGTGGCAAGCAGTTTGAGGTTTTTTGGCCTGCCCAATTATATGATGTGCCAGTATTTCAACTAAGAAGAAAAAAATCAAATTGACATGTTTGTCCATTGCAACACATATCGCTATTTCAGAATTGTTAAATATGTTAAAACATGTGTCTCAAAATCAATAAAATATTGTTAGTATAAAAAAATTACTATATTAATTTATTAACCTATTTACTATCTGAGAAAATATAATCAATGTCTCTTACCTTTGGCAAACATACTCACGATATCTGGGCTTCCCCAGCTCCATGTGTACTTGCTTTGATTAAGAAGAGAATCAAATTCTACAGGGTTTTCCTTCCATCCTTCAGGTAATTGAGAAAAAAAAGCAAATAATAACAAAACAATATACACATGGTGAGGTATTAGTAGCCCCTAAAGAACTATCCTTTAAATAATAACAATGAGAATTAATTGCACAACAAATGCAAAAGTAATAATAGATTTTGTTAAATTTCTTAAAGCTTACAATAGATAATTTACTTCTTACTAAAATACAGAATTATTTTGAACTTTTGAAAGTTAATTTCTAGGAAAACCATAGATTCACCCAATCACATTATTTTAATAGTACAGGATGATATAATACTAAAGCTTAATTCTTGATTCAATACCAGTATGTGTTTAGCTGAGGCCTACTAAAATATTTGTCAAAAGTATCTCAAAACATCCTTCACCTTGTGTCATGATTCAGAGCTAAAGAAGCAATATTTACTCAATAAATTTTTCACAGGATGAAATTGTCTAAATAGACAATACCTTTGGCAACTGCACTAACATCTTCATAAAATCCAGCTATCAGGGCTACATGACCCGGCCGTGATTCAGTTGGCACACGTGTATGAGATATCCCCCAGCTGCCTTCGTGCATTATGATATTCCTAAAAGATATTACAGATGAATAGTTAACATAGACATAATTAAGTGCTCTGTTAAGACTTTGGAAAAATAAGATTATTACAGAAGGAGTCAAAACAAAAAAAGTCAGTCAAAATTTAGGAAGGAAAAAACCCTAATCCCAGCTGAGCCCAGTCCTAGCCCTTCCACCAGTGGATTCAGTAGCATAAGTGAGCCCAGGTACATGAACAAAGACCCACCCATGAGACAAAATAGAATCATGAGACAAAATATACCAGTGTTGTTTTAAGCCACAAAGTATTGAAATGATTTTTAAATAACTGATATACACAATAATATTCTCTCAATCTTAAATTTTATTAGGTGTGATGATGGTATTGTGGTTATGTAAGAGAAAGTGCTTGTTCTTTAAAACATACATACTGAAGTATTTAGGGATGAAGTGTCAGTATCTTTTCACAAATTTTTATTCTTTTTAAAATTATTCAATTACAGTTGACATTTGGTATTATTTTATGTTAGTTTCAGGTGTAGTGGATAGGAATTTATATAATCTACTAAATCACCCACCTGATGAGTCTAGTACCCACCTGGCACCATACATAGTTATTACAACACTATTGATTATATTTTTAACTTCTTTAATTATATAACAAAAACTGACAAACAGAAAGAGAAAAGCATAAAGAAATTTGGATACCTCTGTTTAAAAACATTTTGATCAGTTCAGATCATACTTTTTCCAGAGATGTCTTTGTTCAGTTGACATGCTTACCTAATAAATGGTGCTCTAGGATTTCCCTTTTCATCAAATTCATAAAGTGCATCTGCCCGCAGCCCATCAGCAACAATAAGTACTAGTCTCCTTGCTGGAGGAGGCAATGGCGTAAACTGAGGAGTCATCCCATGAACCAAAGGAGATGTAAAATAAATGTCAAAGATGGAGGCGAAGAACACAAAATGTACGAGCAATCCCACAAGAAAGAATAGCAGCATATCTTCAAGAAAAGCTGAAAGAAGGAACAAAATTAAATCTGGGTAAACCTTAATGGAATTACATATTTCACATATCTTGATGACAACATATAGATGGAACATATATTTTAAAACATTACATAACAACTTCATTTTTGGTGGTAACAATAAACATTATTTAATAATGAGATGATAATGAAATAAAAATACATGATAAGGTACACTCAAGCAAAAAGAAATGATTCAAGTAGAATAAGCAATTGGCTCCAATAAACTATTTATAATAAAATTAAATGTATATTAAGCTCATAAAAACTAATATAGAATCAAAAAACAAAGAAAGAACTAAATGAGTCCTAAAATGAGCTATGTATGGTTTAGTCAAAACAAATCCTGTATAAAATAGAAAATACAACTCATGGTGCTCATATGACAGCCATTGATATTCTTAGAATTTTAACGTCATCTAAATGTGTGTAGACTTTTTCGACTTTTGCTTATCAGCTCAGCAGACTTCTAACTTCTCTTGATTATCACCAAGTTAAGCAGACAACATATATTTTTGTCCAGTTAGCTAAATTATAGGGGGGGAAAGTAGTTAAATTTTATCTGTGCTTCAGAAAATTTGCACTCACTAAGGGAACACTCTATTTTAGTTCCCTGAACACCAAAACAAGAAAGCAGAAGGTTGCACGCATTCAATCAATTAAACTGTTCTAATTCTCACAGCCAGCTGGACTGGAGGTCAAATCCCCCTAGTATTAACTACAACAATCAAGGCTTAACTACAGGAGGACTGCACACAAAGACCACTAGGGGGTGCACCAAGAAAGCATAAAAAATCCGGAGACAAAGAAACAGGACAAAACTGTCAATGGAGGATATTGAGTTCAGAACCACACTTTTAAGGTCTCTCAAGAACTGTCTAGAAGCCGCTGATAAACTTAATGAGATCCTCAACAAATCTAATGAGACCCTCAATGTTATGATAAAGAACCAACTAGAAATTAAACATACACGGACTGAAATAACGAATATTATACAGACTCCCAACAGCAGACGAGAGGAGCGCAAGAATCAAGGCAAAGATTTGAAATGCGAAGAAGCTAAAAACACCCAACCGGAAAAGCAAAATGAAAAAAGAATCCGAAAATACGAAGATAGTGTAAGGAGCCTCTGGGACAGCTTCAAGCGTATCAACATCAGAATTATAGGGGTGCCAGAAGATGAGAGAGAGCAAGATACTGAAAACCTATTTGAAGAAATAATGACAGAAAACTTCCCCCACCTGGTGAAAGAAATAGACTTACAGGTCCAGGAAGCGCAGAAAACCCCAAACAAAAGGAATCCAAAGAGGACCACACACACCAAGACACATCATAATTAAAATGCCAAGAGCAAAAGACAAAGAGAGAATCTTAAAAGCAGCAAGAAAAAGAAACTCAGTTACCTACAAGGGAATACCCATACGACTGTCAGCTGATTTCTCAACAGAAACTTTGCAGGCCAGAAGGGAATGGCAAGAAATGTTCAAAGTGATGAATACCAAGAACCTACAACCAAGATTACTTTATCCAGCAAAGCTATCATTCAGAACTGAAGGTCAGATAAAGAGCTTCACAGATAAGGAAAAGCTAAAGGAGTTCATCACTACCAAACCAGTATTATATGAAATGCTGAAAGGTATCCTTTAAGAAGAGGAAGAAGAAGATAAAGGTAAAGATATAAATTATGAACAACAAACATGCATCTATGAACAAGTGAATCTAAGAATCAAGTGAATAAATAATCTGGTGATTATAATAGAATCAGGGACATAGAAAGGGAATGGACTGACTATTCTTGGGGGGGAAAGGGGTGTGGGAGATGCGGGAAGAGACTGGACAAAAATCGTGCACTATGGATAAGGACAGTGGGTGGGGAGTGAGGGCGGATGGTGGGGCGGGAACTGGGAGGCGGGGAGTTAGGGGGGGGGAAAAAGAGGAACAAATGTAATAATCTGAACAATAAAGATTTAATTAAGAAAAAAAAATAAATAAATAAAAATAAAAATGTTCTGTGCATGCCCTAACCAGTTTGGCTCAGTGGATAGAGTGTCAGCCTGCGGACTGAAGGGTCCCGGGTTCGATTCCGGTCAAGGGCATGTACTTTGGTTGCGGGCACATCCCCAGTAGGGGGTGTGCACGAGGAAGCTGGTCAATGTTTCTCTCTCATCGATGTTTCTAACTCTCTATCCCTCTCTCTTCCTCTCTGCAAAAAATCAATAAAAATATATATTAAAAAAATGTTCTGTGTACATATTATGTGCATAACTGTGTGCAGGGGTATTACAGAGAACACCAAGAAGACACAGTCACAGATCTGATACTAAACAATGTTCAATGAAACATCTAAATAATACTGTTAAGACAGTATGCCATTAACTGCCAAGAGCAAACTATCCATGATGTCTGTTTCAAGGCAGCATTTTTCCTAGTCGATTAAGACTTTGCTTCTAGGGGTATCCTGTTTGGCTCAAATAAATTTTTATAAAAATTCTCTATAGGATTGTATGCTCTTACATTGACAGTTCATAATGAAATACTATGCAGCACTGAAAATGAATTAAACCACATTTATGATAAGGGTACATCTCACAAATATAGGCTTAATAAAAAAATTTTTTTTAAAGGCACTGACTGTTCCTTTCTCCCTAATACCACCAAACTTCTTGAAAATACTGAATACAATCTCTTTTTACCTGATCATCTAATTCTCAAACAACTTAAATTGAGTCTTTGTTTCCATTACATCAGAGAGAAAGATTTCACTAAGGTAGTGAATACTGCAAAATCCAATGGCTATTTTTTCAGTTGTCTTCCATGGCTTATCCATTCCATTTGTCTTTATTAGCTATGCCTTCTTTTAAAAATAGATCTCATTTCTTGGCTTCTTTGAACATTACTTCTTTGGTTTCCCTGCTATATCTTTGACCAGTGTAGAATGGGCTCTATCTGGTCAGTGAATTCTGGAGTTACTCAAAACTTGGTTGTAGGCCCTTTTCTCTCCTCACTCTATACTTTCTGTTTAGGCATTTTTCATCATAACTTGGCTTCAGTTATCACCTATATACAAAAATCTCAACAAAGTCTAACTCCAAATCCATATATATAACTCCAACCTTGACACATCCACTTGGATATTTCAAAGAAATGCAAACTGAGTATGTTTAAAACCACACCCATGATATAACTACCACCCTTCCCAACCACCCCTCTCCACTGTCCACCCCACTCCCCACCAGGCCATGAGCCTTGTTTAGGTAGGAAGCCTCCAAACTCCCTAGTGTTAGTCTCAGGGGATAGCACCACCATTCACCCAGATATGTAAATCAGAGAACTAAGAGTTATTCTTTATATACTATTCTTCTGCTGTATAGCCATATATTATTTTTTTGTTTTGCTTTTTTCAAAATGCAAACCTGAACATCTCACCCCTTATATAAAAACCTTCAGTGCCTTCTCTCCTATCCAGATCAAGACTGAAATCCTTAATATGACTAACAAGGTCTTACCTGGACTAGCCTCCGCCTCTCTTTCTAGCCTTGTCCCATAGCACCTTCCCTTGCTTTATGGCACATTACCACACTGGCCTTTTTTAATTTCCTTACATACCCCCATGTTTCCTATTGCTGTAAGATCTTCATGGGTACAATTCCTCCCCACAGAATGCACTTCCACCCTACCCTCATCCTCTCACCCCATTGTCTCATAACATCTGCTTGTACTTTCCAGCATCACTTCTTGCAGGACTATGCAGTCCAAATCAGAAACTAAAACCTTTACTTTAGTTTATAATTACATAACTAGGTCATTGACTATTTGGATTATCACTTATCCATAATTTTGTCATAGCAAGACAGGGCTGCTCCAGCACTCTTCACAGTCCTAGGCACTAAGCAAGGACTCAAATGTTCACCAAATAAATTATTTAGAATTATCACTTCAAAGGTACATGTAATATGCACTATTGCCACTAGAGGCTACCTTGCTTCTCTTTTTATGCCTCCAGAACATAACACAAAAACTGTAAAGATTCAGGATACATAAAAAAGAAAAAACACACAAATTTTATGCTTAACTCATTTACTATACATAAAATTGCAGTGATTCCAAAATACCATCTTTCACATACTACTTATGTTATTATGACCCAATACATGTATATTAAGCAATATTATTATTATCTTCAAACAGAATCATATTTTATTAAGTTTTACTGAAAAAGGCTCAATCATTTAGACACCTCTCAAAATAGGTGAGTAACTATTAAATTTTAAATGACACATATCCATGTACCAATAAAAATTTATGTTGGTGGAATACTTACTACACACTAAAAAACAATAAAAAGTTAGACATCTCTAAAACTTTAAGTCAACCGCAACTTGCATTTAAAATTTTACTTATGGTTATCTTAAGACTATTAAAGCCACATGGACAACAGGGGGATGGGAGCATGAGTTTGTGTGGGGGGGGGGAGGTTGGGGGTTAATGGGGGGGATGAGGACACATTTGTAATACCTTAACTAATAATAAAAAAAAATAAAATAAAATAAAAAAATAAAAATAAAAAAAAATTTTTTTAAAAAAGACTATTAAAGCCAAAATAATTTTTTTACACACAAAAAAGATTGAAGTGCTTGGGAAAAAAAGCAATCTGTCACATTTTCATCACTAAAATACAAACTTCAATGATTATTCTGATTACTCAATGAAACACTAGCTATAAAGACCTACATTAATGTAAATCTTGCTAAGTAAAAAAAAATTCCCAATACTTTACTAATAAACTATTGTTAAGTAGAGACCAGCAATTATTAATATTTTAAATTGATAAATAAACTTCTATATTGTAGAAAAGCAAGGTACTTACATAGAAGACTGGCCAGTTGATTTGTTATGTGTGGACGATCACATAAGCAAGTCCATGATTATAGGTTATAAAGTAGAATCAGGAAACTACATTTTTACAGGAAGCCAATCATGAAGAAATTCTACATCCAACTTCTTACAACTCTCTGAGGAAACAAAATCTATGTTCAACCTATATTTTAGAAGTCAGACCCTAAATTAAAGCTATGTCCTTTGGGCCCTACAGTTTTTTCCAGTTAATATTTGTTTTATTTTTAAAAACCTGTCGAATATTTTCAACATATACTAATATTAATTGATAACCAACTATAATAACAACATTTACGGTATACCAAGTACCAGGCATTGTGACAGCACATTCCTAATCCTGTGTACTTTCATTATCCCCTTGACAAATAGATAAGTGTGAGATGAGAGCAGTAAAGTAACTTTTTTAAGGTCTCACAGCAAATTATGGTACAACTGGGATACAAACTTTGGGCTCTTAACCTGATAAGAACAATCCTCTTCAAGGACCTTAAGCGCAGGAAATTTCTAAAATTCCCCATTAGAGAGATGGAAACACTGTATATAAACTATTCATTTCTAATCATGCCCTTCCCATGCCATTCCTAATCCCCCCATGACTCCATTCCAGAAATCGGTTCCATTTTCAATCTTTCTGGCAAACTCAGTTACAATAAGGATCAGTAATCCTTTTTGTCAAGAACTATGTAACAAGCCCTAGCTGGTTTGCTCAGTGGATAGAGCATCAGCCTGCTGACAGAAGGGTTGCGGTTGGATTCCGAGGCACATACCTTCGTTGCAGGCTCGATCATGTCCCGGACATGGTTGGGGCGCCTGTGGGAAGCAACCAAACGATGTATCTCTCGCACATCGATGTTTCTCTCTCTCTGTCTCTCTCCCTTCCTTCCACTCTCTCTAAAAATCAATGGAAAAATATCCTTACAAAAAAATATATTTGTAACAGGATACAGCATTAGTTATTTTTAATACTATTTTCCTAAAATGAGATTTTTTTTCTGCGTTTTTTTCAATATATGTCTCAGGAAAATATTCAGAATTTGAACATTAGGACCTAATGTTCTATTTTTTTTTAAATTCCAAAAAACTTCTGGCAAACAAAACAAAACAAGCTTCATTCAAATTAAAATTTTAGTTTACTGAGCCTGGGTAAACTGAAATTAAAGCCTACATTTAACTGTTGGCATCCCTTTACATGTAAGCCAATAACCTGGCCTAAGGTTACATAAGAATGCTCTATTTTAATTTTTCCACAGAACAAAAGGAGATACTTTACTGCTTGGATATAATATGTAACTTATCTGATAGCATAATTACTGCTACCTATTTACTTTGGTCCTTAAAGGAAGCTATACAGAAAGAAAGGAAATCTTAAACCTGCAAAAGGAGCAGGTTTGTGAAGAAAATAGCAGCTCTTAGGAATAGCACTCCAATACTGTTGACTAGAAACTAATATCCCCTTCACCACCTCGAACTGTAATCAAGGACTGATATAAAAGACAAACGTTGGACTTCCAAATTTAGTATGCTTCCTTTATGTGCTAACCTTTGATAAAATCAAAGCTGTCTAAAGCCTCTACGTTTTAAAATAATTAAGTTTCACTGTCAATACCTGAACTCCAGCCTAAATGGACAAGGTGCAAGGCATAGTGAAAGAAGAATGGCTTCGGACGCGAAGGTAACTGATTTTAGTTCCTTTGAATATTTATGAGTGGAGTTGACTAAACCAGGTCAGTGAATGTTTCTAGGCTTAAATTTACTTATTTTTCTACTTGATGGGACGGAATGTGATATTCTAAAGGGTCCCCTGTTGAACAAATTATGTATTACGTTCTAAGTGTTTACTGAACCCCTAACCGTTTGTTATACAAGTCGAGGCTATCAGGATATTCACAGATCCTAGCAAATCCTTTTTCTATTTACTCTCCGCACTTCCCACGCCCCGCACCCCCCCCCCCACCCCCCACCTTCGCTGTGGTTTTATAGCTTAACTTGAGGGCGAGAAGGCGCTCCCTAGAAGTGCACGAAGCCGGGGCTGTTGCCAGGCCTCCAGGGTAAGCAGGCACATGGCTGGGAAGGGAAAGATGAGAAAAGAAGCCAAATTCTAACTACTGTCCTGGGGACTCGCTACACATGCAGGGAAAATGCCACCAATTAGCGGCAACCAGAAAGAAAAAGTGAAGCGCGCTAAAGAGGCAGCGACCTGCGGGCATGGGACCAGTTTCGGTGCCACCGCACCTCTGAGCACTGGTCCCCGGATTTTACCTGGGGCTTATCCCGGTCAAGCCTGATCCGGGAGTGAGGCCACCTCAGCGCGAAGGCAGGACTCCACTCTTGGCAGAGTTCTCTGCCCACTGACAGGATCGCCAAAAGAACGTTCCTCAGTCGCCGTCATAACGCATCTCCACCACGGAACGCCCCCTGACACCTACCTGGCCAGCAACAGTTCTCGCGATAATTCTAAGACCAGTCCTCCGTAACCCCGCCTCCTCCCTATTCCTCTAGCCAATCAAACAGGAGTGGGGGCGGGGTTTTTCATTTGAGTCAAGAGCGGCTTTGCTGGCGGGTTCTGTGAACCTCCGGGGCTGGGGTGGGGCGGGCGCAGGACGGGGCGGGGAGAAGGGGAGGGTGGAACGCGCTCTATTTCTCGCGAGACTGGAGACCAGGAAGACGCCTGCAAAGCCGGGCTGCTGGTGCAGCCGCGGCAGAGGTAGTGGGTGTTGCTGCCTCTGGACCTTCTGCTTCTGAGCGTACGCCTGGTCTCCAGGTGGAGAGGCGGGACGTGGCCAGGCCCGGGCTGTGGCGGTGCGCAGTGCCCGCTGAGGCGGAGGGGAAATTCAGGCTGCGGCCTGTCAGAGCCAGTCAGGGAGGTGCCCACACGCCTGACAGAATAAGATGGCGGCGATGGTGCCTGGAGGTGGTGGCAGTGGTAGCGGCGGCGTGAATCCATTTCTCAGTGATTCAGACGAGGATGACGACGAGGTAGCGACGACCGAGGAGCGGCGGGCAGGACTTCGGCTGGGTTCCGGGGGCGACCTAGATCCTGGCTCTGCGGACTCGCTGTCGCCTCAGGATCCCGTGGCCTTAGGGAGCAGTGCACGGCCAGTGCTCCCTGGGGAGGCGGCGGCTGCGGTGGCACTGGGGGGCAGTGGGGAGCACCCGGCCCGATTGTCAATTGATGCGATCGCAGCTCAGCTGTTGCGCGATCAATACTTGCTGACCGCCCTGGAGCTGCACACCGAGCTGTTAGAGAGCGGCCGCGAGCTGCCTCGGCTGCGCGACTACTTCTCCAATCCCGGCAACTTCGAGAGACAGAGTGGGACCCCGCCGGGGATGGGGGCGCCAGGGATCCCTGGAGCCGTCGGCCTTGGAGGCGCCGGAGGTCGGGAGCCAAGCATGACGTCGGGCGGGGGACAGCTCAGTAAGTGAAAGCAGCCTGTCTCGCCCGCAGGGTTGTTAGGGCTGTGGGGGAGGGTGTTTCTGGGCGGATACTGAATATTATGGACATTTTTTAGACAGTTGCAGGGGGTTGGGGTCTTTTGCGGTGACTTCTCCCTCCGCCTGCCTTCATCCCTTGGCTGAACTTGCACTGGCTCCTGGCTCCCTAGTTGGTGTCTGTATCTATAAAAATATCCAGCGTTTCTAGTTCACTGGCTATTACAGGACTCCAGACGTCTCCCTTGCAAACTGGCTTATCGCTTTCATCATTTTTCCCTTCTCTCCAATTTCCTGAATCGCCATTACCAGGAAATAGTGTTTCTTAAACTGTTCGCTGTAATTTGACCGAAAGTCAAGAGCAAGAAAAGAATAGGAAATATTGTTGCTCTGTCCCCACTAAAGACCCTTTGTCTTTGGGATGACTTTCTCATTCCAAAAAAAAAAAAAAAGATGAGGTTTTCAACTGCATGAAATATGTTCTCTTTCAATATACACAATTTAATTCAATTGCTATGCCTTAATTTCAGTAGTTTCCAAAATGACAGGAAATCTAATGAGCAAGGTAGGCAAGTTCAATCTGCAGTCTATCCTAGTCCCATCACGCCGAAGCTTTTTTAACCTGCATAAGTTAGAAATTTACTTTTTTTAACTTGTTAAAATCATTTTTAGCAGCACAGAGTAATCATTTACCCCATTCATCATATACCACATTTTTAATTGAATCTATTTGGGTTACATTAGTTAATAAAAGTATATAGGTTTCAGGGGTACAGTTCTATAATATTGTGTGTACACCATTCCAAGTCATGTCTCTTTCCATTACCACTTACTAGGTGTACCACTTAATAATGCGGATTTTATAATCAAAGAAAACATGATAACTTCAAGAGAAACATCAAAAGTGCTTTATTCAAAGTAATGTCCGGCTAGCTACACATTTCCCCTCTTTAGGTAATTTGTAGATACTGTCCCAATAGAACTTTTCTTGTTTTGGGGCAAACCATTCAGAGACCCAGTTTTCCACTTCTTCATACGTTTTCAAGTGCTGCTTAGGAAGTGCGAGTACCATCGATTGGAACAAGTGGTAACCTAAGGAGCAAGGTCTGGTGAATATGGCAGGTGGGTTAATGCTTCTCAGGCAAGGTCTTTTAAGGTGTCTTTAACTGGTTTTGAAGTGTGTGATGGTGCGTCATCATGAAGCAAAATTACTTTGTCGTGTCTTCTGGCATATTCTGGTCGTTTCACGATCAAAGCGTGATTCAAATTGATTATTTGTTGTCAGTAGCAATCAATATTAACAGTTTCACCTGGTTTTAGAAGCTCAGGATACACCTTCCTGATCCCACCAAACACGGAACATTGTCTTCTTTCTGAAGCAATTTGGCCTTGCAGTCGATGTTGATGGTTGACCTGGATCAACCCATGATTTTGTGCGTTTGGGATTCTCGGAATAAATCCACTTTCCATCGCCAATCACAAATCGATGCAAAAAAGATGTTCTTTCATGCTGTTGAAGCAACATTTTACTGATGACTTTTTGGTTTTCCATTTGTCTCGTTCAGTTGATGTGGCACCCATTTTCCTTCCTTTAAAATCTTTCCCATTGCTTGTGAATGATCAGAAATTGTTTGCTGAGCAATGTTTAATCTTTCTGCAAGTTGTTTTTGAGTTTGACACACATCTTCATCCAGTAATGCTTGTCATTGTTGGTCTTCAAACTTTCCCAGTTGACCTGGACATTCTTTGTCTTTCACATCGAAATCGTCACTTTTAAAGCATTTAAACCAGCGCTCACAAGTATCTTGAGATGGAGCATGTTCACCATAAGCTTCCCGAAGTATACGATAACTTTTTCTTCCAAATAAAGTAATGAATTAAAACTTCCTGCAAATGTTCTTTTTTTGGTACGAAATTTGACATTTTTAAGTGTAAAAATGTCTATGATGTTAACACCTTCAGCAAATTTGACATGAAGTTTTGAAGCTTGTCAATACAACAAAATAGCACACATATCAAATCGCATATATATCAACATATGTGTAACTCCATCTATTGAAAAAAATCCACATTATTAACTGGTACACCTAGTATTCCTCCCTTTACCCTCTCTTACCAGCCCCCATGCCCCCGTTCCCTCTGGTAATCACCATACTGTTGTCATTCTATTAGGGTTGGGGTTTTTTTTCTTTAGTTTTTTTGTTTTTTACTTAATCTCTCCATCTTTTTCACCCAGCTCCCCTCCCCACCCCCTCTGACAGTTGTCAGTTCATTAGATTCCACATTTAAGTCGTATGGTACTTGTTGTCTTTCTTTGAATGGCTTATTTCTTTTTTTATTAATTTTAAAAAATTGATTTCAGAGAAAGAGAAAGGGAGAGAGACAGAGAAACATCAATGTGAGAGAGAAACTTCACTGCTGAATATACCCAACCAGGGATTGAACCCGAAACCTGGGCATGTGCCCTGACCTGGAAAGAAACTGGTAACCTTTCAGTGCATAGAGCAATGCTCAACCAATAGAGCCACACAGGCCAGGGCTAAATGGCTTATTTCACTTAGCATAATACTCTCCAGGTTCATCCATGCTATCACAACAGATAAGATCTCCTTGTTTTTTATGGCCAAGTGTTATTCCATTGTGTAAATGTCCCACAGCTTTTTTATCCACTTATCTGCTGATGGACACATAGGCTGCTTTCAAATCTTAGCTATTGTAAATAACGCTGCAATGAACATAGGGGTGCAGATATTCTTTCAAATTATTGTTTTTGGTTTCTTGGGATATATTCCCAGAAGTGGAATCACTGGGTCATAAGACAGTTCCATTTTTAATTTTTTGAGCTAACTCCATACTGCTTTCCACAGTGCTTGCACCAATCTACATTCCCACCAACAGTGCATGAGCGTTCCCTTTAATCCACATCCTCGCAAACACTTGTTTGTTGATTTATTGATGATAGCCATTCTGGCAGGTGTGAGGTGATATCTTATTGTGATTTTAATTTACATTTCTCTGACGATTAGTGACACTAAACATCTTTTCATATGTCTATTGGCCATCTCTGTCTTTTTTGGAGAAGTTTCTGTTCATTTCCTTTGCCCATTTTTAGTTGGATTGTTTGTTTTTTGGTGTCAAAGTTTATAAGTTATTTATAAATTTTGGATATTAACCTCTTATCAGATATATCATTGACAAATATGTTTTCCCATTCAGTGGATTATCTTTTCATTTTGTTGATGGTTTCCTTTGCTGTGCTAAAACCTTTCAGTTTGGCCCTGGCTGGTGTGGCTCAGTTAGTTGGAGCATAGGCCCATGTACCAAAAGATGGCGGGTTCGATTTCTGGTCAGGGTACAATGGGAATTTATACAGATACAGGAAGCAACTGATCAATATTTCTGTCTCACATTGATGTTTCTCCCTCTCCCTCTCTCTCTCTCACTTCTTCTCTCTAAATAAAAAATAAATTTAAAAAATCAATAAAATTTATTAAATTTTTTAGTTTGATGTAGTCTCATTTATTTTTTTCTTTTGTTTACCTTGTAGTATCTTAGCCAGAGGAATGCTGGTTTCACTTGAAGGAATGAGCTTTAATAAAAATTGGACTTATTTTCTTAGGATGAGCCTAGTTTTTTGTACAGTAGAGACAGTAGGTGGTCAAATGGGGAAGACAGGTAACTTCTGCTTTTCAATGATGGATTTCATTTAGGCAAAGCATTTACCATGCCTTCACATTTTTATAAGGCAACTAATTTACCAGGAGGCAGTCACATGATTAAATGTGATAATTTCACTTGTGAGCGTACAATCTTTTTGTCATCTTCCTCCATTTTTAAAATGTTCTGTTTCATGATACTACCTACCCTTTCTTAGAGCTCTCAAAGAGTACATATCTCATTGTGCTCAGTGTTCCTTCACTAGTATTACCAGTGCTAAAATGTCATAATTACAATCTTTCAAAGTTCCCATCTTTTTCACTTTACACAGTAGTTCCTACCTGTTAGATTGGAATTGGATTTAGTGCTTCCCCTGGTCACTGGGAGAGAAAATATCAACAGAATATTTATCTGTTGTATAACTGTCATTTTTCTTGCCTATGCCTTTCCAGTACTTTTAAAATTATTATTAGTTCTTGTAGAAATTTATTCAGATATGTTCACTGCCTAGTACAGTAGTTTGAATATAGTTGGTGTTCAATATTTTACATTGATTAATATATTAATTGTGTGATCAGTTAAGGATTGTAGTGATACAGAAGATGTATGATGCATGTTCGTGATGGAGAGGCAAAACTAACACATGAAAGAACTCTAGAATAGTCTTCTGTGCTACAGATTATAGTGTAAACAATCAGGTATAGATAAATCGTTATCGATTATGGTACTGAAATGGCCTTTGTAGAGAAAGTAAAGTTTAAATTTGACCCTCAAAGATGGGTGAAATTTTGACCAAATAGTGACTTTATTATTTGGCCAAATTTAGACTTTCTATCCTGAGTGAGGAAAGGAAAAGGAAATGAGTTAAAGAAAATATTTATTTTATATTTTTCTGTGTTTAAAGCATCTTCTGGAAACATGTTTACCACTATCTGACTCTACACTTAATGAAGTGTTTCCATTTGGGTAGCTCTGAAAATGCTGATTGATGTTTTAAGCCATTGTGGTACTTTGGCTAAAAGGAAGCAAGATAGGAGTATTAATCAGGGAAAGCAGACCTCTGTCAAAAATTAAAATTACACTTTCTGGTTTTCAAACAAGAAAGTTAGAGGTGATCTTCAGAATGTATACTTGTTTGTTTTTTAAAAAACTTGGTTGAACGAGAACCTTTCAGAAATTGGTGTAATTTTCATTTTGTTTACTAGTATTTTTAGGTCTGAAGCTAAATTTGGTGAATTTGTTTTTTTGTTTTGTTTTTTAATGGCTTTTAACAGTGTCTCCTCCCATGGTTGTATGATAATCAACTGCAAAAGAATATTTAGCATGGTCTAAAAATACACTGTTAAGACTAAATTACAAATATCAATTGAGAAAGGGCTGATGGGGGGCAAAAATAGGTTTACAATTGTGAGTAAAGGAAACAGTTTATTCATGTATTATTATTTATTAATTATTGTGTTATTCATACAAACAGCCATAAATCTACTTTTGCCCCACCCTTACATTAACAGCCTATATTTTTCTTATAGGTAGTTGTTTTTACTGGCTTCACCCAATAAATACCGTGAGAGTTAATGATGAATTATGGTTTCTAAATTATTGATACTAAAAACATACTTGTTAATATATAAATAGTGTCTTGCTATTTGGCCATATTTTGGATGCAGTGCCTCTTTGATAGACTTTTTTGGGGTTTGTATAAATTTTGGATTGATCTACTTCATTTAACTCCCTTATCATATGACTATTTGTTTTAGAATTGCAATTTTTTGAGATATAATTAAAGAATAATATTGTATTAGTTTTAGATATCTATATATATAAAAGCCTAGTATGCAAAGTGTCCCTTTGGGAGTTCGACTGACTAGGAGTTCGATTGCTCACTATGACGTGCGCTTTCCACCAGAGGGTGGCGCGGAACGAAGGAAGGCCCTAGCTGGCAGCCAGGGAATGGAGGCCCCAGCCGGCAGCTGACAGCCGGCAGCCGACAGCCGGCAGCCAACAGCCGGCAGCCGCTAGGGACCCTACCTGTGCACCAATTTCATGTACTGGGCCTCTAGTATAACAGTGATTGATATGTGTGTATATTGTGAAATTATTACTACAAGTATAATTAATGTTCATTACCACACATTGCTGTATTAATATATTGGGTATTCTGATTGCCTTTGAGGAGAGAAACATTAGGGACATGAATGTGTTATTTCTTTTAAAATTTTGAAATTTATATGAAAAATGTTAACTTCATATTGGGTGGTGGTTATATGGTGTTGTCCTTTCCACTTTTCTTTTTAAAAAGCACTTAAAACAGTATGAACAGTGCTTTGCAAAATGTGCATGTGATTAATTATGGCAAAACAAGGAAGTTTTATAATGGAAATTGACTCTACAGTTCCACCATTAATTGGCACCTAATCCTATAATCTGTGCAGTGTGACAAGAGTTTGGTGTTTGGGAGACATGAAATACCATCTTCTCTCTGATATATGAACACAAAGATTATATTTTGCATAATAACTTACTTCTTTATCTGTGTCTGACTTGTGTTCTGCCTTTTCTGTTACCTTATATTGAATATTAGTATTTTATATATCATCTATTAAGTAAATTTGCAACAAAAAAAAACAGAATTAAAAAATGTCATTCTTTGCTGACAAACTAAATGATTACATATGTACCAGTTTATTCTTAATTTCCTGTTATAAACTTGAGGATCAGTTCTGTTTGGAATAAGTTAATAATTCTTAGTATAATCTTGACACAAATTTCTTTTAGGATATATTTACCATGTTTTAAGTGAACAAAACTACTTTATACCAATAGTTTTTTTGTTGTTGTTGCATTGTATTTGTATCTTGTAAGTATTCTGTATTTGTGTATGGAAATAGAATTACCACTAGAAAAGGACCTAAAGTTTCTAATTTTTCTAGTCATGAGTACAGCTCCTTATTATAAGCATTCTTTTACCCGTCATGGTAAGGATTTAAGTTTGTTTTTTCCCTTCAGGGTTAGATATGTAAGGATGGTTGACCAAAGAATGTAAGATGGAATGATGAGATTTATGAATGTTAAAATCTCTAGTCACATTTTATCATTGTTCTTAAAGATCAACATTTGCATTTTGTACCCTTTAATAAGTTACAATAGTAACAATACTGATTTTTGTTTACTAATTCTTTAAATAAGATGACCAAAGGTAGCCTATATTGATAGTTGATTTATGAATCTATGTTCTCACTGGACCCTTCAATTTCCCTTTCCATTTCTATAATTTGTTACAGACATGCTTGTTTGTATTGAAACACTTGAACCAAGATTTATTAAAATACCATTTTAAGTAAAGGCATTAAAAATTGAAAACAACCTAAATGTTCAACAGTAAGGATTAATTAGTTTAAATATATAATCTACATATACTGATCTGGAATGATCACCAAGTTATAAATTGAATAAATTAGGATGCAGCCAATATGTATATGTTTTCATTTATGTATAAAAAAGGGAGAAATTTGCATATGCCTGGCATGTTTTGAAAGGATACATACAGCAGAGTCTAAACAATGATCGTTGCTGCAGAGGAGGATTGCTGGTTGGGAGATGTGCACAGGGACTTACTTTTTATTTGTAGGTCCTTTTATATTTTACCACATGTCATCTCTTAAATGGCAGGACTGGGATTCCAACCGAGATCACTGACTTCAGAGTCTGCTCTCTCTCCATTATACCACAACTACTGTCTTATGTCAACTTTGAGACACAGGCTCAGTAAAAGTTCTCAGATCATTTTAGTATATAATCAAGCAAAGTATTTTAGTAATTCATTCAGAGTACATATATCTTATTAACTCAGTCAGAATAGTCAGTCATCTTAATGCAGAAGGCTAGTCAAGTAATACAAAATTGTTTAAAAAATAAAGTGATGCCAGTCAGGGAGCGTAAGGAAGCCAACTCATTGATGTTTCATCAATGTTTCTCTCTGTCTCTCTTTCTGTTTCTCTCTCTCTAAGGATATTGCCTCTCACCATGTCCTTGGGTGAGGATTAAAAAAAATAATAATAATAAATAAACTGTAGCAACACACTAAGGCAAGGTGAATAATCTGCCTAAAGCATCAGTTAATGTCAACAAGGTGTGTATACTGCACAGCACTCAAAATAATCCAAATCAGGAAATGCGCATACTACATGTGATTGTAGGACCAACTAGCTTCAAATTAGAGCCAAATGTAGTCACCAGTTCCTCTGACTGAAATAGTTTTACAAGCCTGAATTAGTTTGCCATTCTGCAAAGTAGGGGGATCACCTTAGGGGCAAACCTGCCCCCCAAATTCATCTCACAATAGCAGTGAGGATTCAGGCATCTACCAAATCATTATTTTTCTTATTTATAAGTTTAAGGCATTGCTCTCTTTTTTTATCTTGAAGCTTTGCTGCATGGTTACATCTAAGTGTCTAGTCTAATCGTGGAGCATGACTAAGTCTCAAGGAGGAGACCACACAGTGCAATCAGGGGTGTAGCCTTCTTCCAGATTTTCCTGTTATTTCAGAAATTCTCAGCAGTCAGAAATGATGTTCATATGTTTTTGAAACCAGCTGGTCCTGTTGTAGATGGATAGGTTGCTCAAAGTAGTGGTATCATATTTTCTGTTATTTCTATCAGGTTCTATGCTTGAGTGCTGCCTTAGTTCAAGCCTTTAGCTCCCATCTGGACCATCAGTTTTAGACTTATAACAGTGCTTTTAATCTTCATTCTTATTTTTACTTGATTTTAGAAGCTATTTGTTCCTGTCACTCCAACTAAAACCTTTTAAAATTACTTCCTCCTGTTCAATTGCTTCCTACTTTCACATCTGTGAATAGTCTGCTTTCTTTCATTACTGTGAAATGCAGATGGTAGTGACCCCTCTTACTGGGGTTGTTATCTGCAAAAAGTGGTACAAAATAGTGGTCAAAAATGTTAAGTATCATAATAACTATTGTTATTAATAATCCTCTTTATCTGACAACTATTCATATGGTAAAATCATCCAGCATTATAGAAATTTAAGTGAATGGTTTGTCAATAAATTTGTGTTTAAATCTCTTCCTAAGTTTAAATCTTTTGGCTTTAAAGTTGAACTCATTGTGGAATCTTGTGACAAAGAAAAGATGGACTGCGAACTGAGACTAGAATTCTACTCCTAGCTTGCTCACAGATTAACCTTTAACATAAAGTAATCTGATTGAATCATTGTTATCTGTGTGCATGACTTAATTCCAGTGGTTTATAAGTTCATTTGAGGCAAGGACTTTTATCTTTCTACTCCGCACCGTGGGTTAGTAGGTATTCATAGAATTCATGAATACATAGCTCAGTTTTGCTCATCTTTAAAGATGAGAGTATTGGAACCTCTCTAAGATTACTTCTCACTCTCAAGTATTTTAAATACAGGATCAGTGAAATGAGCCCAAGCATCAGAAAAGAGTTGAGGATCAGAAAATATAAATGTGATTTTTGCCATTGACAGATCTCTAAGATTCAATTTTAATTTAAGTGGGTAGCATTAAAATGCTTATACACACCTCAGGTTTTAAAGTAAGGTAAATTTATTATCTTTATTTTTTTATTGTCTATAGTTTTACATATGTCTCCTTTTTCCCCAATTGACACCCCCCCGCCCCCCGCCCGCAGCTATTCCCAGCCCCGCAAGCCCCTACCACCCCAGTGTCTGTTTCCATTGGTTATGCTAATATCATGCATGCAAATCCTTTGTTTGCTCTCTAACCACCCCCCTCCCCTACCATTTGTCTCTGGATCTATTCTTGTTCTTAAAATCATGTTGATCATTAGATCCCATATATGAGTGAGATTTATTATCTTTTTTATTTATTAAACTTATATACTATACATTTCTTTATTATTTACCATGACATAGGTTTTTTTTAGGCATGATTCAATAAATGACCTTTACTGAAAGAATTAGAATATAAAAGTTAATTCCTTAATACTGTATTTCTTCCTATTCTTTAGTTGTGAATTGAGTACTTTCAAGACTCTAATTATAAAATACACTATTATAAAATATTGAATTTTTTGGAGAAAAGATATCAAAACACATACAAAGAAATTCAAACAGCCCTAGCCAGTCGCTTAGTTGGTTGGAGTGTTGTTTCATATACCAAAGGATGGCAGGTTTGATTCTAGGTTGCGGTTCAATCCCCACTGGAGACACTGATGGATTTTTTTTTTTTTTAATCTCTCTCTTAATCTCTCCCTCCCTTCCTGTCTCTCTTAAAAAAAAAAAAATCAGTGAAAACATATCCTTGGTGAGGGGTTGAATTTAAAAAATATTCAAACAGTATAGAGTGTATAATGAAAAATTTTAATTTTACTTCTCAATTAGTATTAATAACTTATTGTATACATTTACAAAAACATATAAAGCACATATAAGCATATACAACATACCTACATGGACTTTTATATCCACATCTTTAAAAAATTATTTTTTAATATTTTACTGTACCTTTCTGTCAGTAATCTGGTACACAGTAGTTCAACAGATGTTTTAATTGAATTAACCAATGCTCTTTATTAGTCAGCAGCTGGTCCGTCTTCCTGATACATTTAATTTTTAAAGTGCTATTAAGTTTCCATAAAAGATACCTTTTCAAGCGTCTGAAACTAATTTTTTTAACTGATATAAAATTTCATTCTGTCATCAGTACTAAAGTGTTAAATGTAAATATGAATAAGACTACTTACATGCATGATTTATAAAGTCAGTCCACATGACTTATAGTCACACTGTATAATGCATTTAGTTTTCAGACTTAGTAAAACTTACATACAGGTTTTACCGGTTTGTGGATTATGATGAAATTCCCTGATCATTCAGTTTCTGAGTTATAAAGTAAATTATTATTGAGAAGTTATATAGTCCTGGAATTTGAAGAAATGCTGATACAGTTCATGTTAGAATATGTAGCTTCTTTCTTTTTTTAACAAATATATTTTTATTGATTTCAGAGAGGAAGAGAGAGGGAGCCTCACACGGGGGGAGGTGAGGGGGTGGGGGCGGGGGGGTGAGGAGACACACACACAACGTGGAGGGGTGAGGATCATCAAGCCGGCAACCCCATAGGTCCATGCTCAAGCACTAAGCCACATTGGCTGGGCTGTAGCTTCTTTCTTAATAAAAGAGGTTAATTTTTCCAGACTCTTCTTTTATATTAGAGTATTTGGAAGGGCATTTGCTTGCCCTGGGGAAAAAAAAAATGTGGCTACATCTAAAGAAGCATACTTATCTTAGAGCTATAATATTGCCTTATATAACTCTTAAATTCAAAGTACATTATATTTACAAAATCTGTTATTTGGGTTAGTACAGTAAAAGTTTAAATTACTTTCTTCATAAATAATTATTTTCCTGACATGGTGGAATACATTTTAATGAATTACGACATGAATTTTATGGCATCATAGTTATTGTTATTTAAAAAGTATTGTGGCTTTTTTTTTCTTGGAAAATAGAAAGTATTGGGGCTTGGAACTAAAAAAAAATTTAGAGTATATTTTTCAGTGGCCATATTAATGCTGTGTTTTAATAAAATTAAACTATGTTTGCTTTCCTCAAGGAATTTTCCTATTGCATAGGTGGTTTCTTTCAGAGTATAATGGAGGGATAATGTATGGTGATCAGCTAGGCTCTACCTATACCTTTATGTCTGATTAAAAATATTAAAAAGAGGAAGAGAAAGAAATACTTAGAAAACTAACATTAGATGGATACTTCACATCATAAAAAATATTTATCTGAAATCAGCCAACTTCAGTACTTAACATTCCATGAACTTCAGGACTGACTAAAGCAGTGAGGTCTGGCATTACAAAACCAGAATATTGGTTGATGTAAGTTCATCCTATTTGATGTACATGTTTAAATATACAGGTTAGAGACACCAGAATAAACTCATGAGTAGCTAAGACATGTGACTAAGAGCATTGAGTATGGTATGCAAGTAGAGTTTCTGGTTAGGTCAGTAATGTCCAGATAAAGTAATATATCTAGAAAGTCAAGATGTTAGATACATGGTCAAAGAATGTGAATAGAAAATTCACACACATACCCCCAAAAGGTAGATGGCCAATATGTTTTTTAAAGAAAGTGCAAGTTCACTAGGGATCAAAGAGATGCCTACGTAATTAAGATATAATTGTATAGTATGTTAAATTGGTGTGTTTAAAAATACTGATTGACAATGGCTATTATATGGTGCTGATGAAACTCAGATTGCTATGTATACTTATTCTGGAAATCAGTTTAAGCAATATGTATCAAGGATTTGTGCACTGGTGAGGGGCGTGGACTACGGGGATTGGGCCACTGTGGGAACACTGCTCATCCCAGTCTGCTGAGCGGTTGTGGACCTGCCCTATGAGCAGCTGCCCCCTAGTCCAGCATCTTCTGTGGAGCCAGAGAACTCGCCTCTCCAGGGGACCCAGTCAGGGCCAGGCCCAGGAACAATAGCACTGAGAGGCAGTGGAGTAGGCCTCAGTCCTGCGGTGGCAGACACGAATCTGCCTACCAGCCTCCATGGTCAGCTCTGCGAGCCCTGCTGTGGGGCTGCGCGGCCTGCGGGCATCCGGAGGAGGTGGCAGGGAGCAAGGAGGAGGAGCCTGGGGTTGGCAAGGAGGCAACTATCACAACCCAGGTTCCTGCCTGTCAGCCTGGGGTTCACAGCAGTTGTAGCTGCTCATCCCGATCAGCCAAGCAGCGCGCCCACTGTGGTAGCGCACTGACCACCAGGTGGCAGCTCCTGCATTGAGCGTCTGCCCCTGGTGGTCAGTGTGCATCATAGCGACTGGCTGACCCGTTGTTCTGGTCATTCTGTCGCTGGGCTTTTATTATATAGGACTAGTGGCCCAGTGCATGAAATTCGTGCACGAGGGGGGAGGTTCCCCTCAGCCTAGCCTTCACCCTCTCCAATTGGGGATCCCTTGGGGGACATCCCTCTTGCAATCTGAGACCACTGGCTACTAACCACTCTCCTGCCTGCCTGATAGCTGCTAACTGCCTCTGCCTGCCTGCCTGATTGCCCCTAACCTCTCTGCCTGCCTGCCTGATCACCCCTAACTGCTCTCCCCTGCCAGCCTGATCTTGCCCCCAACTGTCCTCCCCTGCCAGTGTGATCTCACCCCCAATGGCCCTCCCCTGCCGGCCTGATCTCGCCCCCAACTCTCCTCCCCTGCCAGCCTGGTTGCCCCCAATTGCCCAACCCCTGCCAGCCTGATCTCACCCCCAACTGCCCTCCCTTGCTGGCCTTATCTCCCCTAACTGCCTCTGCCTTGGCCCCCATCACCCTGGCTTTGTCCGAAAGGAAGTTGGATGTCCGGAAGATGGCCGGTTAACCCGGTCTAATTAGCATATTACCCTTTTATTATTATAAATAGCCTTAATGATATGGCAACTTTTCACTATATAAGCTTCATTTTTAAAAAGCAAGATACATATTATATGTATTCTATTTTTGTAAAAATATATATACATACTTAGACATGGTCAAAAAAGTTCAAAAAAGAATATCTAAAAATTCTGGGGAAAACCTTAATGATATCTGATCTTATCTGCAATTTTAGTGGGATTGGGATATTTATTTTGTTTTCTATGTACCTTTATTTTTATAACTAGAGGCCCGGTGCACGAAATTTGTGCAAGGTGATGGGGGCGGGGTCCCCTCAACCCAGCCTGCACCCTCTCCAATCCAGGACCCATCGGGGGATGTCCGACTGCCGGTTTAGACCCGATCCCTGGTCCGACAGCCGGTTTAGGCCCAATCCCAGGGATCGGGCCTAAACCAGCAGTCGGACATCCCTCTCACAATACAGGACTGCTGGCTCCTAACTGCTCACCTGCCTGCGGATCTGGTTGCCCCCAACTAACCCCCTGCCGGCCTGGTCACTCCCAATAACCCCCCACCAGCCTGGTTGCCCCCAACCACCACCCCCCATTGGTCTGGTCGCCCCTAACTGTCCCCCCACTGTCCTGGTTGCCTTCAACTGCCCCCCCTTGCCAGCCTGGTCGCCCCCAACTGTACCCCCCCCCCCCGCCGGTCTGGTTGCCCCCCACTGCCAGCCTGGACGCCCCCAACTGCCCCCCCCTCCACCGGCCTGGTCGTCCCTACTGTCCTTCCTGCCAGCCTAGTTGCCCCCAACTGCCCCCCTCTGCCGGCCTGGTCACCCCTCACTGCCCCACCTGCTGGCCTGGTCTCCCCTGACTGCCCCTCTGCCAGCCTGCTCACCCCCAACTGCCCTCCCCGCTGGCCTGGTCGCCCCCAACCGTCACCCCTGCTGGCCTGCTCACCCCATGCAGCCTGCTGTTCAGTCGTTTGGTCGTCCCTCAATAACCCCCCTGCCAGCCTTGTTGCCCCATGCAGCCTGCTGTTCGGTCATCCATCCAGTTGTTTTAGTCGTGACGGCCCCTGGCTTTTTATATATTAGGATAATTTATAATATGTATATTTATGTAATTAGTGGGGAAAGCTCTTGTGTATGGTGGTGTGGTACAAAACATTGGAGTAGTTAGATTAAATTTTTTTGAAGAGCTGAAAATTTTAGGTACTTTGTATATAGTGATATAGGGACTCCATTTTATAATAGATCATATGAGTTATTTCCAAGTGGGTATAGTTACAGGTCAGTGGTTTATTCCAGCCTGTCATATTTTTCACCTGTTTAAAAGATGTCTAAATAAAAAGCCTTATGAAGTTTATCTACTATAATTTACAATTTACTTCCTTTTTTAAAATATTTATTGACTTGAGAGAGAGAGAAAAGGGCCTTTGTGAAAAATATTTAGGAAACTGATTAACTTTATTTTGCCTTCATTTTGGAAGGATATTTTTGTTAAATATGAAATTTCAGTTGTCATTTTTCTCAACGTACTCTAAAGATGTTCCTTCTTTTATTAATAACTTTATTTAAACAATTTTAAAATTTACCTATTCAGTGTTTGTTTTCAGTATATTTATAGAGTTGTACAACCACAACCTAATCCAGTAGTCGGCAAACTGCGGCCCCTTGAGTGTGGCTCTTCCACAAAATACCACGTGCGGGCGCGCACGTACAGTGCAATTGAAACTTCGTGGCCACACTCAAGGGGCCAAAGAGCCGCATGTGGCTCACGAGCCGCAGTTTGCCGACCACTGACCTAATCAAATTTAGATTATATTCATCACCCCCCCCCAAAAAAGTCTCTCAGCCATTACCAAATATCCTATTCATCCCCACTCTCCAGTCCTAGGGAACTACCAATCTTTCTTCCTCTATATATTTGCCAATTTTGTACATTTCTTATGGATGAAGTAATACAGGATGTGGTTCTTCTGTAACTGGCTTCTTTCATTTAGGATAATATTTTCTAGCTCCATCCATGTTGTATCATGTATCAGTATTTCAGTCCTTTTTATTGCTGAATAATATTCAATTATATGGATTTACATACTACATTTTATTTCTCCATTAGGTAATAGAAATTTGGTTATTTCCACTTTTTTGCTTTTATGAATAATGCTGCTATGAACAATTGTGTACAAGATTTTGTGTGGACACATGTGTTTATTTCTCTTGGATGAAAGAGGAATTGCTAGGTCATGTGGTAACTCTTATGTTTAGCCTTTTGAAGAATTGCCAAACTGTTTTCTAAAGTGGCTGCACCATTTTCATCCCCAGAAGCAATATATGAGGGTTCCAGTTTCTATGGATACTGGCCAACACTTTCTTGTATTTTTATTAAAGTAAGATATAATTCAAATGCCATGTAATTCATGTACAAAAAAAATCACCATTAAAGTATGTAATTCAGTAGTTTTTAATGTATTTAAAAACTTGCACCATCATCATCACTCTCAATTTCAGAACATTTCAGCACCCCTAAAAGAAAGCCTATACACATTAGTAGTCACTGCCCATTCTCCTCTATCACTAGCCTCTGGCAACTACTCATCTATTTATGTTTCTATAGGTTTGCCTATTCTAGACATTTCATATGAATGGAATGGTACAATATATGGCCTTACGTGTCTGGTTTCTTTCACTTAGCATGTTTTCAAGGTTTATGTTGTAGCACGTATGAGTACTTCATTTCTTTTTGATGGCCAAATAATATTACATTGCATGGATGTACTACATTTTATTCATTCATGCATTGATGGACATCTGGTTCGTTTGTTATTATGAATACAGTCATGCGCTACATATTGTTTCAGTCAAGGACAGATCACATATGCATAGCGGTCCAATAAGAATATAATGGAGTTGAAAATTCTTATCACCTGGTGACACCATACTGTCATAACTTAAAAGCTCATTACTAATGTGTTTCTGGTGATGCTGGTATAAACAAACCTACTATGCTGCCAGTTATATAAAAGTGTAGTATGTGTAATTATGTACAGCACATGATACTTAATAATGATAATAAATGGCTATTACTGGTTTATGTACTACTTTTTATCATTATTTTAAAGTATACTCTTTCTACTTCTGAATGAAAATTTGTTGTAGAACAGTATACCATGTTACACCAGCAACAGTCTTATACATTCCATGTTTACTATGTCTCTTGATCATTTTTTCTTGTACTGTATTTAATGTCATTTTGTTTTGTATGGTAACATGCTGTACAGGCTTATAGCCTGGGAGCAGTTATCATCTAGGTTTGTATAAGTATGCTCTGATGTTTGCACAAGGATGAAATTGCCTAATGACACATTTTTTCAGATCTAGAATTTCCACTGGAAATTTTTTATAGTCTGTCTTTCTGCTAAGATTTCCTGTCCTTTCGTTCATTATACACTTGCATTTACTTCACTGAGCGTAATTATAATAGCTATTTTTAAATGTTAGTCTAGTACAGGGGTGGGCAAACTTTTTGACTCGAGGGCCACAATGGGTTCTTAAACTGGACCGGAGGGCCGGAACAAAAGCATGGATGGAGTGTTTGTGTGAACTAATATAAATTCAAAGTAAACATCATTACATAAAAGGGTACGGTCTTTTGTTTCAATAGTTTTATTCATTTCAAACGGGCCAGATCCGGCCCGCGGGCCGTAGTTTGCCCACGGCTGGTCTAGTAATTCTAACATCTGGATTATTTGGGGATTGGTCCCTGTTGATAGTGTTTTCTCTTGAGGCTGGGTCACAATTTACTAGTTCTTGTGTATTAAGAAATCTTGGACTGTGTGGTGAACAATGTGTTATTGTTGTGGAGACAGGATTCTGCCCTATTTTTTCAACCTTTACATTTTTTAATAAGAAATTATCTAGTCAGACTCAATCTGCAACTCTTGGGCAGCAGTCCAAAAATTTTATTTCTTCTTTTTTTCCCTTTAGATTGTTTGGTTGCATTATGCCCTGCATGTGCATTATTCAGGAGTTAGCCAGAGATTTGGGCAGGGAAACTTGAGTTTGTTTAATTGGTGTGGGCATTTTTACCTTAGTTTATTGCTTTAATAGAATTTTTAGATCTTAGAATCATAGTTTTATTAACTAGAAATTATTGTAAATAATTGATTGCTATTATCTTATTTTGATAATTAAATAAAAATTTGTTAAATTCTTTTATTTTTCTCTTTATTACAGATAGAGCTGGGAGCATCAGTACCCTTGATTCTTTAGACTTTGCAAGATATTCAGATGATGGTAACAGGGAAACAGATGAGAGAGTGGCAGGTGAGTAAGATTGTAAAGACAGATTTGGATTCTTTGGCATTCCTGAAATAATAAAATGACTTGAGGAATTCTTTTTCTTCTTCAGTTTGGTATGTTAATATAATTATATAGTTATTATGCAAAATTATTTTATTAACTTATTGGCTCCAGGGAACATCTCAACCTGTAATTTCCCCTTCCACTGTTGCTGTGAGTGTCTGTGCAATTTGCTGAGTTCTTATAACCAACAGTTTACAATCATGTAGTTATGAAACTGATGTAAAACAGCTTTGGCCATAGTTTAATGCAAAGTTAGTTGGACCGTGGCCCTTCTCATTCCTTTGATCCTCCAAACCAGGGCTGATATTCAGGTGTTATATGCCAGTACAACTCTAATGATTGTTCAGATTGGTTGTAATACTTTCATGTAGGTTGTTTAATACATTTTGTCTTGAGTTCCCCAGGTATTCCCCATCACAGCATCTCTCCAGAAACTTCTCCTGAATTCCTATGACTCAGAAAAGAAAGGGTTAATGCTTGGTACAGCAGGGGCTTTCAGGACCTTGCCCATTCCAAGAAGAAGACCAACAACATTCTTTCTGGTTGCTTGGTTACTCATTCTAGTCTCCTTCCCCTCCCCACCCTCCAACAAGTTCTGCCTTCTAAGCATCACCACTGGATCTGTAGAGACTTCAGAAGACCAGTTTCTATCTGTGTTCTGCCCACCTCAAGTGAGGCCAGTTGTATTCTGCTGGGGATCCACCCTGGAATTACCAGTGTCGCAGCGCTGGCTCTTTAAGTGTCAAATGGCTGGTACCTTTTTGGTGCCTCAAGGCTGTGGCTATCTGTCATTGAAATCATTCTTGAGTGCCTTGTAGGAATTATAGTTTTCATAGGACATTGGTGGGGCTAGCAGACAGATATCAGTTAAATATTTTGATCTTCATCATATTGGTGGGCACTCCTGCAGCAAGAGGGATGCCACATGGGACAGATGGAGCCTGTGGAGGCAATATAAAGTCAGGAACACCCATAATGTGGATTCTTCTCTTGACCAACTGTTGAATTTTTCTTCCATTTACTGGGACAATTTTGTTAAAACCTACCAAATGTTTCCCATCTTGGTCTTCTATAATAATAAAAGTGTAATATGCTAATTAGACCAGATGTCCTTCCGGATGACCTTCCGGATGAAGACGGGTCTGCTAGGGAAGCCCTGGTGCCTGTTGTCAGCTGGAAGGAAGCCCAGGTCCCAGGTGCCAGAGGGAAGCCAGTGCTGGCAGCCGGGGAAAGGAAGGCTGACTCTTGCATGAATTTCATGCATCAGGCCTCTAGTTATAATAATAAAAGTGATTGCTAATTTTTACATAGCACTCCATTCTAAACACTGTGCTAAATGTATATTAAACCATTAAGTTATTGAATTATCATCCTCCTCCCAAGGAAACTTCAGTGGCAGTGCTAGGATTCAAATGCAGATAGCCCAGCAACAGAGCCCACAATTGACTGTATCTTATGCTACCTCTTAGCATGAAGGATGAGATTTGACCTGATTAAAAATGACATTCAAATATATGATTTATATTCATTGCTTGAAAATGAAGATATTGAATATTTTAAAATCTCATCTATAATAATAAAAGCATAATATGCTAATTAGACCTGACAGCTGGATGATCTTCTGGACATCCTTCCAGATGACCTTCCAGACGAGCCGGGGCTGCGAGGGCCGAGCCCCTTGCATGAATTTTCATGCATTGGGCCTCTAGTAGTATTATATGAGTTAAAAATGATGTAACTTTTTTGGGTTCAGAAGCTAAGAGAAGATTCGGCAGTATAAGCAATAGCAATACCATTTGAATGGGGATGTCAGTGGAAGAGTTTAGTGTGGCTCTCTGTATCAAATGATTTGTCATTACCATTATGAATTTTTGTTTGTTAACCCTTACCAGAGGATATTTTTCCATTGATTTTTTTAGAGAGAGTGGAAGGGAGGGGGTGAGACCACGAAAGATAAACATTGATGTGAGAGAGACACATCCATTGGTTGCCTCCTGCAAGTGCCCTGACCAGGGCCAGGGATCGAGCCTGCAACCAAGGTACAAACCCTTGACCAGAATCAAACCTAGGACCCTTCAGTCTGCGGGTTGACACTCTATCCACTGAGCCAAACTGGTTAGTATTATTAATTGACAAATGTATCAAAACAGTAAATCTAGCCCTAGCCGGTGTGGCTCAGTGTAGACCAAAGAGTCCCAGGTTTGATTCCAGTCAAGGGCATGTACCTCGGTTGCAGGCTCCTCCTCGGCCCGAGCCCTCATCAGGCTTCATGCAGTAGGCAACCAATCGAAGTCTTTCTCTCACATTGATGTTTCTCTCTGTCTTTCCCTCTCTCTTCCGCGCTCTCCCTAAAAAAAATCAATGGAAATATATCCTCGGATGAGGATTAACAAACAAACAAGCACAAACAAAACTCCAGCAAATGTCATCTGTAATAACTAAGAATTAGCAAATCAAATGGATATTATTTGAATAGTTTTAAGACTAATTTATCCTACTAATTAATTCATTTTAAGTAGCATTCTGTTATATATAACGATATAGTAAATATTTGATAATATGTATCTTATTATATAGTAAGTATTAAACACATGGTATTTTAGTTTATCAAGAGTAACCGGATGTATCTAATTTTGTTTATTGTATTATTGTTCAAATGGTTCCATATTAAAAAATAACTTCTAACCAGAAATTGGCGATATAATTCTTTTCTTTTCTTTTTTGCATTTAAACATTATTGATTTAAAAGAAAACTTTATGACCAAGCAAACTAAAAATGAAATGTTTTAAATAAATGGTAGTTTTCACATATTTGCAATCTAAGGATTATACCAGTCTCTTACATTGGGAAAATAAAGTAATTTTTGATTATTATATGACTAATATGTAAGTAAATGCTGTCTTCTTCACTGGAAGAGGAAAGAAAAACATGTCATTCTCAGAATAGCTTTCAGACTTTTAGTGCTTTTGTACTATAGCCTGTTATTGAATCAAATGTGTGATATGTGTGTGAAACTTTACAAAATGTTTTAATTAATAGCAATTTTCATTTTCATAAAGATTTTTGACTCTTAGCTAACCATTGGTAGCAACTTTAAAGCTTATATCAAAAGACCAGTAATCTACAAAGGTAATTATCCTGCTATCTGTCATTAGATCACATGTAAACCTCACTGAGAAAGAAAACAAAAATGTCTTTTTTTTTTTATACCAGTCTTTGGCAGAAGGAGGTTATAGATAACACAGGTATTGAGTCCATTGGCCTCCCACACAAATGTAGGATCTGCTCCAACTTTAATCAGGTATTACTGTTTATCAGACAGTAGATAGATACTATATTAGTTTCTAGCATCATTCTCACCATCATTTTCCTAAATTTAAAAATCCGATTTTTCCCCCCAAATCTATATAGGTGTGCCTTCAAAAAGGAAGCAGTGAACACCTGCTTATTGAGCACCTGCTCTGTGTACCTCTTAAATTTTCAAGTTTTCTTAAAAATGCAGCAAGGGAAATTTATAGTTTAAATGTTGGGATTGCCAGTCTTTATTTTAAGCATTTTGAGCATCTGCTGTGTGTTCAGACTGTTAAGCACTAGAAATAGAAATATGAAATACATAATACCTGCCCTCAAGGAATGTGTAACTGAAACATGTCTATATCTCTGATGCAGATATAGACAGTGCTTACATGTTCAGTGCTTTGGCAACAGTGAAAAGGACCTGTGAACTGTGGACCCAATAATACTCTTGTCTCAGGTTCACAGGATCCATCTTTCAGCATCAGAGTCTCTGACTTTATTTGTTCTCATCTCTACCTGTTACTATATTACTTCTCTAGTTCACACCTTAACTTTTATGTTGGGATCTAGAGAACTACAAAATCTGTGCTTTCTGATTTGTACGAAAGACACTCCTAATGCTGGTAAGATCAGTAATGTTTCAGGTTTATTACATATGGCATTAAGTATTAGCATACTCATTTATTCAAAAAATATTTGAGTGCTTACTCTGTATTCAAGATATTATGCTGTTCTGGGAACAACAATCATATGAAGCCTTTATAAAGCTTAAATAACCTTTTAGACATTCTAAAATAACATTCAGATTTTTGCTTGTGGGATAACCTGACCCTGTTCCCTGGGTAAGAAGCAGCATCGGTAGCCCTCTCATTTCTTAGCTATTGGCCTGCAATATATATATATATATATCCAGCTTTATCAGGATTAAATTAGCCTGTTTGTCTTTTATTATATATTTCTCCCCCCACTACAGATATTTGTACTTCCTTTTAGAAGTACTTTTTGTTTTTCTTATTTTGAACCTTACTTAAATCTTTCTTATGATTTTCTATGATTTAAAATAGGATAGATTCTCCAACAAGACTTTAAAGGCAACAAGCCTTTAATATGGTTGTAGGGTGTCGTAATTTTTTTATTTTTTATTTTTATTTTTTAAATATATTTTATTGATTTTTCACAGAGAGGAAGGGAGAGGGATAGAGAGTCAGAAACATCGATGAGATGAGAGAGAAACACCGATCAGCTGCCTCCTGCACACTCCCCACTGGGCATGTGCCTGCAACCAAGGTACTTGCCCTTAACCGGAATCGAACCTGGGACCCTTGAGTCTGCAGGCCGACGCTCTATCCACTGAGCCAAACCAGTTAGGGCATGGGTGTCGTAATTTATATGGCAAATCATAAAGGTCTGAACTAGGATAGCTGCAGAGGCAACTAAGATGAATGATTATTTAGGGGGTTATTCAAGGGTTGGAGTCAATATGACTTGGACATTTAATCAATGTGGGAGTAAGCACAAGGGCTAAGTGAACAGTAACCTCCAGGTATCCTCTTTGAACAGCTGGGTAGATAGTGGTACTGTTAATGGAGAGAGACTGAGGAGGAGAAGGGAGAACGGATTTGAGAAGGAGATGGTGAAATTTATTTAGATAGGATTGAATTAAAAACTTATGAAACATTCAAATGGGTATATCCAGGAGATAATTAGGTAGATCTTTATTTTGGGGAAAGGTTGAAAGGTTTCTGAATCTTCTGGGATTGTGATAGTTAAACCGTAAGCGTGAATATCATCTCCGTGGAATATCTAGAAGGGCCAAGGATGACACCTGGAGAAACACTAACTTTGAGATGAGTGATAGAGGAATCTGTACAAGAGAACTTGGGCAGGAGGAACAGTAATGGCAATCATTTTTTTTTTTAAGGCTTGGGGAAGGGGATTCTCCCCGCCATCCCCCAATTTTGATGAATGTAGAAAACTAAATATCTATAAACTGGAGATTGCATCTTGCTTCATTTAATTTATTTCTCACATCTACCAAGTCATGCCTAAATAGTACTATGCCTTTCTTAATTCTCTAAACCCAGAAAGGTGCTGCTGGTACTGTCAGGATTTTAATATTGTTTTAGGGAATATATTTTTATTCTAACTCATAGTCTAAAGAAAGTTTTTCCTAGAAATGCTCATGTGATAATTAAGTATTAAAGATGGGGAAGTGGTATTTTATTATGGAGTCAAATCACTTTATATTAAGAAGAAAGTTGGAGGTTGCTTGATTCAACCCTATTGATTTGAACTCATCAATACTGAATAGGAATGGGAGTAAAAAAATACTTGACTAACCAATGTTGCGAAAATAATATTTTGAGTTTTGTGCCAAAATGAACTAAGACTAGCAAATATTTCAAGATCATATTAGTGGTATATTTAGTTGGGGCATCAAAGGATTGATTTTTTTTTTCTGCTTTGAAATTTAATACTTTGCCTTTGGTGTTTCCACAGTCACTTATACATCTCCCAAGTTATGAGAGCATGGTCTTTTAGCATCTAAATACCTCCGATTATCAGGATTATCCAACCCTAGTTGGAAAATAACTGTTTTAACTAATCTTGAGTTGCTTATACTGACTTAATCATTAATATTTTGGTAAGATTGTAATATGCATTATTAGAATATACATACATCTTTTCAGTTATTTAATTCCAATAAAATTGCATTCAGCATTGTTGGGCTATTATAGGGTTGTGATGGTGGAGTGAGCAGATTGTTCGTTGGTTCCTACGGTGTTCTTTAAAAACATACACATCCTCATACATACAATTCCTTTTATAAAGAATTATATTTGAAAAATTCTTGAAGGTTGTTTGGTTCAGTGTTGTTTGGTTCTGTTTACATGATAATTTTGAGCTTTAAGCTAATGTTTTTTAAATAGACAAATTCATATATGTATATAGCTCTTCAGACCTTTCTTGTTAAACTTTCCATGTAGCTTTAGTTAATTTATCATACTGTGCCTTTATAGAGATGTGCTATAACTTCAAAGATATACCTCTGTCTTTTAAAATTTATAGTGTATACTAAGAAACATGCAGCAGAGTGAATTCATTTTGATAAGCACTATCTTTTCAAAGCATTGGTAACTTTTAATGGCATTTGTCAGTGTATATATAGATGTGCATAAAAATCTAAATTCTTGCCGTCTGACATGGGTTTTTATGGCTTTCTGTGCTTTGATAATTAAGTGTTTTGCTTTTGGTCACCTAAACTTTCACCAGTTGAATTTGAGTTTTTCACAGTTTGTGTTCGAACCATTTTTTTTTTCATTTATTTCGTTTCATATTTCTGTCTCTGGTGCAAGGCATTTCTGATCTGCAATTGTTCTGTAATATATCTTATAATTGTGTTACTGAAAGCATAATAATATGTACAGTCATTTTACTTTTACTTAAGTATTTTTAAATCAAAATCAGTTACTTAAGAGTTTTGAAATTAAAAAAAAAAAAAGTAAACCTATTCTGTGCTTAACCTTACACACTAAATGTGTGCAGTCTAACTTTAAACACAAACTCTAAGAGTTTCCAGAAGTGTAAGTTTTAGGGGAAATATGTTAACTTTGTGGCACAAACATGTTTGCACATCAGCATTGCCGACTACCAAATGAGAAATAGTACATACATGTCATCTGTTTTTAGTTGTGTTTTCATGTTGTTGCAGTGAAATTCAGTGCATCAAAATAATTGGCCTCATGTACTAGATGTGATTCAGTTACATCTTAAGTTTTTAATGAAAATTTGCAAACTGAGTGAATCCTGATTTTTCCATATATTTTTATAGCTTTGTTGTCTCTGGTAGCATCTCATTTGCCATATTATTTTTTCTGTTTATTAGTCAATTTGGAAAAAATTGCATATTTAAATTTGCTAGTTTTTATGCAGAACTATTTAAATACTATAGTTTCTTAATATTTAGTTGTGACAAAGATGACTTAATTTTTATAGAGGTTTACTTTACTGAAATGACTTTATTTATATTTTGAGCAGTGTTCATATGTTTTAAAGAAAATTACCAGTTAAGACATAGTTAAATCTTATTTCATGATGAAACATTTTAAAGAGCTTATTAAAATGTTTCCTCAGCATTAATGTTTATCTTATAATCAAGCTCTGGTAAAAGGAGAAATTTTTGAGTTTCACTAGTACCTCTTAACATAAACAAATACCTATTTGAGGAGTTATCAGAAACTTTGAAAACTCTAATTTTAGTTAGTATCCTTAGATAGCTACATTTTTAGAATTGTACACAATCTTTTGCTTTAGAATAACCTTAATTAAAATTAAAAGACAAATTATTTACACCCTTTGGCTGAAAATGAAACCTAAAATAAACCCTTAGAAATTTTTCTAAGATATATATTTAACATATCTAAACATGTTTGTAAAATACATACACTTACTTGTGTGTAGAAAAATTTATATGCTTCCCAACAAAATATTTATTCCTTCAACATCTTAATGAAGTGATACATTCACTAACATTTTTTTATATTGACTTAAAACATTATTCCAGATAATGCATTAAAGATACTTTTTTAGTCCTAGCCAGTTTGGTTCAGTGGCTAGAGCATCAGCCTGCAGACCATAGGGTCCTGGGTTCGAGTCCAGTCAGGGAAATGTACCTCGGTTGTATGCTCCTCCCCGCCCCAGTCCTGGTGCAGACGCGTGCAGGAGGTGCTAAATGTTGTCTAATGGTCAAAGAACAGGTTATTATTGATAAACACTACCATTAGGGTGGGAGAGAGGTAGAGAGATAGAATCATCAATGAAAGAGAAACATCGGACATTTATCAGCTGCCTCCTGCACACCCCCAACTGGAGATCAAGCCTGCAACCCGGTCATGTTCCTTGACCCGGAATTGAACTGGTGACCTTTGGTTCATGGGTCGATGCTCAGTCACTGAGCCACACCAGCCAGGCCCTTTTTCTTTTTAATCCTGAGGTTTTCCTTAAGTATATTTGCTTGGACTTCATCAAGTTTTTATCTTTTCCCCTAAAATTATATAACCTGAGAACATTTCATTGCATTTTCTTACCTAGACTGACAGAAGCACCCACATTACTAATATTTTTATTTACTAGATGAGATTATGCCATAGGTTTTATTTTTAAATAGAGCCATTCCTTGTCAGACAGCTAGAACATTTTATCAGTAGTCCCCTGAATTCTAAAACTATGGAAAACATTCACCAGTTTGCTTGCTAATCAACTCTGCTGCATGCGTTCACAAGTTTCATAAAGATTGCATGCTTTCTGTTTTCAATACAAATTGTATTTTTTTTTCATACCCATCTTTGCTTTTTATTTTTTTTATTTTTGTTTCCCTTTTCTTGGTTGGATGCCTGTGTGTGTTTATTCCAAATCCCTGTCCAGTCCTGGAGTTTGAACTACGGAAAGCCAAGGAGACCATTCAGGCCCTCCGAGCCAACCTGACAAAGGCTGCAGGTGGTGTACATAAAATTTTTTGCGACTTTTCCTTTTTTGACAATGTAGAAGTAGCTGAGATATTTCCAAATGTAAAATAGTAAAATATTATTTATATTTTCTTCCACCAGAACATGAAGTTCCTTTACAGGAACGAAAAAATTACAAATCAAGTCCTGAAATTCAGGTGGGTGAATGACAGCTCTAAAAGTATCATACACATAAAATGGTAGCACAAATATTGAAGGAAGAAAACTTATGGTATTTTATCTTATTTTGCCTCCAGGAGCCAATCAAACCTCTTGAAAAGAGAGCTCTAAACTTCTTAGTCAATGAATTTTTATTGAAGAATAACTACAAGCTTACATCTATAACCTTTTCAGATGAAAATGATGATCAGGTACAGTTATTTTTTTAACAGTGAATTATTTTTAACTTAAAATGTATTTTTCTCTTTTATTTCTTTAATTTGTTTAAGTTATACATAGAGTAAACTTCTGTAAGGTTAGTTATCAAACACAACATTTCCTTGCCTACCCAGTCTAGTATTCTATTTGACCTATAGATTTCTTCTTTTTATATAAAAGACTTATCATTCTTTCTAGGTAATTTTTAACAACTTATAAGTAGAAAATATAATCTCATATTTTCATGTATTTATAGAGTGTGCTAGATTATTTTTCCCTTTAAACATTTATTTAGTAGTACAAGTTAATGTATACTTATAAAAACCTCTTTAATAGCTCTATAATAACTAAGATGATAAGTAGATAACAGCAGTTATAAGAATATTTTGAATGAGAGTGTGAATATAAATAGTATCTGTTTGAATAGAAACACTTTTATTTATTTATTTATTTGTTTGTTTATTTAAATCTTTATTGTTGAAAGTATTACATATGTCCCCTTTTTCCCCCTAGAATAGGAACCAATTTTAGAACCTCATTTTTTCCTTATAAAATCTTGTACACAAAGCTTTTTTAATGTTATCTCTCAACTGTTATATTTTGACTTCTTAGTGCTAATAAATTAGTTTGAATCTTGCACCTTAGGACTGTAAATACCAAAGAATTTACTTTACAGAAATCAGGAGGCCATCATTTAAAATTAGGTGTATTCTATTAGTCTGTAAAATATCCTGTGGATCATTTAACAAAAATTGACATTCTCAAAGGGGGATAGCAGATTTCCCTCAGTTATTCTACATAACATTTCTATGAAATATTATACAACAATTCTACATAACATTTTACCACATCAAATCCAACAATATTTAAAAAAAAATGATTAATACATCATGACCAAAGGGGTTATCCAAAAAATGTAAGGTTGATTTACTATCCAAAAATCTGTCACTGTGATTCACTACATGACGAAAGGAAAAGAGAAGACAATTATAAAGTCATCTTAGAACATGCAGAAAAAGCATTTGACACAAACATCTGGTCCCCCTAAAAATTTTAAAGAAATTATGAATAGAAAGGAATTTCCTAAACCTCATAAAAGACATTTATGGAAAAGCTATCACTAACATCATACTTAAATGGTGAAACATGAGGGAAAAAGCAAAAATAACTGCTTTCACTACTTCTGTTGAGCATCATACTAAAGATTCTAGCCAATAAAAGGCAAGACAAAGAAATGAAAGGCACACATTTTGGAAAGGAATGTAAAGAAAACAGAATAGTATTTGCCTAGGAACAGGACGGGTGTGAGGAATAGGAGGTAAGGATTGAAAAGGTGTCCAAGAAAACTTTGGGAGTGAACAAGTTCATTTTCTTGATTGTGGTGATCTATTCAGGGGTGTATATATGTCAAAATTTAGCAAATAGTACATTTTAAATTAGCTTGTGGATTTATTTAACTTGTGTAGTTCATTGTATGTTAATAATACCTCAGTAAAGTTTTTTGGGGTTTTTTTTTAAGAAAGGCAATGGTAGTGTTTATCAATACCTGTTCTTTGACCATTAGGCAACATTTAGTACTAATTTCAATTGAACTGAAACTAGTGCTATCTAAAGCCCTCACTCCCCATACTCTGGCCAAAATGTATGACTTTTTATCCTATTTTCTTTTCTATCATTATCCTATTAATGGCACCTGGAATTATCTCTTGTCTCCCTGACTAGGCTATAAGCTCCTTGATGTTAAAATAATCTCTTGTTCATCTATGTATTTGCTTATATAACACACAAAACAAATATTTATTGACTAGAGGCCCAGTGCATGAAATTCATTCATGGTTGGGGGGGGGGGGGGTCCCCTCAGCCCAGCCTGCACCCTCTCCAATCCAGAACCCCTCGGGGGATGTCCGACTGCCGGTTTAGGCCCGATCCCGGAGGTCTGGCCTAAACTGGCAGTCGGACATCCCTCTCACAGTCCTGGACCACTGGCTCCTAATTGCTCATCTGCCTGCCTGCCTGGTTTCCCCTAACTGCCCCCCCACTGCCGGCCTGGTTGCCAACTGCCCCCCTCTGCCAGCCTGGTCACCTCTAACTGCCTCCCCCTATGCTGGCCTAGTCACCCCTCACTGCCCCCCCTGCCAGCCTAATTGCCCCCAACTGCCCCCCTGCTGTCCTGGTCGCCCCCAACTGCACTCCCCCTCCGCCAGCCTAGTCGCCTCTTACTGCTCCCCCTGCTGGCCTGGTTGCTCCCAGCTGCTCCCCTCTGCTGGCCTGGTCGCCCCCAACTGCCCCCCCTGCCAGCCTAGTCACCATTCACGACCCCCTTCCAGCCCGCTTGCCCCACACAGCCTGCTTGTTCAGTCATTTGGTCATCCCTCACTAACCCCCCTGCCAGCCTGGTCCTAGGCAGCCATCATGTGAGGGCATGAGGGTTAATTTGCATATTACCTCTTTATTATATAGGATAGTTTCCTCATATTTTTATCTTCATACAATCATTGTCGTACTGCTCTTTGCTTCCCTCCTGTGAGTTCTTTAGTTTATGACTGGTTTACTTCCTTTTCTATTGCACTCTTTGAAATTTTTATTTAATCATAAATAAACTTGGAATATTTTCAACTTCTCAGAATGTCATTTTTGCCTTCAATAAAACTTGTCTGCTCACTGAGGACCCTGTTTCCTCTACTTTCCATGTAGATAATGGCACATTTCACAATCTAATACCTGATGCTCCCTGGCCCCTGGTAACATGGCTCTATCCTCCACTGTAGGAAATTGCCATGCTCCACTGCCACACTCCAGACCTTGCTCGCACTACATCTGTTTTTATACCTTATTATCGCTTCCCTAATCTCTCCCTGTTTTTCATATCAGACCTCTCTCTTGCCTTCTGCTTTTCCGTTCTTGCTAACTCTAAATTTATATGCACTCTTAGCTTTTTTTTAGCTTATTTGCTGCCTTCCTCCTCACATTATCTTTTGCCTATTCATTATAGTCTATACTAATAAAAGGGTGATATGCTAATTAGGGCAGATGTCTTCCAGACGTCCATTCGGACAAAGCCACAGCGGCTGCAAGGTCTGGGGCTCACGTCAGCTGTGGGCTCAGGCAGATGCGAGGCACGGGGCTCAGACAGCTGTGAGCCTTAGTGGCTGTGAGGCCCGGGGCTCATGGCAGCTGTGGGCTCACAGCAACCATGGGCTTAGGCAGCCATTATCCTGGCTGCTGCAAGGCCCGGAGCTCACCTTGCAGCCGCCGCGGCCAGTGGCAACAGCAGCAGGGTGATGGGGGCGGTGCCTTCTCCTGATGGGGGCGGTTGCCTCCCACAGAGGAGCAGGCCTAAGCCATCAGTAGGGCATCCCCTGAGGGCTCCCAGACTGTGAGAGGGTGCAGACCAGGCTGAGGAACCCCTTCTCCCCTCTCCAGTGCACAAATTTTCATGCACTGGGCCTTTAGTCATATATAAACACAAGGGCTTGCATCTTCCTGGACATATCTGCTTCCTTCAGAGCTTTGTGTTTTTGCTTATTCTTCCTCTTATCTCTGAAATAATTAGTTCCCCTCTGCTTTCATTGCCATCTGCCTCATCAATACGAAAACCTTTTCCAAGAAAGTGGACAGATCATCAACTTCCAGAAACCTTTCTTACCCCCACCCCAGGACAGAAATTGACTCCTTTCTCTGAATTCTTGGCAGTGCTTCAATCATATTTTGGTGATACTTTAGATTCTCTTTGTATCTTTATGTCCCTTTTCTTTAATCATTAAATTCTCTGAATGGTGACAATCAATACTTTATCTCTGATTTTAAGCAAAGGGTGAATATCTAATAAATATTGGATGAATATAGATGGACAAATGGACATTTGAATAATATGTATAATATTCATCTTATAATTTTTTAAAAGATAAAATTTGTTTAGTTCTTTTCTCATTTATTTACTTTTTATTGTTTAAAGTATTATATATGTCTCCTTTTTCCCTGTTTAGTTCTTGTTGTAAGCCAAGCATTGATATATCTTTTTATCTTATCCTTAATAAAACCCTAAAAGGTATTATACTAATCTTACAGATAACCTGTTCAAGTTTCTTATTCATTTGTAACAATAATAATAAGTGGAGACATGTGAATTTTATGCATGGGTCTGATTTTCTCCAAAGCTCCCATTTTTAATACCTATCTTATATCTGCCTCAGAGTTCACCTCAATAATAGCTATTTCCATTGTTTATTAAGCCCTCAAAGGATTGAGAGTATCAGTATCATATTTAGAACATTCAAAGGAATTTATATTATAAGTTATAAGATATCAAGTTAATACTAAATTCTGATGTATTAGTGGACAAGAAAATGGTAGGACAATGTATTTGCATGTGATTGAATGCTCTGGAACTTTATAAAGCTCTAACATTATAAAAAAAAATATGATTATGTTAGGTTTTCAAGACATTAGCAATAAAGAGTAAAATAAATCTCAAAAGTGCAGAATAAAATGGCCTCAGATTTTTTATTTTATTTTTTGTATTTTATCTTTTAGGATTTTGAATTGTGGGATGATGTAGGATTAAACATTCCAAAACCTCCAGACTTATTGCAACTCTACCGAGATTTTGGAAATCATCAAGTGTCTGGAAAAGACCTTGTGGATGTTGCCAGTGGAGTAGAAGAAGATGAATTAGAGGCACTTACACCAGTTTTAGGCAACCTTCCTCCACCCCTTGAAACTCCTCAGACTGTAGAGGTGAGTGATACTAACTAGTCAAGTCCATAAAAAGTATTTAAAATGTGTAAAAGCTTACTATGAGATCTTGAGGTTCATTTTTTCTCCTGTTTTGATTTTAGAACTCCTTACTAGTACAGAAATTAGAAGATAAAATTAGTTTATTAAATAGTGAGAAGTGGTCTTTGATGGAACAAATCAGAAGACTTGAAAGGTTAGTACTTAATCATCACTTTTTAAAAATCTTAACTTTATTATTATATAAGATTATATAACTATACAAAATATTATACAAAATAACATTTCAGTTGTCAGACATAATTTTTCACATTATAACTCGGGGCCCGGTGCACAAATTCATGCACAGGTGGGGTCCAGCTGGCCCGCTGGGCCTGCCTTGGGGAGGGACCACAGACAGTTGGCCAGCTGGCCCCATCCTCTGGTTGAACTCCTGGTCGAATTCCCGGTCAAACTCCCGGTCAAGGGGACAATTTGCATATTAGCCTTTCCTTATATAGAATACTTTTGAAAGTCTTATAATTGCTTTGTACATTTAATATGCCCTTTCCCCCAAAAAAGTTATTAAACCAATGTAGTGACCTTATAATCAATTATGTCTTAGAACCAAAGAATAAGATACTTTTTACTTCCCCTGAGTTCTGTCAATATCAGTAAAATAACTCCTTCACATTAGTAGTATACACATCTCTCATTCATTATATCATTTAATTCTTATATTCATCCTGTGGCTTAGATGGAATTATCCCTATTTTACAAATGAAGAAATAGTTAAATGTTAATCCAGAACAGTTTATAGGCCATTTTTATGCTTCTTTGGTAAAAGTTTATAGCTTTCAGGTATATGAAGCATCAGCATATATGCTGCAGAAAAGATTAATCAGTTGCCAAATAATTTTATGTTATGTTACATTTTAAGACATTAAACCCATTATGAGGTTTATGCTATTGCCAATGTTTTGGAAAGTACAATTGTCTCATTATTTCCCTTTCTTTCTACAGTGAAATGCACTTTCTCAAAAATGAACACTTTGCTATCCCAGTAATTTGTGACTCTGTTCAACCTTCTTTGGATCAGTCTCTTCACAAAGACTCTGAGGACAGTGGACAGAAACCAGTTACAAATAGTTCAGACGAGGGAAAAAACAAGGATCTCCACCCTTCTACATCAGATGAAGTTGATTCCACTATTCCTAAAGAGAATTTCCCAAACTCCTTACCGAGGAGAGAAAGAGAAGGAATGCCATCTTCTTCTTCATCAAGTAAAAACACAGTCCATTTTGATAAACCCAATAGGTTAGTATGCATCCTGTATCTTGAGATGTACCTTTCAGCTAGTTAGTACATTGACAAACTGGAAAAGCTTCAGTTCTTATTTGAACTGCTTTTGCAGATCAGATGCATTGATTTTTACATTGGCATTAACACATAGCAGAGTACATGTCACTAAGGGATATCACAAACTAATTACTACGTTAAAGTATATTAAAGAGGCAAAAAAGCATAAATAGGATAGGTTCTATCTTAGCTAAGTACTTAAACCAATAAATAGTATGTATGTTATTATGTACTGCAAAAACTTTACCCCATGTGTTCTACCTTTTCTCTATTCTTCAAGCATTGTCAGACTCAGAAGAGGTTTTGGTACTGCATAGTTGCCTGTGATAAAGAGGGAATAGTTTTTGCTTCTAGTCCTTTTTCCTCTGTCTGCTTCCATTACTAATAGTGTATTATTAATAGTCTCTTAATTCATTTATTTAATTTTTATTGGATTGCAGTGATTGAACTCATATGGCAAAAGCGTGGTCTTTACCCTTCATGATCATGTTTTCTAGTGAAAGAGACAAAATATAATTTAAAAATTGTTTAGATTATAATGTGAAAAAGTTTTAAGGGAGGATTATTTATTGAACTCTTTTTAAAATGTCAGGCACAGTTCTAAATGTTTTGTGTATGTTAACTTATTTAATCCTTACACATATCCTATGCTGCATTGTAAGCCGCAAAGTCATGCTTCCTCCTCTTATTGAACAGAAGGAAATTATACCCCATATTGGGATAAAATAGGAAAGCACAACTTATAGGTAGATACTCTTTGTTAGTGAGAAGTCTTTGGTTGTTGTTTTTTTTTCTTTTAAATATATTTTTATTGATTTCAGAGAGGAAGGGAGAGGAAGAGAGAGATAGAAACATCAATGATGAGAATCATTGATTGGCTGCCTCCTACATGCCCCCTACTGGGGATCGAGCCCACAACTCGGGCATGTGCCCTGACCAGGAATCAAATCCTAACCTCCTGGTTCATTGGTCCATGCTCAACTGCCAGCCAGGCTGGTTGGTTTGTTTTTAAGCAAAGCTTTCCACTCATGAACCACAACTTTTTGTGTACCAACTAGGTATATTATTTCTTTAGGTGTTATCGAGCTTACAGAGTTAAAATAGTGTGCATTTATTTTAATATGGATAATATATAATCATAAAAAATATGTTCTGATACTCAACAATAATGGCATTCATAGTAGTTCTTCAGTGTTAGTAGTGTTCTCATATATCTTTAATATTCAGAAGTCACTCTCTGGAGAAAGGTGATTGAGCATGTAAAGTACAAATCATAGTTATAATTTTACAAATACTACTATGTATGAAGACCAATCTTGTTTTAAAAACATAAATAGACTAATATTTTCAATTACAAAAAAAATACTTTAAAATATACCATGAATGTTGAATGAGGTTCTTCTGCACTTACCTTAAATTTTACTTCTTTTATTCTCTAACATTAACGTTTATTGTTATCACCATATAGATCTGCAAAACTTTAGTTCCTCTTGGCCACACACCAGATCAACCTTTATATCCACTGTTTACCCTTCTGGGACCATCGAAAACTGGGGAGAAAAAAGTTCTCATTTTGCGATATTTTCTATAGTCATTCACCTGCTATACTACCTCAGGTTTGATCCACTGGCATTTATGGGCTGTACATTCACATACCATCAAGCTATTTTAAGATCAGCAGTTATTGCTGATTCCCCCTACCCCCCTAGATAATTCTGCAGTGAGGTATCTTTCAAGTCATTGGTGGCTGAGAAATCCATTTAACGTTTGTAGGGTAGGATTAACACAGTGATGAGAGTTATAACATGTTACTTTTTCCTTAAATACCAGTGGTAACAATGTCCTCTTTTTATCCAATATTTTCTTCTAGGAAGTTGTCTCCTGCTTTCCACCAAGCACTACTCTCTTTTTGTCGAATGTCAGCAGATAGTCGTTTAGGATCTGAGGTAAATTGCACCATATATATATTTTTTTTATTTAAATATATATTTTATTGATTTCAGAGAGGAAGAGAGAGGAATAGAGAGATAGAAACATCAATGATGAGAGAGAATCATTGATTGGCTGCCTCCTTCACGCCTCTCACGGAGGACCAAGCCCTCAGCCCAGGCATGTGCCCTTGACCATTATCAAACCTGGGACCCTTCAGTCCACAGACTGATGCCGTATCCACTGAGCCAAACCAGCTAGGACTGCACCATATATTCTTGCAACCATCTTAAAACATTCAGTTTTTCTTAGCATTTCATTCAAAAACAGCTGTGATAAGACTATTTCAAATGCAAATCTATTATTTAAAATAATGCTTTAAGAAATAGTTCCTAAAATATTTAACTTTTAAGGAAGATAATTGATTATTTCTATTTTTTGGATTAAAGCTTTGTTTAGCGTTAAAGTGATTTTTTTGCAGTCTATTTTTAATTTGTTATGTCTAACATATGGTTATGTGCCTCTCTTTGGTATAATTCAGAAAACCATTGTAACTGTACATATTGTTTATATTTCAGTTATTTTTAGATTACTCCATTATTTTTATTTCATTAGGGATGATTGTCTTTGCTGAGTTCATTAACTTTCAGATTAGTTTTCTTAAGGTGCGTTGTAATAGCTGTTGTAGACTCATCTGGAGAGGGTATTTAATTTTTTTTTTCTCCTATCTTTATACTTACCTCTCCCTTTCTAGCTGTTTTATGGTTGATTCCACTTGACCTCTCCTAGGCTTCTGTCCCACAATGTCATTAAGAATACAAAAGAGCGGGAGGGTGGTTTGGATGCGATTCTAGCTATCCTTATTGTAAGGTTAGCCTCCTTGGGCCTTCCCTTGTATGCAGCTTCATTATACAAACTGTCTCCTTAGGCAAAGATTATAGCTTTATTGGCATCTTTTCAAGAACAAAAGAAAAACTATTGAAGCTACATCCCTGCTTGTTCCCAGAACTGAAGCATCTTTGTCGTCATCCTTGCATCTTACTGCTTTTTGATCCATTCATGTTTATCTTGTTTGGGAACACAATTGTTATTGTTTACCATCATCATCATCATAAGTTAAAATTTTGGATGTGTGTTTGGAACAGCGGTGGCAAGGTTTTATTTTTTTTTAATATATATTTTATTGATTTTTTACAGAGAGGAAGGGAGAGGGATAGAGAGTTAGAAACATCGTTGAGAGAGAAACATTGATCAGCTGCCTCCTGCACACTCCCTACTAGGAATGTGCCCGCAACAAAGGTACATGTCCTTGACTGGAATCGAACCCGGGACCTTCAGTCCGCAGGCCGACGCTCTATCCATTGAGCCAGACTGGTTAGAGCGAGGTGGCAAGGTTTAAAGCATGAACTTTAAGTACCATCATGCAAAGAAGTTCTCCACTGTCATCATTTATCAATTCTTTTCGTTTTCTAGGTGTCTCGGATTGCAGACAGTGAACAAAGTGTCATGTTAATGCTGGGACGCTGCCTACCACACATTGTTCCAAACGTGCTATTAGCAAAGAGAGAGGTGAGACACATAAAAATATTTTATCCTAGTAATCTCATCATATTGTCCATTCTTTGTCATTTTGATGTTTAGTGTTATGTTTTTATTTTGTTAAAGTCTATTACTTGCAATCATATTCTTACTTTTGTGCATGCATCTCTGCTCCTAGAGAATGGTTTTACACCTCTGTCAGGTGAGTTCAGTAAAACTGCATGGTATTCATGTTGTTTCAATTTTGCTTAAAGCATCATTAGCTTCTGCAACACTATTACTGTAGGTCCATTTATGTGCCATGAACGCTGTCCATTTTTTATATTACCAGTTAACTAATTAATCTCTGCTCTTGATATGATTGCTTGGTATATCTACAGAAATAGACACTCTGTACTGAAAATTAACAGAGACTGAAAATGTATCTCTTTTCTTAAATGTACTTATAGTTACCCATTATAAATATGTTTTATTGTCTTTGTTTGGCAATAACCACACTTGTCTTATGATGATGATAGGATAGTTATAATATTGACTACAATAACTTTGGAAAGTATCATTTTTGCTTTTCTTATAGCTAACCTGTTACTGACAAATGCTTTAAATATCCAAAATACAGTAGGAAGTATATTTTAGTGTACATAGGCTATGTTATGAACCATAAGTACTGTACAAAGTTATCTTTACAGTTATATTTAGCCATGAAAAGTTATTTGTAACCTCATTTAAATGACAGTAAATGATTTATTTGCAAACAAATTTACTTATTTGAATTATTAAGTTTATTAAATCAATGTCCAGTTTATAAAATATTTTATAAAAAATGGGTTAGGAATATTTTAGAACGTACCATATAATTTTCTTTTGTTATCTTCTTAATGTTTACCACTGATTTCAATCATAATTCATGGGACCTACAGTATGATAGGTACACAATGCATTGGCAAAACCCATTATAGAGCTTATCCTTATCTGTTCAGCACAAGAAATTTGTACTGATCCTCAAGAAAAGTTATCTGTAGAGCTTTAAAATTTTTTATTCCTTTAGGTATTTTTCATTAAAAAAAGATAAAATGGCTTTTCTTTCTGATGGTTTTATTTTACCTATAGTCATGAGATATTAATAAGCATGGAAGATTTTCTATGTCTTGAAGGATCAGTGTCCAATTTCAGATTGATTTGCAGTTCTGCCTGTCAAAATGCTGTTTGAGCTTTTACTTTTTCAGCTTGTAACATAATCCATGCAATGCATTAATGTTTGCATCCCTTTTCTGTGTTTTTTTAATGTCATTTTTAAAATATCACAGAAACCTATTTGTTATGAGATGCAGTATAAGCTTTTTTATTTTAATATTTTCCTTTTTTATCATAAAATACTTTACCACTAAAACCTGATTGTACTGCATGAAGTATTTATAAACTTGCATCATCAGTAATCAGATATATATAAAATATACGTGCACATACATACACATGTACAAACATATTTTATTTGTGGTATAATGTTTACTTTTATGACTAATTTCAAGTTTTCTATATTTTAAAAAATATGTGCTTATAATTTCATGAAGAATTGATCATTTATTGTTGTTTATGGAATTATTTGTACCTCATTCTGTTGTATCAGAAAATTTACCATTTTAGTATACCAAAGTTTTATTACCTCAAAATTAAGTTGGTAAATAATGAAGTATAACTTGATTTGCTTTGAAGCCAATGCCAGGGCATCAAAGGACAAAATTTTTATTTCACTTTATCATTTGATATTGGATTACTTTTATTTAATATTTTACCTTAGTTTTTTAAATCTGTATTTTCAAAAAGGTATTGTGATTGATGGATTAAAAGTTTGATTTCTAAAATTTTCTCAAGATTTATATATTTTCTTATCAGTATAAGCCTTTTTATTGGTATGTAAATACAATTAAAATATTCTTCAGTAAACCGATTGGTCATAGTAATATTTTAGCTAATTAAATAAATAAAACAAAACTTAAAAACCTGTTTTGTTTTAAGTTTTGATTAAGTTATATGTTCACATGGTTTAACATTATTTAAATATAATAAAGGTATACAACAAAAACTATTCTTCTATCCCTGTGACACCATCCCATATGCAGTAAATTTTATGAGTTTCTGATATATTCTTACCAATTCTTTGCCCATTTTTTTTTAAATTGGATTGTCTTTCTTTTGGAGTTGTAAGATCTTTTTACAATTATTGATATTAAGCCCATATCACATATATGATTTGTAAATATTTTCTGCCATCCTATAGGATGTCTTTCACATTCTTTTTTTGCGTATGTTTTTGGTGTAAGTCTAAGAATTTGTTGCCATATCTGAGTTCAAGAATATTTACCTGCTTTTATGTTTTTTTCTGATAGTTTTATAGCTTTAGCTCTCAAGTTTAGATCATTGATCCATTTTGAGTTATTTTTTATATATGAATAAGGCAGACGATTCAACTTTATTCTTTTCCTATGGTTATACAGTTGTCCCAACACCATTTGTTGAAGAGAAAATTGTTTCCCTATTTAATGGTCATGGCACCTTTAACAAAAATCAGTTGGCTGTACATCTTTGGATTTATTTCTGGACTGTTAGTTCTGTTCCATTGGTCTTTAAGTATATTCTTATGCCTGTACTACACTTTTATTTACCACTAGAGGCCCAGTGCATGAAATTCGTGCACAGTTAAGGTCCTAAGCGGCTGCTGGCCGGGGCCTCCCTTTGTTCTGTGCTGCACCCTGGTGGTCAGCACACGTCATAGCAAGCATTCAAACTCCCTGTGAGTCGAACTCTTGAGGGGGCACTTTGCATATTAGGCTATTATATATAGAGAGAGATAGTTTTGTGGTAAGTTGTGAAATTGGGATCTATGAGTCCTCCAGCTTTCTTTTCTTTTTCAATATTGTTAATTAATTTAAGGCCCCTTGCGGTTCCACCTGAATTTGATACTTGGCTTTCATTTCTGCAGTAATGGTCACTGGAATTTCTATATGGATTGTACTAAATCTATAGACCACTTTGGGAGTATGGCCATTGTAACAGCATTAAATGAACATGGAATTTTTTTCACTTTTTTATGTCTTTAATTACTTTTTGCAACATTTTGTGGTTTTCAGTGCACAAGTTTGTTTTAATATATTTTATTGATTTCAGAGAGAAAGGGAGAGGGAGAGAGAAATAGAAACATCACTGATGAGAGAATCATGGATCAGCTGCCTCCTGCATGACCCCTACTGGGAAGAATGGAGCCCGCAACATTGGCATGTGCCCTGATTGGGAATTGAACTGTGACCTCCTGGTTCAGAAATCGATGCTTAGCCACTGAGCCACACTGGCTGAGCATCAGCACACAAGTTTTTCACTTAGTTAAATTCAATTCTAGGTATTTTATTCTTTTGCATGCTATTATAAATGGAATTGTTTCCTTAACTTCCTTTTCACATTGTTTATTGCTGGAACAAAATTGGTAATCATGTTGACTTGTAACTTTATTGAATTTATTAAACTGTAGTAGTTTTTTTGGTGGAGTCTGAGATTTTCTATACATAGAATCATGTTATCTGCAAATAGAGATAGTTTTGCTTCCTCCTTCCCAAAAACTCTTGCTTAATTGGTGTGGATAGGACTTCCAATTCAATGTTAAATAGCAGTGTTTTGAGAAAGCCGATAGTTATAAATGGATAAGGTTGGTCCATCTTCTTACCTATCTTGTGTGTGTGTGTGTGTGTGTGTGTGTGTGAATTTTAGAAGTAAATCACATACTTTTTAGCAGTATCAGCTTTAAAGTCATCTAAGTATTTCACTTATGCCTCCTAATGGTTGAGCCCTAGGAATTGTAGATATTAATTATTCTAAGTATAGATATTTTAGCAGCCATTTAAGTGTAGAATTTTTCCAGAGGTGAGTCTTTTCTGTGTTCTTTATTTTTTCTGTACACCAACAATCTGACAAGTTTCAACTGAAAATCTAAGTCAGTATTTGATTTTAAATTATAATTTGTTATTTCTTAATTCTTAGTCAAAGGATATATGGAAATTTTTTAAATAACAGCTATTTAGAATTTTTAACTGAAGCTTGAGTGATAGGAAATAATTTTAGTAGAACAGTGAACCATGATTCATTGGATTAATGTGTTCCTCTTCTAGAATTGTGGAATGTTGCTTCTTGACTGTAATACTCAAAACATTTTCCCTTGGCATCCTAGCTAAATGTAATATTTCCTTTTCTGTTTTATTCCTTTCAGACCTTAGAGCCTTTATCTTATTAACATTTCCTTGCTTTTTTTTAATGTTCCATTTTGCTTGATCTCATTTCCTGTTTTATTTCTCCCTCACCATCTAATTACATTGTTGTAGTTCCTTTAAGATTCTTTGTTTTCTTCTGATTCTATAATTTGAACATACATTAATTTTTATAAGACTAAGAAAGTTGAGTAAAAATATGCATAAAATTAAATCTAATGACATTTACTATCTCTAAAATGATTTCTTTATTATCATTAGAAGTTAATTTGTTTTACTTGTGAAACCGAAAGGAGAATTAAAATGCTTAAAGCCTTTTCTGTTTAATCTACATAAAATTCCATGGGTAATCTAAGTTTTAAGGGGTGGAAGATTATTCATAAAGAGAACTAGCTTTGTCATTAAAATTGCAAAACTCAAAATAGTTAAAGCAAAAGTTATTTCCCTGAGTAAAGTACAAATTACTAAACCTTTTAGATTAATGAATTTTAAAAGTCTTAGAATTATCTTTTCTAACATGCTAATAAAGTGTTGAAAACCTTCTACAATAGATTACACTGATTTCCTCTGTAATGATTAGTAGGGGATTAATTTTATTTTTCACTTTAGTACACTTTTATTGAGTAATAAAGTTTATCAAGTGCTAAAGCATGTTTTAAAATATTTAAGATTCCTGTTGCCTTGAAATAATGGACACAGCAACTTTTTGTGTCAAGGGAAAATACCAAAGCCATGGGTTTTTTTGTTTTTTGTTTTTTACCATGGCTATTATTTTTTTTTTTTGTAGTTTTTTTGTTAATTCTTTATTAGTTAAGGTATTACAAATGTGTCCTTATCCCCTCAATTATACCCCCCTCCCTCATGTTCTCATCCCCCTGTTGTCCATGTCCATTGGTTTGGCTTATATGCATGCATACAAGTCCTTTGATGACTATTATTAACATGCGCCATTAAATCAAATATGCCTAAGGATCTTTTCATGTGAAAAATTCTTACCCTTTATATATAATATCTAACATTGTATTCTCAGTACATTTCTTTTATGGTTAATCATTTAGACGTAGATTTGTAGACCCCAGAATAAACAGCAACATAGTTATATTGGTATGCTGGTGTTTGAGCAGAAGAAGCTAAATATTGTACTACGTATTTAAACAATGTGAATGTATGTATTTGCAATTATAGTAAATATTTATATTTCATAACTTTATTTTTAAAGAGGAATGCAATTAGAAGAAAATGGAACAAGATAATGTAAGACTATATACAAGGTGGGACAAGAGTATGTTTACACTTATTTGTATGGAAAATAATATAGCAATTAATAAATAATAATATAAGAATAAACTCTGTTTGCCCTAGCCAGTTTGGCTCAGTGGATAGAGCATCAGCCTGTGGACTGAAGGGTCCCGGGTTTGATTCCCAGTCAAGGGCACATACCGGGTTGTGGGCTCGATCCCCAGTGGGGAGCCCCATCTCATCATTGACGTTTCTCTCTCTCTCTCTCTCTCTCTCTCTCTCTCTCTCACTTTCTCTCTGAAATAAATAAAAATATATATTTTTAAAAAGGAATAAACTCTGTTTTACATACTCACAGCTGTAAATCTACTTTTGCCCTACTCTGTATGTAGAAATAATAGCAAAGTAGGCAGAAGAGTTAAGAAGAAGCGAGAAAACCCTCAGGAGAGACAGATCAGATAAAGGACAGTACAAATAAAATTTAGGGCCTTGCTTGATTTTTAGTTGTTAAAATATTTTATTCTTTTTTTAGTACCTTCTAGAACAGGGGTGGGCAAACTTTTTGACTCGAGGGCCACAATGGGTTCTTAAACTGGACCAGAGGGCCGAAACAAAAGCATGGATGGAGTGTTTGTGTGAACTAATATAAATTCAAAGTAAACATCATTACATAAAAGGGTACGGTCTTTTTTTTTTTTTAGTTTTATTCATTTCAAACGGGCCGGATCCGGCCCGCGGGCTGTAGTTTGCCCACGGCTGTTCTAGAATAACTACTTTTTCATCCTTAAGGGTCTACTCTCAGTGGTATATGCTGATGATACAATGTCTTTGTCCTCTCATTATTATCATTGGCTGTTAGCAGCCTAAATGGAATACTCTAAAGATTAGGATAGTTTTTGGAATTAGTGGTCTCCTACCCTAATATTTTAAAAGGTTGTTTATTTTCTCCTTGAAAATCATGACTAATCCATCAAGCACCATATTAAGCTTCTGGTGAAAACATTACTTAACAATGTAGGATACACACACACACACACACACACACACACACACACTCTTCTATTCCCATTGCAAAATTATTTTTTCCAATTATTTATTTCTTTGGCTTTTCAATTACTCAGTAATCTAAAACATACAGGCATGCCTAAATAGAAAATGACAGAATAAATGCTTTAACTTCTCAAATTATTAGGTTTTCTTATCTATATCTTTGTACCTTCAATTTAAGATTTATACCAGGTAATTATAATTTTAAAATCCTATCTAATAAAACCCTAATATGCAAATCTACTGAACGGTGGAACAACCGCTTGTTATGATGCACACTGACCACCAGGTGGCAGACGCTCAATGCAGGAGCTGCCCCCTGATGAGTGTTCTCCCACAGGGGAGCGCTGATCGGCCTGGCTTCTGGCTGGTGAGTGCAGGGAGGTATATGGGAAAGAGAAATGGGAGTAGTAATCATTCTGCCTTATTATATCATACTGATTTTTAAAAAATATTTGTAAAACATTATTTTTATAATTTAGAGGTTTTCTCTCCAAAAATATTTTATCACTTTTGGGCTTTTATTCTCATTATATTTGGAAATCTCTTCCAAAATGAGAAACATTAATGTCTTTTAAATACACTTCAGAAGTTTGTCTTATTTTAATTAAAATATGAAACAATTTTAATTTTCAAATATTTACTTGGAGAAGAGAAACTTGTATATTACTTACCTACAAAATAATTGAATTTACCTCTGCATATTGCACATGCCACAAAAAAATTTATTTAACATTTTTATTTCAACATAAAGTTTATTTCAACATTTCTATTGATACTCTGTAGTAGTACTGAGAGCATTCAATAGCTTTTTCTTTTCAATTAGATTCCAGTTTGGTGCTAAGGATACAAAATGATTAATTATATCTAATATTAAGACATTATATTATACTTGTGGAAATGGGAAGAATTGTCTTTATTTTCTGTTATCTTTTTATGTTTTAGAATATGGTTAACTTTTGCAAGTTTTGTTTAAAAATACTTTCAAATTTAAAATTACTTTATCAGATTGTAGTAAGATGGAATGTTATCTAGTAGTAGACCTTTGGGAAGAGTACAGGATAAGAAAACAAGGTTAGTTGAATCTTGAGGAACTTAATTACACTGTGATCAGCACCTTCTGCACAACCAACACATAAATATGTTTCATTGTTTTCTGTTGAATATTAACCTTACAAAATTAAAATGTTCTCTTTTGTATATTGAGGTTTAGTCCACTTTAAATGTCCATTTAAGAATACTCTGGAGAAAAGAAAGAATATTCTGCACTGCATTTTCACTTTGACTTTTTACACCTTCATGTTTCTTTAGGAGTTGATCCCCCTCATACTATGTACAGCATGCCTACATCCTGAGCCTAAAGAGAGAGATCAGCTTCTTCACATACTTTTCAATTTGATCAAGAGGCCAGATGATGAGCAAAGGTCGGTATGATGACTTCTTTAGGAAATAAATAAAATGTTGACTTATTAATTTTCTTAATTTGGCATCAAAATTAGCCTTTTAATCTAATTGCCTTTTTTTCTGTTAGAAAAAATGGAGGAAACATTGACTCTGTTCACAATGCTTTTCAGAGTTTTCACTCTTGTTATTCCAATTACTCGCGTTGAATTTGTACACTTTTGTGTTACTTACCTTTGGACTTCTACTTGAAATGTTTATTTGCCTTTATCTTTCACATTTGAATTCTAAGAATGCCTAACTATTCACTCCATGGCCTCTTAATACTTGTGCTTTACAAGAAATAAAATATTTACTATATGAATCATTAGGCTCTCTGTAAACCAATAACTGTGTGGTTAAAGGGATACAGTGTTTGGTTTTGGTTTTGTTAGTCATGAGTCAGATGCCTTCAAGCAGGAATGAAGCAGAGAAATAAGTTATACTTGAATGTGGTAAGGGGCAGAGACACACATCAAGGTGACTTTCCAGAAGAAAGGAGAATGGGATTTGATCAAGTAACCAGGATAGATGTCTACTTCAAAGAGTAAAACCGTTAAGTACTAAATGTGAATGTGAATAAAACATCCTAGTCGGTGGGTAGGTAAGCTAAGCACCAGATGGATAAAATTTGGCAGTTGAAGTGTTTTTCTATTTTATAATTTTCTACTTTAATTTTGGATTTTGCTCATTCTTTAATCCTCACCAGAGGATATGTTTATTGATTTTAGAGAGAGGAAGGGACAGAGACAGACAGACATCAATGTGAGAGGGAAACGTCGCTCTGTTGCCTCTGGTTTGTACCCTAATTGGGGACTGAACCCACAACCTAGGTCAGTGATGGTGAACCTACGACACGCGTGTCAGAGGTGACACACGAACTCATTTTTTTGGTTGATTTTTTTTAATGGCATTTACATATATAAAATAAATATCAAAAATATAAATCTTTGTTTTACTATGGTTGCAAATATCAAAAAAATTCTATATGTGACATGGCACAAGAGTTAAGTTAGGATTTTTCAAAATGCTGACACGCCGAGCTCAAAAGGTTCGCCATCACTGACGTAGGTAGTGCCCTGATCAGAATCAAACGTGACCTTTCGGTGTACAGGATGATGTTCCAACCAACTGAGCCACACCAGCCAGGGCTCTATAAGTATATATCTCTTTCCCATTCTTTCCAAAATATGTATGAAGAAGTAGAAAAACACATCCTTTGCAGGATCCTGCCAGGATTAATCTACCCAGCATTCCTCACGTGCTAGTCAAATAGATATAAGGGAAATTAAATCACTGTGTCTATATCATTCATTGCAAACTGAAAATTTTCTAAGGACAGTTTGATGGTGCTGTATGGGCAAATTAATATTATGTTTTCTCCTTGAAAAATATCTTGGTAACTTAATAATTAAATATAATTTATTACATTGTCATTTTTTAGATTTGTAAGGGCAAAGCCTCTAGATCTATAGCTCATTTTCATACTCCACATGTAAAGCTAATAGCTGCCACCTGGTGGCCAAAAGTACCTTGGTCAAGATATGTCAGGAATTAAACACCATTGTTCACACTTTAATCTTTCACCTTACAGAAAAATAATTATTTATAAAAATAGTCTAATTAATTGATTATATATAATGCAAATAAGAAATTTAAAAAGCAGAATTTTTAACTTAGCATAATATATTTGACATATAATCAGGTGTCTCTTCCTTACTTAACAACTCTGAGGCTTCTTTGATCAGATCCTAAGCAAAACTTAATTTTATGCTCAATAATGGTGCTTTGGGCCAGTTCTTCATAGCAACCACGATTGACACCACATTTTTAGCTTTGTCAAAAACTAGGCAAACAATCTCTGTCCTATGATTTCCACAAGCAGGAACAGCATTTATTTTTGCCATCACAGGAGACTGTTTCTAATGCTGTTAATTATCGGTAAGCCATCTGACCTTTTCTATTCTCAGCTATATTTCAAAGCTGTATTAACTTTTAGAATTTTGAATCTTCACTGTGCTAAGAAGTGTATTTTTAGGGTCTTACATTTTTTCAACAAGTTTGTCCATCTCTAGTATAGTGATGGTGACTCAGGATTTAAAGTCTTATACAATGTATACTTCTTACAGGTGTTCAAAATGCTTACATTTCACCAAAGATTATTTATTGTAATTACCAAACAATTATGGAACCTATGTATATTCCTCCTCATTATTTTAAGACACTAGTGAGGAGAAAAAACAATTATCAGATATTAGGAAATTTCATTGGGGAGCAGGCAGCTCAAGTACTGTGTGTAAAGCTTGGTAATTTCTTTTTCCATTTTCCTTTTGTTCATTTTATTTGCCATCCTAAAGAAGAAGGGAAAAAAAGGCAAAAGAAAAGTAGAAAAATAGGCATAGAAGACAATGATCTATATATATAACAGGCTAATATGCTAAGTGTCCCTCCAACTGTCTGACTGGTCATTATGACACACACTGACCACCGGGGGCAGACACTCAATGCAGAAGCTGCCGTGATGCACACAGGCCGTTTACAAAGAAATGGCACCGTGGAGCTGGTGCCCACAAAGCAACACTCAGCTTCCCCCAGGTGGGACACAGGCCCTGCCACCATCCCAGAGCACAACCCACCAAATTTGCAGCTGACTGCTGCCAAGACCCCATGGCGCAAAATACGGCCCACAGCCCAGCCCAGCCCAACCCAGCCTGGAAACTGGCTGTGGACAGCGGGTAATGACGTCACGTAGCAACGCCTGGCTTCCTCTCTCTAGCAGCAGGCCATTTAACAATAAACGGCACTACAGACCTAGCGCCCACAAACCAACACTCAGCTTCCCCCAAGTGGACACAGGCCCCACCACCACCCCAGAGTGACACCCCACCAAATTGCAGCCAACACTGCCAAGACCCATGGTGCAAAATGCAGCCCACAACCCAGCCCATAAACAGTCGCTGTGGGCGCCGGGTAATGATGGCACATAGCAACACCCAGCTTCCTCACCCTAGCGACTTCTTGGAGTTTCTTCAGCCTGGGAACACGACTTGCTTTATAGCCAGGTGCAAACATTTTACACTTTAACCAAATGTTTGTGAAGCGTTTTCCCATGCCTCATCTCATTTGATCCTCACAGAAGTCCTGGAGTAGGTAGATAGGAGACTTAGTAGAATCCTATTTTCTTTTCATTAGCTGGAAAATGGAGATTTACAAAGTTTAGAAACTTGACCCAACTGAAAAGAAGTAAGAAATGGTGGACCTTGAAAATGACTTCAGGTTTTCTCACTGTGCAGAATATAGTCAAAACACTGCTGCAGCTAAATATTTTACCTTTTGTTCTCCCTGCATGATCTACAGTAATAATCTGCTTTGTGTTGACATTTACTGCTGTCTTGCTGACAATTACCTGAAAGAGAAGTTGGGGTGCTTCACTGGGCTGGAAAAAGTTTAGCTAAATCAGAAAGCAGGTCTAATTAAGCAAGCTTATTCTATAGCTATAAAAGGCTAAGTTGAGTAGTGCATGTGCAATACATACAAAGCTCTGGCTGGCGCCAGTAACACGTGTATTTTGATCTGTCATTGTCAATCGTGAATTTTGTTGACACTTTTATTATAGAGAAAGGGTGAATAGCGATATTAAAATATTTCTTCTAATTAATTTCCTTTCAGTGTGCACAAATCCATGCACTGGGCCATTAGTATAAATATAAATGGGAATCAGGTTATTACAAAGTTGTGGTGAGAAGAAGCTGCAATATATAATGAAGATATACTGGCTCAATAGTTTTCTCATTTTGTCCAGATGTTCTTTGCCATTAATCTCCTCAACATGGGAGTTTTAGCTAGTTTGGCTCAACTAAATAAGAATTTAAAGTCATTCTCCTGTTTGAGTTAAATTGACATGTTTTTGAGAAACAGCAGTGAGCAATATTTGGGCTTAATGTGCTGATTTTAAAGTTAATATGAATTAAACATTCTATTTTGGTTTTCCTCAAAGTTGGATACTTTAAAGGTCTATTTAAATCCTACTTTTTCCCCCATCAGGTTTTACTGTTTGGAGTCTTAGGCAATCAAAAGTGAAAAAACTGCCAATTCTTCACTTAAAGTCATTTTAAGTGGAACTTCATTCTAAAGAGAAATATCTTATTTAAAGTTTTATACTCTTTAAGTTCAAGTTATTTATATATTATTCTGTAAAAAATTACCCCAAAAGGAAGTAGTTTCAAATAAACTCATTTTTATAATATAACTTGTGTGGGTCAGTTAATTTGGGTTCTCTGCTTCAGCGTCTCTTATAAAGCTGTAATCAAGGTATTGGCTGGACATATAGTCGCCTCAAGTCTTCACTAGGGAAGGATTTGCTTCTAAGCTCACCCACATGATTGGCTGTTGGCAGAATTCAGTTTCTCACGGGTTTTTGGACTGAGGGTCTCAGTTCCTCACTGGTTTTTGGTGAAAGGCTGCCTTCAATTCCTGGCCACAAAGGCCTCCAATTGGCAGCATACGTCATCAAAGCGTGCCAGGTTAGAAGGCAGCTAAGACACCCACCAGATGGAAATCACAGACTTTTGTAACCTAATCTCAGGAGTGATAATCCATCACTTTGGCCATTGTTCTTTCCATTAAAAGCAAATCCTTAAGTACTGTCTACAACTCAGGAGATTGGGATTATACAAGGATGTGGATGTCAGGAGATGGATGTCATTGGGAGCCATGTCACAAGCTGTCTTCCAGTTATCTTAAGTGCAGTACCAAAAATTCTGATTAGATAAATACCATTTTACTAATATGAATTCATAGTTTTTATTATAGAAATACTGGGGAACAATCACTGATAGTTTTAGTGGCTAAAAACTGAAGTTCAATAGGAGCTGAAGCATTGGACATATACTCGCAGAATGCATATGTAGGAAGTTAATTTAGGAGTTTGAGTTTCAGCTTCACACCAATAGAGAACCCTCACAACATGTCTCATAAATGGTGTGGCCACTGGTAGGGACACACATCTTAAGGAACTCACTATTGGTGGAGTCTAGTCCATTATTGGAAATGTCTATTTTGATTATACAAAAATATTGTATTTCATGTGAATTACAGAGCTGACTCATTTTTACCCTTAGTCCTAGTTGTACTTTCTAAAAAAACACGTTTTTATTTATTTGTATTATTTTCAGGCAAATGATACTGACGGGTTGTGTAGCATTTGCACGTCATGTTGGACCAACGCGTGTAGAAGCTGAACTTTTACCACAGTGTTGGGAACAGGTAAATTTATTGGGTTCACCCTTGCAGGTTTACTTAATGGATAGGGCGTTGGCCTGTGGACTGAAAGGTACCAGGTTCGATTTCAGTCAAGGGAACATGCCCAGGTGGCGGGCTCGATCCGCAGTAGGGGGCATGCAGGAGGCAGCCAATCAATGGTTCTCTCTCATCATTGATGTTTCTATCTCTCCCTCGCCCTTCCTCTCCGAAATCAATGAAAATATATTTAAAAATAATAATAGTACCTATTGGGATTTCCCCTAGCTATTATATTCTAGGTTATCATAAATGTTCATATCTTCTTTTTAAATGCCATTAGGAAATATGTGGGATATGAATTATGCTGCAATTTGTATAGTCCAGCACTGTGATTTAATAGTGCTTAAGGATGATCTGGGATGTTTTGCAGTATTCATTCTCCCAACAAATATTTAAGAAACACTAGTTCCAGTACTGGATAGTTCCTAGGAATACAATGGGGAAATAAACACAAAGACATCGTTGTGATAAGAGTAAACAAATCAATGATATAGTGTTTTATAGTGTTATAAGCTGTCCTATATAATAAAAGGCTAATATGCAAATCTGCCGAACAGCAGAAGGACAGGTCACTGTGATGTGCACTGACCACCAGGGGCAGATGCTCAATGCAGGAGCTGCCCCCTAGTGGTCAGTGCGCTCCCACAGGGGGAGCACCACTCAGCCAGAAGCCGGCTCACAGCTGGCTAGTGCAGTGGTGGTGGCAGGAACCTCTTCCACCTTCGCAGCAGCACTAAGGATGTCTGACTGACGGCTTAGGCCCGCTCCCCATGAGCCTAAGCCATCAGTCAGACAACCCCTGAGGGCTCCTAGACTGCGAGAGCGCACAGGCCGGGCTGAGGGAACCCCCCCTATTCCCCCCAGTGCACAAATGTCATACACCAGGCCTCTAATAAAATAAAGCAGGATAAGGGCTAGGGAGCGATGGGGAATGCTATTTTAGAAAGGGTGGTCAGAGAAGAAATCTGAGGAAGTGATGTTTAGGCAAGGATCTGAATTAAGTGAGATACTAGAAATACAAAAGCCTTGAGATGGGAGTAAACCTGATAACCTCAAGGGAGAGCAAGAAGGTATGTGTGTATCTTTGTGGATAGGTAAGTAGGTAGGTAACAGAAATAATATCTTATGTATGTTTATAGTTATATGTTAAAATATAGAGAATATAGAGTGTAAATCTTTGATGTAGGAGATTTTAGTGTTTATAATTCAACTCACTGTGAACAATACTTACGGTTTTATATTGAATTTTAATATTCCAGTTCTCTGTAGAACTCAGAATCTTGACTTTCTAGACTTGAAGTTTAGGTAATTAAGTAGCTTATTTTTCCATCTTAAAATGATGGCTTTCTTACTTACTTATTCATAGTAGTATGGTCACTTATTCTTAAAAAATATTGGTCTCTGGAGTATCACTAAAGCATATAGTCTTTTAGAATTCTGTTCCAGTTCCTTTTAGTATTTATTTTTCTTTTTAAAATGTTATGGAGTTATATCTGGAAGTGAACATTATGCATAGTCATTTTTTATGTCATCTATAGATTATTGTACATACTAATTTAGAGTGAGACTAATAATCACTGAGAGTCAAATTAACTTGGAAACAACACATATAATTCTGGACAATTATTCTTTTATAATTTTTTTCAATTCCTTTATAAGTTGTATCAAAGTACAATTCATATACTGTATAATTTACCCACTCTAAGTGTACAGTTCAGTGTTTTTTAGTATATTCACAGAATTATACAACTACCACCACAATCAATCTTAGAACAATTTTATCACCTCAAATATAATCCCCAACCCTTCAAACTTAGTTCTCATAGTTCAAGATTATTTTGGCTAATCTGGGTCCCTTGAATTGTCATATGAATTTTAGGATCAGCTTGCCAATTTCTGCAAAGAAGCCAGCTGGAATTTTCATAAGGATTGCATTAAATCTGTAGATCAATTTGGAGATTATTGCCATCCTAATAATAGTAAACTTTCCAATCCATGAATTTAAGATGTATTTCTATTTATTTAGGTCTTTAAATTTTTTTCAACAATGTTTTGTAGTTTTCATAATATCATTTATGTACTTTTTTGTTTAATTTATTCCTAAGTATTTTCTTTTTGATATTACTATAAATAGAATTTTTAAAATTTTATTTTCTGTTTGTTCGTTGCTAATACATTTGATTTTTTTATGTACATTTAATTTTGAGACTCACTGAGCTAGACTAAAGAAAAGCAAAATGAAAATTTATGTAGAACACACTTGGACATTCAAACCATTCTACTTTGAGGTTACTATTTCTGAATTTAATTCAAAAATGTCAGTTATAAACATTTCTACCACCACCTCTTCTGTAACCTGAATAAACATGGATATTAGGGATCTATCTAGCTGCCTACCTCCAGTTTTTTGCCCAATAGATTGCTATATAATTTCTTTTCCTAATTTTAGGCATCCAATACTTTAATGAATTATGTCACCTTTCATATGGAAATATGAGAGCAGATATACCTCTTTTCCAGTCAAAGAAAAATTTATATTCTTTTTTTTTTTTTTTAAATATATTTTATTGATTTTTTACAGAGAGGAAGGGAGAGAGATAGAGAGTTAGAAACATCGATGAGAGAGAAACATCGATCAGCTGCCTCCTGCACATCTCCTACTGGGGATATGCCCGCAACCCAGGCACATGCCCTTGACCGGAATCGAACCTGGGACCTCTCAGTCCGCAGGCCAACGCTCTATCCACTGAGCCAAACCGGTTTCGGCGAAAAATTTATATTCTACGAAGACGACATATGGGAACAAAACCCAGCATATGTCTCTTTTTCTTTTGGATATTTTTTGTTTTGATTCAGTGTAGTCATCACAATAGCAAAATCCCTTCATCGTGCATATGCAAACATAAATGGATTAAAGTCTGCTTACTTTGAAAACAAAATCTCATCACTAGTCTAAGGCATTGGTTAAATAATTGATTAACCAATTTTTAATCCCTTAACTCAGCGGTTCTCAACCTGTGGGTCTCAACCCCTTTGTGGGTCGAACGACCCTTTCACAGGGGTCGCCTAAAACCATCGGAAAACACATATATAATTTTGTTTTTGTGATTAATCACTATGCTTTAATTATGTTCAATTTGTAACAATGAAATTGGGGGTCACCACAACATGAGGAACTGTATTAAAGGGTCGCAGCATTAGGAAGGTTGAGAACCACTGCCTTAGCTACAAAAGAAGACTAATGAGTCATTCCTGTCATAAACCGTATATATATATAAAAGCCTAAGCGACTCTTTGACCAGTAGCTATGACACGCACTGACCACCAGGGGGTAGACGCTCAACGCACAGGCATGGAAACATGTAACAGACTGATGAATCTCAGAAGAAAGCGGGGGAGGGAGGAGGGCGGGAAGAGATTGTTAACCAAAGATCTTATATGCATACTAGAGCCCAGTGCATGGGTTCATTCACTGGTGGGGTCCCTCGTCCTGGCCTACAGGGATTGGGCCAAAACCAGCAGTCTGACAATCCCCCAAGGGGTCCCGGATTCCAAAAGGGTGCAGGCCAGGCCAAGGGACCCCACCAGTGCACAAATCTGTGCACAGGGCCTCTAGTATAGTATTCGGAAGCTGGGTTTTCCAAATATACTAATGTTTGTATGGAAGGAAAAAGTTGTCCCCACCATCCTAAGGAAAGCCTAGTCTTAGGCAAGCCCACAATAGACACCTTGCCAAATTTTCACCTTTGCTTTATCCTTTTTTCTTTAACAGATAAGCCCTGTGACCTCGTTTTTTAGTCTTTCTCTGATTTCCTTATTCCTGATTCAGATATACACAGGGATTCCCAGAGTGGAAAAGAGAAGCTTTATTGTATTTTTAACAGGATTTGTGGTGAAAAATAATGCTCTGTTGGAGGAAGGAAGACTATGTTGTTTATTCTTGATGTGCTTTTTACTCTAGATTAATCACAAATACCCAGAAAGACGACTGCTTGTGGCAGAATCCTGTGGAGCTTTGGCACCTTACCTTCCTGTAAGAATTGTCATTTTTTCCTTACAAACATTTTTTCCTTTTAAATAATAGAGAAACCTTTTCCCAAGTGTCTTAGACATTTTAATCCAAATTCTCTTTGGGCATGCTGTCCTAATAAAAGAAAAAGATGAATAAAAAAGAAAAGCGTTACATTGATATAATATGGCATTGCAGACGGGCACATTAGCCATTGATTTTGCATGAGTGTAAATAAATTCAATTGTATGAGCAGGTCTGAGGACTCTGAGGGTTCACTTGACATTCTTTCAAAGAGGTCCATCAAGAGAAAAGTATTTTCATAATAATATTAAAACATGTTTTGTCTTGTTCTCTATGTTGACATTTACACGGTTGGTGCAAAAGTTATAATGGGAAACAATGCCAGTGTATTAACACTAATCAAGGCAGTGACACCCAAATATACTGGTAATAATTGTATTCCTCACCACCATGCACTTACAGAAAAAGTCAATTTCACCTAAAAATAAGTTTGATCAGAAAAAGTCAATTTCACTTAAAAATAAGTTTGATGAATTGGTTAAATTATTAATTCTCCTAAATCTTTTCTCTTGTGTATGTCTGTTTTTAATATTTTTGATGAAATAGAAAATACTGATATTGAGCCTTTTTGCTGCATAAAATTTAATGGCTGTTTTATGAAAAGCACTCAAAGTAGTTTGCGTTCTGAGCTGAACTAGCTACATTTTTTCATGGGCTACTGATTTTATTTGACAGACCACTGATTGACAAACAATTTATGGTTATTCAGACTTTGGTATTTGTCAAGCATTTTCATGAAAATGACCCTGTCACTTCAAGGAAAACAAGTAGATGGCATTTATTGCCAGTGATAAAATTGGAACTTTAAGTGAGAACAAGAATTTTGGAAAACGTGTCAATATTGAATAATATCTGCATAACTCTGCAGTCCATTATTTCTCAAGTGACCAATGTAAAATACTCAAATTCGTGCGTGGGTAATAATTAGAAGCAAAGTTCAAGATAGTCCAATGGAATCTAATGTATCAGACTTTAAAGAGCTTACCTTGTTATTAGCAATGAACCGTATCATGGTTTCAGATTCTACATTGCAACTAACTTTTAAGAAACTACCACTTGTCCAATTTGAGCGTACAAAGTAAAATATCTATTCTTATCAGAAAAGACTATTAAAATACTCCTCCCTTTTTTAATTGCATTTCTGTGTGAGGCCATATTTTTTTAAATACTTCAACCAGTACAAAATATCACAACAATTGAATTCGGAGCAGATAAGAAAATCTACATATCTTCTTTTAAGTCAGACATTAAAAAGATTTTGCAATAAAATGTAAAACAACACCATTCTTCTTGTTCATTGCTTTGTTTTATGAAGTTATTTTCATTAAAATATTATTTGTTAGCCTAATGAGTTTATTTTTAAATAAATTGATACATATTTTAAATTTCCTAGTCTTAATTTCTAAGATGATAAATATCAATAGGTATTACTTACCCAAACAATTCTCTTTGATATGCTCATTTATTTTTAAATGATAGTAGGAGTCTGCAACCACAAAGAATGAGAACCATTTTTAGGTATCTTCCCATGGGTGCTTAGGAGTAGAAGAATGAAGTGACATCACAATTATTTTAATTTAAACAATCATAATTTAAAGCAGAGATTGACAAACTACAGCCAGGACACTGAATCTAGTCCATAACCCGTTTTTATAAATATTTTTATTGGAACACAGCCACACCCATGTGTTTATGGATTATCTGTGTCTGCTTTCACCCTACAACAGCAGAGTTGAGTAGTTGCAATAGAGAGGCCTTATGGTCCTCAAAGCCAAGACTCCTGTCTTAAAGGGTCATTTTTGAAACTTGTTCTTTTAAAAGGATACAAAAGTGGAATTATACAGTAATGAGCTATTTATGGAAGGAAAGGAAAGACTTTGTATAGTGATAACTCTGCATTTACTATTAACATGCCCTTTAGTGAAGAGTGAGAAACCAATAGTCAAACAACTGTGTGTGTTTTTAAGTAAAATTTAATGTTTTTTTTTATTCAGAAAAAATGGAAAGAAAAAAGAGTAGCCATAGTGTCGCTCAGTAACAATATATTTTTGTTGTTAAAAATAAATTGTTGCCCTAACCGGTTTGGCTCAGTGGATAGAGCATCAGCCTGCGGACTCAAGGGTCCCAGGTTCGATTCCGGTCAAGGGCATGTACCTTGGTTGCGGGCACATCCCAGTTGGGGGTGTGCAAGAGGCAGCTGATCAATGTTTCTCTCTCATCGATGTTTCTAACTCTCTATCCCTCTCCCTTCCTCTCTATAAAAAATCAATAAAATATATTTTTTAAAAAATAAAAATAAATAAATAAATAGTTATACAGTACAGAAAAAAAGTAAAATGAAAATAAAAGACTCCCCCCTCTGGCCCCTAGTCATCTTCTGCAAAGATATCTATCTAGTGTTAAGACTTTATAATTATTACTTACAGAAAATAAAAATTTATGCTTACACCAGCTTTATAATTTTTTTATATTCTTTAAAATTTTCTTACCCAAAATTAATTATATAATATACAGTGTTCTATATCCCCAACAATAAACTCTATTTACAGTTTTTTGCTTGGGTATCTGTGCATTTTAAAAATTTCTCATACTGTTAATACCTCTGCATCTTGCTTCTTTCAGCATTTGCTTTTTTTTTATTTTGACAGTGATAAATTGACCCCAACCAAGATAGCATAGATTTATAGTCCTATCAACAGTACCTTGGAGTTATTTTCCCATATATTCACCAGGAACTAGGCATAATGAAAATTTTTTAATGTTTATCCTATAGGAAAAAACTGTTACATTATTGTGACAAGTCATATAGATAGATATACTTGAGTGAGTTTGAGCGTCCTATTATTTATAGTTTCAAGATAAAGGTGAACATCACATGCTTGCAAATGATAAGGAAGCTGTTCCACACTGCTCCTAATACTAGAATGCTAAGCAGTATTAATAATAGACTTAAGCTTCCTCCATGGATCTCCACTGGCCTCATCTCACACTGTAACTGGTCATGTAAAATCTCAGTGTGGTAACACCTCCTGACTTGTCCTGTGAGTTCCCTGGGGCATCCTGAAACTAACTGCCACAGTTGACCTCAGCCTAGATCAGTGTGAAGCACATACCCAGCTGAAGTTTATGTACCTCTGTCCCATGGTCCATGCTAATACTAAATAAGAAGCTAATTTTTAAACCAATATTTAGACTGATATTTAAAGTATCTTAATATTAAGATACTTTAATGCATTGGGAGGGGGGCAGTTTTTAGCCTAAAGCAGGGGTCCTCAAACTTTTTAAACAGGGGGCCAGTTCACTGTCCTTCAGACCGTTGGAGGGCCGGACTATAGTTTAAAAAAAAACTATGAACAAATTCCTATGCACACTGCACATCTCTTATTTTGAAGTAAAAAAAGCAAAACGGGAACAAATACAATATTTGTATTTGCATGTGGCCCGCGGGCCGTAGTTTGAGGACCCCTGGCCTAAAGGATAAATAAACAAGGCTATACCTGAAGGCATATTCACCAACCTAAATGTGACTGAAATTTGCTAAAATTACATATCTGTTTCTAAAAAGTCAAAACAAAATCTAGGTCATTTAAAAATGTCAGACTTTGCTCTGCATACCAAATCACACTGTAAATTTATGAAAATGATCACATCTTTCATTTTTATTTTATTCTAACCATTATATGTCAAAAGAACCTAAACAAGTTTAGGTTTAAAGAATTGTTATAAATTAATTAAGTTACAATAATGTTACAAAGAAGGGAAGGAAACGCAAGACTTTGTATAGTGATAACTCTTCATTCTAGCTTCAGCTATTAATTAGGCTAAACCAGGGGTGGGCAAACTTTTTGACTCGAGGGCCACAATGGGTTCTTAAACTAGACCAGAGGGCCGGAACAAAAGCATGGATGGAGTGTTTGTGTGAACTAATATAAATTCAAAGTAAACATCATTACATAAAAGGGTACGGTCTTTTTTTTTTTTTTTTTAGTTTTATTCATTTCAAATGGGCCGGATCCGGGCCGTAGTTTGCCCGGCTGAAAACTATTAACATTCTTTAACTGTGAGAAAAAAATTATGTGAAATTAAGACACAGCAGTGGTTGGCATTATATTAAATAGTAGCATCTGAGAATAGCAATGCAATTCTTATTAAAGTACTTTTCCACTTCATATTTTACTATCCTGTTTGAATTTTTTTCTCAGTTCTTTAAAAAATAGGAACACTAGGATTTTATGTTTCCACACTCCCTACATCAGGCAAATGCTTTGATTGCCAGAGTAATTTTTGTAACCCTCCTGTTATAACTTTCAACACTTTTCTCTGAGTTGAATAGGTAGTGATAGAAGACTCATTGTCCATTTATAGCAGAGTGTTGACTTTGGTGACTTGCCAGAAATGCCTGCTACAATGTGCTCTAAGGGTTTGCACTATTTAGCAAAGGTATAAAACATGCTGGGAGATAATTAATACTGAATTCAGGATAGATGCTGCTACCTTTAGAGAGGGAGGATAGAAGAAGGTGGGAGAGGGGAGAGGAGAGTAATACTTTGGCTCTACTCGTAATGTTCTATCTCTTCAAAAAATGAAGACTTGAAACAAACATAGGAAAATGTTAATATATATTTAATCCGCATTTTGAATATGTGGATATCTGTTATTTTCCATATTTTTCTGCTGCTGGTGTAAATAAATAGCAAAAACCTCTTTTTATTTTCAGAAAGAAATTCGTAGCTCCTTGGTTCTTTCAATGTTGCAACAAATGTTAATGGAAGATAAGGCAGATTTGGTAAGGGAAGCTGTGATCAAAAGCCTCGGTATCATTATGGGATACATTGATGATCCAGACAAATATCAACAGGTGTGTTTTTCAGATTAAACCCCATTTACTTCATTTTAAAATTCCAGATAATATTTCAAATCTGATTCAGATACTCTATAATCTATAGTAGGGATGGCAATTATGTCCCCTTTAACCAGTTGGGTTGGCTGCCTGGTTTCAGTTCTGCAATTCAGAAGGAAGAATGCTGTGATTCATTTATACAGGAAACTGGCAACAAGCATGCATGTTTACCACCGCTCTCCTTTGTTTCCTCATCAGTTTATACATGGCATTTTCTTTAAAGAAAATGGGAAGGGTGGGATTATGGATGGCTTTCTTTCTTCAAATGTTCTCTAAATGTACTGCAGTGTGTACTTACTACTTTTTATTGAGTTATTTTCTTAAGTTTATTCTTTTTTAAAAAAATCTACATTTTGCCTGCTTTTTGCTTTTTGTTGTTGTTTTGGCAGGGTTTTGAATTGTTGCTGTCAGCCTTGGGTGATCCCTCAGAAAGAGTAGTTAGTGCAACACATCAAGTATTTTTACCAGCTTATGCTGCCTGGACTACAGAACTTGGAAATTTACAGTCTCATCTTATACCTACATTGCTGAGCAAGATTGAAAAACTTCTCAGGGTAAACGTTCTCTTTGTTTATGTAGTTTATAGAAATTTAAAAGGTGTGTTCTAAAGCATCTTGACAAAATATTGGGAAGCAAAGACAGAAAGTACCACTTAGATGAACATTCTAATAAATTACCAATTAAAGATTCTGTTGGACTGGAGCCAGGGGAGGTTTGAGGAAGTTCTGCTCTTCTAAAGCTAGAGGAGAAAGGACATGATCTGAGTTTGCTAATACATTATTCAGAAAGCTGGCTCTTCCTATTCTTTTCTGAAGACGTAAAATACTTTGAAGGATCAAGTCCAGTCCCAAAATGCAGAGATAACTAAAATATGAGTCTCCGAAGCGTTCTTCTTCACACAATGGCAAAATGCTTTAACTGTGTTTATTTCACTGCAGTTGTTCATTTCCTCACCTTTTAAAATGAACTTTTCATTTTTTCCAAGTAAAAGAGTTAAAACAATAGAAACACTTAGATCTATTTTTCTTACTAAGAGTTTATTTTGGAGTCTAGAAGAAAAACGAACATTTCTTTAATGCCTATCATATGCCATTAAGTTATATACTTTATATATACAATATATTATTTCATTCCTATAATCCTTTGAATTGTATTTTGGTTTTTGTGAGGAGATTAGGTGTTTAAGTAACTTGGGTTACTTAGCTGTAAAATGTCAGAACAAGGATCTGATAGAAGTCTTTGACTTCCAACTCTTGCCCTTTCTACCCCAAATTTTAAAGATCTACTAGTATAAAGGCTCTTACATAAAGCATTATAACTGCTCTCAAGGTGAATATATAAATATATATATAATTTAAAATCGAACTTTTTTCTATAAATCCTGAGTATTAAAGTAAAACTATAAATAAACGACTAGAGTGAAATATTTAGCATTTGGTTAAATGTTATATACTCATCCTTCTTACTCTTTTTTCTTTCTGTTATCTCTTTTTTTCTTTTTGAAATTTCTTCTATGTGTTCACTTGTTTTAAAATGCTTTCAATGCTATCAGTTACAAATGTCACCAAATCTGTATAGAAAGTAGGAGAGGGAAAGCAGTAAGCACTGCTGTAGGTTTAGCCATTGAGCATTGAAAATATTCCTGTGGTTCACTTTTCTTTATACAGACTTAATAAAATTTTTAAAAATAAGACCCTCCTTTAAAAAAAAAAAAAGCTATAAAAGAAGGTCCATACCAATAGAAATGATTGTTCACCCTGAAGTTTTCCATATAAAAGATTCTGTTACTTCTGTGCTTTTTCATATTTTCACATACTTAGAAAAATTATGATTTGTGGACCTCTCCATTAGGTGTTATGCTATGAGTCTAGTATACAGGCCCTTAAATATTTTATTATTTGCCACAGAAAGAAAGAGCATCATAAATACGTAATTTCAAAAGACTAAAATGAGCTTTCAATTCCTTATGTTTCAGGAAGGAGAACATGGGCTGGATGAACATAAGCTCCACATGTATCTTTCTGCCTTGCAGTCCTTGATCCCATCTCTCTTTGCATTCGTGCTGCAGAATGCCCCTTTCTCCAGCAAAGCCAAGCTTCATGGTGAAGTGCCACAGATAGAAGGTACTGAACCAAAATTGTGGAAGGGAGATGCAGGGTATTAGTAGCCTCACTCCCCAAAGAATTTTTTTTTATTAAAATTTTGAAAATCACTTTATATGGCAGCATACTTACTAACATGTATTATAAGTCTGTGTGGAATTTGTGGTCATGTGTCTTCATCTTTTATGGATAAGCTTCATGGTATTATTTTAAACTTTCTATTCATAATCTATAATCTTTTTATAACCTTTTTTTGGTGACTGAAATAAGTATTTCATTAATAGAGCTGAATTAAAAAAAGATCTACTTAATACTAATGAGTGCCAGTTTATGAAGCTTTTCATTTCCACTTTATCTTTTTTCTTACCCAGCTGTTTCATCTTACTTAGGGAAAGGTAAATGTGTTATTCTTTCCTACTATGTCCTTGCAAAGAATAAAAGCATATGCGGCAGAATTCTCCCCCCCCCCCCCCAAGAAGGAATATGATTTATTTTCAGAAATTTGTGAAATTGATAGCAAAAGCCAATATTTTCTTATCTGTGTCCAGCTAATGAGTAAGTGACCTTTGATCAATGGCAGTAGGTGACCCCACTGTACCTAGTATAGACAAGCTATTACTATTTATGAGAGTCTTCTCAGCTTTTTCAGATTTGTAAAATTATCACTGTCTCTTACTGTCTTCTGATAGACAAAAGAATATAACATTGAGAACAGCAACAGACACTTAAATTTTTTTAGAATTGAACTTTTCATATTAAAAACAAAGTGTGGGTTACCTATAATCTTAGGGATATAAATCAGTGTGTCCAGGATGCACAAAATACACCATAAAAATGGTATATGCTGTTTGAATGTCAATTTTACTTGGAAAATTGAGAATGGATAGAGTAGGCTTTAATATTTTTAAGTGATATTATTGAGGAGAATGAAAATTCAAACTTTTAAGATTAGTCTTCATAAGGCACTCAGAGCTGGCCTTTTCAGGTTCTGCCCCTCACTCAGGAAGGCAGTTAATCTGCTTAGGGACTTTCCTGTCTTTTTTATTTCCTCTTTTAATTTCTCCCTACAGTAAGTCTTAACATATCTGTTTTACTTTTCATTGTTCCATTATTTTCTAATAAATTGCCACTTTTTTAAGGAATAACATTCCATTGTATTATAGCAGATTGTAACCAATAATTTGAAATGATATCAGATGTCCCTTGACATGATGTAGAAATATGAAGTACAAATATTCCTCACCATCCAAATTTAATTGATTTCTGGGTTGAGGTTGTGAAAATTAAAGCAGAAACCTCAGATAGTGAGGGATACCATGTTACTCAAATTATTTGTTTGTGTATTACGATAGCAAATGGGAGAGCTCATCTAGCAAGGGATAAACTTTATCTGTACGTAATACTCCATATATTATTAGAAACCTTGCACACCATAGACAGATAATAACATCTTACTGTTGCCTTTGAGCATCTTAAAAATTAAGTGTATTTCATGTTTTCTTAATTTTAATAATTACCATGAACCATTGGTATGTTTTGAGAAAATGCTGCACCCTTATTTGTCTCTTTTTTGGGTGTCAGCCTCTGTGCAGGAGTTGTTGGGCCATTAGGACTTTCTGATCAGCAGTTAATCAGCTGTTGGCATGCTTTACTCACTTAACAACCTCTCAAGAAGTGTTTTCTTAATAACCTGGGATCTACTTATGATCTAACCCATCAGTACAAACTTTAAAATAGTGTATATCCATGTTTTATTTACATAATTTTAAAAGTATATACATAAGACCCTAGTTATAATATTTATAGTACAATATGCCTTATTTTACTGGTTACTGGTTTTAGTACTTTATATTAACTTAATGTTTATCAAATATGAAAATTTTTTTAAATAAAGCATTTATTAATAGAGATTAAATTCTTATGCAATCTGGTCAGCTGAAGCTTTAATGTATTTTATATCATTATTCTCTGGTATTAAACAGTTTTTTCCCTGCTATTAACCTATTAATGTATTACTCCACAAAGGAAACATTTTAACATATTTACTATTCCATTGACATAAACAGTCTGGTGAAATTACAAGTATTTCTATTTTTATACCAAATTTAAATTCCTATTTAGCTAAGATCATATCACTGGGCCAATTTTGATTTAACCTAAAGTGAAATTTTACTCCTCATTAGCAAACTAATTCATTACAGTATTCGTTTATAATTATTTAGTTTCATAAAGTCTTAACTTTGAGATTAAAAAATGTGACAAAATTTTTTTTTCTAAAAACGATTTAATTAATTCATCTCAGTAAAGTTTATAATAAGCTATATAAAGATTAGGAGGTAGAACTTTATTTTCCTTTTGACAGAATAGCTAACTTCCCAAACTGCCATTTTCCACATGACGTATTTTGCTTTTATTATTTATAGTGACACGGTTCCCCCGGCCTATGTCACCCCTTCAAGATGTGTCTACTATTATTGGAAGTCGTGAGCAATTGGCAGTGCTACTACAACTTTATGATTACCAGCTGGAACACGAGGGTACAACAGGCTGGGAGAGTTTACTGTGGGTTGTCAATCAATTGTAAGTCCCACCTTCAAAATCATTTGGTTCAAACTCATTCAGATGATTGGAAGATAGCTCACTATATTTAGCTTGGCCCTTTTGTTATAGAAGAGATAACAAAATATAAAAAAAATAGAACAAAATCTAACTTGGCAGCATCTCTGGTAAACTTGTTTAGGAGAGATTTACACCGCTGGATGTGTAGTGATTTATCTACAAAGATAGTGCTGCTGTGTTATGTCAAAAGAATCTGTCTTCTAGCCTTGTTGATTAATGGTGATGATGGATTTTAAACTATATCAAGACTTCTCATTTTTGAGGCTAAACTGGATGCCACAATAGCCAACTTCTTGTATGAAGCATCAAAATTCATTGATTCGAGTCTCATTAACTTCATATTCAGAATTCTACCAGAGGTCCATATATTTTATGACAAGCGGTTAAAATTTATTTTAAGAAGTTTATTGAGTAGAATGAAAACTTAAGACCTTTTCATAGGGTCTCAAACAACTCCTTTGTTTTCCAACTTTACTGTCTATGAAAACCAAAGCATAAGAGGTTATAAGATTGCATTGTTTCAGAAATTGGCAAGGAAACAGTAATTTATATGTATCCCCTGCCTATTTTTCTTTCCTTTCATATTCAGGTTGCCACAACTTATAGAAATAGTTGGCAAAATTAATGTTACTTCAACTGCCTGTGTCCATGAATTCTCCAGATTTTTCTGGCGCCTTTGCCGGACATTTGGCAAAATTTTTACAAACACTAAGGTAAAAACTTGTATTCCATATTTTCTTATATGCAAGATCCATAAAAATGTAATGTGTTAATTAATGCTATAACAGAGTAAATAAGAGCATGAGCCCTTCCTTTATTCTAATTTATCTTTTAATATCTTAGAAAATTATGATAGCAAAAAAAAAATTCTAGTCCGTAATATTCTTATCTTTATATCTGATTTTCAGAAGATGATTTAGCCTAAACTTAGTTTGTATCCAGATTTGGATAGAACATCTACTCACTGTTTCAGCATAGAAAGTACCAATCCTTTGAATATGCTTCTGATCTACCACAGATATTGAAAGCAATTATTTGCTCACTTCACTTTAGTCAAAACCTCAGGTGACTGTAGAACCAAAGCACCTTATATAGAAGACTTACTTTGTGGATACCAGCTCTAAGGCTAGCATGGAAACTTGAGATAAATGCTGCAGTTTTCAGTCACTAGCAAAAGTAACTTTTGTCACATTTGTTTATCCAGGTTATTTTGTAGTTTTAGGTATTAAAATATCCATGTCCTTAGATATCAATTTCTTCTTTAATCCTGTTAATCCATTAGTCTTCGTGGAATGTTGTTAAGCAAGTTCTTTAGAGACCTAATAAAAACAAAAATATGTAGTAGCTATAATCAAATATTAATCAAGACATTTAAAAGGTAAGAATTTTGTGCAGCTCTTTCCTATTAAATCTCTCATTTCTGAAACATTTAAAGCAAAAACAGTTTGCTATAGTTGACTGGATGAAATTCAGAAAATGAGTTATGTCCCTGTTATGTTTGTGACCTATAATAATTTATCTGGGCTTAGTCTTTTCATGTGTGAAATGAGGGAATTGCCTCAGTATCTTTTCATTTATAGAACTGTAGATTAATCTTTAAATGGGGTCTTCAACTCAATTTAACTTGAATATGTAAATGAATGATTGAGCTGCCAATAAGAGGGGAAAACCAGACCTTGATGTTACTGTAGAATAAACAAGATTATTTTATATTTTTCACTAAAATCTAATTATCAAATATAATTTGATTTTACTGTTATCAATAGTGACAAAAATTATTTGGCATCTCTAAAAGAAGTAACTACTATATATATATATATTTTTTTTTAACAAAAGCAAGTAAGAGTCTACTTTAGCACTTACCAGTAAGAGATTGACTTCAGTGACCTGAAAACTGAAATCTGTGATGATGTTAATAATAAAATATTGAAACAATGATTAGTTCTAACTTAAAATACTTAAGTGAAATTCACTATTTGATGTTTAAATTTTAAGGAATTTTAAATAAAAGACTAATTTAAACAGATGGATATCACATGATGAATATGTTACTTGTTGCATATCTTGAATGAATGCAATTTCCTTTTCATTCCTTCTAAATACAGCAAATGTTTTGTTCAATAATTTTGATCATATAATAGCTACCTAAAAAGCACTTCTATCATCAGGTTCAGTTTTAGGAGGTGGTAATTTCAAGCATTTAAAATCATCTTGGGAATTAATTTAGTGAAGTACACTAAAGGTTCTTCAGAAAATACTTGCTGACCTGAATTGATTTTTATAAATATTTATCTCTTAAAGTATTATTTTTAGTAACCTGACTCTTCTTTTATCCTAAACCTCTTAAAAATGATTACATTTCTGAACACTTGAATCAATGGTCTATAAAGCAAAATAAATAAATATATAGTAGTATTAAACATTTCATTTATTTACTCATCGACTGGTCCATGAACCTGAGACTTTTTTGGATCTTTTCTTTGGATTGCTTAGGTAAAACCTCAGTTCCAGGAGATTCTAAGACTATCTGAAGAAAACATTGGTAAGTTTGTTATTACTTTTAAAAACAATTGGGTCTCTTTATTCATGAAAAGTACTAGATTTTTTATATGCAAATTGTATAAATGAACTATCTAGTACAATTGAAAAGGAAAATTTATAGTATGGAGCTCTTTCTTTTACAACTGTGTGACATTTACTATCCTCCTCATGAGGTGCTAGTGAAATTAATCTGAGATTTTAAAGAAACCACAGGCTTAAATGGGTAGCTCCAGCCCTTCTGTTGATAGTTTTCAACTCACCTGTCTTAAGAAGTCTAGTTATAGCATTGTTGGCCTAAGAACTTGTTCATGTGTGGATCTTACATCCCTATATATTTTTCTAGTTTTTAGGAATAAATTATGGAAAATGTTAGGGAAAAAATATGTATAGTATAGTGCTCCTCCCCTTTTTTTGAATGTACACATCAGCAGTTTTCCACCTTTAAAAAAAAATATTTGTATTATTTTAGATAGGAAGGGAGAGGGAATGAGAGAAACATCAATCAGCTGCCTCTTGCACACTCTTTATTGGGGATCAAGTCCACAACTGAGACATGTACCCTGACAGGGAATCAAATCTGCGACCTCTCGGTGGACCAAACAATGCTCAACCAACTGAGCCACATCATCCAGGGTTTCCAACTGTTTCATCTTATAGCACACATAAACTAATTACTAAAATTCTACAGCAAACCTAAAAATATATATTTTTTGCCAGTCTGACAAAAAAAAATAGGTGTAATTTTGATTCATTCATACAAGATCTCGGCTATTGTTGTGTTGGCTGTTGTCATTTTTTTCATTTGACAATTTAAGTAAAAGAGGTCCGTGCCCCTGACCAAATAGTCAGGTATTGCTGTCTTAAAATTTTTTTGTGGCATACTGGTTGAAAATCACTGATAGTTGGTATTATCTTTTAGTTAACTATTAATTCTGATGATAAATTAATGAAGAATATTTACATGTTTTAGAAACTCCCAGCTTTTATAATTATTAGTTATCTATGGGTGTTTAGCTGTTTACCTAAGAAGTGGGTTACTAACTCCTGTGTATACAGTGCATACCTATGAATTCAATTTATATTCCTAGCCTCAGATTTACCTTTAAACTACCATAGTCTTATTCAAGCAATGTCAATATTCCCTTAAAGAAAAAAAATTATTCTTACCAAGATAATAAATAAATGTCAAATACTAGTTGATATGAATTTGGAACTTCCTTTTTTGCTAAAATTCCTTTAAGGAAGTCATGTAAGACAGCTTTTCAACTCAGTTTGTTTCTGAAGAGAATTTAAAACCATATAAAAATAGGGGAAAAAGTAATAAAAATATTTTTAGTACATAAAAGCAAATAAAAACATTCAAAACGGTGCCTAAAGATCAATAAGCAAGAGCAAGCTATTGGTATTATAAATAGTAACTGTCATATCACCTCTGGAACCTTTCTTTTGAAATCATCTACAGGTGCTACATTTTTAAAAAAATCTCACTTTCCAGTAGTCACAAGGCATTCTCCTGTGGTTGAATGATTCTCTGTTTCCCCTGCTTTAATTAGCCTGACTCCTGGCTGAAAATCCCTATAGACGCAGTGGTTCTCAACCTGTGGGTCATGACCCCTTTGGCGGTCGAACGGCCCTTTCACAGGGGTCGCCTAAGACCATCCTGCATATCAGATATTTACATTACGATTCATAACAGTGGCAACATTACAGTTATGAAGTAGCAACGAAAATAATTTTATGGTTGGTTCACAACATGAGGAACTGTATTTAAGGGCCAGAAGGTTGAGAACCACTGCTAGAGGATGCAGGAGGGGCTCTGGAACTAGACTAGTACTAGATACTAGGTAGTATCTCATATCTAGAAGCAGATTAAATAATATACATGAAGGTGCCTCCTTTAAGCTGAGTGCCTGTACATTTCATTGAATACTACAGTTTGAAAGCCTACAAATTTATGAAGAACTGTTTCTATAAACAGTTGGGAGGTTCTTAAAGAAAACTCTGATTATGGAAATGAGTATAGCATTTCATTTTGGTTATTAAAATTTTTCCCCACCTATCAAAAATGTTTATGCTAATGGCTCTGTAAAAAGTAGTACATTATATTTTTATAAATCCCAGTAAATATGTTTTAATCAAAATTATTTTTCAAAGTAATGATAATATTTATTTGTAAGCCTTGTAACCAGTTGTAAATTTAAATATAATTAACATTGTGACTTTTTGCTTTGCATTTAAAATATACTAGAATTTTAAAAATTATTTTCATAATTTTAGATTCCTCAGCTGGAAATGGGGTCCTCACTAAAGCCACTGTCCCCATTTATGCAACAGGAGTTCTTACGTGTTATATTCAGGTAAGGGCAAAAATCCTTTTACTGGAAAATGTAGAAGTACTTTCTACTAGTTACCTAATATTATGTCTTTTTAATGTGTATAGATGAAAATGTTACCCATAAAGGAAAACAAAGCATTTATTCATTTTATTCGATTTATTATTTATAGTGGGAGAGCATATTTGAATAATAAGTCTCTGAGTAAAATCTCCATTGAATAAATAAATTTAGAGAATGTGTTCTTCTTGATACTTTGTTAGAAGTGTTAGATTGCACTTATTTAGGAGATTCCTTCTCTTTTATGATGAATTTTTCATAACAAAGTACATGTTAGGTAAAGCAAACTACAAAATGCTACAGAATACTGTACTATCATATTTTTAGCAAAGTACTTTTTTTATACATTTTATTTTTTATTCTTAAAATTTTTTTTTCAATTAAAGTTTACATTCATTATTATTTTGTATTAGTTTCAGGTAAACAACATATTGGTTAGACAATCATATACTTTACAAATGTTCTGCTGTATTTACAGTACCCACCTGACACCATACATAGTTATTACATTATTGACTACATTCCCTATGCTGTACTTTACATCTCCATGACTATTTTGTAACTATCAATCTGTACTTCTCAATCCCTTCACCCTTTCCACCCAGGCTCATAATCCTGACCTCCCCTCTGGCAACCATTAATCTTTTCTCTATATCTATGAGTCTATTTCCGTTTTGTTTGTTCATTTATATTGTTCTAGCAAAGTACTTTTTTTTTGTTAATCCTCACCTGGGGATATTTTTCCATTACTTTCAGAGAGAGTAGGAGGGAAGGAAGGAGTTGCTGGTAGAGAGAGAGAGAGGAAAATATCAATGTGAGAAACACTTCAATTGGTTGCCTCCCACACACGCCCCAACCAGGGGGTGGGGAGTGAACCCACAACTGAAGTACGTGCTCTTGACGGGGCATCAAACCCAAGACCGTTCAGTGCACAGGCAACTCTAACCATTAAGCACACCAGCCAGGGTGTAAAGTACTTTTTAATCATACTTTCTTTTTCTTAATTATTACTGCATAATAAATTATCCCAAAACAATGGGTTATTCTGGCCCATTTATTTGCTCAGCTAGGTATCTTTTCTGCTGGTCCTCATGTTTCTGCTTTCAACTGGTTGGTTGGCAGGGGGCTCAGCTAGGGTGGCTGATCAGTCTCCTTGTAATCATAGGGCCTATTTCTCTCCATGGGGCCTCTGGAACAGCAGGGCCAGACTTATTGCATGGTGGCTCAGGACTCCCAAGAGTACAAAAGAATCTGCTAGGCTAAGTCTTGGGCCTAGAATTAGTACATCACTACTACTATATTCTACTAGAGGCCCAGTGCACGAAATCATGCGCGGGTAGGGTTCTTAGGCCTAGCCTGCAATCAGGCCCATCTTCTGCCTGCTTAGCAGTCCCCAGTCCTGCCTCACCGCTGCCCATCCTGGTTCTCCGTGGTTCCCTGTTTGCCATCTAGTAATCAGAGCCTGCGGGCCAGCGGGAGAGACCAAGAGGTCTGCCTTAGGTCTGCCTTCTGCCTGCTTGCCAGTCCCCAGTCCCGCCCCGCCGCCACCCACCCTGGTTCTCCATGGTTCCCCATTGGCCATCCAGCGATTGGAGACTGTGGGTTGGGGGAAGGGACCAAGAGGTGGTCAGTGCATCTCATAGCCACTGGTCGATCGATCGTTCTGGTCATTATGCCGTTATGGTCGCTGGCCTTTTATTATATAGGATTGGTTAAAGCAAGTATCAGCCCAGCCCAGATTTAGAGGAGAGACCTAAACAAGGACATGAACCAGAAGGTGTGGTTCATTGGTAGTCACCAATATAACAGACTACTAAACATTATTTTACGTTAATAACAGACACATGATGTGTACTAAGGCATATCAGTCATTTTTAAGTGTGAGGCAAGTTCCACTAGTAAGATGAAAATATTGACTCAGGATAAAAGCTTTTTTGGAAATCAGAATGTAAGAATCAGAAAGGAAAACCTGTTTTCCTGAATTTTCTTTCATTTTTTAATAACATTTATTTTGCCTTTTGAATTCAAAGTACAGCAATGTATATTTATTACACCCTTCTTCCAAAACAGATATGAACCATTTTATAATATTAAAATATAGTTCTACATTATCCGCACAATACCTTGCAATAGAAGCTCCAGTTCTGTTAAAGTAGCACAGTATTTTTTTTCATTAGAGAGAGGAATGGAGAGGGAGAGAGAGAGAGAGAGAAACATCAATGATATGGGAGAATCATGGATCGGCTGCCTCTTGCATCAAGCCCACAACCTGGGCATGTCCGTGACTGGAATTGAACCCTGACTGTGACCTCCTGGTTCATAGGTCCACACTCAACCACTGAGCCACGCCAGCTGGCCAGTATTCTTTTAAACTTTCCTTTTCTACACTAGTTCTTAGACTACCTCATAATATGGTCTCTCTTGCTGTTCTTAAATTCATAGAGATTTAGTCCTAACACATGCCAGGCACAATAGTACAAATACCATTCTCCTCTCTGTTTAATTTTAGAAGCTGTTCCAGCATAATAACAAGTGTGATGTCAATATTTTTCTCTCTCTTGTTTAACCCCTGCAAGTTTGTATGTTGATTTTGACCACAAATAGTGTTTTAAAGCATAATAAAGTACCAAGTACAAGGTTTGCCTCAGGGTAGGCCCTCAGTAGATTTGTTGAATAAATAAATAAGGATATATCTTTTGAGTCACTATGTGAAGTCCAAATATCTGAAGAGATAACTTCTTAGTTTGATTTAAAAAAAAATGTATTGAGGTAGCTATCATAGATTGGCAGTGTTACTTGTTTTAGGAAGCACATAACAGCAGTTAATATTTTTGTTACTAAACAAAATTTTCTGTTAGGGTAAATCATTGCCCTTTTGCTTTGTTTAACAAAAACTATCTATTTTGAATCAGTTACATAAGCAGTATATCTTGTTTTGAACTTTCAAAAATGAGAAATAGGATTGTAGTAAATTTTAAATAAAAAAATCCATGCTCACTTAGAATTGTAGTTCACAGCTCTCATTTCACACTTCTTTCAGTTCATTTAACCAATTTATGTATACTTTTTGCTTGACATAGGCCAGTGGTCGGCAAACTGTGGCTCGCGAGCCACATGCAGCTCTTTGGCCCCTTGAGTGTAGCTCTTCCACAAAATACCGACTTCTGCGCGGGGGCCACAAAGTTTCAATCAAACTGTAGGTGCACGCCCGCATGTGGTATTTTGTGGAAGAGCCACACTCAAGGGGCCAAAGAGCCCCATGTGGCTCGAGAGCCGCAGTTTGTTGACCACTGACATAGGCAACTAAAAATGGGTGAAATCACTATTTCATTGTTGCTCTAATGCTGATTTGTCAGTTTAAACTTTTCACTAAGTAGACTGTCGTGATCTAAAACTGTTACATCCATCCTTTATTCATGCTGATCATTACTATTGTTGATTCTTTATCACTACCTCATTCTAAATTTGTCTTACTGTGTAGAAAAAAATGGTAGGTGATAATCCAGTCTTCCTGTGGAAGCTGTTTATTGTTAATTTATTATATCCCTAATGACAAAAAAAAATGGTATCCCTAATGACAAAAAACTTGACTTTAATTTATTATATATTTTCTGGTAGAATGTCAAATTCCCTTTCCTTTCAGATTCAGCTTAATTTAACATAGAGTTGTGTGTTTTTTTAACATTCCTTGTTTAGCAGACTTGCTTTTAAAAAATATATTTATTAACATAGTGCTGTGTAAGAAAAAAAGACAAATATTTTCTGATTATTAAAATAATAGTTCGTTAAAGAAAGCTTAAAAAAATATGGGTTATTTTTCAATCAAGGGCGCAACTATTTCTTTTCAGAACACAATTGTCTGTATTTCATCAAGCATGCAGTTTCTCACCACTAAGATGTTGCAAATAAAATTTCTTGCAAATCAATTTTCTACTATTAGGGGGTAGCTGTTTTAGTAGTTTGTATTTAATTATTTAGAGCTAAAATTAACGGGAACTAAGATTGGAAAAATAAATTTTAATGAGAGAATATACCTTTTTATGTTCTAAACCCAGATTGTGTAATAAAACTTTCTGCAGTGATGGAACTATTCTATATCTCAGCTGCCCAATAAGGTAGTTGCTAGCCACATGTGGCTATTAAGCACTTGAGTTGTAGCCAGTGCAGCTAAATCACTGAATTTCTTCTCTCACTTAATTTTTAATTTAAATTTAAATATGAATAATCACATATGGTGGGTGGCTACCATATTGGACAGCACAGATCTAAATCTTTGAAGTAAGGTAGTCTTTGTCTTCCTAGCACTGTGATTATAGATATGCTTAATAAATACTTTTAATTAAAATGCTTCCAAATTAGGATATTTTCCCCTTATTTGGTAAATTTTTCTAATGAGAGATAGTAAATTATGGTTTTAATTGTACTTGATTGCTTTGAAATTCATTATCAGCCTTTTTCCTCTGTAGGAAGAAGACAGGAAACTGTTAGTTGGATTCTTAGAAGATGTAATGACCCTGCTTTCATTGTCTCATGCTCCTCTTGATAGCCTGAAAGCTTCTTTTGTGGAACTGGGGTAAAAATAATAGCTTACAGTTTTTTAAGAGCCATATACAATTTTTATATTGGATTTATGGAATATATATTTTTGGTCTAAAAAGATTGGTATACACATCAGCTCTCTTGGTTTTGAGACAAGATTTTTTGTATTTTGTTTTTGCATATTTTTATATTCTTAATATTTTGTAAACAATATATTATAATAAAAGTGTGGGGAAAGGGCACAGACTTATGTTTTCTTTAAAGCATTTGGAGAAATAAAATCAAATACAGATTTGAAGAAAATTTTGTTTTTCCAAAACTGAAAAAGGAGCCCCAAGTGAAAGCCAGGTCATTAGGCTCCTATTTCTGTTCCATTTTATTGCCTAGTCCCACTCAGACTCACATCATCTATTGCTAAAACAGTGTTAATCCAGTCTTCACTGAAAACAGGCTTATACATTTATTAATACTGTCTTGCATTGTGATGGGTTTCACAGAAAGCTTGCCATTCCATATAGATGATTTGAGTTGATGTTATTTGATCTTACAACAACCATATGACATAGATAGGACATATATTGCTTCTCTAATTTTGATATAGATAGATAGATCTACAGAGGCTGTAAAGTGCCCATCTGACTCTTAGTCTGGCATCCATTCTTTTTTATCTCATAGGTAAATTTTATTTTTCTTTATCTTTTTATAATTTTAACTATGCTATTAAAGAGTTGAAATTTCTATAATAATTTTAGCATAGAGAAGCTAAAAGTATAATTTTTGAGTATGCTGGAAGTTTGTAGTTTTATAGGCTGATGTCCTTTTTTAAAGAATCTTAGATGTAACACATTAAACTATATGCCATGTTTTACCAATATTTTATTATTAATACTCCTTATAAATGTAATATTTTTCAGTACACCCCATAAGGCACTGTGGCTCTTTTTTTAACATTGGTTTCTTTTCTTTCAGTGCAAATCCAGCCTACCATGAGTTATTGTTAACGGTTTTGTGGTATGGTGTTGTCCATACTTCAGCACTTGTGAGGTGTACTGCTGCTAGAATGTTTGAGGTATGTAAACAAATGCTTCTCTTGGTTCAGATTATAATGATTTTCTCTAGAACAGGGAGAAGGGAATGTTTAAACAAAAATGGCTTTGCATACCGTGTTATGTTGCTGTGTGTTTTATGGTATTGAATAGTGTCTAGTTGTGTACTGTGTGATGGGGCAGAAATTTAGCTTTGATATATTTAAGAATGTGGATGTTATTTTTAAATGTCCATTCCGTTTCTTGAACTTTCTTTTAAATCGTATTTTAATTTCCATCCTATGTAAATCTTTCTAACCACTCTGTTTACTGAGTTATGGGGCTACTAAAATAAACTGAAGCAATATATTTTTAAAGTTGTAAAATATAGTTGTATTCGTAAGTAGCATTAAAAAAATTATTAATGTAGTTATGGAAATATTTGTTTTATTGATTATTCTTACTCCACTATTCCCTCACATATCATATCCAGAATAGCATCCCTATAGATTATCAGCCCACAGATTTATAAGAGAGAAAAGACTGTTCATGTAATTTAACTAGATTTTCTTAAATTGCCACCTACCCAAGTTAACTATGAAAATTGAAGTACCTATCTTTTGTACCCATCATAGAGGAAATATGCCATTGCCTAAAAATATACATATATCTAGAACTGGTATTTTAGCACTAAAATTGGTTTAGAGTTTTTCTTATTGCTATTGAGTCTTGCCATAGAGCCAGACTGCCTGGGTTCAGTGTCTGTCTCTGCCACTTAGTCGCAAGTTCAAACTTCTCTGTGCCTCAGTTTCCTCATCTACAAAATAAAAATGATGATAATAAATATCTATCCCAAAGGATTTTTATTAATATTAAGAATTAATACTTGTAAAGCCTTTAAAACAGTGCCTGACACATAATGAGAGCTTAATAAATGTGTTAATCATTATTGTTTGTTTTTTAATTTATGCTATTCACACAATAATATGGTAGTTTAGGGAGCATATTTATCCCAACTGAAGTTTCTCAAATATGCATGTGATTTTAAAATGTCTGAAAGCATTTATTTCCATAAGAAAAATGGGATAATTCAATTCTTCCTGAATTTTCCACAATTTAAGATACATTGCAATTGAAGGATAGAGCTCTGATATATTTAAAATGTATAATTTCTGAAACTTAAATATGTAAAATAGATTTGTGGAATTCAAAGAAAAGTTTATTGTTATCTGGAAGTTGAAAATTCTCTGTCCATGTTACTCCCTCAGTCACTCCCTCAGTTATTACTCATATTTAATTAAAAAAAAAACTATAATCAAGTATTCTTTGTCATGGTTAATGTCAAATTGAAAATTCGGTTTGATGTCTAGTATAAGTTCCTTTGGGGTGTAAATACTTTTTTATTATTTAGTATGCTGAAAAAGAGTAATTACCATGAAAAAAAAGTCTTTCTTTAATTCCTTCTTTCCCACAAAAAAAAGAAAAAAAAAAGCCCCTCCTTTAAATGAAGAGCTATTACTTTAATATATGCTCTTCATAGGATTTTATTCTTAGACTATCGAAACTATTGCTTTTAAACCATTTGTTTCTAAAATGTATGTATACACTGGTGAAGCAAATCATTTAAGCGGAGATAATTTAAATAAAATGAAGCATCCTCCCATTTTATTTGTGTTTGAACTTTTTTCTACCTTATTTCTTATATGTGGCTTTTGTCAGGTTTTCAGTTTCTGTGTTTGCTATCAGTGCTGGTTGTAAACTATACCTATGCTTAAGCAGTTTTCAGTGTTCTCTCGGGTTGATTATGAGCTTCTAAGTCTAATTTGAGAGATTTATTATAATACTTTTTCAAATTCATTTATGACAAAAAAATTTTCACTGAGCATGCTAATAAAAGTCATGGTTACTTTTTTGTCAATAATCTGTACTTTAAACTAAATTGTATTGAAGGAATAAGTATATTTATAAGATTTGTTTTGATACTAATAGTTTATAATTATGCCTGCTCCCCCACAAAAAAATAAGTTAATTTAAATTAAAAACATAAAAACAGGACACCTAAAATAAAAATAAAAAATTTTTAATGTGAGATCAGAAACTATAGAAAAGAAGGCAAGAAATTATATACCAGGAACGTAATATGAGATACTTTAGTGAAATTGAACACTAAATTTAGCTTGAGTTTTCAGACGCAGAACAGAAAGGGAAAATCCAGTCAGTCATGTATTCTTTTTTTTTATTATTATTATTATTATGTTTTTATTGATTTCAGAAAGGAAAGGAGAGGGAGGAGAAATAGAAACATCAATGATGAGAGAGAATCATTGATTGGCTGCCTCCTGCACACCCCCTATTGGGGATCAAGCCCACAGCCTGGGCATGTGCCCTTGACCAGAATCTAACATGGGACCCTTTAGTCCAAAGGCCGACTCTCTATCCACTGAGCAAAACCAGCTAGGGCTCATTCATGTATTCTCATCCTATATAATAAAAGCCTAATATGCTAAGTATCTGGTCGTCCATTCAACCAATCAAAGCATAATATGCTAATTATATGCTAAGGCCACTCATTCGCTTGCTATGACATGTACTGACCACCAGGGGGCAGACAGTCGACTGGTCGACCAATCGCTATGCAGTGCACTGACCACCAGGGAGCAGATGCTCCGACCAGTCAGTTAGCTTGCTGTTGGGGTCTGGCTGATTGGGATTGGGCGAGACGGGCTGGACACACCCTGGAGCCCTCCCGTGGTCCCTCCCCGGCTGACCAACCTCCCATGTCCCTCTCCAGCCCCAATTGTGCACTGGTGGAGTCCCTCGACCTGGCCTGCGCTCTCTCGCAATCCGGGATCTCTTGGGGGATGTTGGAGAGCCGGTTTCAGCCCGATCCCGCAGGCCAGGCTGAGGGACCCCACTGATGCACGAATTTGTGCACCAGGCCTCTAGTCATTAAATAAAAGGCAGTATATTACTCTTTTAAGTAGCAAATTATTATTGAAATTGATTTACAAGGTGACTTTATCATGTGACTCCCAGTGTGACATAATGGATTTCCCAAAAGATGCAGAAAGAACTGCATATAACTATTTCTTATATCAATCATAAGAAAATTAGCATGTAACATTGGACTACAACTCACACAAGGCATGGGCTTTAAGACAGATGTGATTGAGTCCATTTTCTAGTTCACTTCTAAAACCCTGGACAGGTTAGTTAATTTCTCCAAGGCTCATTTCTTCATCTGTTAAAACATTGATAATAGCTGTACTTATCTCATCAGGTTTAAAGATCAAATGAGATATTGTATGTAAAGTGTGTAATAATTCATAGCTCTTAAATTTTGCTTTCTGGTATTCTAGCTGGACAAGGAATTAGACTTAAAAACTCCAGAGCAATAAAAAATTAACTTGTCCCTAGATTATCTTTTTTTATTAATGTTTTTTGGCTAGCACAAGGTAGCAGACATTTTAACATACAACCTACTGATTCAAGTCTAAGCTACTTATTTATAAAATGATAGAGATAAGAGCTTTATTTAACAGTATTTGAACTTCTTTTTGATATTTCTTTGTACTTGATATCATTAATGTTTAAAGTAGTAAAAAACGTTATGTCATTTAATTGCTGTCTAATTATCCATGGATTTTTTTAATAAAAATCATTTCAGAATGTTGAAGTAGATTCTAAAGTGAATCAGTTGTTAAATCATAACAGATTATTGTAAAATTAAATCTTCACATAAAGGGAGCTTTGCTCCCTCTGATGTGTTGTGTAGGAGGAGTGTGTTAACATATGCACACAGTGTTTGGCTTTTGTTACTAAAAATTCCATGACATCTTTTATCTTCCAGGAGGACTAGTTCTACTACCAGAGAACAGATTGGTTAGCATTTAGCATTAATTTGTGTTTACATTCTGAAATTGAGAATTAGAATATTGCCCTTTTCTACTAAACTAATAAATTTCAGTAATTTATTTACTTGAGCTTTTAGATAAATACAAAACAGAAAACTACTTGAACCAGTCAAATATTTTTTTGTTTTTTTAAATATTTGTTTATTGTGGTAACATTGGTTTATAACATCATATAAGTTTCAGGTGTGCAAAATTATAAATTGACATCTTAGGTACCATGCTCACCACCGAAAGTCTAGCTTTCATCCATCACCATACAATAAAATTTTTTTAATTTAATAATATTTTCCTAATATATTACAAAGCTTATATCCTTGGAGTACTCATAAAAATTAACCTCATGTTTCTTGAATGCTTAGTCTTTGTCTTACACAATATTTAGGTAGATTATGTGTAATTAGTAGCATAACTGTCCTTTAAGGTAGATGACAGTATCACCATTTTCAGATGAGAAAACTTGAGTTTCAAGAGATTACATTCTAATATATCCAAGGCCACATGGCTAATAAGTGGAGAGCTAGAGTCTGAACCCAGGTCTTTTTCCCACATGTCATTCTTTCCACTAGGTTATGTTATATCTATCTATAAGCTGTGTGATATAAAAAGTTGGGGATTCCCCTATGCGATTTTAAACTTGCTATAGAACAATCAGAAGCAATTTAGTGGTGGCTGCTAGCCATTTGAGTTTTGTTTGAAAACAGTGCAGTTTGTACTTTATTGGTCATAATAAAGTCACACCAGATTTACTTAAATAATTTTAACCATAGAACCCAGTATGTGTCTTCTTTTTAGCTTTTTTTTTAAGTAAAGCTTTTTAAAAAAAAAAAATGCATTTTAATTGAACATGGAAATTGCATAGACTATTTTACCAATAAGTACAAACTGCTATTGAGTTGGTCAACTCTGTTCTTGTGGACTGCCAGGCTATTTAAGCTTTATTTTCCTCCTAAGCATTCTCTGCCTTTATAAAGCACTCTAGTAGCAATATTTGCTTAGCTTCTAATTTTGTTTTTGCTTTTGTGTTTTCTCTCTTTCTCTTGGTTATTCCTTTCCTCCTCCCGTGGCATTGTGTTTGCTCTTAACATGCATCACCTGTGAATACCCCCTGCGCTGACCAATCAGCTGTTGGTGAAGGGGGTGAATGAAACTCTGGTAGCTCAGAGGGTTGTTCCTGCTCTCATTACTCTCTCCAGTGACCCTGAAATGTAAGTGTGGTCCCTGCCTTTTACATTCAGCATCCTTTTCAAAATGCGCCTGTCAAGAAGTAACCATCAGCTTTTAAAGTCTTTGAAGAATATACTTATCTCTTTAAAATAACAATATTGGAGTACACTTATTGATTAAACTTTATTATATTTAAGATATTTATGTATCTTTAGGTCAATTTTCACAGTAAGCTTAATTTGGAGGCCATTTATTTAAAAATATATATTAGTAGTAGTTCTCAATATTTCCAAAACTTAAAAATGCTGATGGACTATTTCTTCCAAGCCAAGAAGGGATGCTCTGCTAATCTCACTAATATATTGTTACCAGTAAGTATAGTGGCATGAACCAAAGGCTTAACATTTAATGCTCGAGTGGGTGACTAAACCAAGAAAGGCCAATCAGTCTGCCTGCCCATCCTCAGTCACAGCTAACCCAGTTCTCATTCCAGTTTACCAAACCATTTTTTATTGCATGTTGACTGGTTTACAGCTGACTCTACGAGGCATGAGTGAAGCGTTAGTTGACAAGCGGGTTGCTCCGGCCCTTGTTACCTTGTCCAGTGATCCTGAATTGTGAGTTTCACAGACTGCGACCTTAAGTTATCCTGTCTGCCTTTTTGAGCATTCTTCTTGGTCTGCCTTTTTAAATTTTAATTTGTCATTGCTAGAGATTTAATACAGTATATTTACATTGTACTTACTTTGATACACATTTTAATAATAGTCATTCATCTCAAAGAAAGCTTCAGTTTCTTTCTCTTTGCATTCTAACAGCTCCGTTAGGATTGCCACAATTCCAGCCTTTGGCACTATTATGGAAACAGTTATTCAAAGAGAGGTAGGAAATGTTTGAAATTTATTTCTGTCTATATCGGGGTGAGGTGATGATAATACATTATCATACATGTACCTGGTTGGGGCTGGGGACAGGGAGCATCATACATTTCATTTTATTTCTTAGTGTGGCCAGAGGAGGATCTCAGTATTTGAAAACATAATAGTCTGCCCAAAGTATATTATCATATCCTTAGGAAATCTCTAGTCTTTCTTCTCAATTAGAAAATTAAGTATAAACCAACTCTCAGATGTTAGGTATTGCAGTTTTGGATAATCCTTCAAACCACATCTAGGTCCAAAACTTTCTGTTATCCACTAGATTAGCCGTGGGCAAACTACAGCCCGCGGGCCGGATCCGGCCCGTTTGAAATGAATAAAACTAAAAACAAAAAAAAGACCGTACCCTTTTATGTAATGATGTTTACTTTGAATTTATATTAGTTCACACAAACACTCCATCCATGCTTTTGTTCCGGCCCTCCGGTCCAGTTTAAGAACCCATTGTGGCCCTCGAGTCAAAAAGTTTGCCCACCCCTGTACTAGATTCTAGACAGCCTGCATAAATTCCTGCTTGCCAGTTTGTACAGATGTGAAGACTACTTTGTCAGATAATTTAGGAACACAATCCTATCTTGTGCCACAAATGGAGGCTAGAGGGCATGTGTATGCTCCTGACTATGTCATTGATGTCTTGCTGCAAGTTATAGTAGACTGGTACCTCGTTGAGGCACACTTCATATGACAACGCTCTGTCTTGCCTGCTCCACACTACCACAGGCTCCTCCCTCACATTTTATTTTAATTTAGAAACTTATGTTTTAATTTCAACTTTGTTAGGTTTTATCTACCACATTAACTGTGAGACACTTCTCAAAATTAGGATCACAATTTCATTCTTTATTATGAAATTTGACATGTCTTTATATAAATGAAAAACCCTATAGGATTAGAAGATAAATGATTTGTGGGCATATTACTTTGCCACTTAAATGTAAAAAAGATTTTCCATCTAATAGACATTTACCAAAAAAGAAAAACTATTTTGTAAGATTTCTTTGTCATGTAGATTTTGTTATAACAAAAATTAAACATCTTTGTAAGTTATGAAAAAATGTTTTTCATTCTTCATTTATATATTTCACTGGTGAAGCACATTTTAAAAAGTACATCATTCTGCCAAGCTTGCAGTTTTGGCCGAATTTCAACATGTTCTTAAATCCTAAAATAAAAACGTCTTTTAGGGAAATGTGAGTAAGATGTAAGTCATTAGTGACTCATTGCTTTCAGAAGGTGAATAATTGGGTAACTTAACACTGTGATTTGTTTTAAGAATTATAATTTATATACAAAATATTACTTATCTCTTTTTTCTAAATATTGTGGGATCTTTTTATTTGTTTTAACCATTTTTCAGGTAATAGTTTTTATTTTCTAAAACAAAAAATGAGGAATCAGGCATAAAATGTAAAACCTTTTCTGAGTCAAGACTAAATAAGTACTTAATTTCAAATTTCTACTGCCATGTTGATATAAAATATTTGATGCTGTAAGCCATGTTTAATGTATCTTTCTACTCAATTTTTAATGTTCCATAAAATGACTGTACATATCCACTTTTTAAGTTGCTAGAAAGAGTGAAAATGCAGTTGGCTTCTTTCCTGGAAGATCCTCAGTATCAAGACCAATATTCTTTGCATATAGAGATCATAAAAACATTTGGGAGAGTTGGGCCTAACGCAGAACCAAGGTTCCGAGATGAGTGTAAGTTGCATTTTTCTACCTTTTTTCTTCAATTGTAATGTCAGATCAGAGAAGATTATCTTTATTTTGGCTATTGTATCTACCCTAGAATATTTTTTGAAAGTTTGCTCTATTTTTAGAAAGCCTCCTATTTATTTATCTTTGTTTTATTTGCAATTTTGAATCTTTGTCCAGTCTGCTCTTAAGAGAAAAGCTTCTGTAATGGCCTTATATAGTGTTTTTCCTATTTTCTTTGGCCACTGAAGATCAGTTGTAGAATTATGCACATCTGGGTTATCACATTTTTAACCATTTATCTCCATCTGAGATGTTAAGAAGTGAATTTTTTTGCCTTTTTAAAAAGTTTGTTTTTTAATGAACAACATAAACTGATGAACAAAAACAGATCCAGAGACAGAGAAACATTGATCAGACCATCAAACCTCAGAGGGAAGGTAGGGGAGGGTGCGGGTAATGGGGAGAGATCAACCAAAGGACTTATATGCAAGTATATAGGCCTAACCAATGGACACAGACAACAGGGGGGTGAGGGCATGAGTGGGGAGATGGGGGGTAATGTGGGGATAAAGACACATATGTAATAACTTAATAAAAAAATAAATAAAAAGTTATTTTTATTGTTGAAGGTATTACAGATGTTGTCTTTTTGCCCCCATTGACTCCCTCCACTCTGCACCCAAAAAAAAAAAAAGAAGTGAATTAATTGGTACAGATGTCATAGCCCAGGACAGCACATATATAATGAAATGTTGAATTCTGGAGTATATTTTTGTCTCTTTTCTGAGATTTAGGAAGATTCTTACTTATAGCTTTTAACTGCTTCTAGACTAGGGTTTAAAATAACTTATATAGATTTGATTACTAGTTAAGCAATTTCAAGAGGATATTGAACAGTATGGTTGTTGAATTTCTAAGAAAAACATTTAGGAAAGGATTACCTCTGTAGTTGGTCAGAGAAGGAGCAGATGGAAAAAAGGCCATGTGTCAATAGATAAAGAAGTTCAATGAAGGTAAGTTTTAAAAGGTTTGAGCAGAAATGAACTAGAGAATCTTAAAGACTATCTTAGAGCCACCATTTTGGTGGCCCTGTTCATTAATTGGCCTCAGCATGCCAATGAATGAATTGGAATGTAAACAATTTCATTGGGAAATCATGAATGTTTGGAGTTTTTATCTCCTAAATTTGTCTAGAGCTCCTGTGAATTATGTTGTTACTAATTTTAAAACGTTAAAAAGTCCCCTAAAAATGGCCATTATTATCCTGTTTTTGTGGTGGGTTTTTTTGCCATTTACTAAGGCAAGCATAAAAGTTGTGTTTATTGAGGAAGCAGGAGGTTTTTCTAGGAGAAGAGTGTGGCTTTAATATGCACAAACTCAATGCAAACATGAAAGAAATCAGTGTAGTTGGTCAGAAGTGTGTGTTTATGAATGGTGTTTAGGGTTCCCCAATCAAGCAGAGACTTGTGATCAACAAGGGGCCATGTGATCAACCATTTGATAATCACAGACCCTGGAGCCATTTCTCTAGGAAACCCTGGTGTTAGGGAGAAAAGGTATGTATTTAGAAGTCTCAATCTTAGGCAGTAGGGGAACTCAATGCTACTGAATTGGTTACTGTTTCTTGAGCCATCACTTTTATTTTAGCAGTAGGTTGCCTGTACTTTTGAAATTTTACATGAATGAATATTGAGATATAATGTATTGAGCCCACTGAGTGACGTAAAAGCACAACAACCAGTGCTGTTTGACATTGACCTTTGCCAAGAATTTAAGGAACTAGTTTTAGAAAGGTGTGAAATAATTTGATGTTGAAAAAGAAAACATATACTGTTTTTATCTTTTGTTTAATAGCAGTGCTAATACCTGATTCTTATAAAGAAACTTATTTGTAAAGATAATAACATAAAAAGTAGGTTATTTACATTTGTTTATTTAGTTTTTATTTTTCAGATTGGGAAATTGAATTGCAGTGAGGCCAAATGACCTATAGACATGTCCATAATTAGGTCATAATGACAAGTGCTACAGTCTATTTTTCCCAAGAATATACTTTCTGAAAAATATATTTTCTTTCCTATTAAGGAAGAGAAAGCATAAAATGTGGCTAGTCTTTTGAAACTAACCTAGAATTAAAATGAAATTTTATAAATTAAAATGAGAACTTATTTTTTAAGATGTATGAGTGTTGTGCGTGTCTATTTGGATAAAAATGTAATACTTTTCTTTTTTCAGTTGTTATACCACATTTGCATAAGCTAGCCTTGGTGAACAACTTACAAATTGTGGATTCTAAAAGACTGGATATTGCTACCCATCTTTTTGAAGCCTACAGTGCACTTTCCTGTTGTTGTATCCTTGAATAATGCGTATCTGTATTTATATAACCAGTTTTACAGTGAACTATCTCTGTTGTTAAAGGTTAAGAAATAGAATATTTTTTCTTCAACTTACGTAAGGATTGCAAAAAATTAAAAATTTGGTTTGACTTGCCTTACTCATTATTCTAGCTGTCTCATAATTTTACAAGATAAGTTTAAGTCCTCTGTGCTTATATAGTTTTTAAAATACTGGCTAAACTTGTATTTATGTTAATCAACTATATAACTGAGCAAGAAATGAATTATAGCTGAGGTTTCTGTTAATCAAAAGAAAGCCTTGTATGTGTCCTGGCAGTGGGTTTTTCAGTTAACGTTTAACCATGTGTATCCAGTGGAATACAATGAATTCCTCTTGAGAGATATCACTCATTGAAAAAGTACAGTGTACCCAGGCTGATGTGGCTCAGTTGACTGGACACTCCAAAAAGGTGGTGTGTTTGATTCCCGGTTAGGGCACATATACAGGTTGTGGGTTCAATCCCCAGTCAGGGCACATAAGGGAGGCAACCAATCGATGTTTCTCTCTCTCTCTCTCTCTCTCTCTCTCTCTCTCTCTCTCTCTCTCTCCCCTCCCCATTTCTCTCCCTCTCCCCCTCCACCACCACTTCCCCACCTTCCTCTCTCTAAAATCAATAAAAAAAAATAATAATAATTTGAAAAAGTCCAATTGCTGGCTGATCATCTCCAGTGGAGGAAAGCTCAGAGATCACCTAACATATCAACCACTGCATTTTATAAATGATTAAAGTAGAGCTTACATTAGTGAATTCTATTTTTTTATCATTAAAAAGCAAAACTGTGCCCTAACCGGTTTGGCTCAGTGGATAGAGCGTCGGCCTGCAGACTGAAGCATCCCAGGTTCAATTCCGGTCAAGGGCATGTACCTTGATTGCAGAAACATCCCCAGTAGAGGGTGTGCAGGAGGCAGCTGATCGATATTTCTCTCTCATCGATGTTTCTAACTTTCTATCCCTCTCCCTTCCTCTCTGTAAAAATTCAATGAAATATATTTTTTTAAAAAAAAGCAAAACTGTGATTAGAACAAAGAATTTTAGCTATCCTCTTAAATGTTATCTTTACTATTTAGGCCTCGAAAAATAAAACTGAGAATGAAGTGAAGGTAAAATGAGCAAAATGAACTCTAGCTTTTGGGCTCTCCCGTTGAAAGGCAGGTGAGTTCAAAAAGGGGGAAATAAGAGATCAAAAAAGGAGTGAAAGTCTGGATACTCCAACAGAAATATAGAAGTACATGCTGGACACCATAATCAGAGAATTTGATTATGACAGAAAAGAAATGACAGTAGAGAGAGGTTTCTAGTGATTCATGGGAGAAAGTAGAAGGCAAAGGAAGAATTTCAGGATTAAAATTTGTGGTTTCATATTGTTTGTTTTTTAGCTGAATTTATTGGGGTGACATTGGTTAATAAAGTTATATAGGTACCAGTTATACAATTCTATAATACATCAACTGTATATTGAGTTTCATATTGTTATATGCCAGTTTAAAGTAACAAACAAAGTGAACAGATAATTTTAGGTAAGACAAATATGTTCCAAAATGCCACTGAAACTCATTTGCACTGGATTCTTGAGTGGAATGTTCTAATTTTGTTCATAATAAATCAAATGGAGAAAGTAGAAACTTAAAAGCTATTTGTTGGGGAGCTATTTGTACTTTTGGAAGTGTTCAGACTTGAAGTTGGATCCATGGTTGAGAGCATTTTATTTGGGAAATCTACAAATTATTCATCTAGCCAGTGTAAGTCATCCTATATAATAAAGATGTAATATGCAAATGGTCGTTACACTTTGACACGTAACGACCAGATCACGAATCAGCAGGAGGGTGGGGCAGCGAGCTACAAGCAGGCTGCGGAAAGCTGCAGGAGGTGGCAGGGCAGCAAGCTGTAAGGGGGTGCGGGGGGAGCTACAGGAGGGCAGGTCAGCGGGCAGAGAGCTACAGGAGAGTGGCAGCGAGCTACTGGCGTACGGATTCGTACTCAGGGCTACTAGTTTTTTTATAATATAGATTTTAAAGTTAGCAGAGACACCATATTTTGATAATTTTGTGCCTCAACTCCATTAGTTCATCTTGTATAAGTTTAATTCTACTAAAAGGAGAACTTACTATTATTCTTGATTTATCTTGTTGCCATTTCAACTTATTAAAGATAGAGGAAGCAAAAAGAAGAAGCTATATTGTAATTGGCAAGGAAGAATTTTTTAGTAATGGAGAAGTGGCAGGCCCCTTATAGGAAAGTAGTAATGGCATGTCAGAGTTTGCATTTCAAAGAAAGAAACTATTGGAATGTTTATACCTGCTTCCTAGACTTTGTAAAACTAGATGTTTACTGAAGCAATAAGTCATGCATATACTTAAATAGCAGAGAGTTTCAAAAGGAATACATATCAAGGAAAATGCGAAAGTCAAAAATTTTACTTCTGTAAAGCTAAATTTTCCAAATGGCAAGGTAATGATTTCTAAAGAGCACAGAAGTCTGAATAGAAGGAATATTATTGTGGGTTTAAGCATGCACAGAATATTACTAAATACAGTAAAAAGTCTTTACACCAGTATAGTAAGGGGAGGAACCAACTTAACAATAGACCCTGTTCAAGTACTAAAAATGTTAGTTCTGCATGAGCCAAAGATTGTACTTATGTCAACAGAATGGTGTGGCCACTAATAAATCACATTGTTCCAATCTGTTCTGTTCCATTGCATTCTGAGCTGAAAGACCACAAGAGTATTCCTATCAATACTGACATGATATTTTAATAAGGATACAGAATAACTATAGTGTTTAACATTCAACTTAATAATAAATCAAGAAATCATATTTATAAAATTTTTGAAGAAATTTAAGAAGGTTGAACCAGAGAAGAGATAACTTGGGGATGAAAAGATAATTCAAAAATAATTTTAAAGATTGTTATTAGATATGAAAAAGTTTAGGCACACTGTAACTAAGGTGCAGGACTAACATTAACAAGCAGAGGTCTCAGAGAGGCCGATTTTGTATATTAGACTTTCTAATGGAGCTATCTAAAAATGCAATTTTTATTTATTTATTTATTTATTTATTTATTTATTTATTTATTTATTTATTTATTTTGTTAATCCTCACCTGAGGATTTTTTCCATTGATTTTCAGAGAGAATGGAAGGAAGGGACAGTTGGGGGGGGGGGGGGTGGAGAGAAAAAGAGAGAGAGAGAGGGAAACATCCATGTGAAAGAGACATATCGATTGGTTGCCTCCCACTCGAGCCCCAACAGTGGGCACGGGATAGGGATTGAACCTGCAGCCCAGGTATGTGCCTTTGACCAGAAGTTGAACCCTAGAGCCTTTGGTATAGGAACCCACGCTCTAACCACTTAGCAACCGCCCAGGACGAAATGATCTCTCTTATGAAACTGTAAATGGCCTGTCATTGTTAGCAGTCAGGGGCCCTATGACCATCATTCACTGATGAAGTAAAGGTGATTCCTAATATGAAATAGTGCTAAATGACCTCTAAGTCTTCAATCCTTAAGAAAGATTATTTGATTCCATGGGGAAAAGGTAAAACCAAATAGTGGGTAGAAAAAGAGGAGAGTGAATTCCCTCTTACATCCAAATAAGACCATCTTCAATTTCTTAATCTATGTGCATATTTCTAGATCTGAGTCTCAACTACTAATCCAAAGGTCACTCAGACTTCTGCCTTGGTGATCTTTTCCCCCTATCTAGAAAACAAGACTACATGACCATTAGTTTGTAGCCCTCTCTATGTCTATAGGGGTTTGGTTTATAAGTCATTCATTATATATAGGAACCTTACTTATATATAACTAAAGGCCCAGTGCACAAAAATTTGTGCTCTCGGTGGGGGGGGAGGGGGTGTCCCTCAGCCTGGCCTGTGCCCTCTTGCAGTCTGGGACCCCTTGGGGGATGTCCACCTGCTGGCTTAGGCCCGCTCCCCGGGGGGATCAGGCCTAAGCTGGCATTCAGACATCCCTCTGGCAGCCCAGGAGCCCTCAGGGGATGTCCACTTGCCAGTGGGGAACAGGCCTAAGCTGCAGCCAGACATTCTTAGAGCTGCTGAGGAGGCGGGAGAGGCTCCCGCCAACACCACTGTGCTGGCAGCCATCAGCCTGTCTTGTGGCTGAGCAGAGTTCCCTGTGAAGGAGCACACTCACCACCAGGGGGCATCTCCTGTGTGTCATAGTGACCAGTCATTCCCAGTCTTTCTGCTGTTAGGGTCAATTTGCATATTACCCTTTTATTATATAGGATAGAGGCCTGGTGCACTGGTGGGGGCCGGCTGGTTTTCCCTGAAGGGTGTCCCGGATCAGGTTGGGGGTCCTGCTGGGGTGTCTGGCCAGCCTTGGTGAGGGGCTGAGTGCCATTTGCAGGCTGGCCACATCCCCTTCAGGGTGGGGGTCCCCACTGGGGTGCCTGGCCAGCCTGGGTGAGGGGCTGATGGCTGTTTGCAGGCTTGTCAAGGCCCCCAGTGAGGACCCTCACCCCATGGGGGTGTGGCCAGCCTGGATGAGGGGCTGAGGGCTGTTTGCAGGCTGGCCAAAGCCCCTTCAGGGTCGGGGGGCATCCCACTGGGGTGCCTGGCCAGCCTGGGTGAGGGGCTGAGGGCCGTTTTCAGGCTGGCCACACCCCCTTCAGGGTGGGGGTCCCCACTGGGGTGCCTGGCCAGCCTGGGTGAGAAGCTAATGGCTGTTTACAGGCTGGCCACAGCCCCTTTGGGGTGGGGGACCCTACTGGGGTACCTGGCCAGCATGGGTGAGGGGCTGATAGCCGTTTTCAGGCTGGCCACGCCCGTGGGCTAGAAGCAGGTATCAGGGATTTATTTAACTTCTATAATTGAAAATTTGTAGCCTTGGTCCAGCTGGAAGGCTGGGTTGCCCCTGGCAGCCCAGGCTCCCAGCCCCTCCTTGAACAGAGGCCACGCCGGCTGGAAGCAGGTATCTGGGATTTATTTATCTTCTATAATTGAAACTTTGTAGCCTTGAGCCAAGCTCAGCGTCGACCAGGGCAGGCGGGAAGCTTGGCTTCCTCCATCGCCAGGGGCAACCCAAGCCTCCTGCTCACTCAAGCTCCGTGGCTACTGCCATCTTTTTGACGGCGTGAGGGAGTGATGGTTAATTTGCATATTACTCTTTTATTAGATAGGGTGAACCCGAAATCCTTCAGTGTATGGGATGATGCTCTAACCAATGGGCAACACCAGCCAGGGCCAGTGTTCTTACTTTCTATACTCATTTTACTCATTTAAACATCCAAATAAATTGCATGAATATTTATATAGCATGTAATTGTGTAATGTTACAATAATGAATACCACTGGCAGATTTGTGGTAATAAAATCAGTTGACACTTGATAAGCAACTAACCCAACAAATGAGAATCATGCTTGCAGAAGTCTGTTTACTCTAGGTAGTCTGCATGCCATAGGCATTATTTAAGAGAGTTGAATTGGACATATTAGTTGTGTGGGTTTTTTTTTTTAATTACCTTAACTATGTGTCTCAAGTCATATCAGAGGACTTAATGGTTAATCACTTTTTACCTGGTCTCAGGTGTTTGCGCACTGACATGGAACATCTTTCTCCAGAGCATGAGGTAAGCTACTATGATGATTAAGCCACTGTAATCATCAGTGTTGTGTTCATATGTTTTAATATCTCCTGTATAGATTTTTATTCCTCTTTATGTGAGGCATGATTATAATATGCTGTACTTAGTTTTTTAAAAATTACTTCAATGTCCTTTTATGGATTTATTTACTAATTATAAGTTGTGGAGCAACTCCTTTAACATCTTTGAGCCTGTTTCATTCTCTAAAGTAGGGATTACATACTTTCCTTCACTAAATATAATCAGAATTTAATAAAATAATGTACATGAAATGCTTTTAATCTATAAAATGCTATCCAGTGTCATCTCTGATCATCAACTTTCATTCAGTTTGTCTCCCTATTTCCTTCAAAACCTTGTCATTCATTTCTTACTATTGGCCCAGTGCATGAATTTGTGCACATTGAAAGGAAATTAATTAGAAGATATTTTAATATTGCTATTCACCATTTATAATAGAAGTGTTAAAGATGAAAGAAATTAGTAAAATGTACATGAAAATAATATATAAATTGATTAATAAACAATAACAACATGATATAACAACAAAGACATATGAAAACAAAAACATGATATAAAAAACAAAATGATGATATAAAAAAACAAAAACATGATATAAAAACAGCATTGAACATTAATAAAAACAATGACTGATAAATTGATTGCAACTTATTCTAATATGTCCCAGTATACTACATTAAAAGTAAAAACACTTTCAGAGTGTTTAATTTTCCTTGTAATGAAGTATTTACAACTTTAACGTCACACACTCTTCGAACTCAAGAGAATGCAACATATAACTGACCATGTCCGAAAACGGGTTCAGGTGGGAATATTCCTACTCTGTCTAGAGTTTGTCCTTGTGATTTATTAATAGTCATCGCAAATGTTGGCATCACAGGAAACTCTTTGAATTAATTTAAATGGGAGGCCAGTGTCAGACGGCTTACTTCTTTTCAGCCGGATCAAGTTTCTAAACTTTCTAAATCTCCGTTTTCTGGCTAATGAAAAGAAAATAGGATTCTACCAAGTCTCCTATCTACCTACTTTAGGACTTCTGTGAGAATCAAATGAGATGAGGCATGTAAAAACGCTTCACAAACATTTGGTAAAACTGTAAATGTTTGCACCTGGCTATAAAGCAAGTCAGGTTCCTGACTGAAGAAACTCCAAGGAGCTAGTCACTAGGAAGAGAAAGCCAGGCGTTGCTACGTGATGTCATTACCTGGCACCCACAGCGACCATTTCCGGGCTGGACTGGGCTGTGGACCACATTTTGTGCCATGGGGTCTTGGCAGCATTGGCTACGATTTGGTGGGCTGTGGCTCTGGGTTGTGGTGAGGCCTGTGTCCCACTTGAGGGAAGCTGAATGTTGGTTTGTCAGTGCCAGGTCTGTGGTGCCGTTTATCTTTAAATGGCCAGTGTGCGTCATGGCAGCTCCTGCATTGAGCATCTGCCCATTAGTGGTAAGTGCGCATCATAGCTACTGGTTGGAGGGAAGGATGGACACTTAGCCTTTTATATATGTAGATTCTATATCTGCAACCTGTCTTTCTATGCCTTTTCTTTAATCTGTTATCATGGTTGACTCTCCCTCTTAAAGGAAGCAAAACAAAATAAAAACAAAAACTTTCCTTCATACCTCCCCAAATCTCTTTCCCTCTCCTTAGTCTGCTCACTGTGTCAACTTGCACAATGCCTGTTGGTCTACCATATTCATTACCATCACACTAATCCAGTGAACTGTTCTTCCTAAGATTGCTGATGATCAAAGTGAAAGGACACTTTTCAGATCTGATAGGACTTATATAGGAGTCCATACCTTTTCATCCATATCTTGTCAACAGTTGGTATTCTTAAGACTTTTTAGGTTTGTTTTGTTTTGTTGTTTTTTAAAGATATGTTTTTATTCATTTTCAGAAAGGGAAAGGGAGAGGGAAAGATGGATAGAAACATTAATGATGAGAGAATCATCAATTGCTGTCTCCTGCACACCCTCTACTGGGGATCAAGCCTGCAACCTGGGCATGTGCCCTTACCAGGAATTGAGCCATGACCTCCTGGTTCATGAGTTAATGCTCAACCACTGAGTGACAAGACTTTTTAATTTGATGGGTATAAAATAGTATCTCATTATGGTTTTTATTTGCAGTTCTCTGTTTATTGTCGAACTTGAGCATCTTTTGTATGTTTACTGTATAGACTAGTTATGTTCTTCAATCAAAGCCTATTTAGTTTTTTTACCCATTTTTCATTTGGGTTATCTTTTTTCTGTTATTTCTTCAAAGTTTGTTATATATTTGGAATACCAGTATTTTATTAGTTTTGTGAATGTCTTTTTCAGTTCGTGATATGTCTTTTCACATTTTTGGTATTGATCATTTCCAAAAGACAGTATCTCCTATACTTCTAAAATGATTAAAAGTTGTGTTTTTTTTATTTAATTCTTAATCCATCTAAAATTGATGTAAGGTAGTGCTCCAGTTACATTTTTTTTCTCTGTGGATAAGCAGTCATCCCATTATTATCTATTGAACAGCTAATCCTGTCTATACTGATTGGCAGTGCCACCTCCCTCATGCATAGAGTCTCCATGTGTGCGTGTGTCTGTTATTAGGGGGCATTCTTTTCCATTGGTCTCATGGTCAGTTACTAAAACAATGATATACAGTCTTCATACAGTGGCCTTGTTAAAAAGTCCTGAAACCTACAAGGGCAAGTGCAGCATTGTATTGTGGCCTTTTTCTAGGACTGTTCATGACCCTTAGCTTTTTCATATAAATTTGAGCATTATCTTAACAGGTTCTAAAAAAAAAACTCATTCAGATTCTTATTGAAATTGAATTCATTCTAAATTAATTTGGGGAGATATCATCTTCATGATTTTAAGCCTTTTTATCCAGAAAATGTTATAGCCTACATTTATTTAGATGTCTTTCAATAAAGTTTTATAATTTCATCTGAGAAAATGTGACACCTTATATTATAATGCTATCGTTTTTAGGATTATATATTTTGTAACCCTTTGTTTTTGTATAGGAATACATATAACTTTTGTATGTTGAATGTATGTCTGGCCAATTTGAGAAACTTTAGTATCCTAATAAAATGACTCTGGATTTTTGTGTGTATGTTTTAAAGTTCAATATTAGGAAAATTAATAAAATCAATAAATCCTATCAAAACTATTTAAAAGAGAAAGCAAAAAACAAGTTAATATCAGAAGTTAAAAAGGGATAGCAATACAGATCCTATAATAAGATAAAAAGAAAAATAAAGTATTAAAAAAGAATATATTCTTTGTTTTATATATAGAACTGTCATCTGCAAAGAATATATTCTTTTTTTAATACTTTATTTTTCTTTTTATCTTATTATAGGATCTGTATTGCTATCCCTTTTTCACTTCTGATATTAACTTGTTTTTTGCTTTCTCTTTTAAATAGTTTTGATAAGGATTTATTGATTTTATTAATTTTCCTAATATTGAACTTTAGGCTGTGTTGTTTTTTTCTGTATTCGTTTTCTATTTTATTGACTTCTGTTCTCATCTTTATTTTTGCTTTCTTTAGGTTTAATTTTTTTATATTTTTCTAATTTCTTGAGGAATCTTGGATTTACTTTTAACTATTTTTATTTATGTAACTTTTTAACTTTTCTTTATTTCTAACACATCAATTTAAGGCTGCTCAGAAAGCCTTCATGTAAACTGTAACATTCTTCACCTTGGCCTTCTTACTCAGTGTCCTTTCTAGAGCCCTTATCACCTTCTAATATACAGTCTGATTGATCTGTGCTTTTGTGTTTATTGTCTAGAACATAGGATTATAAGCTCTTCACAAGGAGGGAATGTTGCTCGTTTTATTTGCTGCATTCTCTGTTTTAAAAAGTTCCAGGGACATAGTAGGTGACAAATCTGTGTTGTTTAGTGACCTTCCTTCCCAAACACAGGCCAAGAATATTCAGGAATGCCATTTGTTTCTGGCATGGTTGCTCGCAATAGGAGCAGCAGCTTCTTAGACCCCTCTACCCTTTCCATCACTACTCCGTCTCCCTGCAAAAATGATGTGAACTCTTGGACCCCCAATGTATAGTATCCCAGACTAGTAGCCACAGACCTACTAGGGCTCTGCTGTAAACATTAAAATAGAGCACCTTGCTTTTTGCAACCTGAAAAAAAGCAAAGATATACAGGATAGAACAGCTTTTACTGAGAAAATGTGTGTGGCCATGGTAGGCATATATGTTAATGTATATATGTATACACATTTTACTCAACATTAGATGGTGGGGGAAACTAAGGAAGAATGGGAATCAGATTTAGAAGGAAGGTTAGTGAAAATCAAAATAAATTATTGTTATATGATTGAGATCTTTTAACGCTATTTCTGCACCTGATTTAGAAACCTAATGTGAATTCCTTTAACAAAGTAACTGTGAAAACTTTACATTTTTAAGTAACATATTAGCTTATGGGAATATTAAAAACTTTAGATTAACCATAGCATTTCACTATGTCAATTGTATTTCACTAAAGTTATTTTTTTAATCAGGTTATTTTAAGTTCCATGATAAAAGAATGTGAACAAAAAGTAGAGAATAAGTCTGTCCAAGAGCCTCAAGGGTAAGACATTAATTCCTTTTTAAAGACTTCACATTAACCTTAAATTCTGTAAATTTTCTATATGTGGTCATGGTGTTTTATTTTGTGTTATTTTGTAGTCAATTATTTGGCAGATATGAACATTCTTTAAATTAGCAGTTCTCAAATGCTAGTCCGTAACCTACCTGTATCAGAATTATCAGGAGAATTTAAAATTCAGATCTCTGCCCCATAATCTGTGCTCTCTTCTCAACATTCTCATTCAGCCTAGAGATCTGTATGTTTAAAAGCTTCCAGAGTTTATACGTGCTAGATTTGGGAACCACTGGTCAAATAGCTTCTTAGAAATTTGTGACAGGAGTTTGTAAGCTGTAACTTGACAAACTGCATATAGGATTATACACTTGTGCTTCTAACCAAGCTAATTAGAATTCAGAGATCCAATGGAATGAAAATACAAGCATAGATATGCAGGAGTGAAGTTGGGCATTGAGGAGAGAAAGTAATTTGCAAATAGACTGAGTGTCCTCTTAGCTCTGGCTGAAGTAACCTTGAGCAGTTCATCTAAATGGGCACAGTTACATAAAAAACTCAAAGGTGTTTTAAAGCTGACTGCCAGGAATAAGTGTTTTATCCTGTCAGGCTAGGTGTAGAGACACACACACACACACACACACACACACTCACACACAGCCTAATGAGTTAAGTAATAGAATTATTTTCATTTTTCAGATGAGGATTATATTACAAATGAAATTAAATAACTTACCTAGGGTCACACAGCTGGTAAGAGACAGAGCCAAGATTCAGTCTCATTCCTGACTTGCTCCTAACTACAGTGGGGCCTTGACTTACGAGTTTAATTCGTTCCATGACTGAGCTCGTAACTCAAATTACTCGTATGTCAAATCAAAAAGTGAACGAGTGAGACACGTGATGCTGGGCTGGCTGATGTTGTGGCGTTCACTGTGACGTTCGCTGCGCCAACTAGCGGTGGGGTATCTGAAGCTGGCTCATAACCCAAATTTTAGCTCGCAACTCAGAGCAAAAAATCGGCAGAGAGATGGCTCGTATCTCAAAAAACTCGTTCGTTGGGACACTCGTAAGTCAAGGCCCCCCTGTATACACAATATTGCTTCCTTTAATATAATGGATGAACCTGAAAGCTCCTGACCTCGTATGGTACATGGAAACGCCTCCCCATACATATTAGTTTCCCTTGTGTGATACCAGTTCATAATGTATTTACTAAAGAAGTAGAAAAATTGATATTTTCGTTTTTTAATTGATTTACAAGAATTTTAAACTTTCTTCTCTAGCTCAATGTCAATTGCTGCAAGCTTAGTGAGTGAAGATACAAAGACGAAGTTTTTGAACAAAATGGGCCAATTGACAACATCAGGTGCCATGTTGGCCAATGTGTTTCAGAGGAAGAAGTAAAAGCCAGAAGGAAGTCCCCAGTAGACACTACGATGGACCTCAAGCAGACTGGTTCCTTGTACTTGAAGTACTTGCCTTTTTTATTGCTTTGTTTTATGTTCTTGAATTATAATTTTATCCTAACCTCCAAAGATATTTGCACTGCTTTTGATTATTACTGTATACCTGTTAATTTTGGAGTTATAACTGTGGTGATAGGAAATTGAGTTGATACTCTGTACCAAGTAAATCCCTCTTCTATGTTCCTGTCCTTAAGAATATTTTTTTTTATATATATATATATAGTGAAGAGGGGTTTTTGTTTTTTTTTTTTAATTTTTGGATGGGATATCGGCAAATATCTGTATTATACACTAAGCTATTACAATGGTACTTAAAATAATGTAAATTTGAAGTCATTGTTATAAAGTAATAAAAGTGGAGATTACTTAAGTATTTAAATTATGAAAGAATAATGCAGACTTTTTATTGTTTCTTAACTGACTAGAAAGAGCCACCAGCATTACTCTGTGCCTTTTGGACTTCAGTTTGTGTGTCTGTGGGAATTGTGTGCATTCCATTCACACAGTATTTATAGCGCTGTGATGAAGTTGAATTACAGCTCCTGCAGTACATGGATAATAATGAAACGTTCAACATTTCAGAGCTCTCCTGAATATTCTTTAAGTGCTATTTAAACCTCCCCAGCACTCACATGTATATAATGGACTTACCTGAGGAAAGACAACACATAAACATGGGGAGTGGTAACCAAGGTGAATTTACAAACTGCTGTGTAGTAGATTTAAATATTAAAAAATAAATGTAAGAAGAGCTAATAATTGTGAAAATTTCCCCAAATTGAAATACAGAAGAAAAAAATGGTTCAAATCTGAAATTGAACACTTATTTATGTAAAACTATTTAAGGTATTTTCTAATGATTTTAATTTTACAGATTATCTTTTCATTCTGTGTGTTACAGAGAAGTACCTTTAAGTTAAGGACATTTGGGGGCTGTTCTTTTCCCTCTAAGCTAAAAATGACATTGGCTAAATTATTATTGGTTAGTTAACACTTTGTCCCTTAAAGTCAGTGATTGTTCTTGTGTTTGATGTATATTACACAGAGTCTAAGTCAGTGTACAGGTCCCCTGGAATTTGACAGTTGTCTATAAAGTAACGCATCTTGAAGTAGAAAAGAGTGGTACTGGACTTAGAAGGGGGGAAATTGGTTTGAGGGGTTAACGTGAGGCCTTTTTGAAAAAATGATATTTTAATAAAGAATTCTTGTTTGAGCACAGTCATTGCACATGGGTGATTCTCATGTTTGTTGTATAAACTGGTTTCATATACTTGGAACACAGTTGGATTACATTCATTTTCCGAGAAGCTACCTTATCACACATTCAAGCTTATGAATCAGTTGCAATAAGCAAAGCCATTTCACAAGTTCATTCTGAAATAATTTCTTTTACCGACAGTGAAATAATTGTTAACAAACTAGTCTTTCTGAAAACTGTTGGGTTCTAGGCATTCCTGAGAAATTGAAAGTGGCTACCTTTCATGTCAAAAATGTTGATCTATTATAAATAAAATGTTTTGCATACTTGTTTTGTTTTTGTCTATGTGTATTTACTTCCATTTTTAAAACACTATGTCTTTAAGCAAAAGGAAATGAGAACACATATACTCATTAAAATGTACTAATATGTTATTTTAGGAATATAATCTATACGAATTACCTATTTAATTTACTTTTCCAAAAAAAGGATCATTGCTATAAAATTAATACATTTTCAGTGATGACTTAAAGAAAAATGTTTGAATTCTCATTTGCTTTGAACTATAGCAGAATAAGTATGTTTGTTACCAGGTAAATAAATATAATGTATTTTTATTGTGATAATTTTTATTAATTTGTGAATCCATTTATCTAATTGCTAATGGTTTTTTTTAAAGCCATTAGCTAGCAAGATGTATTTTATACAATATATTTTGAGTCTCCTGTATATTATAAATATCTAAATGTCAGTAGGACTTCATATTTATTTTCATATTGATTTTTATACTAAAATATGGATTCTTTAAAGAAAAGACAGACACTAATCACTGAGACTGTGTTCTTCCAAACAGGCCATAAAACTCCCATACTTACTTTTTTTTTTTTTTAATATATTTTATTGATTTTTTACAGAGAGGAAGGGAGAGGTCTAAAGAGTTAGAAACATCGATGAGAGAGAAACATCGATCAGCTGCCTCCTGCACACCTCCTACTGGGGATGTTCCCGCAACCAAGGTACATGCCCTTGACCAGAATCTAACCTGGGACCTTTCAGTCCATAGGCTGACGCTCTATCCACTGAGCCAAACTGGTTAGGGCCATACTTACTTTTTTAAAACAAATTAAAACGGCACAAGTTTAAGTATGCAACTTAACAGAAAGCTGTTTGCCAAATAATGAAAGGCCAATTTGAAAATATGCCTATTTCAAAGGCAAGCCAGAGCTTTAAATTTTTCAAACAGCCAGAAGTGCCATAATCAGCAATTTTGCTGAATTATTCCAAGAACGATGCTCGAATGAATAGTAGCAATATCTAACTCTATACATAGATGTCTTTGACCTTTATTTGCATCAGTCTCTGCTTTGGAAAGATTACTTTTCTAAACATCAGATTAATTTACAATCTGAATGAAATTGTGAGTAAGTAATTTTTTAAAAATACATTTTTATTGATTTCAGAGAGGAAAGGAGAGGGAGAGAAAGAGAGAAACATCAGTGATGAGAATCATGGATCGGCTGCCTCCTGCATGCCCCCCACTGGGGCTCGAACCTGTAACTCGAGCATGTGCCCTGACCGGGAATCGAACTCGTGACCTCCTGGTTCATAGGTCAATGCTCAACCACTGAGCCACGCCAGCCGGGCTGAAATTGTGAGTAAGTAATTTTAATGGGATTTCAATTCAAGGTACTATGAAATTTCTTTTTCTTACATAAATTAAAAATTGGTTCAAATAAAAGGTCTCTGATAAAGTTTGGAGAGGTGAAATCAGTATGTATTGAATTGTCTTTTCATGACTGCAGTTTTTATGATAATCTGTGTTTGACCATGATTTGAACTTTAAGGACATAACTCCCTCTACTACCTTGTTCATCTGTGATAGCAAACTAGAGCTAATATTTTGTGTTGATTACTGGTTTCTTAACTATTTTTTGTGTAAAGGATGTAAGGGTGCCCCCAAAAAAATGTATGCACACTTTTACAGCTCATAGCTCAATTTTGAAAATGAAATGTATTTTAATAAACACTGCCTTTATAATTATTAAAAATGTGTGTATACATTTTGGGAAGACACCCTTTGTATTTAAAGAGCTTTGTAATTAGCACTTTTAATTACTAAAATTCTTCAAATTAGGCAACACAATTCCATCTTTATGTTGGATGTTAATTATAAGAAAACTATGAATTCAGCCTTTCATGTGACTAGATGTGTTTAAAAGTTCTAAGGTAAATTTACAGTGCATTTGTTTTTGTTACTATTTCATTTCAGTGCATTTAAAAATAGCAGATTAAAGATATATGCTACTAATCAAAACCGATAAATGTATCTGGAAGATTTGTGCACACTGGCAAAATAATTGGGTTTTAGGCTATTTCCATTCTACCTAAGAATGTCCTGTGTGCCTTTCACCTGTGGAGTCAGTGCTTTAATCATAATCTCAGCGGCGTGTCTGCTCATTCATATTTTCCCTTCAGGACTCACTGCTGGAAACTGCTTTGATTGTCTTCTTTTATATATATACTAGAGGCCCGGTGCACAAAAATTTGTGCACTGGGCGGGGGGGGGGGGGGGGGGAGGGAGGGGGGCGTCCCTCAGCCCGGCCTGTGCCCTCTCGCAGTCTGGGACCCCTCAGGAGATAACGACCTGCTGGCTTAGGCCTGCTCCCGGGTGGCAGAGGGCAGGCCTAATCCCTAGGTGCAGCCCCTGGTTGGGCTCAGAGCAGGGCCGATTGAGGAGTTGGGGCGCCGCCCCCTGTCATGCACAGAGCAGGGCAGATTGGAAGGTTGCGATGCCACCCTCAGTCATGCTCAGGGTAGGGCCTATTGGGGAGTTGGGGCACCGCCCCCTGTCACACTCAAGGCAGGGTCGACGGGGAGGTTGGCGCCACCCCATCACGCACAGAGCAGGGCCAATCGGGGTTGGGGCACCGCCCCCTGTCATGCACAGAGCAGGGCGGATTGGAAGGTTGTGATGCCACCCTCAGTCACACTCAGGGTAGGGCCTATTGGGGGGTTGGGGCACCGCCCCCTGTCACACTCAAGGCAGGGTCGATGGGGAGGTTGCGGTGCCACCCCGTCACACACAGAGCAGGGCCAATCAGGGGGTTGGGGAGCTCCCCCTTGTCACGCACAGAGCAGGGCCCATCAGGGGGTTGAGGAGCTCCCCCCTGTCACTCACAGAGTAGGGCTGATAGGGGAGTTGGGGCACCGCCCCCTGTCACACACAGAGCAGGGCGGATCAGGGGGTTGGGGCGCCGCCCTCTATCACCCACAGAGCAGGGCCGATCAGCGGGTTGGGGCACCGCCACTATCACACTCAAGGCAGGGCCGATGGGGAGATTATGGCTCTACCCCAGCCGTGGGCAAACTACTGCCCACGGGCCGGATCCAGCCCGCTTGAAATGAATAAAACTATTGAAATAAAAGACCGTACCCTTTTATGTAATGATGTTTACTTTGAATTTATATTAGTTCACACAAACACTCCATCCATGCTTTTGTTCCGGCCCTCCGGTCCAGTTTAAGAACCCATTGTGGCCCTCGAGTCAAAAAGTTTGCCCACCCCTGGTTTAGCTTCTATATTTGTTACAATGTTTCAAACTGCAAGCTCAGAGGCCGGCAAGGCAGGCGCGGAACATTGCAGTCCTCCATCACTGAAGCAAGCAAGCCTCATGTTCAGTTTAAGCTGCCTGGCTGCTGGCCGCCATCTTGGCTGGCAGTTAATTTGCATATCACCCTGATTAGCCAATGGGAAGGGTAGCGGTTGTACGCTAATTACCATGTTTCTCTTTTATTAGATAGGATTTCAGAGAGGAAGGAAGAGGGATAGAGAGAGAAATATTAATGATGAGAGAAAATCATTGATCGGCTGCCTCCTGCACGCCCCCCACTGGGGATCGAGCCTGCAACCTGGGCATATGCCCTTAACCGGAATCAAACCTGGGACCCTTCAGTCCTCAGGCTGACACTCTATCCACTGAGCTAAACCAGCAAGGGCTTTGATTGCCTTCTTGGTTGTTTATTTGCATGTTTAAGAAAAAAAATTTAAATAAAAAAAATTTAAATAAAAATTCCTTTTCGAGAAACCAAGATGGCATAGGTTAACACCGGAGATTGCTGCCTCGAACAACCACTTCAAAAAACAACTAAAAGACGAAATGGACATCATCCAGAACCACAGGAAGGCTGACTGAGTGGAAATTCTACAACTAGGAGGAAAGAGAATATCATACCCAGACTCAGAGGAAGCACAGTGCTGAAGTGAAATACTAAGGTGCGGAGTGCATGCGGAGCGGGCTGGAGGCGGAGGGCGCAGTTGTTGTTTTCAATTGGGAGGGAGTTTCAGACTCTGAGCTCCAGATCCGGGCTAGTCTCTAGGGACCCAGAGTCAAATGGGAGAAGCGGGACTGTCTGGCTTCGGTCAGAACTTGAAGGCAGCTTTCTCTCCGAGGTTTTCAGCGGTTGCTGGGACTCTGTGAGGCAGAGCCCCTAGGGACGGAACTGAGAGCAGCCATAACTGCTCGCTCCGGCCCGCCCTGTAGATCCCCGGGGACCTGCCCCGCCCAAGCCCTGTGCAGAGCCATTTGCCGGGTAGCCTCAGGCAAACGCTAGATTAGCACCACCCTAGAGATCCAGCACAGAAGCTCTCCCACTGCAGACACAGCGGACTCTCATAGCCAGTTAGCCTGGAGGTCAAATCACCCCCGGTATTGCTGACAACAATCAAGGCTTAACTACAACAAGACTGTGCACAAAGACCACTAGGGGCTGCACCAAGAAAGCATAAAAAGTGCGGAGACAAAGAAACAGGACAAAACTGTCAATGGAGGATATTGAGTTCAGACCTTTTAAGGTCTCTTAAGAACTATCTAGATGCCGCCGATAAATGTAGTGAGATCCTCAAGAAATCTAATGAGACCCTCGATGTTATGATAAAGAACCAACTAGAAATTAAGCATACACGGACTGAAATAACGAATATTATACAGACTCCCAACAGAAGACCAGAGGAGCGCAAGAATCAAGGCAAAGATTTGAAATGCAAAGCAAAAAACACCCAGCCAGAAAGCAAAATGAAAAAAGAATCTGAAAATACGAAGATAGTGTAAGGAGCCTCTGGGACAGCTTCAAGCGTACCAACATCAGAATTATAGGGGTGCCAGAAGATGAGAGAGAGCAAGATATTGAAAACCTATTTGAAGAAATAATGACAGAAAACTTCCCCCTCCTGGTGAAAGAAATAGACTTACAGGTCCAGGAAGCGCAGAGAACCCCAAACAAAAGGAATCCAAAGAGGACCACACCAAGACACATTATAATTAAAATGCCAAGAGCAAAAGACAAAGAGAGAATCTTAAAAGCAGCAAGAGAAAGAAACTCAGTTACCTACAAGGGAATACCCATACGACTGTCAGCTGATTTCTCAACAGAAACTTTGCAGGCCAGAAGGGAATGGCAAGAAATATTCAAAGTGATGAATACCAAGAACCTACAACCAAGATTACTTTATCCAGCAAAGCTATCATTCAGAACTGAAGGTCAGATAAAGAGCTTCACAGATAAGGAAAAGCTAAAGGAGTTCATCACCACCAAACCAGTATTATATGAAATGCTGAAAGGTATCCTTTAAGAAGAGGAAGAAGAAGAAAAAGGTAAAGATACAAATTATGAACAACAAACATGCATCTATCAACAAGTGAATCTAAGAATCAAGTGAATAAATAATCTGGTGATCATAATAGAATCAGGGACATAGAAAGGGAATGGACTGACTATTCTTGGGGGGGAAAGGGGTGTGGGAGATGGGGGAAGAGACTGGACAAAAATCGTGCACCTATGGATGAGGACAGTGGGTGGGGAGTGAGGGCGGAGGGTGGGGCGGGAACTGGGAGGAGGGGAGTTATGGGGGGGAAAAAGAGGAACAAATGTAATAATCTGAACAATAAAGATTTAATTTTAAAAAAATCCTTTTCACTATAAGACCAATCAATTATAAAGTACACAACAGTTAATGTAAATGTAGCACAATATAAAATAACTTTATTATGTTTTTATTGATAGTATAGAAATAATTCCTGTTCAGTGCAGTAAGGAATGTAAATTATTTGCTTTTTTCAAAAGAGTCTTTAATAATATCTGGAAAATTCTGTCCAAAGCATATCTACATGGGACACTCTATTACTATTTTAGTTTCTTTTATTTCACAAAGACTAATCCATTATATTGATTTCCATTAGATAATTGCATAAATAGATTTCTTGATGTGTATAAGCTGGCATTTCATGTTTTGTGTTTCAGGAACTAAATTCTTTGTCAGTGATGTTCTTTAGGGTTGTCATTTATTGACAGCAGTCTACTTTCTAAAATTTTGGCAAACTACAATCTTATTGGAAACATAACCCTTTCTTGAACTATTGATATTTTTACAACCTTAGATATTTTTAGGATATGCATTTTCAGTGAAGCTGAAAATATATATTTCTTTATATAAAATATACATTACTAAGTAGTATAAATTTAATTGACTTTTTTATTTCATAGATGCTTCTTTTTTTTAATCCTCACCCGAGGATATTTTTTTCCATTGATTTTTAGAGAGAGTGGAAGGGAGGAAAATGGGGGGAGAGAGAGAGTGGAAGGAAGGAAAATGGGGAGAGAGAAAGAAAGAAACATCTATGTGAGAGAGACACATCAATTGTTTGCCTCCCACATATGCCCCAACAAGTGCCAGGGATCGGACCTGCCACCCAGGTATCTTGTCTGGGAATCAAACCTGAGACCCTACAGTGCTCTAACCACTGAGCACACTGGCCAGGGCTAGATGCTTTTTCATTTCTGATAATTACTTGACAATTTTTTAATGTAAATCATTTTCTAATTTATTTGTATATGGATTTTATAAGTAATCACCTTTCTAACAAATTATTTTGTCTTACCATCAGAGAGCATGGAAATAATACCATGTTCTCTTCCTCACAGAACTTTATAAAAACTACATAACAGCAAAACTGAAAGTGTTCTGGCATTTAGAAAGTATTAGGAAAGTTTAAAGTCAAATTAAAATCTTTTAATCACTGAATAACTAAAGCATGGGTAACTGGGTAACCCCCACCCCATATTTTTGTCTTCTAGTAAGTGAGTAGGTAAGGTGCTAGGCATGATTTACCTAGGATTTCAGGAAAGTGAAAGTAGGGAATGCAGCAGCAGCTACAAGCCAAAACAGTGAAATCCTTGGGAAGGCAAGAGGGGGCAGATTCAGAGCACAAAGGGAAGCAGTGGTCTCCTCTGTAACAGGAGAAAGCAGAGAACAGATATATTTGGAGGTAAGTTGGTAGATTTACTGGTGGGAAGATTAGGGGGTTTCCATTTAATTCCTTCTATTTTCTCATCTATATCCTCAACCTCTTCTCTAAAGGGTTTGTTCTTCATCTCATATTAATTGAATCCCGCTACCCCTAACACACCCCTTTTCCTGCTAACCTTTTAAGTGGAGGCGTTTTATTTTTGTTCTCACAAACCTCTGTACCTTAGAGCCTGGAGGTAGAACAGGGGTTCTATTTGAATTTCATTTCTACTACCAAAGGAGAATGAAGCAAAGACATTAACTTGGCAGGCATATGGAAAGTATTGGAGGTTCAAAGTGAAAAAAGGTAGATCTGGTTGCCTTTGAGAATGGCAGAGTGAATTATTGAGGAAATTGTGGGATTGCCAAGAAACTTTGAAAGCCCAATTTCGAATACTAATTATGAATTTAGAGCAGTGATGGCGAACCTGTGACACGCGAACTCATTTTTTTGGTTGATTTTTCTTTGTTAGATGGCATTTAAGTATATAAAATGAGTATCAAAAATATAAATCTTTGTTTTACTATGGTTGCAAATATCAAAAAATTTCTATATGTGACACGGCACCAGAGTTAAGTTAGGGTTTTTTAAAATGCTGACACGCCGAGCTCAAAAGGTTCACCATCACTGATTTAGAGCAAGCTAGTTCAAACAATTGTTTGTAATATGTTTTTTATTGATTTTCAGAGGGAGAAAGATATAGAAATATCAGTGATGAGAGAGAATCATTGATTGGCTGCTTCCTGCACACACACCCCTCCCCCTCCCCCTCCCCCCCCCCCCCACACACACACACACACTGGGGATAGAGCCTACAACCTGGGCATGTGCCCTGACCAGGAATTAAACCCGTGACTTACTGGTTCATGGGTCACCACTCAACCACTGAGCCACATTGATTGGGCTGTTTTTTCTTTTTCTCCAGCTAGGATCAGTTAATCAGGAGCAGATGTGAAGTATGCAGAGAATAAAGTATAACCAGGACTGGGTTTTTCCAGATGCTTAAGAGGAGGAGAAAGGACAAGGATGTTAAAGCTACTAGCCAAGGAATGATTATCATGATGGACCATAGAATCCAAACGGGACAAGAGGAAAAAGATATTGAAGGCAGGGGGATAGTCTGAGGGACAAGTCAAAAATATGTTTGGTGAGAATATTCAAGTAAGGGAGTTGAAATGAAAAGCAAGTAAAACCCCTGTTCTACTTCCAGGCTCGAAGGTACAGAGGTTTGTGAGAACAAAAATAAAGACTCCACTTCAAAGGTTAGCAGGGAAAGGGGTGTGTTAGGGGTAGCGGGATTCAATTAATATGAGACGAAGAACAAACCCTTTAGAGAAGAGGTTGAGGATATAGATGAGATATCTGAAGACAGACCATGAGTTTCCATGAGCCCCGTGGAAGGTGAGGGAGGGTTAGGGATAAGTTACGTTAAGAAACGTTCAGAGTAACTCAAAGATTAGAGCTCAGATCAACAAAGGCTGGGCTGAGTGAGGAAAGCAGCATTGTGAGGGTGTCATTAGGCTGATACTGTCAGGGTTATGGGGCCTATTTGGCATCTGTTCTCTGCAAATCAAAATCATGCTGATCTTAGTGGGAAAGTTTGAAGTTTCTCACAAGGTATAGGGTTTTTGTAGGTATTTATCAAGTTGAGGCTATTCCCCTCCATTTCTAGTTAACCAAGAGCTTTTATCATAAATGGTTGTCGGATTTTGTCAAATACTTGTTCTATATCTACTAGAGTCCCGGTGCACAAATTCGTGCACCAGTGGGGTCCCTCAGCCTGGCCTGTGGGATCTGGCTGAAACTGACTCTCCGACATCCCCCAAGGAGTCCTCAATTGTGAGAGGGTGCAGGCCAGGCCGAGGGACCCCACCGGTTCACCATCAGGGCCAGGGAGGGACGTGGGAGGTTGGCCAGCCGGGGAGAGACCACGGGAGGGCTCCAGGGCATGTCTGGCCCATCTCACTAAGTCCTGATCGGCCAGCAGCAAGCTAACCTACCAGTCAGAGCGTCTGCCCCCTGGCAGTCAGTGCATGTCATAGCAAGCAGTTGAGTGACCTTAGCATACATTAGCATATTACGCTTTAATTAGTTGAACAGACGACTGGACACTTAGCATATTAGGCTTTTATTATATAGGATTGATATGGACATATACTAGTAATTGGTCTTCTTTAGCCCATTGGTGTACTACATTAATTGATTTGTGAATGTTGAACCAGTCTCACAGACCCAGGATGAATCCCTCTTGGTATATGATTCTTTTTATACATTGTTGGATTCCACCTGCTATTTAGTTGAAGATTTTTGCATCTATGTTCATCAACGGTATTGGTCTGTAGTTTTCTTGTAATGTCTTTGGTTTTGGTATTAGGGTAATCTACAGAGTATGTTCTCTGACCACAGTGAAATTACAAAAATAACAAAATGGTGCCAAAACCGGTTTGGCTCAGTGGATAGAGCGTCAGCCTGCGGACTGAAGGGTCCCGGGTTCGATTCCGGTCAAGGGCATGTACCTGGGTTGCGGGCGTATCCCCAGTAGGGGATGTGCAGGAGGCAGCTGATCGATGTTTCTCTCTCATCGATGTTTCTAACTCTCTATCTCTCTCCCTTCCTCTCTGTGAAAAATCAATAAAATATATTTAAAAAAAAACAAAATGGTAACTAGAAAATAAAATATGTTGGAAATATAAGCAATGTGCTTCTAAAAGAAACCATAGGTTAAGGAAGAAATGACAATGAAAATGAGAAAACATTTTATGAATTAATAAAATTTCAAAACTTGTCAGATGAACTAAAGCCATACTTAGTGGGAGCTATACCATACATACAAGTTCAAATGCATAGATTAGAAGGAAAGGCTTAGGTCAGTTATCTAATGTTCATTTCAAGAAGTTTGGAAAGAACCTCAAAGTAAGCAGAGGCAGTAAATATCAGAAATTAGTGGAAAACTCAACATTCAATACAGAAGACCAAGAAAGCTGAAAATTTGATTCTAACTAATTGAAGTAATAAATGTGATTAAACCCCAGTAAGACTTATCAAGAAAAAGAGAAGGCATAAAATACCAATATTAGAAATGAAAAATAAGAAACCTCTACAAACCCTATGACATTAAAAATGTGTAAGATATAATAAATGACTTTATACCAAGAAAGCTAAAAGTTTAGGTAGAATGGACATATTCCTATTTAAAAAGACAAAAACAAACTACTTACCAAAACCAACAGAAGAAAAGACAGAAAATCTCGGTAGTTCTGCATCAAGCAAATCAAATGAACAAAATAAACTAGCAAACAATGTGGGGACAAACTCATGGATACGGAGAACAGACTGTGACAGCTGTCAGAAAGGAGGGGGTTGGGAGCTGGGTGAGAAGTAAGCAAAGGGGAAAAAAAGAGACTCATGGACACTGACAACAGTATGGTGATTGCCAGAGGGAAGGGGACAGGGTAGAAGAAGGTAAAGGGAGGGTAAATGGTGATGGAAGGAAACTTGACTTGGGGTAATAAACACACAATTCAATATGTAGGTGAACTTGTAATTTAAAGCCATACCACAAAGAAACCCCAATGCTCTGATGGCTTTGTCAGTGAATTCTACCAGAGAAAAGTCCCTCCATATATTTCACAATCTCGCCCTAACACCCTAACATGAAAACTTGACAGAACCCAATTCAGAAAGGAAAAGGACAGGCCCATCTCTCCCATGAACAGATGTGAAAACGCAGACAAAACTGATCAATGGTATTATAATTAAATCTATCAAGAAGGATGAAAGGTAATGAAAAGAAGAGAGTGTAAGGGGACTTGTGGGGGTGCTGGTGATGTTCTACTTCATGATTCAGGTGCTGGCTACATGTACATTTTCATTTTATGATCATCAAGCTGAACCCTTTATGTAAGTTATATTTCAATCATTCATCAAGCTGTACACTTTATGTAAGTTATACTTCAATAAAATACTATTTAAAAAAGAAGTCACTCTATCTTACTCTGGACATCAGCATCAGTTGTCTATTGAGGCCAATCTGAATCTGGCCATAGAACAATACTTGTTTTACAGTTCAGAAATGCACTTATTTTGAATACCAAATTTGTAGAACTAGAAAAATTCTTGTCTATCAAAGCAACCAAGATGAGTTTCCCTGTCTACATCTCATAAATTTTTCATAAATTTTCATATCATTTTGGGTGTCATTGTGAAATATCGTAGTATTGAACAATTTATCTCTGGATGGACACTGATTTATTAATGCTTTACTTTTGTTTAAAAAGTACTTTAGAGGCAAGATAAGGGAAAGAGCAAAACATAAAAGGATAGGTAATAAAACTTGTATTTATTAGGTTTTTCACTGAAAGATTTGTAGTCTTTTATTTTTTTTAATTGTTTTATTGCTTAAAGTATTACAAAGAGTATTACATATGTCTCCTTTTTTTCCCGCCCTTAACAATCCCCCGGCCTCCCCCACCCCCCAGTGTCTTATGTCCATTGTTTATGCTTATATGCATGCATACAAGTCCTATGGTTGATCTCTTACCACCCCCTCCCCCCGCTCCCGCCCTTCAACCCTCCCCGGCTTTCCTGCTGTAGTTTGACAGTCTGTTCGAGGCAGCTCTGCCTCTGTATCTATTTTTGTTCATAAGTTTATAATGGTCTTTATTATCCATGAGTGAGTGAGATCATGTGGTGTTTTTCCTTCATTGACTGGCTTATTTCACTTAGCATAATGCTCTCCAGTTCCATCCATGCCGTTGCAAATGGTAAGAGTTCATTCTTTTTTTACAGCAGCATAGTATTCCATCGTGTAGATGTACCACCGTTTTCTAATCCATTCATCTACTGATGGGCCCTTAGGGTGTTTCCAGATCTTAGCTATTGTGAATTGTGACATGAACATAGGGGTGCATGAACATAGGGGTGCATATATCCTTTCTGATTGGTGTTTCTGGTTTCTTGGGATATATTCCTAGAAGTGAGATCACAGGGTCAAATGGGAGTTCCATTTTTAGTTTTTTGAGGAAACTCCATACTGTCTTCCATAGTGGCTGCACCAGTCTGCATTCCCACCAGCAATGCATGAGTGTTCCTTTTTCTCCACATCCTCTCCAGCTCTTGTCGTTTGTGGATTTGTTGATGATAGCCATCCTGACAGGTGTGAGATGGTACCTCGTTGTTTTGATATGCATCTCTCGAATGATTAGTGACTCTGAGAAAGTTTTCATATGTCTCTTGGCAAAGAGATAGAGGAAGACAAAAACAGATGGAAGAACATACCGTGTTCTTGGATTGGTAGAATCAACATCATTAAAATGTCCATACTACCCAAAGCAATCTATAAATTCAATGCACTTCCCATTAAAATACCAATGGCATATTTCACAGACCTAGAACGAACTCTCCAAAAATTCATCTGGAATGAAAAAAGACCCTGAATAGCTGCAGCAATCCTGAGAAAGAACAAAGTAGGTGGGATCTCAATACCAGATATCAAGCTGTATTACAAAGCCACTGTTCTCAAAACTGCCTGGTATTGGCACAAGAACAGACATATAGATCAATGGAATAGGATAGAGAGCCCAGAAATCGGCCCGAACCAATATGCTCAATATTTGACAAAGGAGGCAAGAACATACAATGGAGTCAAGATAGTCTCTTCAATAAATGGTGTTGGGAAAATTGGACGGATACATGCAAGAAAATGAAACTAGACCACCAACTTACACCATACACAAAAATAAACTCAAAATGGATAAAGGACTTAAATGTACGACGGGAAACCATAAAAATACTAGAAGAATTCAAAGGCAACAAAATCTCAGACATATGCTGAAGCAATTTCTTCACCGATACAGCTCCTAGGGCATTGGAAACTAAAGAGAAAATAAACAAATGGGACTACATCAAAATAAAAAGCTGCTGCACAGCAAAAGAAACCATCAACAAAACAACAAGAAAGCCCACTGCGTGGGAGAACATATTTGCCAATGTCATATCTGATAAGGGCCTAATCTCCAAAATTTATCGGGAACTCATACAACCTAACAAAAGGAAGATAAACAATCCAATAAAAAAAATGGGCAAAGCACCTAAATAAACACCTTTCAAAAGAGGACATTCAGAAAGCCAAGAGACATAAGATTTGTAGTCTTATGTTCACTTAAAAATTTTGCTTTTTAATGTATTCTCTTTTTTCTTAATGTGTGTTTGTTTTTTTTAATTGATTTCAGATAGAGGAAGGGAGAGGGAGAAGAGAGAAACATCAATCATGAGAGAGAATCATTGTTAGGTTGCCTCCTGCACGCCTCCTACTGGGGACCAAGCCCAAAACATCAGCATGTGCCCTGACAATCCAACCATGACCCCCTGGTTCATGGGTCCACACTCAACCACTGAGCCATGCCCACCAGTCTATGTATTCTCTTTAGTTCTGTGCCCAGTGACAGAACTGTTCTTATATCATCATGTGAAAAAAATTACATAAACTGATTAATTCTCATTTTTATTGACATTTATAAGCATTTCCTTAATGAGATCGTGTCTCTGTCTTGGGTGCTTAAATGAAGACTGTTCAAATGTAATGTAAGGCATTCACTTGAATAAAAAATGATGGCCACATTTTTACTTTACCTTTTAAATTCTGATAACTTGAGCTTGTGCAGAAGAAGGGTCTAGTGGGGATTTCCAAGGTGAAATGCACATTATTCATATAAAAAATTTTTAAGTAAACCTATGAGTCCTGTGTTTGTATCATGCACTTTGTTTTTCTGCATCCAAATACAACAATTCATTATCAGCTGAGTACTTTTAAGAAATTGGAAACATTTAACTTTAATAAATACTGTTGTTTAAAACGCATTTTACAATGATTATATATAACCAAATTTAATTATACATGTGCTTACAAATGTGGGTGGTTTTTAAATTATAAGTAATATTTAAACTAGTTTCTGTAAATGATGGGCAACCCCTTTAGCTACAGTGTGTGCATTTTTCAGAGAGAAAAATTGCTTTAGCATACTTCTATATTTCTCATAATAATGTTTATTTATATTTAAAAAGAAGGCATCCTCAAGCCTATTTTAATGGGTTGTGTTGGTAATATGGTATTCATTAATATTTATAAAATATTTAAGTGATAGTTCTTTAAATGCAGAAATAGTATTTAATAAGTAATTAAATTTTTTTAATTAAGCTTTTTTAAAAAGTAGATTTAATATGTTAACATGGGCATTTTATTTTTCAAAGTGCTTCCAAAACCAGCACACTCACCTCTGGGGCTTTCCAAGCAGAAGTCTTAAATCCCCTAATCTTTTTTTAACCAAGAAGGGGGTAATGCTGGAAGTATGCCAGGAATGAGCTGCGGTGTTTCTCATGAAGTGGCACAGTGAAAGTATAGTTTCTTTTGGCAAAAGCATCATCTCATCCAGCTTTTACTCCACTGCTTTTCCCAGAAAGCCTGTCTCCCCATTCCAGATAACAATAGGCCAGATGACTATTCTTTCTTTCATCTGTACTTATAACCATTCCTTCACTTATTTCATTTAGAGTTTTAACATCTATTTACCAAGTTTACACAGCTGTCAGTTCAAATGCAGAAGTACTTTTTCCTCAATGTAAATAATTTAGAAACACTAAAAATAAAATTAGTAGTTTCTCCTTTTCCTTCTGCAACTCACCTGATATTAAAAATTTGGTGCTGCATGGCCAGCATAGCTCAGTGGTTGAGCATGGACCTATGAATCAGGAGGTCATTGTTCACTTCCAGGTCAGGGAATATGCCCGAGTTGTGGGATCGATCCCCAGTGTGGGACATGCAGGAGGCAGCTAGTCAATGATTCTCTCTCATCACTAATGTTTCTCTCTCTCTCTCTCTCTCTCTCTCCCTCCCTCCCTCCCTCCCTCATCCTTTCTCTCTGAAATCAATAATATATATCTTTTTAAATGTAGTGCTTAGTGAGGCAGGACTAGCACTGCAGAACCAGGCAGCCAGGGTCTGAATCCCAAGTCTGCTACTTAATGGCAAAGACCCTCAGCAAGTTACTGACCTATGTGTCTCAGTTTTCCCATCTGTAAAATGGGAATGATAATAGTATTTCTTACAAGGCCATTGTAAGGATTAAATGAACTTGTAAGTATAAGTATACTAGTGTTTGCTATTTATTGTCTTTCCATATATTTCCACTTATGATTGTTGTTAAAAAGCATGGGGTGATTATTCTATTACTTGCTTATTTTTTTTCCTCATTAAACTTTGTTATTTTAATGGGTCTCAAAATTCTGTGACAGATTTTTGGTCAAGTTGTTTCCATTAAAAAGTACTGATTTTAAAAACTAATAACTTAAAAACTGCCATGCACACAAAAGAACCAAATGGTCCACAAAACATTCTCTTTTCCTTCTGAAGGTTTTCTGATGCATTGTAATCATTAAACTTTACTATTAAACTTAAGTGGCCAGTTGAGACAAACAGTTCTGAGTCCGTTCTTCCACCACTGGTTAAGACGGGGGTGGCAGGAGTTGGGAATAATATTCATTTAGCCTTCTGAGCTTTCTGTGCAGACTTGGTGACTCTGCCAGCTCCAGCGGCCTTCTCATCCATGACTTTGATGACACCCACAGCAACTGTCTGCCTCATGTCACGAGCAGTGAAACGGCCCAGAGGAGGGTAGTCAGAGAAGCTCTCAACACATGGGCTTGCCAGGAGTCATATCAACGATGGCAGTATTTCTATATTATGATGGACCACAATTTTTTCTACCATTTCTATTTTAACAAATCTTCCCAGTTTTCTCTTAGTGGTTTTCCAAAAATGCTAAGGCAAATATCCTTATACGTCTCTCTTCATGGATTAATATGTTAGATTCCAAGGCATGGAATTGCTTTGTCAGAGGATAATTGCACTTTAAAATTATTTAGTCAACACCACCAGATTGCTTTCCAAAAGGCAGCAAAGCAAGCGGGCGGTGCACGAATCAGGCTGCACAGTAAGGAGTCACAAAGCACAGCAAGTCGTCTGACTACAGTGGCACAGCGGTGGGAGCAGGGAGGGGGTACCCCTGGTTCTTACGGACACTTGAAGTGGCAGAATTTTTTTAAATATATTTTATTGATTTTTTTACAGAGAGGAAGGGAGAGGGATAGAGAGAGTTAGAAACATCGATGAGAGAGAAACATCGATCAGCTGCCTCCTGCACACTCCCTGCTGGGGATGTGCCCGCAACCAAGGTACATGCCCTTGACCGGAATCGAACCTGGGACCCTTGAGTCTGCAGGCTGACGCTCTATCCACTGAGCCAAACCAGTTAGGGCTGAAGTGGCAGAATTTTATCTGAAGGTAGACTGTGGTAATTTATAGGTGCATATTATAATCCCAGAGCTAAAAAAGCAAAACAAGGAGATATTTATATATATAAAAGCCTAAGCAACCATTCAACCGTTCGACTGGTAGCTATGACACGCATTGACCACCAGGGGGCAGATATTCAATGTACAGGCATGGAAACATGGAACAGACTGATGAATCTCAGAGAGAAGGGGGAGGAGGAGGGCAGTAAGAGATTAACCAAAGATCTTATATGCATACTAGAGGCCCAGTGCACGGATTCATGCACTGGTGGGGTCCCTCCACCTGGCCTGTTGGGATCAGGTGGAAACGGTGCATCTTAAATATTCCCAAGGGGTCTCAGATTGCAAGAGGGTGCAGGCCAGGCCAAGGGACCCCACCGGTGCAGGAATCTGTGCACTGGGCCTCTAGTATAAGATAACAGTGGCGAGAAAATAGAATCCTAAAATATTCTCAAATAATCCAAAAGATTTTAAAAAGGGACAAAGATGGAACAAATAGAAACAAATAGCAAGATAGACTTAAACTTCACCATATCTATAATCACATGACATAGGAACACTCCAGTCAAAAGATAGAAATTGTCAAACTGGATAAAATGAAAAAGCAAGACCCAATTATATGCTGTCACTTTAAAACAGACACAGATAGCATAAAATGATAGAATGAGATGTGCCCTGTATGTGCTATTCATAAGAAAAGTGAAGTCCTATACATACAACTGAGGTCAGAGTAGACTTCAGAACCCTATTTTACCATCACGATAAAAGGGTTAATTTATCAAGAAGACGCAATCCTAATGTTTATGCCTCTAATCAGAGCTTCAAAACATGAGGGAAAAACAGAACTGAAAGGAAAAATAGACCAATCCACAATTATTGTTGGAAATTTCCAGTTTTCTCAGGAGAAGGCAGAAAATCAATATGGGTATTTCAACCAATTTAACTTAAATGACATTTATAAACCACTTCACGCAACAACAGTGGAATGCATAGTTTTCTCACGCGCACAGGGAATACTTAAGATACACCGTGTGCTGGGTCAGAAGAGTGAGGCACGTTCTCAAGGAATTCAAAACAATGTATTTCATCGACGTGGGTCAATTATTTCCACTCAAAAGGTTATCTGTACAAAGGAGTGCCTACACAGTGCGTCCAGCACGGACCTAGCATGTGAGGGAAGACACACTCCTGAGGAAGGCACCCCAGCGACCGGAACAGCAGGTGCTGCGCCCAGACCGCTGGCTGCTGCTGCTTCATCAGGGGAGAGGCCAAGCCCGGCCCATGCCTTGACCGGCGAGGGGCGGAGGCAGCAGGGGCTGGCGGCCCGGAGCAGGGCCCTGGAGGAGACTCAGTGGCCAGCAAACAGCGAAGGAGGACTTTATGAATTGCGCTGGGCGGTGACTGTGGTGACCCTTTCCCTGGAGTCCGCGAAGATCCCGTCTCCTTAATTCCGCGGGTGGGCCGCCACCGCTGGGAGGCCCCGCCTGGATGGGCTGAGCGCGCGGGCGCGGGCGCGGGCGGGGGCGGGGGCCAGGCTGCCTCTCCTCCCCGGACGTCTGCGACCTGGAAAGACACCCGGGTCAGGTCGCAGGCAACCAGTCTGCCCGCGGGCGGCAGGCAACCCGCAGCGCCAAGGGGACAAAGGGAGGAGGCTCCGGGCTAAGCCCCGCACTCACGGCGGGGCGGACGCGGATCGGCCCCGCGGCCCTCACCCCCCGGTGCCCGGGTCTGTCCCGCCGCAGACGCCGCGCGGGCCGCTCCCCCGCGCCCCGCCTCGGGCACCACCTGGCCGCCGCGGCCCCGCCCGGCTGGAGCGGGACGTCTCGCGGGCGGGGACAGGTGCCCCGAGGGGCGGGGCGGGGCGGGGCGGGGCGGGCCGACCCCGGGGCCCCGAGCCGCCTCGCCTGCCGCGCGGAACCCGCCGCAGAGGCCGCAGAGCGCGGCGCCCAGCCCGCCCCTCCGCGCCATGGCCCCGCGCGCCCGGCGGCGCCGCCCGCTGTCCTCGCTGCTGGCGCTCTGCGCGCTGCTCGGGCCCCTGCAGGTAAGTAAGGCGGCTGCCCGCGCGGCGCCCCTGGGAGCTGGGGACGCCGGGGCGCGGGGGCTGCGAGACGACCCGACGGCTGGACGGAGAAACCAGAGCGGAGGCTTCGGGGTCGGAGGAGGCAGAAACCTGGGGAGGCGTTCCGCGGGTTGGACCGTGGCGGGAGGGAAAGGGCGAGAAGATGGGTGTTGGGAGGCGCGGGACCCCAGTACCGGACACGGGCGCTTCCAAAAGCCCACTTGATGGCAGGTTTTGCTGTCGTTTATTCGCCCAACATTTCTGGAGCCCCGAGCTCCCCAGGCACAGTCGCTGCTGGGTAGACACAGCCCCTCCCGGCAGCGGAACACTCCCGGGAGAAGTCCGCGCGCAGACAATGCCCGCACCCGGGAACCGCTCCTCAGTGCGAGGTCTCGGGCACCAGGGGTCCCCGGGAGCCTGGGTCGGTCCCTCCACCTGCGCGTCGCTCGGTCTCCCAACCTGTTTCCTGGGTCGTCGGACGGCTAGGGCTGCGCTCGCCGCGCGGGCATGCCTAGCGCAGGCGGCGACACCGAATTGGGCAGTTTCTGCAGAAAAGCTGAAGCCCCCGCTCCCCACTTTTTCACGCCCCCTCCGACTGCCTCCTCCACAAGCAGCCTAAGGTCCACCCGTTCAGGTTCTGGCCCTGAATAATCGCAGGATCACTTGTTCTCAGAACCCCTTTGATGGTGTTAGGACAAAATACTGTTTGCAATGGGAGAAACCAAGGTACGCGCGGGATTTCAAGGCAGTGGGGCGTCAGAAACGGCCCTGCTGTCCCGGAGCTCAGCCATCGCACCGCGGGGTAGTGGTTAGCGTCACTGATGCCAGGCTCTCCCCCCCCCCCCCCCCCGCAAGGAGTACCCACCCCTTGGCTGGTGAATGGCTTCAGGGTAAAGAGTGCTAGAGGTGCCCCCAGATGCGCATCTTCTCAGATCCCTGTCGCTGCCCAGTCCTTTGGGAGGAATTGTCTCTATCCATCACTCAGTACAGTTACTGATAAATAAATACATAAAGCCCGTTACTGATTTTCTGTCCTCGCGAGGGGAGCTCTTGTGCGCCCAACCCAGCACCGCAAATGGAAGTTCCTCAGAAGGAAGGGTGAGTGGTGGTGGTTTCCTGGGCTCCAGCAGTTTCAGATTTCCCTTCGCTGGTAGAATTGGTTTAGGCTGTGGTGACTCCCGCGTGCAAGATGGCTCAGAAGCCCCTGCAGACTCAGAGAGGCGTTTGCAGAACTTACTGTATTTGGGTGAGAAGCAGGGGAAAGCCCGCTGGGGAGTCAAGCCTTGAGAAAAATAACAGGAATATGCTAGAGGCTGGGGCAGAACATGCTCATGGACATGCCTTCTATGTCCACAATCCTTGTGCAGGTGCCTTAGAATCCCGGAGGGAAAAGATAGCCCAGAAACCGAATGGAATGGTTCACTGTAAGCACTTCAGGTGTTGCTTAGTTAAGTGTTCAACAGGTGGGGCAGGGCGCCATCTTATTTGAACTAAAGGACCAGGGATCCCATGAACTGCAGGCCACTGGAGAAAAACCTGCCAGCTACACTTTTGAAAAAGCATCTCATGTTTTATTACAAAAACTACCCACATATGGCATAAAATGCATTGGTTGTAATAGCAACAGCAAGTGCTATCAAAACAAATTTGTTTTTCAGAGAGACCTTTCAACAAGTGTTATTTCCCCTCCCTTTTCCTTTCGGCCACTTGAATTATGTGCATTTTGAAATCATACCTAAACAGAAAACAATAGAATGATATTGGCATCCTAATCAAATGGAATCATTTACGCTCAGCTTCCCCACTAGCTGTGAAAGTGGAAATGCACTATTACCCCCCGAAGAGACTGTGCGTACAAGCACTCCCTGTGTTCAATTACTGCTTCTTTGGCGAACCTATTAGTTTAAAAAAAGGAATTGCTTTGGCTATCCATTGATGGTTGTTTTCACACACGGGCAAGGTTTGGCCAACTGCTTTGCGTTGTTGGGGGTAGGGTAGTGGTTTTGTAAAATAATTGGTAAAGACAGCTTCTAGAAAGTGCTTTATCTGCAAGTATTGGACTTGGTTTCATTTACTTTAATTAAATAGAAATAAACTTACCTGGAAGGCTGTAAGTTTTGCCTTTTAAAACATTTCTGTGGTTATACCTCTGTCTGTCTTTGGTTGGGAATTTGTTTTCAGACATAAGAAGAGTATTTACTTACAGATAAAAAAAAACATTGTAAGTTTTTATGTCGATAGTTCTGTTTATTCCAAGTAAGAAAATGTAGACGCACGCTGTTTTCATTAAGGTAACTATTTATCCTCAGTTATTTAAGACCTAGGGGAAGGGTCATCCATGCCCAGGCCAACCAACATTTATGGGATGTGAAACATTGTGCTGGAGAGAAACAAGATGGAGACATAGCTGTGCCTTCACAGGTCACAGTCCAGCAGAGAGGACGAGATGGGTGAAGCTAACAGTAACCAAGCAGCTGTGATAAGAGACAGTCGGAGGGTGGTGGGGAGCTGGTGGGAGTGTGGCTGCAGGGATCAGGAGGGCTTTGGGAGGAGGGGAGTTTCTTGAAGTGGGCTTTGGAGGATGGGTAGGAAATCAAGAGAAGGAGTAGTTCCAAGAGGCAGTTGAGGAAGAAAGCTTTCTAGTCAAGAAGATGGCACAAGTGGTTTAGACTTAAGGGAATCTTGCCAACACACACACACACACACACACACACACACACACCCCTTCACCTCCACATATTTTTATGACTTTACAGATAGCACAAAGCACTTAATTCAGAAAACCTGACCAACAGACAGGACATGAACATTTATAGCTTTTGAGATAACTCCTATATAGCCCTATTGAGGTGGTAAGGAGACTTATCAGAAACAGATTGGCCACAGGGCCCTGGAAGGGAGACCCCGTAGAGGAAATCCCCTAGGGCGGAGCTCTGCCTGGGCTCTAGGATTGGTGGATGCCCTGCGTCTCCATGGCTGTCTCTCAGCCTCCCATCCCACCCTGGAGGGAAAGCTTGGTACATGTTACTATTTTGTTTGAAGAACCACAGACACATAAATCTGTGGCCTTCTAGTTCATTTTGTCAGTAACAAATATTTCAAATGCCTCTCCCTCATTTCCTTCCCACCAGCTGCCCCCCAAAATGGCAAATCTGTAACATGAACGCATTCTCTGTGTTGATAAGGAAATATGAGCTTGCTTTTCTCAGTTATCTACCAGGAATTCTCACACCAGGAAAACTGAAACAATAAAGGTGAATTTTTAAAGGTCACTAAATCCGTGTTTTACGAGACCATGAGAAGGGGAGTTCCAAGCCTGAGCCTCCTCTGCACAGTGTTGTTTTAAGGAGGTGCTGCAGGAACTCTATCTGCCATGTCAGTATTAAACTCCCCCCGCAGTCCCCCCTCTGTATTTCCCTAACTTTGAAACGCATGGGAAAAAATATTAGTGTTTTTCCCACATGGTGTTTTCAGTGGACCAGGAATGCTGCCTGGGCTGTTCTTTTTGCCAGGTGGGTCTGTATCCACCCTGGTGTTCATCAGCTCTACAGGTTATCCTCGCCCGAGGGCATCTACCCTCTGGCCAGGTGGCTGCCCAGGAAGGCGATGGCCCTCTCCCTGCCATATCCTGACCCCAGCCTGCAAGGGAAGCATGCCCCACTCTCTGGAGCACACAGCGGATCCACTTCCATGCCTCCAGAGTTGGCGTGGGTGGGACTCTGCCCACAGCGGGCTCTCCCTCCAAACACCTTTAGGTTCTCCACCCGGTTTAGAGGAAGTCGTTTGCTTTGTCTGTGTTCCCTGTGGTTGCCACGTGTGGGCTTCCTGTAGGGTCCACTGCTAGGAAGACAGTTAAAGCTCAACTCATCCTTTCTGCCCCAAAGCACTGAGCCTGAGACAGTGGGCTTCCACGAAACGGAAGACTCGGCCCGTCTGAAGTTCTTAGTGAGCTTTTGAGGTTGAATGCTGAGTGGGCGGTGAGCGAGATTACACAGCGTCCCACATCTCTGTCCCCATTCTGAGAGGCTGTCAGTCTGCTTCCTGCCAGCGCGCCCCGCCCAGCAGGCCTCCCCTGTCTCCTTGGTCGTCCAGGGCTGGCTGGCTGCAGTTCTCCCCCCAGCCCCGTCGCAGAGTGAAGCCTGCGCCAGGCCAGGCCGGGGGAGCACGGGGTCTGGATACTTGGACCGTGGGAGGGTGCTTGTGTGACTGGGAAGCATTGCAAAGGGTGGTGGGCGCCCAGGACAAGACGTGCTTTAGCCAGCCCTCGGGGGTCCAGAAAAACACCCCGTTCTTGCTTGCCATGTGGTCCTGTGTATCCAGGGCTGCTTTGTTGGGTGGGGGCTGGCGTGGGGGAGGGGTGTTCAGGGATCTCTCACAAGGACAGCATCCTGTACTCCAAGGGCCCATGTGCAAGCAAAGCAGTTGCGATTTTATCTGGATGTGTTGTATGTAGGCTGGGGAGGGATGTGATCAGATGTCTGTGTTATGAGAAAGTGTCGGGGTGGGTCTGGGGGGTGGGGTGGGCAGTAAGGAGGCCACTGCTTGAATCAGGTCATCACAGTGGCGAGAGGAGAAGCCGAGGGCAGGAGTGCCTCGGAGCCAGCGGGCTGTGCTGGTGCTGACCGTACTGGGCCAAAGGATGTGGGCTGGTCGCACCTGTCAGTTAAAAAAAAAAAGATGTGGTTGATGGCAGAACAAATAGCAGACTATTTGGATTGTCTTTTTCACAGTTTATTGGGGACATTTCTGTCTTGGTCCCAGTCAGAACGTTGTTCAGGTTCAAGGAAAGAAAGATCCCCCCCCCCAAACTAGTAATAATGAAGGACGAAGTTCAGGCTATTGAACCCCAGCTGCTTTGGATTATTTTACTGGGGGACAGACAAGTTCCTTAAATTCTATAGAGGCAAATAAGCTAAAAGCCAAGGTATTGGGATCTGCAGGAAACTGGTGTGCACTGGAATTTAGAGCCATTTCCTGACCTAAAGGTGTCTTGATTCAAAAGTTCAGGATGTAGGCTGGGCTCTAAAACGCAGGACTAAAGAGAGATAAGCGTCCAGTGATCCCCAGTGAATCCAGCATCAGAGCAGGTGTGACCTGACCCGTGGTCCTCCCACACGGGCCTCAGATAGGTCACCTGCCCCCAGCAGAAGCAGTGTTTACCTTGAACCCATAGGTTGGCAGAAGGCTTCCCTTGCATAGAACACATTTTTCCTGGTGGGTTGGTAGTGCCTAAGATGGGTGCTTCCCTTCCTCTCTGCCCAGCTCCCTAATGCCTCCCCCACCCAAAAAAGTCCTAGTCTAGCAGCTGACAAAAGGCCCGTCTGGCACAAACACAGTCACAGCTGCCAGGGTTCAAGTGGCAGGAAGAACTGACTGCAGGAGCTACCCTTTCAGTTCATCAGAATAATAATAACTTATTACATTTCCTGTTCAGTGTTGAGAGGACAGGAGCCACTTCCTCCGGCTACCAGAAATTTGAAGACTTTCCATTAAAAATGAGGAAGAAAAACTTTAACTTTTTGCAAATATGATGGTTAAACCCGGCAAATGGGAAGAGAGGATGTGTGGTATTGCATAAATCCTATTAGCACCACAGTTTTGGCTGGTTTGGGTTCTCAGTACCTCCCCCAAATGGGAAAGGAACCACTTCCCTATGGTATCCCTTAAACACACACACACACACACACACACACACACACACACACACAACAAAAAACAACACTTGTTACTTTTTGAAATATTGTTAGCAACTTGTAACTTAAAAGTGTATCCTTAAGTAGCACAAACAGCTGCTAAACTCATATCCAGTTTATAAAAAAAAAAAAAATCTGGGAAGGGCACTTCCCTCCTCTCAACTTTGTACCCAAGGTATAAAAGCAGGGTATAAAAAAGAGCAAGGTGTAAGACCTCTGAAACTGTCATGGTAATTGAGATCGTCAGTTCTGTTATTAAAGTTTAGCCGAGATTATTCTCCTCTGCCCTTGCTAACCCTGGCTGATCACTTAATAATTCTCAATGACAGGAACTTCCCCAGAGCAGACCTAAACCTAACATGTCACAACTTGATCCCATTTCCTCAAATTTGTTCTATCACAGGGGTAAAGATCAGTTGGTCAATGTCATCTTTATTTTAATGGTTCTATTATTGAAGAGTGTTAGCCCACAACTTCCCCTTGCCCGGGGTTATTCATTCTAGTTCCTTAACCTCTCTGCCAGCTTTCCTTCCTTTCAAGTCAATGGATACTTATTTGCATTTACTAGTAAAAACCAAAAGCAAAGAGAAGGCCATAAGACCTGGTGGGAAACCTCAGCCTTTTGCCACACAGCCTCTGACCTGGGAAGCTGCCATCAAGTAGGGAAGATCAGAGGTCACAGTCTTTATTCCTTGCAGGTCCGTGGGTCTAATCCACTGCAAAAGAGAAACAAGCGAGATGCCCGGGAACACTGAGAGGAGAGGATGGACGTGGAGAACGGGGCAGGTGGTGCTTGCTCTGGGACTGGACGGACAGGGGAAGGGGCTGAGATAGGACACACAGAGCATACAGGACAGAATTGTGTCCCGTCGTGGTGTCTGGAGCCCAGGGCCTGCGAGAGGGACCAGGGAAGGATTAGGCCAATTGGGGAAGTGCTGGGTCTGAGTCATGAATGGCTGTACAAACAAACCTCAGGAGCTGGGACTCGGTCCTGGGGAGAGTGTGGTCCCTGGACCCCGCACCTGAAGCCCACTCACTGAATCAGAAACTCTAGGGTTGAGGCCCAGCAGTCTGGTCTAACAGCCAGGGGTTTCTGACATATGTCTAAGTTTGAGAACCGCTGCTGTCGACTGTGGGATTCCATCAAAAGGTTCTGTGCTCTGCTCTAAGTTACTAATAGATGGTTAACATATATTAAAATACCTGCAATTTGTTGAATCCCTCCTGTACACCAGTCCTGTGCCGGGGGCTTTACAGTGATGCTCTCTAATCCTCAGCCCACCTTGCCAGAAAGATGGGAAAACAGGCCCAGAGAGGCTAAGTAACTTGCCCATGTGCACAGCTCATAAGCAGCAGAACTGGAATTTCTCCTTGGTGTCTGCCCGAGTGGCATGGTTCTACCCCCTCAGGGAATCTTCTTATACAGTGAACTCTGTGTCAGTGTGGGGAGCAGAAGCAAGCCCCTGGGTCTGCATTGGTGCTGGTCTGCCTGAGTGTGCACACTCACCGAGGGCTTTGTGTTGCAGAAAGACAGACGCTGTGACTTTAAGGCTGATTGAGTTTGCAGCGGCTCCCCAAATACTCTCAGGGAAGGGTCTGGGTGCCAGTGAGTTGATCCCTGACTCAGGAGGAAAAGGAATGTGACACATGGAGTCATCTCTGCCACTTCCTGCAGTGAAGGCGGCTCGGAGGCCACATGCGCCAGCCTGCACTGTGCATCTGCACTGCAGCCGTCCTCACCCCCTCCCGATGGGGGATGGGCCTGTGTTTACCTCCCTCCTGTCACCTGCCAGGCTCTATACTGGATGGTCGGTCGGGGCATGGGGGGTAGGAAGAGAGACAAGGCTTCCGAGCCCCAGGGCCAAACCCAATGAGCAGGTAAATATAGTTCGATTATATTTTTAAAGGTTCTGTCTTCTTATAATCTCGGTGAATCTGGGAACTCCTCTCTTGGCCCAGGTGACCTGAGCTCCTATTTTGAGTGTCTACCATGGCACAACTCTCAGTCATTTCTATTACCGACGTTTTTCTCAGTCGGTAGCAGGAGAAAAGTTGGAATGAGATAGAGGGTCAAAGCATAGATAGCCTTGGGGTCACTGCCAGGCGCCCAGCTCTCTGTCCCAGCGAGATAGGAGCTGCCAGCGGGGTTTGGGTGGAGGGAATGATGAGTTACTAGTGCACAGCAGCAAGAAACCTTGGAACAGACCTCTGACCCCATGACATTGGGTATGACGTACAGGGACGATTAAACTCAGCAGGAACACAACTGGAGTCTGGGTCCTAAACTTTAATGCATCGACATCTAATGGGCGCAAGGTTTCAGAATTTAACAATGAAACCATAAAAACATGATCCCTGTAACCAGGCCATTGAGGGCCGATTTATGGGTAAATTATAAATGGCCAAGGCACCATCATGCACAACCAACTGGTTGTCAGTAACCACTGTGCAGAGCAACCCCCACGGGTGAGGGAATGCAGAGTGATGGGTGCCGGCTCCTCCGTGCCTGGAAGTGGGTCTCGAGTGGCCTCAGGCAGGGGCCTCATCCAGTGTGAGAGGCGCCCCATTCCCAGGGTGAGTGGCAGGCATGAGAGGCAGAGCAATTGTGTTGTGTGTTAGTTGAGCAGACCCATATTCCGTCCCGGTTAGAAAACAGAATTTGAGCCCAGGAAGAGATATTCCATCTTGATTTTGCAGCCCCTCCCCTCTGGGTAGCTCTAGTTTTGCACGCAAATTGGTGGAGTCTTTCCAAGTCTGGGCTTCGGAGTGTGAATCTGATTCAGATCTAGTAGGAAACTATGATAGTCTTCTGTACAGGGAAGTTATGAGATCAAACTTGTCCTTCAGGAAAAATTACTCATTGATCGAACAAGAGTCTGAGCCTTTGCTACCTGCTTAGCACTGTTCAGTCTTCCAATCACTAACCCGTTGAGCACCTGTGAGGATGCTGGAAGGCCAGGCAAGTCAGGTCTCTAGCCTAGTGCCTGGCAGGACCGCAGTAGCTGTTCCCTAAGGGCCAACTCTGTCTTCACTCCCGCTCAAGATCAGTGGCGTCCAGCGTTGGGAGAGGTGGTTCCCTCTGTACAGTGTGTGAAAACATGAGGAAGTTCTGGCTCTTCGTCTTTACTGGAATCTCTGACCATGCTACTCAAAGACCATCAACATCACATGGCAGCATTGTTAGAAGTACAGACTCTCTGCCCTGGCCAGTGTGGCTCCGTTGGTTGGACATCATTCTCTGCACCAAAAGATTGCTAGTGCTATTCCCGGTCAGGGCACATGCCCTGGGTTTCAGGCTCAATCCCCAGTAGGGGGAATGCAGGAAGCAGCCGTTGGGTGTTTTGCTCTCACATAGATGCTTCTCTCTTCTTCTCCCTCTCCAGACCTACTGAATCATAATGTGTATTTTAATAAGATTCCCAGGTGATCCCATGCACATATGAGAAGCACTGGACTTGACTCTGAGGGCCAGGGGCAGTCTAGTCCTTTCCCTGACCACTCTGGGGGCTCATGACCTTATTAGCTTGGTGCACACCCAGAATGAAGGCAGAGCCTAGAAGGGTCCTTGGCCTCCAGCAGATCAGGGTGCTGGGAGCACAGGGGTCATTGACGTTCACTACAGGAAAGAAGATAAAGTAGCTCTCGTCTGGAATGAATGCAAATTTTTTTGTTTTGTTTTTAATTTAAGAAAAGGGGTGGGGGAGGCCTTAACCACTGGGAGAATAAAGGAGCATTCACTGGCGCCTTTGGAAATCATGTTGCGTGTAATACAGGGACAAGTCAAAGCCATCCTAATTGCCGTGTTTAGGAAACAAACCTACCTTGCACTTTCATTTCAGGTAGCCCACAGCTGCAAACTTTTTAAACTCTTTATCTCTCTGGAAGACAAAGAAACTTGCAATTAAAGTGTTGAAATGCAAGGTTATTTCTTCATTTTCCTTTGGGGCATATGTTCTGTTTCTGAGGAGCAGAGATAATAAATGCATTGTGAGGAGAGAGAGAAAGGGTTGAGTGAAGATCAATGGAGCTTTGAGATGCGCCTGAGTGAGAGCAGCCACCCTTTCTTCCTTTAAGGAGCAAATCTGGGATCAAGGTGTCAGGGCAAAAACGCTGATGCATCGGGAAAATAAGCAACTTTCAAGGTAGTCCGTTGTTTAATGTTTGCTAAATCAGACGGTGACTATGCCAAGACATCTAAGAGGCCACAGTTACTCTACATTTTTAAGGGTTGTTTTTTGTTTATTTGTGTGTGTGTGTGTGTGTGTGTGTGTGTTTTATTCTGACCTAAGGCAGATTTTCTTTATTCTGTGCAAACTATCTGTTTGAAAAATACCTGTGGCAAAACGGTTAAGATAGTCAATTTTATAGTATGTATATTTTATCACAATTAAAAATAAAATGAAAAAAATACTCTTACGGGAAATGTAGTTCTTACCTGGTAATGAAAATGGCATGAAGTGCTTGTTATTCCGACCTTTGTGGAGGGACAGCAGTGTCCTCCGATCTGAACCCAAAGTCAATATCACAGAAGCCTGGTGCTGCGAGTGTATGTTAACTCATAATGTGGATAAATTCTGCCATCAGTTGTGTGGCTTCATGTACCACCCTCCCCTCACTGCAGTGGTCTGCCCACACTGCCCACACTCCCTCCCAGGCCCTTTGCAAATGCTTTGACATCCACCGGGAATACTCCTCCTCCTGACCTGGCTGTGAACTTCATGTTTCCCACTTTACACAGGTCTCCACTGAATGTCAGCTTTTCAGGGGCTCCCCATCATCATCCCATCACTTGCCCTCTTTTATTTTTTTTCGCAAAAATTATTACACCCAGATTTCATTATTTGGGTGTAATAACTTTTGCTTATTGTCACTCTTCTCCTGTGAGAAGGACTCCCCCTGTCTAGGTCCATCTCCTGTATCCACAGAACCTAACATTGTCTCTGGCACATAGTATATGTCCGTTAATAGTTGAGGAAGAAATGACTGTAGGTTTAACTTGTCCCACTTTTAGGCTGTAAATTTGCTGAACATGTCTTACCTAAATGCTAAACCTCCTAGATTACTTTCTAGAGAGCCAGGCAGTGATGCTGTGTAGAGTGAGAGCATTTTTCTTCAATAGGAAAATCAAGGATGTCTTTCAAAGTGGTGAACATGAACCTAAGAGTCCTAAGCCCTCCGATTCCATTCCTGTCCTATTAACAGCTAAATTGAGTCATGTGAACAGATCCAGGCAAAACAAATTACCCCATAAAAAATTGCAAAGGACTTGGGTAGACACTTCTCCAAAGAATATATACACATGGCCAATCTATAATGATAAAAGTGTAACATGCTAATTAGACCAGACATCCTCTGGATGTCCTTCCAGACAAAGCTGGGGCCGTGAGGGAAGCCCAGGTCCCGGGTGCCAGAGGGAAGCCGGTGCTGGCAGCCAGGGGAAGGAAGGCTTACTCTTACACAGATTTCATGCATCGGGCCTCTAGTACACATATAAAAGGATGTTCAGCCCTAGCTGGTTTGGCTCACTGGATAGAGCATCGGCCTGTGGACTGAAAGGTCCCAGGTTCGATTCCGGTCAAGGGCATGTACCTTGGTTACGGGCACATCCCCAGTGGGGGGTGTGTAGGAGGCAGCTGATCTGATCGATGCTTCTCTCTCATCGATGTTTCTAACTCTCTATCCCTCTCCCTTCCTCTCTGTAAAAAATCAGTAAAATATATATTTTTTTTAAAAAAAGATGTTCAACATTATTAAATCATTAGGGAAATGCAATAAAACCCACAGTGAGAGACTACATCATACCCACTGGGATGGCTGTTACCACAAACCAAGAAAATAACATGTTGGTGAGGACACGGAGAAACTGGAACGCTCTTGCATCACAGGTGGGATTGTATTAAACAGGTGTAGCCCCTACAGAAAGCAATTTGGTGGTTCCTCAAAAGCTAACCACAGAATTATGACTCAGGTATAGTCTCCAAAGAATTGAAAACAGGGCCTCAAACAGATACTTGTGTTGCCAATATTTATTGTAGCCCTATTCACAGTATCCAAATGGCAGAAACAACCCAAGTGTCCAGTAGTAGATGAATGGGTAAATGTAATGTGGAAACAAACTAGAATATTATTCTGCCAATGAAAATGAATGGAGTTCTCAGCTTTGCGCAGTGGCAGTATCGTAGCCAATGAGGTTGATCTGAGGTGCAATTATTGCTAATTGGAAAAAAAAAAAAAAGAATGGAGTTCTGACACATGCTACAAACAGATGAACTTTGAAGACATTATGCCAAGTGAAATAAGCCAGTCATAAAAGGACAAATATTGTATGACTGTAAAGGGTCCCTAGAGTAGTCAAATTCATAGAGACAGAAAGTAGAATTGAGGTTACCAGGGGCTAGATGGAAGGGGTGAAGGGGAGTTCCGTGGGTAAAAGTTTCTGTTTGGAGTGATGACAATATTCTGGATAAAAGAGAGTGGTGATGGTTATACAACATTGTGAATGTAATTAATGCCACTGGATTATACACTAAAAAATGGTTAAAATGGCAAATTTTTATTTATATATATTATCACAATAAAAAAGTACCCCAAAGTTTTTCTAAAAAGACACTCAAAGGGCAGACATAGAAAGAGCCAAATCCCATTTTTCTTTTCTTTTTTTAAAATATATTTTATTGATTTTTTACAGAGAGGAAGGGAGAGAGATAGAGAGTTAGAAACATCAATGAGAGAGAAACATCGATCAGCTGCCTCCTGCACATCTCCTACTGGGGATGTGCACACAACCCAGGTACATGCCCTTGACTAGAATCGAACCTGGGACCTTTCAGTCCACAGGCCTATGCTTTATCCACTGAGCCAAACCAGTTTCAGCCAAATCCCATTTTTCATGATGCGAGACAGCCCATCCCCACCTCCCTGAGATGAGCTTTCTTTCCCTCCTGCAAATAGAGCCCGAGTTCCAGAGTGGCACTTGGCTGTACTAACCCGACATCTACCTCTCCTCTCCTCTGCCTGTGTCCTCCCGTGCTAAGTGCTTTAAGGGGTCTGGGGCGGGCTAATTCTGTTAGTCCTGCACTCGGCAGTCCCTTTCACCTCTATATATGAGAGCCCAGAAAAGATGTCTCCCAGAGTGTGAAGTAGTAGAGCTCTAAAGAGATGGACGCTTTTTACTTTAAACCCTGGACCAGACAAAAATCTTATCTTATGTTCATAATTATGTGAAAAAGTGTTTACAAGGGAAAGGTGAATGTTGCAGGCAAAGGAATGATTGGCCTTCCTCTATTATTTTGTCAACTCGTGGTCTCATATGGAGGAAGGAGTTGGTCCATATTTGTGACCTTCAATGAGTCCAGTAGAACTCAATCCAGTGGGATGAATACTTTCGAGCTGGAGTTTTGAACACTCTTTTTCAGTGGAAACACATTCATAAAATGCATTGCAGAATGCCCCACGTCCTTTAGTAGCAGGTCAATGATAAGACTGGTATGTGACAGTCATAATTTTCTTCACAATCTTCTCAAACTGGCCACATTTTTTAACAGTGTACCACTCAGAGAATTCTTGGACCTCACCAAGGACAGCAGGTTTTATTTCAAGAGCTGTGTATGAAATACATTTCTGTGAAATGACTTATATTTTAAACACTCAGAGTTTTCTGTTTAAACTCTCCGATTCTCTGTATCCATTTCCGTTATGACTTAAACCAAGGACTTGGCTGGTATAAGTGGGGCTTTAGAGTTTTCAATGTGTTCCATAGTTCACTGCATCCCCAGGTGGGGTGAACCAGGTGATCCAGTGGGGTGCCCGGGAGATCCCCAAAGCCACCCCTTATTCTCCTTATGTCGTTATAAAGACACCATCTTTATAAATGCCTGTGCAATATTGTGAAGCGTGAAGTGTGAAGCTTGGGTTTGTCCAAAAGAAAATTGAGTCTGCTACTTTCTCTGTAAACCTGTAAGCTTAAAATTCTCTCTCTTACGTTTATTTAAAGTGAAAATGTCTAGAAGGGCATTCAGTCATAACGCAATGATGTCCTAGTTAGCAGAATCCCTGGCAGATAGGATCTAGGCCGCTTTATCTGCAGACACCCTGAGTAACTAACTGTCTCTGCCCCAAATCAAGGGTGGCTTATGTCACTGACTGAGCCCCCAGACGGAAAGCCACTGAAATGACGCGGACCGCCTGTCAGGACTGCAGTCCCATGAGAAAGCACTTCTTTATGCGAAATCAAACAGGCCTTTCCAGAAATAAGCCTCTTTGATGGAAAACCTATTCTTCCAGCCCCCCAGCTGACAGCTTTTGTTTGTCGTGCAGGTGAAGAGTCAGGGGGCTGGGGCGTCAGGAACGTGTTGGGCAGGATTCCTATGTGGGTCCCCTTCCTGTCTTCCACGCTCTTTCTTCTTCCTGGTGGCACTCTTTTTCGTTTACGCCCTCGGGGAACGATCTAAGTGCGGATGCGTCCTGCTCTGCTCAGGTGTGCACATCAGCACCCCCTCTCCTGACTGCAGGCCAGGTGTGCGCCTCTGCTGAGTGATGGATGGGATTACTTCATTCTCCCCGCAGCTTCAAAGGGAGGAAGCAAGCCCTGTTTCATTGAGTGCTGCTGCTTGCCAACGCCACGTCATTTACATGAATTACCGTAGGTCTGACCCTTAGTGCAGCGGGGTGGGCACAATTATTAGCCCCATTTTACAGGTGAGCAGCCTAAGGCTTCGAATCGGCTTTTTTCCCCCCCTTGCCGTCCCATTGTAAAAATGTAAACAGTTTATTAAAGAAAATGTCAAAAAAAACAACAACAAAAGAAAGGAAAAGAAATGTCTGTTGGGGCCACACTGGAAGCTCAGTTCTGAGAGTTGTCCTTGGTAGAAAAATCCTCCTGCCCCGCAGCCCACCGGCCCTCACCGGTGGGGCCACCGGGCCAGGCTCCGTCCTCTCCCTTCATCAGCACTCGGGCACCACCCTCCGCCCCTCAACCCGTATTCTCCCGGCCCCTACCTCTGCTCCACTCAGTTCCCACATTCTGGCATGCCAGCCTTTACTGTAGTTAGCATTTCCTTTTTCTTTTTCGGTAGAAACCTGTCTTATCTGATTTCTGAACAACCAGTGACTCTGATGGTTTCCACTTCCAGGTACGAACTCTTAACCGAGAAGCACGATGGTGGGATGCTTCTTTTCCATTAACTGTGCCACGATCAGAAGTAGAAAGCTAGCGCAAATGGAGAAGGCCATCTGGAAGCCCTCGGGGGGAAAGGTGCTAAGAAAGGGGCAAAACCGAAAAGGCCCCCTAAACATCTTGAGCTGAAGGGTCAGCGTTTTGACTCATAACTGAAATGTTTGTGAGGGAGAAACTCAGACCTCTCTCTGGCCTGTCTGCTCGGCCAGCTCAGAATAGAGACATTCAAAGCAACAGACACGAAGTGACAGCTTTCTTTGTAGTTAGGGTAACTTAGCTATTTCAGTCTTATTTGCTGAGAACAAGCAGTTCAGAGAGAAAGTTTTCTGGTGTGGGACCATCAAAGGAGAGAAGCTATCCTGGGGCTCTGGGGACATGGTCACTAGAAATTTATTCATATTTTTTGGGGGGCAGGAGCAGTTTCAGTGGCGACTTTCATTGGGACATTCTGTTTCAAGGGCAGCAGGACTACTGAGGTGTTATTTCCAATTTAATAGTTTCTCTCTTAACGAAAACCACATCTTTCAGTTCTACTGTAGCGTTCAGAAATTTGATACCATCTTTGCTTACAGTATAGCCCAATTCTCAGCTGCAGTCACGGATGATATTTTACAAAATGAAATCTATGGAAAATCCCACATTTGCTCTCCCGGGTTGGCTTCATTTCCCCTAATTTGACCGAAGGGGCCACGCCTCTTTCTGCTTTGTACGTGTCAGCGAGGATTTTCAGTAGAGCAGAAAAGCAACTTTATCCCCATGATGACTTTCACCGCCATCAGATGGATGGGCAGCAGGAAAAAGAAATATTTCAGTCCACCTGCCCTGCAGAATCCTAAAAACAGACCCCGATTCTCTGTAGCTCCGTGTCAGGCTCCTTCTGTGCAGGGCTTTTCAAAATGAGGACCCCCCACCCCCTTGGCTCTGCATCAGGAAATAAATCCATGTCTCGTTATGAAGAGAATTTTTAAATATATTTTTATTGATTTTAGAGAGGAAGGGAGAGGGAGAGATGGAAACATCAATGATCAGAGAGAATCATTGATCAGCTGCCTCCTGCACGCCCCCTACTAGGAATTAAGCCTGCAACCCAGGCATGTGGCCTGACTGGGAATCAAACTGGGACCTCCTGGTTCCTAGGTCAATGCCCAACCACTGAGCCACGCCAGTCAGGCTATGAAGAGAGTTTTGATTGACAATCTATGAGCTTTCTCCTGCTTCCCAAAGTCTTGCACAGACTGTGGACATGCTTCTTCCATATTTGTCAGCTCAAAAATAAACACCAGCCTGTGTGCCCCCAAACAAGTAGACATAAAGCACAAACCCACAGAAAAGTGAGACAACAGGAGGCCAATACATTAAATGTATCGTCTTGCCACTCTAACACCTTCCTCTAAAAAAAAAAAAAAAAAAGACTTTCCGAGGAATTCCTATGGAAAGGGGTGTAAATGGTATTTGCTATACAGGTTCTAGTGTTTCTTATTAACTCAGGGTGGGTCTGTTAGAAAACAAGGGCTACTGGATGTAAACACCAGCCTGTGTGCCCCCAAACATTTTTGTAGTTTATTGATTCAGAACTGCATTCGGACCCTGTCAACCCATGGCTTTTATTTTTTTAGAAGACTTCTAAGTATCATAAATCACATGATATTCCCAGACACAAGCGCTGCAAACAGACCTGACCCCGCTGGCCTCCAAGGCAGCTGCGATACACAACAGTTCCCCCAATGGGTCCCCGATCACGTCTTCTTTCTACCTGCAGGAAGAGGCCCAAGCAGTGGTGACACTGGTTACCTGTGGGGAGGGCTGCCCGGGAGGGAGACTCCCCCAGAGCCTGTGGGAGCTTTTACATTGTGCATCATGTGACGCTATCCTTTCTTCAGCAAATAAAACATTCTAAAGTGGTTCTTCTTTATTTGCTTAATGAAAACAACTATGGTTCCAAAGCTCTATTGCTTTAGAAGGAAACAATTCACTCTTAAAGGTGCACTGGAAAAAAACCTAGATAACTAAAAGCTGGATGTCTCAACTCAGTTACCAAATGCCTTCTGTTGCTGCAGGAGCGGGTAGGTGGCTGACAGGATCCCACCATTTCCCGGGCAGCTGCAGACTGGTGCTGAACCCCTCTGTTCCCCCAGAGGTTACTTCCATGCCACTCAGGCAGGAGCATGCTTTTATCCATGACTGCCTTGCTGGGATTGCTGTCAGTTACTGGAGCCAGCGCCTCACAACCATTGGGAGCTTGGTCTTGGAGGATGGAGCCGGGTCCAAATTCTGAGCCATTGGAAGGGAAGGGCCCAAGGCCCAGCAGGGACTTGGGCAGCCTGGGGGCTCTCCCCGGCTGCTGGTGAGATGGTAGATACGAGCTAGAATTCCTTAGGGAGAACAAGGGGCCAGACTGGGAGGGGCTGAAGAGCATTCATTCATTCACATACAAAAATGCCTTTCGGGGGATACATGCGGCAGGCCTGCCAGGGAGACTGGCATGAATGAGACCCAAAACAGGCTTACGGGGAGCTGAGCCAAGCAGGTGGGACTAAGGGACTTGGAGTCTGGGAGTCAGGCAGCGGAGCCTGTCTGGGCTACAGCATCGAGAGACAAGTCCCTGGGGGACCCTCAAAAGCAAGACAGGCCAGGGGGTCTGACCTGGATTTCCTGGTCGTTACAAACAGCAAAGTGGAGAGTCTGTCCCAGGAGGTTCTGCACAGGATCTTGGTGAGCCCAGTAACCGAAGGGCTTTGCATGCTGGGCGAGGCCTGGGGAGCTGCTCCTCCTCTAACAGAGGGTTCCTCTAGAGCCGGGCTCTGCCGTGGGGGGACAGAATGCTGGAAGCAGATAGTCAGGACCCAGTAGGAGAGAGGACCACGAGGGCACAGCCTCCTGGATGTGCAGGCACCTTCAGAGGGTTTCCCGAATTCTCTTTATCCCCAAGTCGTACTCCCTTAAATATATCCATGTATGACGGTTGTTTTCTAAGTGGTATATTTATTGCCATTTTGAAAGCTGAAGGTGTACTGCAAAGTATAGAATGTCCCTGAAGAACAAAGTCAGGTTCTATTGCAGCTGCACCTTAGATTAGGTTACAGCGTGATTTTCTGCCTCCCACAGCCGATTTTCCCAGGAGCAAAATTGCTGCTGCTCCTTAAAAAAAGGAGCTCCTTAAAAGACCTGTAATCCTATAGGTCTGTCAAGCAGACCTGTCAGTTTGGGGGTAAGGAAAACGCTCTGGAATTCAATAGCAGCCATTGCACGACTGCTGCTGAGCTGTGCCCCCTTTTTTGTTGTTAATTCTCACCCAAGGATATTTTTTTGCATTGATTTCTAGAGAGAGTGGAAGGGAGGGAGACACAGAGACACACACATCGATGTGAGAGAGACACATCAATTGGTTATCTCCTGCACACGCCTCAATCAGAGTGGGGAATAGAGCATGTGCCCTTGACAAGAATTGAACCTGAGGACCCTTCAGTCCGTGGGCTGATGTTCTATCCACTGAGCCAAGCTGGCGAGGGCAAGCTGTACCTTTTACAGACTGAGTTTTACGGTATATGAATTATATCTCAAATTTAGAAACAGAAGACGTGTCTAGGTAAAGCCACAGTAAGCTTTGGAGACAGAAATGAATTCTAAGGAGTAATCTGTGAAATGCTGGTTAGGAACTAGGACCTCTGGTCACCTCTGGAATCAGTGACTTCCCCATTTTGCCGGGAGGTGAAAGCCTGGGTTAGATGGTGGAGGGGGGCGGGGAGGTTTGAGTGAATCACAGCCACACTCCTAGGCATGTAAGGAGATTGTCCACGTGCTCAGCAGGAACCAGGACCGGGAGCCCAGGACATGGCTAGCACCTGTGTTCCTCAGCAGCTGCTTCGGGGGTAGCCCTGTACCAAATTCCCCTAAAAAGAACCTTTCTGTGTATGTTACACAGAGTGTGCGCTTATCTTACAGAGGCTGTTGCAGCTCTCTTGTGGGTCAGACACCACTGATAACCTTTCTCGTCTGAAACAGAGCCCGACCACATCACTATCTCGTTTGCCTCTGTCATCATCGTTGCCGCAGGGTTCACATGCATCCTAGCTGACAAATGTGTGCCGACCTCCTTCCCCGCTACCACCGTGCCTCTGCTCACCGCCCTCCCGTGCGCATGCCTGACTGTGCTCGACGCAGAAGGGGCACGGCAGCCTACAGAGAAACAGGTCCCCAAAAGGCAAAGAGAAAAACCAGAAAGGAGTGGTGCTGTGATTTCTGGTTTGTTATTTTTCCTAGTTCCCACTGGGCTCCTGGTGCGGTCCTTGAGCCCCTGTCATGTGGTGAATCCGCGGGGAGCATCCAGTCCATGTTACCCAGTGTCCACAGGCGTGTTAGCCAGGCCTAGGCAGCAAGTCTGGATACAAGCTTTTTGGCACACATGGCTCCAGGAACACGTTTGACTTTCTCATCAACCTCAAAGTAACCATCCTGGACCCGTCCCTCCTGTAAGCCCTTTGCAGGGCCAGCGTGAGGTCAGAGAGGTGCCCCACCCGCTCACCCAGCCGGCCTGGGGTTTTCTGCTGCTCTCTCTATGGAAGTTCCTTCCATAACGGAGGTATTTTGAGGATGCGTGGCTCCTAAACTATGTTATTTCTATCCCTTCCATCCACGTGCAGAGGAAGTTCCCTGTGTCATTGTGCTCATCTCCCTCCCCCCACTCTGCTGATGTTCCCCACCCCACCCCACCCCACCCCATATGCCGTTTCAGACCTCAGCGCCTCTGTTTGAACTATTCATAATCTCTCAAGTCTCCCTTACCTCCGTCCCAACCGCCACCTGCCACTTCCTTTTCCCCATCTGGCCGACTATTCTTTATCCTGCAAGACTGAGCTCACCTGTCACGTGCCTTAGGACACCGGCCCCGGTCTTCAGGGACGTGGGGCCCATCGGCTTCCATCACAGCACACCCAGGGTGGAAGCTCCGGGAGGGCAAGGTGCGCAACTTCGGATCCCTGGGCCCCCCGAGGGGAACTTGACCCTGGTATGGCACCCTTTGGTGTCTCTTCAGCTGTTCAGTTTCACGGTTGATTTCCACATGACTGCCTGTCAGCGCGTGCTTTTTATCTGACACCAAGTAAGCTGAAAAGAGCTTTTCTGCGGCGCACTGATAAGGATCTCTGAGTGAACGTAAGGGACTCGGCTTTTTGGTTTGTTGTACTTACACGGGCAGATTTGGAAATTAAGCTTTGTACTAGAATCCAACGGAAAGGAAGCAGAGACCCAAAAAGCAGTTCACCGGGGTCCCTCAGCCAGCGGGCGGGCAGGCCTCCTCGCTCCCAGCCCACGGAGCTCCTGTCACAGCGTGGTGTCCCACTTTTTAATATTCTCTGCATGTTTAACATTTTGAAAGGTACGCAGGGTTAAACATCTTTTAGAAATCTAAATGTGTTTTGTAGTTTATCTAGGAATAATACAGAAAATATTGCTGTTATTTTTGGTGAAGAAAGTCAATTTTGTACAGTTTATTTCGACGTAAATAAAATGTGAATTTGTTTAAAAAAAAGAAAAAGAAATCAGAGGTAGCTTATCAGACCAAATTTGAGATCCCCTGGTGTAATATACAAGGGTGGGCAAGAGTAGGTTTACATTGTGAGCCCCTGAAACAGTTTATCTTGTATTATTAATTAATTGTTTTATTATTTCCCATGCGAACAACTGTAAGCCTGCCTCTGCCCCCCTGTACCTGCTAAGGAGCCTCCTTGTGTCCTCCTGCAGTGTATGATCAAAGTTGACTGAGCATGTCATCCATCATGTGACCCACAGACATGGGGCCAATTTCCTATGTGGCTTGTCTACAGCAGTTTTCAGACTTCTGCAGCCAGTTTGTCAGTTTTCCTTTAATTTCTCATATTGCCATGAGCATAACCAAAATATTTGTACATGTTTAAGTGGGTTTGCATACCAGGATCTGTTTGTTGTATATATTCTTAGGGGGAAATGGGCTGGAATAGGAAGTGGCTGTTTGGGGGAGGGAGGTGTTAATAATATTACACAGAGCAGTCTCAGGACGGCTTATGGTGTTTCTTATGCTTTTCCAACATGTAATTTGATGATTCCTTTTTTTGTTTGTTTGTTTGCTTTATTCAGAAAGAACTTGTGCATAACCTCTGCCTGGTGTCATTTTCTTTCAGGTGACTTTTCAGATCACCCCTCCGTGTGCCAGCGAGAGGCACTATGAGCATTTTGGACGGTGCTGTAACAAATGTGAGCCAGGTCTGTACTTCTGAGCCACCTTTCATCCCCCTCAGGAGTAAAAGGGCTTTTTTTTTTTTTTTTTTTTAATTTAAGGAATGATTTCTATCTGCCAGATGAAAAAGAAATTGGATGGACTTTTTATGGTAATGGCAGGTGGTAATGTCTGTCACTCTGAAGACAAAAACCTTTCTTTCAGAAGATAAAATCACTTAAAAATGAAAAGCAATTTCATAAGCTGGTACTTTATTCATGTTGGAATGCTATTTTCCAAAATACTATTTCTTGAGAAAAAAGAAGGCCTCTAAAAGCATGTTTTAGCACTTTGTGATTCAAACTCTCAAGATAAGAAATTCACCTCTTATTGAAAAATACTATCACATTAAAAAATTGGGGGTAGGGGGAGCCATACTGGAATTGTTGCTGCTGAAATTGCCTAAACCCTGTTATACCTTCTCCCCACACATATACCTGCTGAGGAGCAGAAGGTGGGCTGGTGACAACGACTTTCCCAAACTTGTTCTGCCAGAATGTGGCCACACATTTCTGTAGCCCCAATGAACTCCCAAGTCCACAGGGTCCTCATTCACTCATTGCTCTGGGGAGGAGAGCGCATCTTTGAGGAACGGGTGGTTAACAAGACCCTCAAGCATGTCAAACTCATGGCCGGGGCCTGTCCATGAGTTTGATATTCTTGCGTAGATATTTTGGCTACAAATATTTCTTGGATGTGCAGAACGAAGATCCAGCATGTGTGGGGTGTGTGTGTGTGTGTGTGTGTGTGTCTCCGGATTGACAGTAGGGGACATTCTGAAGACAGGAGGTGAGGGATGAAATGAAACCCCTCATGCTTAGCCCCCAGGGAATCCCTCAAGTTCTACAGGCCCCCGTTTGAAAACCCTTGTTCTTTACCTTACTCAGCCGAGGTTCGGCGTGGAAAGGGTGATCTTTCCCATGGAAGAACTAAAAGACCCCTGTGACCACGGCCCAGCAGCCCAGAGAGGCTATTTCAGCCAGCTGGGAGCCTGCGGAGCATCACTGGGAGATGTGGCTCTGTCTCCTGTATCACACTGTCTCTTGGGGACTTCCTGGGACCCTGGTCATGTAAATGGTCCAGTAAATTGGTGCATTTTTGTGTGTGTTTTTGGGGGGATATTTTTGATTAGTGCATTTTCCCCCTTCTAATTTAAGGGACGTACATGTCTGCCAAGTGCACTACTACCTCGGAAAGTGTGTGTCTGCCCTGCGGCAGGGATGAATACCTGGACAGCTGGAATGAAGAAGACAAGTGCTTGCTGCATAAAGTTTGCGATACAGGTGAGTCAGTCACGCCAGCGGGAAGTGGGGATAATGATATTTTCCGGTTCAGCGGTGCTGTCTTTGGGGGACGGAGGGAGGAGTTCTGACCACAGCAGGATGGGCTTCAGCTCCCAGCAGCGCCTTGTTAAAATTCTTCTCCGAGAGCTTTTGTTCTAGACTATGTTTGTGTTGCAGTTTAATCATGGAACACATCTTAGAGTTGACAGAATATTTCCCCAGTTATTTCCATGTGTGTTGTGTTATTTAATCCTCACAAAAACCCCTGTGAGGTAACCACGATGATCCCATTTTAAAGATAAAGAAAACTGAGACGGATAGAGGTTAAATGACTTCAGGGTTATCCAGTGCAAAGCAGGACTCCCAGTCAGGTCGTCGGACTCTCGAGTCCTTTTCCTAAACGATAAATGTCCTATTAACTCGACAGTTTGATCTCTTTATCAGTCTGCTGTGGTTTTTTTGCCTCAAATTTTTAAAAATTATAGTTTATTTTCAGGAATCGGGATCAAAATATGCCTCTTAAGTCTCAGCCTACAGGTTCCTTTCCTTCTTCCTTTTTCCTTTCCCATTCGGTTTATCTGGGAGAAACCTGTTGTCGGTCCTGTGGTTCCCACAGCCTGGTTGCTGCTGGTTGCACCCCTTGGTACTGTTTAGCCTATTCTTCCATCTCCTACATTTCTTGTAAAGCGGTTGTGAGATCTAGAAGGCTGCTCAGATTCTGATTTGTTTTTTTGTTTTTGGCAAAACTCCTTCGTAGTTGGTAAAATGTAGTTATGTCAGGAACCATGTAACAGCTGCTTTTCTCTCTGTATGTGATATTAGAAGCTATTGACAATCATGACCTAGATCCATTTTCATTAGGCAATGATCCAGTTCTATCATTCCTTCATTTCTTAGCTGGGATGCTTTGTAAAGGGAAATTCCCCCCATCGGTGATTCATTACCCTGAAGTACACTATGTACAGGAAAGGTGGAATGAATGCTGTAGCTTTGTTTACCACTTTTCAAAACAGTGACTCGACCATCCAGCTTTCTCCAAAGGATTTGTATGAATATTATGAACTCATGAATTTAGACATCTTCGAGGTGTTTCGGTCTACTGCAGTTATTAGTTTTCCTGGTGCTCAGATTGTCCCACCTCCAGGTGGCCCCACCTTTGGTACAACCCCAGGTGTCTTTTTTTTTTTTTTTTTTTTTTTTATTGATTTCAGAGAGGAAGGAAGAGGGAGAGAGAGATAGAAACATCCATGATAAGAGAGAATCATGGATCAGCTGTCTCCTGCAAGTCCCCCACTGGGGACTGAGCCCACAACCTGGGTATGTGCCCTTGACCGGAATCGAACCTGGGACCTTTCAGTTCGAAGGCTGACGCTCCATCCACTGAGCCAAACCAGCTAGGGCAAACCCAGGTGTCTTGAAGAGCTCCCTTGCTTCCTGGCTCACATTGGATATTTCCTGCCCTGCATTTGGAACCAGCCATTTCTCCAGGAATTCCTGATCACTTTCTGCAGAACATCTTCTTTAGAGATCTTGACCTGGGTGCTATGGAGGCTCATTGGTTCTGGATTGACTCTTATGTGTAGGTTTTTCTCTTTCCCAGTGGAAAGAACCAGGAAATAAATATTTTTTAAACCATAATTTTCCTAATGGTTAAAGACGGCTGGCAGGTTTTGTTTGGAGAAGATAACATGGAAACTCCACTGAGCAGAAGCATCTGATCAAGTCTCTTTTCTTTCCCACGACTTAGTAATGACCTTGACTCATTGCTGTCTCTTGGAAATAAAGAATCATTCTGTCTACGGCCAAAATTGATTAAAGTGCAAAGCCTGGTTCATTAAGATATTCAAGGATATGCCAGGCTTACATTCACTTGCATTTGAGTGCGATACTGGAATTAGAATTTTCAAGGACGCGACAGTGTCTGTGTGTGTTCCAGGCATCATGTGCATATTTATACACACTGGCCTTGGTGCCACTGAGCTGGCCTGGACCTCAGAGAGTGGGTCTGGAGGCAATGGAGATTTCTCCAGGTTCTTCATGGTTGGGCCTAGGAATGGGGATAAGAAATGTGTCTCTCCCCTCCCCCTGTTTCTGGCTGCCACTTAGTTAAGGCTGTTTTTTTCCCCCATGGAACTCTGTTCTAGTTAGTTCAGGCTGTTATAGCAGAAATCCACAGACTGAGTGGCTTAAACAACAAAAATTTACATCTTCCAGTTCTGGACACTGGAAGCCTGGGATCAGGGTGCCAGTATGGCTGGGTTCTTGGTGAGGGTCCTCTTCCTGGTTTCAAGATAGCAGCGTTCTTGTTGTGCCCTCACATGGCTGAGAGCAGAGAGAGGAAGCAAGCTCTCTGTTGTCTTTCTTACTGAGGGCACCAATCCCATTCTTGAGGGCTCCACCCTCATGACCTAATCACCTTCCGAAGGCCCCACCTCCTAATACCATCATCAAGGGTTAAGAGTTCAATATAGGAATTTTGAGGGGACACAAACATCAGTCCATAACAAACTCCAAGAAGTATTCAGGACTATTCGGTACAAGGTCTGTTTGGACAATCTGGGTGAGATGTGTCCCACAGGGTAGAAGGGCTGTTTTAAGTAATGTGCTGTGTCATGTTTTTGATTCTCACTGCTCGGCGCAATTATGTTCTATACAATCACCACAAACACTGAACTAGCAAATACTGAACTGCTTTTCCCAGGAGAAATACAGGTTCCCGTGAGCCTCTGGTCACAGCGTTTTTGTCAACTGGTCAACATATAACCTTGTTTTATGTGTGTTTGTGTTTAAGAACACTTTATGTAATAAATACTTTGACTCACTAACATTAGACTCACAACCAAGAGTGCTGTAACTCATTCCTGAACCAAGTTTTTCTAACACACATTTTCTCCATAAGACACATCGCAACCTCCTCTGGCTTAGAAGCACTAGACAGTGCCTAAGCACTGCATTTGGAGGCCATTTTGAACAGTGACATCAGCCCTAACTGGTTTGGCTCAGTGGATAGAGCGTTGGCCTGCAGACTCAAGGGTCCCAGGTTCGATTCCAGTCAAGGGCATGTACCTTGGTTGCTGGCACATCCCCAGTGGGGAGTGTGCAGGAGGCGGCTGATTGATGTTTCTCTCTCATCGATGTTTCTAACTCTCTATCCCTCTCCCTTCCTCTCTGTAAAAAATCAATAAAATATATTTTTTAAAAAACAAAACAAAACAAAAAAACAGTGACATTTCCAACAAAAAACACAAAAAGGCTAAAAAATAGGACTCTAAAAAGACCACTAAAAGAACACGTTTCCAGGATGAGAGCTGAAACATTAAGGCAGAATGTGTTACTTTATTCACCCTCACCTGGCAGGTCCCCAGGGGTTGAAATTTCCCCCTACTCTGCGAAAGTGCCGGGAGTGCTGATTGGGGGGCTAAGATGACATTTTAGCCAGAAGGTGAAACTGCAGACCTGAATCAGTGGCTAATGAGGACCAACTGTGTGTGAGCAGTCGCCTCTCTCACACAAAGACTGGACAGGCCCAGGAGATTGGGGTAACAGGAGGGCAGTCTGCTGTGAGGTGTGAGGAAAGACAAACGTATTATTGTGGGAGAGACGAATTTCCAAGTATGTCTTCACGTCCCACCTCTCTACTCATCCACTTAGCTAATCACACAGTGACCCCAGTCTGTGGCCCTGCCAGATCTCAGGAGGAACCCCTGATCTCCAGGAACCCCATTCTTTTAGGTCCTATCTGGCATTGGTGTTAAGGCTATTTATCACATTTGAATTTACTAAAAATCGGGAGATTATGAAGTCTATTTTGCATTAGTAATCAGTGATCATAAACTTCCAGCCCTTAATCTTCCTACTAACATGAAAATTGACTTTTCAAAAGCCCTTCGACTCTTAATTATTGAGAGTGAAACCCCCCTGGGATGTTTCAGTGCCAGCACAGGAAGCTGAGGGGACTCCAGTGCTCCTGAGAGCCAGCGACCTGAATGCGTCCATGTCTGGGAGGAGGCCGGGCACTGCAGTGGGGGAATTGGGTGGGGTGGGGGCTGGCATGGGGTGCACCCCCATGCATGCATCCTCGAACTGCCTCGCCGCCCTGTCTCTCTCGCCCGCAGGCAAGGCCCTGGTGGCGGTGGAGCCCGGCAACCGGACAGCCCCGCGGCGCTGCGCCTGCACGGCCGGCTACCACTGGAGCGAGGACTGTGACTGCTGCCGCCGCAACGCCGAGTGCGCGCCCGGCTTAGGCGCCCGGCACCCGGGTACGGGGTTGCTTCCCGCGTCATCCGCTCTCACCGTCTTGCAGTCACCTGGAGGCCAAAGCCGGTGCTGAGGCGGCTTCCCTGCGTCATTCACGCTCCGGGGAGCCAGGTGGCGCTGGAGGAGCTTGAGGGTCCCCTGAGAACGGAGCCCCAGGTTTGGTTCTAACAAGGACGCGTGAGCGCCTGGCCCACATGCTGGTCTCCAGGCTCCTCCATCTGCGGAGCTTTATGCTCCCCACTTAGGACGGGACCCGGTAATGCAGGGGACCTCCAACTGTTTAAAAAGAACAGATTTGTGCATCCGCTTAGCAGAATTTTGAAAAAATCATGCACCCTGTAGCATATTTTTAACTTGACAGCTCAAAATTTTTATTACGAATTAAGAGTTGCTAAGGATTCAGTTTCCAGGGAAAGATAGCAATAGTAACACCTCCTAAATTTTTCAATGGAGTATCAACACCGTAATCTATTTTAAAATGCGCTCATTGCCTCACCTGTGGGAAAGATACAGTTATTCCCCCCTCCTTTGATTTGTATTCATTTCACCTTCCCTGCAGAATGCTATCCTGATGTATTTTTGTGCTTAGAGGGTTTTTGCTAATCACCTTTCATACTCTTTCATATCCAAAATTATGCACCTATTTGAAATCTTAAATTTGAAAAAATTTCTTGTGACTCCAGGTTCTAGGGGTTAAAAACACTTATTCTGGACCAAATTGTTACTGCAGGTATTACACAATAGGTCAAGGGTGAATATATTATATTTTGCTATATTAAAGTCTTTACAAACTAAAGAACAAATGGAGTTTTTTTCCAATTAGTTCATATCTTCTGGGCTGAATACAACTTATTGCTAAAATGCAACAGAATTCAAGCTCAATCCTGTTTCCACTAAGTGCTGAGAAACTTGTTCGCATAAATAGCTAAACAGCTAAGAAAGGACTCCCGTGACAGGAGTGTCCTCAACTCTATCAGCACTTTCTGAGTGACATGTCCTAGATCACACAGTGACGTGACATCAACGTGGTGTTTAACGATTGCTCAGTTAAGAACTCAACTGTGTCCTTCAGTTTTGTTGAAAGTAAATAAGTAGAAATAATCTTTTTGACTCAGAAAAGTGTTTCTTAGCGTCACTTACATCCTGACTTCTAGGAAGTATACCAAACCAGTTTCTTTAAGACGTAACAACTTACTAGTATTTATACCTGTTAATCTTTCCCTTGGAGGCATTTTTTTTAAAACCCAGAATACTTGGACAGGGTTAAGAGAATGAAATTATTATTCATTTCAATTTATAATGAGGAAAGTGTTCGTCAGAGAATCTAACTGGTACAGTCAATCCTGCGTATCTAATATATCAAGTAAACCAGACAAGCTTTCTCTTAAAAAAGTCTGACTTGCTTTTTTTAAAAATAAATTTATTTTTCAATTACAGTTGACATACGATATTACATTAGTTTCAGGTGTACAACAGTGACCAGACATTTATATAACTTACAAAGTGATCATTCCCAAGTTGACTTGATTTTCCAATTTTTAAAATGAGTCTCCCTGTGACAGCCGGCTCCCTTCTGAATTCTGATTCTCAGATAGACAAGGCCCAGAGCCTTTCTGCAAGTCTGTCACCTGCATAAAAAAAGGTGCTGTCCCCTTCTCTGCTTCATTCTTGACCGATGTTCTCTCCGCCTTGCCCCTGTGGGAATGGGTCCTTCTTTGGCAATAGATGGAGGACACAGGGGATGACATGAGTGAATGAAAATTTCCCTCCTGCCCTACTTGCATTGTACAGTTGGCCCTTGAACAACACAGGTCTGAACTGCACAGGTCCGCTTATATGCAGATTTTTAAAACTTACAGTATTGATAAATACAGTACAGTGTTTATGATTTTTATTTTCTTCAGAACATTTTATTTTTTCTAGCTTATTATAAGAATACAGTATATAATACATATAACCTACAAAATACATGTAAATTGTTTATGTTATCAGTAAAGCTTCTAGTCAACAGTAGGCTGTTCATAGTTAAGTTTTGGGGGAGTCAAAAGTTATATGTAGATTTTTGACTGCACAGGAGGGTCAAAACCCCTAAATTCCACATTGTTCAAGGGCCCATGGTATTTGAATTGAGAACAAGCCCACCTGGTCCCAGTTACCCTGTTTCTATGGTCACACTTTTGTCCTTAGATAGGGAGAGACAATACTGAGAGGCTCTGAATGCAGGGGCTCTGCCATCACCAGTATTTCCACTTGGTGCTCCGTTTGGCATCTCAGAGGTTTGGCACCATCCCAGGATTTGGAGTGGGGAAGAGTGTGCCTTCTTTTGCACAGTGGGAGCAGTGTGATTAGGAAAAGGAAAGGGACAGGGAACCTGCAGGATGCCCCCTGGCAGGTCAGTTACAAGGAACAGATCTGGAAGCCCAGTCAGTGTAGGGAAATCAATGAACTTTGAGCTCTGTAGCCCCTTAAGAAGTCTTTGTTTTTAAGAGTTGCTCTTCTAGAGCGTGTTTATCTTTTTAAAAGCTGTTTGAATTTATGTGAGTTGACTAGATGTTAACTGTGCTTTTGTTAATATCATTTTAAGGCAAATCAAATAGATTAAGTGGGGGAGGTATCTTACTTATTGAGGCAGTTGCAGAAATCAAGAAGATACTTCCCACTTGACCCTGAAAAAAGAACATGTAATTTCTTATTTTAGTGTTTCATTCATGAAAGCAATCACAGAAGCGCTACTAATTTCAAGAGTAATTTGTGGTTTTGGTGCAAGTCAGTTGCGTGATCATGATACCCCACATGGTAGTCAATGTTCTTGATTGGAATTCCCAAAGGTCTACACATGTCAGCAGCGAATAGACATAGAAAATCTGAGACATTTCCTATTCTAATAATATGGTTTGCAAGGAATATGAGAGTGCTGAAGAAAGCTTGCTAAGCAGGATCAATTCCTGCTTTCAGTGCTGTGGCTTAAGGCAGGGGTCCAAAATCCATCCTACCAATTGTGTTTGTGTAAATAGTCTTATTGGAACACAGCCACATCCTACATCCCCCCCTTTTTTTTTTTAAAACATATTGCCTATGACTGCTTTCATGCTACAAGTATTTGCAGCAGAGACTAGAAGGCCTGCAAAAGATATTTACCATAAGGTCTTTTATAGAAAAAGTTTGTTACCAGCCCTTGGTTTAATAGAAAGAGACCTGTAGGAGTTTTTTGTTTGTTTTTTTTTTTTAAGAAAACTGTTGTCACTCCCATGCTTGAACTGGTGAGATTAAGCTGTACAGAGAGGTCAGGTCAAGAAGTTGTCCTTAAAAGTCGTAAGAGGACTGACACTCTCTGTGGATCAAGGTTAATGTAAGTCCAAAGGCTGAAAGGGGAGATCAGGCAGGTGCGTGGTTAAAGCAGTGGACAGTAGACTCCCCGGCTAGGAAACAGTATTAGTGGCCAGGACAGTGGTTCTGAACAGCAAAGGGTCAGGACCTAACTCAGATACTGGCATTAGTAGCCTGACACTGAGCCAATTACCCTCCTGAACATAATAACCCTGAACCTACTGCTGGGATGGAAGGCCCTCTAGAGCCTGTGGGGGCTGAAGCAGTGAGCCACAGGCAGCGAGGGCAGGGAGGGGTGGGGAGGTGAGAGGCAGAGGGACCACCATCCTGGCCGATATCTAAGTGTCCTTGTTTGGCTTTTGTTTGTTCTGTTTGTCCTTTTGTTTTTTTGACAGTGCAGCTCAACAAAGACACGGTGTGCGAGCCCTGCCTTGTAGGCTATTTCTCCGATGCCTTTTCTTCCACAGAAAAATGCAAACCCTGGACCAAGTAAGTGACAACGAAGGAACCCAGCCAGTGTGTTGATTTTAAGTAACTCAACCTCCACGGTCTCATTTGGGTTGGACACAGACTGCTTGAGTTTTGTGAGGCTTCCTCTTGAAGCCACATTCAAAATGGGAAAAGCCTGTCAGTTCAGTGTGGGCAAAATAAACCCATCCAACCAGCCTTCAACCTGGTGTGACAGACACGCCTTACTTTCTAGATTCAGTTTGGCTCAATCTTTGACTTAGAGTTTCAGCCTCCTTTTTCCCTTTCCTAACCTCACGTAGTTGAAAATGATTGATGACACTTGTTATCATTCACTCATGCCCCTCACCCCCCCCACACACACTTCTCCTAACACCACTGCTTTATTGTCCAGAGATGTGTGTATGTGCATAAAGAAGCCTCCTGTTTACATAAATGTTCGCATACTGTAAACACCATGTTTTTTTTTTTTCACATACTATATCTTGAAGGAAGCTCATTCCATATTAGTTCACTTAGATCTTCATGGCTTTTTATAGATACCTAATATTTCATCATAGAGGTGTGCCGTGATTGAGTTAATAAGTTTCCTAGTGATAGTCATTTAGGTTGTTTCCAGTCTTGTGCAGTAATTAATCATTTTGAATGAATCATCTCATATATACTATTTCACACTTATGTTAGTGTATCTATAGTGGAGCCTGGGTCCTTTCATTACATAATGATTCTTTCAGTTCCCAATATATGAATTCTCATTAAATATTGATTTCCTAATCCACTTATCCAAGTTTTATGTTGACAAGGTTTTCTGTCTTTTCAACTTTTAAAGAGCATTCATCAAAAGTTTATCAGTGCCCAGCCAGTGTGGCTCAGTGGTTGAGCATCAATCCACATACCAAGAGGTTACTGGTTTGATTCCTGGTCAGGCATATACCCAGTTTTTAGGCTTGATCCTCAGAAGGGACTATGCAGGAGGCAGCCAATTGATGTTTCTCTCTCATCGACATTTTTCTCTCTCTCTCCCTCTCCCTCTCTCTCTAAAATCAATAAGGACATTTTTTTTAAAGTTTATCCCCTGGAGCATTTGGAAGCATTGGAATCTTCTATACTGAAGACACCAATCTACTGTCTTTTGGGCCATACTCTTAGAAAACACTGGCAGTATTTACTTTTGTTCATTCATTTGTCCACTTGGATGATGTGTGGATAGGCAATGGGGATCCAAATGTCCAGAAAGATGGGTTCCTCTCCTGAAGAAGCTAGCAGTCTAGTGGATTAGAGCCTTTTGTTTCTTTTCTTGAAAAATAAGAATATAAAATGGAAGCACTTAACTCCCACAGCTGTACCAATCTTGGACAGATGGAAGCACGTCATGGGACCGATAAGTCAGACGCGGTCTGTAGCTATTCTCTGCTGTCTACAGAACTACCCACTGGTATGTTTATTGTTTTACTTTTTATTAAATTTATTGGGGTGACACTGGTTAACAAAATTACACAGGTTTCAGGTGCACAATTCCACAACACACCATCCGTACAATGTATTACTGTGTGTCCACTATCCCAAGTCAAGTATCCTTCCATCACCATTTATCCCCCTATACCCTCTTCTACCCCCACTCCTCCATGCTATGCTTAAAAACAGCAGGTTGATTGGTAGATGTGTCTCGGTCTAGTCAGCTCTTATAGATTCCCCCAGGTTACCTTCCATATCCGGAGGGCTCATCTCTCCCTTTCTATCTCATCCCATCCACAGTTAGGTTAATATTTCATTTTTGTCAGTATTTTGATTCTAGATATGTTGTTTATGTGATAATATTTTACTCTGGAATAGAGAACTAATAATGTATTTATATGTGTAAAAACAAGGAAAGAAAAGAAAACTGAGCTGCAAACATAAATTAAAATGCCCAAATATAGTAGGCTGGTGGTGGTCACAGTACGAGTGTCTATGGGAGATTTTGGTCACCAACCAGAGTTAGCAACTTGTTAGACTATAGCTATCATTTGTAGATCAAATTAATCTTGAGTATGGTGTCAAAGAGTGATAGAAAGTGACAGTTAATGGTGGCTGCTGGTTTTGCAGGTGAGTGAGACAGTTGGAGGTGGGTCCAGATATCACAGCACATGGGATGGCATACGTGTTAAGAAGACCTTTCTAATGAAGCAAGAGGACCTGAGCCACAGAAGAACAGGGTTAATGAACTTTGACTAAGAAAATTGAGGGTTTAGATTTGACATTTGGGGAGACAGAAGATGGTGATTGAAGATGCCAGTGTTAAGGTTCTGGATATGGAGCTACACAGTCAGAGCAGCATGTTTAACAGACCATTTTTTTGAAGATCATACGAAAAATAACCAAAGGAATAAGAACGGCAACCCTGGTGCCTGTGGTTATTTAAAAAGAGGTATGATAAGGGGCTTCCTTTTGCCTCAGAGACCAGTCCCCTGGGGAGACTGAAGTGTCCATAGGTGAGCAAAGATGGAGCTGGAAGGCATGGTAAACAGGATTTGAGTTATTCTAAGTAGAAACATTTCAAGATGGTCCTGGACTGGCCTCGCTGGAGTGATGCTGGACAGTGGGACTGGGCCATGTTGGTGACTCCACCCTTTGGAACATAAATGCTCTGTGACAAACCTGCAGTCAGGGTCGGGCCTTCACACTTCTCTTATTCCAGACCAGCAGCCTTGATTCTGGGGCTTGATGTAAAGGGTTGTGTTTTTGAGCTTAGAGACAAAAATGAAATCACCTTTAATACCATTTTTAAACCTTTTTATGATACAGAGCCCCAGATTTTCTTGCCCAGTTTGATCATCCTGCTTCTCTTCGTATCTGTGGCATTAGTCGCTGTTGTCTTCTCTGCTGTGTACTACCGGAAACAAGGGAAAGCACTAACAGGTATGGTGTCTATGGGGGATTTTGAAAATGAATCTTAAAAATAGATACATTTCAAGGTATATGCTTTGGAAGATGTGTATGTTGCCTGTTGAGTACATCCAGTGATCTGCTAAAAATAAGTGCCTTGAAGTGGTTGTGCTTAAACTAAGATCAAACACCCTTTATGCCCAATTCATTGTTCTCTGGCAAAACAAATAAAATCCATTGTGCTTATTTATGTAGAAGTAAATACAAATACTCTAGGAGAAAGACAAATATTTTGACACCATTTGTAATTGTCCAGTGCTAATCTCTACAAGGAAAGAGCTACAATTTTCCTTTTATTTGGAGTACCTTTATTTTTATGTAATTTTATAATAATGAAATAATAATGATGATGATAGCAATAACTGACATGTATTGAATATTTATTCAATAAATGCATACACTGCGGTATGCATTTTACCAGTACATGTACTAACTAAATCTCCCCAACAGCACTATGAAGTAGGCACTGTTATTTCCCTGGTTTCATGGTGAGGAAACTGAGGCTCAGAGAAGTTAAGTAAACTGGGCAAGGCCACATCATAGGTGCCATTAGCTATGATTATTACTTGATTATCTTCTTATGGAGAATTGACAGCCCATGAATTCAACATTAGAATTCAGGGGAGGTGGAATAAAATTTTATCTTTGTATGATATAATTTCATAGTTTTTTTTTAAATTCATGGATTTGACTTTTTAAATGTTATCATGTCTATTTTAAAAAGTTGATGGGGATATAATTTGCATATACCACAGAACATATTCTTTTTTCCTGAGAAGCAACAGAGTATAGTGGAAAAAGATTTGGGGCCTGCTGAAACTCAGTGGGGTCTGCCGCAGCCTTCCAACATGCACCTGGCTTTTATTGTACATATATTTGAGCTGGTTTACTGGAACGTCAGGTCTCCATCACGGTGTCTCCTTTCCCCTACAATGCCCACCCTAGGCCCTTGTAGTCAAAGATTAATTGCTAAAGGTCTTAGAGTGACTGTCTTCCTATCAGCAGTTCCGATACTCTCAAATGTGTCCCAAGGTATTCAATGGAACATTAGTATATCGTATTTGGCTTTGCATGGATCAGAAAGTTTTGTTTTTGATGGAGCAGGATGAGTAAGATGTCTTTATAGTGTTTAAACAGGTTGATTTGCTTTTGAATGTTTTCACTCTCAAGAAGTCTCTCTGAAAAACTTACAGAGGGTTATGTATAAAGATAATACTGAACTGACATAGTGGTCAGTGATATTGAATTAGAAATAGGAAGTACTATGAAGATCTTATCTTTGCTTTGTTTTTCTAGCTAATTTGTGGCGCTGGGTCAATGAGACATGCGGCCGCCTAAGTGGAAATAAGGTAAATGTAAAAGTCTTAAATGCTCCTTGTAGTACTTTTAACAGTTAGGCTGAGATAGTTCTTAGTCAAATATTGAGCCCCGTTGTGAGGAACTTTCTTGAGGGGATGGGACCCCAAATCCCAGAGCTGGTCCCCACAGAATAACCCAAAGCCCAGGTCAGTACTCTTCCTAAATGCTGCTTTCTTTGTATTGCATTCCATTTCTGCCACCTCTGTGTACAGATATTAATTATATTCTTTTTAGTGCCAATCATAACTGCCTATTACAGATTCCAGAGGAAAGAGCTTCCATTTTCTTTTACTTTGTAGTTAGTTATTTTGATAACTATTAATTTTGATATCATTTCAGAATTATAGAGAAGCAGTGAGAATAGTACAAAGAACTTTCACATACCCTATTCTCAGGTCTACCAGTTGTCTAGACATATTGCTATATTATTTGTGCTCTCTTTTTAAAAAAAATATTTTTTATTGATTTCAGAGAGGAAGGGAGAAGGAGAGAGAGCTAGAAACATCAATGATGAGAGAGAATCATTGATTGGCTGCCTCCTGCCATGCTCCACGTTGGGGATTGAGCCTGCAACTAGGGCATATTCCCTGACCGAGAATTAAACTGTGACCTCCTGATTCATAGGTCAACACTCAACCACTGAGCCATAACTGGCCGGGCTGTGCTCTCTATGTGTGTATCTGTATATATTTTTTTCTTGAACCATTTTAGAGTGAATTGTGCTCCAGTATCCTTAAATACATCATTGTGAATTTCTTAAGAACAAGGACATTCTTTTATATAACCAGAGTTCATTTATCAAAATCAAGAATTTCAATAGTGGTACAATACTATTATCAAACCCGCATTTGATATTGAAATTTCACTAGTTATCTCACTATGTCCTTTAAATCTATCTTCTTAGGTATAAAAATGTATAAATTTTAAACCACGACGAGCTCATACTGATTTCTCCACTTCCTGTCCCAGCAGCACTTTCTGATCTTTCCCTGTTCATTGAATCATGTTTTCTCCAACAGCAGAAAACCTGCCTCTATTATTCTCAATTCCAGGGTACATAGAAAGTACTTTCAATTACTAAACCCTACCACAACAAAAACCAAAACGACTAACTTTGAGTTCAGTATTTCCTTAGAGGGGTGTGTGTGTGTGTGTGTGTGTGTGTGTGTGTGTGTGTGTGTGTGTTTTAATTTAGATTGAAAGTCTGTAGTCAAAATTCCGTGTTGTGGAGTTATTTGGGTTGACTCCTGCCCTTGTTTCAACGTGAACATGCTATTCATGTGAAATGCAGTTAGATTGCACTTGTTGCTGGTTGCATTCTACGTTAGGGCTCTTCCCCACTCTCTGATTTTAAATGACACGAGTTGCTACACAGTGAGTGTTCCACCTGTTCTTGTGATGGTGGAAATAAACCCCATTTTCGGCAGTGCTTAGCAGAACCCTGTTCTAATAGCTGAGTATCAATCCTTCTGCCTCCCGAATGTCACTCAGCAGGAACCCTCAGGAAGCAATTTTAGCCGCACTCCCATGGAAGCCTCGAGCCAGCGGGAACTTTGCGACGGGGTCCTACTGCTGACCCTGGAAGAGAAGGTGTTTTCGGAAGACCTGTGCTGGCCGGAAGGAGCCGGGGTCTGCGGGGGCGCGTGTGCAGGCTGCGCCCAGGCAGAAGACACCAGGATGCTCACCTTGGTCAGCGAGATGGAGGGCGACTCCTTCAAGCAGATTCCCATGGAAGACGAGTATGTGGATCGGCCTCCCCAGACACCAGCCTCCTTACTGGGCCTCACTGGGCCGGGAAGCAGATCCACACCCCCTTTCCCGGAGCCCCTGGAGGTGGGGGAGGATGACAGTTTAAGCCAGGCCTTCACCGGAACAGAGACCCTGCCCGATTCCAAAAGCTGCAATTTGGCCGAGCCGCCATGCAGGACCGATTGGATTCCCATGTCCTCCGAAAAGTACTTGCAGAAAGAAGTGGAGGGCGGCAACTGTCCCCACTGGGCGGCCTCCACCTTGGCAGATGGCTGCGCAGGCTGCGGGAACCCTTCTGGGGAGGACCGGGAGCCCTTTCTGGGTTTTCCAAAAAGTGGACCCTTGCCCCAATGCGCCTACGGCATGGGCCTTCCGCCTGAAGAAGCAGCTGAAGAGGCGGAGGGTGGAGGCCAGCCCTGGGATGAGGCTGATGCGCGGCCTCCCAGCTCCAGCAGGGGAGGCCCTGGGTCTGGAAGCCCCTCCAGTGAGCAGCCGCCTGCATCTGGTAAGTGGCTCTCTTGGTCTCTCCTTTCTAAGCAAAAAGGCGTGTTCATGGTACAGGGCTTGGGGGTGAGTGTCACCGGTCATTCAGGGAGAAGCAAAGCCGACATCGGAGACATTCAGCTCTCCCATCTTCTTTGTGAGGACTATTTACAGGATGGGTTGTGTCTCAGGCCTGGGGTTGGGTTTGTGAACTGTGCACTGTCCTGTCGCTTCATTTCTACATGTCCCTTTTGTGCTCGGGCCTCTCATGATGGGATTAGGCCTCAAAGTCCAGCATTGACCCACCGAAGTCAACATTGACCTCAGGCCTGGCTGACAGCTAAGCATTCCCTCAGATTTCTAGTTTTGTTGTTGTTTTAAAGCTATCTAGGTCTCAAATCACCTCCCATAGAAGCTCTTATAAATTTCAGGAGAATAAACAAAATTGTGTAGTTAATCCTTATTAATTAATATTTATTGAGAGTAGCTTGTTGGTTCTATACCAGGTGAACAAAGCAGTAAAGTGTTCCTTAATGCTTTCTGTGCGAAATCCCTTCTGTAACCACCACATATATTGATGGCATCTGGAGAATAATTTTACAATTAAAAATCATTATAGAGATTTATTATGTACATTTACTGCACCACTGTTTGAGCGTGAATAAGCCCACCAATTATATTAAAAGTTTTTTGTTTTTTTCTGGAGGGGAAAACACCTTCTGTCTTATATAGTTACAAGGAATCATGCTGCATGGTGAGGGCTCCCTCTCACTCAACATGTGTGTGGGGGTGAGAGTAAGGAGTGTCAGGATCTCTTTGAGAATCTTCTGGAAGCTATAGACACTCTCCAGAAAAATGAATATATGGATATATACTATTTAAGGGGTTGCACAGAATCCTCCGACCCTCTCCCCCACAAGCCCCCCCCCCCCAATAAAAAAGCCCATCCATGGACTACCCTGACCCTGGGCTATTTTTTCTTTTTCTTTCCGACTCCTTTATTTACTACAAATGGTGCTACAGCCGGTCTTTGAATTATTTCATAACCCTGGATAGTTCAGTCCCTGCCCTAAACACAGAGACGAGGCTGATGATGCCCCTGGCTTATCTGGGAGAAGAGTGTACTTGAATCTGCTTTCTAAGTTTTGTGGTTTTGCTACAACCACTGATGTGTAAACTCTATAATATCAATTCTCAGTCAGACCCAGAGGAGGGCTATTTTTCAAAGAACTGATGTGTTTTTCCTTCAGAACACCTCCACAGTTTTTAAAGACGTTAAGGACTTTCCATTACTAAAAGTTCAGCTCTATTGTTCTGTTTTTGTTGTTTTTTGTTAATCCTCACCCGGGGATATTTTTCCATTGATGTATAGAGAAAATGGAAGGAAGGGGGAGAGACAGAGAGAGGGAAACCACAATGTGAGAGAGACACATTGATTGGTTGTCTCCTCTACACGCCCTGACTGGGGCTGGGGAATTGAGCATGCAATCGAAGTATGTGCCCTTGACGAGAGTCAAACTTAGGACTCTTCAGTCCCTGAGCCAAACAGGCGAGGGCTATTCTGTTTCTTTTTAGTAGTGACTTTTCTTCCCATTGAACACTAGTGTGGGGGGCAGAGGAGACTGGGGAGGAAGAAGCTCAGCATAGCAGAGGCCATGGCTTAGTAACACTGCCAGGGGCAGACCTGTTTTTCAATTGGTGACACCAGGAAGGTGATGTTGGCCGCTGTGCCAGAATCATCGATGGTTCCTGGAAGAACAGTGCTGGCCACATTTGAGATTTTGTTTTTCTCAGTGTCATGAAACCCAAAGCCAGATCTGTGTTCTCCCTTGACATAAAGAGTTAAAACGGTGCCCTCATCTCATTTTCGTTATCTTTTATTTCTCCAGCTTTAACCATATGGGCATGGAGGAAAGGGAAAGAAAAAGTGTGTCATCAACTAAGTTGTGTTAATTTCCAAAGAGCTTATGTTGCTTTTTCTGTCCTGTCTGGTGCTTAGTCGTGCAACACATCCGTAGAGATGCTGCCTGTGGATGCCAGCAAGCGGGCCAAGTTCATTTTTGCCTGAGCAGCAGCAGCAGCCAGATTGATTTTTGAGGCTGTTCCTTCCATAATTACTTCTACATGAACAGGCCTTCTGGTTTCTGGTCAAAATAGCACGTTCTCATTATTGCCTTTTTTTAATTGTCATGATTTGTGTTCTATAAAATGTGTGAAAGAGGATGAGCTTGGGTGAAAGATAAGAGGCGGTGGCTAATCCTATTTGAGCTTCTAAAAGCCACTGTGCTCTCGGGACTTAAAGTGGCGTTTTTATTGGGTGTTGGATTTTTATGTGTGGGTGTTTTAAAAACATACAACCAATTGAAGTGGTTTCTAGAGAAATGACAATGACTAGTCACTTCCTCAGTAGAAAAGAGTATCTCCTTGGCACCCAGGATCCTTTTGAGGAGAATCATGGTTCTTCAAAGAGCTCTACCAGTCTATTTTTTAAAAGTAATACTCAATGTCAAGGCTATTTTAGCAATGTTATAACTCTTATTAAAGACCAGTGAGAATTATTAGCCAAAACCAATGAAGGGGGAAAACATAGTTTGGGTTATCTATAATAATAAAAATGTAATATGCTAATTAGACTGGGCAGCTGAACGACCTTCTGGATGTCCTTCCAGATGACCTTCTGGATGAAGCCACAGCGGCGGGGACCGAGACAGAGGTAGTTAGGGGTGATCAGGCAGGCAGGCGAGTGGTTAGGAGTCAGCAGTCCTGAATTGGGAGAGGGATGTCTGACTGCCAGCTTAGGCCCGATCCCTGCAGGATCCCTGTGGATTCGGGCCTAAACCGGCAGTCAGACATCCCCCGAGGGGGCCTGGATTGCGAGAGGGTGCAGGCCGGACTGAGGGACCCCCAACCCCCCATGCACTAATTTCATGCACTAGGCCTCTAGTGTCATATATAATCATGTCTTAAATTTACATTTTACATTATTATCCTTTTGCCATGATATTGGTTACCTTGGTTGCAAGCCCTTTTGCCTGGAGTTTGGATAATTCTCCCTATATCTAGAAAAGTAGTTCATGTCAAAGAAAAAACAACTGATTATATTTTTATTATTATAATTTTTTAATTGTTGTGGGTTTTTTTTCTTCTAAATTCCTTCACCTTTTTCACCCAGCCCCACAATCCCTCCTTCCCTCTGACAACTGTCAGTCTGTTCTCTGTATCTATGTGCCTGTTTCCATTTTGTTACTTTATTTTGTTCTTTAGATTCCACTTATGAGTGAAACCATATGTTACTTGTCTTTCTCTGACTAGCTTATTTCACTTAGCATAATACTCTCCAGGTCCATCCATGCTGTCCCAAAGGTAAGATTTCCTTGTTTTTTATAGCTACATAGTATTCCATTGTGTAACTGTACCACAGCTTTTTGTATGGACTCTTGGGCTGCTTCCACATCTTGACTATTGTAAATAATACTGCAATGAACATAGGGTGCACTTATTTTGAATTAGTGCTTCAGGTTTCTTCATATATATTCCCAGAAGTGGAATTGCTGGGTCATAAGACAGTTCCATTTTTAATTTATTTTTTATTTTTTAGTAAATCTTTATTGTTCAGATTATTACATTTGTTCCTCTTTTTTTCCCCCCATAGCTCCCCTCCACCCAGTTCCCACCCCACCCTCTGCCCTTACCACCCCACTGTCCTCATCCCTAGGTGCACAATTTTTGTCCAGTCTCTTCCCACATCTCCCACACCCCTTTCCCCACCAAGTCCATTCCCTTTCTATGTCCCTGATTCTATTATAATCACCAGTTCATTCTGTTCATCAGATTATTTATTCACTTGATTCTTAGATTCACTTGTTGATAGATGCATATTTGTTGTTCATAATTAGTATCTTTACCTTTTTCTTCTTCTTCCTCTTCTTAAAGGATACCTTTCAGCATTTCATATAATACTGGTTTGGTGGTGATGAACTCCTTTAGCTTTTCCTTATCTGTGAAGCTCTTTATCTGACCTTCAGTTCTGAATGATAGCTTTGCTGGATAAAGTAATCTTGGTTGTAGGTTCTTGGCATTCATCACTTTGAATATTTCTTGCCACTCCCTTCTGGCCTGCAAAGTTTCTGTTGAGAAATCAGCTGACAGTCGTATGGGTACTCCCTTGTAGGTAACTAAGTTTCTTTCTCTTGCTGCTTTTAAGATTCTCTCTTTGTCTTTTGCTCTTGGCATTTTAATTATGATGTGTCTTGGTGTGGTCCTCTTTGGATTCCTTTTGTTTGGGGTTCTCTGTGCTTCCTGGACTTGTAAGTCTATTTCTTTCCCCATGTAGGGGAAGTTTTCTGTCATTATTTCTTCAAATAGGTTTTCAATATCTTGCTCTCTCTCATCTTCTGGCACCCCTATAATTCGGATGTTGGTACGCTTGAAGCTGTCCCAGAGACTCCTTACACTATCTTCGTATTTTCGGATTCTTTTTTCATTTTGCTTTTCTGGTTGGGTGTTTTTTGCTTCTTCGCATTTCAAATCTTTGCCTTGATTCTTGTGCTCCTCTGGTCTGCTGTTGGGAGTCCGTATAATATTCGTTATTTCAGTCTGTGTATGCTTAATTTCTAGTTGGTTCTTTATCACATCATCGAGGGTCTCATTAGATTTCTTGAGGATCTCAATAACTTTATCGGCGGCTTCTAGACAGTTCTTGAGAGACCTTAAAAGTGTGGTTCTGAACTCAATATCCTCCATTGACAGTTTTGTCCTGTTTCTTTGTCTCCGCATTTTTTATGCTTTCTTGGTGCAGCCCCTAGTGGTCTTTGTGCACAGTCTTGTTGTAGTTAATCCTTGATTGTTGTAGTTAATACTAGGGGGATTTGACCTCCAGGCCAACTGGCTGTGAGAATCAGCTGTGTCTGCAGTGGGAAAACTTCTGTCCTCTAGGGAGGTGCTAATCTAGCGTTTGCCTGAGACTATCTGGCAAATGGCTCTGCGCAGGGCTTGGGCGGGGCGGGTCGCACGAGATCAACAGAGCGGGTGGAGGGAGCAGTTATGGCTGCTCTCAGTCCCGTCCCCAGAGGCTCTGCCTCTCAGAGTCCCAGCAACCGCTGCAAACCTCGGAGAGAAAGCTGCCCTCGTGTTCCGACCGATGCCAGACAGTCCCGCTTCCTCCGTTTGAGTCTGGGTCCCTAGAGACTCGCCCAGAACTGGAGCTCAGAATCTGAGACTCCCTCCCAATTGAAAACGACAACCGCGCCCTCAGCCGACAGCCCGCTCCACGTGTACCTCCGCACCTTTGTATTTTCTGCACTGCGCCTCCTCTGAGTCTCGTATGCTGTTCTCTTTCCTTCTAGTTGAAGAATTTCCCCTCAGCCAGTCTTCCTGTGGTTCTGCGCGATGTCCGTTCTGTCTTTTAGTTGTATATGTGAAGTGGTTGTTCAAGGCAGCAAACTCCGGTGTTTACCTATGCCGCCATCTTGGTTTTTCTCCCATTTTTAATTTTTTGAGGACACTCCATGCTGCTTTCCACAGTGGCTCCACCAGTCTGCATTCACACCAGCAGTGCACAAGGATTCCCTTTTCTTCACATCCTCGCCAGCACTTGTTCTTTGTAGCAACTGCTTATAATTAATGTGTCTAGAGCTGGCCAGTGGCTTCCTTTTGGCTCCTGAAACCACTTAGTGAGTCCAGCCACTCCTGAGCTGGAGAGAGTTGTTTATTTACAGGCCCACAATGATTCCTAATGAACCCCAGCTGCATATTTCTTTTTCTACCAAATCTTTATTGAGGGTCCACTGAGCCACGGAGACTTGAATAAAGCTTGGGAACCAAGTAGGGATTGAAGTCAGGGAATGGATAACACAAAAGGAATCCATAATTTGAGAAGACAAAGCCCTCCACTGCCCACCTCCCTCTAGCCTCTCATCTGTTGTTCCTCTTCACCCACCTAAGTTTTGGCCAATGTCAGCCCCTTTTACAGGGACACCTCTCGCTAAATTGTTCCCTTTTCCAGAGCAGACCGTTCTAGTCCCAGCTCAAATGCAACTTCCTAAACCAGGGATGGCAGGCATGCTGCTGCGTGGCTGCTGTCCCCTTCTGTGCCCTGGGAAGCCCTTCACAATTGGTCCTGGAGTCTTTCTGACTGAGCCTGGTACCTTCACACCTTTACCAACAACCCATCTCTTGGTAGCCACAAGCAATCATAGGAATTACCATGACCTTTGCCACACCTGACCTTTCCAATCTCCCAAGGTGGCTTGGTCACTGTATGTTAAGTGTTTATAAGTGCATGCATGCATTCATTCATTCATCCAGTCATGAATAACTAGAGCAGTGGTCAGCAAACTGCGGCTCGCGAGCCACATGCGGCTCTTTGGCCCCTTGAGTGTGGCTTTTCCACAAAATATCGACTTCTGCGCATGGGCCACGAAGTTTCAATCGCACTGTACGTGCGCGCCCGCATGTGGTATTTTGTGGAAGAGCCACACTCAAGGGGCCAAAGAGCCACATGTGGCTCGCGAGCCACAGTTTGCTGACCACTGAACTAGAGCAGGGATCCTCAAACTTTTTAAACAGGGGGCCAGTTCACTGTCCCTCAGACCGTTGGAGGGCCAGACTATAGATTAAAAAAAAAACTATGAACAAATTCCTATGCACACTGCACATATCTTATTTTGAAGTATTTGCATGTGGCCCGCGGGCCGTAGTTTGAGGACTCCTGAGCTAGAGAAACAGAAACCAGAGCTCCCTGTTTGTTTTCCAACTCACTCTTAGCTTTCCACTTCCTCAGTCTGTTCTGGGGAGAAGGGGAGGGGATGGGAGGAGTAGGGGATGGAAGGACTGACTGCCCTGGGCAGACCTAGATGTCCTGGGTAGAGGACACACAGACACAAGTGGCAGAGGTCACCAAGGCCGATGTCCGGCAGCCAAGGGCACTGGAGGATGAGGTTACATGCCTGGCCCCCTAGGTTCCCCGTCTGCAGTCTCCCCTCCCTGGGCCTCACCCTCTCTTGAAGTGACTATTCTTGACCATCCATTCCCATTTTCAAAGGGCAGATAAAAGATTTTCCTACCCCAATTTTCTTCCATTTTCTTCCCTTCCCCCCATGTGAAGGGCTGCCCAGGGCACAGAAGGGAACAGCAGCCACACAGCAGCATGCCTGCCATCCCTGGTTTAGGGAGCAGCATTTGAGCTGGGACTGGAACTGTGTGCTCTGGAAAAGGGGACCCTGTAGAGACAGGGAGAGGTGTTCCTGTAGAAGACAGTCCTCTATTTCTTCTCTCTCCTGCTGGAATGTCATCCACTAACTTGTGTTTCACTTTTAGCTAAGGGCTCATTGATTCTATAAGTTCAAAATATTTCATAATTTTGTTATTTGGAAATAATAATGAGCATTCATTTATGCTAAAGTCAATGCTCTATTTTAAAATATATGAAAAATTAATTCACTGTATACTTTTAATTCAGTCCTGCTTGCCTTCTCTCTGTTCTAATGCGGCTCATTTTGGAAGGGTTTCATTCATAAGCCATTGTAAGTAATTTTCAAGCATGATTCAGAATGGAACTATTAAATACTGCTTCCCTTCCCTGATCATTATACACCAGTTTCTTCCAAATGCATTTCCATCAAAAGGAAAGTCACATGAGAAGCATATGGATTAAATATAAAACCAGTTTTTAAGAAATTCGGAAGGCACCCAGGGTAGCTGGATAGCTGGAGCATATTTGTGTATATTTTCAGTTCTCTTCCTCCAAAGAATATCTGACTGACAGCTGGATGGTCTTATTTGCTATAGTTCTTGTGATTTAATATTCATAAATTATGCATTTTAAACGACGTAATAAGCTTTTGAGAAGAGAAGAATGCATCCCCTTGCTTATAAATGTAAATTCTGTGAGGAATTCAGTTCTAAAAAGGAAGCTGCTTCTCTCTGCCTGAGAAATAGAGAGTCCATCGAGCCCCTATAAAAGCAAGGACCCCACTTTCTGATCGTGAAGGGCCACTTTATTTGTTCATTGTTTCTGTTAAACTAAATGCTACTTTTACCTTTCTCCAGTTACCTGGACATTCTTCTGGTTAAGTCACATTAAATATTCATGTTAAGCCAAGTAACCTGTTTTGAATGTTAGAAACCCTTCAACATGGCTAATTTACTAAATAACCTCATGTCCTCTGGCTCCCACATCATACTCTTGGGTAGCCTTCAGATACAATTTGATCAGTCGACGTAAGACTGTTTTGACATCCTGCTTATCTCCCTGCAGAGCCTGGACCTGAAGCCAAGGCTCCTCTCCCCTTAAATCACTAGCAGGGATATGACTTCATGTGTTTACTGTGTGTTGGAGAATCTTCAATGTGCCCCCAGAATAAGGGCAAATCCAGACCCGGGAGAGTTAGCTGCTCTGCTGAGCGAGGGGCAGTACCCAGGCCAGCCCAGAAGGTTGCATGGGAAGGACACCGGGTCTGTGCAGGAGGTGATGTCTACCATGACCTGGGAGTCCCTTCTCCTCTGCCAGCTGTCTCAGGAAGTTAGTCTTTGCTCTCACCCATTCTTTTGTGAGCCAAGTTCTTTGTTTCACATGCCTCCAACCCCATCTTTTTCTGCAAGTGAAATAAATTTAAAATAAATACCTGGTAGGGGAAAGCTGCCAGAAAGGCAGCTGAGAAGAGCAAGGAAGAGGGACATAGGGCCCTTACTCTGCTTGGATTCCTAGAGACTCTATGGCAGCCGTGGGCAAACTACGGCCCGCGGGCCGGATCCGACCCATTTGAAATGAATAAAACTAAAAAAAAAAAAAGACCGTACCCTTTTATGTAATGATGTTTACTTTGAATTTATATTAGTTCACACAAACACTCCATCCATGCTTTTGTTCCGGCCCTCCGGTCCAGTTTAAGAACTCATTGTGGCCCTCGAGTCAAAAAGTTTGCCCACCCTGCTCTATGGGCTAAATGCCTCAGGCCTCTTTAAGGCATCTTAGATAAGCCTCATCTGCACCATCCCCTTTTCATACCCCCCCCCCCCTTACAGCTGTGATAGAGGAAGGAGTCCCCTCTATCAACAGATCCTCCTGGGCTTTCTTGGTGCTCAGTGGAAAGAGTTACCCCTTTGGGGCCAGAGTATTAATGGCAGAAACCATGGCAACCATGCTGACCCAGAAGCCCTGCAGCACCCAGCTGGTCATGCAGCCTGCTGGCGTGGCAACCTAATTGACCATCCAAGGTCTTGCCATCTCGGGTTAGCTTTCATAACCCTGCAAAACATTTCTCTTCCAAAAGATAAAGAGCACATTTTAAGGAATTACTATATATATATATTATTGATTTTTTACAGAGAGGAAGGGAGAGAGATAGAGAATTAGAAACATCGATGAGAGAGAAACATCGATCAGCTGCCTCCTGCACATCTCCCACTGGGGTTGTGCCTGCGACCCAGGTTCATGCCCTTTAACCAGAATCGAACCTAGGACCCTTCAGTCCGCAGGCCAATGCTCTATCCACTGAGCCAAACCGGTTTCAGCTAAGGAATTACTACTTTTAAGCAAGGACAATTCAGGACTGATGGATATTATAGGATTAAGATACTACCAACTCATTCTAAACTGTGATCTGTTGGAGTTCTACATTCACCTCATAGCTGACTTGCATGACAAGAAATGAGACTACAGTGGGGCCTTGACTTACGAGTTTAATTCGTTCCAAGACCGAGCTCGTTAACTCAAATTACTCTATCAACTCAGTGCAAAAAATCTGCCGAGAGACAGCTGGTATCTCAAAACTCGTTAGTCGGGACACTCGTAAGTCAAGGCCCCACTGTATAGGGTTTTGTGTAGAATTACATAGATGAGTGTTCAAACCAAAGGCAGTCAAAATGATGGATTCTTCCCACAATGAAAACAAAATGTTGGTTAGATTTCTAGGAAAACATGCCCTTTCAACCTTCAAGATGGATTGAGATCCCCCAACAAGACGGAGATGGAAAGAGTATTACTGCTCAGTGCATTCCCCAAATCTGATTCCTTGAGAGTTCAAGAGCACTAATACTACTACATTCTGGGACCAGTAATACCATCTTTGCACCTGTGACCAATTCTTTGCTGTTTCCCAAGTATTATCAAATCTATTGTCTCGTTTGACCCTCATGCTGTCCTGCGGGGTGTTCACACATTCATTTATTCATTCATTGAATCATTATTGGATGCCTTCTCAGGCGGCTGCACCCTGCCAGGCTAGCAGGGCTTGAAGACTGATGCTCATTTCCTAAATGAGCAGCTGAGGTCTGGACAGTTGTTAGGTGGTTGGTCCCACATTCCAAGGCTAGTGGGGGCAGAGTCAGGACAAGACCAGAGAGCTTTCAGATCCCTGCACTCTCTTCTGTCCCCTCCCCCTCCCGTCCTCAGCCAGCCACTGAAACCACCATCCTTTAATCACCAGTTATGTACCTTCTGCTCTGCAGAGACTGAGATGCCAGGATGACATTGATGTTATGAGATTATTTGCACATGAGTCTGCATTATGACAAGCCATGAAAAGAATGTCAAACACAAGAGGGAAAAAGACAGCAAACCTGAGTGCTCACAGGCCAAGTACCTGGGAGCTGGTGTCTGCAATGCAGCCAGCCTGGCATGAAGGAGCACTCAGTGAGTCCTGGATGGGTGGTGTTTCTATCACTATTGTTCCCGTAATGGGAGCTCTCCGATCTCCATTTATCCCACAGACTGGCCCACACTCTCCTTTCCCTCTGGAAAGTAAGCTGACAGAAGCCCACAGCACACTGATTACTCACAAGTAAGGGGTCACTCTGGAATGCCCAGGCCCTTCTGCTCCCGCCTGGTGAGAATCATGCTTCCTGCACTTCAGTCCTGAGAATGTGCGCTGATCCCGTTGTAATTAGAAAATTACCTGCTCTATTAACCAGTCAAAAATGAGGTGGATAAGCATGAAAATTATTTCTGTGAAAACTGTTACATGTTTCAGGACAATTAAAAAAAGGACATACTTGAGAACTAACTTGGTAACTGGTGGGAGCAGAAAGACAGGCATGCTAGGAAGCAAGCCCCTAGCTTCGAGTTCCCTGTATGTTAGGAGCACCTGTCAGTCTGTTTCAGAGGGAACAGAGAATGTGGGCCTATCCAGCTAGTTGGTGAATGGAAATACTAACTGACCTCCCCCATGTTGCGGGGGGGGGGGGGGGGGGCGAGGGGGCGGGGTTATTAAGCAAATACCACCCCACCCCCACTACCCATCTTGGAATATACCCCGTACGAATGTCTAAGGGAGAAATAGCATGAGTCACAAATCTTCCCATGTGACTTTCCGTTTGTTGCTCACATTTGAAATCCCAGCATTTTCATGGGCCACTGTGCCCCAGTCCTGGCGTCCCTGCAGGTACCCCGTGGGGGAAGGGAGGGCTCCCCACAGGAATAGCCTGTGTGCCGTTGGTATTTATTAGACCACCCAACACATGCCTTCCCCGTTTGGAGAGGATCTCTTCACATGGGCTGGCGACAGAACCAATTTTATTTCTGTGAATTATTATCAGGCTTTGTCACAATAGAGAAGAAGGAAGGTGAGGAAGCTCACCTCCCCTGGGCAGGCATCGGTCCTGCTTGTGATGCTGCGTGTTGGGGGCAGTTCTGTGTCTCCTTGGTTTGTGGCATTTACTTTCAGTTCAGAGCATCAGTCTTTAAAATAGAAGAAGCATAAGAGGTAGCAGGTTTCCTAGCATTTGTTGACCCTCCTATTTGTTTTTCAAAAGGCCCGTTAATTAAAGACTAGCTAAATCTGCTCACTCGCTGGCTAAATCTGCTCACTTGGGAAGAACACTCCTCAACATTCAAAAGGAAAGTGATTTATAGGATTCATTTTTTTTCCCATTTTAGTTTTCTGAATCCCCCTCCCCCTCCCCCTCCCCCAGGTTTAAAAAAAAGCCAAGGAAATTGATTAACCTCTGCTGAATATGAACCGGAGTGGCCCCATGGCCCTCTAGGCTGAGCCATTAGGGACCTCCAGGGAAGGTGGGAGGTGGGCATCCAGGGTGACAGAGGCCTCAGAGCGAGAGTGGTCAGAGAGCAGGCTGGGCTGAGGGGGGCTCCAGGAGCCTCACAGGTGACAACCTTCCCTCCAGCCCTCACTGCCCTTCCTGATACACTGGCACACAGCAGGACCGTTGGCTGTTCGCTGCACAGGGATCACAAGTGGGCACAGGAACCCTTTTGTAGCATCTCAATCTTGTCTGTGATTCTACAGCCCCGGTGCCTTCCTGCTAGTATTCCCAGAGTTCCGTGCGGCAAGTGACAAAATTTGAGTGGGGCCCATTGCCTGGCTTATCTCCCCTTGTCTTCACCCTTCTCTTCTCTCTTGTTCCCTTGTCTTCTGTCCCTCTCCCTTCTTCCTGGGCCTGTCAGGCCTGCTGAGAGGACGGATAAAGAACTCCTGGGTGGCCCTAACAGGTTTGGCTCAGTGGATAGAGCCTCGGCCGGCAGACTAAAGGGTCCCAGGTTCGATTCCGGTCAAGGGCATGTACCTCGGTTGCTGGCACATCCCCAGTGCGGGAGGCAGCTGATCAATGTTTCTCTCCCATCGATGTTTCTAACTCTCTATCCCTCTCCCTTCCTCTCTGTAAAAAAATCAATAAAATATATTTTTAAAAAACCCACAAACCTCCTGGGTGTGCCCGGTGCATGTAGGAGACCTGTCGGTGAGGAGAGGCCGCCCTCGCCCCTCCATTCATTGGGAAACTTCCCTTTCACAAGACCCCGTTCTCACCGCGAATGGATGACTCACCTCTGCGTGTTCTCTCTTCCTCTCCCCTGTAGGAAATGTGACTGGAAACAGTAACTCCACGTTTATTTCCAGCGGGCAGGTGATGAATTTCAAGGGGGACATCATCGTGGTCTACGTCAGTCAGAACTCCCAGGAGGGCCCGGCGGGGCCAGGCGGTGGCGCTGGGGAGCCGGTGGGTCACCCGGTGCAGGAGGAGAGCCCGCCGTGCTGCGACTCGTTCGCGGGCCTCGGGCCGCGCTTCCCGGACACGTGCAGCGCCCCCGAGCCCGACAAGGCTTCGCGGCCGGTGCAGGAGCAGGGAGAGGCCGAGGCCCGCGCGCCCGGGGCGCAGCGCTGAGCGCCCGCTACCCGCTGTGGCTCTCGGCGCTCCTCGGATCGGGGATGCTGCCGGCTCAGCCGCGACTTCCCGGCCGTCAGCCCACCCTCCGCAGCCCACCCTCTGGCCATCAGCACCACAGGGACCTGTACCTACCTGGAGGTGCGGGCCGTGTGGGCCAGGAGCACCTGCACCTGGGCGGGGCGGGGCGGGGCGGGGGCCGGGGGCGGGGGCGGAGGGCGGGGCACGGCCCGGGATCGGCCTGCACGCTGCTCCATGCGGTACATCTGCCTCCAGTTACCTGACATTCTCCACCCACCGTGCTATTCGTTGAATCGGGGCTTTTTAAAAACGCAAATGTGTTTTCACCACTCATTGGCGTGCAGTCACATACCAGCTGATGACTCAGGTACACGTTGCTCTAATTCGGTTGCTCCACTTTTTACTCCCTTTTATGGTTTTCCTCTCTCCCTCCTCCCTCCCAATCCCGTTATCATTTCGTCAGTAGTCTGTCTCTTTATGACATGTTTTTATGGCGGTCCTGTTGTATTGGACCTGGGCTTTTTCCCTCTTGTGTTTGTATTTCACTTAATCTCATAACATTTTTCTTGTTAGCCCCCACCTCCACCCCCTCACACACATACTTTTTTTTTTTTTTTACTATTTAAGGATTTTTCTTGAATTCTCCCAAGGGTGATGGTCTTTGCCCTTCTCACAAGTACCTACCTGTGTTTCGGAAATGCCTGGGTTGAGGGTTGGAGAGGTGGGGGGAGTGTTGGGGTCTGTACTAAGCACTTTTGGGAAAAGGTTAGAAATGTGAAGCCTGAAGGGAGGCTCAGGGAACAAGTGGAGGGACTTTTCGTTTTTGAGAACATTTCTGAATTCCCGTTTTTCTAAAAGAGGGAAAAGGGGAAACTCCTTTTCTCCTCTGAATGTTTTTATGTTTTGTCCATCGTTAGGCAGAGCTGAGTTGTAGTGTGCATCCTCCTCTCCTGCACCCTCCCCACAGGTTCATCCCCGGGGGGAGTTTATTTGCCCCTTCCAGCAGAGGCAGCCAGGTCCTGCTGTAAACCCCTAAAGATGCGGGCTGCTGCAGCTTTGCATTCTTATTCTTGATGTGGAACTGAATGGGGCTCGGGGATAGCCTGCACAGAGTGAAAAGAAGGTGCTAGGGAAGCTCAAGAAAGCAAGCATCAAGTTGAAAGTTAGTATGCATTTTCTTTCTCTAGACCAGAGTGGCATAAATGCATTTAGGCAACAGCCCTTATTTTCTTCCTAAGTAGAACTTAGCCTCGCAGAAGTGGACGACACTCCTGCTATTTTCCAGTGCATTTCAATTAAAAAACAAATCCTCCTCTGGTGGATTGAGGAAACTGTATCATACAGGTAGTATTCTCTTAGCATCAGTCCTCTTGTTAGGAAACATACAGTGTGAGTCAGACTGAAGGGAGTTACCTGGGTTGTTCCATCTGTTGTGGTCGATGAGTATTTGTTCTCAAATACTAGAGAAAAGTTAAAATACCTAAAATTAATTTTGCAGGTCTGATAGGTTTTCAGAGTGCTAACCGTGGTCACTGTCCACGCTCTAATGGCCTGGCTAAAGGGAATGGCCACTGATCACGGGTTTCTCCCACCGATTGTAGTTCTCTTGGAAATGCCGCAATGGTAGCAGTCAATTACGACTTTTAATGGAGAAGCAGAGGGGGGCTTTATAATTTATGGGATTCCTTAGCGGATGGAAAAAATTGCAAGAAGAAACTGCCAGGATGATCAGTTGGTGGGAATTTACTGTCTGTTCTGCCCTTTTAGTTAACATTCATCCAAAGAGATGTTATAAAATGGGAGAAACCATTATACCTTTTGAGATGGAATATATTAAACAAAGTAGAGTTCACAAAGTAGAATGCTGAGCTAAAAACCCAAGTTTCCACCGTGACTGTCATCATCCCACTGATATTACTTTACCTTTCTGTGCTTTCATTTTTCTTCCTAGGAAAAGGCACTAATGATAATTTTTGACACTCTCCCTACCCAGAGATAACAAAAGGATGAGCTCCTTACAAAAAGGGTGCTAAACAAGAATCTACTTTCAGAGAAAGGTAGTATTTGCATTCTTTCCCACACTGACCCCGACTAATTCTGTATTGACCCAAAGACAATTCATGATAGGAAATGTATAGCAATTGTAAGTCTGCCTCTTTGTATTATAGAGATGTATGTGACAAATGTAAAAAGAATGCAATGAAGACAACAATGAAAACTTGTTTGGGGGAATGTGATAAAGAGATTATTAAATGTAATATTTGACCATAGGAGAGTTCTTTCGTGGTTTGCTTAAACAGGGCTCTTTGTTAAACAACCATCTGTCTTATTCCTGATCTCTGTGGTATGCTCTGGTGTTCAGTGTTGGCTATGTTGTGTCTTATTGGTGGGTCCCGTGACAACTGAGTTGGGACAGAACACGACTTGCTTGCTTTGATGACATATCTGCTGTTGATCTCATAAGAAATGTTTGTAAAACATGGAGTTGAAAGGGAAATGGAGTCTGATAGTTCCTACCCATATTTAACACAAATACCAGAAAAAGGAAAAAAAATCAAATTTTCTCTGTACCTATATGCACAAAGAGCAATTTGAATGTGCCGTAGTGGGACCTTCCTCTGGTGGGGCAGAGAGGGCTCTTGCTATGAAACAAACCACCCAGAACTTAGCGGCTTAAAACACTACCATTTATTTAGTTCACAAGTCTGCATTGGCTCAGCGTGGTTGGTTCTCCAGGCCTGGGTCAGCCCAGCTGGGCTTGCTCCCATGTGCAGTCTGCAGGCTGCATGGGTGTAGGCTGGGCCAGGCTGATCTCTCTCCAGATGGACCCTCATCCTCCCAGTGGGCTAGACTGGCCATGTGCTGATGGTGGTGGCGAGGTTCCGAGAGAGCAAACAAAAGTCAGGGCTTCTGAGGCCTAGGCCTCACTCTGCCACATTCTCTTGGCCAAAGTAAGACACAGGGCCACCCAGATTCAAGGGCTAGGAAACAGCCCCACCTCTTGATGGAAGAGTTGCACAGTGACATTGTGAGAGGCATGCATACAGGAGGGGAAGAATGGGGCCCTTTTTGCCATCTGTCTACCTCAGGTGCGTTGCTCAGAATAAATTGGTGCAGGGAAGAGGGTGCACCTAAGTAGGAGAGGAACCGTAATAAGTGGTTCCTTCCTTGGTGGTGCAGAGTACGGTGCATTCCTACAACCGAGAGATATCACATTCATGTTAAGTACTGAAATTCCTTCCAAAGCCAAGTACATGGTTGGGGAACTGGGTCTACAGTACTGCTGCATAAAGCAACTGTATTTGTAAAATTGAGGAAATCAATGAGATATTTTGGGTGGAGGAACCTGTTACGTAAGTAAAGGATGTCCTTTTACCCTTTGTGCTGATTCAACAGACAAACCATATTGTTAGGTGCTGAGCAAAAGGGTGAGCTTCAGCAAAAGTTCTGTCTTTGATGGAAGAGGCAAAATTTTGGAATATTTGCTCTTTGACAGTCTCTGAGGGAACATGACTACCCTTGGCCATCTTCTTTGGGGAGCTGTGGGGTGCTCTGGGAGCTGTGGAGAAGGCATAAAGCATTTAAAGCCCTAACATTCGATTGGTGAGTCATTATTTTTATTGAGGGTGCTTTTGACACTTGGGCCCTGAGCATCCCTGAGAATGGAGAGCAGATAGCTAGAGAGGCCTTGGGAATCTAGGGATGTCCCAGAGAACTAGGAAACACAGTGGACGTTGCTCTGCTCTAGGGCACCAAACAAGGCTGCTTGGAAAGGTTTATCTGTGGAATTCCTCCTGACAACTCCCTCCCCTCCCAAGGCTGTGTTTGAACAGACTACCTTGCACCTACTACAGAGGAGGGGACCTGAAATTGGGCTGTGGTGGGACCAGCAGCAAGAACAAGCAGCAGGCACAAGCGTGTCCGGTGATATCACTGAAGCCAAGTCCACAGGTGCAGGGGAGCACAGACGCACAAAACCCTGGACCGACTTTTCCACATCAGTATCCTTGATTTTCCCCCCCCGCCCTCTCTTCGCCCCCCCCCCCACCCCCCCGCCAACCCTCCTCAGCTCAGGAAGGATAATATATATTGGCCACCAGCTTAGAAAAAGTGTCATTGTAGGCCCAAGCCCTTTTGGGACGGGATTAGAGCCCAGTAAAAGCCCTCTGACCCAGGCTCTTGATTTCTCATGGGCATCTGTAGCCCAGGAAACAAGCTCTTACTAGTTGCCTTAATTTAGGCAGAGGCAGTGAAACGTCTGAGCCTAAAATGGAAAAGCAAATTCATATTTATTGGCTTTTATTTCAATGACAAAGAAACCATGAAAAGAAAATACATATTTAACACTCTTAAAATAGTTTTTTTCTAAATACTATTTCAGTGGAAAAATAAACATTATTTCTTTCATCAGGTTTATTACGTTTATGATTTATATACAGTAAGATTCACCCTTGTTAGGTGTACATTATTATAAGTTTTAATAAAAATAAGTCGTTGTGTAACCACCATCACCACAAGAGTTCCCCTGTTTTGTTTTGTAGTCAGTCCCTTCCCTACTATCCCCAACCCCTGGCAACAACTACTTATTCTCTGCCCCTATAGTTGTGGCTTTTCCAGAATGTCATATGAATGGAATCATTCAGTTGGTAGCCATTTGAGTTTGGCTTATTCCAGCATAATACCCTTGAGATCCATCCAAGTTGTTGGGTACATCAGTGGTTAGTTCCTTTTTAGTGCTGCATAGTATTCCATTGTAAGGATGTACCACAGTTTATATGTTCACCAACATTTGAATTCTTTCCAGTTTGAGTAATTAAAAATAAAGCTGCTATAAAAACTGGTGTGGCATGAGTTTTCATTTCTCTTAAGAGTGAGGTTGTGGGGTCATATGGTAAATGTTTAATTCTAAGAGAAACTTCAAAATTGTTTACCAAAGTGACTGTACCATTTTGCATTCCCATCAGCAGTGAATAAAAAATCCAGTCATTCCACTTCCTTGTCAGCACTTGGTATTGTAAGTTGTTTAATTTTAGCCATTCCAACAGATGTATAGTATCTCACTTTAATTTGCAGTGCATGATTGAGCATCATTTTTTGTTGTTACTTAGTTTTTATTTCATAATCATAAACATAACTCTTCAATCCAGCTAGACTTGGAGACGGGGTAAGGAAAATATGGAACCCAATGAACTGAGGCGAGAGCACGAAGATTAATGAACATTCCAACAGATGGGTGCTCTCCTGAACTACAGAGAAATGGTTTGGTAGTTAGGATAAAACACAAGTCAAATTTATTAGAGTTGTCCACAGTCAACAATGGTGACCTTCTTGCTGGTCTTGCCATTCCTGGAGCCAAGTGCTCTATGGCTGTCACAATATCCATGCTTTCTTTCACCTGCCCAAAGACCACATGCTCGCCTTCCAACCACTCAGTCTTGGCCGTGCAGATGAGAAACTGGCAACTGTTTGTGTTAGGTCCAGCATTTGCCATGGAGAAGATGCCAGGACCTGTATGCTTCAGGATGAAATTCTCATCCAATTCCTCCCCATAGATTGCCTTGCTGCCTGTGCCATTATGGCTTGTGAAGTCACCACTCTGGCACATAAATCCCACAATATTTTGTGAAAGCAGGAACCTTTATCACCAAACACTTTTCCCCCCGTGCTCAGACATGAAAGCTTTCTGCTGTGTTTCGAACTTTGTCTGCAAAGAGGTAGAAGGAGACACGGCCAAGGGCTCATGTTGGTGGCAATGTCGAAGAACACGGTGGGGTTCACCATGGCTGGGCACGGGTGCCTCTGGGGTAGAAGCATCTGCAAAGCCCTGGGCATATTTTTATATGTTTATTCGGCCATCTTTAGCTCATATTTGGCGAAGTGTGTGTTCAAATATTTTGCTCTTTTTTAAATTGGTGGTTCATTTTCTTATTGCATTTTGAAAGTTCTTTATTCTGGATATGAAAATGTATAGGTTTTTAGGGTCTTTCTGTTTCAATGATACAGAAGCCATGGAAAACAATACATATTTAAAGCTTCTAGAGCATTCTGTATTTAGTACTATTACTGAAAAAATAAAGACATTATAAATTTTCATTTAAAAAATGAAGTTTCAGGAGCTATGCACCAGTAACATTTATTCAGAGTAAATGGTTCCACAGTAAATTCTCTTTTCACAGTGGGGCTGCCAGTGTCAGGGACCAGAGCCACTGTCGGCTCTGCGGACTGCGTGTCCTTTCTAGAAGGCTTTATTGACTCAGCAGCCAGCTTCTGGGCAGCACGTTCACCCATGGAAACTTGCTCCACTCTGAGCTGTCATTCGTCACTGAGCCAGAGCCGCTCACCACGACAGTAGACTCTGCTCTTGGCCTTAAATTCCTGTTGTAGATAATCCACTGTGACTGCCTACGGGGAAGGAGCAGTAACAGCAACCACTGATGATCCTATCGTAGGAAGAAGACAGGAATGTGAAGTTCACTCAAGATAAAAAGAGAGCCCCACTTTTCATCAATTAGTTAACACGCAGGCAAACACTATCATTTGTTGAAGCAATCTGCCAAGTGATTTACACGCATGTTATCTCATTTAATCACAGAAAATCCACTCGGTGGCTAGGGTCAGGGAGGTTCATGCACAGAGCTAGTATGTTGAGGCTGCACCCAAAGCCCAGGTGTGTGTCCCTGCCCACTGTTACAATGGCTAGCTGGTCAAGTCTACACCTTGCTCCCTCTTTTCTTCTGTTCCCAGCTATAGCAAAATGATGTTGAACTGATGTGGGTAGAGAAAGTCAATGTGGGAATATTTTGAAAATACTCCAAACTTTTCTTTGTTATAACCAGACTTAGTTTCCCAAATTCAATAGTGAGCCCTAAAACTTGCATTAGACACTTTCTATCGTAAGCATACAGTCTTTTGCCCTCAAAGAGGTTCTGTGAATAAGATGATACTGATGATCATTTGTAGCTCCTGGAGCAAGTGCAGGTTCATGTACAATGTCAGAAGGAGGAGCAACCCCCCCTCAGGGGAGCTGACGAGCGTTTGTCCAGTATTGCATCCTGCTGGCTGTATGCTTCAGGATCTGTGTCAATGATTATATATTTATTACAGCATTTGTTGTAATGAAACAGCCGTTATGACATGGTTGAGAGATCTTTAAAGTCAAGCAAACAGATACAAACTCAGCAGTTTCTTGGCACGTCGTGTTCGGGCATCCATGAATGGCATGGGCGATGAACAACAGACATAGGATGGAGGTCATTTTCCAGGAGGGGCAGATGGTGGTCACTGTTCTCCCAGAGCCCTACAGTCAGTCATGGGCCTGTCAACCGAGTACCTCTGTGTCCTGCCCAGACAGAAAGACACCTGTAGCACAGACTCTGCACTAGTTATTTGAAGAGCAAAGAACCTGCGCACCTTCCCTGCACTTGTCTGTACCAGGAGTGTTACTGAAAGCTTACTCAACATCAGCATGATACATAGGAAGTCAAAAAATCAGTTTAATTGAGTCGGTATCATTTACATGCAGTAAAATTCACCTTTTCCAGATCTACAATTCTGTGAATTCTCAGGCACAGAGTCAGGTAACCACCACTACAATCAGGACATAGACCATTTCCATCAGTGCAGTCGTTTCCTCCTGTTCCTTCACAGTCAACCTCCTCCCCCCACCCCCCACCCCTGGCAACCACTGATCCTGTTCTCTGTCCCTGCAGCTTTGCCTTTTCCACCGTAAAGGGATTCACACAGCGTGTGGCCTTGCGAGCTGGCTTCTTTCACTTAGCACAGTGCTCTTGTTGTGTGCATCAATAGTCTGTTCCTTTATGTTACTGCATACTAGTCTCTTGCAAGGGAATACTGTAGTTTGTTTACCCATCACCAGGTGAGCAGCATTTGGGATATTTCCAGTTTGGGAATCTGAATCAACCTTCTCATACAGGTTTTTATGTAGACATGGCTTTCTATTTCCTTGAGTAAATACCTACAAGTGGGGCTGCTGAACTGCATGGTCAGTGCGTGATTATGATGGCAACATGTGAGGGAACCAACACTCCCCTCCTCGCCAGCACTTGACATTGTCCACAAACTGACTCTAAAAACAGTTACCAATAGTTTCTAAGGTTGCAGAGTTTGTTTGGTTTGTTTTGTTTTCCAAAAGCAAGGCTTCTGTAGGCTTTAGATCTCACCAAAGAAGTTACTAGTGAGATAAAATTTTCTTCTGGGTAATTGCACTCTTAAACTATGTTTTCCCCCCTCCTATTATTTAATGAAAACGTTTACAGCCAACATCCTTAAAACCCAAGCTGTAAGTAGGGCAGCAATTGGTCCTATGCACGGGGGGTATTTTTAAACATTGAAATGAGGTTGTATTTTCTTTAAAAGGAAGATTTCAACTTCCTTCATGCTGTTTTGAAAAGAACGTGAAGATTCCTGCATTCTGGGGAAAACTGAAACTGTAATTAGAACAATGCCAACTGTTCTCATTTCTCTTGCAGGAAATGGCTTTCTTAAAAAAAAAAAAAGTTAGCTATCTATAGATACACACAGATGATTATCTACTTCCAGAATTATGTGCAGCCAGTTTAGAATATTGAGTTGCTCCAATTGCCTCTAATTCCCTTCATGGCCCAAACAAAGTGATTTCCCCCCAGTCCATTCAGGAATGCTACAAACTAATGGTAAATAATCAGCATTGGTCCAAATGGAGCATAAATAGAGAACTCTGTCAGCAAAATACCTGTATAAACCAGCATCAAGACAAATACAGCTTGAAGTATTCACCATCTTCGGAGCATGGAATCATAGGTCTTCATTAGCCTGGGAACTTGAGAATAAAATGAAGATATGGCAGCTACAGGTAACAGAGAGAAAGATGCGGAAGAGAGACGCCTGGGCAGGAGTCTCCCTCCCTCGCTGGCCTGTTTCCCAGCAGCCGTTCGTTCACAAGCCAAGTGAACAGTGTTTGTAAGATCAGCCCTTTGCAATAAAGCATAGAGGCTTCTGTGAAGGTTTGAGCTAATAGACCCTGAAAGAATCGTTGACTGTTTGAATTGCTGGTAGACATGGGTACTGGCTTAGTTTTGCTAGAATGGCTTCTAGGGGTGTCTCTGGAGGTCTTTGGGCCAATTGCCAGTCAGGTCCTGACTCTAAACTACAAACAACAAATATATATGTAGTATTTGTATGTCTCAAATATTGTATGGGGCATGCAGATACTGAAAGTTATTTCTTGTTTACCTGCAATGCAAATTTAACTGGACATCCTATATTTTTATTTGCTAAACCTAACAATGTTGGCCCTCATTGATGCTTTCTGTACACACAATGGAGATGACATAAACACCCGATATCCTGGTGTTTATTCTCCCTTATTAGATCATTGCAAAAAGATTTCTTCTCATTGGGTATTTTAAAGGAAGGGCTCTAGTGAAAGCTCCATGTGAGTACAATACGTGTGGGAAATTTCCTCTTTAAGGATCACTGTGATCGGGGCTGGAAAATGCCTGGCTGGCCAGGTTACTTTCCATGTGGCCCATGTGTCTAGTTCAGAGCTTTCCAAAGTTTGTCATTATGGAGCCTTTACCCGTGACCCTGAGCTATTTCGTGGACAAACAACTTTAGGAAATGCTACAAACAACACCACCTTGGAGAGTCGGGGGGCTTAAGAAAGACCATAGGAAAGACTGTTGTTGCCTTTCTGGAACAAAGAGGTGGTCAGTCTCTCTGAAGACGTGAGTTGGAGCCCCTGCCGTGGAATGATCAGAAACCCAGTCCTTTGTCAGGTTCCCTTCTGAGACTCTTTATAGAACCCTCAAGCCCTGTTTACATATTCATTTTTCTGACAGGGGCCTCGGATGGAGTTGAGTCCATAGTATTCAGTTGCTAGCATGGAGCTTACATGGTCTATAAATTCTTAGAGGTGTCAACTCTCTGGGCTGAACTGCACTCTATCTACATGTCCCCTCTTGCCACTTTGTCACCTGCTGGGCTCTCCCATTTGATTTGCCCATGCATAGACACTAGCCTGGTCCTTAATTCCCCTTCTCCAGGACAAAAGAGACTGCTATCTCCCCTGCCCCCCATGCTGGTAGATGTTTAACAACTGAGGAGGCTGATTCTGAGTGTTGGAACTTCCCATGGTGTAAATACTCCCACTGTGCTTATTTCAAGCTGCCAAACACAATGTCATCTAATGGGAATTGGGCAGAGAGGCACAGTAGCATACCCTCTGTAATATTTCCACCAACAGACACATTTGATCCAAGAATGTAAATAATAATGGTAGCAATATAATTACAAAGTGATGAGTTTTAGTATTTACTAGGTATTAACTCTGTGTTTAATATAATGCATTTAATTGTAAGTTATTTAATTTTGAATGGTGGCTGTGTTTAGCAACCAACTTGCAAAATTCCTGAGAATTTTTATAATCATCTATTGCAAGTCCATACAGCTAGCTCCAGCTTCAGGGTACCTTCTCCTCTGCCTTCAGCCTCCATCCAAATTGCACCACCCAAGCCCCACCCACTTCTCCCATCCCCACCGAAGCAAGGGAATGCACTTGACACCATTCTTGTCCTACCCAGAATCCAGGCCCAACTGCTTCCCCCAGGAACACTCTGCAGATTAATAAAGACAGATTTGTATATTATTATAGAAGTCCCTTTATCTTGAGCCACTTTACTGCAGAATAGGACATTTGCTTTACTTTGCATAAACAAAAGGACAATCAGCATATTTTCCCCAAAGCAAAGAATCAGCTGCTCCCAAAGGTGACTTACAGCCTCTATCGGTGGTTCTCAACCCCCTATGGGGGTCCTCATGTTGTGGTGACCCCCAATTTCATTGTTACAAATTGAACATAATTAAAGCATAGTGATTAATCACAAAAACAATATGTAATTATATATGTGTTTTCCGATGGTCTTAGGCGACCCCTGTGAGAGGGTTGAGAGCCTCTGCTGGCTGGAAGTCAGCACAGTGGAGGACCACTGAAGCTTTGGAATTTGGTGGGTAACTTTTCCCCCAGGATTTCAAGGACTTCAGGGCCAAATCTCAGCTGGAGCTCCCAGTCTCTCATTCAGGCACTCTGTTCCTCAATCATTGCTGAAGGAAGATTTCCCCCAGACATGCGGCCTGTGGGAGGTGTTGTGGGTTAATTATTTCCCCCAAAACATGTTGAAGTCCTAACCCTTGGTACCTATAAATGTCACCTTATTTTGAGGTCATGTCTTCCTGTTGTGCCCTGTACCACTCAGAATAATGTAGAAGCCTTCCCAGGAATAAGAGATCCCTCTCCATAATCACCCTCAGAGAGTTCTGTCCTGATCCTAACTGATCCTCGATTTATGTGTAACCTATGCAAATGTGAAGTAGTTGACCTTGGAAATTCTTTTTTTTTTTTTAACATTTTTATTTATTGATTTTAGAGAGAGGAATGGGGGAGAGACAGATGGATCATCGATTTGTTGTTTCACTTATTTATGCATTTGTTGGTTGCTTCTTGTATGCGCCCTAACCAGGGATCAAACTCGCAACCTTGGTGTATTGGAACAACACTCTAACCAACTAATGTTGGTTAGCAGATGTTATATAAATACTTGATTATTGACAATATTCTCCATCTGCATAAATGTTTACACCATGTTAAAGGGGTCGAGTAGAGAAATGATATAATTACTGCGAACTAATTTTACTAATTGCTCAAGCATGACACAATGGGTGAAAGGAGGGGTGTCCACGTGGGGTGCTGCTTTGGCTTGTACTTGGACAGGGCAGGGCAGGGCTCCCCCTTCATACTCCCTGGCTGCAAAAATAGGACAAGGATTCCATTTAGTTGGGAGACACCTACATCCTATATTGTTTTCGTTAATTGGGCTTTGTGTTGCCTTCCCAGAGTAATATTTTCTATTTCTAAGGGATATGAAAAATACCCTCTGTTTTCTCATAAAAACTTCTAGCAGTCGTCTGGTTAAAAACAAGTGTATATGTTTCCCATTGCTGATGTAACAAATGACCACAAACTTAGCTGCTTAAAACACAAATGGATTCTCTCACAGTTCAGGTGAGACATCTGAAACAGGTCTCTCTGTGCTAGCATTAAGGTGTTGGCAGTTCCCCTGGGAGAATGTCTCTGCCTTTTCCAGCTTCCAGAAGCTGCCCAATCCCTTGACTCTCAGCCCTCCTTCATCTTCAAAAACAGCAACCTCATCATCCCCACCTCAGCTTCTGTTGCCCCGTCTCATTCTCTGACTGCCCTGCTTTCTCTCTTTTACTTGTAAGGACCTTTGTCATGACCTTGAGACCAGCTGGAAGTCAGGATGATCTCCCCATCTCCAGATCCTTAATCACATCTGCAAAGTCCCCTCTGACGTGTGAGGTGCTATATTTACATGTTCCAGGGATTAGGACATGGACAAGGAAACTGTGGCCCAGAATTTGCCTTTACTGCCGAGGTCAGCCAGCACCGACACCTGCTGGCTTCTTTCTCCTGTGTCCAGTACACACCACCTTTTCCCCCTGACGTTGGCCTGTCAATATACTGAGAGATACACTTGCCCACTAGAGCCATCTTTCTTCCCTTTTTGATGCTGGATAATATGAAATTCCAAAAATGTCAAGTTGGAAGGTTATTTCAAAATTGATGTTCAGGCCATCTCAGTATATTTTCTCAGCTGTAATTGTTAGGGCTCCACAACCACTTCTGCCCAAATCTCTTCATCGCCACACCGCTCATGTTTCTGAGTACTAATTTAAATTCATAAAGCATGCTGGCACCTTCCTGCATAAGATGAAGGGTAGTAACTCAGTGAGCCAGGCGAGCACCTGGTGTAATGTCAAACCCCCATCAGGAATCTTCAGCTGTGATCTTTTAGCAAATTCGAGGTGTCTGAGCAAAACTTTTTTTTTTAATATATTTTATTGATTTTTTACAGAGAGGAAGGGAGAGAGATAGAGTTAGAAACATTGATGAGAGAGAAACATCGATCAGCTGCCTCCTGCACATCTCCAGCTGGGGATATGCCCACAACCCAGGTACATGCCCTTGACCAGAATCGAACCTGGGACCTTTCAGTCCGCAGGCCGACGCTCTATCCACTGAGCCAAACCGGTTTCAGCAAAACTTTTAAAGAGTTTCATCTTAAAGGAAAAGACTCCCAGAGATATCCTCCACATCATGAGCTGTCTGGACTCCCTCTGATTTGCTAATCAAGTAGAGATCCTCTAAAACAGGAAAATGTGGTTCGTTTGGCACCACTTTTGATCTTAGGGCTTATGCCTAGGATTGAAAAATGACTGCTTAGGCAGATTCTAACCTTTAGCCAGGAATTAACACTTGTCTATACGTCCCAGATCCTACCTCTCCCCTTCTCCTCAAGGACACCAGATCTGTCATTTCTCTCTCATTGCTCTGATTCTTCAGACCCCAGCCTGGAGCACGTCTGGTCTCCCATCTCCTGCACTGGGGTGTTAAAGCTGTAGGGCTCCTCCCGCTCTGGGTTTCACATCTCTAAGCTTATTTTTATTTTACACTTCTGAGTAGAAAGATCGTTTTCAGTGATACGGAAACAAAAGCAGTATTGAGCAGTTCTGAGTATTTCTGAGCCTGTCTGCGTGGTTCTGGAGTCCTTCCGGCTGGTATTTACACGGCCCTCTCCCTCAGGCCTGTGAGGTGTCTTCCTTGTTGGTTGGCTCCCAGAGATCAGCAAGGCCCTCTGGGTGGCCACCGCAGTTCTCACAGCCCTGACTGCTGCCATTTTTTTAGAACTTCGTGACACCCTTCTTAAAGGTCCAGGCTCCTCTTGGACGGTTGGCCATAGAGAAGTCACTCAAGGAGCATGTGCATGTGGGCACAGTCTCAGGATAATGTATGCATGGTGGGGCTCTCTTTTCAGCGGGTCCCAGGGATTGGCTGGCTGCTATCATCTGTGTTTCCCCAGGCTTCTTTCTCCCACTTGGGCACTGCAGGAAGGAGTCCAGCTGTACAGCTTTCTTGCTCCCCTTCCCTCTAAACAAGGTTAGAAATACTTTTGAAACCATACACAGCAATTTAATGCTGGGAAGGGCAGGAACACAGAAGAGAGTATGAAAAAATAAGAGGAAAACTTTTCCACCCAACTAGTCATCTCTGGAGCCTAGTGGGACATGATTAGTCAAGACCTGCTCTTTCTCTGTAACCTCATGGGATCAGCAAGTCAGCTCTCCCCAACTCCTCCATCCCCATTTCAATTGTAGGGACCCTTGAGGTTTCCCATCTTCCCTCTCTTTCTTCTCCATACCTCCCTGCCTTAGATGAAAGATTCAAATATCAGGCCATTTGGTCTACAAATCAGAAGTCCTCTCCAAATCCAACAACTTGTTTTCACCTAGTGTAGTTCCCTTAATCCCTAAGTTCCTCCTCCCAGTGTGCACACTGCTCCTATGAGAGCTCGCCGAGCAGCTGTACTGATTTTGCAGATGCCACTCCTTATCAGCATTACATGGAATTCTATTAATACTCCACATAACTGTGTGTGTGTGTGTGTGTGTGTGTGTGTATAATCACTTTTGTTTTTCACAATAGTTAGGTGTATACAGTCACCGTGAATACTGATTGGTGAATTCTGAAACGTTTGCTCATTAGGAAAATACAGGGTCATCCCTATATCCTTCAAGCATTTGGTCACATTTTCTTTCATTAGCAAGACATAACCTTGCTGCATGACACCTTATGTTAAGGTATATTATTAATTATCTAGAGGCCGGGCGCATGAAATTTATGCACGGGAGGAGTGTTCCTTAGCCCAGCCGGTACCCTCTCCAATCTGGGACCCCTCAGGGGACATCCCTCTCGCAATCTAGGACCAGTGGCTCCTAACCACTCACCTGTCTGCCTGCCTACTGCCCCCAACGGCCCTCCCCTGCCAGCCTGGTCACCCCCAACTGCCTTCTCCTGCCAGCCTGGTCGCCCCCAACTTCCCTCCCCTGCCAGCCTGATCTCACCCCTAACTGCTCTCCCCTGCTGGCTTGATCGCCCCTAACTGCCTCTGCCTCAGTCCCCACCACCATGGCTTTGTCCAGAAGGAAGTCAGATGTCCAGAAGATGGCTGGTCGACCCGGTCTAATTAGCATATTGCCCTCTTATTAGTATAGATTACATTGAACTCACAACAGCAGCTCTGTAACTCATGCCTGAAGGGAACTGATCTAACAATGTATTCCAGGGAGGCATATTGCAGCCTCCTTGAGCTGGAACTCTAGACAGCACTTCAGCACTATGCTGAACAATATCATTTTAAACAATGATACAACACAAAGCACAAACCTGCAAGAATCGTGACACTGAATAGATGATGAAAAGGACACTTGGCTTACAGTAGGAAAGCTGAAGCTAGAAGGCAGAGCACTGCCTTCTTCACCCTTAGCTGGGAACATCATGTCAAGGGAGTCAAATTTTTGACTATGCATCTCAGCAAATGACCACAAAAGTACCACAAGTATTGATTTCGGGTTACAAATAAATGTTAGTGAGTCTGCAAATTTGCAAAATGAAATCCATGAATTATGAGGATCAGCTTTATACACATGTGCACACATCTACTCACACATATATAGACACCCATATGTGCACACACACACACACACACACACACGTATACACACAGACCCCAGGGTAGATCTCATCTGTCTATGTTATATTCACCATGATTTGCAAATGGCCTGCCACATTGTCCAATAAGGTCAATCACACCCTCACAGAGAAACTATACTCCATCTACCTGTATACATCCAGTTATACAGTTTTTGAAGACTACGTGCAATTCATATCTTCACCTTCATTAGATACATAATTTTTATTGATGTAATTCTTTTTTTCTTTATTGATTAAGGTATTGCATATGTGTCCTTAACCCTCATTGCCCGCCCCCCCCCCCCCAGCCCACCACTCATGCCCTCCCACCCCCTGGTGTCTGTGTCCATTGGTTAGGCTTATACGCATGGATACAAGTCCTTTGGTTGATCTCTCCCCCTTACCCCCACCCTCCCCTACCTTCCCTCTGAGGTTTGACAGTCTGATCGATGCTTCTCTGTCTCTGGATCTGTTTTTGTTCATCAGTTTATGTTGTTCATTAGATGTAATTCTTTATGGTTCAAAAATACATTCATGTAGTTGCTAAGCCTATAGTGTCTAATCTTATAAAATTATGGCATGCTGTCTCTAAACAATGCAATGTATATACATGCATTGTTGCTTCAACCAATTCTAGAATCACTGTGGGAGTTTTTTGTTATTGTTGTTTGTTTCACTTTTAATAAAGCCTAGAAGAGCACTGTGATGAACAGGGTAGTCTATAGGCTCAGTTCTGTGTGTTTTGACTCATTAGTAATCTGGTTCTCTTTCTATAACTATTTGGATTTTGGAGGTTTGAAGAGTGAAGACTGCATTTGGTAAAAGTTCAAGATCTTTTGAGGCAGCGGTTCTCAACCTGTGGGTCGTGACCATTGGAAAACACATATAGCATATCAGATATTTACATTACGATTCATAACAGTAGCAAAATTACAGTTATGAAGTAGCAACGAAAATAATTTTATGGTTGAGGGTCACCACAACATGAGGAACTGTATTAAAGGGTCGCGGCAATAGGAAGGTTGAGAACCACTGTGAGGAGATAAAATAGGCATGTCTCCACCTAGTGGCCAAAAGCAACATTTGGGAACATTGAAATGGATTTAGACCATTAGGTATTGATCTGTGCACCAAACCAGATCCTTTTCTTATGAATCAAAGGTTGGGAAGACGAAAAAGAACTAGATTGGTCAAGGAAAAATTGCCAAGATTACTGTGGAAAGTGTTATGAAGATAGTCCAGTATGAGCTTTATTTAGAATCATAAACCTGAATCTAAATTCCAGCTCTACCAATAAAGAGCTATGTGATTTGGGACAAGATATTGAATATCCATGTCTCAGCTCCTTCAACTGTAAAATTGGAATAATAGTAATTACAGCATGCTTATTTAATAATTAAGAAAATAATGGCCCTAGCTGGTTTTGCTCAGTGAAGAGAGTGTTGACCTGCAAACTAAAGGGTCCTGGGTTCGATTCCAGTCAAGGGCACATGCCTGGGTTGTTGGCCCAATCCCCAGTAGGGGGTGTGCAGGAGGCAACTGATCAATGATTCTCTCTCATCATTGATGTTTCTGTCTCTCCCTCTCCTTCCTCTCTGAAATCAATAAAAATATATTTTTAAAAAGGAAAGAAAATAATGCATATGAACCAATTAGCATAGTGTCTGGAACATAGAAGATAGTCAGTGACAGGTATCATTATTACATCTGTTTGAAAGGAGGGATAAAGTAGTTCCTATAAGGGCAGTACCTGAGTTACCTACATGCATGTGTTACCAGTGAGAAGGCAACGCAGATTGTAAAAAAAATATGTAAGAAATGAGTGTGATAAGCTTTAATGCAATAGGACCTATTAAATTATACACTGAATAAATAAGAAGGAATCCTAGATAACGTGACTGAGAGGAAATTTCTACGTATTTCAGGTTGACTCTCCTTTTAATGGAAATGCTCAGTGTTAAATGGGTCATATTTATTTCTTTTGTGCCAGCTAGAAATAAAGGGCAGTAAGTTAGTGACAAATATAAACTAAAAGATGTCTCAAATAATTAATGAGCCGTTATTGCCTTTCTAAGGAAATAGCATGTCTTTAAAATATATTTCAAATCCTATCAAAGCAATGGTCAGTGGACGGTATCTTGGTCTTGTGTGGTGTTGCCCTCATAGCCTCATATAACAGGGGTGTGGATGGATGAGAATGTGGGGGCTCAGGAAAACAACCAGCGGCACTGGAGACTCCCTGCTCCCGGATTCTCTCCTGCACCTTGAAACTAGTTGGTCTTGTGCTTTTCTGCCTGAGTCCCTCCTTATTCCTTGTGGCTTGACTGTGTCTCCCAAAAGATATGTTGAGCCCCTCACCCGTAGTACCTGTGAAGGTGACCTTATCTGGAAATAGGATCTTTGCAGGTGCAATCAAGAGGTCAGTACGATGAAGTCATCCTGGAGGCGGGGGGGCCCTCATCCACTCTGACTGGGGTCCTGTGAGAAGAGCAGAAGCGGCACACAGAGTGGAGTACCACGTGAAGACACAGGCACGCACGGAGGGCAGACAATGTAGAGACACAGGGAGAGACCGTGGAGTGCTGGAGGGAGACACTGGAGGGATGTGTCCACAGCTAAGGAATGCCAGGCATGGCCGGCAACACCAGAAGCTGGAGGAGACAGGAAGGACTGTCCCCTACAGGTTTCAGTGGGAGCAAGGCCCTGCTGACATCGTGATCTTGGCCCTCTAGCCTCCAGAACTGGGAGAGAATACATTTCCATTGTTTAAAGCCACCAGTCGGAAGCAGTTTATTCAATTCACTATTCCTACCAAAGAATTCCAGCCCAGCCAGCGTGGCTCAGTGGTTGAGCATGAACCAGGAGGTCGTGGTTCAATTCCCAGTCAAGACACATGCCCGGATTACAGCTTGATCCCCAGTGTGGGGCATGCAGGGGGCAGCCAAACAATGATTCTCTCTCATCATTGATGTTTCTCTATCTCTCTCCCTCTCCCTTCCTCTCTGAAGTCAATAAAAATATATATATATTTTTAAAAAAAGAACTTGATGGGTGGTGGGTGTTTATCTGAGCAGTTTTTAGTTCCCTGAAACTCTAATCTTATAAAATTATGGCATGCTGTCTCTAAACAAAAAGGATGAAAAGATTGAAATCATTTGTGTTCAGGCCACACTGAGCAGCAGGTGATGTGGGAAGGACTGAAACCTTTAGGATTTTATACCACCCTGGTCCGCGTGGGTAGAAAAGAAATGGGGATTTTCCTCTCTCGGTGGCTGAGAGCCAGCTTCCTGGGGTTGCAGGTCACCTGTCTGCCTCTGTTTTCTGGAGGTTGACATTCATTTAACCTGCCCATGCCCGAACTCTGACGGAAATTTCCAGGATGTTTGCCTTGTTCTTTCCTCTCCTTCCCTGCTTCTCTCCCAGCTGCCAGGACTCCGCCCAGTGAGTGTAACATCCACTTTGCTCTCTCCACTCAAGGGTAAATGGAATTCCAGCTATGAGGCTTGGAGACAGCCCCACTCAATTAACGTACGCCCTGTTTAAATCCATGACATCTTAACTCGGCTTATTTGGATTTAGGAAATGCCCGACCATCTTGTTGACACAGCGCCTAAAATAAGAAGCAAATGCCAGGCCCCTTACGCAAAGGAACTCCATTGGCAGCATAACGCTTGCATGTGAAGACAGTTCCGCTAGGTGGAGCCCCACTGAAGGCTGGGCCCAGGGTGCTGTCTCTTCCCTCTGAGCTCCGGCAGTTAAAGGGAGCAGTCTGGGAGTGAATGAGGATTTCAACAAGGCAGGCCTAAATTGCTGTGGCCTTACTTATCCTTAATGTTTGACTTAATTTTCAGATTAGACAGAACCTCTGACTGCTTGCCTCATTAACAGCCTCATTCATGTTCAAGTTCCTCCCTCCTTCCCTTGAAGGATCAACACACAACCAAACCATAGAGTCAGTTGGAGACAAATGAAAGGAGGTGCTCAGGACTATGGGGCTGGATGTAGGAGGCACCCGTATTAAGATAGCCTGGTGCCCAGCATGGAGGTGGCTGGGGTGGGCAGAGAAGACGCTGTCAGCATCTCATCGGTGGATGCCATCTGGTGCTGGCTAAACTGAACAAATGACCACAAAAAATGACCACTTTGTGCCCATTAACACCCTGTACGCTACAACACTCAGAGAGTGACCAGCTGAGAAGGATGAGATGGCCTGACTGACAGGATTAAGTGCCTGTCCAGTTGGACAGAAGAAGGGACCTGAGCCCACTTCTCCCATCAGGATCGCTGTCAGTATTTGAACTTGGGAGGATAGATGGACATCAGGACAAAAACAAAAAGGACTGAAGAGCAATGAGTCTGAGAAGGGCTCTCCAGGCACCACAGTATGCACCTTGAAAGAGGCTTCCCCTTTGTATTGGCGATAGAAGAGTTTGCCTTTTCTAAGTGACAAAGGTCCTACTCAACACTGGCTTCATGACACCCTCCTGATCCTCAACCGTGAGTTGGAAAAAATAGTATTTCCTTGTGGTGCTGTGATGAGGCTTGGAAGGGAAACATGAAACTTCCTCGCAAGGAGCTTGGCACCTAGCAGGTCCTCCATAAATAACTCCTTCTCTTCCTGCTGCTCTTCTGAGAACATCGGAGGAAAGGGGCTTATAAACATTAGAGAGCGACACAGTTATTACACACGAGTCACCAAAGCGAAGCTGTTAAACACCCGGGTGCAGGTTTTTGCCATAGGTACAGCTGGCACAAACCCCGCCGTCTCTGCCTTCCCCACGTTCAGTGTTGGCTATTGGTGTATGCATGGTGGGGAGGGAGCATGAGGCTCCCCGCTGCCCTCCAACTTGACAGCTGAATGGCTCTGAGGAAGGACCCAAAAAGACAAAGCCAAGTATACTGATATCCCTCAAATAACCTGGGTACTGAAGCCTCAGTGACGGGCTGCACATTCTAAGCCATCTCATGGGCGTTGGAAAATAGGCGAAGTTGATATTGGGTGCCTTCGATTTCTTCTTTTATTAGCTTTCTTCCCTCTCTCATCAAAGTTGCAGGCTCCCAATTTCTTCCCTTTCCTCCTCTAGCAAGACTTGATCTCAGGAAAAAAATTGATTATCGATAGCTCTAAGTGAACAGACATTTATTTGTAAGCTGCTCTACCTTTAGACAGGATTTGCCCTCATTTACCTGCCACCAAGAAGGTGGTAGGAGTGTTTTGGAAGGCAGGGGTCTTCTGATGTCCCTGAAATTACCCCAAAGGACACCTTTCCCTTCACCCTGTTGGAAGCATGAATATGTTTCAGAAGTACCTTCTCAGTCACAGGTGGAGATTTGGAATAATTGAGTACTTGCTACCGGAATTCCTGAAAAATAGCAGCAAATATCCATGAATAAAAATTAGAAATGAAATACAGGATGCTTGGCATTTAACATGTTTTTAAAACATTGTTGACCAATTTCCTCCCTCTTTGCCAACTGTGAGGGTTGCCAAGCAGCTCTTTAAGATTTGGCCTGGCCCCTCCTCTCAAATGATGACCTGGCTCAAGGGAAGCAGGATCTGAATCCAAACAAGCTAAACATATTTATGCAGGATTACTAATCGGTCTCAGCTTTCCTTCTCATGCAGCAGGGACAAAGCCCCACAGTCCTTCTCAATGCAATGGTTTGAGAGTGGGCACTGAGATAAAACTGATCAGACCTTAAAGTGGGTCCTTCTTGGGAGGGCCAAAGCCATCTACTGATTGTTAAATTCTTTAAGACAGCACAGAGGCGGTCTTTCAAAAGAGACAACTGATCACTCTTAAAATTCCTCCCAACTTCACTGTTAGCTAATGCCTAAAATTCTGTCATTCCAACATCTATCCCTCGAGTCCAGAGTCTTGGTGCCCACAGGGCAGACACGATACTAAGTCCTTTACATGTGTTTACTCACACAATTTTCATAATCTGCTCTTATTCCCATTTTACAGATTAAAAAACATCAATGTTCAGAGAATAAATTGCCCAGGGCCATACATCCAGTAGGTGGCAGAGCCAGGATTATCAAAACTAGGTCAACTTTACCCCCAAGACTCTTGCTTCCTCCACTGTATCATGCAGACTTGCAGTGGGTGAGGATTTGAGAAGGAGCCTGGGGAACAGAGCGTGGGAGGCAGTGGAATTAAATTCCTGAAGGAGAGGAGAGCGTAAGGAAGGCTGGAAGGCCAAAGATAAATCACCCACCTTTCACATTCCTGCCTCTGCTGGTCGTCGATTGAAATAAGAAAACCTAAGAGTAGAAGCTGACATTTCCCTAGAATCAAGGTGCATTCAAGAGGATTCCGAAAACTCTCCCTTTGATCCGCCAAGAAGAGAAGCAGAGAGCAAGTGTCTGCTGTGTGATAAAGGAGCCACAGAAATGTGTCAGTGTTGGTGGTGTGGTGCTGTTGTTATTGTAAAATTATGCATCATTATTATTCGCTGCATACAAGTGAGGGCAGAAACTCCTAGAATGCCATGCCTGCTCAAGGTGGCTCAGGTAGTTCACGCCTGGAGTGGATTATTTTCAACAACTCCCCTACCATACAACCACGTTAGTTTTAGTCATAATCATGTAATTAAAGAAATAACAGCAGGGCAAGAAATGCAAACAATGAGATTTTTCTTTGGTTACACTTCGACTATATAATCATGGCAGTTAAATAAATAAATGAATAAATGAGTAAATAAGCAGGTCATTGTCATAAAAGGGAAAAATAAGTAACTTCAAGTGTCTTTTTTTTTTTTTTAAGAAAAGGGGAAAACTTTTTGCCTACATGATGGTAACAGAACATGACAGTTTTGTGTTGTTGAGTCTTCAGCAAATTTGTTGATTTCATCAAAATTGATCTTTCTTGGATATTCACATGCAGTAGGCAGCGTAGCCAGATTTGCCAATTCGTCTGAGTTGGTTGAGAAATATTTTTCATCCACTTTAATTTCTGAAGCTTTCTTTCACCTGCAACATGAGACATATGAGTAATTAGGGGAATCTTAAGCATACAGCTACATTGGGCAGAGACCCAGATCAACTCCTGGTCAGCAAATTCCAGGAACAGCAACACAGTCCACGTCTGTTTCTTCACGATCAATTCTAGCAGCTTTCCAATGTCTCCACAGTTGAAATTTTCTCTCTCTCTCTCTCTCTCTCTCTCTCACACACACACACACACACACAAAATCACTAGGAAACTTATCACAAATTTCTACTGTATTTGGATCTCAAGTTTTTCTTCTGCAAAAATTAGAGAATTGACTGAATGACAGCAAATAGGGCCTTACTCAAACCATTGTTCCTTGTGCAACTCCTGGTGAAAGTGACTCAGGCTTCCAACACAGCCCTTTTCATCTCACCTGGCAACCTGAGACCAGCACCTTAGGTCTGCATTTCCTCTTTGAATTTGATTCTCTTTTCTATGTAACTGTCCATTTTCTCACTGTTGTTGTTTTTTTAGGAAGTAACAGCCCTCTCCACAATTTCTTTGCACTGATCTTCAAGGAAAAGATCAGTACCTTGTTCAAGGTGGATTCTGACAGTTTGCAAATACTTTCATATGGTTCCATTAGGCAACAGATTTAAGGTCACTGAAGTTTGTGCCTCTGTCTCCGATCGCTCCCACTGTTTCCTCTCATGCACTATTTGGAAACAAAAGTATGTAGTTGAGTCTTTGTGGGCTGAGAGCCAAAGAACTTCTATATGGAATACAGTATTTATTAAAGCATAAACAAGAAGAATGTGCTAATTTAGGTTTAAGTATATAAGATTAAACTCAACGGTAACCACAGTTGGCCCAAATTTGTACCAATAAGATTATTCAGGGAGCAATATTATATCACTAACTTCTTCAGAATTGCCAATGCATGGTGAAAATCAAAGGCAGGCCAACTCCTAGATGGTTTTACTAGGGTTTTAAAATTCTCTATAGACAATGCCCCCCTTTCCGTATTCCTGCATGAGTCAGACTGCACTACTACCTACTTTTAACCCACAACCTTTAACTAGACAATTCTCTGGCCTCAAGGCTGGGGGTTAGATCTCAGGAGCATCCCCTTCTGCCACCATGACCTCACCATCATAACACAGGACTTAAACAGAATTAAAAACTGACATCCCAAGGTGATTTTCTCCCACTCAAGCTGTAACCCCTTTAACCTGGGAAGGGACATGGATATCAGAGTCCAGCTCCATCCTTCTAGTCTCAAGGCCAGCTCTCAAGGGCAGCAATGCAGGCTTCCTTCTGGCCTTCCCTTCCTCTACACGCTTTCCTCCCTGCCACTGGAAAGTGGGGTTCTTGTCCCCTTTCAGCCACTATTTACCTTTGGGATCTGGGCAAAAATGACTTTCTTTCCTGCTTCCTGAGTAATTCCTAAGACCCCTTCTAGCATCCTCTGGGCCTGGCTGTGAGGTCAAATGGCCTTGGCCGCCAGCCTGGGCTCCTGCAAATGAAGCCTCTGCAGTGAAAAGTCAGCTCCTGGCACGGCGTCTCTCAGGCCCTGCCTTGTACCCAGGGGCACCGCTGACTATTCAGACTGTCCTGTTTCTTTGTTTGGCATCTTCAGAATGGTTGGGCCCTGGAGACTTCAGATGTCTCATTTGAATCAGAGCCCGATTTCCTGGGCAGTGCCCTCCTCATTCCAACATCCTTATTTGTCATGGCACTGCCCTCAGAATGTGCAGGAATGATTTCTAAAAGACAGCCCCTGCTCTGTCCCCGCCCACACTTCTGCTCTAAATATGTCTCACACCAACCTGTGACAGAAGGTAAGGGTGGAATCATTCCCATTTTAGAGATGGGAAAACTGAGATGCTGAGAGTTGAACTACATTACTCATGGTGGTGTCTGAAGCTGCCCTTAGAGGCAGAACTGGGACTAAAACCCTCTCACCCCCAATTTCTTATTCACTCAACTACCCCTATTTGCCTCTAATCATTTATGACCCAACAACAATCACAAGATTTGAACACTGAATATCAAGGTGTCTTTAGAATATGAAAAAGTAATCAGAGCATAATCAGGTACTTTCCTAGCCACCCCCCACCCTTGCAGAATTGCTGGAGCTAGTGTTCTTTGTAAAGATGCCCATACCCATGTGATTCTAAGTGTCCTGCCCCCTTGAGAATCACAGCTGAAGAAATGAACTCTTGGAGAGTCTCAGAGAACCAAGTCTTGAAAGTTGAGTCAAACTGCTTAGGCATTGTTCATGGGGAAATTTCAGCCATAGGAGTGTGAAGGAGGTACTTTGAGCACCAGCTATGGTCTTCATTCCCTGGCATGACATCCACTCTCCCTGCCCTTTCAGGTTAGTCCCTCTGTCAACATAGGTAACTCCAGAATTGGGGACATGAAAGGAGCCTCCAGCCCTGTGCTGGGTTGAATGATATTCCCCCCAAATTTTATGTCCACCCAAACCTTAAAATGTATTAAGATAAGGATCAAGATGAGATCATACCGGGTCCAGCTGAGCCTTAAATCCAATGAGAGCCGAGCCTCCTTCTAAGAAACAGAGGAGGACACACAGAAACACACAGAAGAGGCGAGTGACGCTGGAAGCAGAGATCAGAGGGATGTAGTTATAAGCCAGGGGACGCCCAGAATTTGGGCAACTGCCAGAAGCCAGGGAGAGTCAAGGAAGGGTTTTCCCCTACAATCTTGATTCTGGACTTCCGGCCTCTAAAACTGTGAGAAAATGTATTTCTGTTCTTTTAAGTCACCCAGTTTGTGGAAATTGTTGCAGCAATCCTAGGAGATAAATACACTTTCTAATGCGAGTATCTGCCCCTAGCTCTTTACTCAGGCTCTGCTCTTGGGAGAGAGCAAATCCAAACCGAGACAGTAGGTATCTATGTCCTTATATTTATTCCTGCAGGTGACAAAACTGTGCCTCAATTTCAGAAATAGGGTCACAAAAATATAAAAACATGGCACCCTTTTTGTAAGCAATGGTTATAGCAAGAAGGACCATGAGGCGTGAGGGGTGGAGGAATATTCTCTTCCTTGACATCCTGGCCTAACAGATCTTTAACAGGTGTAACCTGCAGGTGCTTCATTTCACTTGTGTGGTTATTGGTTGTGAGGATACCGTTGATCAGGGCATTTTGCCTGAGAAAACTGCTTTAACGATGAGTAGCTCAGAAGACAACACCAAGGTACTACCCTTTCTCTTATTTGATAATGTTCAAAGTAATATTTCTTTTTAAAATCAGTGTTTAAAACAAGCTCTGGCCAGTTTTATTAAAGAAAATATTGCTTGACTTTCTTCTCACCAGTCTGTTCTGGCATGCTCCTGATGAGATCAGAATCACCCGGGTCAATGGCGGCCAGTGAGCATCCTTGGTAGGATTTTCCAGACCCAGTGCCCAACTCAATGGTATTGGCCTACTACTCGATTTCAGAGTTCCTCAAGCCGGACAGGTGTTGGCGAGGATGACCAGGCGATGACCAGGTTCGCGTTGCCTGATCGTCTTCAGAGTCTACTTGTACCTCAGCACGTGTTTTCCACTTTTCATACAAACTGAAGCCTAGAGTTGATAGGTTCCAGCAACTTTTTTGTCTTCTTTGCAGCCACCGTTTTCCTGCCTCAGGTGTGGGACAGCTCTCTGTCCCCCAGAAGGTGGGGGAGCAAGATACGCTATTTCTTACCAATTTTTGAGAGCTCCTGGATGCAACCCATATTTCATCTTCAGGGAGAAAAAGCCTCAAGCTTTACTTTTTCTTTAATTTATAATTGTTACTGAAAATAATAGAAAAGCATTAGGAACCTACGCTGTATGTTTTCATAAACTTAAATAGCCAGCCAGCCAATAGTCCTTTGTCCCTTTTACAAAAGAAAAATAGCATATCCAGTGAAGAAGTGTCCTCATTAATGACGATTTAAACCTCCAGGGCATGGTTTATCCCCCGATGGTGGATGGGAGAGGGGCCATTTTCAGAGCCCTGGTCGTTTCTAACCACAACAGGCACGCCTCTGAAAACATCAGGAATGGAGGGAGCAGCAGAAGCAAATGGGGAGGATTACCGACAGAACATCCGACCACAGCGTCTTGTGTCCTTGGGTGTCCTGCATTCCCCCCACCTTCCTCCCTGGGACAAAGTCCCTTGTGTCCTGCGCATCCGCCTCTTTGCCCCTGGTATCTCCCTAAGGATGAGTCAGAGGCGCTGCTGAGCCAAGGAATTTCTGCAGGCTCAGGGCAGCCCTTCAATGTCTGGAGCGATCAAATGCAGCTGAGGAAGGCCCGTGTGAGTGAGAACAGAAGGCACTGAGGCCTCTGGCCATAGGCTTCCAAGAACGGCAGCAGTTTCTGCCGTGCCTCCCAAAGAGCCGCGACCCAGGCGGGTTGAAACCTTGGGACTGCTCACCTCTCCCTCCCTCACAGCTCCACTGCCTGTCCAGGAAACGGAGGGGCTACGCAGAAGCACGAATATGGCTGAACTCTTGCTACCTGCTAACAGAGGTTCTCAGAAGGGCTTTATCCGCGGTTTCACTTTCCACGGTTTCAGTGACCCAGGGTTAGCCGCGGTCTGAAAATAGTAAATGGAAAATTCCAAAATTCAGCAATTTGTAAGTTTTAAATGGCAGGCCCTTCTGCGAAGCGGAATGAAATCTCACGTGGTCTGCTCTGTCCCACCCGGATGTGGTTCATCCATTTGTCCTGGTCTCCGCGTAGTAACCCACTCAGGGACCAGATGGGCTGATGTGGGATCTCAGTGCTTGGGTTCAAGTCACCCTTATTTGCTTAACAGTGGCCCAAAGCCCAAGAGGAGTGATCCTGGCCGTTCAGATACTCCGCCGAGAAGCCACAAGGTGCTTCCTTTACGTAGAAAGGTGAAAGCTCTAGACTTAATAAGGAAAGGAAAGAATCGTGTGCTGAGGTTGCTGGGATCTACCGGTAAGAACAAATCTTCTCTTCCTGAAATTGTGAAGAAGGTACAAGAAATTTCTGCTAGTTTTGCTGTCGTACCTCAACCTGCAAAAATTATGGCCACAGTGCATGGTAAGTGCTTAGCTAGTTAAGATGGAAGATGCATTAAATGTTTAGCTGGAAGACTGAAGAAAACACATCTGATTTATGGCAGTGGTTGCACCAGGAAGCACGGAGCCTGTACGAAGACTTGGTGTCCCCTAAAACAAGTGACACCAAGCCATTTACTGCAAGTGAGGGCTAGTTACACAGATTCGGGACGACGCTTGTCATTTTATCATCTCACATCACCACAAGAAGAAGAAAGGTGAGTACAGAGCAATAAGATATTTTGAGAAATAGATCACATTTACATAACTTATTACAGTATATTGTTTTAGTTGTTCTATTTTATTATTGGTTATTGTTGTTAATATCTTACTGTGAGTAATTTATAACTTAAACTTTATCATAGGTATGTATGTATCGGGGAAATAGTGAATCTATGGATAGGTTTTGGGACTATCCACCGTTTCAGGCATCCAGTGGGGGTCTTAGAATGTATTTCTGTAGATAACAGAGGACTACTGTATTCTCAAGATGTGCACCAAACACATCTGGAGAATATTTTCATGCTTCCTGAACAATATTTTGATAAACTGGAGTGATTTATGAGATATATTCCAACTAGAGGTTATTTGGAGTCACATATCCCAGGATGCTGTGCAGAAATTCAGTCACTCCAGAAGAGTGGTACCTTCTGAAAGTCAGGAGAGGAGACCCACGGAGCTGACTGGGAAACTGCCACAATGCAGGCTGGGGACAGGGGTCAAGAGCCCCAGGGGGCAGTGACCACTGGTCTGGATTTAGACATAGCTCTTCTACTAACTAGCTTTAACTACTAACTAGCTCTCAGGTGTGGAAATACCCCTCCCATTAGCTCACCTGCAGGATGAGCAGGCTGTTCTCTGTGGTTAACCAGATCCCATCTATTCCCAATATTTCTGGATCTTGAAATGCACTGAGCATCCAGGTTGTCCTCAGACCACTGGACAGATGCCCAGCGGATCTCTTGGTGGTTCCAAACTTTTCCTAGCCCCGAAAAGCTCATAAATGGAGAAGAAGAGGACTTATAGCTGGATGATCTCCCCTTCGCAAATGATAAGCTTGGCAAACAGCCCCCTTTTCTGGAGAAAACGAATCAGTTAGAAATAAAGGGTTCAGGTCAGGATAGAATTTACAAGAGGCACCTGCAGGAGATCTGTTCAAGAGGAGGCCCGCGGATCGTCTCTCCATAAACTGTCACAACGCTGTCGAAGCGAACCAATAATCATGTTGTCTGCTACTTGGCTGTGTGAAGTGCAGCTGGGGAGGGGCGGGGAGAGAAAATGCTACTCTCAGTGTTCCATTATGCTATGATAACTGTTTACATTTTATTGAATAAATGATTCTCTCTGTGAGTTTAACAAAACACAAAACACAACACAACACCCGCTAGTCATCTGTCTGAGGTAAGGCTTAAATATACATTGAACACATGTGTTTTTTTTAATTCGGGGCCCTGATTCAGAACAAGGCCTGAGCTATTCATCCCTTCAGGGGGTAAATGACTAGTGCTTTTGGTAAATTAGGTTTTTGTTTTCATCTCTTATTAGAATCTTTGTTTTCGGTTTTTAATTTGTTTGGAACCACAGGCAAGAACAGAGTGGAATATACAGGTTTCTCATCATGACCTTCATGGGGATTCAAGTCCAGTGGGGTATCCACTCGTCCAGTTCACAAAAAACCAAGAGGCACATGAATATTGTTTAGAACAGGAAGGGAGGCAGACAGCGGAGCTTTAGACTTGTCTTTAAGTCGAATTTGCCTTTAAAAGAGTAGTTAGTAAGCCATCTTTTATAATGTCTGTGCTGGACTAAAAACGAAGGACAGTAATAGCAGATGCAGTGTCGAGATAAAATTGAGAGGTGAGCAGGATATTCCCTCCTGATTATAAGAAGTCAAATCAAAGCCTTCTGTGTCGAATCACATGACAGTTCTCTGTAATTAAAAAATGAAGAAAGGGTCACCTCTGGGGTGCTGGCCTCTGAGGCCAGGTGTCCTCCTCTGGAGACTCTCTTGGCATGACCACATCTAGATTTTCTTGTTCACTCAGACCATTTAGGAAGTTGGAATCGCCATGGGTGGAAATGACAGTGATTATAGGGACTTGGGCTGAATAGTAGGACTCTCTCCTAACACAGAGGGAGGCTGTGAGATTGGCAGAGAGATGCTGGAGAACTCAGAGGTGGGACGACCCCTTGGTGAATATGGAAAAATATATGTATTGCCATGCTGTGGATAATTCAGATAAGGCTAAGCCATTTGGTAGAACTTTCATGAAAATTTTGGGCTACATATGAATTTCTTCACCATCATGCACTACTTCCTGAAGAACCCTCTGCCTTGGTTTGCTACTGAGCCTAGATCCTCATGGGAAAAGAAGAAAGATCTAGATTTTGTGTTTGCTTCATCTTTGTCAGGTAAGCCATCTTGTTCTAGCTTGAATCTCCTGGGAGCATTCATTGGTGGCTGTGGGTGCCCACCCAGGTGCCCTTTACCTGGCCAGTACTCCTGTTCCCCAACGCTTAGAGCTGATTCCCTGGAGGGCTGGCCTGGGACACGGCATCTGCCTTGCCTGTGACTGGATGGCCACTAGGGTACAAAGATAGGGGTGCAAAAGGCCAGTCCCCTTACATCTAGATGGGACACCTCTGCCACACAGTTAGTGTTCAAGGGCTTTCTTCAAGTTGAGTGACCTTAGGCCCTGATAATTCCTCGGAGAGTTTTGTGTAAGAGGTCATGGTGGCCTGGACAAAACATCACAGCCTTCTGGCTAGAATCCTGCATTTAGGCATGGAGGCCTGATTCTCCCATTGGTGAGAGAGATACTGAAGATTTACTCAAACTGAAGGTGGTGTCTGCCCTCCTTAACCAGCTCACCCCAATGTGCAGCTTCATAGGAGAATGGTGCTGGGAGCCCACTGAGGCAGCTGACACAGAAAAGTAGCATGGTCTCCAAGAAAGGATGTGCTACCAAAGCCAAAGCTTAAGGGAGTAATAACAACTTTGATTTATACCAAGAACTATTTATACTAATTACTAAAATATTGATTGCACATTCAGCAGTGTGCTTGAATTAAAGACAAACCAAATCTGGTCACAGTGCCAAAAGAATCTTATTGCAAACAGTCACCAGTTAGCTTTTCCCTGCAATGATCTGGTGGGATTTATGGAGCTTAGTTCAATGGATGGAGCATTATGCTCAACTAGAGGCCCGTTGCAGGAAGATTCCTGCAAGAATAGGGCTTCCTCAGGCCATCATGTTGCCAAGCCCCGCCCGCCCAGGGCCACACATGGGGGGTCCTGGCTGGCGGCGGGGCTTAGGCGGCACACAGGGGTCCTGGCTGGCGGTGGGGCCGCACATGGGAGCCCAGATGGTGGCTCCCGCTGGCCTTCCCTGCCTGCAGTATGCAAATTAGCCGCCATCTTTGTTGTCAGTTAATTTGCATATTGCTCTGATTGTCTGATGGTTCTGGCGAAGGTACGGTCAATTAGCATCTTTGTCTTTTATTAGATAGGATGATTGTGGCTCATCACTGTCCTTAAGGAGCTCCTGAATGAAGGCATAAAACAGAAACCAGGATACAATGTTAGTTCTATAAGTGCAGAGTGAGGTAGACACAGGGATGAGGTGCAAATAAATCTGACAGAAGGGGCAGGAAAAACATCAAAGATGAAGGACTAGGGGAGGAGAGGACTCCAGGCACAAGAGAAGGCCAGACAAGCCAGGATGAAGGAGCTGTACCAATCGCTGAGAAGGCACATTTTATAATAAATTCAATTTTAAATTTATAACCACTAACTTTAGATGGGCCTTTAAAGTGTGATTGCTGCCTGGCATTATCCCTTATTATCCTGCAAGACCCCCAGGACACGCCCCCATTACCTTTATACTCCCACCTTTCCACCCACATGGCTTCTTTGCCAGGCAATCAAATTTATCAATTGTATTCCCTCCTCCTGGCTACTGTACTTATTGTTCCCTTTGCCCAAAATGCTTTTCCCCCAATATTTTCATGGGTTTCTTCTCCACTCCTTCAGGTCTGTGCCCAAATGTTAACTTCTCAATGAGGCCTTTCTGTTTTTCCTACTTAAAATACAGCTCTACTTATACCTCTTCCCTGATTTATGGTTTTCAAAATATTATGCTATGCATTTTATTACTTCTTATAATCTGTTTTGTAACCTATGTGCTGACAGGGACTTTTGTCTGTTTTGTTCCCGGCTACATTGTGCCAGCCTAGAGCTGTAGTTGACTTGTGGTAAATATTCAATGAGTATTTGTTCAAGGACTAAATAAAATGAGCTTTTCAACTATACCTAATTCTCTATTTTACCCACTCATAAAAGTATGTGTTTTTTAAAATTTTACAGTTCTAAAATATCTTACCTTACATATTTTTGAGTCTGACCATTTTACTATCTGGAGGATGGGGGTGAATTCGGCGATTCATAGTTTCTACTGATTCTCACTCATGGTGGCCTATTAGCATGTTTGTTTGTTTTTTCATGCCCTTGATTCAGAATGTATTGGTTGATCTTAACTTCTGGGAGTCCTGAGAGCCTAAGGTAGGGATGCTTTTATCTAGAGAGGACTTGAATTGCTTTTACTGAGGGCTGGGGTCCTAATGCAAGAGTCCCTACTTCTGCTCCCCATCCACTGGGCTGTGGCCGGTGGCTTAGACTAATCATTACAGTGCTGACCTTGGTGGTCAGACTCAAGGCCATGCTGCTTTCCATATTTGCTTGTTCCCCAATTTTCCCACTCTGGGATCATCTCACTGTTTTTTTCTCCTTATTTAACACTAGAGGCCTGATGCACAAAATTCATGCAAGAGTAGGCCTTCCTTCCCCCCCGGCTGCCAGCACCAGCTTCCCTCTGGCACCCGGGACCCAGGATTCCCTCGCAGCCCCAGCTTCATTCGGAAGGTCATCTGGAAGGACGTCTGGTCTAATTAGCATATTACACTTTTATTATTATAGATGAGCCCAACAATGCAATAACAAAGTCTCTTTTATACAGCGTTAGTTGGGGGGATAGTATACAGTACTGCTGGAATAAATCCAGGTTTTCCTTCAGCTCCCACGCATCTCCCTATAGTTGTAAGCTCTGTTTGTGGGAGGTGGAGAGGGGGTGCTGTAACTGTCTCCTGGCTATTTGTTATTCCTCGAGCATAGTGCTTTATCCAATGTACAACTCCTGACTGGCTGCTTAATATTTAAACATCAAGCCAGGCAAATTCACATGCTTGCTAATTGTGCCCCTTTAGGTTGGTGCTCTGGTTGCATGTAGTATAGTCTTTTCTAATGTCACTCACAAGGATTAAAGCCTTGTTGCTGGCACAGTGGCCCACCACCACTGTCAAGCCTGTTGCCACTGTGGTTTGGCCTGGCTGGGCCGGCCTCCCCGAGGCCTGCTTGTTTGTTCTCGTAGCCATTGCTTCTTGGCTGTCTTCCCACCTGCTGCCAATGCAGAGTTATTTATATCAAGTCCCAGCAGTTTGGGTGAGCTTTGCTGTGATCACTCACATCCTCAATGCCGTGCAGCCGCAAGCACTTTACACGCAGTGTCCTCGCAGGAAATCCTTCCCCGCTGGGGAGGGGAAGCTCCGTTTCCGGGGACAGGGGCAGCTGCTCTGTCCATCTGCTTGGCTGATAAGCCGTCTGCATTTGGACTGGGAGTCCGGGCCGGCAAAACATGCACTGCCTGGAGCATGCCCAAAGAGGTCAAGACAGCTGAGTCACGGAGAGTCACATGGAGACTCCAGTCCTGGGGACTGGAGAGCGCCTCTCAGCCCGTTACTTGTTGCATCAAAGCTCCCAGAAGAAGCGGCCTCTGTTTAGAAGTCACCAATGTTCCCACTCCCAGGCCTGCTCCATGGGCTCTGCAGTGCAGAGACCAATGTGCGCTCCCCTTCAATGACTGACTGTCATCAGTGTCACATTCTGGCTGTGACTCACCAGCTCTTATTTTTTCAACCAATGTAACTTCATTACAGCCAGTATTTCACTGGGAGATACGGGTTAGAGCCAAACCAAGACCTTCTGATGTTCTGACAGCGCTCTAACTCAATCAACAAATTAACCCGCATCTAAGGCACAGATCTCCAAAGAAATTAGATCACCCCTGAAAGGGGTGGGTGGGGAGGGTCAATAATCATTTTAAATGAAATTGAACAGATCATTGATAGTCAAAGCCACACTCTCCTTGGTGCTTGCAGAAGCAGCGTGATGCTGGGGAAAGGGCCAAAGAGAAAATTTATGGCTTGGCAGAATTTTGTGCTGAAAATAAATATTCAAATCAAATTTATGTGTAGGTTGCACACTATCAAATCCTTATGCAGGGAAGCTGCTACCCGGAAGCCTGCCCCATCCCATGGCCTCTGGGAAGGAGTTTCTGCCAGGGGAATATCAACATTGCACCACTAGACCAGTGTTGAAATCCAGCCGGTGCAGGGAGGTGGCAAGTGTAGGCGGTAAGTTTCAAAACATTCGTTTTGAAACACCCACTGCGCCTGGCATCAGGGGTTCTGCGTCAGGCAGAATCATCTTTGCTGTTTACACATCCACAGAAGGTTATTCTGATTCTCGCATTATAAGCAGACCGTTTCCAGTTCTAGAAAAGCAAAACTGGCTGCTTCTGGCTTTGTGTCTTTTTCTCTCAAATGCAGTGCTTGTCACAGTGTGTGTGTGTGTTACCATTGGTTAAAATGTTCCCTTGGCTCTAAAAGATTCCTTTCTCATTCTCTGAAGGTTAGTCAGAATAAATATTACAATTTGGACTTCGGGTCTTGGAAAGCAGATGTTAGCTACTCGGTCACAGTTGTTTCTGGAGAAAGGTAAATAGATTGTGGTGTTCTCTGATAGAGTGGCTGTTTTTATAGTGGTCTTGTAGTAATTCATTCCAAAGAAAAGCTAATGTATAATAAACTCTCCCACTGTTGTACACAGTGAACCTTTTAAATATTTTTTTTCATTTGATTTTTATCATAGGATACAAATAATCAGGAATATTGGGGGGGGACCTTTGGATTTTGATTTAAGTTATATCTGTTTCTCTCTTGTTCTCACTCCTTTAGCATCCTACCCCCCCCCTTTCTGATTATTGGCAATTAATCTTATTTCACCCAGAAAATGGAAGGAATCAGAAAAGAACTGCTGTGCCCTAACTCCCCAATCTACCAGCCTCCCTGAGACTGTTCCCATCAGCTTCAGCTTCACTCCATTACTCTAGTGGCCTGTCCTCCCACCCCTCCCACCTACTCCAAAACTGCTCCTATGACTAACCGTTCTCTTTCTGGCTCTGGATCCTTCCCATGAGCATACAAACATGCTGTCATATTTCCCATCTTAAGAAACCTTCTTGACCCATTTCCCCCACACCACCCCTGCCAGAGCCACAGTTTCATTTCTCTGCTTCCCCTTATATAGGGACTTCTTTCATCAGAGCAGCTTCCACTTCCTTTTCTCCCATTCTCTCCTGGACTCACTCAGATCAGCTGTTTGTTCCCATTAAAAGTGAACCCACTCTTGTCAAAGTCACCCACGTGGTCCCCAATGCCAAAGTCAATGATGATGTCCAGTGTCTGGGTTGAGGATGGTGTCTTCATCAGGTCAGTTCTGTGAAATGCTTTGGGGACATCCTTCCTGTTTCAGAAGTCCTGGTTATGAAACCCTCGCAATATTGTTGGCACCCTTTCCATAAATTCCATTTTGGTTTAAATTAACTGGAGCTAGTTTCTGATGCTTGTAGTAAAGAGCCCTGGACTGATTCATTGGTGGAGCTAGACCAGCCGTGGGCAAACTATGGCCCGTGGGCCAGATCCGGCCTGTTTGAAATGAATAAAACTAAAAAAAAAAAAAAAGAAGACCGTACCCTTTTACGTAATGATGTTTACTTTGAATTTATATTAGTTCACACAAACACTCCATCCATGCTTTTGTTCCGGCCCTCCGGTCCAGTTTAAGAACCCATTGTGGCCCTCGAGTCAAAAAGTTTGCCCACCCCTGAGCTAGACTGACATGGTTCTGAAGAGTCATTCCTAAAATTCAATGATTTGGGAGATTTCCTTGGGCCCGCACCTGCGAGGAGGAGTGGGGAGCACTGTGGTTCCATCTGCTGATAGTTAAACAACAGCCAATTATCACCATCCAGACAAGTCATCCTTTTCTCCCAATGCTACCTCTTGGTGATGGCTTTGCCCCTTTGGGGGTTGACCATGATGCTCATTCTGCCAGATTTGTTCATTCAAAAATAGGGCAAACAATATGAACATGAATGGGTTCACAGAAACAGCAACAAAGGCCAATAAACACATGCAAAACCACCAGAACTCACTAGTAATTAGGGGATTGCAAGCTAAACCCATCAGATGAATAGAACTCTAAGTCTGGTGCTGTTGAGTTGATGGGGCTGTGGGGCAATGGGAGCTCAAAGACACAGCTCTCTCAGAGAGCAAATGGGCAATACCTAGAAAAGTTAGTGCTGTGCAGACCTTTTGACCATGGCTGTATAGAAACCCAAAGGTTATGTACAAGACTCTGTAGCATCATTGTTTTCAATAAATGAAAAACAAGAAACCGCCTAAATATTTATCATTAAAAATTATCAATAAATAAATGGTATACACACAAAGGAATATTAAATAGCAGCAAAAATTATTGAACTTGAGCTACTTGTTCAGCATGAATAAGTTTCATGGGCATGATGGGAAACAAAACAAGGTTCAGAAAGAAGCATGCAGTATCCTTACAAAAGTTTTAAATTATATATCTATAATAATAAAAGCGTAATATGCTAATTAGACCAGACAGCCAAACAACCTTCCGGACATCCTTCTGGGTGTCTGTCTGGACCAAGCCAGGGCTGCAAGGGCCAAGCCCCTTGCACGATTTCGTGCATTGGGCCTCTAGTATATATATGAAAAGCAATGCTATATTTTGCTTAGAAATGCAGAAATATGTAGCAAAGTATAAAGAAATACTTGGGAATGATGAACACTAAATTCTGAATAATTGTTATTTCTGAGTATGGGGTGTGAAAGAAGCAGAGAATGTAACAATGAATAAGCAAAATTCTATTTATAATGTTTTATTTAATAAGCTGGTTTGTGGGTACACCTGTTCACAAATCTAAAATGTATTCCAGTAAAATATTATAGTAAAATCTTAATGAAACAAAGGGATTAGGAATGAGGTGTCAACCAGAGAGGTTTTCCCAGGTCACCCAGTGGCATCTGTGGGCCCTGCAAACAGTGACTTGTCTAGAAGTGGCCTCGAGAATCAGCCTAGGCACTGAGCTGGCCAACATTCCCACTAATGGCACCCAGTTTCCTGGTTCATAAAATGATGACTCTGTTGATATAAAATATCTGCCTTGGCAGTTCATATTACATGATTTGTTGGGAGGAAATGCGAGCAGCTAGCAACCAGTTTGGTTCATTTCCTCTCCTCCTTTCCCATTTCCTTCCTGTTGTGGATTGGGTTTATTTAGGGAAAAAAGTGGGGAACTGGTTTCTGGCAATGCTTTCTTCTCTCTGAGATTTTCTTGGTCTTGTGTTCACTAATCTTCTCTAGCAGCAATGGAAAAAATAAAGCATTTGAATAAAAGAGGAGGGGTGCTGTTATTGTGGGCTTAGCGACACCTTTGTATCATAACAAAAATGATAGGACCATGAGTTCCATATCCCCTATATAGCAGGACACTGATTGTTGGCCTGTTACTCCACAAAGCACTGTCTACCCATAGGTTGGGCAGCTGTAATACAAAGGTAAATCAACACTAACATGTGGAAGGGACATAGGCATAAACTTTCTAGAAATAAATTAGTAGTATTTATCAAGATCCTTTCAAATGCCTATGCCCTTTAACCCAGCAACTCTACTTTTAGGACACCAACCAAAGGAAATAATCAAATGTTATCAAACACATTTGCCCCCAAATTACAAAACAAACCTAAAGTTCCCAAACAAGGGGACAGTTAATAAAAGTATAGAAAATCTAAACAATATATGATGCTGCTGCCATTGAGTATGCTATGCATAAGGGTTTTAAGTGACATGGAGAAAATATGATACATAGGAGAACATCAGAAACAAAATATAAAGGAACATTAGCAGTAGTAATCTCTGGGTAAAGAAAGGGATTACAGAATTTTTTAAATATATTTTCTGATTTTTCCATAGTTGTATACAACTATGTATTACTTTTAAAAATTAGGATAAAAGTTAGGAAAAGAAAAGCACATTTGGATTGAGAAACAGGTGTACTAAGTATAAGTGGGTTAGAGAATGTTTTTTCACTGTTCTCCTTTGGGTCTCCTTGTCCCTGTAAGCAGAAACAATATTTCTTCCTTGCTCAGATAGGAAAACCTGAACAGTAATTAACCTATTGCTGGTGGCTCAGTGTGGACAAGTCTGAGAGTTAAAAACTCCTGGGGGACCCCGGGAGATTATCTCTAGGAGCTCAACCAGGTTACCTTTGTAAATACAGGGGGAAACTCCCCCCATACTTCTGGCAGTAGGAGGGGAAAGGGAACCATTTTGGAATAAGCTAGATACTCTTGTTCTTTTTAACAAGGCCTAACCTCAGGGAGTTAACAGAGCCTAACCTAACTAACCTGGGAGAAGGTAAATGCTCAACTCCAGCCTACTCTAGCCACCCTGCCCCGCCTAAGGAGTGAGATTGAAGCAGAGAAACACTTGTGGAGTTAACCATCCAGAGGCACAGATAGGCTCACTAAAAGGCCATGGCAGGATTATAGAATGCTTCCCTTCCCCTCTCCCCCATCCACCTCACCACATTACAGCCATGAGCAGAATAACAGTCGGTCAATGACAGACCGCATATACAATGGTTCCATAAGATTATGATGGAGCTGAAAAATTCCCATCGCCTAGTAGCTGTCTTAACATAGCGCGATGCATTATACAAATATTTACCGTAGTGTAACAATTGTCTTCGGTGTTCAGTGCAGTAACATGATGTACAGGTTTGTAGCCTAGCAGCTATAGGGGAGCATATTGTGTCATCCCAAAATATGTCTCTTTGGCATAAGGATTATTTTAGGCTGGTGAATTTTAAGAAACAGCAGACATGGGAGAAGCCCTGAATACCAAGTAGAAATTAACCTTTTGTAAAAGACAGTGTCTACCTCCCTGTACTAGGAAAGGGGGATGCCCTTATTTCTAGAAATTTTTATTGATGCAGAAGGCAGAGAATTCAATCTGCATAACAACCTTACCCTTGTTTACCATGCTTTTCCTGGTCACCTCCCGTAACAGACTCCCCTCACCCCCAGCTCCATTTGTTTTCAGCTGCAGATGATATTTAAGGTGGTGGCTTCAGCTGTTTCGTCAAGCTACTGAGTTTTCCTGGGTCTCTCCCGTGTAATCAGGAGGTGTATAAGTTGTTAAACTTTTGTTAATGATGTTTGCGCAATGATGAAATCGCCTAATGATGCATTTCTCAGAACATATCCCTGGTGTTAAGTGGCACCTGAATCTTTTAAAGGCGTGTTTACATCAGTTACTTTAACCCAGCACATCATGTCTGACTATCAAGAAAAAAATTACAAGGCATACAAAAAGGGCAAAGAAACATAATTTGAAGAGACAGAACAAATATAGAACCAGACATGGCAGGAACATCAGACAAGGAATTTTAAACAACTATGATAAATAAATTAAGGACTCTAGTGGTTAAAGGAAACAGCATGCAAGAACAGATGGGCAAGGTAAGCAGAGAGATGGAAATCCTTAGGAACAAAACAAAATATATGCCAGAGACATAAAACCCTGTAACAGACATGAAGAATGCCTTTGGTGGTCTTATCGGTAGACTAGACATGGCTGAGGAAAAAAATCTCTGAGCTATAGGGTATGTCAGTAGAATCTTCTGAAACTTAAAGGTAAAGAAAATGAAGACTGAAAAAAACAGAGAACAGAATATTCAAGGACTATGAGACAACTACAAAGGTATGACATATGGCCCTAACTGGTTTGGCTCAGTGGATAGAGCGTCGGCCTTTAGACTGAAAGGTCCCAGGTTCAATTCCGGTTAAGTGCATGTACCTTGGTTGCGGGCACATCCCCAGTAGGAGGTGTGCAGGAAGCAGCTAATCGATGTTTCTCTCTCATCGATGTTTCTAACTCTCTATCCCTCTCCCTCCCTCTCTGTAAAAAATCAATAAATATATATATTTTAAAAAGGTATGACATATGCATAATGGGTTTTTCAGAGAGAAGAAATCAAGGAAGGAATAAAAGAAATATTTGAAACAATAATAACTGAGAATTCCCTCAAATTAGTCAGACACCAAATCACAGACCCAGTAAGCTCAGAAAACACCAAGCGGCATAAATGCAAAATAAAGAAGAGAAAAAAACCCCATACCTACACCTAGACATATCACTTCAAATTATAGATAGTCAAAAATTAAGAACAAATTCAACAGAAAGCAGAGGAAAAAACACCTTACCTATAGAAGAACAGAAATAGGAATTTCTTTGGACTGCTCCTCAAAACCATGCAAGTGAGAAGAAAGTGAAGTGAAATATTTTAACTGGTGAGAAAAAAACCACCAACATGAAATTCTGTAATCTGAAAAACTATCCTTCTAAAGAGAAGGAAAAATAGACTTTCTCAGACAAACAAAAATTGAGGAACTTTGTTTCCAGGAGACCTACTATGTAAGAAATATTGAAAGAAGTTCTTTAGAGAGAAGGGAAATTATCTAGGATAGAAACTTGGATCAACATAAATAAAGGAAGAACAATTAAGAAGGATTAAGTGAAGATAAAATAATTTTTTATTTTTTTAACTTTTAATTGATCTAACTAACATTTTGTTCAAAATAATAATAGTAACAATGTATTCTATATATATTTATGTATATATTTTATGTATATATTTACATACATATAAGGAAATGACAGCAATGATTCAAGGGATGGGAAGAAGAGATTCGGATTATTATGTTATTACTAGAGATTCAGTGCACAAATTCATGCATGGGTGGGGTCTGGCCAGCAGGCCAGCCGGGAGAAGGGGCCCCAGGTGGTTGGTGGCCTGGGTCCACCCCCTGGTTGAACTCCAGTCAAACTCCCAGTCGAGGGGATAATTTGCATATTACTCTTTTATTATATAGGATAAGGTACTCATACTACCCATGAAATGGTACAGTGTTATTTGAAAGTGAGTGTAGATTAGTTGTAAATTATATTACAAATTCTAGGGCAACCATTAAAAAAATTTAAAAAGAAGTATAGCTGATATGCTAGGAAAGAGAGAAAATGGAATCATATAAAATGTTTAATTAAAACCAAAAAAGGAAGAAAAAGAGTGGAAAACACTGCAGGCCCTAGCCCAGGGGTGGGCAAACTTTTTGACTCGAGGGCCACAATGGGTTCTTAAACTGGACCGGAGGGCCGGAACAAAAGCATGGATGGAGTGTTTGTGTGAACTAATATAAATTCAAAGTAAACATCATTACATAAAAGGATACGGTCTTTTTTTTTTAGTTTTATTCATTTCAAACGGGCCGGATCCGGCCCGCAGGCCGTAGTTTGCCCACGGCTGCCCTAGCCTCTGAGTTTATCTGCGCTCTGGGAGCCCCTTTTTAGAAGGAAACCCCCTCCCCCAGTGGATAGGAAGGATTAACAGAAACTCCCGACACACAGGAGCCTTCTGCTCGGGCAGTTCATTTAGCTGTCTGGTCCACTGTTATTATTGATGACACACCATCGTAGATGTGACTCATAAAATTGGATATAAAAGGAGGGCAGTACCATTTTTAATCCCTTTAATGTGATGTACTAGGAAAATTCATCATTTATTACAGCAGACGGTTGAAAGTCACTCAGAAAGAGTGTTCTCTCCTTCCTGAAACTTGGCAGCAGACGGTTCGCTTCCCCCAGTTTTTTGAAATCTTTGCATCTATTTTCTTTTTTAAGCTTCTCCCTTAAAGAAGCTCCTAAGAAGCAAACTGAACCCTGGGAATGCAGGTGTGGTTGTCATTCTGCAGATACCAGCACTCGTGTTCCATTGCCGCATGAAAAGAGAATAAATGACCAGCTAGCTACTCACAAGAGAAGGCCCAGGTCTCATTCACTACTCATCTCCGCAGTTACTCTCATCTCTGCTGAGGACCTCAAAAGGTTTTGCAATGGGAACTGAAACTTCACCGTGCCCCAAGCGATGGACACATTTCAGCTAAATTTGCAACAAAGTAGGATAAAAAACATCCATATGGAGACAGGGTCAGTGGAGCCAGCTGGGCCACCCAGATCGGCAGGCACCTGACCCAGCGTCTTCCCACACCAGCTTGGCCCCAGCAACCACACAGCAGGCGCTCAGTGCAAGTACATCAAGCATTCCCACCCTGAGAACATGCTAATTGTCTCCTTAAGGCGCATCCCTGGCCCTGACAAACCCGCACTGGTCCCTTCATTGCTCAGCCTCAGCCCACAGAGGCAGCCAAACAGATGCCGATGTCAACAGCGACCACACTGTCTGCAGGAGTACAGCCAAGGTGCCAGTGTGGCATGAAGCCACTGGCTGCCGAGATTGGCGCCATCGGTGTTATTTAGAAGGCTCCTGCTGCTGTGGTGTGCGAGTCGCCAAGCTCACCAGTGAGGAAATTGGATCTGTTCCAGGCAAATCTAAAATGCCAAAAACTAACAAACTGCCACCACCGAGGGGAGCTGTTAAAGCTACTAAAAAAAAAGTCTCTGGGCTTGTTAGTGTGTTATGGATTCAAATGGCAAAGCACAGGAATGTTTCCAAAGAGCTTTTGATTCAAGGATAAATACTGGTTCCAAGAATCAGGCCCTTCAGTGTCCCGACTGAGAGAGCTTCCAATAAGGAATGTAATAAACTGACGTGGTTACACAAAACCAGAGGCTCTCTGGTGGTTTTCATTAGCCACCTCCTGCCACCTCGTGTTAACAAGGCTGTGGAAATTGGGGAGAAGGCCCCAGTGCAGCGTGCTTTGCCTCCATCAACGCTGGGGCCACTCATGTCTCGGTGGAGACGGCTTATGATGAGCTGTGTCCTCCACGGGCTCCTGTGCCTCAGCCATTGTCCTTCCTGCCTTCCGCCTTGGGATGCCTGCTGCTCTGGAGGACACGCTCCATCCTTCCACAGGTGCCGGGTGGGCAATATCATTTCTTCTCTGCATTCTGTCTGCAGTTTGTTGGGTATCTGTCGTGAGCTCAGTCCAAAGCACAATGAGAGACTTTGATATGGTCAGTTCTGAAAAATGTCTTATGTTACCTAGGCCTATATTTTGTATAGAAGAGTGCCTCAGTATTTAAATCGATTCACTTCCTGAGTTTTGGAAAGCGGTAGCAACAGATCAGAAAGCAAGGGGTGCTCTTTGTACAAAGAGCTCCACTTCCAAATTTTTAGCTAAATGCTTTAGTTTTTGAGTAAGGAGGAATAAGGGCACATCAGGGGAAGGAGCAATTGATAAGGTGCTTCCAGTGTAGCTAATTGACATCTCAACACAACATTTATTTCCAACTTTTAAAAAAGCTAATTTGACACAGAGTCCCTCCCAGGAACAAATTTTATTGTGTGTATTTTAAATGGTTTGTTTGAAGTGCTAAGACAAAACAAAAAAGCCAGACCAGAAATCCTAAATCTTTAAAAATAATGCAAAATTCTCATCCCCTAACCAACCAACCATTTCATTTGCCTTATTTCCTACTGGGCTTTTTAAAAAATGTATTCATATTTAATACACAATTGCACAACATAGATGGAAATTTGTCCTATTTCCCCCATTTTTACCTTAAATCATAACCATAAATCATAACCAAATTCTCCATTTTGATCTTAAATCATAAGCATCTATAAAACTGTCATACTTATTAATGTTTACTGATTCAAGCTATTCACCAATATCATGAACTTTTTAAAAAGTCTAGTAAATGTGCTACAATTCACCTACCATTATTTACTGTTACAAATAGCTGTAACAAAGACCTTCATGTATCTATTGTTTTATTCCTTTGACAGAGTATTTCCTTCGGAAAAGCCCTAGCCTAGGATTGGGACTATTTGCCTAAAGCGCATTTTCATTTTCTTTTATTGTTTTTGGTAAATTGGAATGTGTTTGGTTTAAAAAAAATTTCACAACAGCTTTTGAGGTCATGCGAGCACGAACGTGTTACAAAACCAAGGCTGGTGATGCCAGCGCCTGGCACCGAGTCTGCTCAAGCTATATCACTGGCACAGGCACACACCCACTGGCGACCTTTATGCGCAAAGGAGAAAACGGGACTTACCTCTGAAACAATACAGACGTGGCCTGCAAATGACGAGACTAGAAAATGATCTTTTGCCTTCATTGATTTTTTTTCCTGCCGTTGTACAGCATGTTATGAAGATGGACTTCCCAGTTTTCATTTATTTGTGACTCATCAGAAAATATTTTCAACTATATCCCGGGCCAGCTGTGGGCCCTGTAATAACAGGCACTCAACAAATATTTGTGGAATTAAATGGAAAAGAACAAACTATTTTTTAATACTTCATTCCGTTTTTGCAGTGTACGTATAGCATGTGCAAAATATAGACCACTGTTGTAAGCAGAGATTTGAGGCTTGTTGGTTACTGCAGCATAACTTTTACTCCCTGTGCTAATTAATTAATGTACAGAAATATTCAGCTTGATTCTCTGAACTCAGAATCAAAAGCCAGACTCATAAAATAGCAGAAAAGCCTAGTCCCACTGGTGCAGGAAATGAGGGAACAGGGATTTTCCCTGTAGCACTTAGGCCCATTTTACTGTGCTCTCCAAAGCCAGCAAAGAAAATTGCTCTGATTAATGAGGTTTTTCCTAAAAGAGGCATAGAACACTTAGAAATTAAAAACTAAAAGGGCCCTGACCAGTTTTTCTCAGTGGATAGAGCATCGGCCTGGAAACTGAAGGATTCCAGGATTGATTTCGGTTAAGGGCACATGCCTGGGTTGCGGACTCGATCCCCATTTGGGGGTGTGCAGGAGGCAGCCGATCAATGATTCTTTCTCATCATTGATGTTTCTATTTCTCTCTCCCTCTCCCTTCTTCTCTGAAATCAATAATAATAATAATAATAATAATAATAATAATAATAAACTAAAAGGAATTAGTGGGACACTCCATCTGATTTTGAATAACGTTTATTGTTTTAATGATTATAAAAATATGTTCTGTGCAGAAAATAATAATACAGAAAATTAAGAAGACTATAAAGCTCATCTGTAATCCTGCCACATTAAGTGAACCACTGTGATTATTATGGTCACCCTCTATGCAGTCTCCTTCTAGAGCAGTGGGGCTTGGCAAACCTTTTTGGCCCAGGGCCAGACAGTAAATGTTTTAGGCTCTGCACGCCTTTGCTATTGCAACTACCCACCTCTGGCACAGTGAGAGAGCAGCCATGCACAGCACCTAAGTGAGTGACCTCGGCTCTGCTCCTGTGAAACTGCATGTCCTGAAACAGGCAGCGGGCCCGATTTGGCCCTGCCCACAGTTTGCTGTCCCCCTGTCCTCAAGCCTTCAATCTGGAGAGGGCAAGCATGGGCTTCCACATTGATATTTCCCCTCTCCTCCTTGTCATTCTCATTGTCATCATCCTACTGAAAGGATCTCATCAGACTTCACCATGTACATCGGTCAACAAGTATTTATGGAAAGCCTACTGCTATGCATTTGAACTGGTGGGTGAGCCCCTGGCATTCCTGCCCTTTGGGCTGCAGGCAGTAAGAAAACCATTACAAATATGTACATAATGACAAGGGTGCCCAGGAGAACTGAAGGCTGCTCTGGGAGCCTGTAACTGGAGGGTGTAACCTGATTGGAGATTCAGGGGCAGCTTCGATGAGGGTCGATGAGGCTGCAATCTGAATGATGAGCAGGGGTTGCCTGGGCCATGTGCTGGGAGGAGAGTGCCAGGGAGAGAGAGAGGCAGACATGAAGGCCCCAATGGAGGGGCAGCCCTGACAGTTGAGCTGGAGGGAGGCCCATGTGGTCAGAGCACAGAAATACTGCAGGGGCCAGTGGGAGGAGCAGGCAGGGCTTTTGCACCACCTGAGGCATTTTGGAATTGATCATGTGGGCAGTAGGGAGCCACTTTAAGAGTTTTAAATAGCGGGTTCTTGGAATCAGCATTATTTCAATGGATTCTGACCTTAGCATCTACACCCCCAGCCACTGGGAGATCCCCTGTCTGCTTTCTGTGCAGGGCTGCAGAGTAAGCTTTTGAGTATCCTCATGTTGTCATGGTTCTGCTAAAGCACCCTCGCTAGCTCCCTCAAGGACAAGAAATAAAGTCCATGTCTGGATTTACAGCTGCTCAATGTCCCAAAAGTCCCTTTATTTTTTCTTCTGTTCAAACTAAGTCATTTGCTTTTCCCTGTACACATCCCCTATGCTTTGGTTCAAGCTGTTTTCTCCATCTAGAATGCTTCTTTTGCTCAATATTATGCTTGTGAGATATGTCAGTGTTGCTGTGAGTGGCAATATGTCATTTTCATTGTTATCACAGTTTTCCTTTGCGTGAGTATTCAATAATTCATTTATCCCTCTTACTTGAATAGACATTTCTCCAAAGAAGATACATAACTGGCCAAGAGGCATATGAAAAGATGCTCGACATCATTAATCAATACAACAATGTAAATCAAAGCCACAATGAGATGCCACTTCATACCAACCAGGGTGAGTATTATAAAAAAAAAAAAAATCAAAACAAAACTAAAAACCAGCCCTGGCAGGTTTCTCAGTGGTTAGCACATTGGCCCACAGACCAAAGTGTTGTGGCTTTGATTCCTGGTCAAGGGCATGAGCCTCGGTTGCAGGTTTGATCTCTGGCCCCAGTAGAGGCATGTGTGGGAGGCAACTGGTTGATGTGTCTCTCTCATATCAATGTTTCTCTCTCTCTCTCTCTCTCTCTCTCTCTCTCTCTCTCTCTCTCTCTCTCTTCCTTCCTCCTCCCTCCCTTCTCTCTAAAGATCAATGGAAAAAATATCCTCGGGTGGGGATTACAAACAAACAAGATATAAAAAAACACACAACAAAAATAACAAGTGTTGGTGAGTATGTGGAGAAATTGACATCCTCACACATTGCTGAAATGTATAACAGTGCAGCCACTGCAGAGCCTCAAAATGGTAAACACAGAATTGCCATTTGATTCCACTCCTAGGTAGATACTCAAATGAATTGGAAAAAGAAATATTCAAACGAATATTTGTATGTGAATGTTCATAGCAGTATTCACAATAGGCAGAAACAACTCGAATGCCTGCCAATCAGTGGGTGTATAAACAAAATGTGGTCTATCAATACCTGGGAATGTATTCACCCATAAAAAGAGTCATGGTTTCACAAGTCTGTGTAAGTACTAAAAACGCTGAAGTGTACACTTAAAGAGCTTAAACTGAGGACCAAAAGTGAAGTTCATTCACTGACCCCCAAGTCATCAATCTACAGCTTATATCGTACTGCTTTCTCTCGGAGAGTGTGAATGGAAAAGTGGTGTATAGGGCGGGTATGTTTTAACAGGGAGTAGAGCCTTAAATTAAAGTCCCGAAGCTCTGAGTACATTTCCAGCATCAAACCGTGAGTCTGAAGTGAAGGTTGGGGTCTTCTAAAATAGCATCTGGTCATCCCTGAAGGGAAGGCTCATCAGCTTTGTTGACCACCATTATAATTTGCTCTCAGATCTATTTGACTTCGGTTAGGAAAGTCTTGCAGTACACAGGCCTGACTGTGAAATATTTGTCATCCCTAATATAGCGTTTGCACTTCTGCTAAGATATGCGGATAATGTTGAGACAGCTCAGGCCAACACTGAGTCATCAGGATCGTGACGGATTAATATGCATAAGGTTTTCCTCATCTCACCCTTGGTGTCCCTTCTGCCTTTTAAAGTAACCATTCCTCCATGGCATTCTTTCAGACTTTCCCTGCCCTCCATTCCACAGTGTCTATACTTAATTCTGCTCCCCTCCTCCAGCTCAAGATCATTCCAATGTGTCTTACGAGATCTCAGACTTCGAGAAAAGCGATTCTTGGAATGCCATCTGGATAACCATGAGATGTGTCCAGACAGACACGTTGCGGATTATCTCCAGGAAGGAAGAAAAGCAGGAGAAAGTCTCAGAACTATTTATACAATTACACTGCAGGTTTGGGCCTGGAAAGTAAGAAAGTAGGACTTCAGAGTATTTGCTTGCATCTCTTCTTTCCTGCATTTCATGAAGTTTAAATTATAACCACCTGCTTCAGAAGATATAAAAACCCTGAATTCCACCATTTTATTTCATGTACTAGACTCCAATTCTGTCTCTCAACAGGCTTTCTCTATTTTTCTCTCAGAAACACTTTCTTGTCTTCTTGCCATTAGTAAACCTTTATTGAGCATCCACTGTTTTCTAAGCCCCGTGCTGGGTACTGCAGATACTGAGATAAACAAAACCTGGGATTTATCCCTGAGTAATGAAAATTTAATGTAGAACAAGCCATGTAAATAAATACCCACACCACAATGAAACAAGAGCTTTATGAGAAAAGTGTTGAGTAGTGTGGAGGAGGAATGATTCATAAACTATAAAATCTTATTTTTTCCTTCTATCATGTCTGACTTTCTAGTATCTGAGGGTGAGTTTATTTTTATTTTAATATTTCATATATCTTTGAAGTCTATGTTCTCAAGACTTACATTTTTCATCTTTTATTAAAACACTCTACGTTTTGTGGGCCTCACAGATAAATATAACCTTTTACTGCATCACTTGGATTTTTATTTGGGATCTAGAAATCATAACACACACCCACATAATTCAACAATTGACCAATGGCATCACTGTTGAGGTGAAGCATTTTTAAGAACTAAAACTAAAAAATAAGTGAGATCTATTCAGTATATTGTTCCTTCCTGTCAGGAACCCAAACCCATGAAGAGGCTAAAATAAGCTTCTTAGAATTAAAAGTAAACACACGCTGTTGTCGTTGTTTTTGTATGTGCGTATATTTTTTTTAGAGAGAGAGGAAAGGAGAGGGAGAGAAAGCGAGAAACATCAATGTGAGAGAGAAACATCCATTGGCTGCCTCCTGCACGCCCCCTACTGGGGACCAAGCCCACAACCCAGGCATGCGCACTGACTGGGAGGAACCCACTACCTTTCAGTGCATGGGACAATGCCCTGCCCACTGAGCCACACCTCTGCTGCCACCATGGTCATCTCCAAGGAAAAGCGCTCGCACGGTTGTTTGAGTTGTGAACTAAACTAACTGCTTTCTTTCATGGAACTCTTTTTACTTGAAAGAACAACTGGCAACTCTGGTTGTTCAGACCTGACAGCTTGTCAGCCATGTTTTTGAAAATGAACCCAGCGAGCTTGTCACACCAAGGAAAACCAACGGAGGGTATTTGTTTCCTTCGGGCTTTTAAGCAAAAATTTGATTTTAAAAAATCAGCTTGGCAGCTTCCCAAGACTTAAAGGCTTTTCTGATGAGATTGGTGCTGATATGAATGAGTGCTCTTTTGATATTGTGTAATGAAATGGGTCAACATTTGGAAGATATCCACTGCTCAGTAAACCAATATTTTCCAAATAGTCAAGGCATGATGTTATAAGATTATGCGTGGGCACAGATGAAAGATCCGTTCAAAGTGCCAGCTAGAGCAATAGGTTAATGCAACTGAGTAGGCAAATTTCACTGATGCAGTTTCAGATTCCACATTGCAACTCAATGTAAGGAACCACTGCTTGGCTACTTTTGGTGAGGTTTCAAAGAAGAATATCCCCGATTATATAAAAAGGCTATGAAAATTTTTCTCTTTTCCAAACTCATATGTATCTGTACAAGGCCGGACATTTTTTTTCACATATTTAAACTGAAATAACATATTAGAGCAGAGTGAATGCAGAAGTAGATGGGAGAATCCAGCTGTTTAATATTAAAGAGATATTAAGCCTAATATTAAAGAGATTTGCAAAAATGTAAAACAATGCCACATTTCTCAATAAGTATTCTTGATTTGGGAAAATATAGCTATTATTCATAAAAATAAGTAATTTATGTTAACAAATAATATATTTATTGTTGCTTTTAAATGATCCAATAACCTTTCAAAATATTTATAACAGAATAAATAACTATAGCACTATAACTCACATAAACCAAAACCCATTGGAGTTCCAATAATTTTTGAGAGTATAAAGAGAGCAAAGGCTGCTCTGGCTGGCAGTGCTCAGTGGTTAAAGCATTGGCCCTAGCACGGAATGGTTGTGGGTTCGATTTCAGGTCAAGGGCATGTACCTGGTTGCAGGTTTCATCCTCACCCTGGTCAGGGTTTGTGCAGGAGGCAACCAATCAATGTGTTTCTCTCACATGGATGTTTCTCTCTCTCTCCCTCTCTCCCTCCCCCTTCCCTTCTCCCTTCCACTGTCTCTGAAAATCAATGGAAAGATATCCTCAGGTGAGGATTAACAGAAAGAAGAGAGAGAGAAAGAGAGAGAGAACAAAAGCCTGCCATAGGGCAGAGCTGCCTGCTGATATGGGCCCCCATAACCGCATACCTTGATGCATGGGCCTGTTCAGATGTGTTTGCAGTTTTAAAACAACAGAGACTCAATATATATTTTTGTTCTCCCTCCATTTTTACTTTTCTCCTAAATTGCTTTCTGTTCTTTCACCTACAGTAACATCTATATCACTAAGAACAGCCATGGGACAGTGATACATCAATACGATGAAGAATTACAGTAAGTGCACAGTTGATTTAAAGGAGAACACTGCGTAAATGTGGCTCTCCTGAATGGGTTGCCTCGGTTCTGCATTCAGTTAGTTCATCCGTGCTGTTCTCTGCTTTCCAGGTAATGTCATGGCATCCGTTAAGGAAAATCAAACAAGCAAAACCCTTTGTTTATAACCAATATTACCAAAGCAAGGTCAGGGGGGTATGTGACTTGCCCAAATATTGTACAATAATCAACTAATAAAAAGGGCATTCAAGGACAAAAATAATACTTTTCATGCAAATCACCCTTTTTGGTCTAATGCTGACAGTATGCACTGCACAGATCATTGCTTTGGATTTTGTAACTTTTATGAACCTTATTTTGGATACAAATAAATGTGTGGAATGTCCAGAGTGTAGCAGGACTACCGGAGATTAGCAAGGCTGTGTGGTAAAGACATTTTTTAAGCCCATGAAAGATACTCTGCTGTCATGGATACTGGTTTCCTGAGTTTAGTTCCATCTCCTCTCAGTACAAAATTCCATTTGGAATGCAGTAATGGTTTCATGCTTACATACAGTATCTTTGTAAACACACAGTATTTACCTTGTCACGTACACTAAGATAAGAAGTTTGATCATGAGGTGCACTATCCAGTATAGTATCCACCAACCATACGTGGCTGTTTAAATATAAATTAATTAGAATTAAATAAAATTTAATTCAGCTCCTTGTTCTCAACCAGCCCCAATTCGAGTACCTCAGATGGCTAGTGGTTGCCATACTGGAGAATGCAGCCAGAGACTATCTCCCTTGTCACAGAAAGCTCTACTGACCGGTGCTTATCCAGAGCATAATCAGTAGTCTTCATTTTTTAATATATGGCTGTGTGAAGGCCATGTCTGACTCTTAACGGATGTTAGTGATTTGAACATTTTTATTACATTTTTGAAAAGACTGAGTTTTTGTTTTGGAATTCTGGTCACAAACCCATGTTTTAAAAGTAATTAAAATGAATACAGCAAAAGCATGTGTTTGCAAAGCAGCTTTCTTCCAACTTGCATATTTTATTCTGCCAACATTCATTTTTTATTAAAAAAGAACTTACTGAGTGACTTCTGTGTGCCAGACACTCCTTTGGGCTCTGGAACCAACCAAATCAAATCCCTAGCCTCATGGAGCATACGTTGAAGGCAGTGGGATGAGAAGCAAACATTTCTGTTTTCAGGGCCAGATATAAAGCTATTATGTGCCAAAGCAGAGGGCAAAACGAGAATATTCCAATTCTTACGTTGTTGCTCATTAAGAAGTTATAGAAGAGGCAAATATTAGGACTATAACTTTGGCCTTGGCCAGTTTGACTCAGTGGATGGAGCACTGGCCCTCAGACTGAAGGATCTTGGGTTCGATTCTGGTCAAGGGCATGTACCTCTGTTGCAGGCTTGATCCCTGGCCCCGATATGTCTCTCACATTGATGTCTCTCTGTCTCTGTCTCTCTCCCGCCCTTTCACTCTCTCTAAAAATCAATGAAAACATGTCCTCGGGTGAGGATTAACAGCAACAACAAAAAGACTAGAACTTTGGATTTTAAGAGACATCCTCATCAAAAACAAAATAGCTTTCCAAAGACTTTTAAAATATCACTTAAAAAATATATTTTTATTGATTTCAGAGAGGAAGGGGGAGAGAGAAACATCAATGATGAGAAAGAAATATGGACTGGTTGCCTCCTGCATACCCCCTACTGGGGATTGAACCCAAAATTCGAGCGTGTGCCCTGACCGATAGTCTGATGCTTAACCACCCCAGCGGGGCTAAAGTATCATTTCTCAAAAAGTACATTTGGCTGACAAAGTGTGCCAAGAACTGATACACATTCTCTAGCCACCCTCTTTCTTAATGGAATCAGAGGATCTCCTGTTGGAAGTGGCTTTGGCCTCTTCCATTCAGGCACACCTCCCACAACATCCAGCCCAGCAACCATTTCATCTCTAGCTGAGCACTTTGGGTGGGAGAAAGCATGCCGACTTAATAAACAGTAGGAGCACGTTTTCCTCAGTCCTAATTTTCATTATTGCTACTATTATTATTACTGTGACTATAGAATCACATATCCATAGTTAAAAGTTTAGATATAATACATAAAGATAAAAATGTTAAATTAGTTGTATTCTTGCTAACCACTATTAGTATTTTGATATATAGTATTCTTCAAGAATTTCTGTCTCTTTCTCTGTATCTCTCTCTCTGTGTCTCTTTCTCCATCTACATACATCTATATTTCTATTAAATTAAAGTGGTACCATTTATATCCTGCTTTTTTCTACTTAACCATGTAATACAAACATATTTTCATTCAAATAAATAGAACTCTATCTCACCATTGTAATAGCAGTATAATATTGCATTTAACGACTATATCATGATTTCTTTAAGCCTTTATTGCCGAAAGTTTACATTGCTCTACATATTTCACTGTTATAGCCAATATTGGGTTGAACATTCTTGTACATGTATCTCTGTGAAGCTGATTAAAATTCAGTGACCAAAATCTAGAAGTGAAATTCCTGGGTCAACTGCACATATGTAGGACTCTTCATACACATTACCAAATTTGTCCTATAAAGATTGTACCTTTACCCTTATTCTAGCAGTAATGAGAAAGCCCTTTCACCACGCCCTCACCAATACTCTTTTGGGGAGAAATTGGTTTCCAGTTTGGCCCTGGGACAACCTTTCTAGTATTTGAACAAAACTGTCATGTCCCCACAAAATCTCCTCCTTTTTAGACAGAACATCCGTCCACTATGGATTAATAAATTATTGTCAACCTGGAGGATCAATAGTTCTGTCCTTGATCTTTCACTGCTCAACATTCTAATAGATGACTTGGAGGAAGCTGGGAAAAACATGCTTGCAGATTCTTTTCAACATTTGTTTAGTGCCTACCAGATGCCAGGCGTGGTGCCTTGTTCTTAGGACATAAATACCAATGAGCCCAGGCCCTGGCCAGGTAGCTCAGTTGGTTAGAGCATTGTCCTGATAGGCTAAGGTTACAGGTTCAATTCCCTGGTCCATATACATACAAAAATCAACCAATGAATGCGTAAATAAATGGAACAACAAATTTACTAGTATGTTTCTCTCTCTCTCTCTCTCTCTCTCTCTCTCTCTCTCTCTCTCTCTCTCTTTCTCTCCCTTCCCCCTTTCAAATCAATAATTTAAAAAACAGAACAAAAACAAACAAATCAGGCCTCTTCCTTGCCCTGGAGGAGCTCGCAATTCTCTCCAGACTGAGAGGAGTGTGATGGGGCTAGATCCGGTCATTTCCAACACAGCTCATGTAGGAAACAATAATGCATGTGACAGAGGGCAGCAGCCACCCAGTCCCTCTCCCAGGCTCCAGCACACTGGTGGCAGAGTCCGCTCTCTTCAGCAAAGATTTGTGGAGCCCCTTTTGTGTGTCAGGCCCTGTTCTCCAGAACAATCCTCTAGAAAAGATTTTTTGAAGTGTTACACCCTTCCCTCCACCATGGCCATAAGCAAAAAGATGTCTCCACTGCACTCGGACCCAAGTGTCTGCAAGCTTAACTATGCCTCTCCCTCCTCAATGATTTATTTTCTCTGACAATTTCCCAAGAGAAATTTGGGCTGGCTAATACAAAACCAAATGCATTTTGAAGAATTAACCTTAGTGGGAGATAAGCTGCTTTTAAATCCTTTTGGGAGGGACATAGGCAGTGCTGAAATACCTAAGATTTGATTCTAGAAGTCCACTGTGAAATAGAAACTAGGCTGGAACAGAAAAAGAAATGCTCCCAACTCCAACAGGCAGCAGTTGGTGGTTGACAGATGATTTTGTAACTAATATCAAACATCCAGAAATTTCTTCGGAACTGTACTCTGAGATCAGCTCATCCCTATGTTCTGTCTCCTCCCCAGTGGTCGGCAAACTGTGGCTCGGCAAACCGCGGCTCGCGAGCCACATGCGGCTCTTTGGCCCCTTGAGTGTGGCTCTTCCACGAAATACCAACTTCTGCACATGGGCCACAAAGTTTCAATCGCACTGTACGTGCGTGCCCCCACGTGGTATTTTGTGGAAGAGCCACACTCAAGGGGCCAAAGAGCCGCATGTGGCTCGTGAGCTGCAGTTTGCCGACTACGGTCTAGGCCATTGATGGCAAACCTATGACACGCGTGTCAGAGGTGACACGCGAACTAATTTTTGGTTGATTTTTCTTTGTTAAATGGCATTTAAGTATATAAAATAAATATCAAAAATATAAGTCTTTGTTTTACTATGGTTGCAAATATCAAAAAATTTCTATATGTGACACGGCACCAGAGTTAAGTTAGGGTTTTTCAAAATGCTGACACGCCGAGCTCAAAAGGTTCACCATCACTGGTCTAGGCCATAACAGCCAAGGCTTAGGTTCACCGCATCCTCGGAGAACGGGGTTGTTACATGCATCAGGAAACCCTCATATCTGAATGACTTGATACAAGAAACAGCCTCTCGTCTGTAGGCCTCCTGGTCAGATGTCCTGGCAAGGCCAGAAGGACCTAGGAAAGGTTACAGTACTTGGAACTGTTGGGTGTTAAATGCCAAAACTGATGGCCCTTCTTTGAAGAGAAGTACAATCAGCTCATGATTTGAAGCATGAAATGAGACATTCCTGGTTCTATTTCAGATTTATATGTTTTAATTGTTGGATTGGTGCCTGACATTTTGTTGGATGTCACAATAGTTTGTGCTTGTTTGGAGCAGAAACGGTTGATCTTTGCTTCCCACGTGTTTTATGAACCAGGGCCCACTCACTGGAGTTGAGGGAGTGTGTTAAGGGCTGGCTCTGCCTTCCTCTCACTCTCCTTTCCAGAATGGTATGGCTAAAAGGGGGAGAAACAAACGTGTCTGTTCCCCTCCTCCACCTGGTCGCTGCCATGGGGAGCTGCCAACAGTCTAAGTCTTAATTTTCCAAATCGAGTTCTATTCATACTCTCTGCAAACAGCCACGGCCTGGCCCACCCCGGCCTAGAGGCACACGGAGAGGCAGTGCAGCGAGACTGACTCAGGAGGATGGCGAAGGGAAAGGCCCAGACAGGCCCTGGAGGTGGGCTGGAGTCTGTTTCAGCAGAGCATCCCAAGGCCCTTGTTTGGATGGGGGAACCCTGAGTCCGTTCTAGACAAGACCCCTCAGCCTGTGGGCTCTGTGTCCTGTGAGGAGGGGCCAGGCTGAAGGTGGCCACAGGGCGTCCTCTGAAGCAGGCAGCCAGCACAGGGCACCTCGAGTGTGGGTCTAGGGGCCAAACTGCACACACTCAGACACGCACACAGACTCTCTCTCTTCATTCCTCTCTCTTCCTCATATTTTTTAAATCTGATTTTTTATTAAGATAATTGTTGATTCCAATGCAGCTGTAAGAAATGATACAGAACTTGAACAGGTTGGCTCGAGTGTCCACACACATGTGATAGGTTCTTCCTGAAGTAAAGCAAGAAGAGTAATGGGCAGGCCACAGGCAGGAGTAGGGAATTCTAAATTGGAACCTATTTTCCATGTCATTATGCAGTTATATTTGTCAAAGAAGAAGAATATAAATGCCATTTAACAATCTGTTAGCTTGATTTATAATTCGATTTATAGACATATGGCATTCAGGCCTCCCTTTGTGTACCATTGCCCACACCCCTGCAGGTTGGGGGTTGGCCTAGGGCTCTAGGAGGTGTTATTCCTAAATTAGTTACCCCTAAAGAGAGTCTGAATATTCTGACTTCTAACTAGAACAGCCTATTAGCTTCCAGGTCTAATCTTTCCCTTGCAAAGCTTTCTAAAAGGCTGGCAGCCAAAGGAAGGAATGTGCCAGCAGTATTGGGGATGGTGTGGAACACTGGAGTCTGCGGAAAGATTCTCTTGGTAAGACTGACATGAAGAACTCTTGTTCCATCCAGATAAATGGCCCATCCATGTCCAGTAAGTATGTCTATTTCTCTGCTTTGGTGTTTCTTTTCTGTTCTTGTTCTTTTGGGGTTTCCCTTAGCCTCCTCATAAAATTCCATATGAACAACTTCTAAATGCCTGGGCTAGGCTGAGAGGCTGTGGGCTTGACTAGCTGGGACTAGGACAGTCAAAGGAGCCCAGGCAGGTGGAGCCTGTAAATATTTTGCAATCTCTGCTGCCTCGTGCTTCACAGGATTGACCAAGGACCCAGCAGCTGCAGAAAGGCAGAGCTGTTCTGTCCAACCTCGTGCCTGGGCGGTGTGTGTGCTCAGACAATGTTTGTTGGATGAATGAGCAAAGTCCTTATCTAGCATGGGACACAAAATAAACACTCAGTAAATTGTTGAGTTAAAAAATAATTTTAGGCATTTTAATGAATTAAGAATTACTAATAATTACAATGAGCAACAACATAAGTAATAACATATAACAATAGATTATAATTAAATAATATAAGCATATGTGGTAATTCATAGTAAATTAATAATTTAGTTAAAACTTAAATAGTAAATAATAAAATATATTTACATAGGCCATTTGATTGAATTTACTTGAACTACATTTATTCCTAGAAAGCTTGACCACTTTGTCAGAGAGAGAAAAGTAAATTGTTATGTTATCACACTAAAGATAGGGGGAATGATTTAAAATAGCTTCAGGCAAATGCATTATAATTCCTTCCTGGTTTTATGTAGGGTGTGCCACATTCTGAACTGTTTGCATTTTCCTCCAGGGACCTGCCTTTTATGTTCACTTGTACTCGTAGAGCAGTTAATCCACTAAAATGAGAACCATAAATATATAAATGTATATATTTATTTCACGTTTTTGGAAAGGTCCCTAGATTATTGTCTTAGCACATGTGGTTCTAATATTTGTGCTTAATGTTAACAGCTCTACTCTTTTATCAAATATAACAAGTGCTGTGTATCTGATCTTTGGCCATAATGTATTGATATGTTATCATGACTTTGCAAGGTAGGTTGCAGCCCATTCTGATATATTCCATCCACACCAATTAAAATAATAAGACATGTAAATCAATTCTAATTGAGAGCCCATATCTGAACCCATAGATCTATGGTTAATTGATAAGGGTGCCAAAACAGTAAAATAGGGACTAGCTTTTCAATAAATGGTATTGGGACAACTGGGTATCTACAAGCAAAAGAATGAACTTGGACCTCTATTTTACAACATATACAAGAATTAACTCAAAATGGATCAAAGACTTAAATCTAGAAGCTCTAAAACTCTTAGAAGAATATTTATAGGGGTAAATATTCTTCACTGCAGATTTGGCAATGGATTCTTAGAAATGACATAAAAGTATAAGCAACCAAAGAAAAACAAATTAGACTTCATAAAAATTAAAAACTTGTATGCATCTAAGGACTATCAAGAAAGTGAAAAGACTATCTATATAACAGAAGAACTATATTTACAAAACATGTATCAGTTAAGGGACTTGTATCCAGAACACATAAAGAACTCAACAACAGAAAGACAAATCACGGAATTTAAAAATGGGCAAAAGACTTGAATAGACATTTTTCCAAAGAAGATATATTAAATGACCAACAAGCACATGAAAAGATGCTCAAGATTATTAGTCATTAAGGAAATGCAAATCAAAACCACAGTGAGATATACTTCACACCCATGAGAATGGTTACAGTTAGGAAAAATGGAAATGAACAAGTGTTGCTTTTAAGATGTGGAGAAATTGGAACCCTTATATTGCTGGTGGGAATGTAAAATGGCGCAGCCACTGTGAGGAACAGTTTGGGGGGTCCTCAAAAAGTTAAACACAGAATTAACTATATGATCCAGCATCCTATGAAAACAGGACTCAAACAAATACATGTACGTGAATGTTCATTACAGCACCATTCACAATAGCCAAAAAGTGGAAATAAACCTACATATCCATCAGTGGGTGCAGGGATAAACAAAATGTGGTATATACATAAAATGGAATATAATTCAGCCCTAATGCCACAATGCTAAATGCTACATTCTACAATATGGATGAACCTCAAATATATTATGCTAGGAAAAAGAAGCCAGACAAATAGGTCACTTATTGTATGCTTCCATTTATATGAAATATCCAGACTAGGTAAATCCATAGAGAGAGAAAGCAAATTAGTGGTTGCCAGAGGTTGAGGGGAGGAGGAAATAGGGAGTGACTGCATTCATGGGTACAGGGCTGCCTTTAAGTTGATGAAACCGTTTTGGAACCGGATAGAGGTGATGGTTGCACAACCTTGTGAGTGTACTAAATGCCATTGAACTCGATCCTTTAAAATGGTTACTTTCATGTTATATGAACTTCAATTCAACAAAATAAAAGGAAAAGTGACAACAGCCAGGCCCTCGCCCCTCTCCCAGACACCTCTGTGGAGCGGGCTCTGTGGACTGAGCCCCAGTCCCCACAAATTCGCAGGGGCAGGAAGCACAGTGGAGACCTGTCCTGCCATGTATTGGGCTTGGGAGAAGTCACACATGCCAGGGCCATGCCTGATCTCCCTGTGTGCCCCTCCTCATTTTCCCACAGCCTGATGCTAAACAAGTCTTGGGTGTCATACCAGGATTGGCTATATAACTTGTGGAGCTTGGTGCAAAGTGAAATTTGGGGCCCTCTGTTAAAAGACTATTAAGAATTTCAAGCTAAGTGCCCATCAGCAGGTGAGTGGATTAAAAAACTGCGCTACAGCCTTTTAGCCAGAACCGCTATCTTCCAGTAATTTGCCAAAATGACTAACAAAGGGAAAAATGAGAGGCACCCGCTCTATGTTCTCTAGGCCTTTTAGAAAACATGGAATTGTTCCTTTGGCCACATACATGTGAATCTACAAGGAAGGTGATATTGTGGGCATCAAGGGAATGGGCACTGTTCAAAAAGGAATGCCCCACAAATGTTACCATGGCAAAACTGGAGGAGTCTGCAATGTCACCCAGCATGCAGCGGGCATTATTGTGAACACGCAAGTTAAGGCAAGATTCTTGCCAAGAGAATACATGTACGTATTGAGTATATTAAGCACTCTAAGAGCCGAGACTGCTTCCTGAAACATGTGAAGGAAGGGGGAGAGTTCAACCATAGGACTTGTATCCATGCATATAAGCATAACCAATGGACACAGACACCGGGGGGTGAGGGCATGAACGGGAGTGGGGTGGGGGGTGGGGGCAATGAGGGGATAAGGACACATATGTAATACCTTAATCAATAAAGAAAAAAAATAAAGATAAATTAAAAAAATAAAAGTGATCAGAAAAAGAAGAAAGCCAAAGAGAAAGGTACCTGGGTTCAACTGAAGCGTCAGCCTGCTCCACCCAGAGAAGCACACTTTGTGAGAACCAATGGAAAGGAGCCTGAGCTGCTGGAACCCATTCCCTATGAATTCATGGCATGGTAAGTGGGAATCAATAAAAAAGACTTCTGTGCTGGTAAAAACAAAAAAAACAACGTCACTGTGGCACATCTACACAATGGAATACTATGCTGCTATAGAAAAAAAGAAGGAACTTTTACCATTTGCAACAGCATGGATGGAACTGGAGAGCATTATGCTAAGTGAAATAAACCAGTTATAGAAAGATAAATATCACATGATCTCATATGTGGGATATAATGATCAACATAAACTGATGAACAAAAATAGATTCAGAGACAAGGGGGGCAGGTTACAGATTAACCAAAGGACTTGTATGCATGCATATTAGCATAACCAATGGACACAGACACTGGGATGGTGGGGGCCTGCCCTCGGGGGTGGGAGTGGCGGGGGGGGGTCAATCAGGGGAAAAAAAGAGACATATGTAATACTTTAAAGTTTAAAGTATAAGACACTTAAAGTTTAAACAATAAAAAAAAAGAATTTCAAGATAGCAAAAAGAATTTCAAGATAGCAATATTTAAACAAGCACAGCACTCTTCTGAGAATGGTATCCTATCTCCACAGGTCATACACCTGATAGTGCTCATCCCTGTCTCTGCTTCCTGGCTTCGTTGTCACTTTATATCACCACAGGTTCCCTCTGTGACAATGATGAATACTTGTGCCCTGTCTGAGATGCCTTGGACTGCTCAGCTGTCCCCACAGAGCCATCTTCTGAAGCTAGATCAGTTTAATGTCTTCCCAGCCTTTCTCCTCTCGTCCCCTCCCTCACAGCAGGCCTTGCGGAAATTCTGGCTGCCATGAGAGCTCACTCTATGGACAGGAGAGATGTAGCCCTGAATGCGAGGAGACTGGGAAGAAGCATGACAAAAATCAGGCCCTGTACCAGTGGAGGGAGTTGGCCCGATGAGCTTCCCCTTTGAGCACTGAGATTCTGTGTGTAATACAGGCTGATGTGTACAGTCACCCCTATTTTCACAGATGAGTGAACTGAAACTCAGTGAGGTTAAATGACTTCAGCGAGGTCACTTGGCTGGTTACAGTTTTTATTTTGAGTACAACTGTAACTTAGGAAAATTTAAGACATTTATTTATTTTACTTGTGGCAATCCTGGCTCATAAATAGTTACCTGCGAGGACTCAGTTAAAATCAGGACTTTTTTTTTTTTTTTTTTTTTTTAATAGCTTTGCTGGCTAAGTTTCAGTTTCGTTTCATTTTCTATCACTTAAGTTTCAGTTCTGTCTCTCAGGAGACTCTCTTTCCCTTTTTAGTGGTATTATCTGATCCTGTTTGCAATAATTGTTTCTTTGTGCCCATATAACCTGATTAAAATACACCAGTCATTCTAAGGCAGATATTGCTAAACAGGAAGTTTAAGCAGATTTAAAGCTCAGTGCCATGCACATTTAGTCCAGCGTTAAGCAAAATGCATCTACTTGATTGCTAGCCCCAGTAGCTGCCTCAGCATCTATGGATCCATGGCTTAACTTACCCTGTCTCTACATTCCTTGATGTGAAAAGGCCACCAAAAATCTCTGACAGCCTGACCAGCCTAACATGAGTGCACCATATCCAGTGTTTCTGCCTTTGCTGGAGACAGGACTGATGGAGAACGTTCTGAACTAGCTGGTATTGTGGCCATAAGGTGGAGGAAAGAGGCCTGGGAGGCTCTTCATTCGCTGCTTATTCTCAACTTTGTTGAAATCCAAACAGCCCAAGGATTCCATGGGACATCGGGAACTGGAAAGTTTGAGGAAAGGGCTCAAAACAGTGACCAACCAAGTGGTTAGATCATTCTTTGGACTTGACAACACTTAAACAGGGAAAGAGAAAAAAAAGATTGAACTTCTATTTAGACAACTACACATGCTTCAGACACTAAATCGCTAAGATATTTAAACTCTAAAAATATTCTGCTTGAAATGTAAATCCTTGATGGCCTCAACTTTGAAATGACGTTGCTAATTTGGACTCTATTTTAACAATTAGGAAAACAGGAAAAAAATGTAGAAAGAGAAAGAAAATAAATTCAAATTGCAATTCTGCCGTTAAAAAATAACTCCTCTGGGGATGCGCTGGAGGGGGTTGATGGGGAAAAAGAGGAACATTTGGGTATATTCTCCTCTATTTTTTTTTCTAATCATATTTTTTGCATATCGTTTTCATCATGCTATATGTGAAATTTTATACCCTGACTTTTTTCATTTAACATTATAACATTTATCTATGTTGATACAAGTTTTGCCAACTACATTTTTAATGGTTGTATAAATTCTCATATGTATATAATGTATTTGCCCATTCACTTATTTTTGGACAATGATAATACGAATTATCCTATTATGAACATATTTGCATATAAAGCTTTTTTTTCTTTTCCTGATTTAAGATTATTTCCTTAGGATATATTCTCAAAATAGGTAGATGAACAGGTACAAAAAATTTAGGATTCTTAATACACACTTATGAGTTGCTCTACAAAATGGTCATAGCAGTTTATACTCTAGTCTATTTAATGTAAATGTACCTGGTAAAATCAGCTGCCTAAAGTTGTCTGAAGCAAATATTCCATTAAAAGCAGCTTGACACCCATCTAATTTAAACAAAAATGTCCTTTATTTTACCTATGCCTCTGATATTTAGCAGTTCACTAAAGTGACCGTATTTTGATGGGGGGGAAAAAAAATCAAGATTTAATCAGCTTATTTGACACAGAGGCATAAAGAGGAGTATAAATTGTGATCTGTGCCCAATAGGATAGACAAGAATTACACACAGAAATAACTGGGACAAAACAGGGTTGCTGAATGGGGTGGTTAAGTGCCACGGCAGCTCAGGGAGATGAGACCCAGGGGACTGCACAGTTGGGAAAGGCAGGGCAGTTACACAGTAAGACTTAGGTAAATACAGATGAGGTGAGAAGGGCTTTCCAGACTGGGAAAACAGGACTGACATAGACGGTTCATCATAAATGTTAGAAAATGAGGAGATGGCAGGCTAACACTTGCAATTGCTGCAGTCTCTATTTGTACACTAAATTCTGATGTCCCATTTTCTGATTTGCATTCAAAGAAGTTAGTCTACATTGGCTCTTATAATTTTAGAGTTAGAGCAGACATAGCTCAGCCTAATACCTCTCATATTCTACATTTTGTGGAGGAGGAAATGGACATTAGTGAGGGATTAGAAGCTTTCTATTCTAATTCCCAGGACGATGCTCTTTCTACTGGATCTTATGCTCAAGTACACCACATGGGAATCTGACAGAGACTGGGATTACTTAATGCTTTATATGTATACTAGAGGCCCAGTGCATGAAATTCATGCACAGGTAGGGTCCCTGGGCCTGGCCAGAGATCAGGGCCAATCTGTGGAGTGACCGGCGGGGCGATCAGGGGGGCCCCCCTGCTGGCATCCACCTTGGTCGGTCTGGTGCCGTTCACTCACCAGCCCCGCCCCCTGCTGCTTCCGCCAGTCGCCTCCTTCTGTGGGGCGACCGGTTGGTCGATCGGGGGAGGAGTGGAGGGGCCCACTGGCACCTGCCTTGGCTGGCCTGGGGCCTGCGGGCTGGGGGCAGCTCCTGTGTTGGGCATCTGCCCCTGGTGGTCAGTGCACATCATAGTGACTGGTCATTCCACCAGTCATTCCGATGTTCAGTCAATTTGCATATTAGGCTTTTATTATATAGGATGTTTACTTACACACTGCATTCTAACAGAGTCAGAGAAAATAAGGGGAGGGAAATGCCAGGTAGGAATGATTATGTAGATATAAGGAGGTGACTGAGTTTTGAACAGCTTCAAAATTTAGTCCCATACCTGTATTAGGATATTCTGTGTACAGTGATTAATGGTAACTATTTGTGTCTTGCATACATAAGTGTATTTAAAGAAAGTCTACAAATCTAATCATCAGATTAATTGAACTCTTACTAACAGAAGTCACCTGTTAAATTTTATAAGGAATGCAAGAAATAATAAGGTGAAGGGTGTAGCCCCAGGCAAGTTGCAATTTAGCTGAGGGAATGAAATACAGAAACATATCTGTAAGTGGAAAATTATATGATACAGACAACTGTTATATAACTTCTGTTACCTAATCAGTGTTTTACAAAAAGTGAGCACTCAGTATATATTTGCTAAATGAATGAATGAAAGAGAAAAAAATATCATTTCCGGGTGGGAGAGCCATGGGAGAAAGGGGATTTAAGGATGGTTAAGATTTAGAAGAATGAGGAGATAAGAAACATTCCAAACAAGGAACAAAACAGAAGCCCAATATGCCTATTCTTGGCAAGTTAGATAAACATGTTATCTGATTGCTAAAAATTAACTTTCCAAAAAAGATAAATGTGGTATAATCAGGCATGTGAACATACATATAGCCTAAACTTAACAGTACACCTCTCCAAGAGGTAGTTTCATGGTAAGAGAAAAAATGTATTCTAAAAGATAGCTTTGAAAAGCAAATAAACTCTTTGTCTATCAAAAATCAAACCCTAAACTTGCTTCCCCAATGATATTGCTATAAGCTAGATCTGTCAGGAATGGAAAATGTGCCATTTTCTGAGATGTCTAAGAGATATTAATGATTAGTGATCACATAGTAAAAAATAACAATTCTGGTGGATGATAATTCTCTCCTGGTGTAAAAGGTCTGTAAGTTCAGTTCTGCAAGGGGCAAAGGTGATTCAAGTACATACTGATCACTCACTCTGCACACAGTACCTTTGCCCCAAATAATCTTCTGCACCTTTATACAGTTTAAGAATTGGAGTTATTGCGCTAGCTGGTTTGGTGCAGTGGATAGAGTGTCAGCCTGTAGACTGAAGGGTCATGGGTTCGATTCCAGTTAAGGGCACATGCCTGTGTTGTGGGCTCCACCCCAGTAGGGGGCGTGCAGGAGGCAGCCGATCAAGGATTCTCTCTCATCATTGATGTTTCTCTCCCTCTCCCTCTCTCTCTCTCTCCCCCTTCCTCTCTGAAATCAATAAAAATATATATTTAAAAAATTAGAGTGATTATTCTAGGCACTAGTCCCTAAAATATAATATCCTCTTTCAAGAATATTAAACCACAAGACATGTACTACTGACAGATACAGAACACATGTAAAGAGTTTTTGTTGTAATATTTTCTCTATTAAAGGCATTTGTTTCTTGAATGAAAAGAGACTTAATAGTTATTGAATCTAAACCCTAAAAGTTGTTTGTAGATGTATGTAGTAAATATATGATAACATGGTGTAAAGGACAGGAGGTGAAAGCATGTTTATCTATCCTATAAATGGTCAATGAACTCCTTTAATTACAAGGTAAATGAACCTGTATATGAAACTAAGCAGTGGTAAATGAATTGCTAGTAATAAGGTTTCTACATTTTGCCTGAAGTGGAAATACATCAACTACAGTAAACTGTGAAAAGTTAAGAATGTATACTGTATCCCCATAAAAATCAGTATTACTGGAATGACTGAGGTAGAAGGACCCCTCAAACTACAGTGTATATGTACTCTGCACACCTACACACACACACGCACACACACACACATGTGCACACTCACACACATGCAATCTCAGGAAAATATTGGGAATGAATTGTATAGCATTTACTTGTAGGTAGTAGAATTATGGTTTATTTGAAATTTTTTCTTTATTAATAAAAATTTAATAATGTATATGTGTGGTTTTCAGAGTCAGAAATGGTAAATTTTATTTTAAACTCTTGGGTCCTTGAATTGAAAGCATTTCACATGATCTAGATGGTATAATGGTTGAAAACATAGTGTGGGGCAGCCAGCTAGGGTTTGAATCACGATTTAATCACTTTATTGATCGAGACCTTGGGAGAACAGTTTAACCTCTCTCTCAGTCTCCTCATTTATAAAATGCCATATGCCTAAAGAATGTGAAGAAGATTAGAAACTGTATAATGAGTGGTTAGTGCAACAGGACACAGTCTGGTACTCAGTAAATGGTCTTACAGTGTACTGTTGCTGTGGCTCTGTTCAGAGAGACTCAGGCTTTGTCATGGAGAAATTGTTCTTTTCTCCTGGCTGCTATTTCTTTGCTCAGTCTGGCTTCTCCAAGTCATCAGAGTAGGCCAGTAAGGATTTAGTAGAAATGGAAATAATCGCCACATGTCTTTGCATTATTAGGGCAGAGCTACTTTCGAGTCATTCAATCCTTGCACAACCCAACTCTTAAGGTCTCTGCTCAACTTCATGGACAGAATGTGCTAGAGAGGTGAGTTATGGTGCAGCCATTGCCAGAACTGTCCCAAATGGGGATCAGAAGCTGGATAAGCCCACACTTGGGTTTCCCTCTTCACCATCGGACATTTAATGCTTGTGAGGCTTTGCATTCAGAGGGCTAGGTGTGGAAGTTGAAAGGGTGCTGGGGGAAGGATTTTGAAAACTGATAATGTGTATGTGAGTCTTAATTTAGCACCATGTCATTTCTTCTGTATGGCTGATTGCCTGGGTCACCAATTGAGATTCATGATTTTAAAAAATTGAGGTTATAAATGGAACATTTTATTTTAAAAATATTGATTTTATTGATTTAAGAGAGAGGAAGGGAGAGGGAGAAAGAGATAGGAACATCAATAATAAAGAATAATTTATTGGCTGCCTTCTGCTCGCCCCCTACTGGGGACTGAGCTCAAAACCTGGGCATGTGCCCTGACAGGGAATCTAACCGTGATCTCCTGATTCATAGGTCAATGCTCAACCACTGAACTACAGTGGTCTGGTTTGATGGAACATTTTAAATACAAACATTACATGCAAGCAAAATAAACTTTGACCTGAGGTTTAATGGTAAAGTAAATACCTTTGAAGATTTCAAGTATAGTCAGACTATAAAACCAGTGTTCTGATGTATAGATATGCTCTGAGATAAACATGGCAAGAGCATTGTTTAATTTAGGTTATATTTACTTAACTTATATCCATAGTTCGATCATAATTGGTTGAAAACATGAAAAATAAAACAAATTGGATGGGTTTTAATTAGTTTTAAATGAATTAAAGAAATTAATTTATTTAACATAATTTAAAAGTCAATTTTAAAAAATTAAATCTTATATATTATCAGTTGTTTATGGGGCTTAAGAATTTTCAGTATGTACTTCTCTCTTTAAAGATTTGTAACCAGCCCTCTAAGTCAATAAGTAACACTTAAAATTTTATAGTTTATTTTTTGTAATTCTTCCAAACAGGTTTTTCCCCACAAGAAAGATTAGTATTCTTTTTTTTAAAAAAAAATATATTTTATTGATTTTTTACAGAGAGGAAGGGAGAGAGATAGAGAGTTGGAAACATCGATGAGAGAGAAACATCGATCAGCTGCCTCCTGCACATCTCCCACTGGGGATGTGCCCGCAACCCAGGTACATGCCCTTGACTGGAATCGAACCTGGGACCCCTCAGTCCGCAGGCCGATGCTCTATCCACTGAGCCAAACCGGTTTCGGCAAAGATTAGTATTCTTGAAATGGTATTGTTTATACTTTTATACAGGGGATGGAGCCCACAGGGATCGGGCTTAAATGGGCAATTGGACATCCCTCGAGGGGTCCCAGACTGGAGAGGGTGCAGGCTGAGCTGAGGGACAAATACCCCACCCCATGCATGAATTTCGTGCACCAGGCCTCTAGTTTATTCATAACGTGGGATATCCCTTTCTTGGGAGTGGATTATATATCTCCATTCTCCATGGTATCTGGTCTCCCAAGGTATCTGGTCTCCCCCAAGGTATCTGGTCATGGGAAGCTGAATTGCTAATCAAAAGATCATTGGATTCTGAATTAGAATCATAGTGTGAAAACTGCAGTCTCAGAGATTTTTCATGAAGGTAAAGGAAGAGCCCAAATAACCAAATCTTCCCCAGGACGGCATATGTCTTTCTAGGTGGAAATGCATGTCCACCAGATATGACAGCTATATATGCTGAAAAGTCTGCATCAGCCTTGAATGCATGGACTATTCATTTTCCCTATGTTAGAGTCCAAGCAGTCTCCTTAAATAATTTTTTGAAAGAAGGGAGATTTAAAAAATTAATTATGATAATTTAATTATAAGGTTCACCATCCTTCAAGTACTTTCCCATGATTCCATGTAGTTGGGTTCCAGGGTGATTATCTTATTCCATTCCTTAGGAAGGTTTCTTTCTGAGGACGACCTTGCTTGCATTTGGCTGTGCACCAGAGTTCCTTCAGAACACACTGACAAACTGACTCCTGGGACACCTTCTGACTCTGCAAGCCATTACATCGACTCTAACCAGCTTCGCTCTCTAATTTTTTTGAAAGGCCAAAATATCATGGTAACAAATTCAGAAAATCAGTTCTTCATGAAGTTTCAATGCTCCTTTCATCTATACTTTTAAGGTGACCTTGATTAATGTTTTGACCCATTTACAAAAACAACTTTAAATGTGTTAAACTGCATTCATAAATTTAACATTTTGTTTTATTCACCCTATGGATGTGTATTTGTGATCTCTATTTTCCCAATTTATTTTTTAAAAATATTTTTTATTGATTTTTGGAGAGAGAGGAGAAGAGAGGGAGGGAGAGAAACATAGACTGTCTCCTGTACACTCCCCACAGGGGATGGAGCCTACAACCTGGGCATGTGCCCTGACTGGGAAATGAACCGGTGACCTCTCAGTGCATGGGACGACAATCAACTGAGCCACACTGGCCAGGGCTTCCCACTTTATTTTGAATTAAATAATTCAATTTAATTTTTAAATTAAAAAGTTATAAATATCATGACATTTCAATCTTCAGTGCTTCAGCACGTACCAGTGAAAAGCAGGGAATTTTTCCTTATAACCACAATGTCATTATGTCATCCAAGAAAGTTGGCACTGATACAGTGACCATGTCTAGTAAGAAGTCCAGCCGAAACCTGTTTGGCTCAGTGGATAGAGCGTCGACCTGCAGACTGAAGGGTCCCAGGTTCAATTCCGGTCAAGGGCATGTACCTTGGTTGCGGGCATATCCCCAGTAGGAGATGTGCAGGAGGCAGCTGATCGATGTTTCTCTCTTATTGATGTTTCTAACTCTCTATCTCTCTCCCTTCCTCTCTATAAAAAATCAATAAAATATATTTAAAAAACAAACAAAACAAACAAAAAAACCCCCTGAAATTTATTAAAAAAAAAAAAAGAAGTCCATATTCAAATATACCTAATTATCCCCCAAACGTCTTTTAGAGGTTTTTTTTTTTTATGTTTAATCAGGATCCAGTCGTAGATTAGGAATTACATTTGGTTGACATGTCTCTTTCGTTTTCTTTACAATCCCCTGCCTGTGTTTGCTTTCGATGACATTGATATTTTTGAAGATTGTTTCATAGAATGTCCCACAACCCCGATTTGTCTTATTTCCTCATGATTAGATTCAGTGTAAACATTTGGGCAAAAATAGTGCACATACTTCCAATGATATCCATGATATGAGGAGGAATATTAGATTGTCCTGTTACTGGCAATGCTAATTGTGACCTCCTGGTTGGTGGTATCTGTCAGATTTATCCATGTAAAATACCATTCCCTCCTTTTAATTAAGATGTAATTTTAAAAACGTGAATATTTCCCTTCCCAACAACTTTGCACCTAGTGGTGAAAATGCCTCACTTAATTGTTACATTTGGTGGTTGCAAAATTATGCCTTCCTTCTAAATTTTTAGTTGGCATTTTTCTGTAAAGAACAGCTAACTTTCCCTGCACCCTCCTTCGCACCCCCCACTTTTTTCAAGAATCCCTATGGATTTGGATTCTTTTTTTTTAATTCACTGGTACCATCTTATTCTTTTTGATACTCAAATTCTGCCAGATTAGGCCAGTGGGAGCCCTTTCATGCGGAGTTTATTGACTTGTGTGTCCTTTGGGCATATCCCAATCTTTCCGGATTTCTGAAGCAACTGGTAAGAAATATGGGCTCTCCTGATTGGGTTACTGATCAAGATCTATCTGCAGAGTTGGTGAAGGTATCCCCCAAGCCACAGAGGGTCTTTGAGAGAAGGCTGGACACTTGAAAAAATTAGGCTTCTTTTATGAGGCAACAGGGTAAGATATAATGGGTTTATGCTGGGTTGACAATCAACAGCTCACCAATAATCTGATAACTATGTACTTAAAGAAGTATATGAATCCAGCAAATTCCATTCCAGAGAACGCTGCTGTGACTACTTTTCTATTTAGCAAGCCAACCTTCCAGGACTTCAATCCCACCTCTCCACGGGTCCCTAGAAGACCATGTTGACTTTTGGAGGAGACAACAGTTGGGCCAAAGGTCTATTTGCAGACATCGCATAGAACCAGGCAAGTGCCTAATGCCATCAAGTTCCTCAATTTCTAACACAAGCCAGTAGCTTGAGGATTTTCCAAACCAACCCACTTTAGAATCAACTTTTTCTTCTGGACAGGTTTCAAAGATCTGATGGATTTCTGGGTTTCTCCAAAAGTTTAATGTACAAGTGTGAAAACGTGGGCAGCCTGGTCATCTAAGTTCCTAAGAATCCTTGACAAAGGGAAGGTACAATGCTAGAGAGACTGGATTGAACCCAATGCTAGTGTTCCAGAAAAGGTGGTATACACAATTGGGCATGGATTCCCAGTTTATCAATGGGAATATTGTCACAGCATCACCAATGATATCTACCTCAAATCTGTCTAGTAGGGAATTTTTGTAACCTTACAAAACCTTTTAAAAAATATGCAATTATTTTTTTCCTAAAGATGTATAGCAATGAATAATTTACCTGTGTTGTATGTAACACCTTTAGGCCAGATTTTTAATTGTAATCTTTAAAAACAACTTAAGGGGGCATTTGAGATCTTGCTTCCTGGCAATTGTCAGTTTTGGCTCAAATAGACTCATAACAATTCTCTAAAAAATAAATAAAAACAATTTAATATTTAATTTCTCTTAAATGTATAATCTGACTAAGCAAAAACATGTGACCCCCACTAAACAATTTATTTTTGAAGCACCTTAAACCCATGACAATTTCAGTGATCAAAAGTACAGATGCTAAGTACAATGACATATGTTGGTTGCTTTCCCATCATCATGTTTTCCTTCCTCCTTTACAACAGCTCTTGATTCCTGGCTAGGGGCCCACATGATTTTGAAGACTCTTGACTCTACTTCTCTGGTTCCAATGAAATTACCAGGAATGGGCATGTAACCTAAGCCAATTCCGTTAGCATGAATCTCAGGACTAGCCTGGGTTGGGACACAGATAGTTTTCTCTTCTATGCTAGATATAAACAAGGATTCATGTGACCCCAGGGGCTGTTGGCAGTAACTTTTGGTTCCTGGAGTATTATTCAATCATTTGTTTATTCAACAAGCATCTACTGTGTTCCAGATATCAAAATATAAAATTGAGTAAGACATGATCACTGACGTGAAGATATTTATATTCTAGTGGAGGAAACAGACAGGGAGGTATAATGGGAAGAGGAGCAAATACGTCAACATTCCAAGAGAAATTCTTGATATGGATCAGATCGGCTGCTTCCAGAGGTAGAAGTGGCTGTATCATTTTTCTGCAGTTGATATCATTATTAGTCTGTTCTGAACCGTCCAATTAATTGTGGTTTCAGTGAAATTTCTTGCAGTAACCCAACTGCAAAAGGGAAGGTATCTAAGGTATAACTTGAAAAGAGTTCTATGTAGTCTTCTGGCTACATATAAATATTTGGACAATAAAGCCAATAATAGCATCCTCGCTGTTAAAGAGGCAGATAAAATAAAGCATATTGAATATGCATTAAATATCATCTAGGGACAAGAGACAATAGTACTTTGTGTCCTTAAAGATGCCTTTTATGGGATATATCCATTTCATGCAAGGCTTGGATACACACATATACCCACCATTACCATAGTAACACTATCTGGCCCATCTGGATGATTAGACAGATATTATATAAGTAGGCCCAGTGGGAGGAATATCTTCCTAGGGCATCTTATTAGAATCTTCCAGGTAGTTTTTCCCAACTAAACACAACTCCATCTCACCCTGGGATTTCCCTGAAAAGGACTGCAGTACACATCACTCTGAACTGGAGGGGCTCCCGCGCTTATGTGAGGGTGGGAGAAGCACTGAGGCCTGGTCTAGTGAACCGAAGTATGAAGAGCGGGTTCGGAAGCGATCCGCAAACTGTCCCGCTGAGGGTTGATAACCACAATCACAAAATTATGTATATATGATATGTGTAGGAACTTTGACCACTGCATTTTCTAACACTGGCCAAAGACAGAAGTATAGAAGTCATCATTTTTTATTACAAATCTGAATTCTAACATAAAATTTATTGATCAAGTGTGGAGAGTTCATTCATACCAATGGCTTCTTGTTACCAAAGGAAATAAATGTAAAGACTTTTTTTCCTGAATCACATATAAAAATTACCTCAGAGGTAAAATGTTAGCTTACTACACAAAATATCTGGATCTAGACAGGTGACTCACTGTGGACCTGTGAATATCTGGCAAGAATAATATTGGTTGCCCAAAGTACTTCACCTTATGCTTTATAAATGTGGGAACAGATGAGATAGGGTAGAAAATTACAGGCGGTTGATGTTGATAGCAAAAAAGAGCCAGAATTGTTAAAAAGCCTTTACAGCCCAGCTGGCGTGGCTCAGTGGTTGACCAGACTAATGGACCAGGAGGTCATGGTTCAATTACACATTCCCAGGCTATGGACAGATTCCCCAGTGTGGGGTATGCAGGAGGCAGCCGATCACTCATTGATGTTCCTATCTCTCCCTCCCTCTCTCTCCCTCTCTGAAATCAATATATATATATATATATATATATATATATATATATATATATATATAGTCTTTACAAAATTTTATCCTGATAGTAAGGATTTCTACATTACACCCAAAGAATGCAAGGGAATGGCAAATTACATGAAAGAATGGCTTTCACATAGTAATTTGCCAATCTCAAATGTGTTGAAAATAATTCTTTATCTCCCCATTTACCAATGAAACTGATGTAGGCTTCAGTTCAGCCTTTTACTAAATTATAAATTAGCTTCTCAGGGCATGAAGTTGTGCGATAAGGAGGACTCAACACAGGCTCTCCCACAACAGATGTCCCACATTTTAGAAAAAGAGTATCAATGTCATTCTTACTTTTTTACATACTCCTACTATGTAGCCATAGTAGGACTTCTTAACTTAAAAACATTAAGGATTTTTTAAAAACCCACCACTTAAAATTAATCTTCAACAGGTCCAGTTGGTTCTTAAAAATATATAGCTTTTTAAAAAGGCGGTGCCAGTGATATATTTTGGAGTTCTTTAAACTTTAAAAGCCAGTCAAGGTTCTTACCTTCCTAGAGTCACAGGGAATTCACACCGGCAGAGAATTCAAAATGTGTCACCCACTGAATCTCTACTCGGGCCCCACCCAATGTGGCTCCGTTGATTGGGTCCTCCCTGCACCAAAATGTTGCCGGTTAGGTCAGGGCACGTGCCTGGGTTGCGGGCTCCATCCCCACCCCCACCCCACCCCACCCCACCCCACCCCGTGGGAGGCTTGCAGGAGGCAGCCAATTGATGTTCAGCGATGTTTCGTCTCTCTCCCTCTCTAAAAACCAATTTTTAAAAATCTTAAAAAAAAAAAAACCTACCCCGTTTGCCCCCTCCTGTAATAGCCTCATTCGCTGATCCCCTTTAATTAAAATTTAAAAGAAATATTACTTGGCAAATAAAATGATTCCCAAAAGATGGAGAGGGTCTAGAGGGGGCGTTTGCTATAAACTGTGGGAATAATTCCCAAAGAGCGTTACAGACCAGAGGCCACCGTTAGGCCGGGGCGGCCACACCAGTGCGTTCCTCTCCGCGCAGAAGCGGCTCGCCCTCGGGTCGGTCGGGTCACCTCTGCGCCCCCTGGGTCGCGCCCCACCGCCTTCGGTGCAGCCCGCAGTAGGCGTGGGCGCTCGCTCGGGATCGGGGTGTCCGCCCGCCGCCCGGCCACGCCCCTGCCTCCAGTCCCAGGCCCGCGATTCTCAACACCGAGGCAGAACCACCGATCCTGGTGAAGTTGCAGCGGGAAGTGTCCCACTGCTGACTCCCAGGCGGCCGGCCAGGCGGCGGCGGGCAGAACGACTCCAGCTGGGGCAGCGAGCGCACTTGAGACGGACCCGGCTTCCGCGACCGCGAGGGCTCACGCGGCGCTGGCGGAGGTGGGGCGGCGGCCCAAGCGAGCAGGCGGAGCAGGGGAATCAGGAGTGAAAAGTGGGGTGGGGGCCCGAGGAGAAGATGGACTTCCCCACTTCCCTCCTCTCACGTGCGCCTCGCACGCCCCTCGCCCCGCTCCGGCTCACCCAGCCGCCCCACCGTCACACCCGTGTCCCCCCACCGGCCGCCAACAACTAGACTTTTAAGACCACGCGGAAACGGCCCGGAGGGAGGCGGCCGGCAGCAGTTGGGCGTGGCTTCGTAGGGAGAGGCGGGCCCTGGGGGCGGGGAGAGCCAACGCAACCGTCGGCTGGGACCAGTGATTGGCTGAGGTGCCTGCGCGAAGCCCGCAAGCGTCTCCGCCCGGACCGGCCGCCCCTCCTCTTCTCCCAGCTGCTGGGTCCGCACTAGCTCGTGAGGGAACCGCTCCGGCGTCACCGCACCCAGCACGGTGAAGACGACGGGACCGAGGGAGGTGGAAGGAAGACACGCTCGCTCGCTCCCACCCGCACCTGGGCCCCCTGAGCCGGCGCGGAGCCCGGGAGGAGGAGCCGCCGCGGGCACGCCCCGCCTCTGGCCCGGGAAGACGACGCCAGCGACCTCGCCGGCCGGCCGCCGCCCCCTTCGCCGGCGGAGACCCGCCCCTGACCCTCCCCCGGCGGCATGGGGGAGCCCCGCTTCTGACCGCCGGGCCGCGCCTCGGCCCCCGCCCCTCCGCCCGCCCCCGCTCGCATGTCCGCGCCGCCTTAGCCGAGGATGCTGAGGATGAAGCTGCCGCTGAAGCCGACGCACCCCGCGGAGCCGCCGCCCGAGGCGGAGGAGCCCGAGGCGGATGCGCGGCCGGGAGCTAAGGCGCCGCCGCGCCGCCGCCGCGACTGCCGTCCCCCGCCTCCCGCGGGCCCGCTGCGGGGCCACCCGCCGCCGCCGCCGCCCCGGGGGCTCGGGCCGCCTGTTGCTGGCGGAGCGGCGGCGGGGGCGGGCATGCCGGGCGGCGGCGGCCCCGCGGCGGCGCTGCGCGAGCAGGAGCGGGTGTACGAGTGGTTTGGGCTGGTGCTGGGCTCGGCGCAGCGCCTGGAGTTCATGTGCGGGCTGCTGGACCTGTGCAACCCGCTGGAGCTGCGCTTCCTGGGCTCGTGCCTGGAGGACCTGGCGCGCAAAGACTACCACTACCTGCGCGACTCGGAGGCCAAGGCCAACGGCCTCTCGGATCCGGGGCCCCTGGCCGACTTCCGAGAGCCCGCCGTGCGCTCGCGGCTCATCGTCTACCTGGCTCTGCTGGGCTCGGAGAACCGCGAGGCCGCCGGCCGTCTGCACCGCCTCCTGCCCCAGGTGGACTCGGTGCTCAAGAGCCTACGCGCGGCCCGGGGCGACGCGGAGGACGAGCCCGGCGAGCACGGCTCGGACGCGGTTGGCGAGGAGGACGCCGAGAAGGACGGCTCCGGCCCGGAAGGCAGCGGCGCCGAGTCCCGGGCCGGCGATGGGCTGGGCTTCAGGGCCCAGGAGGAACTGCTGCTGCTCTTCACCATGGCTTCGCTGCACCCGGCCTTCTCCTTCCACCAGCGGGTCACCCTGCGGGAGCACCTGGAGAGGCTCCGCAGCGCGCTCCGCCGGGGCCCCGAGGACGCGGAGGTGGAGGTGGAGCCATGCAACTTTGTTGGCCCCCGGGCCCAGGTAAGGGCGCGCGATCCTCCCAGCCCCCGCGGGGCAGTCACGCCAGGCGGGTCCCCGGCTTGGGTTTGGGGCACCACTAGGCCGAGCCTGAGCCCGGGGGCGCAGGTGGCTCGGATTCCCCGCCCTGTAGTACCTTCCAGCCCCGGAGTACTCATCTTCGTTTTGCTGGGCCGCCGCAGTTCCACTCACCACCACCCCCCCCCCCCCCCCCCGCATTCACAGGCACCCGCCATAGCAGAATACTCTAGAAGTCTCTTCCGTAACGGAATCGCCACGGAAAACGTGGTGCACTCAGCCCGAGTCCCCTCTCGGATGAAGGGTCTCTGGACATTTCTGGCTTTGAGCATCCTTCGGGCCCTAGATGCCGGGAAAACGAAGCGCTATCGGAGCCGGTGTGCGACCGCAGCCTGGCCGTGGGCAGTGCCTTGCCTTTCTCGTGGGCGCTCTGCTTGCACATCTTAAAGCCCTGCGGTACCCGTTCGCCAAGTGTCCTGAGATGCGCTCCCAGCGTGCTGCCCTGCCTTGCCACACCGGGGCTCGTTTTGTTCAGTGTGTGCCTGACTTACAAGGGGGTCCTAAGGGGCTTATGGCCCCCTTTCAAATAACTTGATTTCTGAGTTATTTGAACGAAATCTGAAGTGGAGATATGCGAATTGACTCAAACTAGTTAAGGAGTAGCGCTAGTTAAGGAGTAGCGCTCCCTGTCTGCGTAGGGAAAGCTCTCCTAAGGTGAGCTGGTTATACTTTTATCTCTGGCATAACCTGCTTTCCAGATTTGGGTCTGGGAATATTTGTTGGGCCTTTACTGTAGGCATAAGTGTTGTTTTCTAAAAAGTTATTAAACACCAAAGTGTAGTAGACGAGAGTCCAGAGTCACTTGTGGCAAACATTAAGGAAGATGAAATTTTTATAGAGCTATGAAAGTAATTTAATGATCATATAGACCCCATATAAAGTTCTTGAGCATGGCAATTTAGTGAAGGAGAGGGGAGGCGGTTTCAGTTAGAGTAAAAACTATGTACAGTAAGAGTTTGTTTTCGTGGTTCACAATTACTTAAACAGTATTAAATTGGACGCCTTACTTTTCAACGTAGGCGGTTTCCAGGCTGGTACACTGGAAAGGGCGTTTTGCTTTTGCCCTTCCCCGCCCCTTGCTTGAAAGTTAATTTAACTCCTATATCTGAATTGGGGGGCTGAAGATACTTAGTGCTAATCAAAGCTGAGCCTCTCCTTTTAAAAAGGAGGCTACTGTGAGGTAACTAACTCAATTTTAGGATACAATATCAAACTCAGATGTAATGTCTAATTTTTTTGTTTGAAATTTTATCTTCAAATGTTTATTTACTGGTAGCATGCAGCTGTGTATACTGGTGGTAAAAACTCAATTCTTAAGCCTACTCACAATAATTCAGAAGAGTTTCATATGCACTGCCATTAAATTTAGAAAAGAAAGCCTGCACTCAGGAGCAATACTTTTATTTTTAAAAAATTTCTTGGTATAGCTTATATTGTAAAGATAACCTTAGATTGTAAGTTTAATGAAAATGCTAGTATGGAAACCGTTTGTATCATTCCTTTCATATCATTACAACTAATCTATTTGAGATTTAACTGCTGGGAGTCTTTTTTCCTTTAAATTTTGCTTGTCATGCAAGTGTTGGAAGGCGACTAGACAAGAAGGAGATGCGTGCACACCAGAGTAATGCGATTTTTATCTTGACTGCAGTGTGTGCCTTTCCTGGCATCCAGTGAGTGCCGGGAGGAGTGGAGAAAGTGAGGCTGGGCATGCTGCCATTAATTTCAGCACTTGGTTCCCTGTCAGGCAGTGCCCAGTGCTGTGGCCATGAGCTGAAGTGGGGGGACAAATCATAGGGGATACGGCCTACAGGTGACGCCGAAGGCTATTTCTAGACACTAGTGGTGTGTGCTACTTTTCTCTCCAGTAGTTGTTTGCAGTCATTTGCGTCTCTTTAAATTGTTACGACCTCGCATTTTCTGCTGCTAGCATGGACTCCGAGGCCCCCAGCTGTGGCATGCTCTGGCCTTGAAGACATTTCCGCTTTTGTTGCTTGCAAGCTGTCACTCCAGAGCTGCTGATGGGGGTGGATTGCTTTCAATCCCCTTTTCCTGTAGTCCACCCCAGCTACTCCGCGACCTTCTGCCGATGCTCCCGGGGAGGAGTGCTCACCTTGGGGTGTGCAGAGAGGCTCCCGAGTCTCGCTTGTCCTTCGTGCGTCAGCGCAGCGGCGCGGCGTAGATCCCCGCGGTCTGGCGCGGCCGCGGACCCGCCCCGGGCGATGGGGGCCTGTCCCGCGGGGCGCCCCCGCCCCCGCCCCCGCCCCCGCCCAGCAAGATGGCGGCCGCGCGCCGCCCACGTGACTGTCGTGCTGGCCCCGCCCCCCTGGGGGCGGGCTGAGGGTGCGGCTCGCTCCGGGGTGTTCTCTCTGCTGGGCCGGGCCGGGCCGGAATGCTGAGCCCAGGGAGAACCACGTGGGTGGTGGTGTCCGGGAACTCGGGAAGTTCCTGAGGCAGGCAGCCTTTGATTGTCCCGGAAGTAACCTTTTAGGCATACGTTTGTAACTTTTTCCGTAGGAATCATTCTATTTCTTACTGTCTCAGTATCCTCCATACTAAGTGGATAAAGTAGGACTCATCTTTAAGGTTTTGTGTGGGGTTTTTTGTATTTAGAGTAAGAGTGGGCTAGCCCAGAATAGCGTTCCTGGCTCTTTCAAGACTTGTATTCAGTGCCTAGTATGCAGTAGTCTCTCTTTAAAAATAAATCTTTTTAAACATGTTTACAGGTTGAACGGGTGTTGTGTTTTATTTTGAATGCTCTATTAATTATATGCTTTCAATTTGACCAGGCTCAGCAACTGTTTATGACATACCATGGTTAGGATGTTAATGGCTGAGGTGATAAGTCCACAAACTTAACCACTAGGCTAGAGTATACTTACCAGTCATTTTAGAAAAATGGAGGAAGATTACACAAGTATGTTTCTAACAGTAACATTGCTAGAGTTTTCCTGTGTGATTTGGGTGATTTTAGAGTAAATATTATATTGGATTGTAATTAAGTGTTGGCATTGCTTTTTGGAGACTTGTGTATAAAGCTCATGTTCTTCATAACTGTAGTGGACTGCCAGTCACTTGCATAAAATAGGTCACTGGCCGAAACCGGTTTGGCTCAGTGGATAGAGCGTCAGCATGCGGACTGAAAGGTCCCAGGTTCGATTCCGGTCAAGGGCATGTACCTGGGTTGCAGGCACATCCCCAGTAGGAGATGTGCAGGAGGCAGCTGATCGATGTTTCTCTCTCATCGATGTTTCTAACTCTCTATCTCTCTCCTTTCCTCTCTGTAAAAAATCAATAAAATATAAAAAAAAAATGGCTCACTGGGCAGTGGTGAAGATACTCATTAACTGTGTACTAGGAAATTTGGGTGATTGATCTAGTTACAGATTGTATACATAGCATAACTGAAAAGACTTGGTTTTAAAAATGGGTCCCAAACTATAAATGATAATGTTAGCAGTAGTAAAAAAATAATAATAATAAAACCTGCATAAATATTTTGAAAGGTTATCGTTTTGGTTTTTTTTCATTGAAAAGAGAAAAAAGAGCCAAGTTTTCTCTCTCTGAATGCCTAAAGACACTCTTAATTGTTCACAAAAATGAATATTATAATTGTGGAGACTTAACTCCTATTTAGCAACACAAAGTTGAAAAAAAGGTTAGTGGTTAGTATCATTGGTATGGCTATGTTTCTCTGGAGATTGTGTTTTCAGTGTCCTCAAAACTTAGTTGCCTGGCAAGTAATACTAATGTTTGAATTAAAGGTAGAAACTGATAGATCATCCTGTGTCTTAGTGTTATTTGAATTCGCAAAACATATTTGAACTCACAAATTAAGTGGCCATGGGACCTTCACTTAAAGAAATCAATGGAGTTACTAAAAAAGAAAACTACAAAATTGTCACTTCCTCAGCATAATTAAGTGAATTAGCTATTTGTACTTGACAGAGCAAGTACCTCAACTCATTTTCATAATACAGATTATGTATTGGTAATGTTGGGGCCCAAAAAAGAAAAATTTCAAAGACTTTTAACATAAATGCCCTACTCTGAGATAACGAGTGTATCTTAGCAACCAGAACCCTGGTGAAACAGATCACTGACTTAAAAAGAGGGGAGAGGTAGTGGTTAGGTTTTCAGTTGTTACTGTATCAGGCACTGAAAAGATGCTCCCTAAAAATGGTTTTTAAAAGGAACAGTTCTAAAGCTCACAGGTAATAAATGCCATTAATTTGTTGGCCACTGCTGGGATATTTTACAGTGAAGAGTCTCACTGGGGCATTGAGAAGGCTTTCTTCCTACAAAAGGGATAATAGTGCTTACATTAGGATTGTTGGGATTAAATGAACAAGTACCTGTAGAATAATGCCTGGCTCAGGATCTTCAATAAATGTTAGCAATCATAGGTCAAAGTTAAGCCTTGTTTGTAAGGTGGTAGAAGAGTGGGTACAGCATCTCACAGATTGAGAGTGGGATCAGAGCTAGGTAACCATGTCTTTTATGAGAAATTTTAGGTTGATTTGGCTGCAGCAAAGAATAAAAGCACTTAAGTTATAACTGCCTTTTGAAAAAGGCTTTTAGAATATCAGAGTTAAGTAGTGATTATATTAGTAACAAATGGGAGCTATTGGGTATCCTCCCCCTGTTACTTATGTTTTCTGTGCAATGGTTTTCTCAGGTAAGGAGAACTAGGGGAAGTCACATTTATACCTCAGTAGGAGATGAGGGTTGTGGAGGTGGACAGGAAGCTAGTTCTTTTTCTGAAATTAACCAGTGTAATAGAGATATTTTTAAAACTACCTTTGTTATATTTTGTGGGGAGCGGGGACAGGCCTTGAGTGATAGCCATGTTTAGTAGATCACTAGATTCAGAGGCTTAAATTCTCCCACTAGCTCTTTGATATTAACCAGAGCACTTAGATCCCTGTGAGGTCGTCTTAACTGTAAAATGGGGATAAGAACTGCCTTTTAAAGTTGGCATGATTGAATTAATGAGATAAGGTGCAAAATAATTCACATACTATCAGGAGTACAAGTTCTCTGTTGAGAATGATGCTCAATGCATTTTTCTTTTCCACTACAATGTAGTCATCCAAATTGTTATATCAGTTGTTTTCAGGAATGATATTTTTTTTTTCCACTCAATAAAAGTCCATAGGGTGTAGTATTTTCTATATTGTTCTCTGTTACTATAACTCTAAATTGATTGGTGTTCAGGAAGGATGGGTAATTGAAAAGGTAGTATTTGAGACACATTTATTTGGGACAGTTATTTTTGTTAATACACTGCAAAGATCTGGTATGCTACAGATAAAAGAAGCCCAAAGGAAAAGGAAAAACAAGACCTCCCAGCATTTCTCTGAGTCACAATTCATTGAAATACATATTCTCCCCATACTGGATTTATGAATGGGAATGGAGAAAATACATGGTTTTAATTTGAATTATCATTAACTACTGTGCAACTAACTTACTTAGATTTATATTCAGTTTTCACATTTAGCTAGAAAATGATTCTATAAATTAAAGCTATTTTGCAGTTTTGTTAAGTTACATAATTTTTTGTTAGTTTATAGCACAGACTAGAACCCATGAATAATTAAGGAACATTTTTGTATCTTGTTTTATAAATGCTACTAGAGACCCGGTGCACGACATTCGTGCACTGGAGGGGGTTGGGGAGGGGGGAAGTGGAGGGTCCCTCATCCCGGCCTGCGCCTGCCCTCTTGCATTCCGGAACCCCTCGCTCCTTACTGCCTGCCTACTCGCTGCTCCTTAGCGCTGCTGCGGAGGCAGGAGAGGCTCCTGCCACCACCACTGCACTCGCAAGCCATGAGCCCGGCTTCTGGCTAAGTGGTGCTCCCCCTGTAGAAGTGCAGTGACCACCAGGGGGCAGCTCCTGCATTGAGCGTCTACCCCCGGTGGTCAGTGTGCATCAGCAACCAGTCATTCTGCTGTTCGGTCTATTTGCATATTAGCCTTTTATTATATAGGATGTAGATGGCTGATATTTAAGCTTATTTAATATTTTTGTCCTTTCTAGAGAAATACTGAGCCAGTATTTTTCAAAGAGAAATAAAAGGCCTGCACTCCCTTCAAAGCAGATGAGCTTCACTTTTACAGACTATTTTTCATTATGGAGGACTGTGTCTGATAGCACTCCTTTTACTCGTAGAGAATGCCTTGTCACAAAAGCCTCTTTCATCCAGTCTATGTAAACAGTCACTCTAGAAGGGAAGTGCCTAATCGGGTGTTTATGTTACAGGTGGCAGAGCTGCTGGACATGCAGTAGTACATTTCCTTCTGTTCTTCCTATGCTGCAGGGAACATTTGGTTTTTAATTCCTTTCTAAATGTCTTAGAGCATTAGGAGGGTTTTATGTTCATTCAAAAAATAATTTATTTGAGGTCAGATTAGATTTTTAAAACGTCACTTTGGCAAGTTTAGTCTTTCCAAGTTTTAGTATAAAATAGGGATATCATCACCATTTATTGTATATGTAACTGCTGTGAAGATGAACATGTATATGAAAATGCTTGTTAAACAAGATATATACTCACACATACATATGTATCAATCTATATGTCAATTGTCGTAGAGTGACTACAGAACAGAAATATAGAAGTTTGAAGAAAATAATAGGGGTTGGGTTCAGAGTGCCTTGAAGGTCAGATGAAAGGGATAAGTTTCCAGCAGGTTGCAGGGGGAGTCAGTACAAATTTGTATGTGTGTCTGCCTGCCTGTGGTATGTCTGCTTGAAATGGCTACTGTCACTTTAAACTTAATGTGTATAAAAAGAATGCATCATTGATTAAAAAAAATAACACCTTACAAAGTCATCCAGTTTTCTCAATACTACCATTATATTTCTAGACACTCTCTGATTTGCTTGATAACCTAAATCCTGGCTCCCCTCATATCCTGAATCCACCATTTCCTCATCCTTGCCGACACCATTCCCTTTTGGGACTTTATGCCTAGACTTTTATAGTTATCTGACTGGTTCCCATCTGTTATCTATTGCATATTGCTGCCAGATACATCTTACTAAAGCAGTATTACCACATTTTCTTGCCGTGATGTCTGGAGCTTGGCCACTGATAAGTCTTTAAACTCAAAATCTCTTTCTTCCACAATTTCTTCATACATCTTACCTTCCATTCAAGGCTGGCTCATCTCATGCCATCATCTTTCTTGCATAATGGTAGAACAGGAGGTTAGTAAAGAAACACAGGTGCTGGTGCTAAAGAGGGGGGACCCCAGCTTTGGTCTAGGTAGGAAACCATGACTACTCCTTCTCTGCATTCTAGACCTTTGTAGTTTTGTGGTCCAGTGATGTATATTTTTCACCATTCCACCTGTCAACTACAGATGGTGCTGTTCAGGTTGAATTAGAAACAGCAAGGCCAGTTCTTAGGTAAAAGCTGCCACCCTTCTCTTTTATTCTCTACTCCCCTCTTCCTTCTAGGCTTCCTTATCGGCATTCTTTTGCCAGATCTTCTCTAATTGTGCATCCTACAAGTTCTCTCTAGAAAAGGCAATGACATCGACAAATGTTAATATTTTTATTTGTAATAAATTCAGAGCTCCCAAAATACATAGAAAGTTATAGTGATGAGTTTCCCTCCTCCATATTGTTCCACCCATCTGGTTCTAGACACCCCCCCCCCCCACACACACACACACATACACAGATAACCATTGTTCACAAATGTCATGTTAACAGCTTGCATAGCTGCTATTGCAGTGGGCTGTGATAGAGGAGAGTATACACAGATTCAGTAAATCATCTGGCCCTTCACCCCACATTCATTTAGCCAGGCTTTTAAGAGAATTCTGCCACATGGCCTTGTTGAATCACCTTATCCCCGCATTTCTGGTTAAACTAAATAAGTTACGTAGGAAGAGCTTCCACAATCATAGAATCCATATCATGCTCTTTCTGAGCTATTGATTCATTGGTACCCCTTCCCTCAACCTTTGTTAGTTTAGTTGTTTGAGCATAACTTTAATATATTTACCAGCCATGTTTCTCCTCACACCAGAACTTGCCTTTCGTCAGATGCTATAGGTGATTTAAGGCATTACTTTGGGTTGGGTTGAGTTGTGCTATTTCATTGAGTGGAGATGAGAAAAACATCTGCCTTCTCTACCACATCCTCTCAATTGAAGAGACAGGCAGTAAGTAATTCTTAAATTTTCCCTAGAGAATTCCCTCTTCTTCCACCAAAAATGGATAAAATTTGACATTTCAGTAATGTTTCTGATGAGTCATTTTCTAACATTCAACACAAGACATTCTACGAATCTTGCTTAAATAATAACATGTTTTGGTTGTAGCCCTTTAAATAAGAGAATTTGAAAGCTGTAACTGTATAACCAGTTACCCCAAAATTTAGTGGCTTAGTCCAACAACCTTTTTATTATTTCTCGAAGCTCTATGGGCCAGGAATTTGGACAGGTAACTAAAGGTGAGGTCTGTTTGTCTCTTCTCCAGAATGTTTGGAGACAAAACACATCTGGGGACTGGAGGTGCTTTCTCCCTCCCTCCTCTCTGTGTGTTCCATCTATAGTTAGACCTTTGTTAGAGTAAAATGTGGCCAATGCAACTGACTTTTGTTCTCAGGGTATGTTTTCAAAGAGTCTTTTTAGGCTGTCCAACCGTTTGACTATTCCACAAACTTTCCCACATTTAAGAAATCTCAAGTGTGTAATTGTGATGGATCTTCATGTGTAAAATATAATCTTAGTAATCTCTGGAATGAACAAGATGTCTAGCTCACGTGTGTTACTTGACATGTGGATTTGAGTTAGCCAGGAGCTCTCAGAGTTTATTAAACCGGGAGGCTTTTTCTTGGTTGCTAAATTGTGTTCTTAAAGTAACTTCAGACTTTAAAAATGTGATTATGATTATGAAGCAAACCACTTTCTCATGGTTACTTCAATATAATATTTGTGGAGGCAACATTGTGGTAAAATATATATAACAAAAGTTTCCATTTTGACCCTTTTAATTGTATAATTTAGTGGCATTAAGTACATTCACATTCATATTGTTGTGCAACCATCACCACTGTTCATCTCCAGAACTTTTCTTTTATCCTAACAGAACCTGTATTTACTCCCCATTTCCCTTTCTCTAGCCCTATTCTACTTTCTCTATGAACTAGGTGCCTTATATAAGTGGAATCGTACAATATTTATTCTCTTGTGTCTGGCTTGTTTCACTTAGCATAATGTCCTCAAAGTTGATCCCTGTTGTCGCATCTGTCAGAATTTTATTCCTTTTTAAGGCTAATATTTCATTTGTGTACACACACACACACACACACACACACACACACACACCATTTTATCTCTTCATCCCTCATTGGATGTTTGAGTTATTTCTACCTTTTGGCTATTGTGAATAATGCTGCTATGAACATTGGAGTACCAGTTATCTATTCTAGTCTCAGTTCTTCTGGGTATACATCTAGAAGTGGAATTGCTGGATCATATGGTAATTCGATGTTTAATTTTTTTTTTTTTTGAGGAACTGTTGGACTGTCTTTCATAATGACCACACTATTTTACATTCCTTACCAGCATTGCACAAGGTTCCAATTTTTCCAAATTCTTGCCAATACTTGTTTTCTGGCTTTTGGTTAATAGCCATCCTAATGGGCATGAAGTGCATCTCATTGTGGTTTTGATTTTTTTCATTTTCCTACTGAAAACTATTGGGTTTTATATATTTTGATTTACATTGGAAGGTGTGTGTAATTTTTAATTTATGAACCACACATAAGCATGGTAGAAAAATATTCTATAGGAAATGGTTTACCTCATCAACTAAACTTCTTCCAGCTAACACAAGTATTTGAGAGGATTACAGTGCTTTATTTGTATTAATTTTTAAAGTACAGTAGTGTTAGGCCAATGTGGTTTTATTACTTTGTAGTAAATGATTATATGGTTTGGGTTGGATATACATTGATTGTGTTATCATTAGAAGAATTCCTGTATCCAACTTTTTAACATCAGTAATGATGGAAAGTGATGAATACCATCGTGCTAAATGTTTTAGAGGTTGGATGTTGACTTAAGAGGTCTGTGTTCTTCTCATTAAGTGCTTCTTTGTAGACAGTCTTTATTCCTTGGGCTTCTAGAAGAAGACAACTACTGTATAAGGCTGAAGCTTAGCTCCCCAGAGTATCGAATGTGATACTTTATTCCCAGAGAGCTGTCAACTGGCAGGCCAGGATGCATAATGAGACAGCAGAACCAAATATTTTACAATAGGATTTTTAGGAAGTTTCAGCTGTTCTGTTTGCTTCATTTCTTTATACAGTTTTAAAACATGAATGTATATTATTTATTGCAAATTTGTAAAATTGTAGTTGGTTCTTGAATCTGAGGTGATTTTGGTTTGAGTAGTGTTTTAAGATTCTGAACATAAAAAAAAAGATTCTGAACATGAAGAGGGGGGGTATGGTATGAATTTTGATAAAGAACCACTTTCTTATTCGGCTTAACCAGTGTGTTATAGTAACAGTCTACACATGATAATGCTGGAGAGCTGTGTGTACACCAGCCTGCTCTGTATTCCTTTAAGCAGCAGTTCTAGGAGTAAAACTCACCCCAGTTCACTGATGACTGGCTGAGCAATTAGATTTAGAACACCTAGTTACCGTGAGGTGGTTTAACGTTAGTAATACACTCACTGTCTATACACATTCTTGTTTAGAAAGATTTTTTTTTAAAATATATTTTATTGATTTTCTTACAGAGAGGAAGGGAGAGGGATAGAGAGTTAGAAACATCGATGAGAGAGAAACATCCATCAGCTGCCTCCTGCACATCCCCCACCGGTGATATGCCCGCAACCAAGGTACATGCCCCTAACTGGAATCGAACCTGGGACCCTTCAGTCCCCAGGCCGACGCTCTATCCACTGAGCCAAACCGGTCAGGGCGATTTGGTTTTTTTTGATACTTTTTGTAAAACATTTTCCCAACAAAGCATCTTGTTAGATAGTCACTAAACCCAAGTAATGAATAAAAATTGCACAATAATTAATGTAAAGAATACCAATGTCCTTACGTAGTGGGGGATTAACATAAAGGGCACCATCTTTTATTTATGTTGCTTCAATTCTGGTTCATTTTGGTATAGAATTGTCATCTTTGGCAATTCTGAAAGGTAATATGCAAGAAAAGTGGAACAGTGAGTAGTTGATAGAATATTGCTCTTAAATGAAGATAAATATTGATAATTCTTTTCCTTACTCCTGTGACTTTTTGCACCTTTCTGCCTTTACTTTGTAATCACCTATTTGGTCTCTAAAAATTGCTATTAAAAGGGTTGCTACTAAAAGTACAAGACTTTAATCTGGTTTATTTTATAGGATTTACTCTTCTCAGTCAATTAACTTGTGGCCCTTTTCTGATCTAGAATGACTCTGCTCACGGTGATTATGTGCAAGCTAAGGAGGCCAGTTTAATGGAACACGCCTCAATACCTCATGACGGACTTACTGTGGCACCTCATAGAACCCAGCGAGAAGGTATGCTGTATTTTTTGCTAACATAAAGCATCTATAAGTGGAAAGATTACAGAGTGCTATTTACATTGGTTCACTCTTACTCTCTGTCTCCTTTTTGGAGTAGAGAAAGCCTGCTGGTCCTTGGTTTAGTTCAAAAGCCAGTCCTCCTATTTGTTTGAGTCTGCATCTGGGCTATAGCTCCATAGCACTCGGCCCACCCTTGTAGTCAGTTGTCTTCAATCTGGTTGAATGTCTTTGGAGGGCAAAAATCTTAACATATTCCCAAAGTTTTTATTATAGGGCTATATCTGTAGGATGTGCTCAGTGTCTACTAAAAAAAAAGTACTTTTATAGAAGATCACTGTAAGAGAGAGAAGAAATTTCTTACAAGTCCATTCTTCCTGCAGTAATGCAGTTTTCAAGAGAGCTGGAGATGGGGGAATGAAAAGACTTTGCCATGTGCAAAGAAGTGAGTTTAGACATGCTCTTAACATTTGGGGAGTCCATTACATGTGTTGAGGGAAACAGTGAAATGGAAAATCTAGACAGCTACCCGGCAGCCTTTGAAGAGTGAAGGATGGGTGAGAATTCACGCTAGTTATCACAGCTTTGAATTGACATTATTTTATCTCTTTTTAGTCCAAATAATAATCCTTTCGGTGTAATACATTTTTCCTTACAGAGGAAAAATAGGTAGAAATGTTTAATGTATAAAAAGTTTACATTTCTAATCAAGAATATCGAATTGCTTGAGCCATAGACTCTTCCACCAAGCATGGGAATCATCTAAAAGGAGCTTGGTTTTACAGTGAAGGTCCTTTTAAAAAAAAAAAAAAAAGAAAATTGAAAAGATTACATCAAAATGCTAACAGTTAAGGTGGTACTAGAGATAATTTTTTGTATTCTTAATTTTTATTAATCCTCACTGAGGATATTTTTTTCCATTGATTTTCAAAGAGGAGTGGGAGGAATGGAGAGGGGGGAGAGAGGAGGAAGGGAGGGGGGAGAGTGGAGGAAGGGAGGGGGGAGAGTGGAGGAAGGGAGGGGGAGAGAGAGAGAGAGAGAGAGAGAGAGGAAGAAAGAGAGGAAGAAAGAGAGAAAGAAAGAAACATCTATGTGAGAGACACACATCAATTGGTTCCCTTCCGCATACTCCCAAACTAGAGCTGGGGATCTGACTTGCAACCCAGGTATGTGCCCTTGACCGGGAATCGAACCCAAGACCTTTAGGTGTGTGGACCAACACTCTATCTACTGAGCCACACCTGCCAGGGCTGTATAGTTAATTTTTAAACAAATGTTTATAATCTATGCTTTTTAGTTTTAATGTATGAAGCTTGGAGGAGGATCTCACATTATTGGCCATTCCTCACCACATACTCTTTTGTTCTCTCGTCCTGATTCTGATAGATCACGGCAGGTTTAACTTGAAATGAAGGCTGAAGACATAGCTGTGTTCCATAATGCCCTAGCTGTCCCCTCTCCATAGCCCACCGGTTTGCAGAAGTAGAGCTGCTTTATATATCTGAACGCAGATTAGTTCAGATGGCTTTTATTTAGTAGCATCATTCTTTACATAATTTAATAGAAAAGCTTTTGAAAGCAGCAGACCCTCCGTTTCCACTTTGGCCTGTATGATGCTGCAGGAGTTCTGAGAAGTTACAGGCTTCTCACCTGGCTTTTGAGATTTTCTTTTGTCTCCATCCTCAACATTTTTCACCCACTAAGGGGAAATTGGCCCAGAAGCAGGCCACCAAACACTATATATTTGGAAACTTATCACAAAATTCTGGCAATGAGATCTCCTTAGTTTATTGTGAATGTGTGCTTACCAGCAAATTTCTGTGTCTATGTTTTCTGCTTTCTCATTGCCCACCTTCCGTGATCTATAACAACCTTAATTCTTCCTATACACTTTTGTTACTTTGTATCTTCTGCTTCATCTGATTTAACTTCTTCCTCTAAGCCTTAGTGAATCTTTCCCTTCTCTTCTCCATCTCCTGTCCCCTGGATCCAGCAGTGACCACACTAGTCTGTTGAGTCACTTTCCTAATTTCTTCGCTAAAACCTTTATCATCTTCATTACTACCAGCCTCATTGTTGTTTAAGTACGTTTTCTTTTGGATGAATCTAAAGTGCTGTTTTTGTAGTAATCGGAATAACAAACAGTTTTGATGATTTTCACCTTGAAAAATAATCTTCACTGCTGGCACCTTTTATTTTTTATCTTTTTTATCTTTGGTGCTTAGCAGAGTGCTTAAAGCTGCTTAGACATTCAGCATGCTGAATGGATATAGGAAAAAATTACTTCATGGATGGATGGCACATTGCTATGCTTCTGGGTGTTTTTTTGTTTTTTGCTTAATCATGATTTAAGAGCAGTAATTAAGATGAAGATAAATAGCTTAATTATGTAGCATTTATCACATTTGGTAATTGAAATGTGTGTCTAGTCTCTGTAGAACAAGTCAGCATGTTTTCTTTCTTTCAGCTGTACACATTGAGAAGATAATCTTGAAAGGAGTCCAGAGAAAAAGGGCTGACAAATATTGGGAGTACACCTTTGAAGTAAGCTACTCTCACCCACAAAAAAAATGCCTCATTTTATGTTAAATAATCTTTTGGAAAGAATGAACATTGATCTTTGGAAAAACTTCTAGCAGGTTTGCTAACCTAGAAAAGTTAAACAAATGTATACCTTTGTCTAAATTAAGGGGATGTACTGCTTTCAGTGTGTTCTGCATGGTTTGCCGAGTTTTTAAAAATTGTACCACCACATGAAAATTGCTCTGACAATAATTATCAGAGTTTAGATTAAAGGTATAAGATACATCTTTTAAAAGTAAAAGTAAGCATTTTCACCAGTATTTTCAAAATCAGAATCATAAGCCTTGTCTTTTCCTGGCATTGTTTTCCTTGATATTTTTCTCCTTTTTTTCTTTCTCCAGGATGGTTTTATTCTCTGGCCTTTGTGGCCTTGTCTTCTTATCGCTCCACTTGCTCTCCTGTCCTTCTGTCCTTCAAACAGCTCTAATTAACCTTAGAGCCCAGCTCTGTTAGGCTCAGGTCTCCTTTGCCTGTTCACTGTCACATGGGTTCCTTGTCCACATCTCCTTATTCCTCCCTGCTTGGGCTTCCCTGTCTAGCCCTCCTTCCTAAGGCTGTACACGCCTTGAACCAAATGGAAAGACACCACGTTTCTGTGCTTCCTACTTCAGTTCCTCCCCAAAGGTATTGCTTGCCAAACGTTAGCTGTACCTTTCTCATGAAGCCACTTCTGATCCTCCAACAGAATGTTTTTTCATTCATCCAAGGTACATTGCCATCACAGGTTCTTACATTTGGGTTTGTGTTTTTTCTTTCTATTTGGTTATTATCTCATAGAGAGTAGGAATCTTCATCTGCTGCCATCCCACCATATCTAACTTGCTTAGTACATTTGTTCAAAGAATTTCGGAGTCCTGGCTTCTGCTTCTGTGGGAGAAATATCCTCAATTTGAAAATTTCAAGTCCTTATCTCCACTTTTCACTTGACAGTTTTGTAATACTTGGTATAAGCTGATCTTTGCTGTCTTCGTTCCATTTCACCAGCTTTCCTCTGTTGCTGGAGCTCTAAGATTGCTCCTTCTTTAAGGTCTGTGTCCCCTTGCTCTGGAATGATATACCCTCAGACCGTGGCACAGCTGATGTCCCTTCAACACACAGACTGGCTCAGACGCCCCTTCCTCTGAGGTCTTTCTTGGCGCCATATGATGGGCTTCTCCCTGCTCCTGCACCACACCATACTAATTTTCTTTGGAGCAATGACCACTGATGGGAATCCTTATATAGCCATTGTTTCATCTGTCTCCTACACTAGACTCAGACCTCAGCCAGCAGCGACTTCGGCTGTCTTGTCCATTCCTGTATCCCTTTCACTGAAACAGTGACTGACACAGTAGCTGCTCAACAGACATTTGAATAACTAAAAATCAGCTAAAAGATCTGTCAGTTAATAAGGATATTTGCTTTGGGGGTTGCTAGATAAAGCTTTGTATGTGTAGTAGGTCTTTGAATAACCACATTATTTCATTAATATTGATAAGAAGCTCTGGGAACTTAACTCTTCTTTATATCAGCCTATGGTAAAATTAGTCTTACCATACATTGTTTTATTTAAGTCACAGAACCTATTGTTGACGTTAAGTGAGGACATACTATATTTTTAAGTGTCTGATTAATTATGATACAACTAGAGGCCCAGTGCACAAATTTGTGCACCAGTGGGGTCCCTCGGCCTGGCCTGTGGGATTGGGGTGACACCAGCTCTCCGACATCTCCTGAGGAGTCCTGGATTGCGAGAAGGTGCAGGCCAGGCCGAAGGACACCACCGGTGCACGATCAGGGCCGGGAAGGGATGTGGGAGGTTGGCCAGCTGGGTAGGGGCCGCAGGAGGGCTCCAGGGCCTGTCCAGCCCATCTCGCTCAGTCCTGATCAGCCATACACCAGCAGCAAGCTAACCTACCGGTCAGAGCATCTGCCCCATGGTGATCAATGCACATCATAGCGACTGGTTGACCGGTCAACTGTCTGCCCCCTGATGGTCAGTGCACGTCATAGCGAGCAGTTGAGCAGCCTTAGCATATCTTTAGCATATTACACTTTGGTTGAACAGACGGACACTTAGCATATCAGGCTATTATATAGGATTAGTTGAGAAGCCTTAGATATTAGCATCTTTCAAGTATTAACTCAAATAATTGTAAAGTAGAAATTGTTAGTGGGCCACCATTAGATCCACTGAATTAAAGGTATTCAAGAGGTACGGCAGCGTAATAGATTTCACTTCTGACTCTTTGGTTACTTAGGATCAAATCTAAGTAAATCAGCCTTTTGGAGTTTTAGTTTCTCCATCTTTAAATTGGTCACACTTGTCCCATCCACCTTAATAGGATTTTACAGAATTGAGATAAAGTTGAAATCCCTTCATGGTATTATCAAAGAGGGCTAGTGAGCCCTGGTTTTTTTCTCATAAGAATGTGTATTTCATAAGTTCCAGGAGGTAAAATTTTTCTCTTTCTTGGGGCATAGAGCTGTACTCTCAAAGCATTATGTTAGAGTTCTGCAACTTCACTAAAGGAATGTAAAATGGTCTACTTTCTGAAAAGTTACCAAAATATGGTCACATATTTTAAAGACAGCTTTTTAAAAAAAATCATGTGATTTGAAATGAGTTTCTAAAATTTTTTTGAGTAGAACATGTCAGTGTGCTGTCAATTTTAATAATTTTGAAGAAATGACGACAATGCCAGATTAACTTTATATTTCTAATTGTTAATCTTAATAAAATGTAAGTAAGGCTCTTTGCTTTACACATGGCTTTTTTTCCAGTTGTTTCTCTGCCTAAGAAATAACCATATAATATGTTTGTGTTTTGTTTTGTTTTTAATCAGGTAAATTGGTCTGATCTTTCAGTCACAACAGTAACAAAAACCCACCAAGAACTACAGGATTTTCTACTGAAGGTAAAAGTATAGATTTTGCTGTTAAAATGATGTTTACATAATATACAAAATCCAAAAACCCTTACATCAAAATTAATTTCTAGAAAATTAAAATACATATATACAGGTTGGAGAACTCTCTATGAACATTAGCTGTAGAAAACGTCATGTTATTCTAAACATAAGTTTTCTTTATATTACGAATATAAGGAAATGAAGGCTTTTCAACATTTTTTAAAAATGGAACCTTATTCCTACTTCCTTGCCGAGATGTGTAATGTTGGTGGCTGGAGTACATCCTATGAAAGAGTGTGTCTGCAAAATAAGATGAGGTTTGTTTGCATTTGGTAGTGGATCTCAGACCTAACAGCTCTTCAGCTCCCTCTGTGGACTCCTTAAATATATCTCCATTTGTTCCTTCTTTGAGTTCCAAGTCCCCCTCCACTCCCACAAGGATAGATTCTCCAGAGCACTGAGAATAGGGTATATTGGGAACATCTTATAGACTTGCTGAGGTGAAAGGGATCTTAGATCATTTTGTTCAAACTCTCGTCTATTTCTTTTATACTAATTTTATTTTATTGAAAAGCGTGTGGGTAGAGATAAATACTAAAATAAGGGAAGACATTTAAATGGATAACCAATAAATTACTGTTTCTCAATAAGCAAATGTTTTAAAATTTATAATTAATCTATAATAATAAAAGAGTAATATGCTAATTAGACCGGACGTCCTTCTGGATGACCTTCTGGACGAAGCTGGGGCTGCGAGGGAAGCCGGTGCCGGCAGTTGGGGGAAGGAAGGCCTACTCTTGCACCAATTTTGTGCATCAGGCCTCTAGTACAGAGATAAAACAGAAAGTCCAGAAGCAGAAAACATTGCCAATTGAATTACTAACTTTTAGGTAAAGGTGTGACATAGTTGTTGAACCAGTAGGATATGAAATTTTCAGGACAGTGCTTGTCACTATGAATCTGTTCTTTCAGATCACATGGGTCTCTATTTACTTGTAAAGCTAGGAGGCTTTTTGCCTCCATCTTACACAGCTGTGGGCAGCACGGGAGGCACTGGTTCTGAGGAGCACACAGTTCCCTGTGTCAGCAGTGTCAGTCCTGCTGGGTGAGAACTCCTGGGAATGACTTGAATATTTCCATTTTCCTATGGCTTATTTTATTTTATTATTATTTTTTACCTTTTTCTTTTTTTTTTTATTAAATCTTTATTGTTCAGATTATTACAGTTGTTCCTCTTTTTACCCCATAGCTCCCCTCCACTCGGTCCCACCCCACCCTCTGCCCTTACCGCCCCCCCCCCCCTCCACTGTCCTCATCCATAGGTGTTCGATTTTTGTCCAGTCTCTTCCCGCACCCCCCACATCCCTTTCCCCTCCCCCCCCCCCGAGAATAGTCAGTCCACTCCCTTTCTATGCCCCTGATTCTATTATATTCACCAGTTTATTCTGTTCATCAGATTATTTATTCACTTGATTTTTAGATTCAATTGTTGATAGATGTGTATTTGTTGTTCATAATTTGTATCTTTACCTTTTTCTTCTTCTCCTCTTCTTAAAGGATACCTTTCAGCATTTCATATAATACTGGCTTGGTGGTGATGAACTCCTTTAGTTTTTTCTTATCTGTGAAGCTCTTTATCTGACCTTCAATTCTGAATGATAGCTTTGCTGGGTAAAATAATCTTGGTTGTAGGTTCTTGCTATTCATCACTTTGAATATTTCTTGCCACTCCCTTCTGGCCTGCAAAGTTTCTGTTGAGAAATCAGCTGACAGTCGTATGGGTACTCTCTTGTAGGTAACTGACTGTTTTCTCTTGCTGCTTTTAAGATTCTCTCTTTGTCTTTTGCTCTTGGCATTTTAATTATGATGTGTCTTGGTGTGGTCCTCTTTGGATTCCTTTTGTTTGGGGTTCTCTGTGCTTCCTGGACTTGTAAGTCTATTTCTTTCACTAGGTAGGGGAAGTTATCTGTCACTATTTCTTCAAATAGGTTCTCAATATCTTCTCTCTCTCTTCGTCTGGCACCCTCATAATTCGGATGTTGGTACACTTGAAGTTGTCCCAGAGGCTCCTTACACTATCTTCATATTTTTGGATACTCTTTTCTTTTTGTTTTTCTGGTTGGGTGTTTTTTGCTTCTTCGTAATTCAAATCTTTGACTTGATTCTTAGGATCCTCTAGTCTGCTGTTGGGTCTCTGTATAATATTCTTTATTTCAGTCCATGTATGCTTAATTTCTAGTTGGTCCTTTTTCATATCCTCGAGGGTCTCACTAGATTTCTTGAGGTTCTCACTGAATTTATCGGCGGTTTCTAGAAAATTCTTGAAAAACCTTATAAGTGTGGTTCTGAACTCTTTATCCTGTAGTTTGCTTTCCTCCATTTCTGTCATTTGTGACCTATTCCTTTGTCTCCGCATTTTGGCTGCTTCCCTGGTTGATAGAGTGGCTTTGTGTGCTAGGTGTCCTATAGGGCCCAGTGGCTCAGCCTCCCCAATTACCTGAGGTGGACACTCTTGTTGCACCCCTTTGTGGGCTTTGTGCAGTCTTGTTGTAGTTAAGCCTTGATTGTTGTAGGTATCACTGGGAGGAATTGACCTTCAGGCCAATTGGCTGTGAGAATCTGCTGTGGTTATCGTGGGAGAACTTCTGTGCTGGAGACACCCTTCTGGGGCAAGACTTGCTTCAGTGGGGCTTTGGTGCTCACTGAGTCTACCCCCTGAGTGTGTCCCTTATGGATCTGAGGAGTTATAATCTGGATGGTCCACTCTGACCACTGGGTACACTGGCTCTTGGATCTCTAAGGAGGTGGTAATTTAGCCTCTTCCTGAGTCTACCCAGCAGGAGCTACGGAGAGATCTGCAGATTCCTCTTCTTTGTTTGGAATTTGGAGGTGCCTAGATGAGGCCCAGCTGTGAAGCAGTGCAAGCTGCTGTGGGACTGTGGGCCTTCTTTTGGAAGGTCTGGGTCTCTCTGACCCAGCTGCAGTTTGTTACGTAATTCTCAGATTGCAAAAGGCCCCGGCTTTCATATGCAAAAGCCTCTGTGCACAGCTTGGGTCAGGTGGGGTCTCAGGGAATCAACAGGGGGAGCTAACAGCAGTGGCTGATCCTCAGTCCTACCCTAAGAGGCCCCGAGTCTCAATGTCCTGGTAATCTAATCGCTGCAAGCACCTCTGAGAGAAAGCCGCCCTCGAGTTCTGCCCGATGTCAGACAGCCCATTTCTCCCCGTATGAGTCTGGGTCCCCAGAGACTCGCCCGATACTGGAGTTCAGAGCAGTTGGGAGCTTGAGATTCCCTCCCGATTGAAAAAGACAACCGTGTCCTCCGTTACCAGCCCTTTCCACGTGTGCCTCCGTACCTCTGCACTTTACTTCCGCACCTCCTCTGAGTCTCAGTGTGCTTTTCTCTTTCCTTCTAGTTGTAGAATTTCCACTCAGCCAGCCTTCCTGTGGTTCTGGATGATGTCCGTTTTGTCTTTTAGTTGTATTTTTGAAGTGGTTGTGCGAAGCAGCAATTTCCGGTGTTTACCTATGCCACCATCTTGGTTTCTCCCCCTGTGGCTTATTTTAAACTAACTCTAGGGTAAGGGCTGAGAACTCCACTTCAAGCTGGTGACCTAACTGCATGTAAAGATAGGGGTTATTAATTTCCAGTTGCCACAGGTTGCATGCCTGTGACATGTCCAGTCTCAGACAGCATGGGGAGGAAGAGTGGTGGAAGGAGAGGTGTGTGAGCACTGTAGTTCAATGAGCTACTTTCTCCTCAGTACCCCGGAGGAGAAGGTAGCTCCTGGCTAGAGCAGCCTATTGAGGAATAAGGAAGGGCGACCCCATCCTGTCCACACATGCGCTTTTACATTCTTTTCTACTTATTTGTGACTTTTCTCTCCATAGAATAAATTTATCCAAAACAGGCCTCATTTGGGTTAAAGAGCAATGTGCTTCATTTCCTTTTTTCTGTTGCCCTTTCCATGACCAAATTCTAGAGCTGAGAGTGGTTTGCAGGGGATAAACAGCTAAGGCTGAAATACCCTGCAGCCCAGCACTGCCAGCAGTCAAGGCTGTTTACTCAGGGAGTTAGTGTGGGGCTGCTACTTCCCTGTCCCCAGGTGCTGAGAGAGTATCTATCTGACTGACCCTGGCCTGGGGCCTGGGCAGAGTCTCTCTCCCACTGGGTTGCCCTACACTTCAGCTGCTGTTTGTCTTGACACATTTCATGTTCATCACACAATTTTTCTAAAACCTTAGTTACTTGAAAAAATACAGCTCCAAATAAGTAATTCATTCTTCAGAATCATGGTAATTAATGATCTCCCTGCTTAGGCAACATTTGAATATACTATTTTTCTAAAATAGGGCAAATACCTTATCAAGTTACATGAAATAATTGGCAATATATTGTGAATGTGTAGAAATTGTGTATTTAAAATACACTTTCAAATCTTCTACATATCATTTTTATTTTTTACATTCCTTTTAAAGTCTACAAAAGTTAAGAGCAAACGCTGTTCTTTTGACAGCATGTAATTCTAACTTGTATAGTTTCTGTTTAACCAAACCTCTAGTTTGCTGTAATGTGGAAGAGTGGGTTTGAGGCCAGTGCTTTCACATTCTTTTTCCCACAAATTGTGTCCTCCCAGCCACCTTTACCTGCCTCTCCTTAGCACCTGACAACCCTCCCAAGTGTCATGCCGACACTGCTGAAACAGTACCTAGGACAGGTGGAGTTTGAATATTTGCTGACTGAATGACTGAACAAGGGGTCACAAAATATTATGATGAGGTCTTATAGGTGGTTATCCATTAGGCCTCAATGTTTTTAAAGAACAGCTTGTGATAACAAGGTGTAAACCTCCCAGCACTCTGTGCGTATGCTATGCTGAGGCCCAGCCAGGGTGCCATAGGTGGGAGGCTAGGTGTGCAGGAACCAAGACCAAGAGGTGAGAAAATCCAAAACAGTGACTAGAATAGAAGAGACATGTTTGAAAGCTATATTTTTAGCAAATATGCCTTTTTCGAGGACTGGAAATAGTCTCTGAAAATTAAAGATAAAAACCACTTAAAAATAGATCAGTTTATAAATACTGATGACTGCACATCCACACTGCCCGGTCGCATGAACAGTCATTGAGCAGTTGAAAATGGATGTAGTAGAAGAGCGTTCAGCCATTGGTAGTGGAAAAAGACTTATCCACGATGCTAATTTTCTTTGGTTGTGTATGCACATCCAGTAGAAATTGTATTTAAAATGGGGTAATATATGACTAGTGTCATAAATCTATTAAGAATAATATAAAAAGGTAAATTTTGAAATGAATAGTAATTTCTTTGGCAAATATGTAGATTCAGAACTTATTTCTTCCTGTTAGTGGTGTGTGTGGGATGCCAGCAGAGCCTTTGACTTCAACAGGTTAATGAATGAGAAAGAACTTCATTCTCACATAACATCTTGCTTCCACAGTCTCACTGTGCCTAAAATTAACAATACTTTTTGCTACCTTTGAATTTTCCATTTCTGAATTGTTGACTCAGAATTCTGATTTGTCAGAAGAATACTTACTTTGGGTTCTGGTTTTCCAATTAAAATCAATATGTAAACTGACCATTTGTATAAATTATTCTATTCTTGGGGCTCCTTAGAGATTGTGTTAATGGTTCTATCCTTAATTTTAGGGAAAGTGCCAGTAATTCAAGAGTAGCTAGCAAAGACTAGTTATCAAAAGTCAAATTTAAAACCTTGAATTCTTGAAAGACTTGGAAAGTTAGTTTTATATAGAATTACTTTATTAAGAACTTTTCAAAATAATGTAGTTACTAAATATATTCTCTTAAAATTTTGTTTTTAACTTAAAAATTTTCTTGTCCAAGTGATGATGATTTTGTGTGTGATTTCCTATACAGTGCTCTGAGGGTACCTCCATCACTTTGAGGAAAAGGTTACTAAATCTCTAATTAGTGGGTTGTTTTTTTAAATGTAAATTAGATTAAGAGTTTTTACCCCATTTTTCACACCCAGTTCTTTATTTGGTGTCTGGCACAGGTAATCAGACATTACCAGCGATTCAGGGTAAAAGGAGGCACAAAAGTGATAACTAAAGGCAGAGATAACACTTTTCAGAATACTATTTGAGGATAAAAATAATATAGCTTCACTATGCAAAATGTTCCCTTTAACTGAAGAAGGTCGGTGTGGGTGAGACTTCACTGTGGTGTGTGCGGTATTTGCAAGTGTGTTCCAGAAGCTTGTTGAATGCTGCTGGGTGTCCTGCTCCCTGGGAAGCCCTGAGGTGTGTCTGGAGAGCAGACGGTGGGTCTCCTAGTGGAAGAACCTGTGGCCCCCCCCCCCCCCCCCCCCGTGAAGATTTAGAAAAGGAACTGCTCTGGGGTGGTTCTTGAGCAGTTGGCATTTATTTGCCCCTTTGCCTGGGTTTACCAAGCAGGTGAGAAACTTAACCCTGACCATGCTCTTTTTATTTTCCAGCTTCCCAAGGAACTGTCTTCAGAGACTTTTGACAAGACCATCCTGAGAGCCCTGAATCAGGGGTCACTGAAGCGGGAGGAACGGCGACATCCTGATCTGGAGCCCATCTTAAGGTAATAGTTCGCTGAACACTGCACTCAGTGTCACAGACGGCATCACCGCTGTCCGGAGGACTTGAGGCAGATCACAGAGTCGTTCTCTGGAGCACTTTTTAACATGGTCGTCTTATCCTTATATTGTTTAGGTCTTGACTTACAGTAAGACACCAAACTAATTCTTTTATCATTTGTTCTCTTTACCTCTCTGAAATCAGAAATGATTGTTTCTAAAATATGCAAATATTCAGTGAAACCTCTTTTTCCCCCCCCCAGAGGGGGAGTCAGTTTTTAATTTATTTGTATGGCTAGCTTGTGATCTCAACACCATTAAAATGTTAGATACTTCATTCTCAGTTTGTGAATTTAAGATTTGTATCATTTGTCCCTTAAGAAATACAGAAGTTATAATAGATAGGGGACAGTGCAAATGAGAAATAGGTAATGGGTTTATAAGTGAAGTAGAGATAGGTTGGTACAGCCCACCCTGCGTTCAGTCTGTACCCTGATTTCAAGCCTGGGCCTGTACCTCAGGTGTGGTTCCCATAGTGGATTTGCAATTAGTGTGTGCAGGTAGGATTTGAGCTGTCTCTTGGAACTCAAGCCTTGAATCAAAGGTGTGCCTGCTTATGGTTTTGACCAACTGGTTTGTAAATGTAAATGGAGAATCCACTGAATCTGGATTTTAATCCCTAATTTTAGGTAATGTGTTCAGACCTGGAAATTTAGATTAGCTCCTTACTTCATATCTCAACTTTTCTTCCATTTATTTCCTTTATTTGTCTTCCTGTTGAATATTTACCTCCACATTTTGAGTGCCAAGAAGCAAGTTTGCTTTAAGTATAAGGCAACTTTGGCCCATAAGGGTCATATCTTAGTGTGGAACTTAATGACTTTATAATTAATCTGAATGATAGGTCAAAAACCTTGGGAAAGAGTTTAAGAATTAAAATTTTAAGGGAACATTTAAACTGTTCAAAAACAGCCCTGGCTGATTTGGCTCAGTGGAGGGGTCCCAGGTTCGATTCTGGTCAAGGGCACATGCCTAGGTTGCAGGCTCAGTCCCCAATAGGGGGCATGCGGGAGGCAGCCATCAGTGATTCTCTGTCATCATTGATGTTTCTATCTCTCCCTTTCTCTCTGAAATCAATAAAAATATATTAAAAAATAAAAATAAAGTGTTCAAAAACAATGGAAGGGGATTTGTACATTAAGCATCAGGGTGACAGTTTAATTTACATATATTTTTGAGTGTCATAACCTTGAAGAATTGGTAGTATTGCCTATGAGGAAATTGAAGCTAAAAAGCTTGTTTAGGATGATTCAGCTTTTCAGTAGTTGAGCTGGTGTTCAGATCAGTAAGTAAACATGCTATTAGACCAGCGGTTCTCAACCTGTGGGTCGCGACCCCTTTGGGGGTCGAATGACCCTTTCACAAGGGTCGCCTAAGACCATCGGAAAACACATATATAATTACATACTGTTTTTGTGATTAATCACTATGCTTTAATTATGTTCAATTTGCAACAATGAAATTGGGGGTCACCACACCATGAGGAACTATATTAAAGGGTCACGGCATTAGGAAGGTTGAGAACCACTGCATTAGACTATGCTGTAACTGCCCCTTTTTGTAGGGTCCCTTTTGTAGGGAAGACCTCCCGTTGAAATATTTTAATTGTATTAATAAATATGAGGAATTCTGGTTTTCAAAGATAACAGCCTAGAGCAGCCGTGGGCAAACCACGGCCCGCGAGCCGGATCATTTGAAATGAATAAAACTAAAAAAAAAAAAAAAAAGACCGTACCCTTTTATGTAATGATGTTTACTTTGAATTTATATTAGTTCACACAAACACTCCATCCATGCTTTTGTTCCGGCCCTTTGGTCCAGTTTAAGAACCCATTGTGGCCCTCGAGTCAAAAAGTTTGCCCACCCCTGGCCTAGAGTCATGGTGTGATACACACTGGAGTGAGTCCTTGCTTAGTCATGCCTTGGGATGTAGCAGTAATGCTTGGAACTGACCTGACCACTACGCTCCATAGTTTCCCGGACTCTTAGCGTCCCAGACTTCCCACCTCCTGTGTTCAGAGTGTAGGAAGGTATTTTTTTCATGATACACCAAATGATGAAAAGTCACACCTATGAGAACTGTACTTTTTCTGAGCAGAAAGGCTGGCCCACTTGGGCAAAAGGCTGCAGTAGTATACACCTTTTGCCAGAATTGAAACCTTACCATTAGATTATACAAAATTAAAAATAAGCCTGTTTTATTAGATTCTTGCAAATAAGTTTTGTTAACTTTTATTCAGTTCCTTCTGTGGGAAATATATTAGAAAATAATATTCATTTTCTTAGGAAAACTATTTTTTTAAAAAAATATATTTTATTGATTTTTTACAGAGAGGAAGGGAGAGAGATAGTTAGAAACATCGATGAGAGAGAAACATCGATCAGCTGCCTCCTGCACGTCTCCCACTGGGGATATGCCCGCAACCCAGGCACATGCCCTTGACCAGAATCGAACCTGGGACCCTTCAGTCCGCAGGCCAACGCTCTATCCACTGAGCCAAACCAGTTTCGGCGGAAAACTATTTTTTTTATACCTGAATTAAACTGACACTTAGGTTTGCTTTACAGTCTAAACTGTGACTTTTTTGTATTTATATTAGATGAAATTAACAAATCTCCTTTCTTTTTATATGCAGGCAGCTATTTTCAACCTCATCACAAGCTTTTCTCCAGAGTCAGAAAGTCCACAGCTTTTTTCAATCCAGATCCTCAGACCCTCGACACAGCCTCAGTAAGCATCCTGCTTCTCTTTAGAAGTCTGGTGTTTTCTTGCTTGGGTTTCCTGCTTCACCATGCCATCTTGTATGGGGTTGTCATTTCAGTTAATGTCAAGGAATAGTAGCTTACAATTAAGAAACATTGGTAGATTTAAGTGAATTTTATGCTGCAGTTTTAAAGAAAATAATGTGTAAAAGCTACTATCACAAAACAGACTGATTCCAAGCCTGGGGACAAGTCTCTTTAACTCATGGGCATTCAGGATCACCAGGTTCCTTCAGACCTTGCCACAGTGCTGGTTGCTTGATGTATAACATACTCTTATACTCCGCCTTTCCCCCTGTGTCCCCTATTCCCATGATGAACTCCCAGCCTCCCAGGCTGAAAGTTTTTCCTCTTCCTATGCAGTCATTTAAAGGCTAAGCCACACCAGAGAAAGGACGCCTTCCTTTTCACCATCTCCTTACCAAGCTCGTTGTTGTCAGTGAGGCTTTTTTTTTTTCTTTCTTTCATGAAGGAACTATACAAAGCCTAGCTCTTCTCTTATATTCTAATTTCTCACTGTACTTTACCCTATCTCAGGATTATCTCAGAGATCAAATTGTTAATCCCTTATTCAAAACCTTCAGAGTTGGAAGGCTGGGCAGTCACTCAATACACCTGCCATTTCCTGTCCTAGTGTTCTGGCTCATTCTGCACCCAAACTTAATATGCTTCTTTTATCACAGTCTGTTAAACTCACACCTATTTTAAGACCCAACTGAAATACTACCTCATGAAGTTTCTAGTTTTTTCTTATGTTCCTGTAGTTTGATTTTGCCCTTATGTTTCAGCATTCATCACAGTCTGCCTTGTGTTTAGTTTTATACACATCTATATCAGTTACCTTTTAAAAATAATATTTTGCCAGTAACATTTTTGTGTGCTTTAGGAGAATTTCTGCTAATTTTAAGCGCAGCCACTATAGTAAGTAGCTGAGTTGTGTTTTTTTAATCTTCTGTTTTCAAAAAAGTCATATTTTCCTGTATTTAAAGGGGAAAGAAACTACATGTTTTCTCAATTTTAGGTGGAAAAGAGGTAAAAGAATAATATGATTGGATATTATAACATATGGGTTAATTTTTAAAGTTTTGAATCATCTGTGTGTGTATATGTATGCCTTAAATATTTTAAACAGATAAGTAGCAATTAGAATTAATGACTCTTCTTGAATACTAGACTAAGAGAAGATGAACAACTCCATGGTTAAATTTACATCTGAATAGGGACAATAGCTTTTAAATATATACATATATATATATATATATATATATATGTATATATTTATTGATATCAGAGAGGAAGAGAGAGAGAGAGAGAGAGAGAGAGAGAGAGAGAGAAACATCAATGATGAGAGAGAATCATTGATTGGCTGCCTCCTGCACGCCCCCTACTGGGGATCGAGCCTGCAACCCAGCATGTGTCCTTGACTCTGGGACCCTTCAGTTCACAGGCTGACGCTCTTACCACTGAGCCAAACCAGCTAGGGTGACAATAGCTTTTTAAAAAGAGAATCCTGGTCATTCTAGAGCAGTGGTTCTCAACCTTCTGGCCCTTTAAATGCAGTTCCTCATGTTGTGACCCCCACCATAAAATTATTTTCGTTGCTATTTCATAACTGTAATGTTGCTGCTGTTATGAATCATAATGTAAATATCTGATATGCAGGATGGTCTTAGGCGACCCCTGTGAAAGGGTCGTTTGACCGCCAAAGGGGTTGCGACCCACAGGTTGAGAACCGCTGTTCTAGAATGTATAGATTTAACAATCAGTGCTTTCTCCTTACACCAAGTTTAAGTACTTCTTATTGACTACTTACTTACAAATCATGCCTGATTAGTTCTAAAAAGGCATTGGTGCACAAAATTAAACTTTTAATTCAGGCTTTAATAGGCTGCCCAGGAAAACTCACCCAAGTGAGTAGTATATACATAAATGACAGAAAACTCATCTTGAGAGCTTAGTAGTATTTAAATGACATGAGCAGTGAATGCTAAAGAAGCTGGTAGATCTTGTTTTAAGATATCAAGTTGTTGGGAAAATAATGTCTTAAAGTACACGTTTTGAGATTATGGACAATCTGGTCAGGATGTCGAAACTGTTTCACCAAAGAACACGTTACTGTCAAAGTTAATTTACCCTCGCTCTTTTGAAAAATAAGAGCTTTACGTTTTTATCCCCTGTGGGAGAGAGAGCAACATTCCACATCCTGACAACTGAGAAAACAAATATTAAATTCCTAAATGACTTCAAATGTTGAACTCTGGAATCCTGCTGTATTTTCTGTATTTAAAAGGAGAACTAATCCATTGCTCTAACCGTGTTTTCTGTGGGTCAGTGCTGGTCCACAAATGGTTGTCACTGGTCTGTGATAGAGGAACGAAACTGAGAGTAGACACCTACTCTTTTGATATTGCCACAACATTATTACTGTATTTTATAAAAGTAATGACCCACAACAAATTAGACATTTAAAAAAGTTTCATAACACTACAAATGTTTGAGAAGCACTTGAGCATGCAGGGTAGGGGTGGGGATGGGGGACTGACAGATGTCAAGCATCTGCTTCAGTCCTGTGGTTTTTATGAGGAGAACTGTCTCCACAAATCAGGGTCCCCACTCCTAGCCCAGTGTTTTGTGCTATGTCATTTTATTTCTTAAAGGTTCTATGTGGTAGAAATGTACTCGGTTACTAACTCCACCCTAGCCTTCCCTGGGAGAAAAATAATCATTATATTTGTTTTCTTTATCATAATTTTCCTAAAAAGTTAATTGTATTAAATACTTCCTACAGATAATTTACAACCTTCTCTGAAGACTTCCAAGATATTAGAACACTTAAAAGAAGACAGCTCAGAAGCTTCAAGTCAAGAAGAAGGTAAATGTCAATTCACTGGAATAAGTCCTTATTCCTGGTTTTAGAACAGGGATAGACAAACGGACCATTAGAACAGGTTAAGGAGCTGAGAAACAGACATATAGAAACTTGGAATGTGACAGGTAGCATTACAAATAAGTAGGGAAAGAATACACTATCCAGGCTTTCCAATAAAAAATCCTACCCTATATGATAAAAGCCTATGTGGTGGTGATGGCCTCACGCCGTAGCATCCCATCACTAGGAGGCTGCGTGCACAGCAGGCACGCGTGGGTGGGCGGACCTGCGTGCACGGCAAGGTGTGCGCGGGTGGGCGGGGACTTGACACTGTGAGTGCGTTGCAGAGGCGGGTCCCACAACTCCGTGCACCGAGGCCTAGGGTCTTGTGGGTGCCGGCGGGGGCTTGATGCTGCAAGAGACCCCCCTCCCACGACCCCCAAGTGCATGAATTTTGTGCACTGGGCCCCTAGTATATATGTAATTAGATGTGAATTACAAATTACATGTAACATATAAACTTAATGTAATATGTAAGATATAAAGCTTAAACATTTAAACATTAATATCTGGGATAAGAAGGCTTTCTTGACAAGGTGAAGCATGACCTGCATGCCCACTGTGGTTTAGTGATTGAGCATTGACCTATGAACTAGGAGATCACAGTTCGATTTTTGGTCAAAGTATGTGCCTGAGTTGCTGGCTCAATCCCCAGTTGGGGTGGGGGGGGCATGCAGGAGGCATCCAATCAATGATTCTCTCTCATCATTGATGTTTCTATCTCTCCCTCTCCCTTCCTCTCTCTAATCAATAAAAATATATTAAAAAATAATAATACAATATACAGATGATATATTATAGAATTGTACACCTGAAAACTATATAATTTTATTAATGTCACCCCAATAAATTCAATAAAAATGAATAAAATCGGTAGACTGCTCAACCAGTTGCTATGACATGCACTGACCACCCAGGGGCAGACACTCCAACCGGTAGGTTAGCTTGCTGCTAGGGTCTGGGTGAGAGGACCATACATGCTCCGGAGCCCTCCTGCAGTCCCTCCCTGGCTGGCTGGCCCCCATAGGCCCCAATTGGGACTGGGTAAGACAACCCCAATCGCCGACCAGACCGAGGAACCCCACCGTGCACGAATTCATGCACCAGGCCTCTAGTTTTAAAAATAAAAACAATGAGATGTCCTTTCACATTCTTTGGATTGGCAAAACATTTTTTTTCTGACATCAAGGATATGAAGTAATGGGAATTCTCATCTGCTGATGGGAACATAAATTGTCAAAACTATTTTGGACAGAATTTTGACATTGTGTAGTGAACTTAGAGGTAATTAATTTTATGCTACTGCCCGGCAATTTTACTTGTGTGAAAATTGTCCCTGTGTCGGGGACAGGGACTGGGGTTCTCAAGGTACCATTATGTGTAATAGCAAATGGATATTAACACAAATGCTTTAAATGTTAATAAAGTTATAAGTAAATTGTGACATACTCATATTCATGCTAGATGACACTTAAAACAATTATAGTATATTCAGACATGTAACACCACTGAATGTGTTTGTCAATACATATATGGGTAGTTAAAATAAAAAGCAGTTGCTGAAATATTTTCACTAGTTCACCTCGGTAGAGAGAGGGAGTTGAATGGAAGAGGGCCTTTAGTTGCTTCTGTGATATTTTGTTTCTTAATAAAAAGAGGCATAGAGACATCTGAGATGTGGGTACATGGGTGTGTGTTATATTAACAGATGTATATTTTTAATATTTGAGGCACTTCACTTTTTTAATTGTTTAAAAAAGGAGCTTAAAATTGAATGTTATAGTTTTGCAGTGGCATGCTCCTAGTAAACGTTCATAGTTTTGGAGGATAGTTAAGGAAATTCAGTCATTTATTGTATCTTTTGAAAAATTTATTCTTTAAGGAATTTTCTCTGAAAAGCACTCTGTAAGGACTGTCGACAATGTTAATATCACATAAATTAGTTGCATGATCCTGTTGGACTTTTGCAGAAGCCTTTAGTATAACAAATTTTTTTCCTCCACTCTAGATGTATTACAGCACACCATAATACATAAGAAACACACCGGGAAGTGTCCCACAGTGAAGTAAGTATCTAATTCCTAAAAGGAGAGATGTCTGTGCATTTTAAATCAGTATCTCATTTACTTTAATTACTGATAAATAGTTGGCTATAATTCTACCATTTTATTGCTCTCTTTCTAATTCTTCGAGTTGTAGAGTTAGGTCATTTATTCTCATTGTTTCTTGTTTCTTGCAGTAGGCTTGTAGAGCTATGAACTTCCCTCTCAAGACTGCTTTTGCTGTGTCCCATAGGTTTTGGATTGTTGTGTTTTCATTGTCATTCGTTGCCATGATGTTTTTTATTTCTTCTTTGATCTCACTGGTGACCCAGTCGTTGTTTAATAGCATGCTATTTAGTCTCCATGTGTTTGATTTTTTTGGATTATTTTTGTTGTAGTTGATTTCCAGTTTTATGCCTTTGTGGTCTGAGAAGATACTTGATATGATTTCAATTTTCTTGAATTTGAAGAGACTTTGTCTGTGACCCAATATATGGTCTATCTTTGAAGATGACAAATGTGCACCTGAGGAGAATGTATATTCTGTGGCTTTGGGGTGAAATGTTCTGAAGATGTCAATTAATTCCATCTGATCTAGTGAGTCATTTAGGATTGATGTTTCTTTGCTGAGTTTCTGTTTAGAGGATTTGTCCAGTGGCGATAATGGGGTGTTAAGGTCCCCTACTATGATTGTATTGCTGTCAATCTCTCCCTTGATCTTCTCCAGAAGCTTTCTTACGTATTTGGGTGCTCCTATATTGGGTGCATATATATTTACCAGAGTTATTTCTTCTTGTTGGACTGCTCCCTTTAGTATTATGAAGTGGCCTTCTTGATCTCTTTTTATGTCCTTCACTTTGAGATCTAATTTGTCAGATATAAGTATTGCTACCCCGGCTTTTTTTTCACTTCCATTGGCCTGAAAAACCTTTTTCCATCCCTTCACCATCAGTCTGTGTGCGTCTTTTTTTCTGAGGTGGGTTTCCTGTAGACAGCAGATATATGGGTCTTGTTTTCTTATCCACTCATTTACCCTATGCCTTTTGACTGGGGAATTTAATCCATTTACATTTAAAGTTATTGATAGAAACTTGTTAGTCGCCATTTTTGTTCTTTACCGCTGCGTTCCTTCTTTGTTTCCTGTTTTTTCTATTTACAGCAGACCCTTTAGCATTTCTTGCATTGCTGGTTTGGTTGTAATAAACTCCCGTAGACCATTTTTGTCTGTGAAGCTCCTGATTTGACCCTCAATTTTGATTGATAGCCTCGCTGGGTATAGTATTCTTGGATTCAGACCCTTCCTTTGCATGACTTTGTATATTTCATTCCATTCCCTTCTTGCCTGATGTGTTTCTGTTGAGAAATCGGTCGCTAGTCTGATGGGGGATCCTTTGTAGGTAACTTTCTGTCTCTCTCTGGCTGCTTTTAAGATTCTTGCTTTGTCGTTGGTGTTTGCCAATTTAATTATTATGTGCCTTGGTGTCGGTCTTTTCGGGTTCATTTTGTTTGGGACTCTGTGAGCTTCTTGGATTTGTGTGAGTTTTTTCCTCCCTATATCAGGGAAATTTTCTGTTACTATTTTTTCAAACAGGTTTTCTATTCCTTGCTCAGTTTCCTCTCCTTCTGGCACCCCTATTATTCGGATGTTGTTTCGTTTAGCATTGTCCCAGAGTTCTCTTAGGCTCTCTTCCTGCTTTTTAATTTTTTTTTCTAGAAGCTGTTCTGTTTGGGTATTTTTTTCTACCTTGTCTTCTAGCTCGCTGATACGGTCCTCTGCTTCTTCTAGTCTACTGTTGATGCTTTCTATTGAGTTCTTTATGGCAGTGATGTCGTTTTTCATTTCTTCTTGGTTTCTCTTCATTTCCTCTTGGTTCTTCTTCATTTCCTCTTGGTTTCTACACATATTGTTGAATTGGTCTTCCATTCTTTTCATCCACCTTATGACCATTACTCTGAATTCTTTCTCTGACAGGTTGCTTGCCTCCATTGCCTCTATTTCGTTTACTTCCTTTTCTGAAGATGCCTGTTTTTCTTTCATATTTGGGTTGGTTCTTTGTTTTACCATGATTTCTCTTCTCAAGGTGTTTGGTTATGTAGATCTCTCTCTGTTGCGCTGATTCAAAGGCACAAAATACAACACAACAAGGCACAACGTACAAGGCACCAAACTAAATGCATTCACAATATTAATAACCCCAAATAAAGGTGACCCCCCCGAGCGATGAGAATTAGGGGATAAAGAAGAAAAAAGAGAAAAATATTAGAGAGAAAAATAAAAAACAAAAAGGAGTGCTGAAATGAGATTGGGAAAAGGGAGAGAAAAAAAAAAAAAAACCACAAAAAGACCAAAAAAAAAAACAACAACAACAAAAACAAAAAAAAAAAAACAAAAAAAATTAAGAGAATGAAATAGAGGTGGGGAAGAGGCTATTTGTATGGGGAGAGCGAGGGAATGGAAATTAGATATATAAGTAGGGTGAAATTTAGACAGTGGGTAGAAAGAAGGAATAGGTAAAATCCAAAGCAGGAATAGGGTAAGAGAAACAGGACAACAAAAGGGGAAAAGTGAGGAAGAGAGTTTTGGCTTAAGGGTAAATGTGAAATAGAGAGAAATGATGCTAAAGGAACGATGAAAATAGAGTGTAGAACACTAATCCCAAAATAAAATAAAGAAAAATAAAAAAAATAATAATAAAAAATAAAATGACACTTGAAAAAATGGTAAAAGGATAGCAGTAATACTGGTTAAAAAATGTAGTAATTAAAAAGGTAAAATCAGGTGATGAAAAAAATAAAAAATAAAAAAAAATAAAATAGGTTCTTAATGAAATGGTGAAAAAAGAATTAAAAAATATATATATATAAAAATATTTGGAAGTGAAGGTGCTTCAGATCTTCCACTCTTCTTTTTGGCACGCCTCAGTCCTGCCAGGCATTCAGGGGAGTGTTGAACTTCCCTGCGATACACTGTCCCTCCGTGCAGTAAACCACAGACCTGATTTTAAGGCAGGTTGTATTTTTTTACCAGACTGCCTTTATTTGTGATGGCAAAAGAGACAGTTCGTGGCTCTGCCTCTGGGTGGCAGTGTGTCTGGATTTACCACCGAGGCTCTAAGTCCTCTCTATCAGTAGGGTTTTGTCCTCTATGGTATTTCCCAACTGATTCAGGAAAGACCACTGCCCAGAGCTGGTTCCTTGCCACTGTCCGCTGTTTCCCAGGCTCCCCAAAAAGAACTTTCCCCTACAGGCTCTGCGAATGACCCCAACTGGGGAATCCCATGCGCTGGGTTTAATAATCAAATGCACGGATCTAAGGGGAACTGTAACAAGAGCCTGATAGTTGTGCGAATTCACAAGCCTCCACCTTCCAGGTCTGCGCACAGTCTCCGCGCGCAGTCTCCGCGCGCCCACTCGCCCCTGGCACCAAGCAGCCAGCAGATTGGCAAAGTCCAAGGCTGCTCCTTTACATCCAGTCCAGCTATGGGCTCATTTTTCGCGTTCCCTTCTGCCAGCAGCCCTGTGGGGCCCCTTCCCCACTCGCGGGTCACGCTGGTCCCAGCGGCTGCGGACTCTGTGGGGCGCAGATTCCGCCCCGCGCGCGCGAGCTCGGTCCTCCCTCCAACCCGAACTGCAAACCGCACCTTTAGGGGATGTCCAACCTTTCTGTGAGAAGAAGCAGTGCTCTTCTGAGTTCACGCAGTCACGCTGCTTGAGATCCCTTGTTTCCAGGTTAGTAGCTGGTCTCTGGATGCCGGCAACAATCACCCAAGATGGCGCAGTCTCCGCTGCTTAGCTGGCGCACCAGGAGAGGCTTCAGCCGCAGTCTCCAACCGTCCTTTTTTTTTCCCTGGGGGGTTCTCAGTCTTTCCTAGCTGCAGACAGTCTCTCAGCTGAAAATCCTCTACCTATTCGGGCTGAATGTTACCCGTTTCAGCTGCTCACCCTTATCTGCTCCAGGACAAGGCACAGGACATGTCCGCTTATACCTCCGCCATTTTTCCCATCCTTCAATTCTACCATTTTATTATTTGCTTGTTATTTGTTGTGTATTTTCTCTGTTTTCTCCTTTCCTCCTTTTTTTTAAAAAAATTCTTTTTACTTTTATTAGTCTTGATCATTATACATTGTTTTTCAATTATGCTAGTGGTTGGTTATCCTGGAGATTATATTGTACATCTTTAACTTACAAAGATGTGATATTCGTTGTACTTGTACCACATACCATGTGAAGATCTCCAGTTACTTCACTTATCTTCTCCCAACTTACAAACTATAGCAGTTATGTATTTTAATTCTGTCTATATTTTAAACCTCATGAAACCTTTTTTTATTTATTTAGCATTGACCTTTCCATTGTTCTTCATTCCTTCCTGTGTGTCTAGTTACCCATCACTGTTCATTTTCCATCTAATTGAAGAAACCTTGAGTTATTTCCTATAATCATATCTGCCAGTGGTGAACTCACTTTGTTTTTATCTGTAAAAAATATTTATTTTGCCTTTATTTTCGATGTACATTTTTCCTGGGTATAAAATTCTAGGTTGGCAATTATTTTCTGCTAGCACTTTGAAACTCTACCTCATTTTATTGCACTTCACAGATATTGTGTCATGTACAAATTGAAGGTAAGACCCTCCACCACCATAAAGATTTTAGCTTGCTGAAGGCTCAGATGGTGGTTAGCATTTTTTAACAATAAAGTATTTTTTAATTAAGGATGCACATTGTGTTTTTATACATAATGCTATTTATTGCACACTTAATAGACTACAGTATAGTGTAAACATAACTTTTATATGCACTGGGAAACCAAAAAATTTGACCTGCTTTATTGTGATACTTGCTTTATGGCTGTGGTCTGGAACCAACAATATCTCTGAGGTATACCTTTAGTTTTACTGTCTTCCAGTCTAATAATGCCTTTGGTCCCTTACATCATATCCCCTTAGCCCAGCTCTGATTTCTTCTGCAAATTACATAAAGTCGGTCATTTATACTATTTCTGACTCCCTTCACATTACTGTTGTCCCACCACAAGCCCGTACCACAAGATTTTCCACCTTCTGCCCCAGGGCTTATGCAGATTCTTTGGGCCTTGCTTGGCCCTCAAGAAGTACAAGTTAATTTGCCTGGGGGGTGGGGTCAGTTGTCAACTGATGGGGGAGATCCAGCTTCCTGTCCTTTGGGTAGATAACTCTGAGAGGTCACAGCTGGTTTAAGCTGCTGTTGTTTATAGTGGCACCCTCAGTAATGGACCCACTCACATTGGTTTTTCTTCCTCTCCTACTTCATTCACCCATTCCTTGATCCTGTTTCCTGGGATCACCCCCCAGATTAACTACGAAATTCTAGATTCTGTTTTTTTAGGGGAAACTCAAATTTAAGACAGCTGGCATCCATTGTTTAGTCTTATAGTTGCTCTTTGGTAGTTTGTGTGCATTTTTCAGCTCTTTTTAGATTTTTTTCATTGTCTGGTTTTCAGTAGTTTTTCTACAATATATTTATAGCTTTCTTTGTTGCTTCATGAGTTTGAAGCTTGATACCTTTGGTTTTAGAGAAGTCCGAGCCATTGTCTCTGCAGATATTACTTCTTCCCTATTCTCTTTCTCCCTCTTCTAAGACTTGGAGTACCTATGTTAGACGTTTCACCATGTCCCATGTCTCTTAAACTTTTTTTGCATTTTCCATATTTTTTCCCTCTCAGTGCTCCAATCTATTTTCTGACCATATTTCCTCTTCACTGATTTTTTTTCATCTATCCATTCATTTCTTAATTTTGTTTCATTTTACAGTTCTAGAATTTAAATTTGGTTCTTTTTTATATTTCTCAATATTCTTGTAATCATTGATCCTGTTAAGCACTATTGTTTCAAAATCCTCCCACAGTAACTTCATTCTGGATTCTCTTTGTGTCTATTTCTATTGTCTGTTCCTTTTCAGACACATTATCCTGTCTCTTCTCATGCCTTAGATGTATGTAGTACTTAGTGATTCTCTCAAGATTGGGGTTACACTCCAACTATAAGTGGTATAGGATGGCCATTGCACAGAGTCTAAAGACAATACACAGCTGCTATATTTTTTAAAATCTTTATTGTTCAGATTATTACAGTTCCTCTTTTTTCCCACCATAGCTCCCATCCACCTGGTTCCCACCTCACTCTCTGCCCTTACCACCCCCCCCTCCACTGTCCTCATCCACAGGTGTTCGATTTTTGTCCAATCTCTTCCTGCACCCCCCCACACACTTCCCTCCTAAGAATTGTCTGTACACTCCCTTTCTATGCCCCTGATTCTATTATATTCACCAGTTTATTCTGTTCATCAAATTATTTATTCACTTGATTTTTAGATTCACTTGTTGATAGATATGTATTTGTTGTTCATAGTTTTTATCTTTACCTTTTCTTCTTCTTCCTCTTCTTAAAGGATACCTTTCAGCATTTCATATAATACTGGTTTGGTGGTAATGAACTCCTTTAGCTTTTTCTTATCTGTGAAGCTCTTTATCTCACCTTCAATTCTGAATGATAGCTTTGCTGGGTAAAGTAATCTTGGTTGTAGGTTCTTGCTATTCATCACTTTGAATATTTCTTGCCACTCCCTTCTGGCCTGCATAGTTTCTATTGAGAAATCAGCTGACAGTTGTATTGGTACTCCCTTGTAGGTAACTGACTGTTTTTCTCTTGCTGCTTTTAAGATTCTCTCTTTGTCTTTTGCTCTTGGCATTTTAATTATGATGTGTCTTGGTGTGGTCCTCTATGGATTCCTTTTGTTTGGGGTTCTCTGCGCTTCCTGGACTTGTAAGTCTAATTCTTTCACCAGGAAGGGGAAGTTTTCTGTCACTATTTCTTCAAATAGGTTCTCAATATCTTGCTCTCTCTCTTCTTCTGGCACCCCTATAATTTGGATGTTTGCTGGGGTCCAACCCCAGCAGGTCCAGGGTTCCCCAAAGGTGTGGACGGAGTCGGCGAAGAAGGAATGACACGGAGACAGCGTTCAGTTGATCAGCAGCCTAGCCAGGCTCTCTAGCCAGGATCCTCAGCCAAGTTCTGTTCAGGATCTCCAATGAAGTTCTGGTTAGGATCTCCAGCCAGGTTCTGTGTCCATGTTCTCTTGCTACGTTCTCCAGCCAGGTTCTCCAGGTTCTCTCGCCAAGTTCTGTCCAGGATCTTTTGCCATGTTCTCTCCAGCGAAGTTCTTCTGTCTCTAGGTTCTGTGTAGGTTCTGTCTTCTAATTTCTGTCTTGTTACATCTGTATTTATACCAGTTGATTCCAATCCTATCAATCTCTATTCCAAAGGTTAGGGCGTTTCTTATTCCATTCCAGGGAGTAAAGATTATGTAGCTTAAGCATGATTGTTAGTAAAGTGATTAATTACCTGCCTGGCACTTAGTTAAGAGGTTTTATTCCCTCCCTAACTTCAGGGGAAAATCCCTACCTGGGGAAACAACCTTTCTCAGAGACCTTGGTTAAAACACATAGTGCCAAGAAGGTGAGCAAACATATTAAGAACAGTATGCCATATATGCCAGGTCCCTTGAAACAGCAAGCATGGACCGGCTCCCGGCAGATGTTGGTACGCTTGAAGTTGTCCTAGAGGCTCCTTACACTATCTTCATATTTTTGGATTCTTTTTTCTTTTTGTTTTTCCGGTTGGGTGTTTTTTGCTTCTTCGTAATTCAAATCTTTGACTTGATTCTTAGGATCCTCTAATCTGCTGTTGGGTCTCTGTATAATATTTTTTATTTCAGTCAGTGTATGCTTAATTTCTAGTTGCTCCTTTTTCATATCCTCGAGCGTCTCACTAAATTTATCGGCGGTTTCTAGAAAATTCTTGAAAAACCTTATACGTGTGGTTCTGAACTTTATATCCTGTAGTTTGCTTTCCTCCATTTCTGTCATTTGTGACCTATTCCTTTGTCTCCGCATTTTGGCTGCTTCCCTGTGTTGGTAGAGTGGCTTTGTGTGCTAGGTGTCCTATAGGGCCCAGTGGTTTAGCCTCCCCAATTACCTGAGGTGGACACTCTTGGTACACCCCTTTGTGGGCTTTGTGCAGTCTTGTTGTAGTTAAGCCTTGATTGTTGTAGGTATCACTGGGAGGAATTGACCTCCAGGCCAATTGGCTGTGAGAATCAGCTGTGGTTATCGTGGGAGAACTTCTGTGCTGGAAACACCCTTCTGGGGCAAGACTTGCTTCAGTGGGGCTTTGGTGCTCACTGAGTCTACCCCCTGAATGTGTCCCTTATGGATCTGAGGAGTTATAATCTGGATGGTCCACTCTGACCACTGGGTACACTGGCTCTTGGATCTCTAAGAAGGTGGTAATTTAGCCTCTTCCTGAGTCTACCCAGCAGGAGCTACGGAGAGATCTGCAGATTCCTCTTCTTTGTTTGGAGTTTGGAGGTGCCTAGATGAGGCCCAGCTGTGAAGCAGTGCAAGCTGCTATGGGGCCTTGGGCCTTCTCTTGGATGTTCTAGGTCTCTCTGACCCAGCTGCAGTTAGTAAGGTAATTTTAGATTGCAAAGGGCCAGGGTATTCATATGCAAAAGCCTCTGCCACAGCTTTGGTGGGATGGGGTCTCAGTGAATCAACAGGGTGGAGCAAACAGCTATGGCTGATCCTCAGCCCTGTCCTAAGAGGCTCCGGGTCTCACTGTTACGCAGTAATCGCTGCAAGCACCTCTGAGAGAAAGCCGCCCTCGAGTTCTGCTCGATGCCAGACAGTCCAGTTTCTCCCCGTATGAGTCTGGGTCCCCAGGGACTTGCCCGGAACTGGAGTTCAGAGCAGTCTGGAGCTTGTGTCTCCCTCCCGATTGAAAGAGACAACCGCGTCCTCAGTGCCAGCCCTTTCCGTGTGCGCCTCCATACCTTTGCACTTTACTTCCATACTGCACCTCCTCTGAGTTTCAGTGTGCTTTTCTCTTTCTTTCTAGTTGTAGAATTTCCACTCGGCCAGCCTTCCTGTGGTTCTGGATGATGTCCATTTTGTCTTTTAGTTGTATTTTTGAAGTGGTTGTGCGAGGCAGCAATTTCCGGTGTTTACATATGCCACCGTCTTGGTTTCTCCTCCACAACTGTTATTAATCTCCTTAGAGACAGGGGCTTATTTTTAAATAGGTAACATAGCTGTGTACTGGTTTATTCTCGTAATATACTTGTTTCCTGTAGTGTATTTTGTATATAGTAAAGAAAGTGTTACCATAGCTTCCTCATTGTATGATATAGTAGGTTAGATTATTGAGAACAGATATTCATATTTGTATAAACTTTCCTTTTGATAGCACCGTTGGTACAAGTTGTTCTCCATTGGATGGGCTGTCCATGCAGTATTCTGAAGAGAATGGCATTGTGGACTGGAGGAGCCAAAGCTGCACTATGATTCAGCACCCAGAGCACTGTGCGGCCTTAGCTGACCAGGTATTTATGAGGGCTTTGTTTTGTCTTCATGCCATACGGTTAAAGCATTGCTACTCAGTAAGAATCGAGTTCTGTAAGCATTATTATGTCAGAGAGTATATCTGGTAAGGATGACTGAAGGAATGTTTGTGTTAAACTTCAAATTTAATTGGTTTATATGATCTAAGCTCTTCTGAGACCTGAAAAAGTTTATTTAGATTACTTTTATTGCTCAAAAAATTAATACATTTTAATATGATGCCTAAAACATTGATTCTAACTAGTGATACATTATATTGTTATACCAATATTTTGCTTCTGAAAGAATTAATTCACATTTCTGTCACTATATTGCTACTGGTGATGTGAATGTTGAAACTGACCTCCCCTCATGAGTAGTTGGGCCAGTTGCTGGCCCTCCTGAGTATAATGAGGACATACTCGCTCCCTTAGGGTATGGTAGGATCAGAAAGCACAGGGCTCTCAAGAGTGTTCAGGTACTATGGCACCCCAGGTGCAGGGAGAGTGCTTGCTGTTGTAGTCCTGGAGAGGACCACTTTCTCTCTAAAGAATAGATTTGTTAACCAGATTTTCATTTTTGGACAATACTCAGATTCAAATGTTAACCTTTACTGGAATATTTTTTTTCATGAACTAAAGCATTAAAGCAGATTTTGAGAAAGTGTATGTTATCTTAATCCAGCGGTTCTCAACCGTGGGTCACGACCCCTTTGGCGGTCGAACGACCCTTTCACAGGGGTCACCTAAGACCATCCTGCATATCAGATATTTACATTACAATTCATAACAGTAGCAACATTACAGTTATGAAGTAGCAACGAAAATAATTTTATGGTTGGGTCACAACATGAGGAACTATATTTAAAGGACCAGAAGGTTGAGAACCACTGTCTTAATCATACTTACTTTATGGCCTGTTTTCAGAGTATATTGTTTAAACTTGTTCTGCCTTCACTTCAGTGCCTGCACACCTTTTCTTGTTAGTTGAAAAAATTGTGTATCGCAGTTTTACCAACCTGAACTTTAAGAAAATACTAAGTAAACCTATAGCAAGTACAATCACTTGATTGTGTTTTATGTAGTCAAGAAAATTCAAGTCCATTTTTAAAGCAAAATACTAAATAGATATTTTTCTTCTCATGATTAACAATATTAAGTATTTGTCGGGGATTATAAAAATTTTAGTGGTTCTGGTAGGTAACTTCAAAAATAAGTTGAAAAATAAAAATCTATTAGAATATACAACTGGGAATGTATCATTTTAATCTTGATAGCAGAATAAGAGGATACCTTCCAAAGTGAGGTGTTAACTTTAGTCTGATTTCTTTCTATTCTCTCCACTAGCATTCAAGTGAAAAACGAAGCTTATCTTCAATAAATAAGAAGAAAGGAAAGCCACAAATAGAAAAGTAGGTTCAATTTAATGTCTCCAGTAATAGAAATTGGTAAGAAGGGGCAACATACAGCATTTGATTTTGGGCACATTTAATTTATGTAGTATAAGTAGTATCTTTCCATTAGTTTTCTTTATATTTTTACCTCTAGGCTTTATTTTTTAGTGCAGAATAATCAACATATGCAAGTGATAAAAATAAAGCTCTTGTATTATATTCAGTTTGGAGGGGCAAAACTCTCAGAACTGTACATCAAATCTTTTTTTTTTTTTTTTTAAATATATTTTATTGATTTTTTACAGAGAGGAAGGGAGAGAGATAGAGAGTTAGAAACATCGATGAGAGAGAAACATCGACCAGCTGCCTCCTGCACATCCCCCACTGGGGATATGCCCGCAACCCAGGTACATGCCCTTGACCGGAATCGAACCCGGGACCCCTCAGTCTGCAGGCCGACGCTCTATCCACTGAGCCAAACCGGTCTCGGCTGTACATCAAATCTTGCTTTTAGAGTATACCTTACTAAAAAAAGTTTTAATTATAAAAATAAGGGGAATTTTAGTAATACTATTGTTCTTAATGTGTTCTCTGCAGAACCTTATAAAACTGTTGGTAACTTGTATACTTTTGGTTTAGAGAGAAAATTAAGAAAACTGACAACAGATTGAATAGTAGAATAAATGGTATTAGACTCTCCACGCCTCAGCATGCCCAGGGTGGTTCTGTGAAAGGTAAGAATGTACTTATTTCAAATACCCGTCGCCGAAATGTCTTTAGTATACCTTTTGTAGTAGGAATTGAGCTGTTATGTCAAATCCTGACATGCTTTTATCCTGCGTCGATGTGAATAGCAGTGTCTGAATTAAACAGTTCTGAAGTATTAATTAATGGCATTAATGTAGGATATATGACTTGTCCATGGAGTTTACTACAGTTCTGCTGACCCAGCTCTTCTCTCCTCTGCTGCCAGCAGCCTCCTCACCTGTTACCGTCTCAAGCTGGTCCCTGCTCCAGAGGAGAGGTCCAGGAGACCTGGCAGGCCTTTCCCACCCTCCTGGCAACTGGGACCCATTCTTATAGAAAGTCATTTTTAGAATCTATTCACTTTTTCATGTTTAATAACTGTCCTGAGAGTTTATGGTACTTTAGAGGAATTCAGACCCTCATTCTTATTGTACTAGATTTGTGTGGTTTTCGTTTACCCATTGTTATTTTAAGGTCCCTTTATTTTGGGGTGAAAGGTTATGTGTTCATTTGACTGAGAGATGTCCCTTCTGCTGGTTCATTGATAATTTTTCTGTGTTAGTTTACCTTTACTATCAATAGTAAAGATAAAAAAGAATACAAGCCCACAGACTACTAGGAGAATGTTTTGTGCATTTGTGTACCTAATACTGGACTGATCGCACAAATAAGGATTTTAAATTGAGGTGTTATTCAAATGTTACTACATTAAGGTGTGATGCAACATAAATAACCAGAATATTTTTAATGGAGTGTTTTTTAACTAGACATTTGTTTAGAAAGATTGAATAAAGGAATGTGGTTAATTTTGACTATAAAATCATCAGACCAACTCATTGAATAAATTAACTGAGCTGTCTTTGTTGGGGGGGTTGGGGTGGAAATAGCATGGGGGGAAAAAACCATGTTGTTTAGGAGTATATTTTAACATTTTGATGTTTCCTGTGGTAATGGCAGCTAAAAGGAGGAGGAAAAAGCTGAAATAAGACAAAAGGTCTCTGCCAATGGATGATTGGAAATAGCTTTTGCCAGGTCTCCCTGTCTGTTCTTGCCTCCTTCAAGTTTTTTTTCTACACTGCCACCATTTTGTCTTCTAAAGCATATACAATAAATCAGGTCATTTTCCAGTTAAAACTCTTGTCAAATACAGGGGTGGGCAAAAGGAGATTTGCAGTTGTTTGTATGGAAAAATAATAAGTAAATAATACAAGAAAAACTGTTTTACTCACAACTGTAAACCTACTTTTGCCCCACCTTATACATACCACCGTCACAAGATCACTCTCTTGTCTCACATAATTTGGGAACTGGTGCTCACCAAAGAAGTTTGTGACACTTCTCTCCTTTTTAGCTTCATATTTTCAGAGGAGAAATGTGTGGATTTTCAGACAGATACGTGTTTGAATCTTGTACTCCACCACTTTCTTAAATGTGTGGCCTCTCTGAAGCCTTAGTTTTCTCACTTGTACAATAGGAATAATGCCTACTTTACCGGATTGTAAAAAATGTATTGTGAAAGCATTTAGCTAGCACCGAGTACATGGGTGTTCAATAATTTAGTTCCTTTTCACTAGTCTAGGTTAAAAGAAAACACATGTGCTATAAAGTTGATTAAGAACTTTTTAATAATATCTCAAGTTCCAATTTCTTTCTCTGTTTTCAAATATTATGAAAGTACAACTTCAGGATGTTTAAGATAAACCTTATTCTGTCTGTTTTATCTTGTATATACATGTCACTGATTCATATATACTTACAGTTATAGAGCATGATTATAAATAAAATATACTTTGTACAACTTGTCTCATTGATGTCAAATGTAGCTCAGATGTTTGCTGTCTCCAACTTATGAAAAACTCTTGTTTATTTCTCCTTAAAATATTAAGATATCAAGGAATTACCTAAAGCATTCAGTGAACTCATGATATATTTTGATTTCTTTTTTTATGGAACAATCATGCATATCATAAAATGTGGATACTAGATTGAAACTGAAAATATTGGGTCCTTCTGATTTGTATGTTATTCAGATCTTTAAATAATCCAGTCTAGTTTAAGATAAGTATTATTTGTTTTTAATTTAAAATTTTAACTTTTATTTTGAGTAATAATACATTAGTGTAGTTTGACATTCTAAAGGTACAAAAAGGAACAAAATAACCCCTCACAGTCCCCCTCCATGTGGCTGCCTCCCCAAAAGCTCTCAGTGCTGGTCATCATCAGTATTCTTTACAGTGTTTTTGCTTTAAAACTTCATGCATTAATTCTCTCTGCTGAAAAGATGTACGATTTACCTTGTCTACACTATTAAGAACTCTGTTACAGTGTATCACCCGTGTTTCTTCCACCCTGCCCTTCTGTTGCTGATTGTGGCACCAAAAAGCTTGGGGAGAATGAGGTGGTTGACTTCTCAATTTCTTTTAAAAGGCTTTAGTGATTTAAATGTCTCTGACTTTATTTAATTGTGGTTCTGATGTACCTAAACAGTTAAGTGTAATTTCTATTTGTTCATATATACTAATAGCCAGGATTTTTATTGTTAGAATAGTGGCTAATGTAAGTTTTTGCTTTTTGTCGTCTTGCATGATCTTTTACCCTGTGAGACATGATAACAAATAAAGAAGTTTATATCTCTATTTATAAGGGCGATTTGTGGAATATCCTTTGGCATATCCTCACCTTCACACCTTCTGACTCTAGGGTATCACATAATTTCTCATAAAAATTCCAAAGACTCTACACAATTCCTAAGTACCTTTGAGATGTTCAAAAAGAGAAAATTATGTTTAGTGTAGATTTATGTATTTAGTTCTTTGAAAACTACAGATTAATATGTGATAATTTGGTGCATTGAATGTTTACTAGCTATATAATCTAAAGAAAATAATTTTTAAAATTGTGTCATTTTGAGAAATAGCTGCATTAAAAGCACACATGCACACACATTCTGTAGTTTCACTGTCTGAGTTTTAGTGAGCAAATCTCAGCTCACCTGATCCCACTGGTTTCCTTTTTAGCCTGTCATTTTTGGTTTGAGATTGTCATGTTGAATCTTTGATTCTCTTAATCCTTAAATTGTTAATTTTGTTATATGCTGGTTGAAATATATATATGCAGAAGTTCCATATGTGCCACAGTTTTAGAGTTTCCAATTTTGTTAGTCCAATTTAATGCCAGGTTTTGGCCATCATGGTACATAAATTTGTCTCTGGGTAGCCATTGGTGTTGATGTGCATCCCTTGGTCACACTGTGACTGGTAATTCAAAACCTATTATTGTACACTAGAGGCTCGGTGCACAACATTTGTGCACTGAGGGGGGGGCGGGCGGTGGGTAGGGACCTTTAGCCTGGCCTGCACCCTCTCGCAGTCCGGGACCCCTTGGGGAATATCCACTTGCCGCCACTGCGCTCAACAGCTGTGAGCCTGGCTTCTGGCTGAGCAGCACTCCCCCCTGTGGGAGCGCACTGACCACCAGGGGGCAGCTCCTGTGTTGAGCGTCTGCCCCCTGGTGGTCAGTGCGTGTCATAGCAACTGGTCATTCTGCCTTTTGGTCGATTTGCATATTAGCCTTTTTTTTTTTTTTTTTTAGGATAAGTATACTCCAGATAACTTTTCTGTAAAATCATTACTTGCCCAATAACTCTTCAGCCACTTACAGCCTCATGAGATTTTGTTCAGTTTTTCTGTGGTAGTTTGGCATTTTATTACTCAAAAGGAATTAGCAATATTTAATGACTTTATTGTTATTCAGTATTTATTCACTATTGTAGTTGGGCTAGGCTAGGTTATCTTTTAACAATTGCTGCAAATTTAGTCCATTCAAAAGGCATAGCTTAGTCAACTAACTTGGTCATCACAAACCATATCTTTTCTCTAACACATATTTTGTCCAAGTGATTAATAGTTATTACCTTTCATTGGTTTTACCAAGTTGCCATGGAAATAATTCACTCATCTATAGTTCTAAAAGATCCCTCTGAAATCCCTCTTATGAGGATTTATGCACTAAACTATTCACTAAGCAAGTTGAATGCTGTTGCAAGGTAGGAACTATAGATTTACAGAAATGAATAGGACAGTACCCTAAATTAGGGGCAGTGCAGGAATGTACAATACTAGGTATACCAATAATCTCGCCTCTGTATTCAAAAGAGATGTAGCTAATTGATCATGACAGCTTTTGCACTTCACCCCCAACACTGCCTCTGTGTCACCTTGGCTTCTAGGCAGAACTCAAAAGAGCTTCTCAGTCCACTAGATAGGATTTTACTCCTTTTGAATACTCAGGCATAGTAATTTTAACTGAATGGGGATTTTTGGCAATCAGTTCTATTCTTGAGGTCTTTTAAGGAATGAATGTCCAACAAGTTCTGAGAAGTTAAAATATTTAGACTTCAAAAATGGCCCAGTATGCTGTTGTTATTGGACAAGACCCTACAAAGAACCTTAACTCTGATTTTTTTAAAGTCAATAAGATTGACATTTTCCTCTGCCTTTGTTGTTTTAAGAATGTATTTATAAATTATTTTCAATTAAAATTGTGATTTAATAGTGAATTTTTACCTAGGTTAGATACCAGCTTTTTAGGTAATTGTAGGAAAACTGAAACAAAAACAAAAAATTGCAGATGTAACTTATTTCTACTGGTTCAATTCAGAATTTAATTTACTTAACATGATTTTTAAAAATAGAATTATTATTTTTAGATGCGAATTTGGACATTGGATCTGGACATGACACATGTGGAGAAACATCTTCAGAGAGTTACAGTTCTCCCTCTAGCCCACGACATGATGGAAGAGAGAGTTTTGAAAGTGAAGAAGAAAAAGACAGAGGTTTGCTCTTTGGAGTGAACATGGGGGTAGTGGAGGGTAATACGTGTTGTCTCTTAAAATCAGTCATACATAAGTAATTTTATGTTCTCATAAATATCGTTATTGATTTTTAATTTAATTGGTATAAAGAGTGTATGGACCATTGACTTAGCAGGTCCTGGCAATGTTGATTTTTTTTAAACATTTCACTACATATGAAATTAAATAGAAGACAGTCATAACAAAATGTACAGTTAGTGTAGAAAGATTAAAAACTTATATGTTATTGGATGCACATATATATTTATAATTTTAATGTCTTCCTGATGGATTGATGTTTTTATCATTATAAAATATCCTTTGTCCCTATAACAATTTTTTCTTAATTTTTATCTGATAGTAAGATAGCCATTTGAGCTCTCTTTGGGGTATTGTTTATAGGGTACCTCTTTTTCCATCCTTTTACTTTAAACCTATTTGTGTCTTTAAATCTAAAGTGTGTCTCTAATAGACAGCATATAATTGGGTTATGATTTTTTGGCCATTCTGCCTATCTTTGTCATTTGAAGTGCTTAATCTATTTAAATTTACTGTCATTATTGATAACTTATGATTTACACTCTGCCATTTTGGTATTTGTTTTTTTGAAAGTTTTATATCTTCAATTCCTCCTTAAACAGAGGCTCAAATACACCCAAAAGTGAAAGCCTTCTTAGGGCTGAAACCGGTTTGGCTCAGTGGATAGAGCGTCGGCCTGCGGACTGAAAGGTCCCAGGTTCGATTCCGGTCAAGGGCATGTACCTGGGTTGCGGGCACATCCCCAGTAGGAGATGTGCAGGAGGCAGCTGATCGATGTTTCTAACTCTCTATCTCTCTCCCTTCCTCTCTGTAAGAAATCAATAAAATATATTTTTAAAAAACAAACAAAAAAAGAAAGCCTTCTTAGGTATTTCCTGGGCAAGCATACAGCCCTAGACAGTGAGTGTGACCTTCTAGATTCCTAAGAATATATCAGAAGCGTTTCAAAGCTCCCTATGGACATCTCATTCTCCAGTGTTTCTTCTTAAGTTTTTCCTTTTGTTAGCCCTAACTGGTAATGCTGCCTCAGGTAGCCAAGTTGTTAAATAGTTGCTGCTGATTGGTTGTGACCAATGCCCTGTGAGTAAAGATCTGTTAACATAGAGTGAACTGAAGCTGCCAAACAGTCAAATAGTGACATTTCTTTGGGCATGGCTTTTAGAGAGGTCCAAACCCATGCTTCTTGTGGCTGCTAGGCTGCTGGTTTTCATAATAACTGTAGTTGTAAGACTGATAGTTTACAAAGCTACTTCAGAGCTGGAGAAAGTGAGATAGAATTAGGCAAGGTAAAATGCCACGATTCTTGAGATTCAGCTGTTTTTCTTGAATAAATACTCCTCAGACTGCTGCAAGTCGTTTATCTCCAGAGTTCTGAAAAATTTGATTTTGACAGTTTTTGCCAGGATTCTTGTTGCTTTTAAGGAATGGAGTATCAGAAGTCCCCACTCTGCTCTAGAAGTAAGATCTCAAAAATGTATAAGTTGGATGAGGATGTCATTTTTTACACATGGTGACGATCTCTGATTGGTGACATCTTGGTTATAAGGTTTCCTGTGCTGGTGGGCAGTAGTAAACTATTTCTCTAGGTCACTTAAAGATCTCTGGAGATCCTTGGAACACAGCATTTAAACCACATGTGGCTTCTCTTGGGCAAGCTACAGCTCTCTGAGACCCTAGCGTCTGTGTTACAGCGTCAAGTCTTGTCTAAGAAACGGTGGCAATTGTGCTGCTGTCTCACATACATTTAGCCACTCTTTATTTTGCAATTATTTTCAAGTCATACCAAGTGTCACATGCAGGGACTCTACCCCTTAATTCTAACAGTCTGCAGCAACACTGCATTTCTGATCTGCGAGTACATCTGTACCCTTGGGTTACTTTACAGCATCCCTTTTTTGTCATCTTTAGGATGAGTTGGTGGCCTGTATAGAGGAACTTGCCCTTTTTTGGATAGGCTCAGTTATCAGTGACTAAATGAGCCTTCTCTAAATGAAAACTTACTTGGGACTCTCTAAACCTGCAGGGGGTGAATATCCACTATGATTTATTTTTTTAAAAGCCTTGATTTTAAGGGTATGAAAAGGTTTCTTTGAAAAGCATGTGGCTTGGTTGTTGTTCTTATTGTTCCTAATGGGGTATTGTTTTGAGACTGTACTTTTCAAAATCAACACACAAAAAAGGATGAGACCTATCTCTCTACAGTTAGATGAGCCTTTACAATGCCCAGAAAATCATTTAAGACCATTTAAAATCATTGGTCCATTTGCTGTGACTTAAGATTTAAATGCACTCTTCTCTTGGGAGCATGCCCAGGCCTCTCAGTCCTTCACTTCTTACCCCAGGCCATCACCTTTCCCTCTCCTAAGCTCCAAGCACCACCCTCCTTTTGCTTCTGTAACTTGTTTCCTGAGCCTACACAGCCCAGCTGGCTCACTTCTACTACCTCTGTAACTTTCTAAATAAACTCTTTCTTATAATTTGAAAAAAACAAAAAAACAGTTTATATAGAAATTTAATTGACCATCTGAAAAGTGTTGCAGCCCTTTTTTATTTTTGGACTTAAATGTTTCTTTAATTCTGTACTTATAATGATGGTACAGATATAGATATAATTGCCCTAAATAAGTTATTAATTTTTGGATACTTTTTGTTTTGTAAAGTTTAGCAATAAACACTCTAGTTTTAAGGGGAATTTATGCTAGAACCATTTACTCCTAAATTGAATCTCTTCCCTCTGATGTAAATTATCATAGTTGAATTAATAACACCGTGATATTCTGTCACTGAGTAGGTTCTGTTTAACCATTTTCCAGGAAGACTTGTATGATTTGTTTTTAGTGTATTGTTTAAAAACATTTTTAACATCTTAGCTCAGTATAACTAGTTTTGGTCTTAATAAATATAAACATTTAAGTACTACAGTTCTGCTTATTTATTAGCAGAGAGATGTTAATTGCATGGTCTCTGTACATATTATTGCAGTATCTGGCTTTATGATATTTAAACATTGTGAATTAGATTTTATCTTTTGCCCTCTTTATACCAAAAGTCAGGAAATCCAGGAGAAGTCTGGATTGAAGTTATTTTTGTATGCAAGCATAAGTATGATATAGTAATAAAAACCAGTGCAGCTTAATTTTGTCTCTGTCTATGTCGTTTTGCTCTCAGGAAGAGGCAGTGCTCTCGTGCCTGCCCTGCTTCCTGTGTTCTAGCATATTTGCTTTATGACTCTAATAAAAGCTTTAAATTTTCTTTACCCCACTGAAATATATAAAAGTAAGAATATGTATTGAATTCTGAAAAAAACTCTTATATTCCTTACCTCTACATATTTGAGTTAAATACAGTCTTATTTGGGCTCCTTTAAATGGAATTATTTTTGTGAGACAGAAAGACTTTGGGTTTGGCAATACAGAATATAAATCAGGTGAATTGCCTAAAATTGAGTAAAGTTAAAAATATATAATCCTTTTCTCAGTAATAAGGTGATATTAAATAAATCTCTGTATTTTACACTGTGTCATTCAGTCTCCAATTAACCTTTTATTGCTTTATCCATTGACTTTTTTTTTATTAAAGACATTATTTTTTTAGAGCAGTTTTAGATTTACAATAAAATTGAAAGTACAGAGATTTCCCATCTACCCTGTTCCTCCCACACATGTATAACCTCCCCCATTTTCAACATAACTCACTAGAATAGTTTGTTTATTTTTACCAAGAATGAACCTACATTGATACAGTGTTATCGACCAAAGTCCATAGTTTACCTGAGAGTTCACTTTTTTTGTTGTTGTTAATCCTCACCAGAGGATATTTTTTCCATTGTTTTTTTTTTTTTGTTTTTTTTTTTTAGAGGGGTGGGGAGAAACATTGATGTGAGAGAAACACATTGATTGGTTGCCTCCCACACACTCCCCCAGTCAGGGGATTGAGCCCATGACTCTCCAGTGTTTGGGCTGATGCTCTATACACTAAGCCACACCGGCCAGGGCTGAGAGTTCACTCTTGATGACATACTTTCAATGGCTTTGGATAAATGATTAATGACATGGTCTATCATTACTGTAGCTCACAAAAGTGTTTCACTGCCTAAAAATCTGTGTTCCTCCTAGTCATCTCTCCCTCACCTGCCACCCCTGGCAGCCACTGATCTTTCTGTTGTCTCCACATTTTCCAGAATCTCTATTTTTTTAAAAAAATCTCTATGTTTTTTAAATAAAGTTCGTAGAAAGCCAAAAATTAATAGAGGGTCAGTTTGGCTGTTAGGAAGCTTAGGGGACACGTTTCCTCCAGTTCCAAACTTCAAAGTTCATTTTAGGTGGACTGAAAATTTGTTTCCAGCAAGAGAGATGGGAGTTAACATTTGTGTTAACATGTATTTCTATTTGTTTCCCTCAGACACAGACAGCAATTCTGACGATTCTGGGAATCCACTGGCAACCAGGTTTACAACTTACAGCTCTGTCAACCAGGCTGTCACTGTCCAGCCACCTGTGGAAATGGCCTCCTTAGGAAACGACAACGGAAGCCTTTTAGACGATCCCTTAAACTCGCCCAAGTATCAGCATATTTCTTTTATGCCAACTTTACACTGTGTCATGCACCATGTTGCCCAGAAGTCTGAAGTTGTCGTTCCTCCCCCCAAATCTGCTGATGGCAAAACAATAGGCATGCTTGTTCCGAGTCCTGTTGCTATTTCTGCAATTAGGGAGTCCACCAGTGCGACCCCTGTTGGGATATTAGGACCAGCAGCTGCTGCTGGTGAATCAGAAAAGCACCTGGAACTGCTGGCTTCCCCTCTGCCTCTTCCATCAGCGTTCCTTCCTCATAGCAGTACTCCTGCTTTGCACCTAACGATTCAGAGGCTGAAGCTGCCACCGCCGCAGGGATCTTCCGAGAGCTGCCCGTTGAACGTCCCTCAGCAGCCAGCTGGGAGTCTGAGCATCGGATCACCAAACACAGCCTTCATTCCTGTCCATAATCCGGGCAGTTTCCCAGGATCTCTTGGTGCTGCCACGGACCCCATCACCAAATCTGCATCCCAAGTGGTAGGACTCAATCAAATGGTGCCTCAAATTGAGGGAAACATAGGGACAGTCCCTCAGCCTACCAATGTGAAGGTAGTTCTTTCAGCAGCTGGCCTCTCAGCTGCACAGCCACCAGCTCCCTACACCCTCCCGGGCTCTCCCCTCGCTGCCAGTGTGTTAGCCAGCCAGAATTCCAGTGTGCTCAGCACAGCGTCCACCTCCACCCAGTCCGCGGGAGCCGGCATGAGTCAGGCCCAGTCTGCAGTCCCTCCTGCGGTTCCTACCCACACCCCAGGCCCCGCCCCCAGCCCAAGCCCTGCTCTGACACACAGTACTGCACAGAGCGACAGCACCTCTTATATCAGTGCTGTGGGAAACACGAACGCTAATGGGACAGTGTTGCCGCCGCAGCAGGTGGGCTCAGGTCCTTGTGGTTCTTGTGGGCGAAGGTGCAGCTGTGGGACCAATGGAAACCTTCAGCTAAATAGTTACTATTATCCTAACCCAATGCCAGGACCTGTGTACCGACTCCCGTTCTTCCCTCTGCCATCCCTCTGCAATGGCAGCTACCTCAACCAAGCACATCAGAGCAATGGAAACCAACTTCCTTTCTTTCTGCCTCCGACACCATATGCAAATGGACTGGTGCATGACCCTGTCATGGGGAACCAAGCCAGCTATGGCCTGCAGCAGGTGGCAGGATTTGGGAGATACTATCCTGTATATGCAGCACCCAGTGTAGTTGCCAACACGAGTGGTTCGGGGCCCAAGAAGAATGGGAGTGTTTCATGTTACAACTGTGGTGTAAGCGGACACTTTGCACAGGAGTGTAAGCAGTCGTCCATGGAGGCCAGTCAACAAGGTAATCATGAGAGCTCCCAGAGGACTTGCTTTTAGTGTGCCGGTGTCTCCCCACCTTACTGGTCACGGGGATCCTGTTGAAAGTCGTCATTGTGTGTGTGTTTACGGAAAGTGCAGACAGCAGAGCCTAGTGTAGACTCAGGTCATACAGCACCAGGAAGTTCAGAGCAGTTCAGTTCCCAAGCAAGAAAGAAACCAAAAAGGCACTTTTTAAAGAATATAATGGGAATTTGCCAATAGAATGTCAAATCTCTGGTTTTCAGCACTTTTTTTAAAGCTACAATCCTCTTTCATAAAGTAAGCAAATTTTTAAATATTAGAAAACCAGGATGAAATAGAGTCATCTGCCATGTAAGATTTGTAGTTGTTATTTTAGTATAGCTGCATAGCTAGCCAGTCTGTGCTCAGTGTATTGCCCATGCTCTTTTCCTGCCCAGTAGGTGTTTTAAATAAAATGCTATTGCATTTTAAGGAACAAAATATTTTAAGCACTGGTTTGGGAGTAAGGGAATTCGAACTAAATTGAATATTATTACCACTAAAAAACTAAGAAAATGTTCTTAAATAAGTATGAGTAAAATGCAAATTCCATATACACCTCAAACCCTTATCTTTCACTTGCATTTGGCTTTTGTCATTTTGCCAGACATCACCCAGTAATAGAGTCTTGAATTGGGAGTATATACTTGGCATTTTTAAAGGAAGCTGAAGTTTGATAACTTTAGGTAGAACTTAGAGCACAAACTTTATATTACTTTTAGAAAGTCATTTTATTGACCGTTTTGGAATCGTGGTAGTGCGGAAGATGCCTTCTGCCGAGCATGCCCGTTTGATAGCTTGTAGTGGTTGTGATGCGTTGTGTTGTGAGCAGTGACTTAGCAGTTCTCTTTCCCGTTTTAGGCACTTACAGACTGAGATACGCACCTCCCCTCCCCCCTTCTAATGACACGTTGGACTCTGCAGACTGAACCGAGTAAAGCTTGCCTACCTACCTAACACTGAAGTGTGGGGAGTCATGGTGGGGTGTGGAGGGGAGGAAAGGAGAGGTATTTTGTTTGTGTTTTTTTGTCTGTACATTTCTGAGATGTCTACTCAGTTGGGGTTTTTCGTTTCTCCTGTACTGATGTCCAAAACAAAAAAAAAGAACGCATTGCTTTTGAGCCTCTGGTCTCCTGGTTCAACAACAGGCTTATTTGTATGATTCATGTTAAACATCCAAACAGACTATCAAAAGGAAAATGGATGCGTGGTTTTTTCTTTACACTGAATCCTTGCTGTGTGTAATGTTTACTGAATTTCTAAAACTGTGTATCTGACCTTTTTTGTTTTTTTTACAACACTAGTGACAGTCGTATGGTTTTGGAAAAAAGATACTTTGCTTCTTTCCCCAGCTTTTCTCACTTTCATCCTAAAGCACACCTTTCTCCCCCCCACCCCCGTGTTCCAGTGGCACGCTGCATGGGGCGGACGGTGCTTTGGCCCACACTTCTGTAAACTGCTCTACACATGAATTGAGGGTAAACTGTTTCACCTTCATCATAGGGGAGAAATCAGATTCCCCAAGTAGGGAGTATACTTGTAATAAACAGCACCACATAAATACATGCAGCGCTTGTTTTCCAAATAAAAGTTAAAATAAGTGGAAGAAGTGAAACCATATGAAACTGAAAAAATATGATGTATGAAGTGGACAAAGAGCTTTTTCTTACAAACAAACAACTTTTTACTTCATCATACTTTTGTAGCCTGTTGCTCAGAGAGACATAAAGTGAACAAACTAGTGTGAATACTGTCCTCCGTGTTTGTGTTGGCAATGGCAGTCGACAGCCTATTTTACTTGTAGTCTACCATTGTGTCCTGCTGAGACACTACCTGAGCGAAGATCTCTTCTTTTCCTACACCAACTGTTACAGTGTTCTGTTGTGTTGAAATGTGTGTGGTTTATTGCAGTCTGAACAGAAGCTCTGCATTTCTGCAAAAGTCAGGTATTTGTTCCTAATCTGTCTCTCGTAGCAAAGTCACTTTTATACCAGTTTACCACTGTGCTTGATTATAATGTGAAAGACTGAATTTGGAGTGTGTTAAGATGGTATTAATCATGTCGGTGTCATGTCACTAAGTTTAATGCTGCTGTTTAAAAAAAAAAGATTTTTTTAAAAGCCAATCTCTGTACTAAACTGCTTCCAGGTAATTTTTGATTTCCTAAAGTGCACTGAGGTTATCTGGAGATTGGGTGTGTTTGTGGACTGCTGCATTCAGCGGCAATGAGCACCTGCCGCTGTATGGTCATGAGTAAGGGGTTTGGGTCTGTTCCTGTCCCTCAGCACAGAGCAGACACAAAAGGCTTCTGTTGTGCAAGGCAACATTGGTGCGCAGCAAGGAACCTGGTCTTGCTTCAGAAGCCGAACAGATTGCTAGACAAGAGGAAAAACTTGAAGAAAAAGAAGCTTCATCCAATGCTTCCTAGATATCATTTCTATTTATAGCACCAATGTACATTTTGAAACTTTATTTCAGGGGTGGGGATTAAAGGGGGAGGGACGGGTATGAAGGGATAGATGAAAGCTTTAATTTAAAAAGAAGAAAAAGTTTGAGTAAAGGAAATTATTTTGATTAATTATATTTTATTTGATCTGGGTATTTTTGGACCACATTATTAAATTAATTGTTAAGCTACAGTTGAGTTGTTCAAGTGAGAGTTTTGATAAGCCACGTATGGACCGCGTTGTGAATCACTCGCCAGTTGTACTTTATGGAGCTTATTTTATGATTTTAAATACTGTACTGTACATAGGAGGTGTGTTGCCTTCTCCTTATTTGTATGTTTACCATATACTTTGATATTTGAAATGTTATGTACTGGAAAGGCCACTTATATTTCTAGAACAGATTGGATTTTATGCAACCTTTTTTCCTTGAATTAACAGCAATAAAAAAATGAAAAGCAGCTTAAGAATTGTGCTTTATTACCAGTTTTGTAAAAGTGAAAGATAGGAGAACATCATACATTATAATTTTTTTCTTTTTAAAGAATCAACCCGCTATTTCCCTGCAATGTGGGCAGTGAATCCCACGTTATTTACCACCGTACTTTCTTCAGTATCCCCCAAGCAGCCTGACCACTAAAGGAAGAGACTGCGTTTCTTTTTTTTTTTTTTTTTTATTGCTTAAAGTATTAACAAAGGGTATTACATATGTGTCCTTTCTTTTTTCCGCCCTTGACAATCCCCTGGCCCCCCCTATCCCCCAGTGAGACTGCGTTTCTGTTCTGACCATGCACCGTGTGCTATGTGGTGGCCAGGACAGAATCCTTGTCTCCCTGGAGCTATGCCCCTGGCTCAGGCCTTCTCACTGAGAGTGTAGAGGACCTCATTTGCTTTCTCAGATTTACTAATTTGATTGTGTTTTCCTGGCAGCTCTCTTGGTACAGTACTGAATGTCTTTATTTCATTGGTCACGTCTTCTATAATGCAGTCTCAGGTCTGTTTTTATACACTCAATAACTTATGAGATATTATGGGGAGCACTCCAAGCATCTGTAGATCATTCATGTCCCCTGGCAATGACTGATGTCGCTCGGCCCAGGCCCCTCAGGTTGTTCCTCAGGATATGCTTGTCTGGAGCCATCTAACATACATCCCCTCTGTCCCCAGTGGGCAGGGGTTTGATGGCTTGCAGTGCACCAACTTTCCCCTATCGGCAGCAGGTGTGTACCTAGGAGTAACCTATAAAGTTAGGAACCACCTCTAAGTTAGCGCGCAGGTCTCCTACAGCAGCGGTCGCCAACCTTTCGGACCTCACGGACCACCGGTGGTCCGTGGACCACCAGTTGGCGACCGCTGGTCCAAAGGTTTTCTTAAACCAGCGGTTGCCAACCTTTCGGACCTCGCAGACCACTGGTTGGCGACGGCTGTCCTATAGTGTTACCTGTGTCCCATCCCTTCCCCCTCCTTTCCCCACTGTAGAAGATGACCACTACTATAAGTTTTATACTTACTACATTTTACATCCTCCTCCCTTAAATATGTTGGGTTTTATAGGGTGCCCTGGGGTTCTGTGACTCTCAGCTCATCTGATTTTACAGTCCTGACATTGCATTCCTGCAGTGCAGCCATTTTTACTAACTTTACAATGTTCTGTTGCATGGTGGCGGTGGGGGGTGGTGGGGGGGAAGGATATAAATATATATATGGTAATATGTACCATACCGCTTTCCAAAAGGTTTGCACTCACACCAGTGGTGGACTGGTCCCTCAGTCCCTATCACTGGACACTCTCCCAAAATAATACAGTGATAGTGCCTGGAAGGCTGGCAAGGGAGGACACAGTGTGACCTGCATGCATTTGTATCAGGCTCCGAGGAGCAGGTGAGTGTGCAGAGCCTAACAGTACGGGCAGGTTTAGGGGTTGCTGTGTGTGTGTGTGTGTGTGTGTGTGTGTGGCACTCTTGAGAGAATGTAAAGAAGAGAAGGCACAGACTAGAAGTGGCAGAGTTGTGTCATTGGGAGGTGGGAGGAGGAGACAGGGCAATTGTAGTCAAGGGAACAGTTTTTAAATGTATTTTTTAATTGATTTCAGAGAAAGGAAGAAGAGAGAGAGACATTGATGGGAGAAACATCACTGAGCTGCTTCCTGCACTCCCTGTACTGGGGATGGAGCTGGAAACCCAGGGATGGACCTGGACTCATCCTCCTGGTGATGGGACGATGCTCAGCCAACTGAGCCTCACAGGCTGGGCTCAAGGGAACATTTTGAAGGAGTTAAGAGATTTATGGTTCAACAGAACAGACTTAGACTGGAGATTTTGCAGTTGACTGAATGAGAAATTGGGAGTTACCAAGTTTTAAATAGAGGAAAAATATGCTGATATTTTAAGGAAACTGGTGGATGGCTGAGCTTAAAGAAAGCCTGGAAGTTCAGAGGCTGGTTAGGGTGAGGCAGCCAGGAAGGAAGGGGAGATGGACGAGACAAGTGGAAAGAAACTTGAGCCTCTGAACTTCATAAATATAAAATGTGATTGTTTATTTTAAATTATGGCTATGAAGATAGAATGAAATAATAAATGGGAAAGGTCCAACTTAACGAATGAAAAAGCAACAGGCCCAGCCAGTGTGGCACAGTGGTTAAGTGTCCACCCATGAACAAGGTCGCGGTTTGATGCACGGTCAGGGCACATGCCCCAGGCTCGCTCCTCAGAGGTTGTGTAGAAGGCAGCTGATCTGTGATTCTCATCATTGATGTTTCTCTCTCTCTCCCCCTCTCTTTGAAATCAATAAAAATCTATTATTTTTTAAAAAAGAAAAAGCACCAGGAAGGCACTCAAATGTTTGTTGAATTAAATTTTGATGATTCTGCACCCCTAAACCTGCCCGTTTTGAGGACTGTGATTCTGGTTCAAGAGACAGCACATGTGGAAGAGGATTAGGCCTGAGAGTGAAGGCAGTGGTTCTCTGGGTGGTGAGGAAACTAGCAATTGGTTCTTCGTTATATTAAGGTTGATTATTTCAGCTCTTCCCACTGAAAAAAGATAGAACATATCCCTGGTCCTCAGAAATTAAGTCTAGTTGGAGAGCTTCCCAATTAATGGCAGCGATGGGCTAACTATACATGGGCTCAGTCCCGCAGTCCTGATTTTTCAGTATTAAAATAGAATAAGCTCATTACAAGGCAAACCCACGTTTAATGTTTTATGTAAGTGCTAAATATCAATCTTTTTGGAGACAGTTCTAAAAACATTAAAGCACCGTGTAAAATAATTTTTTTTTTTTAACAGGTAGCATCTAGCACTCATGAGCATCATCCATTTGAGCTTGGAAGACACCTCTTTTCCATTCTCCATACTGATCACAAAACCATCCCAAGGTTCAGGCAGTGAAACCAGATGGAGGCAAGCCGAGATTTTGATAGTTCAGCCCCATAACCTTCCTATCCTTTTATCTCAAGAAAAAATGCTGACTTCCTCCACCCTGTCCACCTCCAAAAGGACCCATTTATTTTTAGAGACAAGAGGTGGGGGAAGCAGCCAGAGAGGGGGTGCTCTGACTTCACACCCTGTCATCGCTGCACTCCAGACCTTCCTTCTCTGGGGTGGGAGTTAGGGGGTAGCTGTTAGAGAAGGAAGGGCCCTGGGTTCCGACGGGAATAGGCAGGTCTGAGCCCAGGCAGCACCCTCGACCCTCACATGACCGTCCTTTCTCAGCACATTGGATTCTTAAGCTCAACCTCCCATCATCCCTCTTGTGAAAAACGTGAGCCCTCTCTAGACACAGTGCCCGAACTCTGTGCAAATGTCTGTCCATCTTGGAAGCACAGCGGCTTTAGGCTTCCTTCCTCTCTCCTGCTCTGGGAAGAGACACATTACAGTGGGGACATCAAAGACCCTTCCTGCAGCCACAACTCTTCTGCAGCGACTGCAGGCCTCAGTCACCAGCACTCTTAACCTGGAGATCCTGTTTTGCTACTGAAATCTAGGGGCAGGGGTGGAGCGAGGTGCCCCGCCTGGGTTGTTCTTAATCGTGTTTCTTTTTTCCTCTTAACAGCTCCAACTTCCTCTTCATCCGCTGTGAAAGGTCTCAGCCAGCCTCGCGCCAAAAGAAATTGCTAATTGGGAGGCAGCGCCACATCGTGGGGGACAAGGACAGTGCACGCAAGCCAATGCTATTTCCCACTGACCTAATTTAGAGAAAATTGAGCGTAGGACAGAAAACATTTGAGATTGTAATCCTGTGCCCAGAGCTTTCAAGAGTGCAGGCAGATGGCCATAAAGGCCATCTGAGCAGTCTCCTCTTTGAGCCATTGCGATCTAAGTTTGTTATAAACATCTTAAACGCATCAGTGGTACTTTGCACTTTTTCTCTGTGGTCATTGCTTAGCACAACTGTGAAGGGTACTGGGTCTTCCTTCTCCCTATTGTACAGAGTAGGAATTCAGGGTGCAGAGGGGAAAAGTGCCACAGACATGCCAGTGATGAAAGCCAGGCCCCAACCTTAGGCTAATGCTTACCTCCCCCACTGCTTCCTGCCCCCAAGCACTTCTCGGCAGAATGGAGGACAATGACTTTTTAAAACCATATAAAGCAATAGGGACTGATGATCTTAACCATGCGGCCCCTGGATTCCTGAGACAGGACTGGGCTAGGTCCTCAGTCAGAACGTCCCTTTTCTGTGTCTCTAGAAGGGTTTGGCGACGTGGGGGGAAGGAACCTTCCCAGAGGTGGGAACCTCGGGGCTCTTAGAACCAGACTTTAAGCATGTGCCTGTCTCAGATAAACTCAAGGAGCCGCCGCTCTCACCTACTTGCAAGGTTATAGAGATACACGCATGCATACCCCCTGCTGGGACACCGAGTTTTGCTGTGCACAGGTTTTTATTACCCCCCAGGTGTCTTGATAAATTGAGCCTTAAGTGAATATTTCATTAGTTTTAAGACTTCAGAAAGTAAGAAATAAAGTAGTAGGGCAAGCAGAACAGACACATAACTACAATGTTTAAAGCTCTGACATCTGCCTAAAGATTGTCCCTCTACCAGCCACCACTACATATAACACTCCAAAGGCCAAGAATGACAGCCTTTGCCTTTAGGCAGGACCAGTGGTAGTCACACCCACACTAAAATGAATGCCAAGAATGCTGCCAGGTTGCCAGGAGTTACTTGGTGTGAATTCTTGCTCGGGTATCAGGGTTGGGTCATGTTTGCAACATGGTAACTCAGTTGCACATTGGACGCCGTCATCAAATGAGTTTGCAAAGGAGGTGGCATCGATCAGGGCTCTGTTCTCAGCACCTACCCACTGTACACACGACCTTTCTCAGGCTTCCTACAGAACGGGGACACCATTTTGTAGGTTAGTGATGGCTTAGATTTGGCAAAATACATACTCAGTGTTGAGCGCATAGCACATGCCCAATAAATTCTTATGGAAGCAAACACCTTAATGCCCTGTAGAGGCCAGACACTATTAGCTCCTTTCAGCCTCACAACAGCCCAAAGAGGTCTGTACGCTGCCCCATGTTATCGTGGAGGAAGTAAGTGTTCAAGGACGCAGAGCAATTAAGGGACAGGGCTGGGATCGGAACCCAAAGCTCTTAACCACGGGGGGACTCCGCTTCTGCTTTGTGTCCATGTTAGTGCTCATGTCGCAGGATCTTCCAGGCATGTGAGTGTGATGGCACAGGCCCTGCACAGGGATCAGGCAAGCTGCACTCCCAGGCAGGCTCTGCCTTACCCTGTCATCGTGAGCAACTGGCCTTCCTCCACCTTTCTCCTTGTCCGAAAGCTGAGTGTTTGGTCAGGAAAAGGTGGTAGAAGTTGAACTCAGCGGTCTTAAAATTTGGTGGCTAGAAGCTTTTAACTTTAAATGATTTATCAAGGTTTTCTAATTCTTGACCTTTACACTTATTTTAGGTTTAATTGATTTGAAGTCCTTACCGGGTGTGGTAAGGAACACAGAAGCTGAAGAGAGGTGAGAATGTTCCAGGCCCTGGGACAAGCCAGGAGGGAAGGCCTCAGGTTGGTCTAAACGTCACTAGATGGCAGCATAAGCAGCGTTCCAGCAAGCTGCCTCCTTAGCCTTGATCCTAAAGTTTCTAGGTTCTTCTCTACTTGTGTTGGTCAGGTTGTGATTGGTGGACCTTTCAGTCAAAGCATGAAGCTCCTGGACAGTCTTGTGCTAAAGGACGGGGTGAGGCGTAGCCCACAGAGGGGCCACATAGGGTCAGCAAACCACGACCACAGCTAAGAATGGTTTTTACATTTTTAAATGGCTGAAAAAGAAACAAAGGACTGATTTTTCATGACATGGGACAGTTAGGTGAAGTTCAAATTTCAGTGTCTACCGATGAAGCTCATTGGGCTCCAGCCACTCCTGCAAGTGTCTGTATAGTTCTGGCTGGTACTTCCTGCAGCGGCGAAGTTGAGCAGTTACAACAGAGGCCATAGCCCTCAAGCCTGAACCATACCCTGTCTGTCTTGCTGTGGGAAAAGCCGGCCGGCCCCTGATGGATATCACCCTGATCCAACCAGAGATGCCCCCGCCAGTCTCTCAGATCCTAACGCTCTGAGTGCAGGAATTTGCACTCTCCTTGGTGCTGTGTCCTTAGCTTATTGAAATAGCACCTGGTGGGCATAGTGCGGGGCACCTCTAGCTGTCACAGTGTGGTGACCAGTACTGGGATCACGGTGAGGATGGAGGTGAGCTCTGCCTGTGGAGAACTGGGGGAGGATCCTCAAAGAAGTGATAGTCCTTAGGGAGCAGGTGAGAGAGGGCGTAGGAAACAGCATCATCAAAGAAGCATTTCAGAAAAAGCACCGCTAGGGAACGTGCAGAGTAGGGAGCAAGGCCAGGTTGGGAGGGGATGGCTGGGGTGAGGACAGAGCAGTGCAAACCCTTCCTTATTAACCTGGGAGGGAGGCAGGAGAAACAGGTTTGAAAGAGGAAAGTGGGAGGTCCTTTGCTGGTGCTGAACTTGTGGAGCTCGAGTGACGTCAGTCGTCCAGTGTTTGTCTCCCGGCGTGGCTTCGCGTACCTGCAGCAGATGCACCTGAAGGGCTCAATTAAGAGCCCAGATGCCTCGGCTCTCCCTCCACCAATGCAGACTACAGAAGGGAAGTTCCCAAATTTTGTTGGTGGGGAGGGCAAAGCAGAGCCCTCTAAGGAGGCTGAGCATGAGAATTCTGAGATACTGGAGAAGATAAACAATATGCCCTGAAGACCACCCCAAAAAGCGTCAAGAATAAAGCGGTCACAATTGCCATGTGCAGCAGAGACAAGGAATTGTGGATGACAATCTGGTCACTGGTGACGCTAAGATGGCCCTGACTAGGGGGCATGGAGAGCAGGAGAGGGGCCTGGGATCAGGGCGGAGGAAGAGGCCCAGATAGACAGAAGGATGTGGAAATGGAGGTGGTGCCGCAGGCAGGGTATAAAGGGATGGGAAGAGGAGAGTGAACTGATGCCTCTCCTTTCTGGGTGCCAGGCACTGGGCGGAGCCCCAGCATCCCCGAGGTGCGGCCCATTGGACAGTACTGGGGAAGGGTCCTTCTAACGAAGCAGGACCTAGGTTGCAGGGTGGAGGTCTGAGGCTCCACAAAGATTTGTGCTGTTTCCCCGCCCTGGCTCATCAAGTGTCCTCTCGGGGGCATCCTTTCCTCCTCTCTTGTCACTGACCCGACCAGCTCTGTTATGTCACTTATACAGGCCTGCCTGCTGAGTCCACTGTCGGAAGTCAGGCCACAGCGGCTCTGGCCAGGGCCCGGGGTGCTGCAGCCACCCCCTCCCTCCCTCCCTCCCTCCCAGCCTTCACTTTCCTGGCTCTCGGTTCTGCCCCTGGCTTCAGGGCACAGTTCCAGGTTAAGTCCCAGGAGACCCAAACCTTGCCCACAAGTCACTAGTCACTCCCAGCAGTCAAACGAGCTGAGGACAGCAGAGCGGCCGGGCCACCAGAAGAGCTGTCTTCGTGCAGCGACGGTGGGACAGCACTGAACTTGGTGCAGGAGCAGCGCTGGTGGAAACTGCCCCCAGGACAGCACGATGAGGATTTATAGGAACACGTGACAAGGTGAGTGGCTGACTTTGCCCTGCAGTACATTGTTGAGGTGAGCAGAGGGAGGGCGGTTTGCTACACACACAAGCTCTGATTCCATTTCGAGGGCAGCATTTAAAACACTAGGACACATATTTCAGAAGGACCTATTTACTACTAAAGAAGTGTTATTATCATTTGGCTCTGTGGTTTTTGTTTTGTTTTGTTAATCCTCACCCGAGAATATTTTTCCATTGATTTTTAGAAAGAGTGGAAGGGAGGGGGAGAGACACAGAGAAAGAGAAACATCAATGTGAGAGAGACACATCAATTGGTTGCCTCCTGCATGTGCCTGCGACCAAGATATGTGCCCTTTAGAATCCAACCTAGGACCCTTTTGTCCGTGGGCTGACGCTCTATCCACTTAGCCAAACTGGCTATGGCTCAACTCTGTAGGAGGTCCCTGGACAACCTTTAACCTCAGCCTAGTTACTAATTTTTTAAAAACAGGATAATATAGTGGTTATCAACATATTTGATCTCCAGAGTGGCTGCTTGAGCTGAGACCTCTGAGTGCAGCCCCTCACCTATAAGTAAAGGTGACAGGAGTGCCCGCCTGGTCGGCTGTGTGAGGGTTAATACACTCACAGGTGGTGCCCAGCATTCAGGGAGCACTAACACATTGTTCCCTTTCCTTTAAACATGTCTTCTTATTCATAGCCGGCCTTCCTATCTCAGAGCCTGTTAAGAGGAACGCCTCCCTTCTTTGTATTAAACGGTGCTTTGTTCTTTTGTTTTTGTTAGCTATTTTTATTTTACATAATCACCCTTTATATGAACTTTATATCTTTCTTTCCATAATTGATGAGCTCATATTGGTACTTTACTGCTAAAGCCCATACTTTACGTTAACATTCACTGTCGGTGTTGTGCATCCTATGGGTTTGACAGATGTTTAAAGACATGTGTCCATCATTACTGTACCGTACAGGGTAGTTCTGGGTATACAGGGTAGTACAGTACAGGGTACAGTACCCTGTACAGTACAGGGTAGTTCAGGGTAGTATCTTTTTTATTGCCCTGAATACCCTCTGTGCTCTGCCCAGTCCCTCCTCCTCCCTCCCAACCCCTGGCGACCACTGATCACTCACTCCATAGGTTTGCCTTTTCCAGAATGTCATACAGTTGGAACCAGACAGTATGCAGCCTTTTCAGACTGGCTTCTTTCACTTAGTAATGCGCATTTAAGGGTCCTCCATGTCTTTTCATGGCCTGATAGCTCATTTCTTTCTATTTTTTTTCTTTTTCTGAATATTCCATTGTCTGGATGCCCCACTGTTTAATTATTCATCAGCTACTAAAAGACATCTGGGCTGTTTCTAGGTTTTGGCAGTTAAGAATAAAGTTGCTCTAAGTATCTGCATACAGGTTTATGCGTGGATATAACTTTTCAACCCATTTGGGTGAATACCCAAAAGCACAATTGCTGGATCATGGGGTAAAAGTACTAGTATGTTGAGTTTCGCAGAAAGTGCCAAACTGTCTTCCTAAGTGGCTGTCCCCTTTTGCATTCTCAGCAGCAGTGCACGAGAGAGTTCCTGTTGTTCCACATCCTCAAGGGCATTTGGTGTTGTTGCCGTTTCGGATTTTAGTCTTTCTGGTGAGTATGTGGTGGTATCTCATTCGTGTGTGAATTTGCAATTCCCTCATGACATGATGTGGAGCAGCTTTTTGGTGAGGTGTCTGTTCATATCTTGTGCTGATTTAAAAAATATTTTTTTTATTGTCGAGTTTTAACAGTTCTTTGTATATTTTGGATACCAATCCTCTGTCAGATATGTGCTTCGCAAATATTTTCTCCTTGTCTTTCCATTCTTTTAATGCTTTGTCCTTTATATTATCATGAGATGGAAATTTGGGCACACTATGGGACCGAAGCCAGTTGGATGGTTTCAGCTCTGCCTTTATCCTTTTTCTTTTCTGTCTTTATTCTCATGCAACTCCCAGCTTCTCCAGTGGTTCTTCCTTGTGTGTTCAGAATGGGCCAGAAGGGGGTTCCCTCGTGGTTGCTACATCCTCAACCCAGAACTAGTGCTGTCCGCCTGACTGTGGGGGTGGACCCTGGGGATGTCCAAGCCCCTCCCTGTGGGGACAACAGGCACTCTCAGGGGCTGGGCCACTGCTGACCCCTCCTATTGCTTGCCCCGAGGTCAGAAATTGTGGGCCCACAGTGCCGTAACGCATAACTTCTTCCTAGGACGCAGGGACTGAGTCCCTCCCCCGGGTGTTTATAGGCATGTGAGTAAAGAAGTGAGTGGTTTCTAATTCAGGCCTCAAGCAGAGTTGCAGGTGTTGCCTGTGGCTCTTGGGGCAGATGTGCCTCCTGGAACACACACAGCCCTTGGCAGGGCGTGAGGGAACAAAAGACAATAGCCAGACGATTAATCCTGTCTGCTTCCCACAGGATGGAAAAGCATCACCTGGCCGTGGAGGGGAAGTTCAGCTCCACGGAGGGGCTCTTCCTGCGGGTCCCCAGGCTGGTCCTCCCGCCCCACCCTCTCCTGATGAATCGATGTGACAGCCTAAGGCTTCAGAATAGCTACATATCTTCTCTGGAGTTAGCATGAAAATGTGCACATTTCTGGCTGTATTGAAACGCATGGCAGGGAGGAAGCAAACTGCCCTGGAGTGCCTATGACCCCAAAGAGGAGAAACCGTTGTGCCAGGCTGGTTCTGATCCCAGTGTCCTCTAACATCAGACTACACCCAATAGAATGGGGAGGTGCGTTCACTGTGGAAAAGGTGGTCATAATTCTCGGTGGAAACAGTTGGAAAAGGCCCTGCAAGTCCAGTGAGAGTGGAGGAGTGCAGAGGGTCTCAGCACTTCGCTGCCATCGAAGGACCCTCGGGGAGCCCGTGAAATGCAAGCTCCAGGCCCCGCTGCACAGAATGCCTGGGGCCTGAGAAGGGGCATTTCACAAACACCGAGGGCATTCAGAAGCATGTCGATTTGGACAAACTGCAGCAGCCTAAAAATCTGGATTTAGATCTTGACTGTTGCCCAGCAGCTGTGTAACTTTGGACAGATACTTAAATGCCTTAATTCTGATCTGTGAAATGGGACCAATAATAATGGGTTGCAGAGATGCCGCCCTGTGCCTACCCAACCACCAAACGTACTGAAGCGAGAGTTTGAAACACGCGAGAGCTGCTCTGAAGATGGGAAGAGGGGTTTCAGAAAGTATAGGAAGTCTCACTTCTCTGCTGCTTGTTTGTTTCACTCGAAATAGTAATAACAATTAGCTTTTATGGAGTCCTAATGTACCAGGCATTATCCTAAGCACTTTCATGTATTTAGTGCTCAAACAAGCCTATGAAATAGCCAAGGAAAGATTTAGCAACTTATGGCCACAGCTAGAAACTTGCCAAGTCAGGATTTGAAGTCAGGACCTCAGAGTCTGGAGTTCTCCCATCTCCTGGGGTCCTCAGCCCTTAAAAACCTGGTAATAAACAGAGAGAGAAAAATTGAAGCAACCACGTGGGGGGGAAAAAAGGCTTTGTAACTGGCTTAGGCAAAGGTTTCTTAGATACAACTCTGAAAACATGATTCACAAGAGAACAGATTAATAAATCAGACTTCATCAGAGTTAAAACTCTGCTCTTTGAAAAACATGGTTATAAAATAAAAGGCCAAGCAATCAACTTGGAGAAAACATCTGCACATTGTGTATTTAATAAGGGACTTGTATCTGGAATATATAAAGAACCCTCAAAACTCAACATAAGCCCGGCCAGCATGGCTCAGTGCTTGACATCCACCTATGAACCAGGAGGTCACGGTTCGATTCCCGATCAGGGCACATGCCCAGGTTGTGAACTTGATCCCCAGAGTGGGTGTGCTGGAGATAGCCAATCGATGTTTCTCTCATCACTGATGTTTCTACCTCTCTCTCCCTCTCCCTTCCTCTCTGAAATAAATAAAAACATACTTTAAAAAACTCAAAATAAGAAAGCAACATCATAAAAAATGGCCCAAAGAACTGAACATGTCACCAAAAAAGAAATATTAATGTCAAATAAACCCATGAAAAGTTGCTCAACCTCATATGACATCAGGGAAATGCAAATTAAAACTGCAGTGAGGTGCACGCACACCCATCAGAGTGACTACAATGAAAAAGACCGACCGCACCAGGTGTGCTGACAAGGATGGGAGGAACAGGCAGGAATGTAAAACAGTGCAACAATTTGGGAAAAGTGCGCCAATTTCTTAACAAGTTAAACATATGCCTCCATGATCCAAACATTTTACTTTTAGGAATTTACCCAAGAGAAATGAAAAGTGTGTGTTGATACAAAAATTTCTGCGGGAATGTTCATTGAAGCTTTATTTGTTCATAGCCAGAAAGTGGAAACAACCAAAGTTTTCATCAACAGGTGAAACTGTGGTATCTACAAACAATGGGTCATATTTCTATATTTTTTTATTAAAAAATATTTTTATTGATTTCAGAGAGGAAGGGAGAAGGAGAGAGAGATGGAAGCATCCATGATGAGAGAGAATCATTGATGGGCTGTCTCTCCTGCACACCCCACACTGAGGTCTGAGCCCACAACCTGAGCATATGTTTGACCGGAATCAAACCATGACCTCCTGGTTCATAGGTCGACACCCAACCACTGAGCCACACCAGCCCAACTCTTTTTTAATTTTTTTTTCATGTCATTCTTTTTTTTTTAATTAAATCTTTATTGTTCAGATTATTACATTTGTTCCCCTTCCCCCCCCCCCATAACTCCCCTCCTCCCAGTTCCCGCCCCACCCTCCGCCCTCACTCCCCACCCACTGTCCTCATCCATAGGTGCACGATTTTTGTCCAGTCTCTTCCCGCATCTCCCACACCCCTTTCCCCCCAAAGAATAGTCAGTCCATTCCCTTTCTATGTCCCTGATTCTATTATAATCAACAGTTCATTCTGTTCATCAGATTATTTAATCACTTGATTCTTAGATTCACTTGTTGATAGATGCATATTTGTTGTTCATAATTTGTATCTTTACCTTTTTCTTCCTCTTCCTCTTCTTAAAGGATACTTTTCAGCATTTCATATAATCCTGGTTTGGTGGTGATGAACTCCTTTAGCTTTTCCTTATCTGTGAAGCTCTTTATCTGACCTTCAATTCTGAATGATAGCTTTGCTGGATAAAGTAATCTTGGTTGTAGGTTCTTGGTATTCATCACTTTGAATATTTCTTGCCACTCCCTTCTGGCCTGCAAAGTTTCTGTTGAGAAATCAGCTGACAGTCGTATGGGTACTCCCTTGTAGGTAACTGAGTTTCTTTCTCTTGCTGTTTTTAAGATTCTCTGTTTGTCTTTTGCTCTTGGCATTTTAATTATGATGTGTCTTGGTGTGGTCCTCTTTGGATTCCTTTTGTTTGGGGTTCTCCGCGCTTCTTGGACCTGTAAGTCCATTTCTTTCACCAGGTGGGGGAAGTTTTCTGTCATTATTTCTTCAAATAGGTTTTCAATATCTTGGTCTCTCTCATCTTCTGGCACCCCTATAATTCTGATGTTGGTACGCTTGAAGCTGTCCCAGAGGCTCCTTACACTATCCTCGCATTTTTGGATTCTTTTTTCATTTTGCTTTTCCGGTTGGGTGTTTTTTGCTTCCTCACATTTCAAATCATTGACTTGATTCTTGTGCTCCTCTGGTCTGCTGTCGGGAGTCTGTATAATATTCGTTATTTCAGTCCGTGTATGCTTAATTTCTAGTTGGTTCCCCAATATAAGATCAAGGGTCTCATTAGTTTTCTTGTAGATCTCATTAAGTTTATCGGCGGCTTCTAGACCGTTCTTGAGAGACCTTAAAAGTGTGGTTCTGAACTCTATATCTTCCATTGACAATTTTGTCCTGTTTCTTTGTCTCCACATTTTGTTATGCTTCCTTGGTGCACCCCTAGTGGTCTTTGTTCGCAGTCTTATAGTTAAATCTTGATTGTTGTAGCTAATTCCAGGGAGGGTTTGACCTCCAGGCCAAGTGGCTATGAGAATCAGCTGTGTCAGCAGTGAGAGAACTTCTGTCCTCTAGGGAGGTGCTAATCTAGCCTTTGCCTGAGGCTATCCGGCAAATGCCTCTGTGCAGGGCTTGGGCGGGGCGGGTCGCACAGGATCAACAGGGTGGGCCGGAGAGAGCAGTTATGGCGGCTCTCAGTCCTGTCCCCAGGGGCTCTGCCTCTCTGAGTCCCAGCACCTGCTGCAAAGCTCGGAGAGAAAGCTGCACTCGCTCTGACCGAAGCCAGGCAGTCCCGCTGCTCCCGTTTGAGTCTGGGTCCCTAAAGACTCGCCCGGATCTGTAGCTCAGAGTCTGCGACTCCCTCCCGATTGAAAACGCCAACCGTGCCCTCCGCCGCCAGCCCGCTCCCTGCGTGCGCACTCCGCACCTCAGAATTTGACTTCAGCACTGCGCCTCCTCTGAGTGTCCGTATGCGTTTCTCTTTCCTCCTAGTTGTAGGACTTCCACTCAGCCAGCATTCCTGTGGTTCTGGGTGATGTCCCTTCCGTTTTTTGGTTTCACTTTTGAAGTAGTTGTTCAAAGCAGCAAACTCCGGCGTTAACCTATGCCGCCATCTTGGTTCTCCTCTTTTTTAATTTTTTAAAACACTGCCATCCTGTCTTCCCTAGCAGCTGCACCATTTTGCATTCCCATCAGCAGTGCACAAGGGCTCTGATGTCTCCACATCCTTGGCAACAGCTGCTATCAGCTGGTTTTTGGATAAGACCATCCTAATGGATATGAAGTGGTATTTCAATGTAGCTGTGATTTGTATTTCCCTAATGACTAATAATGTTGAGAGCTTTCTTTTATGTGCTTTTTGGCCATTTGTACATCTTTGGAGAAATGTCTATTCAAGTCCTGTACCCAATTTTTAATCAGCCTGGTGGGTTTTGTTGTTCCTGCTGTTGATTTCTGAGCGCATATTACTTTTAAGATCACAAAAGAATTTTATTTTATGAGGAAAGGGGGACAGAGCATACAGAAAGTCAACCAAGAGAGGAGTAATGGTTAAAAGCTTGGGCTCTGAAATTAATTAGCACATTCAATCACCATAATTATGGAGCACCTACTGTATATGTCAGGATAGGCTACCTAACACACAGCCCTGGAAGCTCAGTGACCTAATCCAATTGGAGAATTGCCAATGTGGTCTGAGGTGGAGGTGGAGAAAAGGCAGGAGTTAGGAAGGGCAATATGGCTCTGGGTCATGTAGTCACTCGGGGAACCTAGGTTGCATCCCGCCTGTGACACTGACATCCTCAATGTGTGGCCTCCAAAGTCACCATGGCCGGGGATAAAAGGGAGGATTACACAAGGGTGACTTTTTATGGACCAGTCTTTGCCTATCTTACATCAAGCTAAACTGGTAACACAGCCCCACCCACCCTCTACAGAGCAGACTGGGAAGCGTCCTCTTCCTGTGTGCCCAGAAGAAGAGAAATTGCACTGTGTCTGTCACAGTGCACCCCATTGGTCACCAAACCATCTCATTCTTCTTCCCACACACAGACACATTCATCCCCTTCCCTCAGGAGACAACCCAAAGCGGCATCCAGATCACGCACTCGTCTCCCTCAAGAGTGGGTAGCGATGCTGTGTTCTGATGACTAAGTTGTCTGCCCCCTACCCAACACCCAATGTACAGCGGTGAAGTGGAAATAGCAACATTCCCATTGAGATAAGGGCAGGTGCAGGAGCCTGGCTGTGGAAGTGACAGCTCCTCCCCTTGAGGTCAGCTCCGTGAGGGTTCCCTGCCCTGTCCATTTTCCTCCATGGCTCCAGGCTTTGTCCTTCTTTTTCACTATTTTCCCTGACTTCACCTGGAATGTTCCTTGGCACTATCCATTTCTTGGAACTTTCTTCTCACTCATGGAACCCAAAGGGTTGGTTTAAGTCTGACACAGTCAAAGATGTTTTAGGATGACTTCATGATTTCTGTGGCAGTAATTATCTCAGAAAGTAGGGAGGTCGAGTGAAATAGAGAAAACCTGGGCCTGGGAGGTTTGCGATGCCTGCTAGAAACCTAGATGTAGGAACCTGGCACTCAGGGAGTCATCCAGGCTGGCGGAAGTCACTGGGGAGGCATCCCCATGTAGCTGGCATTTGTAAGGAGGCTCTCACATGTAGACAGAGAGTAGAATAGGTCCAAAGACTGCACCCTGGGTCACTCCAGAGGCCAGAGATGCACCTGCCAGGAGACAAGAAGGAAGGGCTTTGGTGGCAGGTCAAAATCCAGAGGAGTGGGATGTCTAGGAAGACAGACACAGAACATGTCTGGAGATGGGGAAGGGGGGGGGGGGGGTTGCTCCATGAACTCAATGGTGCTGACAAGTCAGTAAGACAAGAACTGAGGACTGACACCTGAGCGAGGTCATTCTGACTTTGGCAAGAGCCATTTCCATGGAGTCGTGGAGCAAAAGTCCAATTGAGGGCTTTCCGACAGGAGAGGAGGGAGGGGAGTGAACATCACCATGGACCGAAGGGTCTCACTGGGAAGGGGAGCAGACACAGGTCCAGTGCACAGGTCAGTGCTCGCCCAGAGCACCCTGAGACAGGCAGGGCTGCGGCTGAAGACACAGGGGGACGAGAGGGCCAAGCTGAAGGAAGTGAAACTAGAGCCAGCTCTGCAGCTGAGATGAGGCTAAGGAGGCATTTTGGAGGGTTGGGGAGAGGGGAAATGAATGCAGTCGTGATCTGGGCAAATGGGCAAGTGTAGGGACCAGGGAAAGGTGTGATCGCTGGGCAGCAGGAAGGGCCACTTGATGTGCGTGGTCATGCATTGAAGGAGAGACCACCCATCGTGGTTGTGTGTCTTTCTTCAGCCAAGCACAGTCGGTGCGCATTGGCAGGAGCAGGCAGAGAACTGATGGGACCAAGGTTGGAGTTTTTGCCACTTTTGTCTCCCCTGGTTCTCAGGTCTTCAGGGTTGAACTGGAACAACACTGCCTGCTTTCCTGGGCCTCCAGGTGGCAGGTCATGGGTCTTCTCAGACTCCATAATTGCATGAGCCAATCTCTCACAATAAATCTATGTGTCTACATCTGTCCGTTGGTTCTGTTTCTCTGGAGAACCCTGACTAACACAGGGCATGTGGGGAGGGAAGGGGTGTGACTGTGGCTGCCTTAGGGAGCGGGGAGAGGGAAATTCTGGAATTGCAAGGAGGAGCCAGGAGGAAAGCTGGCTCCTGCTGGCCTAGAGGCGAGGGTACAGCAGCCCCTGAGAGGCCCCAGGAGCAAGAGTGCCCTCAGGAGCCAGCCAGGTGTGGGTTGGGGCATGAAAGTGAAGAGAACATTCACAGAAGAGGCTGCAAATGCAGACACCTGGGGATCTGGGTGGGGCAGGAAATGGGTCCAGAAGGCTTGAGGGGTGGGGGTGCTGTGTAGTAGTGAATGCATTTGTTCCTCATCAGATAACAAGAAACTCCCTCAGAGCCTCAAGACGACTCCTGACGCCAAGGCCCAGCACCTCTCCATGACCCAAGCTGCTCAGAGGGAAACAGGAATGCTATCCACCTTCGGGTTCCAGAAAACTCTGGGTCTCCCATCACCTTTTCTTTTCTATCTAAAACCCTTTATTAGTGTTTTTAGCCCTTCTGGGCTCACCCATCTCTTCAAAATGGTGAACAAAATCTATGGATTTTTTTTTCCAGAAAAATGCACATATCCACAAGGCCTCACTTGCCATTTCCAGGGGTCAGGGACTCTGAATCCCATCCAAAGCCCTCAGGGTGACTCCTGCCTGAAGGCCTCCAACATTCTTGGAGGTTGAGCTGAGGGGAGCTGGAAGTTGGGCCTGAAACAGGAAATGGTAACAGGCCCTGAAGCAACCCTCAAACAGCATCCAGTTATTAAGAGCTAAGTGACTGAACCACCATTTCCCCACCTCACTGCCTTGTCGCAGTCTCCCTCGGCTGTGGCCTGGACACCTGGACACACCTGGACACCCGGACATGCCTGGACACCCGGACAAAGGAGGAGGCATTCGAATGGACACATGAGGAGCTGGCCTCCAAGCCGGGAGCCTCTGGTGAGGCATTGCCACGTGCAGCTCAGTCCCCACTCAGGGCTCCTAAAGGTACCTCCTGCTGCACCCACAGGCACTAAGTAGGTCGCCTGGCCTGCTCAGGAGCCCTTCGCAAGTGAGTCATCAATCAGCTGCTCAGCGCTGTCTGGGAAGCCTCCAGGGGCTCCCCTTTGGTGAACACAAAACAAAAGCCAAAATGCTAGGCCTGGCTGGGGTGCAGCTAGGACCTCTGCAAGGGGAGTCCCTCCAACGGATGCTTTACACTCTTTTTGAATCTCCAAATTAACCACCATCTCTCGCTTGACACAGTTTCTTATGCCTGTGAAGAAGGCAGAAAGGGCAGCCATCCAGCGGCCCCAGGCTCCAAAGTGAGTGACCCCTACAAGGCAATTGGGTGTAGCCAAAGGGAACCCATGTGTTCTAGGAGGTCTGTGACACCCAGGGGAACTCTCAGAGCCTTGAATCCACTGGCCAACAGCGCCCCTAGTCCCCCAGGAGGACCTGGCTTTCACTGTCCTTTCTGCATTTGATGCTGGAGAGACCCAGACCTTGTTTTAAGCTCGCTTCCTTCCCTGGAAAGGAAACAATCCATTTGCTTCCTCCCTCTCCCTGCTGTTCACTTTAGAAATATGGGAACTGTCCAAACCACAGTAACGGTAGTCCTTAATACTATGAATGATACAAGAGTGAGGCCCAGCCAAGTGAAGCAGTGCTCTTCGTCATTATTGGCGAGGCTCAGTGGTTGAGTATTGACCTATGAACCAGGAGGTCATGGTTTGATTCTAGGTCAGGGCACATGCCTGGGTTTCGGGCTCTATCCCCAGTGGGGGGAGGGGGGAAAGAGAAAGGGGGGAGGGAGGAGGGGGGAAGGGGGTGTACAGGAGGCAACAGATCGATGATTCTCTCTCATCATTGATGTTTGTAGTTCTCCCTTCCTCTCCCTTCCTCTCTCTGAAATCAATAAAAATACACACACACATTTATATATATATTTTAAAGTTTGCTTAGGCTGGAGAGCCGAGAAAGTGGGATCCTTTGTGTTCAGATGACAATTGCGAGGCCCAATTTCCAGGCACTTGCTGTAGATTGCCATCACCCACATAGAACAGGATCTCTTCCTAGATGAATCGGGACCATGTTGTCTACTCTGGTTGGGCTCTTTCCATAGTAAGAGTCTTAAGTTACTAAAAAGAAAAAAAGAGGGTTTGTTTTAAGGTCACCCTTGCCGAGTGAGAATTGATGAGGGACACTCTCGGGGTTGTGGGGCCTCTGCATGCTGGTTGGCAGGACCCTTCTCCCTGGACACCCTTCACTGGGTGCTCCTCTCTCCTCTGCCCAGCTTCCCTGCTGCTCACAGGTCCTACTTGCTTGGCGGGAGCCCACTGCCCTCTCCAGACCTCTGCACATCAGATCTTGCAGACTGCCTCATTCTCTTCATCTCTTGGCTCCAGTCCCCAGGAGAGAGATGTGCACTGGCCCTGGTATTAGTTTGCTCAGGCTGCTGTAACAACATTGCACAGACTGGGTGGCTTAAAATAACAGAAACGTGTTATCTCACAGTGGGGATCCAACACCATGTGGGTGGCGGGAGAATTTGGGGGTCCCCATGTGCCCTCACTTCTTTGTGGTACACTGAGTTCTGGTTGCCGAATGTGACTTCCAGAACTTCTGCTGGGAGGGTCGTGCCATATTTCAGCTGGTGCCTACATCATGGGAGCGCTACCTGGCTTTCCAGCTCTGTTCTAAGGTCTCAGGATGAACAGAGGAACCCAAATTCCCAGCAACCTTTGAGTGAGACACTCCCCTTCTGTTTTGCAGGAGATTTTTAAAAATATATTTTTATTGATTTCAGAGAGGAAGGGAGAGGAAGAGAGAGGTAGAAACACTAGTGATGAGAGAGAATCATTGATTGGCTGCCTCCTGTACATGCGCCCACAGGAGATGGAGCCCACAACCCGAGCATGTGCCCTGACCGGGAGTCAAACCATGACCTCCTGGTTCATTGGTTGACACTCAACCACTGAGGCACACCAGCCAGGCTGGCTGGGGATGTGTATGTTCCAGCTCCTCCAGAACCTCTGGGGGCTGCTCATCAAGTCCCACTCTGTGGTGTTTCCAATTATCGATGAATGATTTTGGATCTCCATGTGTTGGGAACACCACAGCCTTGGGAGTGACCAGCTCTCAACAGCTACAGTCCCTAGACCAGTGGTCGGCAAACTCATTAGTCAACAGAGCCAAACATCAACAGTACAACGATTGAAATTTCTTTTGAGAGCCAAATTTTTTAAACTTAAACTATATAGGTAGGTACATTGTTATTAACTTAATTAGGGTACTCCTAAGGCTTAGGAAGAGCCACACTCAAGGGTCCAAAAAGCCTCATGTGGCTCGCGAGCCGCAGTTTGCCTACCACAGCCCTAGACCAACATCACAAGACCTTCGTTGCTTAGCAATAACTTGGGCTGGCCTCATTCTCCTGGGGGAAGGAGAGGCACAAGAGTTTCACAGCTGATTTTGACCTTGTTGCATGATTATGGGCTAGACAGCTTTGCCACAGAAGTTGTGGGTGGGGGCAGGCACTGCGGAGGCACACTTCACACTATCATTATGTTGTATGAGATTTAAAAATAATTTCAGTCACTTCAACAAGCTGCCAATGAGTTGGCATTTCCCTACAAGGTACCAGTCACCCCTACTTAGGACCCTTGGAGGAACACACACTGCTTCCCCAAGCGTGATCTCATTGATCCCACAGACAACCCTGGAGTCTGGTTTTAGGAAAAACTAGGCAGAGACATTTAAGTGATTTGTTCAGTGTAACAGGGCAAGAATAAGTACCTTCATTTCCTAACTTCTAACCATATTCTCGCCTGCAGTTTGATGTGAGCAGGGAGATGTGTCCACACGGGGTGTTTCTCCAGCACTGGAAGATGAATGACATCAATAAATGAATAAGAAGGTCACCCACTTATGCCTCCAGTCTCCCTGGTGGCCTGTCTTGGCTTCCTTGTTATCTTCATTAGAAATCACTTGCTTTCTTCGGTGCTCATTACACAACATTATGCTGGGGGCGGGGGATGAATAATTAATTCCCAGGCTAGGCTGTCCCTTTGTCCCCAGCACTTTGCATCCTCCCTGCCTTTCTCCTCCAGAGATCAAACTCTTATCCCTTTTCTTAGTGTCCTTTGATGCACGCCTTTATGTCTGAGGGGATGTGCTTGTCAGTTCCGTTCTAAGGACCAGGAAATGACCTCAATCCCTGCTCCTGTAAGAAGGATGAGGTTGGAGGGAGGCAGCCCAGCAGCCTCCCCTGCACCCCTTTGTTTGTTTACGTGTTTGCATCATCAGTTTTCAGCACTCATTGTCCTATATGTGAAAATAGGACCCTTATTTTGACAGCTGGCTGTGTCTTTGATACTAGAAGCTGTCATTTGGAAGAGGGGGGGACGAGAGCAGATGAGCAGCAGCTGGTCTGTGCGGCAGCCGCCCCTGAGTGCAGCTGTGGGTGTCTAGAGTGGGATTTGGGGCATTTGTGTCTGTTTTGTGTTTTGCCCAATTCCCTGGGCTGGATATCATTAGGCTGCAAGCACCATGCTCTGTTTTGTTAGAGCTACGAGTTCCCAGAACCAGGGAAGAGGGAAGGAGAGAGAGCAAAAAGACGAGGAGAGGACAAGAAAGGAGACCAGCAGAGAGCGCTCCGAAGGTGGGTCAGTGAAGTGAAGGCCCTGACTTGGGGGAGAGAAATCCCAGGAAGAAAAGGGGGAAAACGAAGTGGAAATGGGTGCTTGGTGCATGGATGGACTGGTGGCTGGAGTTGAACTCTGTCTTAGTCCGTTCAGGCTGTTAGAAGAAAATACCACAGACTAGGTGGCTCATAAACAACAGACAGGTATTTCTCACTGTCTGCAGTGGGTAAGGACAAGGTCAGAGTGCCAGCATGGTCGGGTTCTGGTGAGAGCCTTCTTCTAGGTTGCAGACAGCTGGCATTTTGCTTTGAACTCACATGGTGGAGGGACGGGGCAAGGAAGCTCTCTGGGTCTCCTCTTATGAGGACACTAATCCCAGTCATAGGGGCCCCACCCTCATGACCCAAGCCACCTAAAGATCTTGCCTCCTAGAAACATCACATTGGGGGTTAGGGTCTCAACGTCAGAGTCTATTGCCCAGAAATTTCTATTGGGGACTCTGGCTGAGAATATGGCTCATTCATTCAGCATCTCCACTGAGCTCCTCCCTGGGATGGAGAAGACAGTGTCCTGGGCACCAGGAACACAGCAGTAAGACAGATATGGCCTTGCTCTCCTGGAAGAAAACATTCTATGAAGAGGGTTATTCAGTAGTAAGAGTTAGGATTGGTTGCAAAATTTAGCATTTATCACGAGTCCCAGAACCCACCTCTGAGCTAGTGACTTCATTCTCAACCCGATTATTAATGTTTTGCCTTCACCATATTTGACTCAGGAACAAGATGGGACTGTGTTTGTGGGCAGAAGAGCATCTCTGGACACAGCTGAGAAAACTGGCAAGAAGCCTCCAGCAGGTATGTGCACACTTGTGTTCACAGTGGCATTATTCACTGTATTATTCCAAGGGAGGAAACCACCCAAATGGCAGCAGTGGATGAATGGATAAACACAATGTGGCCTATGCATAGAGGGGACTGTGATTCAGCCTTGACAGGAAGGAGGTTCTGACACATGCCACACAAGGATGACTCTTGAGGACGCCATGCTAACTGATAACATTGAAATAAGCTTAGAGCGAGCTTCCCCGCTGATTCTGGTACAATGGGTTTTCTTTCCACGGGGTATTAAATGCTGCCCCACGCCTGCTTACTTAGCCCCATGGTTCCAAAAGTGTGGTCTGTGGACTGGCAGCAGCATCCCCCGGGTCCTAATTAGAGAACCAGAGTCTTGGGCCCCCACCCAGATCTGCTGCATCAGATACTTTCAGGGTGGGGCCCGGCAATCGGCTTTGACAGGCCTTTAGGTGGTTCCAATTTACACTGACGTCTGAGAACCATGAGCGATATCTTTTTTTTCCCCAAATGTTTTTTTATTGATTTCAGAGAGAGGAAGGGAGAGAGAGAGCTAGAAACATCAATGATGAGAGAGAATCATGGATCAGCTGCCTCCTTCACGCCCCCTACTGGGGATCGAGCCAGCAGCCTGGGCATGTGCCTCCTGGTTCACAGGTCGATGCACAACCACTGAGCCACGCCAGCCAGGCTTGAGCGAGATCTTTTGACAACTCCTATTTTTGCTGATGTGCCGATGACTAAACCCAGAGCTCTGGGACAGTCAGATATGTCGTTTCCCCATGTATGCGACCAATTACTGCAGAAACGCACCATTTATCTCCTCTTTGATGTTGGCCTGGAAATGTGATTTGTATACAGTATTACTGGGGTTGGAAAAATTAATGAAAAGTATCAGAAATACTGTGGCCCCAGAGGCCACACCTAGCATCATTCCTAGAAACTTCAAGGAGGCAAATTTTGGCTTCGTGAAAAGTAAAATCTTCCTTCCAGTTGGAGGGCTCTGGCCACGGGACGGGTTTTCCTGGGAAGCGGTGGACTCTCGCTGGAGGTGTTCCATCTGGACGCCGTGAGGAAATCTAAGAATGAACTGAACCAGCCAAGGTTCCCATCTGCCTGACTGAACAATGTTGGTATCAGAACCACCTGGGGTTATTAAAAATAAATTCCGGAGTCCCACTCACAAAGATCCTGATTTGTTGCAGCTGGGGTGGGACTCCGGCATTGCACTGACTCACAGGAGATTTTGAAATGCTAGCTCTGAGGATTACTAAGCCGGGTATATTTGATGTCCCTTTCCAATTCTATGACCATGCGAAAGAGGATAGAAAGGTTAGCTTCTAACGGCTGGGCAAAGAGAAAAGATGGCAGAATTTTCTCCTTCAGATAAGAAGTTTATATCAGCAAGTCATATGGAAGGTGGTATTTTCACCTCTGCCAAGGGCACCCACAAGAAATGAGTCTAGACTACAGCAGAAAGGATTTGGAAAAGGCAGAAAAATGTCTTAGCAACGAGGACAATGAAACATTAGGATCAGCTAAAGGAGTTGATTGTGGAAGATTCTTTTTGAGAGATTGCTCAAACCAGGAGGACTTCTCATCTGTCTGGGCCATCACTGGGCATGGTTTTAAACCCCGATGCTGACGTTCCAATTCACACAACAGCATAGTAAACGGATGCGTACTGTTTCCCCCACGCTCGCAGAAGAGCCATAATGAAAGCGTCCCTCATCGTTAGGTTACTAATAAAACAACCAGCAAGTGGTAAACAGGTAAAATATTCATACACTCATAAGACCTGGTTAATAGGAGCACAGCCCAGTTTCTTATGGACCAACCCAGCACTTAATCCCCTGTGGATGATTTCAGCTTTTGACTGAGCCTTCATTCATCCATGGGCACCAAGTGTCTGGCATGGAAATGAAGAAAGAAACTTCTACCAGCCCACATCTTTCTGTGGCTCTGATGTTGAGATACAGTTGGAGTTAGACATCAAGGCCAAGTGCTGAAAAGGGATCTGAACGCGAAAAGGATGGCAGGAAGGAAGTCTGAACAAACACAGATAAGAATAGCAGCTGGAGAGCACAGGCCCCACCCTGGCTGCAACGTGAGGTGCTGACATGGAGCCAGGGCAGGGACGAGGGACCCAGAGGTGACCCTGGCTGGGGGTCCGGCCAGAGGAGATGCAGACATCACTGCATGTAAATGTCTTAAGTATTTCTGCTTCAGGAAACAGTCCTAGGGAGAGCCTGGTACTTTTCCCTCTCTTTGAGTTGGAGGCAGATGTAGCGCTTATAAAAACCCGTCCAAATTGTCCTGAAGTAGGAAGACCCGTTTTGTTCAGGAGCACGTCTACAAAGTGCAGCACAGCTGGTCCTGGAGCCTGGTACTTGGATTAAAACCTCCCTCTCCCACTTGACCACGGTCAAGTTTCTTTACATTTCCAGGCCTCTGTTTCCTTATTTGGAATATGAAGGCCCTAAATGAAGACCTCCCAACACCATGCTGACACCTGGCCCAGGTCTGTGACCAGGTTTTTAGCATTCCTTGGCAGAATGGGGGAAATAAGGGCAATGACACATGCATGTATGTTGGCATCGGCTGCCAATGGTTTTCTGCCATCTCAAGTGCGCACTGTCCTTTGCTTTTGGAAATAACGAGCTTAATAGAGGGTCCTTTTAGTTTCATGGTTTTTGCAGATTTAAGTTTAAGTTTGTCCTCCTTTATTTTTCCCCTCCTGATTCATGAAATCCAATAGTTTGAGAACCATTCTTCTAAAAGGTGTGAGGAAGTAGAAAGAGGAGTGGGCAGGGCTCTCACTCAGTGAACCAGCCTGATTCTGCAAGGGCATGAATTTATACCAACACAGGCTTCTCCTCCTGCTTCTCACGGTCTTCCTTCTTTTTCTCCTGTTCCTTGGCGAATTTCTCCCTCTCCTTGAGTATGTTTCTAACCTTATTCTCTCTATTGCTTTTGCTTTAGCCCTTGAAGTGCAGCAGAATATGCCCTTGCCCCCAACACATGCCATGTTGGCATAGGAATTATTTTGAGCTAACGGCAACTGAGGAGAGGCAGATACAAGAACCCCTCCTCCCATTCACCTAAGAGCAGGACACAGTTTGTAGAGGTCTCCCTTCTCTCTCTACCAGGAAGGATAGAAGTTAATTGCTGGAGATAACGCTAGAGGCTAGGGTAGGCCCTCACCAAGACCCATCCCAGGAACCTACAGAACAGACTTTGCTAACTAGTCCCTATCTTCTTTAATTCCTCCATATACTTCCACCCCGGAAACTCAAAGACCTTTTTCTTTGTCTTGTCACTACTATAAACATTTCTTTTTCTTTTGTTAAGATGCTATATGAGCCTGGCTGGTGTGGCTCAATGGTTGAGTGTCAACTATGAACCAGGAGGTCACAGTTTGATTCCTGGTCAGGGCACATGCATGGGTTGTAGGCTTGATCCCTAGTGTGGGGCATGCAGGAGGCAGCTGATCTGTGATTCTCTCTCATCATTGTTGTTTCTATCTCTCTCTTCCTCTCCCTTCCTTCTCTGAAATCAATAAAAAAAATATTAAAAAAAATAAACTCCTGATTGTATTTGTTTAATATTTTTTGTCAGTCTAATTTACAAGGCTCAGCCAATGAACCCACAAGGGCAGAGGGAGAAAAAGTTATGTTTTCTCTCCTACACCCTTTAAGCTATTCCCCCACCCCCTTTTTGGCTTTCTCCTGGCTTCGTTCCCTCCCCCTCACACATTTCATGTCTATTCCTGTTTTTGTTCCTGATTTTTCTTTTCTAGCCACAGGTGCTGCATCCCGATGTGTGCCCCTCAGCCAGGTGACTGGGTGGAGGACACGCAGGTGCTGTGCGCTGTGGGGCAGACTCTGCCATGTCCCCTCCAGGTGGAGGTTGTGCTGGGAACAGAGCAAGCGAGGCAGCCCAGATTGATCTCCCTGTCCCCAGACAGTGGCATGTCATTAATTGAGAAGCTCCCTCTTAGCACCAGAGTTTGGATGGCTGCCCAGATCCCTTCCGACCACAGGGGCACACTTTGGGCAATGACTTTGAGAGAGAGGCTGGGCTCTGCACAGACTCAGCATCACAGCCAAGGGACAGATATGAATCCATGATGTTAGCAGTTCCCTTGAAATGTGTGGGGAGACATTTCTCCTCTTAGAGAGCCAGTGTGGCTAACCAATCCTGGTTTGCCTGGGACTGACCTGGTTTCACACTGAAAGTGCCACGTTTTGGGGAGCCCCTGGCACACTGGGGCAGGTGGTTCCCTTAGAGCAGTGGTTCTCAACCTTGGCTGCACATTAGAATCACCTGGGAATCTTTTTAAAATCCTGATTTCTGGGCCTCATCCTCCCGAAATTCTGTTTCTTTGTTACTAATGTTGTGGCCCCAACCCATAACAAAGAAACAGAATTTCCAGAGGATGAGGCCCAGAAATCAGGATTTTAAAAAGATTCCCAGGTGATTCTAAATGTGCAGCCAAGGCTGAGAACCACTGCTAGAGCCAGGAGTGACCAGCCCTCTACTGGACTATTTGTCCATCATTCGGCACAGGTAGGCCTTGTTCAGAGAATGAAACCAATCCAAGAGATTAGGGTCACTTAACCCAGAGCAGGAAGGGGAAGCTGGTGCGGGGGGGTGGGGGAGGGGGTTAATGGTATTTGGTGACAACCTTCACGTGTGTTCACTGGGTGAGCTAGCGTGTGTGTCCTGCTGCTGTCTGTCCATCTCCACCCAAGCTCAGAGCCTGAGGAAGTGGGTGTGAGTGGAGCTTGAACTTACTCACCACGCCGAATTTCCTGACGGGGAGTATTCTTAGACACTAGAATGACTTTCTAAGACAGATGAGGTATTGTGCTTGGAGGTCTTCAGCACAGCGCGTTCCTAAGGGCTTTCCGAGTTTAGGTGTGGTCAAGAGCTGAGGAGATGGATGAAACACGCTTCCCAGGCTCCTTCCAACTCTGGGATTCTGTTTCCGCCCACCCGTATTTTATGGCTCTGATTATTTTTCATGTCCTCTTTCGCCTGTAGTTAAACCTCCTGACAACGGATTATAGCCTCCTCGGGAGGCAGTCAAGCCTCCCCAAAGCATGATGGGAAGGAAGGAAAGATGAGCATGTTTGTTTGTTTGTTTTCGAGAGGGATGCTTTAATTTAGAAAAGGTTATTGATTTGGTCAAACAACTTCAAGACAATATTAGAAATTTAAAACAGGGGTAACAATTCCTCCTGATCCTATTATCCTACCAGGCTGAGTGACCCAGCTTCTCTTCCACGCACTGTCCTGAGAGTTCCCCAGGGTTTCACAAATGTTTAACCTGGCCTCCAACCTAACCCACTTAGGATTCTCACACATCATGGCAATGGGCCCTTATTAAGTGATTAAAGTAAGAAAGCAAAACAAACCTAAAAAAGAAAAAAAAAACACCTATGTAATCTGAGTAATTTCCAATTTTAAAAACCAGCTTATTTCCCTTCACGGAATTGTCTCACGTTCTGGGAAATCAAGTTGCGCCATCTGGTGAATTGTTGTGGTTAAAAGTAGGGCTTTGGGGTTCGTGGTGGCTTCTTGTTGTTTTAGGGATGTTTTCCGCTTCGTATAAACAGTTCTGTTCATTGGAAATTGAGTGCCGCCTACATGAAATCTGAGCATCTCTTGCCAGGATGCTGTTCTGAAATCATTGTTACTTATCACTGATCCCAACTCGCCAATCCTGAGGCCAGACGCTGATGGCATAAACCCTGTGGCTGATTTTTTTCCCATCAGACCCTTAGGGGAGTTCCTTGGTCTCCTAGGGTTTTCTAGAGAAACAGAACCAATAGCGTGTGTATATGTGGAGAGGGGGCTTTATTTTAAGCAGTTGGCTGGCAAATCCCAAATCTGCAGGGTGGGCTGTCAGGCTGAAGAGCCAATGTTGTGGTTCACATTGAAGGCTCTCAGGGTGAATAATTCTTATGCTCAGGGAGGTCAGTCCTTGTTCTATATTCAGGCCTTTGACTGATAGGATGAGGCCCACCCACATTATGGAGGGCAATCTGCTGCACTTAACGCCCACTAATTGAAATGTGAATCTCACCTAAAAACATCATGAAACATCCGGAATCATGTCAGACCGAGTATCTGGGCACCATGGCCCAGCCACATTGACACATAAAATTAACCATCACATTTGATTCCATCTGCCTACGTGCTCAGCACAGTCCCCTGGAAAATTGTCTCTAGGTTTTGATTAAAACTGCATTGATTCGGAGATTAATTTGGAGAAAAGTAACATCTATTCTGTGCGAGGTTGGCCTATTCATAAACATGGAAAATATATCTCTGTTTATTTAGGTGGGTGCTTATATCCTTTATTAGAGTTTTAATTTTTGCCCATAACTTCATATGATTTTTTTTGGTTAAGTTAATTCATAGATACTTTACAGCTTTTGATACTTTTTTAGCAATATGGAACAATGTTGACTTTTCCCCCCTGTATTTTACCAGACTCAGATGTTTTAGGTGTGGCCTAATGGAATTGTTGAAATGTAGTGAAGCCCTGAATCTGAGGCAAAAGCATGGTATCCAGGGTTATAACAACATTAATATTTGAGCTGACAGCATTCATAATGCCTTCAAAAATGCACCAAATGATTAGTTTCCAAATGAAATCAGCTTGTTGAAGTATTCACCCAAGAGATTTTAATAGGCTTTTCTCTCCCACTAGCACAGGAGGTCAGTTCTCAGCACAGCTCACAAAGGCATAAGGTCATGACCTGCTCTCTATGAAATCTCCTTTATTTCAACAGCTCCCAAGTACCGGGGAGAATTAATTGCTCAACTGTAAGAACTGGGTCTCAGAGAAGTTTCAAAGCCAGCCAGATGGGAGAGAATTTTATGGCACACGTGGTCTTATGCCCTAGCAACAAAAAACCAGCAGGGGAAAAAAGCTAACATTTCCACTGTCGGCACAATGTCTATAATTTTCCTTTTTCTGGGGGATAAGAACTGAGAGAGATGAAGGACAAAACCTATATGCCTGATTTTTCATAATGCTGGGTGCTAGGGATTGTCATTAGTTGCTCAGAAAAAGATTATAACTGCTTGTCATTTCTGCATAGAAAGAAGGAAAAAAAGAATATAACAAAACTTTTGAGAAACATGTTTCGACAGCTTGGGAGTACGTTGTCTTATGGATGCATAGGGGTGTTTAGCAGAATGATTACCTGGTCAAAGGAGAAAATGCCATATGCATTTTTTAAAGACTTTCCCCCTTATTTTTGCATTTTTTTTGATTGCTTTTTATTAGATCTTTAATCCTTTTGTGTGTTCATTTTTGTAATATCTAATCCAGCGTAAGTACTTCTGTCCAGAAGGAGGCTGAAATAGAAGAATATGGGAAGCTCAGGTCCGAGTGCCAGCATTCCACCCAGTTGGAGCGTAGGCAAGGCTCACTTCTCTGAGCCTCATTCTGCCCATCTGACACAGGAGGCTGTTAGGTGACGCCACACGTCCTTTCAGACTTCAGGAATCTGGGTACCTTATTAGGCTCTTGGCCTTTGGAGATCACTTTCGATGTTACTGCAAATAAAAGTGGAAATCAGCTGCTTCTTTAAAACCAGTGGGAAGCTTGGAGGACACAGTCATCACTGTGTCTGTAATCCCCGAGGCACAGAGTCGGAAACTGCCAGGATGGCGAGGCCTCCACGAGGCGGCGAGGAGCAAAGGGCCGATTTTGTGTATCTTTCCACATTTCTTCTCCCAGCAACGTCTTGAATCCCCATGAAAATTGGAATGGATGAGAACTGTGGTTTGTAACAAGATAAAAGGCTCACAGATAAAGTGAGTTATCTGTTTTGCTCTGACCGAAAGGTGGCTTTATGAGAAATTTTGCTGAACATCTCAGGAATTAATCTGGATGAGTGAGCTCAGACTGACATTAAGATACTCCGATGCCCTTCTTAGCAATGATGCTGAAATAGCAACAGCTTTAGTTTGCTGAGGCAACACCAGCTGCCAGAAAAGAAAGGAAAAAAAAAAAAAAAAAACCAGAAAGAGAGAAAATGGAAATAAACAGCATTCCAGTTTAAGGTAGCAATTAAGAGGCTATCTTTTTGAAAGCCTTATCTAAGCAATCTATCAACCAATATCTGTTGATGCCCTACTGATCAAGACATCACATCTTCATTCTCTGCCTTCCAGGAGGTAATGGCTTCATTCACAGCTACCATCTCTTCTCCAGGCCAATGAAGCCCAGTGCCTTACTAAGCTTTCTCAGATTGCACCACACTGCTTAGAACCAGGCGCACCCCTAGCCTGGATGTCTTTGCATGATGGGACCTTTGAGTTTTCAATCCCTTTCAGTCCACAGGCCCCCACCTTGGAGTCCACCCACTTGACTTTAGCTGCCTGGTCCTGACATATTTCTGCCTAGCCATTTTTATTCTTGGAATCCACCTCAGTTGCTGTTGTGTTGACCTTTCCAACTTCATGCTATCTTTAGCCCCCGGTTTTGCTGAACTCTGCAGCCCAAGACCTTTTCCCTGTCCTCCCAGGGTGATGTGGGGCTCGTGTGGTCTTAGGCTTCCACTCTGCATCCTAATTGCTCCAGAAGAGTCTCATGTGTCGGCTGGAGTCACCATGTAGCCTGTCCTCTCCAGGAACTTGACTTTTCCTTGGACCCACACACATGCCTACTCACAGCCGACGTGGTCTGGGTCCCTTCCTCACTCTGTCAGGTCATACACCACCGGATAAGCCCACCTCAGCATACAGGTATGGCTTGCCAGACTTTGAGCAGAACAGACCAGGGCAATACCTCCTTGCTGTAGGAAGTCTACTTCTTCAGAGCTCCCAATGAGGACTCAAATCGAGACTTTTCTTGAGGTAGAGCTGCAGAGATAAAGTCGTTAGAGACAAATGGTTCCCTATGGGAGAGGGATTGCCTTCCTCCGAAGTGAACAGTTTCTCTGGAAGATGAGGCATGATGACAGGAAGAAATGTCCATTCTTTGATGCCTAGCCAGCAAGAGGATGCAATTCCCAAAAGCCAACATCTGTGCAGACTTGGGGGTTACAAAGTTTAGCTCTGGTAGATTATCAGGGAAGACACAGTAGTTCAGAATTAATGTCATCTTCTTTACCCCCTTATCCTCTTTTTCCTCATGTGAGTGACATCATTATACAGACAGTCTCCAGATCTAAAAACCTCTCTTTCATCCTGTTAGAATTCTGCTGAGTGTATCTGTAAAAGTGTCACCTCTTTGACCCTTCTGTTCTGTCACCTAGCTCGGGCCCTCATTATCTCTCACCTAGACTCATGCAAGAACCTCTTCATCCTGAAGTTTCCAACCCACTTTTGCCATTCCCTTTCACCACTCCAACATAAGGGTGTACCTTTGCCTGAAGACAGGAAGTTCATGTTTCTTAATACAGGAGTCAAATTTTTCCACCAATTGGCCATCTCCCATCATTTATCACCACATACCCTATGAAATATGGTAAAGAAAGGCCAGATGTTACCCTTCACCTGATATGATGCAGTAGCCATCATATTAATTTCTGCACTAGCATAACAAATAACTCTGTATTTCCATCTCTGGCCTGAGCTCATGCCATGCTTTTCCCTGGAGTGCCCCCTGGACCTCCCTCTTCTCGCAAATATCCCTGCCATCCTACAGATCAGAACAATACTCCTCTTCTTCATGCCACCATGGCATGTGGCATCTTTGATCTTGTGCTGCACATGGTTACTTATATGTTCATCTTACCTACCAACTTGTAAGCTTTTGGGGTCTAGTGAAGTTAATACTCCTCTTCATGGTTGTGACAGTCATTGGTCATTGTAAGTACTCAAGGAATGTTTGTTGAAATGAATCTGTCCAACTATGTACCACAAATGCCAGGTTCCAGAGTTTGATACATACACGCAGCACACTTGCATAGCCACACCTATGCACATTCATGTTCAGGCACACACATGCATACTCACATATGCACACATATATTCATAAGCTCACATTGCACACTTACACTTGCACAACATTTATTCATAGTAGCACATTCACACACACATGCACACTCACAATGTACACATATACACATGTGCATACACTTGCACCACAGGCAAGACCACAGACATGTTCATATACTTGCTCACACATGCAAACTCACACATGCACGCACATGAGAGAACACATAAGCACACTCACACTTTATCATACCTGTGAAAGATGAGTTTTGTCGAGAGCATTTGGATGTGGAATGGTGAGGGATCAAAGAGTGAGGTCCATAGAGAAGTTGAGGCATCAGAGTTGGATTTTGGGGTATACTTATCCCCACGTCTGATGGTTCTTTCTGAGGAGGGGGCTCTATTTCTGTAACATCTGACCTGTTTCTCCTCTGCTCAGAGAAGATGGAGAGATTTGGCAGATAGGAAATTTAGAGAGAACAAACCGATGTGATCCACTCAGTCCCTCCATGATTTCCTCTTTGGGAGCTACCAGAGGACATGAGTTGAGGAGGTACCGAAGGGCAGGGCCAGGTGGGAGGCTGCCACGGTCCAGGCCACCGTGACAGGAGTTCAGTCTTGGGAAGTTTACTTGCTCACAGATGCAAGCTGCATCGTCAATATCCGCTTCAGAAAGGTGAGGCAGCCTCCTCCTTTATCGCTTTGTTCCTCCATTGGCTCAAGTCAGGCAGGAAAGGAGAATCTTATCTTTTGGGATCCCTAACAGAATGATTCACCACCTCTCTGCTCTGACCACGAGTCTTCAAATTCCCACAAGGGAAGGAGGTGGAGAAAACCCCCTCTTGTTATCAACTAGTGTATCTACTTCCTGTTTGTGATGCATGCCAGTAAGACACCCCTGCAAGTATTTGTCATGTGTCTTCATATATGATACTCCTATGACATATGATCCATACTTGATGCTTTTCAGCTTTCCCAGGGCTTAGAATCCCATTGAACAAAAGGACTCAACCATGTTTAGCTCCATTTATTTACACCTGCTTTTGCTGGCAAGGGCCCTTCCATTCTGTTGGCCCATCTCCCTGGGGAGTTGGTCTCAAGCTGCGGATGTTCCTTTTCCTCCCCTGAGGTGACATCACTGTTGGCTGTGCCTCATCAGGCATCTCATCTGTTGTAATAAGACACTTCTGAAGATACAGGGAAGCAGCCCTATTTTTCACCACAGGTGTAATTCTGGGGTCACACAATCCCTTGTTCAGTGCTACCCTTCCCTTCAGTGCGGATTTCACTTCTGTCTTCCCAGGGGAGAGACAGACTCAGAGAAGAGCCTGAGATGAGGGTTAGAACCCAGTTTTCACTCGGGGCCAGTGAAGAAGGTTAAAGGGAGAAAGACTGTTGGAGGGAGAAGGCTGAGGAGCAAGTTAATAACTGGGTGTCCAGCACCTTGGGGTTATTTCACAGACTTGGGGACC